>NC_141816.1:3182957-4492303 GCF_057944985.1 Cucurbita pepo subsp. pepo | reverse complement strand
CTAATCTGTGACGTTTGAAGTACATGCTAAAAAATCCGAGTCACGGTCAACATTTTTTGAATTTTCGGTGTGTAATGATCAGCCGCAAACAATTAGAATAGAATTAATTTCTAAGAAACGGTGTGCATGAAACAATAGAAGAGTGCTGAAAATTGAACCCTAATTCATAAATCCTAATCTTTGACGTTTGAAGTACATGCTAAAAAATCCGAGTCACGGTCAACATTTTTTGAATTTTCCGTCTCTAATGATCAGGCACAATGAATTAGAATAGAATTAATTTCTTAGAAACGGTGTGCAGGAAACAATAGAAGAGTGCTGAAAATTGAACCCTAATTCATAAATCCTAATCTGTGAAGTTTGAAGTACATGCTAAAAAATTCGAGTCACGGTCAACATTTTTTTAATTTTCCGTGTGTAATGATCAGGCACAATGAATTAGAATAGAATTAATTTCTTAGAAACGGTGTGCAGGAAACAATAGAAGAGTGCTGAAAATTGAACCCTAATTCATAAAAACTAATATGTGACGTTTGAAGTACATGCTAAAAAATCCGAGTCACGGTCAACATTTTTTGAATTTTCGGTGTGTAATGATCAGCCGCAAACAATTAGAATAGAATTAATTTCTAAGAAACGGTGTGCATGAAACAATAGAAGAGTGCTGAAAATTGAACCCTAATTCATAAATCCTAATCTTTGACGTTTGAAGTACATGCTAAAAAATCCGAGTCACGGTCAACATTTTTTTAATTTTCCGTGTGTAATGATCAGGCACAATGAATTAGAATAGAATTAATTTCTTAGAAACGGTGTGCAGGAAACAATAGAAGAGTGCTTAAAATCAAACTCTAAGTCATAAATCCTAATTTGTTACGTTTGAAGTACATGCTAAAAAATCCGAGTCACGGTCAACATTTTTTGACATTTCCGTGTGTAATGATCAGGCACAATGAATTAGAATAGAATTAATTTCTTAGAAACGGTGTGCAGGAAACAATAGAAGAGTGCTGAAAATTGAACCCTAATTCATAAATCCTAATCTGTGACGTTTGAAGTACATGCTAAAAAATCCGAGTCACGGTCAACATTTTTTGAATTTTCCGTCTCTAATGATCAGGCACAATGAATTAGAATAGAATTAATTTCTTAGTAACGGTGTGCAGGAAACAATAAAAGAGTGCTGAAAATTGAACCCTAATTCATAAATCCTAATCTGTGACGTTTGAAGTACATGCTAAAAAATTCGAGTCACGGTCAACATTTTTTTAATTTTCCGTGTGTAATGATCAGGCACAATGAATTAGAATAGAATTAATTTCTTAGAAACGGTGTGCAGGAAACAATAGAAGAGTGCTGAAAATTGAACCCTAATTCATAAATCATAATCTGTGACGTTTGAAGTACATGCTAAAAAATCCGAGTCACGGTCAACATTTTTTGAATTTTCGGTGTGTAATGATCAGCCGCAAACAATTAGAATAGAATTAATTTCTAAGCAACGGTGTGCATGAAACAATAGAAGAGTGCTGAAAATTGAACCCTAATTCATAAATCCTAATCTTTGACGTTTGAAGTACATGCTAAAAAATCCGAGTCACGGTCAACATTTTTTGAATTTTCCGTCTGTAATGATCAGGCACAATGAATTAGAATAGAATTAATTTCTTAGTAACGGTGTGCAGGAAACAATAAAAGAGTGCTGAAAATTGAACCCTAATTCATAAATCCTAAACTGTGACGTTTGAAGTACATGCTAAAAAATCCGAGTCAGGGTCAACATTTTTTGAATTTTCCGTCTCTAATGATCAGGCACAATGAATTAGAATAGAATTAATTTCTTAGTAACGGTGTGCAGGAAACAATAAAAGAGTGCTGAAAATTGAACCCTAATTCATAAATCCTAATCTGTGACGTTTGAAGTACATGCTAAAAAATTCGAGTCACGGTCAACATTTTTTTAATTTTCCGTCTTTAATGATCAGGCACAATGAATTAGAATAGAATTAATTTCTTAGAAACGGTGTGCAGGAAACAATATAAGAGTGCTGAAAATTGAACCCTAATTCATAAATCCTAATCTTTGACGTTTGAAGTACATGCTAAAAAATCCGAGTCACGGTCAACATTTTTTGAATTTTCCGTCTCTAATGATCAGGCACAATGAATTAGAATAGAATTAATTTCTTAGTAACGGTGTGCAGGAAACAATAGAAGAGTGCTGAAAATTGAACCCTAATTCATAAAAACTAATCTATGACGTTTGAAGTACATGCTAAAAAATTCGAGTCACGGTCAACATTTTTTTAATTTTCCGTGTGTAATGATCAGGCACAATGAATTAGAATAGAATTAATTTCTTAGAAACGGTGTGCAGGAAACAATAGAAGAGTGCTGAAAATTGAACCCTAATTCATAAATCCTAATCTGTGACGTTTGAAGTACATGCTAAAAAATCCGAGTCACGGTCAACATTTTTTGAATTTTCGGTGTGTAATGATCAGCCGCAAAAATTTAGAATAGAATTAATTTTTAAGAAACGGTGTGCATGAAACAATAGAAGAGTGCTGAAAATTGAACCCTAATTCATAAATCCTCATCTTTGACGTTTGAAGTACATGCTAAAAAATCCGAGTCACGGTCAACATTTTTTGAATTTTCCGTCTCTAATGATCAGGCACAATGAATTAGAATAGAATTAATTTCTTAGTAACGGTGTGCAGGAAACAATAGAAGAGTGCTGAAAATTGAACCCTAATTCATAAATCCTAATCTGTGACGTTTGAAGTAAATGCTAAAAAATTCGAGTCACGGTCAACATTTTTTTAATTTTCCGTGTGTAATGATCAGGCACAATGAATTAGAATAGAATTAATTTCTTAGAAACGGTGTGCAGGAAACAATAGAAGAGTGCTGAAAATTGAACCCTAATTCATAAAACCTAATCTGTGACGTTTGAAGTACATGCTAAAAAATCCGAGTCACGGTCAACATTTTTTGAATTTTCGGTGTGTAATGATCAGCCGCAAACAATTAGAATAGAATTAATTTCTAAGAAACGGTGTGCAGGAAACAATAGAAGAGTGCTGAAAATTGAACCGTAATTCATAAATCCTAATCTGTGACGTTTGAAGTACATGCTAAAAAATTCGAGTCACGGTCAACATTTTTTTAATTTTCCGTGTGTAATGATCAGGCACAATGAATTAGAATAGAATTAATTTCTTAGAAACGGTGTGCAGGAAACAATAGAAGAGTGCTGAAAATTGAACCCTAATTCATAAATCCTAATCTGTGACGTTTGAAGTACATGCTAAAAAATCCGAGTCACGGTCAACATTTTTTGAATTTTCCATCTCTAATGATCAGGCACAATGAATTAGAATAGAATTAATTTCTAAGAAACGGTGTGCATGAAACAATAGAAGAGTGCTTAAAATTGAACCCTAATTCATAAATCCTAATCTTTGACGTTTGAAGTACATGCTAAAAAATCCGAGTCACGGTCAACATTTTTTGAATTTTCGGTGTGTAATGATCAGCCGCAAACAATTAGAATAGAATTAATTTCTAAGAAACGGTGTGCATGAAACAATAGAAGAGTGCTGAAAATTGAACCCTAATTCATAAATCCTAATCTTTGACGTTTGAAGTACATGCTAAAAAATCCGAGTCACGGTCAACATTTTTTGAATTTTCGGTGTGTAATGATCAGCCGCAAACAATTAGAATAGAATTAATTTCTAAGAAACGGTGTGCAGGAAACAATAGAAGAGTGCTGAAAATTGAACCCTAATTCATAAATCCTAATCTGTGACGTTTGAAGTACATGCTAAAAAATTCGAGTCACGGTCAACATTTTTTTAATTTTCCGTGTGTAATGATCAGGCACAATGAATTAGAATAGAATTAATTTCTTAGAAACGGTGTGCAGGAAACAATAGAAGAGTGCTGAAAATTGAACCCTAATTCATAAATCCTAATCTGTGACGTTTGAAGTACATGCTAAAAAATCCGAGTCACGGTCAACATTTTTTGAATTTTCGGTGTGTAATGATCAGCCGCAAAAATTTAGAATAGAATTAATTTTTAAGAAACGGTGTGCATGAAACAATAGAAGAGTGCTGAAAATTGAACCCTAATTCATAAATCCTCATCTTTGACGTTTGAAGTACATGCTAAAAAATCCGAGTCACGGTCAACATTTTTTGAATTTTCCGTCTCTAATGATCAGGCACAATGAATTAGAATAGAATTAATTTCTTAGTAACGGTGTGCAGGAAACAATAGAAGAGTGCTGAAAATTGAACCCTAATTCATAAATCCTAATCTGTGACGTTTGAAGTAAATGCTAAAAAATTCGAGTCACGGTCAACATTTTTTTAATTTTCCGTGTGTAATGATCAGGCACAATGAATTAGAATAGAATTAATTTCTTAGAAACGGTGTGCAGGAAACAATAGAAGAGTGCTGAAAATTGAACCCTAATTCATAAAACCTAATCTGTGACGTTTGAAGTACATGCTAAAAAATCCGAGTCACGGTCAACATTTTTTGAATTTTCGGTGTGTAATGATCAGCCGCAAACAATTAGAATAGAATTAATTTCTAAGAAACGGTGTGCAGGAAACAATAGAAGAGTGCTGAAAATTGAACCGTAATTCATAAATCCTAATCTGTGACGTTTGAAGTACATGCTAAAAAATTCGAGTCACGGTCAACATTTTTTTAATTTTCCGTGTGTAATGATCAGGCACAATGAATTAGAATAGAATTAATTTCTTAGAAACGGTGTGCAGGAAACAATAGAAGAGTGCTGAAAATTGAACCCTAATTCATAAATCCTAATCTGTGACGTTTGAAGTACATGCTAAAAAATCCGAGTCACGGTCAACATTTTTTGAATTTTCCATCTCTAATGATCAGGCACAATGAATTAGAATAGAATTAATTTCTAAGAAACGGTGTGCATGAAACAATAGAAGAGTGCTTAAAATTGAACCCTAATTCATAAATCCTAATCTTTGACGTTTGAAGTACATGCTAAAAAATCCGAGTCACGGTCAACATTTTTTGAATTTTCGGTGTGTAATGATCAGCCGCAAACAATTAGAATAGAATTAATTTCTAAGAAACGGTGTGCATGAAACAATAGAAGAGTGCTGAAAATTGAACCCTAATTCATAAATCCTAATCTTTGACGTTTGAAGTACATGCTAAAAAATCCGAGTCACGGTCAACATTTTTTGAATTTTCGGTGTGTAATGATCAGCCGCAAACAATTAGAATAGAATTAATTTCTAAGAAACGGTGTGCAGGAAACAATAGAAGAGTGCTGAAAATTGAACCCTAATTCATAAATCCTAATCTGTGACGTTTGAAGTACATGCTAAAAAATTCGAGTCACGGTCAACATTTTTTTAATTTTCCGTGTGTAATGATCAGGCACAATGAATTAGAATAGAATTAATTTCTTAGAAACGGTGTGCAGGAAACAATAGAAGAGTGCTGAAAATTGAACCCTAATTCATAAATCCTAATCTGTGACGTTTGAAGTACATGCTAAAAAATCCGAGTCACGGTCAACATTTTTTGAATTTTCGGTGTGTAATGATCAGCCGCAAAAATTTAGAATAGAATTAATTTTTAAGAAACGGTGTGCATGAAACAATAGAAGAGTGCTGAAAATTGAACCCTAATTCATAAATCCTCATCTTTGACGTTTGAAGTACATGCTAAAAAATCCGAGTCACGGTCAACATTTTTTGAATTTTCCGTCTCTAATGATCAGGCACAATGAATTAGAATAGAATTAATTTCTTAGTAACGGTGTGCAGGAAACAATAGAAGAGTGCTGAAAATTGAACCCTAATTCATAAATCCTAATCTGTGACGTTTGAAGTAAATGCTAAAAAATTCGAGTCACGGTCAACATTTTTTTAATTTTCCGTGTGTAATGATCAGGCACAATGAATTAGAATAGAATTAATTTCTTAGAAACGGTGTGCAGGAAACAATAGAAGAGTGCTGAAAATTGAACCCTAATTCATAAAACCTAATCTGTGACGTTTGAAGTACATGCTAAAAAATCCGAGTCACGGTCAACATTTTTTGAATTTTCGGTGTGTAATGATCAGCCGCAAACAATTAGAATAGAATTAATTTCTAAGAAACGGTGTGCAGGAAACAATAGAAGAGTGCTGAAAATTGAACCCTAATTCATAAATCCTAATCTGTGACGTTTGAAGTACATGCTAAAAAATTCGAGTCACGGTCAACATTTTTTTAATTTTCCGTGTGTAATGATCAGGCACAATGAATTAGAATAGAATTAATTTCTTAGAAACGGTGTGCAGGAAACAATAGAAGAGTGCTTAAAATCAAACTCTAAGTCATAAATCCTAATTTGTTACGTTTGAAGTACATGCTAAAAAATCCGAGTCACGGTCAACATTTTTTGAAATTTCCGTGTGTAATGATCAGGCACAATGAATTAGAATAGAATTAATTTCTTAGAAACGGTGTGCAGGAAACAATAGAAGAGTGCTGAAAATTGAACCCTAATTCATAAATCCTAATCTGTGACGTTTGAAGTACATGCTAAAAAATCCGAGTCACGGTCAACATTTTTTTAATTTTCCGTCTCTAATGATCAGGCACAATGAATTAGAATAGAATTAATTTCTAAGAAACGGTGTGCATGAAACAATAGAAGAGTGCTTAAAATTGAACCCTAATTCATAAATCCTAATCTTTGACGTTTGAAGTACATGCTAAAAAATCCGAGTCACGGTCAACATTTTTTGAATTTTCCGTCTCTAATGATCAGGCACAATGAATTAGAATAGAATTAATTTCTTAGTAACGGTGTGCAGGAAACAATAGAAGAGTGCTGAAAATTGAACCCTAATTCATAAATCCTAATCTGTGACGTTTGAAGTACATGCTAAAAAATTCGAGTCACGGTCAACATTTTTTTAATTTTCCGTGTGTAATGATCAGGCACAATGAATTAGAATAGAATTAATTTCTTAGAAACGGTGTGCAGGAAACAATAGAAGAGTGCTGAAAATTGAACCCTAATTCATAAATCCTAATCTGTGACGTTTGAAGTACATGCTAAAAAATCCGAGTCACGGTCAACATTTTTTGAATTTTCCGTCTCTAATGATCAGGCACAATGAATTAGAATAGAATTAATTTCTAAGAAACGGTGTGCATGAAACAATAGAAGAGTGCTGAAAATTGAACCCTAATTCATAAATCCTAATCTTTGACGTTTGAAGTACATGCTAAAAAATCCGAGTCACGGTCAACATTTTTTGAATTTTCGGTGTGTAATGATCAGCCGCAAACAATTAGAATAGAATTAATTTCTAAGAAACGGTGTGCATGAAACAACAGAAGAGTGCTGAAAATTGAACCCTAATTCATAAATCCTAATCTTTGACGTTTGAAGTACATGCTAAAAAATCCGAGTCACGGTCAACATTTTTTGAATTTTCGGTGTGTAATGATCAGCCGCAAACAATTAGAATAGAATTAATTTCTAAGAAACGGTGTGCATGAAACAATAGAAGAGTGCTGAAAATTGAACCCTAATTCATAAATCCTAATCTTTGACGTTTGAAGTACATGCTAAAAAATCCGAGTCACGGTCAACATTTTTTGAATTTTCCGTCTCTAATGATCAGGCACAATGAATTAGAATAGAATTAATTTCTTAGTAACGGTGTGCAGGAAACAATAAAAGAGTGCTGAAAATTGAACCCTAATTCATAAATCCTAATCTGTGACGTTTGAAGTACATGCTAAAAAATTCGAGTCACGGTCAACATTTTTTTAATTTTCCGTGTGTAATGATCAGGCACAATGAATTAGAATAGAATTAATTTCTAAGAAACGGTGTGCATGAAACAATAGAAGAGTGCTGAAAATCGAACCCTAATTCATAAATCCTAATCTGTGACGTTTGAAGTACATGCAAAAAAATCCGAGTCACGGTCAACATTTTTTGAATTTTCGGTGTGTAATGATCAGCCGCAAACAATTAGAATAGAATTAATTTCTAAGAAACGGTGTGCAGGAAACAATAGAAGAGTGCTGAAAATTGAACCCTAATTCATAAATCCTAATCTGTGACGTTTGAAGTACATGCTAAAAAATTCGAGTCACGGTCAACATTTTTTTAATTTTCCGTGTGTAATGATCAGGCACAATGAATTAGAATAGAATTAATTTCTTAGAAACGGTGTGCAGGAAACAATAGAAGAGTGCTGAAAATTGAACCCTAATTCATAAATCCTAATCTGTGACGTTTGAAGTACATGCTAAAAAATCCGAGTCACGGTCAACATTTTTTGAATTTTCGGTGTGTAATGATCAGCCGCAAAAATTTAGAATAGAATTAATTTTTAAGAAACGGTGTGCATGAAACAATAGAAGAGTGCTGAAAATTGAACCCTAATTCATAAATCCTCATCTTTGACGTTTGAAGTACATGCTAAAAAATCCGAGTCACGGTCAACATTTTTTGAATTTTCCGTCTCTAATGATCAGGCACAATGAATTAGAATAGAATTAATTTCTTAGTAACGGTGTGCAGGAAACAATAGAAGAGTGCTGAAAATTGAACCCTAATTCATAAATCCTAATCTGTGACGTTTGAAGTAAATGCTAAAAAATTCGAGTCACGGTCAACATTTTTTTAATTTTCCGTGTGTAATGATCAGGCACAATGAATTAGAATAGAATTAATTTCTTAGAAACGGTGTGCAGGAAACAATAGAAGAGTGCTGAAAATTGAACCCTAATTCATAAAACCTAATCTGTGACGTTTGAAGTACATGCTAAAAAATCCGAGTCACGGTCAACATTTTTTGAATTTTCGGTGTGTAATGATCAGCCGCAAACAATTAGAATAGAATTAATTTCTAAGAAACGGTGTGCAGGAAACAATAGAAGAGTGCTGAAAATTGAACCCTAATTCATAAATCCTAATCTGTGACGTTTGAAGTACATGCTAAAAAATTCGAGTCACGGTCAACATTTTTTTAATTTTCCGTGTGTAATGATCAGGCACAATGAATTAGAATAGAATTAATTTCTTAGAAACGGTGTGCAGGAAACAATAGAAGAGTGCTTAAAATCAAACTCTAAGTCATAAATCCTAATTTGTTACGTTTGAAGTACATGCTAAAAAATCCGAGTCACGGTCAACATTTTTTGAAATTTCCGTGTGTAATGATCAGGCACAATGAATTAGAATAGAATTAATTTCTTAGAAACGGTGTGCAGGAAACAATAGAAGAGTGCTGAAAATTGAACCCTAATTCATAAATCCTAATCTGTGACGTTTGAAGTACATGCTAAAAAATCCGAGTCACGGTCAACATTTTTTGAATTTTCCGTCTCTAATGATCAGGCACAATGAATTAGAATAGAATTAATTTCTAAGAAACGGTGTGCATGAAACAATAGAAGAGTGCTTAAAATTGAACCCTAATTCATAAATCCTAATCTTTGACGTTTGAAGTACATGCTAAAAAATCCGAGTCACGGTCAACATTTTTTGAATTTTCCGTCTCTAATGATCAGGCACAATGAATTAGAATAGAATTAATTTCTTAGTAACGGTGTGCAGGAAACAATAGAAGAGTGCTGAAAATTGAACCCTAATTCATAAATCCTAATCTGTGACGTTTGAAGTACATGCTAAAAAATTCGAGTCACGGTCAACATTTTTTTAATTTTCCGTGTGTAATGATCAGGCACAATGAATTAGAATAGAATTAATTTCTTAGAAACGGTGTGCAGGAAACAATAGAAGAGTGCTGAAAATTGAACCCTAATTCATAAATCCTAATCTGTGACGTTTGAAGTACATGCTAAAAAATCCGAGTCACGGTCAACATTTTTTGAATTTTCCGTCTCTAATGATCAGGCACAATGAATTAGAATAGAATTAATTTCTAAGAAACGGTGTGCATGAAACAATAGAAGAGTGCTGAAAATTGAACCCTAATTCATAAATCCTAATCTTTGACGTTTGAAGTACATGCTAAAAAATCCGAGTCACGGTCAACATTTTTTGAATTTTCGGTGTGTAATGATCAGCCGCAAACAATTAGAATAGAATTAATTTCTAAGAAACGGTGTGCATGAAACAACAGAAGAGTGCTGAAAATTGAACCCTAATTCATAAATCCTAATCTTTGACGTTTGAAGTACATGCTAAAAAATCCGAGTCACGGTCAACATTTTTTGAATTTTCGGTGTGTAATGATCAGCCGCAAACAATTAGAATAGAATTAATTTCTAAGAAACGGTGTGCATGAAACAATAGAAGAGTGCTGAAAATTGAACCCTAATTCATAAATCCTAATCTTTGACGTTTGAAGTACATGCTAAAAAATCCGAGTCACGGTCAACATTTTTTGAATTTTCCGTCTCTAATGATCAGGCACAATGAATTAGAATAGAATTAATTTCTTAGTAACGGTGTGCAGGAAACAATAAAAGAGTGCTGAAAATTGAACCCTAATTCATAAATCCTAATCTGTGACGTTTGAAGTACATGCTAAAAAATTCGAGTCACGGTCAACATTTTTTTAATTTTCCGTGTGTAATGATCAGGCACAATGAATTAGAATAGAATTAATTTCTAAGAAACGGTGTGCATGAAACAATAGAAGAGTGCTGAAAATTGAACCCTAATTCATAAATCCTAATCTTTGACGTTTGAAGTACATGCTAAAAAATCCGAGTCACGGTCAACATTTTTTGAATTTTCCGTCTCTAATGATCAGGCACAATGAATTAGAATAGAATTAATTTCTTAGTAACGGTGTGCAGGAAACAATATAAGAGTGCTGAAAATTGAACCCTAATTCATAAATCCTAATCTGTGACGTTTGAAGTACATGCTAAAAAATTCGAGTCACGGTCAACATTTTTTTACTTTTCCGTCTCTAATGATCAGGCACAATGTATTAGAATAGAATTAATTTCTTAGTAACGGTGTGCAGGAAACAATAGAAGAGTGCTGAAAATTGAACCCTAATTCATAAATCCTAATCTGTGACGTTTGAAGTACATGCTAAAAAATTCGAGTCACGGTCAACATTTTTTTAATTTTCCGTGTGTAATGATCAGGCACAATGAATTAGAATAGAATTAATTTCTTAGAAACGGTGTGCAGGAAACAATAGAAGAGTGCTGAAAATTGAACCCTAATTCATAAATCCTAATCTGTGACGTTTGAAGTACATGCTAAAAAATCCGAGTCACGGTCAACATTTTTTGAATTTTCCGTCTCTAATGATCAGGCACAATGAATTAGAATAGAATTAATTTCTAAGAAACGGTGTGCATGAAACAATAAAAGAGTGCTTAAAATTGAACCCTAATTCATAAATCCTAATCTTTGACGTTTGAAGTACATGCTAAAAAATCCGAGTCACGGTCAACATTTTTTGAATTTTCCGTCTCTAATGATCAGGAACAATGAATTAGAATAGAATTAATTTCTTAGTAACGGTGTGCAGGAAACAATAAAAGAGTGCTGAAAGTTGAACCCTAATTCATAAATCCTAATCTGTGACGTTTGAAGTACATGCTAAAAAATTCGAGTCACGGTCAACATTTTTTTAATTTTCCGTCTCTAATGATCAGGCACAATGAATTAGAATAGAATTAATTTCTAAGAAACGGTGTGCATGAAACAATAGAAGAGTGCTGAAAATTGAACCCTAATTCATAAATCCTAATCTTTGACGTTTGAAGTACATGCTAAAAAATCCGAGTCACGGTCAACATTTTTTGAATTTTCGGTGTGTAATGATCAGCCGCAAACAATTAGAATAGAATTAATTTCTAAGAAACGGTGTGCATGAAACAACAGAAGAGTGCTGAAAATTGAACCCTAATTCATAAATCCTAATCTTTGACGTTTGAAGTACATGCTAAAAAATCCGAGTCACGGTCAACATTTTTTGAATTTTCGGTGTGTAATGATCAGCCGCAAACAATTAGAATAGAATTAATTTCTAAGAAACGGTGTGCATGAAACAATAGAAGAGTGCTGAAAATTGAACCCTAATTCATAAATCCTAATCTTTGACGTTTGAAGTACATGCTAAAAAATCTGAGTCACGGTCAACATTTTTTGAATTTTTCGTCTCTAATGATCAGGCACAATGAATTAGAATAGAATTAATTTCTTAGTAACGGTGTGCAGGAAACAATAGAAGAGTGCTGAAAATTGAACCCTAATTCATAAATCCTAATCTGTGACGTTTGAAGTACATGCTAAAAAATTCGAGTCACGGTCAACATTTTTTTAATTTTCCGTGTGTAATGATCAGGCACAATGAATTAGAATAGAATTAATTTCTTAGAAACGGTGTGCAGGAAACAATAGAAGAGTGCTGAAAATTGAACCCTAATTCATAAATCCTAATCTGTGACGTTTGAAGTACATGCTAAAAAATCCGAGTCACGGTCAACATTTTTTGAATTTTCCGTCTCTAATGATCAGGCACAATGAATTAGAATAGAATTAATTTATAAGAAACGGTGTGCATGAAACAATAGAAGAGTGCTGAAAATTGAACCCTAATTCATAAATCCTAATCTTTGACGTTTGAAGTACATGCTAAAAAATCCGAGTCACGGTCAACATTTTTTGAATTTTCGGTGTGTAATGATCAGCCGCAAACAATTAGAATAGAATTAATTTCTAAGAAACGGTGTGCATGAAACAATAGAAGAGTGCTGAAAATTGAACCCTAATTCATAAATCCTAATCTTTGACGTTTGAAGTACATGCTAAAAAATCTGAGTCACGGTCAACATTTTTTGAATTTTTCGTCTCTAATGATCAGGCACAATGAATTAGAATAGAATTAATTTCTTAGTAACGGTGTGCAGGAAACAATTGAAGAGTGCTAAAAATTGAACCCTAATTCATAAATCCTAATCTGTGACGTTTGAAGTACATGCTAAAAAATCCGAGTCACGGTCAACATTTTTTGAATTTTCCGTCTCTAATGATCAGGCACAATGAATTAGAATAGAATTAATTTCTAAGAAACGGTGTGCATGAAACAATAGAAGAGTGCTGAAAATTGAACCCTAATTCATAAATCCTAATCTTTGACGTTTGAAGTACATGCTAAAAAATCCGAGTCACGGTCAACATTTTTTGAATTTTCGGTGTGTAATGATCAGCCGCAAACAATTAGAATAGAATTAATTTCTAAGAAACGGTGTGCATGAAACAACAGAAGAGTGCTGAAAATTGAACCCTAATTCATAAATCCTAATCTTTGACGTTTGAAGTACATGCTAAAAAATCCGAGTCACGGTCAACATTTTTTGAATTTTCGGTGTGTAATGATCAGCCGCAAACAATTAGAATAGAATTAATTTCTAAGAAACGGTGTGCATGAAACAATAGAAGAGTGCTGAAAATTGAACCCTAATTCATAAATCCTAATCTTTGACGTTTGAAGTACATGCTAAAAAATCCGAGTCACGGTCAACATTTTTTGAATTTTCCGTCTCTAATGATCAGGCACAATGAATTAGAATAGAATTAATTTCTTAGTAACGGTGTGCAGGAAACAATAAAAGAGTGCTGAAAATTGAACCCTAATTCATAAATCCTAATCTGTGACGTTTGAAGTACATGCTAAAAAATTCGAGTCACGGTCAACATTTTTTTAATTTTCCGTGTGTAATGATCAGGCACAATGAATTAGAATAGAATTAATTTCTAAGAAACGGTGTGCATGAAACAATAGAAGAGTGCTGAAAATTGAACCCTAATTCATAAATCCTAATCTTTGACGTTTGAAGTACATGCTAAAAAATCCGAGTCACGGTCAACATTTTTTGAATTTTCCGTCTCTAATGATCAGGCACAATGAATTAGAATAGAATTAATTTCTTAGTAACGGTGTGCAGGAAACAATATAAGAGTGCTGAAAATTGAACCCTAATTCATAAATCCTAATCTGTGACGTTTGAAGTACATGCTAAAAAATTCGAGTCACGGTCAACATTTTTTTACTTTTCCGTCTCTAATGATCAGGCACAATGTATTAGAATAGAATTAATTTCTTAGTAACGGTGTGCAGGAAACAATAGAAGAGTGCTGAAAATTGAACCCTAATTCATAAATCCTAATCTGTGACGTTTGAAGTACATGCTAAAAAATTCGAGTCACGGTCAACATTTTTTTAATTTTCCGTGTGTAATGATCAGGCACAATGAATTAGAATAGAATTAATTTCTTAGAAACGGTGTGCAGGAAACAATAGAAGAGTGCTGAAAATTGAACCCTAATTCATAAATCCTAATCTGTGACGTTTGAAGTACATGCTAAAAAATCCGAGTCACGGTCAACATTTTTTGAATTTTCCGTCTCTAATGATCAGGCACAATGAATTAGAATAGAATTAATTTCTAAGAAACGGTGTGCATGAAACAATAAAAGAGTGCTTAAAATTGAACCCTAATTCATAAATCCTAATCTTTGACGTTTGAAGTACATGCTAAAAAATCCGAGTCACGGTCAACATTTTTTGAATTTTCGGTGTGTAATGATCAGCCGCAAACAATTAGAATAGAATTAATTTCTAAGAAACGGTGTGCATGAAACAATAGAAGAGTGCTGAAAATTGAACCCTAATTCATAAATCCTAATCTTTGACGTTTGAAGTACATGCTAAAAAATCTGAGTCACGGTCAACATTTTTTGAATTTTCGGTGTGTAATGATCAGCCGCAAACAATTAGAATAGAATTAATTTCTAAGAAACGGTGTGCATGAAACAATAGAAGAGTGCTGAAAATTGAACCCTAATTCATAAATCCTAATCTTTGACGTTTGAAGTACATGCTAAAAAATCCGAGTCACGGTCAACATTTTTTGAATTTTCGGTGTGTAATGATCAGCCGCAAACAATTAGAATAGAATTAATTTCTAAGAAACGGTGTGCATGAAACAATAGAAGAGTGATGAAAATTGAACCCTAATTCATAAATCCTAATCTGTGACGTTTGAAGTACATGCTAAAAAATTCGAGTCACGGTCAACATTTTTTTAATTTTCCGTGTGTAATGATCAGGCACAATGAATTAGAATAGAATTAATTTCTTAGAAACGGTGTGCAGGAAACAATAGAAGAGTGCTGAAAATTGAACCCTAATTCATAAATCCTAATCTGTGACGTTTGAAGTACATGCTAAAAAATCCGAGTCACGGTCAACATTTTTTGAATTTTCGGTGTGTAATGATCAGCCGCAAACAATTAGAATAGAATTAATTTCTAAGAAACGGTGTGCATGAAACAATAGAAGAGTGCTTAAAATTGAACCCTAATTCATAAATCCTAATCTTTGACGTTTGAAGTACATGCTAAAAAATCTGAGTCACGGTCAACATTTTTTGAATTTTTCGTCTCTAATGATCAGGCACAATGAATTAGAATAGAATTAATTTCTTAGTAACGGTGTGCAGGAAACAATAGAAGAGTGCTAAAAATTGAACCCTAATTCATAAATCCTAATCTGTGACGTTTGAAGTACATGCTAAAAAATCCGAGTCACGGTCAACATTTTTTGAATTTTCGGTGTGTAATGATCAGCCGCAAACAATTAGAATAGAATTAATTTCTAAGAAACGGTGTGCATGAAACAATAGAAGAGTGCTGAAAATTGAACCCTAATTCATAAATCCTAATCTTTGACGTTTGAAGTACATGCTAAAAAATCCGAGTCACGGTCAACATTTTTTGAATTTTCGGTGTGTAATGATCAGCCGCAAACAATTAGAATAGAATTAATTTCTAAGTAACGGTGTGCAGGAAACAATAGAAGAGTGCTGAAAATTGAACCCTAATTCATAAATCCTAATCTGTGACGTTTGAAGTACATGCTAAAAAATTCGAGTCACGGTCAACATTTTTTTAATTTTCCGTGTGTAATGATCAGGCACAATGAATTAGAATAGAATTAATTTCTTAGAAACGGTGTGCAGGAAACAATAGAAGAGTGCTGAAAATTGAACCCTAATTCATAAATCCTAATCTGTGACGTTTGAAGTACATGCTAAAAAATCCGAGTCACGGTCAACATTTTTTGAATTTTCCGTCTCTAATGATCAGGCACAATGAATTAGAATAGAATTAATTTCTAAGAAACGGTGTGCATGAAACAATAAAAGAGTGCTTAAAATTGAACCCTAATTCATAAATCCTAATCTTTGACGTTTGAAGTACATGCTAAAAAATCCGAGTCACGGTCAACATTTTTTGAATTTTCGGTGTGTAATGATCAGCCGCAAACAATTAGAATAGAATTAATTTCTAAGAAACGGTGTGCATGAAACAATAGAAGAGTGCTGAAAATTGAACCCTAATTCATAAATCCTAATCTTTGACGTTTGAAGTACATGCTAAAAAATCCGAGTCACGGTCAACATTTTTTGAATTTTCGGTGTGTAATGATCAGCCGCAAACAATTAGAATAGAATTAATTTCTAAGAAACGGTGTGCATGAAACAATAGAAGAGTGATGAAAATTGAACCCTAATTCATAAATCCTAATCTGTGACGTTTGAAGTACATGCTAAAAAATTCGAGTCACGGTCAACATTTTTTTAATTTTCCGTGTGTAATGATCAGGCACAATGAATTAGAATAGAATTAATTTCTTAGAAACGGTGTGCAGGAAACAATAGAAGAGTGCTGAAAATTGAACCCTAATTCATAAATCCTAATCTGTGACGTTTGAAGTACATGCTAAAAAATCCGAGTCACGGTCAACATTTTTTGAATTTTCCGTCTCTAATGATCAGGCACAATGAATTAGAATAGAATTAATTTCTAAGAAACGGTGTGCATGAAACAATAGAAGAGTGCTGAAAATTGAACCCTAATTCATAAATCCTAATCTTTGACGTTTGAAGTACATGCTAAAAAATCTGAGTCACGGTCAACATTTTTTGAATTTTTCGTCTCTAATGATCAGGCACAATGAATTAGAATAGAATTAATTTCTTAGTAACGGTGTGCAGGAAACAATAGAAGAGTGCTAAAAATTGAACCCTAATTCATAAATCCTAATCTGTGACGTTTGAAGTACATGCTAAAAAATCCGAGTCACGGTCAACATTTTTTGAATTTTCGGTGTGTAATGATCAGCCGCAAACAATTAGAATAGAATTAATTTCTAAGAAACGGTGTGCATGAAACAATAGAAGAGTGCTGAAAATTGAACCCTAATTCATAAATCCTAATCTTTGACGTTTGAAGTACATGCTAAAAAATCTGAGTCACGGTCAACATTTTTTGAATTTTCGGTGTGTAATGATCAGCCGCAAACAATTAGAATAGAATTAATTTCTAAGAAACGGTGTGCATGAAACAATAGAAGAGTGCTGAAAATTGAACCCTAATTCATAAATCCTAATCTTTGACGTTTGAAGTACATGCTAAAAAATCCGAGTCACGGTCAACATTTTTTGAATTTTCCGTCTCTAATGATCAGGCACAATGAATTAGAATAGAATTAATTTCTAAGAAACGGTGTGCAGGAAACAATAGAAGAGTGCTGAAAATTGAACCCTAATTCATAAATCCTAATCTGTGACGTTTGAAGTACATGCTAAAAAATTCGAGTCACGGTCAACATTTTTTTAATTTTCCGTGTGTAATGATCAGGCACAATGAATTAGAATAGAATTAATTTCTTAGAAACGGTGTGCAGGAAACAATAGAAGAGTGCTGAAAATTGAACCCTAATTCATAAATCCTAATCTGTGACGTTTGAAGTACATGCTAAAAAATCCGAGTCACGGTCAACATTTTTTGAATTTTCCGTCTCTAATGATCAGGCACAATGAATTAGAATAGAATTAATTTCTAAGAAACGGTGTGCATGAAACAATAGAAGAGTGCTTAAAATTGAACCCTAATTCATAAATCCTAATCTTTGACGTTTGAAGTACATGCTAAAAAATCCGAGTCACGGTCAACATTTTTTGAATTTTCGGTGTGTAATGATCAGCCGCAAACAATTAGAATAGAATTAATTTCTAAGAAACGGTGTGCATGAAACAATAGAAGAGTGCTGAAAATTGAACCCTAATTCATAAATCCTAATCTTTGACGTTTGAAGTACATGCTAAAAAATCCGAGTCACGGTCAACATTTTTTGAATTTTCCGTCTCTAATGATCAGGCACAATGAATTAGAATAGAATTAATTTCTAAGAAACGGTGTGCAGGAAACAATAGAAGAGTGCTGAAAATTGAACCCTAATTCATAAATCCTAATCTGTGACGTTTGAAGTACATGCTAAAAAATTCGAGTCACGGTCAACATTTTTTTAATTTTCCGTGTGTAATGATCAGGCACAATGAATTAGAATAGAATTAATTTCTTAGAAACGGTGTGCAGGAAACAATAGAAGAGTGCTGAAAATTGAACCCTAATTCATAAATCCTAATCTGTGACGTTTGAAGTACATGCTAAAAAATCCGAGTCACGGTCAACATTTTTTGAATTTTCCGTCTCTAATGATCAGGCACAATGAATTAGAATAGAATTAATTTCTAAGAAACGGTGTGCATGAAACAATAGAAGAGTGCTTAAAATTGAACCCTAATTCATAAATCCTAATCTTTGACGTTTGAAGTACATGCTAAAAAATCCGAGTCACGGTCAACATTTTTTGAATTTTCGGTGTGTAATGATCAGCCGCAAACAATTAGAATAGAATTAATTTCTAAGAAACGGTGTGCATGAAACAATAGAAGAGTGCTGAAAATTGAACCCTAATTCATAAATCCTAATCTTTGACGTTTGAAGTACATGCTAAAAAATCCGAGTCACGGTCAACATTTTTTGAATTTTCGGTGTGTAATGATCAGCCGCAAACAATTAGAATAGAATTAATTTCTAAGAAACGGTGTGCATGAAACAATAGAAGAGTGCTGAAAATTGAACCCTAATTCATAAATCCTAATCTTTGACGTTTGAAGTACATGCTAAAAAATCCGAGTCACGGTCAACATTTTTTGAATTTTCCGTCTCTAATGATCAGGCACAATGATTTAGAATAGAATTAATTTCTTAGTAACGGTGTGCAGGAAACAATAAAAGTGTGCTGAAAATTGAACCCTAATTCATAAATCCTAATCTGTGACGTTTGAAGTACATGCTAAAAAATTCGAGTCACGGTCAACATTTTTTTAATTTTCCGTGTGTAATGATCAGGCACAATGAATTAGAATAGAATTAATTTCTTAGAAACGGTGTGCAGGAAACAATAGAAGAGTGCTGAAAATTGAACCCTAATTCATAAATCCTAATCTGTGACGTTTGAAGTACATGCTAAAAAATCCGAGTCACGGTCAACATTTTTTGAATTTTCGGTGTGTAATGATCAGCCGCAAACAATTAGAATAGAATTAATTTCTAAGAAACGGTGTGCATGAAACAATAGAAGAGTGCTGAAAATTGAACCCTAATTCATAAATCCTAATCTTTGACGTTTGAAGTACATGCTAAAAAATCCGAGTCACGGTCAACATTTTTTGAATATTCCGTCTCTAATGATCAGGCACAATGAATTAGAATAGAATTAATTTCTTAGTAACGGTGTGCAGGAAACAATTAAAGAGTGCTGAAAATTGAACCCTAATTCATAAATCCTAATCTGTGACGTTTGAAGTACATGCTAAAAAATTCGAGTCACGGTCAACATTTTTTTAATTTTCCGTGTGTAATGATCAGGCACAATGAATTAGAATAGAATTAATTTCTTAGAAACGGTGTGCAGGAAACAATAGAAGAGTGCTGAAAATTGAACCCTAATTCATAAATCCTAATCTGTGACGTTTGAAGTACATGCTAAAAAATCCGAGTCACGGTCAACATTTTTTGAATTTTCGGTGTGTAATGATCAGCCGCAAACAATTAGAATAGAATTAATTTCTAAGAAACGGTGTGCATGAAACAATAGAAGAGTGCTGAAAATTGAACCCTAATTCATAAATCCTAATCTTTGACGTTTGAAGTACAAGCTAAAAAATCCGAGTCACGGTCAACATTTTTTGAATTTTCCGTCTCTAATGATCAGGCACAATGAATTAGAATAGAATTAATTTCTTAGTAACGGTGTGCAGGAAACAATAAAAGTGTGCTGAAAATTGAACCCTAATTCATAAATCCTAATCTGTGACGTTTGAAGTACATGCTAAAAAATTCGAGTCACGGTCAACATTTTTTTAATTTTCCGTGTGTAATGATCAGGCACAATGAATTAGAATAGAATTAATTTCTAAGAAACGGTGTGCATGAAACAATAGAAGAGTGCTGAAAATTGAACCCTAATTCATAAATCCTAATCTTTGACGTTTGAAGTACATGCTAAAAAATCCGAGTCACGGTCAACATTTTTTGAATTTTCCGTGTGTAATGATCAGGCACAATGAATTAGAATAGAATTAATTTCTTAGAAACGGTGTGCAGGAAACAATAGAAGAGTGCTGAAAATTGAACCCTAATTCATAAATCCTAATCTGTGACGTTTGAAGTACATGCTAAAAAATCCGAGTCACGGTCAACATTTTTTGAATTTTCGGTGTGTAATGATCAGCCGCAAACAATTAGAATAGAATTAATTTCTAAGAAACGGTGTGCATGAAACAATAGAAGAGTGCTGAAAATTGAACCCTAATTCATAAATCCTAATCTTTGACGTTTGAAGTACATGCTAAAAAATCCGAGTCACGGTCAACA
This sequence comes from Cucurbita pepo subsp. pepo, assembly GCF_057944985.1. Taxonomy (NCBI): domain Eukaryota; kingdom Viridiplantae; phylum Streptophyta; class Magnoliopsida; order Cucurbitales; family Cucurbitaceae; genus Cucurbita; species Cucurbita pepo. The sequence continues at coordinate 4,471,491 of NC_141816.1, read as the reverse complement.
TTTTTTGAATTTTCCGTATCTAATGATCAGGCACAATGAATTAGAATAGAATTAATTTCTTAGTAACGGTGTGCAGGAAACAATAGAAGAGTGCTGAAAATTGAACCCTAATTCATAAATCCTAATCTGTGACGTTTGAAGTACATGCTAAAAAATTCGAGTCACGGTCAACATTTTTTTAATTTTCCGTGTGTAATGATCAGGCACAATGAATTAGAATAGAATTAATTTCTTAGAAACGGTGTGCAGGAAACAATAGAAGAGTGCTGAAAATTGAACCCTAATTCATAAATCCTAATCTGTGACGTTTGAAGTACATGCTAAAAAATCCGAGTCACGGTCAACATTTTTTGAATTTTCGGTGTGTAATGATCAGCCGCAAACAATTAGAATAGAATTAATTTCTAAGAAACGGTGTGCATGAAACAATAGAAGAGTGCTGAAAATTGAACCCTAATTCATAAATCCTAATCTTTGACGTTTGAAGTACATGCTAAAAAATCTGAGTCACGGTCAACATTTTTTGAATTTTTCGTCTCTAATGATCAGGCACAATGAATTAGAATAGAATTAATTTCTTAGTAACGGTGTGCAGGAAACAATAGAAGAGTGCTAAAAATTGAACCCTAATTCATAAATCCTAATCTGTGACGTTTGAAGTACATGCTAAAAAATCCGAGTCACGGTCAACATTTTTTGAATTTTCGGTGTGTAATGATCAGCCGCAAACAATTAGAATAGAATTAATTTCTAAGAAACGGTGTGCATGAAACAATAGAAGAGTGCTGAAAATTGAACCCTAATTCATAAATCCTAATCTTTGACGTTTGAAGTACATGCTAAAAAATCCGAGTCACGGTCAACATTTTTTGAATTTTCGGTGTGTAATGATCAGCCGCAAACAATTAGAATAGAATTAATTTCTAAGAAACGGTGTGCATGAAACAATAGAAGAGTGCTGAAAATTGAACCCTAATTCATAAATCCTAATCTTTGACGTTTGAAGTACATGCTAAAAAATCCGAGTCACGGTCAACATTTTTTGAATTTTCCGTCTCTAATGATCAGGCACAATGAATTAGAATAGAATTAATTTCTAAGAAACGGTGTGCAGGAAACAATAGAAGAGTGCTGAAAATTGAACCCTAATTCATAAATCCTAATCTGTGACGTTTGAAGTACATGCTAAAAAATTCGAGTCACGGTCAACATTTTTTTAATTTTCCGTGTGTAATGATGAGGCACAATGAATTAGAATAGAATTAATTTCTTAGAAACGGTGTGCAGGAAACAATAGAAGAGTGCTGAAAATTGAACCCTAATTCATAAATCCTAATCTGTGACGTTTGAAGTACATGCTAAAAAATCCGAGTCACGGTCAACATTTTTTGAATTTTCCGTCTCTAATGATCAGGCACAATGAATTAGAATAGAATTAATTTCTAAGAAACGGTGTGCATGAAACAATAGAAGAGTGCTTAAAATTGAACCCTAATTCATAAATCCTAATCTTTGACGTTTGAAGTACATGCTAAAAAATCCGAGTCACGGTCAACATTTTTTGAATTTTCGGTGTGTAATGATCAGCCGCAAACAATTAGAATAGAATTAATTTCTAAGAAACGGTGTGCATGAAACAATAGAAGAGTGCTGAAAATTGAACCCTAATTCATAAATCCTAATCTTTGACGTTTGAAGTACATGCTAAAAAATCCGAGTCACGGTCAACATTTTTTGAATTTTCGGTGTGTAATGATCAGCCGCAAACAATTAGAATAGAATTAATTTCTAAGAAACGGTGTGCATGAAACAATAGAAGAGTGCTGAAAATTGAACCCTAATTCATAAATCCTAATCTTTGACGTTTGAAGTACATGCTAAAAAATCCGAGTCACGGTCAACATTTTTTGAATTTTCCGTCTCTAATGATCAGGCACAATGAATTAGAATAGAATTAATTTCTTAGTAACGGTGTGCAGGAAACAATAAAAGAGTGCTGAAAATTGAACCCTAATTCATAAATCCTAATCTGTGACGTTTGAAGTACATGCTAAAAAATTCGAGTCACGGTCAACATTTTTTTAATTTTCCGTGTGTAATGATCAGGCACAATGAATTAGAATAGAATTAATTTCTTAGAAACGGTGTGCAGGAAACAATAGAAGAGTGCTGAAAATTGAACCCTAATTCATAAATCCTAATCTGTGACGTTTGAAGTACATGCTAAAAAATCCGAGTCACGGTCAACATTTTTTGAATTTTCGGTGTGTAATGATCAGCCGCAAACAATTAGAATAGAATTAATTTCTAAGAAACGGTGTGCATGAAACAATAGAAGAGTGCTGAAAATTGAACCCTAATTCATAAATCCTAATCTTTGACGTTTGAAGTACATGCTAAAAAATCCGAGTCACGGTCAACATTTTTTGAATTTTCCGTCTCTAATGATCAGGCACAATGAATTAGAATAGAATTAATTTCTTAGTAACGTTGTGCAGGAAACAATAGAAGAGTGCTGAAAATTGAACCCTAATTCATAAATCCTAATCTGTGACGTTTGAAGTACATGCTAAAAAATTCGAGTCACGGTCAACATTTTTTTAATTTTCCGTGTGTAATGATCAGGCACAATGAATTAGAATAGAATTAATTTCTTAGAAACGGTGTGCAGGAAACAATAGAAGAGTGCTGAAAATTGAACCCTAATTCATAAATCCTAATCTGTGACGTTTGAAGTACATGCTAAAAAATCCGAGTCACGGTCAACATTTTTTGAATTTTCCGTCTCTAATGATCAGGCACAATGAATTAGAATAGAATTAATTTCTAAGAAACGGTGTGCATGAAACAATAGAAGAGTGCTGAAAATTGAACCCTAATTCATAAATCCTAATCTTTGACGTTTGAAGTACATGCTAAAAAATCCGAGTCACGGTCAACATTTTTTGAATTTTCGGTGTGTAATGATCAGCCGCAAACAATTAGAATAGAATTAATTTCTAAGAAACGGTGTGCATGAAACAACAGAAGAGTGCTGAAAATTGAACCCTAATTCATAAATCCTAATCTTTGACGTTTGAAGTACATGCTAAAAAATCCGAGTCACGGTCAACATTTTTTGAATTTTCGGTGTGTAATGATCAGCCGCAAACAATTAGAATAGAATTAATTTCTAAGAAACGGTGTGCATGAAACAATAGAAGAGTGCTGAAAATTGAACCCTAATTCATAAATCCTAATCTTTGACGTTTGAAGTACATGCTAAAAAATCCGAGTCACGGTCAACATTTTTTGAATTTTCCGTCTCTAATGATCAGGCACAATGAATTAGAATAGAATTAATTTCTTAGTAACGGTGTGCAGGAAACAATAAAAGAGTGCTGAAAATTGAACCCTAATTCATAAATCCTAATCTGTGACGTTTGAAGTACATGCTAAAAAATTCGAGTCACGGTCAACATTTTTTTAATTTTCCGTGTGTAATGATCAGGCACAATGAATTAGAATAGAATTAATTTCTTAGAAACGGTGTGCAGGAAACAATAGAAGAGTGCTGAAAATTGAACCCTAATTCATAAATCCTAATCTGTGACGTTTGAAGTACATGCTAAAAAATCCGAGTCACGGTCAACATTTTTTGAATTTTCGGTGTGTAATGATCAGCCGCAAACAATTAGAATAGAATTAATTTCTAAGAAACGGTGTGCATGAAACAATAGAAGAGTGCTGAAAATTGAACCCTAATTCATAAATCCTAATCTTTGACGTTTGAAGTACATGCTAAAAAATCCGAGTCACGGTCAACATTTTTTGAATTTTCCGTCTCTAATGATCAGGCACAATGAATTAGAATAGAATTAATTTCTTAGTAACGGTGTGCAGGAAACAATATAAGAGTGCTGAAAATTGAACCCTAATTCATAAATCCTAATCTGTGACGTTTGAAGTACATGCTAAAAAATTCGAGTCACGGTCAACATTTTTTTAATTTTCCGTCTCTAATGATCAGGCACAATGAATTAGAATAGAATTAATTTCTTAGTAACGGTGTGAAGGAAACAATAGAAGAGTGCAGAAAATTGAACCCTAATTCATAAATCCTAATCTGTGACGTTTGAAGTACATGCTAAAAAATTCGAGTCACGGTCAACATTTTTTTAATTTTCCGTGTGTAATGATGAGGCACAATGAATTAGAATAGAATTAATTTCTTAGAAACGGTGTGCAGGAAACAATAGAAGAGTGCTGAAAATTGAACCCTAATTCATAAATCCTAATCTGTGACGTTTGAAGTACATGCTAAAAAATCCGAGTCACGGTCAACATTTTTTGAATTTTCCGTCTCTAATGATCAGGCACAATGAATTAGAATAGAATTAATTTCTAAGAAACGGTGTGCATGAAACAATAAAAGAGTGCTTAAAATTGAACCCTAATTCATAAATTCTAATCTTTGACGTTTGAAGTACATGCTAAAAAATCCGAGTCACGGTCAACATTTTTTGAATTTTCGGTGTGTAATGATCAGCCGCAAACAATTAGAATAGAATTAATTTCTAAGAAACGGTGTGCATGAAACAATAGAAGAGTGCTGAAAATTGAACCCTAATTCATAAATCCTAATCTTTGACGTTTGAAGTACATGCTAAAAAATCCGAGTCACGGTCAACATTTTTTGAATTTTCCGTCTCTAATGATCAGGCACAATGAATTAGAATAGAATTAATTTCTTAGTAACGGTGTGCAGGAAACAATATAAGAGTGCTGAAAATTGAACCCTAATTCATAAATCCTAATCTGTGACGTTTGAAGTACATGCTAAAAAATTCGAGTCACGGTCAACATTTTTTTAATTTTCCGTCTCTAATGATCAGGCACAATGAATTAGAATAGAATTAATTTCTTAGTAACGGTGTGCAGGAAACAATAGAAGAGTGCTGAAAATTGAACCCTAATTCATAAATCCTAATCTGTGACGTTTGAAGTACATGCTAAAAAATTCGAGTCACGGTCAACATTTTTTTAATTTTCCGTGTGTAATGATCAGGCACAATGAATTAGAATAGAATTAATTTCTTAGAAACGGTGTGCAGGAAACAATAGAAGAGTGCTGAAAATTGAACCCTAATTCATAAATCCTAATCTGTGACGTTTGAAGTACATGCTAAAAAATCCGAGTCACGGTCAACATTTTTTGAATTTTCCGTCTCTAATGATCAGGCACAATGAATTAGAATAGAATTAATTTCTAAGAAACGGTGTGCATGAAACAATAAAAGAGTGCTTAAAATTGAACCCTAATTCATAAATTCTAATCTTTGACGTTTGAAGTACATGCTAAAAAATCCGAGTCACGGTCAACATTTTTTGAATTTTCGGTGTGTAATGATCAGCCGCAAACAATTAGAATAGAATTAATTTCTAAGAAACGGTGTGCATGAAACAATAGAAGAGTGCTGAAAATTGAACCCTAATTCATAAATCCTAATCTTTGACGTTTGAAGTACATGCTAAAAAATCTGAGTCACGGTCAACATTTTTTGAATTTTCGGTGTGTAATGATCAGCCGCAAACAATTAGAATAGAATTAATTTCTAAGAAACGGTGTGCATGAAACAATAGAAGAGTGCTGAAAATTGAACCCTAATTCATAAATCCTAATCTTTGACGTTTGAAGTACATGCTAAAAAATCCGAGTCACGGTCAACATTTTTTGAATTTTCCGTCTCTAATGATCAGGCACAATGAATTAGAATAGAATTAATTTCTTAGTAACGGTGTGCAGGAAACAATAAAAGAGTGCTGAAAATTGAACCCTAATTCATAAATCCTAATCTGTGACGTTTGAAGTACATGCTAAAAAATTCGAGTCACGGTCAACATTTTTTTAATTTTCCGTGTGTAATGATCAGGCACAATGAATTAGAATAGAATTAATTTCTTAGAAACGGTGTGCAGGAAACAATAGAAGAGTGCTGAAAATTGAACCCTAATTCATAAATCCTAATCTGTGACGTTTGAAGTACATGCTAAAAAATCCGAGTCACGGTGAACATTTTTTGAATTTTCGGTGTGTAATGATCAGCCGCAAACAATTAGAATAGAATTAATTTCTAAGAAACGGTGTGCATGAAACAATAGAAGAGTGCTGAAAATTGAACCCTAATTCATAAATCCTAATCTTTGACGTTTGAAGTACATGCTAAAAAATCCGAGTCACGGTCAACATTTTTTGAATTTTCCGTCTCTAATGATCAGGCACAATGAATTAGAATAGAATTAATTTCTTAGTAACGGTGTGCAGGAAACAATAAAAGTGTGCTGAAAATTGAACCCTAATTCATAAATCCTAATCTGTGACGTTTGAAGTACATGCTAAAAAATTCGAGTCACGGTCAACATTTTTTTAATTTTCCGTGTGTAATGATCAGGCACAATGAATTAGAATAGAATTAATTTCTTAGAAACGGTGTGCAGGAAACAATAGAAGAGTGCTGAAAATTGAACCCTAATTCATAAATCCTAATCTGTGACGTTTGAAGTACATGCTAAAAAATCCGAGTCACGGTCAACATTTTTTGAATTTTCCGTCTCTAATGATCAGGCACAATGAATTAGAATAGAATTAATTTCTAAGAAACGGTGTGCATGAAACAATAAAAGAGTGCTTAAAATTGAACCCTAATTCATAAATTCTAATCTTTGACGTTTGAAGTACATGCTAAAAAATCCGAGTCACGGTCAACATTTTTTGAATTTTCGGTGTGTAATGATCAGCCGCAAACAATTAGAATAGAATTAATTTCTAAGAAACGGTGTGCATGAAACAATAGAAGAGTGCTGAAAATTGAACCCTAATTCATAAATCCTAATCTTTGACGTTTGAAGTACATGCTAAAAAATCTGAGTCACGGTCAACATTTTTTGAATTTTCGGTGTGTAATGATCAGCCGCAAACAATTAGAATAGAATTAATTTCTAAGAAACGGTGTGCATGAAACAATAGAAGAGTGCTGAAAATTGAACCCTAATTCATAAATCCTAATCTTTGACGTTTGAAGTACATGCTAAAAAATCCGAGTCACGGTCAACATTTTTTGAATTTTCCGTCTCTAATGATCAGGCACAATGAATTAGAATAGAATTAATTTCTTAGTAACGGTGTGCAGGAAACAATAAAAGAGTGCTGAAAATTGAACCCTAATTCATAAATCCTAATCTGTGACGTTTGAAGTACATGCTAAAAAATTCGAGTCACGGTCAACATTTTTTTAATTTTCCGTGTGTAATGATCAGGCACAATGAATTAGAATAGAATTAATTTCTTAGAAACGGTGTGCAGGAAACAATAGAAGAGTGCTGAAAATTGAACCCTAATTCATAAATCCTAATCTGTGACGTTTGAAGTACATGCTAAAAAATCCGAGTCACGGTGAACATTTTTTGAATTTTCGGTGTGTAATGATCAGCCGCAAACAATTAGAATAGAATTAATTTCTAAGAAACGGTGTGCATGAAACAATAGAAGAGTGCTGAAAATTGAACCCTAATTCATAAATCCTAATCTTTGACGTTTGAAGTACATGCTAAAAAATCCGAGTCACGGTCAACATTTTTTGAATTTTCCGTCTCTAATGATCAGGCACAATGAATTAGAATAGAATTAATTTCTTAGTAACGGTGTGCAGGAAACAATAAAAGTGTGCTGAAAATTGAACCCTAATTCATAAATCCTAATCTGTGACGTTTGAAGTACATGCTAAAAAATTCGAGTCACGGTCAACATTTTTTTAATTTTCCGTGTGTAATGATCAGGCACAATGAATTAGAATAGAATTAATTTCTTAGAAACGGTGTGCAGGAAACAATAGAAGAGTGCTGAAAATTGAACCCTAATTCATAAATCCTAATCTGTGACGTTTGAAGTACATGCTAAAAAATCCGAGTCACGGTCAACATTTTTTGAATTTTCGGTGTGTAATGATCAGCCGCAAACAATTAGAATAGAATTAATTTCTAAGAAACGGTGTGCATGAAACAATAGAAGAGTGCTGAAAATTGAACCCTAATTCATAAATCCTGATCTTTGACGTTTGAAGTACATGCTAAAAAATCCGAGTCACGGTCAACATTTTTTGAATTTTCCGTCTCTAATGATCAGGCACAATGAATTAGAATAGAATTAATTTCTTAGTAACGGTGTGCAGGAAACAATAGAAGAGTGCTGAAAATTGAACCCTAATTCATAAATCCTAATCTGTGACGTTTGAAGTACATGCTAAAAAATTCGAGTCACGGTCAACATTTTTTTAATTTTCCGTGTGTAATGATCAGGCACAATGAATTAGAATAGAATTAATTTCTTAGAAACGGTGTGCAGGAAACAATAGAAGAGTGCTGAAAATTGAACCCTAATTCATAAATCCTAATCTGTGACGTTTGAAGTACATGCTAAAAAATCCGAGTCACGGTCAACATTTTTTGAATTTTCCGTCTCTAATGATCAGGCACAATGAATTAGAATAGAATTAATTTCTAAGAAACGGTGTGCATGAAACAATAGAAGAGTGCTGAAAATTGAACCCTAATTCATAAATCCTAATCTTTGACGTTTGAAGTACATGCTAAAAAATCCGAGTCACGGTCAACATTTTTTGAATTTTCGGTGTGTAATGATCAGCCGCAAACAATTAGAATAGAATTAATTTCTAAGAAACGGTGTGCATGAAACAATAGAAGAGTGCTGAAAATTGAACCCTAATTCATAAATCCTAATCTTTGACGTTTGAAGTACATGCTAAAAAATCCGAGTCACGGTCAACATTTTTTGAATTTTCCGTCTCTAATGATCAGGCACAATGAATTAGAATAGAATTAATTTCTTAGTAACGGTGTGCAGGAAACAATACAAGAGTGCTGAAAATTGAACCCTAATTCATAAATCCTAATCTGTGACGTTTGAAGTACATGCTAAAAAATCCGAGTCACGGTCAACATTTTTTGAATTTTCGGTGTGTAATGATCAGCCGCAAACAATTAGAATAGAATTAATTTCTAAGAAACGGTGTGCATGAAACAATAGAAGAGTGCTGAAAATTGAACCCTAATTCATAAATCCTAATCTGTGACGTTTGAAGTACATGCTAAAAAATTCGAGTCACGGTCAACATTTTTTTAATTTTCCGTGTGTAATGATCAGGCACAATGAATTAGAATAGAATTAATTTCTTAGAAACGGTGTGCAGGAAACAATAGAAGAGTGCTGAAAATTGAACCCTAATTCATAAATCCTAATCTGTGACGTTTGAAGTACATGCTAAAAAATCCGAGTCACGGTCAACATTTTTTGAATTTTCCGTCTCTAATGATCAGACACAATGAATTAGAATAGAATTAATTTCTAAGAAACGGTGTGCATGAAACAATAGAAGAGTGCTGAAAATTGAACCCTAATTCATAAATCCTAATCTTTGACGTTTGAAGTACATGCTAAAAAATCCGAGTCACGGTCAACATTTTTTTAAATTTCCGTGGGTAATGATCAGGCACAATGAATTAGAATAGAATTAATTTCTTAGAAACAGTGTGTAGGAAACAATAGAAGATAGCTGAAAATTGAACCCTAATTCATAAATCCTAATCTGTGACGTTTGAAGTACATGATAAAAAATCCGAGTGACGGTCAACATCTTTTGAATTTTCCGTGTGTAATGATCAGGCACAATGAATTAGAATAGAATTAATTTCTTAGAAACGGTGTGCAGGAAACAATAGAAGAGTGCTGAAAATTGAACCCTAATTCATAACTCCTAATCTGTGACGTTTGAACTACATGCTAAAAAATTCGAGTCACGGTCAACATTTTTTGAATTTTCCGTCTCTAATGATCAGGCACAATGAATTAGAATAGAATTAATTTCTAAGAAACGGTGTGCATGAAACAATAAAAGAGTGCTGAAAATTGAACCCTAATTCATAAATCCTAATCTTTGACGTTTGAAGTACATGCTAAAAAATCCGAGTCACGGTCAACATTTTTTGAATTTTCGGTGTGTAATGATCAGCCGCAAACAATTAGAATAGATTTAATTTCTAAGAAACGGTGTGCATGAAACAATAGAAGAGTGCTGAAAATTGAACCCTAATTCATAAATCCTAATCTTTGACGTTTGAAGTACATGCTAAAAAATCCGAGTCAAGGTCAACATTTTTTGAATTTTCCGTCTCTAATGATCAGGCACAATGAATTAGAATAGAATTAATTTCTTAGAAACGGTGTGTAGGAAACAATAGAAGAGTACTGAAAATTGAACCCTAATTCATAAATCCTAATCTATGACGTTCATGCTAAAAAATCCGAGTCACGGTCAACATTTTTTGAATTTTCGGTGTGTAATGATCAGCCACAAAGAATTAGAATAGAATTAATTTCTAAGAAACGGTGTGCATGAAACAATAGAAGAGTGCTGAAAATTGAACCCTAATTCATAAATCCTAATTTGTGACGTTCGAAGTACATGCTAAAATATCCGAGTCACGGTCAACATTTTTTGAATTTTCCGTGTGTAATGATCAGGCACAATGAATTAGAATAGAATTAATTTCTTAGAAATGGTGTGCAGGAAACAATAGAAGAGTGCTGAAAATTGAACCCTAATTCATAAATCCTAATCTGTGACGTTTGAAGTACATGCTAAAAAATCCGAGTCACGGTCAACATTTTTTGAATTTTCTGTGTGTAATGATCAGCCACAAAGAATTAGAATAGAATTAATTTCTAAGAAACGGTGTGCATGAAACAATAGAAGAGTGCTGAAAATTGAACCCTAATTCATAAATCCTAATCTGTGACGTTTGAAGTACATGCTAAAAAATCAGAGTCACGGTCAACATTTTTTGAAATTTCCGTGTGTAATGATCAGGCACAATGAATTAAAATAGATTTAATTTCTTAGAAACGGTGTGCAGGAAATAATAGAAGAGTGCTGAAAATTGAACCCTAATTCATAAATCCTAATCTGTGACGTTTGAAGTACATGCTAAAAAATCCGAGTCAAGGTCAACATTTTTTGAATTTTCCGTCTCTAATGATCAGGCACAATGAATTAGAATAGAATTAATTTCTAAGAAACGGTGTGCATGAAACAATAGAAGAGTGCTGAAAATTGAACCCTAATTCATAAATCCTAATCTTTGACGTTTGAAGTACATGCTAAAAAATCCGAGTCACGGTCAACATTTTTTTAAATTTCCGTGGGTAATGATCAGGCACAATGAATTAGAATAGAATTAATTTCTTAGAAACAGTGTGTAGGAAACAATAGAAGATAGCTGAAAATTGAACCCTAATTCATAAATCCTAATCTGTGACGTTTGAAGTACATGATAAAAAATCCGAGTGACGGTCAACATCTTTTGAATTTTCCGTGTGTAATGATCAGGCACAATGAATTAGAATAGAATTAATTTCTTAGAAACGGTGTGCAGGAAACAATAGAAGAGTGCTGAAAATTGAACCCTAATTCATAACTCCTAATCTGTGACGTTTGAACTACATGCTAAAAAATCCGAGTCACGGTCAACATTTTTTGAATTTTCCGTCTCTAATGATCAGGCACAATGAATTAGAATAGAATTAATTTCTAAGAAACGGTGTGCATGAAACAATAAAAGAGTGCTGAAAATTGAACCCTAATTCATAAATCCTAATCTTTGACGTTTGAAGTACATGCTAAAAAATCCGAGTCACGGTCAACATTTTTTGAATTTTCGGTGTGTAATGATCAGCCGCAAACAATTAGAATAGATTTAATTTCTAAGAAACGGTGTGCATGAAACAATAAAAGAGTGCTGAAAATTGAACCCTAATTCATAAATCCTAATCTTTGACGTTTGAAGTACATGCTAAAAAATCCGAGTCACGGTCAACATTTTTTGAATTTTCGGTGTGTAATGATCAGCCGCAAACAATTAGAATAGATTTAATTTCTAAGAAACGGTGTGCATGAAACAATAGAAGAGTGCTGAAAATTGAACCCTAATTCATAAATCCTAATCTTTGACGTTTGAAGTACATGCTAAAAAATCCGAGTCAAGGTCAACATTTTTTGAATTTTCCGTCTCTAATGATCAGGCACAATGAATTAGAATAGAATTAATTTCTTAGAAACGGTGTGCAGGAAACAATAGAAGAGTGCTGAAAATTGAACCCTAATTCATAACTCCTAATCTGTGACGTTTGAACTACATGCTAAAAAATCCGAGTCACGGTCAACATTTTTTGAATTTTCCGTCTCTAATGATCAGGCACAATGAATTAGAATAGAATTAATTTCTAAGAAACGGTGTGCATGAAACAATAAAAGAGTGCTGAAAATTGAACCCTAATTCATAAATCCTAATCTTTGACGTTTGAAGTACATGCTAAAAAATCCGAGTCACGGTCAACATTTTTTGAATTTTCGGTGTGTAATGATCAGCCGCAAACAATTAGAATAGATTTAATTTCTAAGAAACGGTGTGCATGAAACAATAAAAGAGTGCTGAAAATTGAACCCTAATTCATAAATCCTAATCTTTGACGTTTGAAGTACATGCTAAAAAATCCGAGTCACGGTCAACATTTTTTGAATTTTCGGTGTGTAATGATCAGCCGCAAACAATTAGAATAGATTTAATTTCTAAGAAACGGTGTGCATGAAACAATAGAAGAGTGCTGAAAATTGAACCCTAATTCATAAATCCTAATCTTTGACGTTTGAAGTACATGCTAAAAAATCCGAGTCAAGGTCAACATTTTTTGAATTTTCCGTCTCTAATGATCAGGCACAATGAATTAGAATAGAATTAATTTCTTAGAAACGGTGTGTAGGAAACAATAGAAGAGTACTGAAAATTGAACCCTAATTCATAAATCCTAATCTATGACGTTCATGCTAAAAAATCCGAGTCACGGTCAACATTTTTTGAATTTTCGGTGTGTAATGATCAGCCACAAAGAATTAGAATAGAATTAATTTCTAAGAAACGGTGTGCATGAAACAATAGAAGAGTGCTGAAAATTGAACCCTAATTCATAAATCCTAATCTGTGATGTTTGAAGTACATGCTAAAAAATTCGAGTCACGGTCGACATTTTTTTAAATTTCCGTGGGTAATGATCAGCCACAAAGAATTAGAATAGAATTAATTTCTAAGAAACAGTGTGCATGAAACAATAGAAGAGTGCTAAAAATTGAACCCTAATTCATAAATCCTAATCTGTGACGTTTGAAGTACATGCTAAAAAATCCGAGTCACGGTCAACATTTTTTGAATTTTTCGTGTGTAATGATCAGGCACAATGAATTAGAATAAAATTAATTTCTTAGAAACGGTGTGCAGGAAACAATAGAAGAGTGCTGAAAATTGAACCCTAATTCATAAATCCTAATCTGTGACGTTTGAAGTACATGCTAAAAAATCCGAGTCACGGTCAACATTTTTTGAAATTAACGTGTGTAATGATCAGGCAGAATGAATTAGAATAGAATTAATTTCTAAGAAACGGTGTGCATGAAACAATAGAAGAGTGCAGAAAATCGAACCCTAATTCATAAATCTTAATCTTTGACGTTTGAAGTACATGCTAAAAAATCCGAGTCACGGTCAACATTTTTTTAAATTTCCGTGGGTAATGATCAAGCACAATGAATTAGAATAGAATTAATTTCTTAGAAACGGTGTGCAGGAAACAATAAAAGAGTGCTAAAAATTGAACCCTAATTCATAAATCCTAATCTGTGACGTTTGAAGTACATGCTAAAAAATCCGAGTCACGGTCAACATTTTTTGAATTTTCCGTCTCTAATGATCAGGCACAATGAATTAGAATAGAATTAATTTCTAAGAAACGGTGTGCATGAAACAATAAAAGAGTGCTGAAAATTGAACCCTAATTCATAAATCCTAATCTTTGACGTTTGAAGTACATGCTAAAAAATCCGAGTCACGGTCAACATTTTTTGAATTTTCGGTGTGTAATGATCAGCCGCAAACAATTAGAATAGATTTAATTTCTAAGAAACGGTGTGCATGAAACAATAGAAGAGTGCTGAAAATTGAACCCTAATTCATAAATCCTAATCTTTGACGTTTGAAGTACATGCTAAAAAATCCGAGTCAAGGTCAACATTTTTTGAATTTTCCGTCTCTAATGATCAGGCACAATGAATTAGAATAGAATTAATTTCTTAGAAACGGTGTGCAGGAAACAATAGAAGAGTGCTGAAAATTGAACCCTAATTCATAACTCCTAATCTGTGACGTTTGAACTACATGCTAAAAAATCCGAGTCACGGTCAACATTTTTTGAATTTTCCGTCTCTAATGATCAGGCACAATGAATTAGAATAGAATTAATTTCTAAGAAACGGTGTGCATGAAACAATAAAAGAGTGCTGAAAATTGAACCCTAATTCATAAATCCTAATCTTTGACGTTTGAAGTACATGCTAAAAAATCCGAGTCACGGTCAACATTTTTTGAATTTTCGGTGTGTAATGATCAGCCGCAAACAATTAGAATAGATTTAATTTCTAAGAAACGGTGTGCATGAAACAATAGAAGAGTGCTGAAAATTGAACCCTAATTCATAAATCCTAATCTTTGACGTTTGAAGTACATGCTAAAAAATCCGAGTCAAGGTCAACATTTTTTGAATTTTCCGTCTCTAATGATCAGGCACAATGAATTAGAATAGAATTAATTTCTTAGAAACGGTGTGTAGGAAACAATAGAAGAGTACTGAAAATTGAACCCTAATTCATAAATCCTAATCTATGACGTTCATGCTAAAAAATCCGAGTCACGGTCAACATTTTTTGAATTTTCGGTGTGTAATGATCAGCCACAAAGAATTAGAATAGAATTAATTTCTAAGAAACGGTGTGCATGAAACAATAGAAGAGTGCTGAAAATTGAACCCTAATTCATAAATCCTAATTTGTGACGTTCGAAGTACATGCTAAAATATCCGAGTCACGGTCAACATTTTTTGAATTTTCCGTGTGTAATGATCAGGCACAATGAATTAGAATAGAATTAATTTCTTAGAAATGGTGTGCAGGAAACAATAGAAGAGTGCTGAAAATTGAACCCTAATTCATAAATCCTAATCTGTGACGTTTGAAGTACATGCTAAAAAATCCGAGTCTCGGTCAACATTTTTTGAATTTTCTGTGTGTAATGATCAGCCACAAAGAATTAGAATAGAATTAATTTCTAAGAAACGGTGTGCATGAAACAATAGAAGAGTGCTGAAAATTGAACCCTAATTCATAAATCCTAATCTGTGACGTTTGAAGTACATGCTAAAAAATCAGAGTCACGGTCAACATTTTTTGAAATTTCCGTGTGTAATGATCAGGCACAATGAATTAAAATAGATTTAATTTCTTAGAAACGGTGTGCAGGAAATAATAGAAGAGTGCTGAAAATTGAACCCTAATTCATAAATCCTAATCTGTGACGTTTGAAGTACATGCTAAAAAATCCGAGTCACGTTCAACATTTTTTGAATTTTCGGTGTGTAATGATCAGCCACAAAGAATTAGAATAGAATTAATTTCTAAGAAATGGTGTGCATGAAACAATAGAAGAGTGCAGAAAATCGAACCCTAATCTATGACGTTTGAAGTACATGCTAAAAAATCCGAGTCACGGTCAACATTTTTTGAATTTTCGGCGTGTAATGATCAGCCACAAAGAATTAGAATAGAATTAATTTCTAAGAAACGGTGTGCATGAAACAATAGAAGAGTGCTGAAAATTGAACCCTAATTCATAAATCCTAATCTGTGACGTTTGAAGTACATGCTAAAAAATCCGAGTCACGGTCAACATTTTTTGAATTTTCGGTGTGTAATGATCAGCCACAAAGAATTAGAATAGAATTAATTTCTAAGAAATGGTGTGCATGAAACAATAGAAGAGTGCAGAAAATCGAACCCTAATCTATGACGTTTGAAGTACATGCTAAAAAATCCGAGTCACGGTCAACATTTTTTGAAATTTCCGTGTGTAATGATCAGGTAGAATTTATTAGAATAGAATTAATTTCTAAGAAACGGTGTGCATGAAACAATAGAAGAGTGCAGAAAATCGAACCCTAATTCATAAATCCTAATCTGTGATGTTTGAAGTACATGCTAAAAAATTCGAGTCACGGTCGACATTTTTTTAAATTTCCGTGGGTAATGATCAGCCACAAAGAATTAGAATAGAATTAATTTCTAAGAAACAGTGTGCATGAAACAATAGAAGAGTGCTAAAAATTGAACCCTAATTCATAAATCCTAATCTGTGACGTTTGAAGTACATGCTAAAAAATCCGAGTCACGGTCAACATTTTTTGAATTTTTCGTGTGTAATGATCAGGCACAATGAATTAGAATAAAATTAATTTCTTAGAAACGGTGTGCAGGAAACAATAGAAGAGTGCTGAAAATTGAACCCTAATTCATAAATCCTAATCTGTGACGTTTGAAGTACATGCTAAAAAATCCGAGTCACGGTCAACATTTTTTGAAATTAACGTGTGTAATGATCAGGCAGAATGAATTAGAATAGAATTAATTTCTAAGAAACGGTGTGCATGAAACAATAGAAGAGTGCAGAAAATCGAACCCTAATTCATAAATCTTAATCTTTGACGTTTGAAGTACATGCTAAAAAATCCGAGTCACGGTCAACATTTTTTTAAATTTCCGTGGGTAATGATCAAGCACAATGAATTAGAATAGAATTAATTTCTTAGAAACGGTGTGCAGGAAACAATAAAAGAGTGCTAAAAATTGAACCCTAATTCATAAATCCTAATCTGTGACGTTTGAAGTACATGCTAAAAAATCCGAGTCACGGTCAACATTTTTTGAAATTTTCGTGTGTAATGATAAGGCACAATGAATTAGAATAGATTTAATTTCTTAGAAATGGTGTGTAGGAAACAATAGAAGAGTGCTGAAAATTGAACCCTAATTCATAAATCCTAATCTGTGACGTTTGAAGTACATGCTAAAAAATCCGAGTCACGGTCAACATTTTTTGAATTTTCGGTGTGTAATGATCAGCCACAAAGAATTAGAATAGAATTAATTTCTAAGAAATGGTGTGCATGAAACAATAGAAGAGTGCAGAAAATCGAACCCTAATCTATGACGTTAGAAGTACATGCTAAAAAATCCGAGTCACGGTCAACATTTTTTGAAATTTCCGTGTGTAATGATCAGGCAGAATGAATTAGAATAGAATTAATTTCTAAGAAACGGTGTGCATGAAACAATAGAAGAGTGCAGAAAATCGAACCCTAATTCATAAATCTTAATCTTTGACGTTTGAAGTACATGCTAAAAAATTCGAGTCACGGTCAACATTTTTTTAAATTTCCGTGGGTAATGATCAAGCATAATGAATTAGAATAGAATTAATTTCTTAGAAACGGTGTGCAAGAAACAATAAAAGAGTGCTGAAAATTGAACCCTAATTCATAAATCCTAATCTGTGACGTTTGAAGTACATGCTAAAAAATCCGAGTCACGGTCAACATTTTTTGAATTTTCCGTGTGTAATGATCAGGCACAATGAATTAGAATAGAATTAATTTCTTAGAAACGGTGTGCAGGAAACAATAGAAGAGTGCTGAAAATTGAACCCTAATTCATAAATCCTAATCTGTGACGTTTGAAGTACATGCTAAAAAATCCGAGTCACGGTCAACATTTTTTGAATTTTCGGTGTGTAATGATCAGCCACAAAGAATTAGAATAAAATTAATTTCTAAGAAACGGTGTGCATGAAACAATAGAAGAGTGCAGAAAATCGAACCCTAATCTATGACGTTAGAAGTACATGCTAAAAAATCCGAGTCACGGTCAACATTTTTTGAAATTTCCGTGTGTAATGATCAGGCAGAATGAATTAGAATAGAATTAATTTCTAAGAAATGGTGTGCATGAAACAATAGAAGAGTGCAGAAAATCGAACCTTAATTCATAAATCTTAATCTGTGACGTTTGAAGTACATGCTAAAAAAGCCGAGTCACGGTCAACATTTTTTTAAATTTCCGTGGGTAATGATCAAGCACAATGAATTAGAATAGAATTAATTTCTTAGAAACGGTGTGCAGGAAACAATAAAAGAGTGCTGAAAATTGAACCCTAATTCATAAATCCTAATCTGTGACGTTTGAAGTACATGCTAAAAAATCCGAGTCACGGTCAACATTTTTTGAAATTTCCGTGTGTAATGATCAGGCACAATGAATTAGAATAGATTTAATTTCTTAGAAACGGTGTGCAGGAAATAATAGAAGAGTGCTGAAAATTGAACCCTAATTCATAAATCCTAATCTGTGACGTTTGAAGTACATGCTAAAAAATCCGAGTCACGGTCAACATTTTTTGAATTTTCGGTGTGTAATGATCAGCCACAAAGAATTAGAATAGAATTAATTTCTAAGAAATGGTGTGCATGAAACAATAGAAGAGTGCAGAAAATCGAACCCTAATCTATGACGTTAGAAGTACATGCTAAAAAATCCGAGTCACGGTCAACATTTTTTGAAATTTCCGTGTGTAATGATCAGGCAGAATGAATTAGAATAGAATTAATTTCTAAGAAACGGTGTGCATGAAACAATAGAAGAGTGCAGAAAATCGAACCCTAATTCATAAATCTTAATCTTTGACGTTTGAAGTACATGCTAAAAAATTCGAGTCACGGTCAACATTTTTTTAAATTTCCGTGGGTAATGATCAAGCATAATGAATTAGAATAGAATTAATTTCTTAGAAACGGTGTGCAAGAAACAATAAAAGAGTGCTGAAAATTGAACCCTAATTCATAAATCCTAATCTGTGACGTTTGAAGTACATGCTAAAAAATCCGAGTCACGGTCAACATTTTTTGAATTTTCCGTGTGTAATGATCAGGCACAATGAATTAGAATAGAATTAATTTCTTAGAAACGGTGTGCAGGAAACAATAGAAGAGTGCTGAAAATTGAACCCTAATTCATAAATCCTAATCTGTGACGTTTGAAGTACATGCTAAAAAATCCGAGTCACGGTCAACATTTTTTGAATTTTCGGTGTGTAATGATCAGCCACAAAGAATTAGAATAAAATTAATTTCTAAGAAACGGTGTGCATGAAACAATAGAAGAGTGCAGAAAATCGAACCCTAATCTATGACGTTAGAAGTACATGCTAAAAAATCCGAGTCACGGTCAACATTTTTTGAAATTTCCGTGTGTAATGATCAGGCAGAATGAATTAGAATAGAATTAATTTCTAAGAAATGGTGTGCATGAAACAATAGAAGAGTGCAGAAAATCGAACCTTAATTCATAAATCTTAATCTGTGACGTTTGAAGTACATGCTAAAAAAGCCGAGTCACGGTCAACATTTTTTTAAATTTCCGTGGGTAATGATCAAGCACAATGAATTAGAATAGAATTAATTTCTTAGAAACGGTGTGCAGGAAACAATAAAAGAGTGCTGAAAATTGAACCCTAATTCATAAATCCTAATCTGTGACGTTTGAAGTACATGCTAAAAAATCCGAGTCACGGTCAACATTTTTTGAAATTTCCGTGTGTAATGATCAGGCACAATGAATTAGAATAGATTTAATTTCTTAGAAACGGTGTGCAGGAAATAATAGAAGAGTGCTGAAAATTGAACCCTAATTCATAAATCCTAATCTGTGACGTTTGAAGTACATGCTAAAAAATCCGAGTCACGGTCAACATTTTTTGAATTTTCGGTGTGTAATGATCAGCCACAGAGAATTAGAATAGAATTAATTTCTAAGAAATGGTGTGCATGAAACAATAGAAGAGTGCAGAAAATCGAACCCTAATCTAGGACGTTTGAAGTACATGCTAAAAAATCCGAGTCATGGTCAACATTTTTTGAAATTTCCGTGTGTAATGATCAGGTAGAATTTATTAGAATAGAATTAATTTCTAAGAATCGGTGTGCATGAAACAATAGAAGAGTGCAGAAAATCGAACCCTAATTCATAAATCCTAATCTGTGACGTTTGAAGTACATGCTAAAAAATTCGAGTCACGGTCGACATTTTTTTAAATTTCCGTGGGTAATGATCAACCACAAAGAATTAGAATAGAATTAATTTCTAAGAAACGGTGTGCATGAAACAATAGAAGAGTGCTGAAAATTGAACCCTAATTCATAAATCCTAATCTGTGACGTTTGAAGTACATGCTAAAAAATTCGAGTCACGGTCAAAATTTTTTGAATTTTCCGTGTGTAATGATCAGGCACAATGAATTAGAATAGAATTAATTTCTTAGAAACGGTGTGCAGGAAACAATAGAAGAGTGCTGAAAATTGAACCCTAATTCATAAATCCTAATCTGTGACGTTTGAAGTACATGCTAAAAAATCCGAGTCACGGTCAACATTTTTTGAATTTTCGGTGTGTAATGATCAGCCACAAAGAATTAGAATAGAATTAATTTCTAAGAAACGGTGTGCATGAAACAATAGAAGAGTGCAGAAAATCGAACCCTAATCTATGACGTTAGAAGTACATGCTAAAAAATCCGAGTCACGGTCAACATTTTTTGAAATTTCCGTGTGTAATGATCAGGCAGAATGAATTAGAATAGAATTAATTTCTAAGAAACGGTGTGCATGAAACAATAGAAGAGTGCAGAAAATCGAACCCTAATTCATAAATCTTAATCTTTGACGTTTGAAGTACATGCTAAAAAATCCGAGTCACGGTCAACATTTTTTTAAATTTCCGTGGGTAATGATCAAGCACAATGAATTAGAATAGAATTAATTTCTTAGAAACGGTGTGCAGGAAACAATAAAAGAGTGCTGAAAATTGAACCCTAATTCATAAATCCTAATCTGTGACGTTTGAAGTACATGCTAAAAAATCCGAGTCACGGTCAACATTTTTTGAATTTTCGGTGTGTAATGATCAGCCACAAAGAATTAGAATAGAATTAATTTCTAAGAAACGGTGTGCATGAAACAATAGAAGAGTGCAGAAAATCGAACCCTAATCTATGACGTTATAAGTACATGCTAAAAAATCCGAGTCACGGTCAACATTTTTTGAAATTTCTGTGTGTAATGATCAGGCATAATGAATTAGAATAGAATTAATTTCTAAGAAACGGTGTGCATGAAACAATAGAAGAGTGCAGAAAATCGAACCCTAATTCATAAATCTTAATCTTTGACGTTTGAAGTACATGCTAAAAAATCCGAGTCACGGTCAACATTTTTTTAAATTTCCGTGGGTAATGATCAAGCACAATGAATTAGAATAGAATTAATTTCTTAGAAACTGTGTGCAGGAAACAATAAAAGAGTGCTGAAAATTGAACCCTAATTCATAAATCCTAATCTGTGACGTTTGAAGTACATGCTAAAAAATCCGAGTCACGGTCAACATTTTTTGAAATTTCCGTGTGTAATGATCAGGCACAATGAATTAGAATAGATTTAATTTCTTAGAAACGGTGTGCAGGAAACAATAGAAGAGTGCTGAAATTTGAACCCTAATTCATAAATCCTAATCTGTGACGTTTGAAGTACATGCTAAAAAATCCGAATCACGGTCAACATTTTTTGAATTTTCGGTGTGTAATGATCAGCCACAAAGAATTAGAATAGAATTAATTTCTAAGAAATGGTGTGCATGAAACAATAGAAGAGTGCAGAAAATCGAACCCTAATCTATGACGTTAGAAGTACATGCTAAAAAATCCGAGTCACGGTCAACATTTTTTGAAATTTCCGTGTGTAATGATCAGGCAGAATGAATTAGAATAGAATTAATTTCTAAGAAACGGTGTGCATGAAACAATAGAAGAGTGCAGAAAATCGAACCCTAATTCATAAATCTTAATCTTTGACGTTTGAAGTACATGCTAAAAAATCCGAGTCACGGTCAACATTTTTTTAAATTTCCGTGGGTAATGATCAAGCACAATGAATTAGAATAGAATTAATTTCTTAGAAACGGTGTGCAGGAAACAATAAAAGAGTGCTGAAAATTGAACCCTAATTCATAAATCCTAATCTGTGACGTTTGAAGTACATGCTAAAAAATCCGAGTCACGGTCAACATTTTTTGAATTTTCCGTGTGTAATGATCAGGCACAATGAATTAGAATAGAATTAATTTCTTAGAAACGGTGTGCAGGAAACAATAGAAGAGTGCTGAAAATTGAACCCTAATTCATAAATCCTAATCTGTGACGTTTGAAGTACATGCTAAAAAATCCGAGTCACGGTCAACATTTTTTGAATTTTCGGTGTGTAATGATCAGCCACAAAGAATTAGAATAGAATTAATTTCTAAGAAACGGTGTGCATGAAACAATAGAAGAGTGCAGAAAATCGAACCCTAATCTATGACGTTAGAAGTACATGCTAAAAAATCCGAGTCACGGTCAACATTTTTTGAAATTTCCGTGTGTAATGATCAGGCAGAATGAATTAGAATAGAATTAATTTCTAAGAAACGGTGTGCATGAAACAATAGAAGAGTGCAGAAAATCGAACCCTAATTCATAAATCTTAATCTTTGACGTTTGAAGTACATGCTAAAAAATCCGAGTCACGGTCAACATTTTTTTAAATTTCCGTGGGTAATGATCAAGCACAATGAATTAGAATAGAATTAATTTCTTAGAAACGGTGTGCAGGAAACAATAAAAGAGTGCTGAAAATTGAACCCTAATTCATAAATCCTAATCTGTGACGTTTGAAGTACATGCTAAAAAATCCGAGTCACGGTCAACATTTTTTGAATTTTCGGTGTGTAATGATCAGCCACAAAGAATTAGAATAGAATTAATTTCTAAGAAACGGTGTGCATGAAACAATAGAAGAGTGCAGAAAATCGAACCCTAATCTATGACGTTATAAGTACATGCTAAAAAATCCGAGTCACGGTCAACATTTTTTGAAATTTCTGTGTGTAATGATCAGGCATAATGAATTAGAATAGAATTAATTTCTAAGAAACGGTGTGCATGAAACAATAGAAGAGTGCAGAAAATCGAACCCTAATTCATAAATCTTAATCTTTGACGTTTGAACTACATGCTAAAAAATCCGAGTCACGGTCAACATTTTTTTAAATTTCCGTGGGTAATGATCAAGCACAATGAATTAGAATAGAATTAATTTCTTAGAAACTGTGTGCAGGAAACAATAAAAGAGTGCTGAAAATTGAACCCTAATTCATAAATCCTAATCTGTGACGTTTGAAGTACATGCTAAAAAATCCGAGTCACGGTCAACATTTTTTGAAATTTCCGTGTGTAATGATCAGGCACAATGAATTAGAATAGATTTAATTTCTTAGAAACGGTGTGCAGGAAACAATAGAAGAGTGCTGAAATTTGAACCCTAATTCATAAATCCTAATCTGTGACGTTTGAAGTACATGCTAAAAAATCCGAATCACGGTCAACATTTTTTGAATTTTCGGTGTGTAATGATCAGCCACAAAGAATTAGAATAGAATTAATTTCTAAGAAATGGTGTGCATGAAACAATAGAAGAGTGCAGAAAATCGAACCCTAATCTATGACGTTAGAAGTACATGTTAAAAAATCCGAGTCACGGTCAACATTTTTTGAAATTTCCGTGTGTAATGATCAGGCAGAATGAATTAGAATAGAATTAATTTCTAAGAAACGGTGTGCATGAAACAATAGAAGAGTGCAGAAAATCGAACCCTAATTCATAAATCTTAATCTTTGACGTTTGAAGTACATGCTAAAAAATCCGAGTCACGGTCAACATTTTTTTAAATTTCCGTGGGTAATGATCAAGCACAATGAATTAGAATAGAATTAATTTCTTAGAAACGGTGTGCAGGAAACAATAAAAGAGTGCTGAAAATTGAACCCTAATTCATAAATCCTAATCTGTGACGTTTGAAGTACATGCTAAAAAATCCGAGTCACGGTCAACATTTTTTGAATTTTCCGTGTGTAATGATCAGGCACAATGAATTAGAATAGAATTAATTTCTTAGAAACGGTGTGCAGGAAACAATAGAAGAGTGCTGAAAATTGAACCCTAATTCATAAATCCTAATCTGTGACGTTTGAAGTACATGCTAAAAAATCCGAGTCACGGTCAACATTTTTTGAATTTTCGGTGTGTAATGATCAGCCACAAAGAATTAGAATAGAATTAATTTCTAAGAAACGGTGTGCATGAAACAATAGAAGAGTGCAGAAAATCGAACCCTAATCTATGACGTTAGAAGTACATGCTAAAAAATCCGAGTCACGGTCAACATTTTTTGAAATTTCCGTGTGTAATGATCAGGCAGAATGAATTAGAATAGAATTAATTTCTAAGAAACGGTGTGCATGAAACAATAGAAGAGTGCAGAAAATCGAACCCTAATTCATAAATCTTAATCTTTGACGTTTGAAGTACATGCTAAAAAATCCGAGTCACGGTCAACATTTTTTTAAATTTCCGTGGGTAATGATCAAGCACAATGAATTAGAATAGAATTAATTTCTTAGAAACGGTGTGCAGGAAACAATAAAAGAGTGCTGAAAATTGAACCCTAATTCATAAATCCTAATCTGTGACGTTTGAAGTACATGCTAAAAAATCCGAGTCACGGTCAACATTTTTTGAATTTTCGGTGTGTAATGATCAGCCACAAAGAATTAGAATAGAATTAATTTCTAAGAAACGGTGTGCATGAAACAATAGAAGAGTGCAGAAAATCGAACCCTAATCTATGACGTTATAAGTACATACTAAAAAATCCGAGTCACGGTCAACATTTTTTGAAATTTCTGTGTGTAATGATCAGGCATAATGAATTAGAATAGAATTAATTTCTAAGAAACGGTGTGCATGAAACAATAGAAGAGTGCAGAAAATCGAACCCTAATTCATAAATCTTAATCTTTGACGTTTGAAGTACATGCTAAAAAATCCGAGTCACGGTCAACATTTTTTTAAATTTCCGTGGGTAATGATCAAGCACAATGAATTAGAATAGAATTAATTTCTTAGAAACTGTGTGCAGGAAACAATAAAAGAGTGCTGAAAATTGAACCCTAATTCATAAATCCTAATCTGTGACGTTTGAAGTACATGCTAAAAAATCCGAGTCACGGTCAACATTTTTTGAAATTTCCGTGTGTAATGATCAGGCACAATGAATTAGAATAGATTTAATTTCTTAGAAACGGTGTGCAGGAAACAATAGAAGAGTGCTGAAATTTGAACCCTAATTCATAAATCCTAATCTGTGACGTTTGAAGTACATGCTAAAAAATCCGAATCACGGTCAACATTTTTTGAATTTTCGGTGTGTAATGATCAGCCACAAAGAATTAGAATAGAATTAATTTCTAAGAAATGGTGTGCATGAAACAATAGAAGAGTGCAGAAAATCGAACCCTAATCTATGACGTTAGAAGTACATGCTAAAAAATCCGTGTCACGGTCAACATTTTTTGAAATTTCCGTGTGTAATGATCAGGCAGAATGAATTAGAATAGAATTAATTTCTAAGAAACGGTGTGCATGAAACAATAGAAGAGTGCAAAAAATCGAACCCTAATTCATAAATCTTAATCTGTGACGTTTGAAGTACATGCTAAAAAATCCGAGTCACGGTCAACTTTTTTTTAAATTTCCGTGGGTAATGATCAAGCACAATGAATTAGAATAGAATTAATTTCTTAGAAACGGTGTGCAGGAAACAATAAAAGAGTGCTGAAAATTGAACCCTAATTCATAAATCCTAATCTGTGACGTTTGAAGTACATGCTAAAAAATCCGAGTCACGGTCAACATTTTTTGAAATTTCCGTGTGTAATGATCAGGCACAATGAATTAGAATAGATTTAATTTCTTAGAAACGGTGTGCAGGAAATAATAGAAGAGTGCTGAAAATTGAACCCTAATTCATATATCCTAATCTGTGACGTTTGAAGTACATGCTAAAAAATCTGAGTCACGGTCAACATTTTTTGAATTTTCGGTGTGTAATGATCAGCCACAAAGAATTAGAATAGAATAAATTTCTAAGAAATGGTGTGCATGAAACAATAGAAGAGTGCAGAAAATCGAACCCTAATCTATGACGTTTGAAGTACATGCTAAAAAATTCGAGTCATGGTCAACATTTTTTGAAATTTCCGTGTGTAATGATCAGGTAGAATTTATTAGAATAGAATTAATTTCTAAGAAACGGTGTGCATGAAACAATAGAAGAGTGCAGAAAATCGAACCCTAATTCATAAATCCTAATCTGTGACGTTTGAAGTACATGCTAAAAAATCCGAGTCACGGTCCACATTTTTTTAAATTTCTGTGGGTAATGATCAGCCACAAAGAATTAGAATAGAATTAATTTCTAAGAAACGGTGTGCATGAAACAATAGAAGAGTGCTGAAAATTGAACCCTAATTCATAAATCCTAATCTGTGACGTTTGAAGTACATGCTAAAAAATCCGAGTCACGGTCAACATTTTTTGAATTTTCCGTGTGTAATGATCAGGCACAATGAATTAGAATAGAATTAATTTCTTAGAAACGGTGTGCAGGAAACAATAGAAGAGTGCTGAAAATTGAACCCTAATTCATAAATCCTAATCTGTGACGTTTGAAGTACATGCTAAAAAATCCGAATCACGGTCAACATTTTTTGAATTTTCGGTGTGTAATGATCAGCCACAAAGAATTAGAATAGAATTAATTTCTAAGAAATGGTGTGCATGAAACAATAGAAGAGTGCAGAAAATCGAACCCTAATCTATGACGTTAGAAGTACATGCTAAAAAATCCGAGTCACGGTCAACATTTTTTGAAATTTCCGTGTGTAATGATCAGGCAGAATGAATTAGAATAGAATTAATTTCTAAGAAACGGTGTGCATGAAACAATAGAAGAGTGCAGAAAATCGAACCCTAATTCATAAATCTTAATCTTTGACGTTTGAAGTACATGCTAAAAAATCCGAGTCACGGTCAACATTTTTTTAAATTTCCGTGGGTAATGATCAAGCACAATGAATTAGAATAGAATTAATTTCTTAGAAACGGTGTGCAGGAAACAATAGAAGAGTGCTGAAAATTGAACCCTAATTCATAAATCCTAATCTGTGACGTTTGAAGTACATGCTACAAAATCCGAGTCACGGTCAACATTTTTTGAATTTTCCGTGTGTAATGATCAGGCACAATGAATTAGAATAGAATTAATTTCTTAGAAACGGTGTGCAGGAAACAATAGAAGAGTGCTGAAAATTGAACCCTAATTCATAAATCATAATCTGTGACGTTTGAAGTACATGCTAAAAAATCCGAGTCACGGTCAACATTTTTTGAATTTTCCGTGTGTAATGATCAGGCACAATGAATTAGAATAGAATTAATTTCTTAGAAACGGTGTGCAGGAAACAATAGAAGAGTGCTGAAAATTGAACCCTAATTCATAAATCCTAATCTGTGACGTTTGAAGTACATGCTAAAAAATCCGAATCACGGTCAACATTTTTTGAATTTTCGGTGTGTAATGATCAGCCACAAAGAATTAGAATAGAATTAATTTCTAAGAAATGGTGTGCATGAAACAATAGAAGAGTGCAGAAAATCGAACCCTAATCTATGACGTTAGAAGTACATGCTAAAAAATCCGAGTCACGGTCAACATTTTTTGAAATTTCCGTGTGTAATGATCAGGCAGAATGAATTAGAATAAAATTAATTTCTAAGAAACGGTGTGCATGAAACAATAGAAGAGTGCAGAAAATCGAACCCTAATTCATAAATCTTAAACTTTGACGTTTGAAGTACATGCTAAAAAATCCGAGTCACGGTCAACATTTTTTTAAATTTCCGTGGGTAATGATCAAGCACAATGAATTAGAATAGAATTAATTTCTTAGAAACTGTGTGCAGGAAACAATAAAAGAGTGCTGAAAATTGAACCCTAATTCATAAATCCTAATCTGTGACGTTTGAAGTACATGCTAAAAAATCCGAGTCACGGTCAACATTTTTTGAAATTTCCGTGTGTAATGATCAGGCACAATGAATTAGAATAGATTTAATTTCTTAGAAACGGTGTGCAGGAAACAATAGAAGAGTGCTGAAATTTGAACCCTAATTCATAAATCCTAATCTGTGACGTTTGAAGTACATGCTAAAAAATCCGAATCACGGTCAACATTTTTTGAATTTTCGGTGTGTAATGATCAGCCACAAAGAATTAGAATAGAATTAATTTCTAAGAAATGGTGTGCATGAAACAATAGAAGAGTGCAGAAAATCGAACCCTAATCTATGACGTTAGAAGTACATGCTAAAAAATCCGAGTCACGGTCAACATTTTTTGAAATTTTCGTGTGTAATGATCAGGCAGAATGAATTAGAATAGAATTAATTTCTAAGAAACGGTGTGCATGAAACAATAGAAGAGTGCAGAAAATCGAACCCTAATTCATAAATCTTAATCTTTGACGTTTGAAGTACATGCTAAAAAATCCGAGTCACGGTCAACATTTTTTTAAATTTCCGTGGGTAATGATCAAGCACAATGAATTAGAATAGAATTAATTTCTTAGAAACGGTGTGCAGGAAACAATAAAAGAGTGCTGAAAATTGAACCCTAATTCATAAATCCTAATCTGTGACGTTTGAAGTACATGCTAAAAAATCCGAGTCACGGTCAACATTTTTTGAATTTTCCGTGTGTAATGATCAGGCACAATGAATTAGAATAGAATTAATTTCTTAGAAACGGTGTGCAGGAAACAATAGAAGAGTGCTGAAAATTGAACCCTAATTCATAAATCCTAATCTGTGACGTTTGAAGTACATGCTAAAAAATCCGAGTCACGGTCAACATTTTTTGAATTTTCGGTGTGTAATGATCAGCCACAAAGAATTAGAATAGAATTAATTTCTAAGAAACGGTGTGCATGAAACAATAGAAGAGTGCAGAAAATCGAACCCTAATCTATGACGTTAGAAGTACATGCTAAAAAATCCGAGTCACGGTCAACATTTTTTGAAATTTCCGTGTGTAATGATCAGGCAGAATGAATTAGAATAGAATTAATTTCTAAGAAACGGTGTGCATGAAACAATAGAAGAGTGCAGAAAATCGAACCCTAATTCATAAATCTTAATCTTTGACGTTTGAAGTACATGCTAAAAAATCCGAGTCACGGTCAACATTTTTTTAAATTTCCGTGGGTAATGATCAAGCACAATGAATTAGAATAGAATTAATTTCTTAGAAACGGTGTGCAGGAAACAATAAAAGAGTGCTGAAAATTGAACCCTAATTCATAAATCCTAATATGTGACGTTTGAAGTACATGCTAAAAAATCCGAGTCACGGTCAACATTTTTTGAATTTTCGGTGTGTAATGATCAGCCACAAAGAATTAGAATAGAATTAATTTCTAAGAAACGGTGTGCATGAAACAATAGAAGAGTGCAGAAAATCGAACCCTAATCTATGACGTTATAAGTACATGCTAAAAAATCCGAGTCACGGTCAACATTTTTTGAAATTTCTGTGTGTAATGATCAGGCATAATGAATTAGAATAGAATTAATTTCTAAGAAACGGTGTGCATGAAACAATAGAAGAGTGCAGAAAATCGAACCCTAATTCATAAATCTTAATCTTTGACGTTTGAAGTACATGCTAAAAAATCCGAGTCACGGTCAACATTTTTTTAAATTTCCGTGGGTAATGATCAAGCACAATGAATTAGAATAGAATTAATTTCTTAGAAACTGTGTGCAGGAAACAATAAAAGAGTGCTGAAAATTGAACCCTAATTCATAAATCCTAATCTGTGACGTTTGAAGTACATGCTAAAAAATCCGAGTCACGGTCAACATTTTTTGAATTTTCGGTGTGTAATGATCAGCCACAAAGAATTAGAATAGAATTAATTTCTAAGAAATGGTGTGCATGAAACAATAGAAGAGTGCAGAAAATCGAACCCTAATCTATGACGTTTGAAGTTCATGCTAAAAAATTCGAGTCATGGTCAACATTTTTTGAAATTTCCGTGTGTAATGATCAGGTAGAATTTATTAGAATAGAATTAATTTCTAAGAAACGGTGTGCATGAAACAATAGAAGAGTGCAGAAAATCGAACCCTAATTCATAAATCCTAATCTGTGACGTTTGAAGTACATGCTAAAAAATCTGAGTCACGGTCAACATTTTTTGAATTTTCGGTGTGTAATGATCAGCCACAAAGAATTAGAATAGAATTAATTTCTAAGAAATGGTGTGCATGAAACAATAGAAGAGTGCAGAAAATCGAACCCTAATCTATGACGTTTGAAGTACATGCTAAAAAATTCGAGTCATGGTCAACATTTAATGAAATTTCCGTGTGTAATGATCAGGTAGAATTTATTAGAATAGAATTAATTTCTAAGAAACGGTGTGCATGAAACAATAGAAGAGTGCAGAAAATCGAACCCTAATTCATAAATCCTAATCTGTGACGTTTGAAGTACATGCTAAAAAATCCGAGTCACGGTCCACATTTTTTTAAATTTCCGTGGGTAATGATCAGCCACAAAGAATTAGAATAGAATTAATTTCTAAGAAACGGTGTGCATGAAACAATAGAAGAGTGCTGAAAATTGAACCCTAATTCATAAATCCTAATCTGTGACGTTTGAAGTACATGCTAAAAAATCCGAGTCACGGTCAACATTTTTTGAATTTTCCGTGTGTAATGATCAGGCACAATGAATTAGAATAGAATTAATTTCTTAGAAACGGTGTGCAGGAAACAATAGAAGAGTGCTGAAAATTGAACCCTAATTCATAAATCCTAATCTGTGACGTTTGAAGTACATGCTAAAAAATCCGAGTCACGGTCAACATTTTTTGAATTTTCGGTGTGTAATGATCAGCCACAAAGAATTAGAATAGAATTAATTTCTAAGAAACGGTGTGCATGAAACAATAGAAGAGTGCAGAAAATCGAACCCTAATCTATGACGTTATAAGTACATGCTAAACAATCCGAGTCACGGTCAACATTTTTTGAAATTTCCGTGTGTAATGATCAGGCAGAATGAATTAGAATAGAATTAATTTCTAAGAAACGGTGTGCATGAAACAATAGAAGAGTGCAGAAAATCGAACCCTAATTCATAAATCTTAATCTTTGACGTTTGAAGTACATGCTAAAAAATCCGAGTCACGGTCAACATTTTTTTAAATTTCCGTGGGTAATGATCAAGCACAATGAATTAGAATAGAATTAATTTCTTAGAAACGGTGTGCAGGAAACAATAAAAGAGTGCTGAAAATTGAACCCTAATTCATAAATCCTAATCTGTGACGTTTGAAGTACATGCTAAAAAATCCGAGTCACGGTCAACATTTTTTGAATTTTCCGTGTGTAATGATCAGCCACAAAGAATTAGAATAGAATTAATTTCTAAGAAACGGTGTGCATGAAACAATAGAAGAGTGCAGAAAATCGAACCCTAACCTATGACGTTATAAGTACATGCTAAAAAATCCGAGTCACGGTCAACATTTTTTGAAATTTCCGTGTGTAATGATCAGGCAGAATGAATTAGAATAGAATTAATTTCTAAGAAACGGTGTGCATGAAACAATAGAAGAGTGCAGAAAATCGAACCCTAATTCATAAATCTTAATCTTTGACGTTTGAAGTACATGCTAAAAAATCCAAGTCACGGTCAACATTTTTTTAAATTTCCGTGGGTAATGATCAAGCACAATGAATTAGAATAGAATTAATTTCTTAGAAACGATGTGCAGGAAACAATAAAAGAGTGCTGAAAATTGAACCCTAATTCATAAATCCTAATCTGTGACGTTTGAAGTACATGCTAAAAAATCCGAGTCACGGTCAACATTTTTTGAATTTTCCGTGTGTAATGATCAGGCACAATGAATTAGAATAGAATTAATTTCTTAGAAACGGTGTGCAGGAAACAATAGAAGAGTGCTGAAAATTGAACCCTAATTCATAAATCCTAATCTGTGACGTTTGAAGTACATGCTACAAAATCCGAGTCACGGTCAACATTTTTTTAAATTTCCGTGGGTAATGATCAAGCACAATGAATTAGAATAGAATTAATTTCTTAGAAACGGTGTGCAGGAAACAATAAAAGAGTGCTGAAAATTGAACCCTAATTCATAAATCCTAATCTGTGACGTTTGAAGTACATGCTAAAAAATCCGAGTCACGGTCAACATTTTTTGAATTTTCGGTGTGTAATGATCAGCCACAAAGAATTAGAATAGAATTAATTTCTAAGAAACGGTGTGCATGAAACAATAGAAGAGTGCAGAAAATCGAACACTAATCTATGACGTTAGAAGTACATGCTAAGAAATCCGAGTCACGGTCAACATTTTTTGAAATTTTCGTGTGTAATGATCAGGCAGAATGAATTAGAATAGAATTAATTTCTAAGAAACGGTGTGCATGAAACAATAGAAGAGTGCAGAAAATCGAACCCTAATTCATAAATCTTAATCTTTGACGTTTGAAGTACATGCTAAAAAATCCGAGTCACGGTCAACATTTTTTTAAATTTTCGTGGGTAATGATCAAGCACAATGAATTAGAATAGAATTAATTTCTTAGAAACGGTGTGCAGGAAACAATAAAAGAGTGCTGAAAATTGAACCCTAATTCATAAATCCTAATCTGTGACGTTTGAAGTACATGCTAAAAAATCCGAGTCACGGTCAACATTTTTTGAATTTTCCGTGTGTAATGATCAAGCACAATGAATTAGAATAGAATTAATTTCTTAGAAACGGTGTGCAGGAAACAATAAAAGAGTGCTGAAAATTGAACCCTAATTCATAAATCCTAATCTGTGACGTTTGAAGTACATGCTAAAAAATTCGAGTCACGGTCAACATTTTTTGAATTTTTCGTGTGTAATGATCAGGCACAATGAATTAGAATAGAATTAATTTCTTA
The DNA here is from genome assembly GCF_057944985.1 of Cucurbita pepo subsp. pepo. NCBI lineage: Eukaryota > Viridiplantae > Streptophyta > Magnoliopsida > Cucurbitales > Cucurbitaceae > Cucurbita > Cucurbita pepo. Next base: position 4,438,439 of record NC_141816.1, on the reverse strand, counting down.
GAAACGGTGTGCAGGAAACAATAGAAGAGTGCTGAAAATTGAACCCTAATTCATAAATCCTAATCTGTGACGTTTGAAGTACATGCTAAAAAATCCGAGTCACGGTCAACATTTTTTGACTTTTCGGTGTGTAATGATCAGCCACAAAGAATTAGAATAGAATTAATTTCTAAGAAACGGTGTGCATGAAACAATAGAAGAGTGCAGAAAATCGAACCCTAATCTATGACGTTAGAAGTACATGCTAAAAAATCCGAGTCACGGTCAACATTTTTTGAAATTTCCGTGTGTAATGATCAGGCAGAATGAATTAGAATAGAATTAATTTCTAAGAAACGGTATGCATGAAACAATAGAAGAGTGCAGAAAATCGAACCCTAATTTATAAATCTTAATCTTTGACGTTTCAAGTACATGCTAAAAAATCCGAGTCACGGCCAACATTTTTTTAAATTTCCGTGGGTAATGATCAAGCACAATGAATTAGAATAGAATTAATTTCTTAGAAACGGTGTGCAGGAAACAATAAAAGAGTGCTGAAAATTGAACCCTAATTCATAAATCCTAATCTGTGACGTTTGAAGTACATGCTAAAAAATCCGAGTCACGGTCAACATTTTTTGAAATTTCCGTGTGTAATGATCAGGCACAATAAATTAGAATAGAATTAATTTCTTAGAAACGGTGTGCAGGAAACAATAGAAGAGTGCTGAAAATTGAACCCTAATTCATAAATCCTAATCTGTGACGTTTGAAGTACATGCTACAAAATCCGAGTCACGGTCAACATTTTTTGAATTTTCCGTGTGTAATGATCAGGCACAATGAATTAGAATAGAATTAATTTCTTAGAAACGGTGTGCAGGAAACAATAGAAGAGTGCTTAAAATCGAACCCTAAGTCATAAATCCTAATTTGTTACGTTTGAAGTACATACTAAAAAATCCTAGTCACGGTCAACATTTTTTGAAATTTCCTTGTGTAATGATCAGGCACAATGAATTAGAATAGAATTAATTTCTTAGAAACGGTGTGCAGGAAACAATAGAAGAGTGCTGAAAATTGAACCCTAATTCATAAATCCTAATCTGTTACGTTTGAAGTACATGCTAAAAAATCCGAGTCACGGTCAACATTTTTTTAAATTTCCGTGGGTAATAATCAGGCACAATGAATTAGAATAGAATTAATTTCTAAGAAACGGTGTGCAGGAAACAATAAAAGAGTGCTGAAAATTGAACCCTAATTCATAAATCCTAATCTGTGACGTTTGAAGTACATGCTAAAAAATCCGAGTCACGGTCAACATTTTTTGAATTTTCGGTGTGTAATGATCAGCCACAAAGAATTAGAATAGAATTAATTTCTAAGAAACGGTGTGAATGAAACAATAGAAGAGTGCAGAAAATCGAACCCTAATCTATGACATTAGAAGTACATGCTAAAAAATCCGAGTCACGGTCAACATTTTTTGAAATTTCCGTGTGTAATGATTAGGCAGAATGAATTAGAATAGAATTAATTTCTAAGAAACGGTGTGCATGAAACAATAGAAGAGTGCAGAAAATCGAACCCTAATTCATAAATCTTAATCTTTGACGTTTGAAGTACATGCTAAAAAATCCGAGTCACGGTCAACATTTTTTTAAATTTCCGTGGGTAATGATCAAGCACAATGAATTAGAATAGAATTAATTTCTTAGAAACGGTGTGCAGGAAACAATAAAAGAGTGCTGAAAATTGAACCCTAATTCATAAATCCTAATCTGTGACGTTTGAAGTACATGCTAAAAAATCCGAGTCACGGTCAACATTTTTTGAGTTTTCCGTGTGTAATGATCAGGCACAATGAATTAGAATAGAATTAATTTCTTAGAAACGGTGTGCAGGAAACAATAGAAGAGTGCTGAAAATTGAACCCTAATTCATAAATCCTATTCTATGACGTTTGAAGTACATGCTAAAAAATCCGAGTCACGGTCAACATTTTTTGAATTTTCGGTGTGTAATGATAAACCACAAAGTATTAGAATAGAATTAATTTCTAAGAAACGGTGTGCATGAAACAATAGAAGAGTGCAGAAAATCGAACCCTAATCTATGACGTTAGAAGTACATGCTAAAAAATCCGAGTCACGGTCAACATTTTTTGAAATTTCCGTGTGTAATGATCAGGCAGAATGAATTAGAATAGAATTAATTTCTAAGAGACGGTGTGCATGAAACAATAGAAGAGTGCAGAAAATCGAACCCTAATTCATAAATCTTAATCTTTGACGTTTGAAGTACATGCTAAAAAATCCGAGTCACGGTCAACATTTTTTTAAATTTCCGTGGGTAATGATCAAGCACAATGAATTAGAATAGAATTAATTTCTTAGAAACGGTGTGCAGGAAACAATAGAAGAGTGCTGAAAATTGAACCCTAATTCATAAATCCTAATCTGTGACGTTTGAAGTACATGCTAAAAAATCCGAGTCACGGTCAACATTTTTTGAATTTTCGGTGTGTAATGATCAGGCACAATGAATTAGAATAGAATTAATTTCTTAGAAACGGTGTGCAGGAAACAATAGAAGAGTGCTGAAAATTGAACCCTAATTCATAAATCCTATTCTGTTACGTTTGAAGTACATGCTAAAAAATCCGAGTCACGGTCAACATTTTTTTAAATTTCCGTGGGTAATGATCAAGCACAATGAATTAGAATAGAATTAATTTCTTAGAAACGGTGTGAAGGAAACAATAGAAGAGTGCTGAAAATTGAACCCTAATTCATAAATCATAATCTGTGACGTTTGAAGTACATGCTAAAAAATCCGAGTCACGGTCAACATTTTTTGAATTTTCCGTGTGTAATGATCAGGCACAATGAATTAGAATAGAATTAATTTCTTAGAAACGGTGTGCAGGAAACAATAGAAGAGTGCTTAAAATCGAACCCTAATTCATAAATCCTATTCTGTGACGTTTGAAGTACATGCTAAAAAATTCGAGTCACGGTCAACATTTTTTGAAATTTCCGTGTGTAATGATCAGGCACAATGAATTAGAATAGAATTAATTTCTTAGAAACGGTGTGCAGGAAACAATAGAAGAGTGCTGAAAATTGAACCCTAATTCATAAATCCTAATCTGTGACGTTTGAAGTACATGCTAAAAAATCCGAGTCACGGTCAAAATTTTTTGAATTTTCCGTGTGTAATGATCAGGCACAATGAATTAGAATAGAATTAATTTCTTAGAAACGGTGTGCAGGAAACAATAGAAGAGTGCTTAAAATCGAACCCTAATTCATAAATCCTATTCTGTGACGTTTGAAGTACATGCTAAAAAATTCGAGTCACGGTCAACATTTTTTTAAATTTCCGTGTGTAATGATCAGGTAGAATTTATTAGAATAGAATTAATTTCTAAGAAACGGTGTGCATGAAACAATAGAAGAGTGCAGAAAATCGAACCGTAATTCATAAATCCTAATCTCTGACGTTTGAAGTACATGCTAAAAAATCCGAGTCGCGGTCAACATTTTTTGAAATTTTCGTGTGTAATGATCAGGCATAATGAATTTGAATAGAATTAATTTCTAAGAAACTGTGTGCAGACAACAATAGAACAGTGCTGAAAATCGAACCCTAATTCATAAATCCTAATTTGTTACGTTTGAAGTACATGCTAAAAAATCCGAGTCACGGTCAACATTTTTTGAAATTTCCGTGTGTAATGATCAGGCACAATGAATTAGAATAGAATTAATTTCTAAGAAACGGTGTGCAGGAAACAATAGAAGAGTGCTAAAAATTGAACCCTAAGTCATAAATCCTAATCTGTGACGTTTGAAGTACATGCTAAAAAATCCGAGTCACGGTCAACATTTTTTGAAATTTCCGTGTGTAATGATCAGGCACAATGAATTAGAATAGATTTAATTTCTTAGAAACGGTGTGCAGGAAATAATAGAAGAGTGCTGAAAATTGAACCCTAATTCATAAATCCTAATCTGTGACGTTTGAAGTACATGCTAAAAAATCCGAGTCACGGTCAACATTTTTTGAATTTTCCGTGTGTAATGATCAAGCACAATGAATTAGAATAGAATTAATTTCTTAGAAACGGTGTGCAGGAAACAATAAAAGAGTGCTGAAAATTGAACCCTAATTCATAAATCCTAATCTGTGACGTTTGAAGTACATGCTAAAAAATTCGAGTCACGGTCAACATTTTTTGAATTTTCCGTGTGTAATGATCAGGCACAATGAATTAGAATAGAATTAATTTCTTAGAAACGGTGTGCAGGAAACAATAGAAGAGTGCTGAAAATTGAACCCTAATTCATAAATCCTAATCTGTGACGTTTGAAGTACATGCTAAAAAATCCGAGTCACGGTCAACATTTTTTGAATTTTCGGTGTGTAATGATCAGCCACAAAGAATTAGAATAGAATTAATTTCTAAGAAACGGTGTGCATGAAACAATAGAAGAGTGCAGAAAATCGAACCCTAATCTATGACGTTAGAAGTACATGCTAAAAAATCCGAGTCACGGTCAACATTTTTTGAAATTTCCGTGTGTAATGATTAGGCACAATGAATTAGAATAGAATTAATTTCTAAGAAACGGTGTGCATGAAACAATAGAAGAGAGCTGAAAATTGAACCCTAATTCATAAATCCTAATCTGTGACGTTTGAAGTACATGCTAAAAAATCCGAGTCACGGTCAACATTTTTTGAATTTTCGGTGTGTAATGATCAGCCACAAAGAATTAGAATAGAATTAATTTCTAAGAAACGGTGTGCATGAAACAATAGAAGAGTGCAGAAAATCAAACCCTAATCTATGACGTTAGAAGTACATGCTAAAAAATCCGAGTCACGGTCAACATTTTTTGAAATTTCCGTGTGTAATGATCAGGCAGAATGAATTAGAATAGAATTAATTTCTAAGAAACGGTGTGCATGAAACAATAGAAGAGTGCAGAAAATCGAACCCTAATTCATAAATCTTAATCTTTGACGTTTGAAGTACATGCTAAAAAATCCGAGTCACGGTCAACATTTTTTTAAATTTCCGTGGGTAATGATCAAGCACAATGACTTAGAATAGAATTAATTTCTTAGAAACGATGTGCAGGAAACAATAAAAGAGTGCTGAAAATTGAACCCTAATTCATAAATCCTAACCTGTGACGTTTGAAGTACATGCTAAAAAATCCGAGTCACGGTCAACATTTTTTTAATTTTCCGTGTGTAATGGTCAGGCACAATGAATTAGAATAGAATTAATTTCTTAGAAACGGTGTGCAGGAAACAATAAAAGAGTGCTGAAAATTGAACCCTAATTCATAAATCCTAATCTGTGACGTTTGAAGTACATGCTAAAAAATCCGAGTCACGGTCAAAATTTTTTGAATTTTCCGTGTGTAATGATCAGGCACAATGAATTAGAATAGAATTAATTTCTTAGAAACGGTGTGCAGGAAACAATAGAAGAGTGCTTAAAATCGAACCCTAATTCATAAATCCTATTCTGTGACGTTTGAAGTACATGCTAAAAAATTCGAGTCACGGTCAACATTTTTTTAAATTTCCGTGTGTAATGATCAGGTAGAATTTATTAGAATAGAATTAATTTCTAAGAAACGGTGTGCATGAAACAATAGAAGAGTGCAGAAAATCGAACCGTAATTCATAAATCCTAATCTCTGACGTTTGAAGTACATGCTAAAAAATCCGAGTCGCGGTCAACATTTTTTGAAATTTTCGTGTGTAATGATCAGGCATAATGAATTTGAATAGAATTAATTTCTAAGAAACTGTGTGCAGACAACAATAGAACAGTGCTGAAAATCGAACCCTAATTCATAAATCCTAATTTTGTTACGTTTGAAGTACATGCTAAAAAATCCGAGTCACGGTCAACATTTTTTGAAATTTCCGTGTGTAATGATCAGGCACAATGAATTAGAATAGAATTAATTTCTAAGAAACGGTGTGCAGGAAACAATAGAAGAGTGCTAAAAATTGAACCCTAAGTCATAAATCCTAATCTGTGACGTTTGAAGTACATGCTAAAAAATCCGAGTCACGGTCAACATTTTTTGAAATTTCCGTGTGTAATGATCAGGCACAATGAATTAGAATAGATTTAATTTCTTAGAAACGGTGTGCAGGAAATAATAGAAGAGTGCTGAAAATTGAACCCTAATTCATATATCCTAATCTGTGACGTTTGAAGTACATGCTAAAAAATCCGAGTCACGGTCAACATTTTTTGAATTTTCCGTGTGTAATGATCAGGCACAATGAATTAGAATAGAATTAATTTCTTAGAAACGGTGTGCAGGAAACAATAGAAGAGTGCTGAAAATTGAACCCTAATTCATAAATCCTAATCTGTGACGTTTGAGGTACATGCTAAAAAATCCGAGTCACGGTCAACATTTTTTGAATTTTCGGTGTGTAATGATCAGCCACAAAGAATTAGAATAGAATTAATTTCTAAGAAACGGTGTGCATGAAACAATAGAAGAGTGCAGAAAATCGAACCCTAATCTATGACGTTAGAAGTACATGCTAAGAAATCCGAGTCACGGTCAACATTTTTTGAAATTTCCGTGTGTAATGATCAGGCAGAATGAATTAGAATAGAATTAATTTCTAAGAAACGGTGTGCATGAAACAATAGAAGAGTGCAGAAAATCGAACCCTAATTCATAAATCTTAATCTTTGACGTTTGAAGTACATGCTAAAAAATCCGAGTCACGGTCAACATTTTTTTAAATTTCCGTGGGTAATGATCAGCCACAAAGATTTAGAATAGAATTAATTTCTAAGAAACGGTGTGCATGAAACAATAGAAGAGTGCAGAAAATCGAACCCTAATCTATGACGTTATAAGTACATGCTAAAAAATCCGAGTCACGGTCAACATTTTTTGAAATTTCTGTGTGTAATGATCAGGCATAATGAATTAGAATAGAATTAATTTCTAAGAAACGGTGTGCATGAAACAATAGAAGAGTGCAGAAAATCGAACCCTAATTCATAAATCTTAATCTTTGACGTTTGAAGTACATGCTAACAAATCCGAGTCACGGTCAACATTTTTTTAAATTTCCGTGGGTAATGATCAAGCACAATGAATTAGAATAGAATTAATTTCTTAGAAACTGTGTGCAGGAAACAATAAAAGAGTGCTTAAAATTGAACCCTAATTCATAAATCCTAATCTGTGACGTTTGAAGTACATGCTAAAAAATCCGAGTCACGGTCAACATTTTTTGAAATTTCCGTGTGTAATGATCAGGCACAATGAATTAGAATAGATTTAATTTCTTAGAAACGGTGTGCAAGAAACAATAGAAGAGTTCTGAAATTTGAACCCTAATTCATAAATCCTAATCTGTGACGTTTGAAGTACATGCTAAAAAATCCGAATCACGGTCAACATTTTTTGAATTTTCGGTGTGTAATGATCAGCCACAAAGAATTAGAATAGAATTAATTTCTAAGAAATGGTGTGCATGAAACAATAGAAGAGTGCAGAAAATCGAACCCTAATCTATGACGTTAGAAGTACATGCTAAAAAATCCGAGTCACGGTCAACATTTTTTGAAATTTCCGTGTGTAATGATCAGGCAGAATGAATTAGAATAGAATTAATTTCTAAGAAACGGTGTGCATGAAACAATAGAAGAGTGCAGAAAATCGAACCCTAATTCATAAATCTTAATCATTGACGTTTGAAGTACATGCTAAAAAATCCGAGTCACGGTCAACCTTTTTTAAATTTCCGTGGGTAAAGATCAAGCACAATGAATTAGAATAGAATTAATTTCTTAGAAACGGTGTGCAGGAAACAATAAAAGAGTGCTGAAAATTGAACCCTAATTCATAAATCCTAATCTGTGACGTTTGAAGTACATGCTAAAAAATCCGAGTCACGGTCAACATTTTTTGAATTTTCCGTGTGTAATGATCAGGCACAATGAATTAGAATAGAATTAATTTCTTAGAAACGGTGTGCAGGAAACAATAGAAGAGTGCTGAAAATTGAACCCTAATTTATAAATCCTAATCTGTGACGTTTGAAGTACATGCTAAAAAATCCGAGTCACGGTCAACATTTTTTGAATTTTCGATGTGTAATGATCAGCCACAAAGAATTAGAATAGAATTAATTTCTAAGAAACGGTGTGCATGAAACAATAGAAGAGTGCAGAAAATCGAACCCTAATTCATAAATCTTAATCTGTGACGTTTGAAGTACATGCTAAAAAATCCGAGTCACGGTCAACATTTTTTTAAATTTCCGTGGGTAATGATCAAGCACAATGAATTAGAATAGAATTAATTTCTTAGAAACGGTGTGCAGGAAACAATAAAAGAGTGCTAAAAATTGAACCCTAATTCATAAATCCTAATCTGTGACGTTTGAAGTACATGCTAAAAAATCCGAGTCACGGTCAACATTTTTTGAATTTTCGGTGTGTAATGATCAGCCACAAAGAATTAGAATAGAATTAATTTCTAAGAAACGGTGTGCATGAAACAATAGAAGAGTGCAGAAAATCGAACCCTAATCTATGACGTTAGAAGTACATGCTAAGAAATCCGAGTCACGGTCAACATTTTTTGAAATTTCCGTGTGTAATGATCAGGCAGAATGAATTAGAATAGAATTAATTTCTAAGAAACGGTGTGGAGGAGACAATAGAAGAGTGCTGAAAATCGAACCCTAATTCATAAATCCTAATCTGTGACGTTTGAAGTACATGCTAAAAAATCCGAGTCACGGTCAACATTTTTTGAATTTTCCGTGTGTAATGATCAGGCACAATGAATTAGAATAGAATTAATTTCTTAGAAACGGTGTGCAGGAAACAATAGAAGAGTGCTGAAAATTGAACCCTAATTCATAAATCCTAATCTGTGACGTTTGAAGTACATGCTAAAAAATCCGAGTCACGGTCAACATTTTTTGAAATTTCCGTGTGTAATGATCAGGCACAATGAATTAGAATAGATTTAATTTCTTAGAAACGGTGTGCAGGAAATAATAGAAGAGTGCTGAAAATTGAACCCTAATTCATATATCCTAATCTGTGACGTTTGAAGTACATGCTAAAAAATCTGAGTCACGGTCAACATTTTTTGAATTTTCGGTGTGTAATGATCAGCCACAAAGAATTAGAATAGAATTAATTTCTAAGAAATGGTGTGCATGAAACAATAGAAGAGTGCAGAAAATCGAACCCTAATCTATGACGTTTGAAGTACATGCTAAAAAATTCGAGTCATGGTCAACATTTTTTGAAATTTCCGTGTGTAATGATCAGGTAGAATTTATTAGAATAGAATTAATTTCTAAGAAACGGTGTGAATGAAACAATAGAAGAGTGCAGAAAATCGAACCCTAATTCATAAATCCTAATCTGTGACGTTTGAAGTACATGCTAAAAAATCTGAGTCACGGTCAACATTTTTTGAATTTTCGGTGTGTAATGATCAGCCACAAAGAATTAGAATAGAATTAATTTCTAAGAAATGGTGTGCATGAAACAATAGAAGAGTGCAGAAAATCGAACCCTAATCTATGACGTTTGAAGTACATGCTAAAAAATTCGAGTCATGGTCAACATTTTTTGAAATTTCCGTGTGTAATGATCAGGTAGAATTTATTAGAATAGAATTAATTTCTAAAAAACGGTGTGCATGAAACAATAGAAGAGTGCAGAAAATCGAACCCTAATTCATAAATCCTAATCTGTGACGTTTGAAGTACATGCTAAAAAATCCGAGTCACGGTCCACATTTATTTAAATTTCCGTGGGTAATGATCAGCCACAAAGAATTAGAATAGAATTAATTTCTAAGAAACGGTGTGCATGAAACAATAGAAGAGTGCTGAAAATTGAACCCTAATTCATAAATCCTAATCTGTGACGTTTGAAGTACATGCTAAAAAATCCGAGTCACGGTCAACATTTTTTGAATTTTCGGTGTGTAATGATCAGCCACAAAGAATTAGAATAGAATTAATTTCTAAGAAACGGTGTGCATGAAACAATAGAAGAGTGCAGAAAATCAAACCCTAATCTATGACGTTAGAAGTACATGCTAAAAAATCCGAGTCACGGTCAACATTTTTTGAAATTTCCGTGTGTAATGATCAGGCAGAATGAATTAGAATAGAATTAATTTCTAAGAAACGGTGTGCATGAAACAATAGAATAGTGCAGAAAATCGAACCCTAATTCATAAATCTTAATCTTTGACGTTTGAAGTACATGCTAAAAAATCCGAATCACGGTCAACATTTTTTGAATTTTCGGTGTGTAATGATCAGCCACAAAGAATTAGAATAGAATTAATTTCTAAGAAACGGTGTGCATGAAACAATAGAAGAGTGCAGAAAATCGAACCCTAATTCATAAATCTTAATCTTTGACGTTTGAAGTACATGCTAAAAAATCCGAGTCACGGTCAACATTTTTTTAAATTTCCGTGGGTAATGATCAAGCACAATGACTTAGAATAGAATTAATTTCTTAGAAACGATGTGCAGGAAACAATAAAAGAGTGCTGAAAATTGAACCCTAATTCATAAATCCTAACCTGTGACGTTTGAAGTACATGCTAAAAAATCCGAGTCACGGTCAACATTTTTTTAATTTTCCGTGTGTAATGGTCAGGCACAATGAATTAGAATAGAATTAATTTCTTAGAAACGGTGTGCAGGAAACAATAAAAGAGTGCTGAAAATTGAACCCTAATTCATAAATCCTAATCTGTGACGTTTGAAGTACATGCTAAAAAATCCGAGTCACGGTCAAAATTTTTTGAATTTTCCGTGTGTAATGATCAGGCACAATGAATTAGAATAGAATTAATTTCTTAGAAACGGTGTGCAGGAAACAATAGAAGAGTGCTTAAAATCGAACCCTAATTCATAAATCCTATTCTGTGACGTTTGAAGTACATGCTAAAAAATTCGAGTCACGGTCAACATTTTTTTAAATTTCCGTGTGTAATGATCAGGTAGAATTTATTAGAATAGAATTAATTTCTAAGAAACGGTGTGCATGAAACAATAGAAGAGTGCAGAAAATCGAACCGTAATTCATAAATCCTAATCTCTGACGTTTGAAGTACATGCTAAAAAATCCGAGTCGCGGTCAACATTTTTTGAAATTTTCGTGTGTAATGATCAGGCATAATGAATTTGAATAGAATTAATTTCTAAGAAACTGTGTGCAGACAACAATAGAACAGTGCTGAAAATCGAACCCTAATTCATAAATCCTAATTTTGTTACGTTTGAAGTACATGCTAAAAAATCCGAGTCACGGTCAACATTTTTTGAAATTTCCGTGTGTAATGATCAGGCACAATGAATTAGAATAGAATTAATTTCTAAGAAACGGTGTGCAGGAAACAATAGAAGAGTGCTAAAAATTGAACCCTAAGTCATAAATCCTAATCTGTGACGTTTGAAGTACATGCTAAAAAATCCGAGTCACGGTCAACATTTTTTGAAATTTCCGTGTGTAATGATCAGGCACAATGAATTAGAATAGATTTAATTTCTTAGAAACGGTGTGCAGGAAATAATAGAAGAGTGCTGAAAATTGAACCCTAATTCATATATCCTAATCTGTGACGTTTGAAGTACATGCTAAAAAATCCGAGTCACGGTCAACATTTTTTGAATTTTCCGTGTGTAATGATCAGGCACAATGAATTAGAATAGAATTAATTTCTTAGAAACGGTGTGCAGGAAACAATAGAAGAGTGCTGAAAATTGAACCCTAATTCATAAATCCTAATCTGTGACGTTTGAGGTACATGCTAAAAAATCCGAGTCACGGTCAACATTTTTTGAATTTTCGGTGTGTAATGATCAGCCACAAAGAATTAGAATAGAATTAATTTCTAAGAAACGGTGTGCATGAAACAATAGAAGAGTGCAGAAAATCGAACCCTAATCTATGACGTTAGAAGTACATGCTAAGAAATCCGAGTCACGGTCAACATTTTTTGAAATTTCCGTGTGTAATGATCAGGCAGAATGAATTAGAATAGAATTAATTTCTAAGAAACGGTGTGCATGAAACAATAGAAGAGTGCAGAAAATCGAACCCTAATTCATAAATCTTAATCTTTGACGTTTGAAGTACATGCTAAAAAATCCGAGTCACGGTCAACATTTTTTTAAATTTCCGTGGGTAATGATCAGCCACAAAGATTTAGAATAGAATTAATTTCTAAGAAACGGTGTGCATGAAACAATAGAAGAGTGCAGAAAATCGAACCCTAATCTATGACGTTATAAGTACATGCTAAAAAATCCGAGTCACGGTCAACATTTTTTGAAATTTCTGTGTGTAATGATCAGGCATAATGAATTAGAATAGAATTAATTTCTAAGAAACGGTGTGCATGAAACAATAGAAGAGTGCAGAAAATCGAACCCTAATTCATAAATCTTAATCTTTGACGTTTGAAGTACATGCTAACAAATCCGAGTCACGGTCAACATTTTTTTAAATTTCCGTGGGTAATGATCAAGCACAATGAATTAGAATAGAATTAATTTCTTAGAAACTGTGTGCAGGAAACAATAAAAGAGTGCTTAAAATTGAACCCTAATTCATAAATCCTAATCTGTGACGTTTGAAGTACATGCTAAAAAATCCGAGTCACGGTCAACATTTTTTGAAATTTCCGTGTGTAATGATCAGGCACAATGAATTAGAATAGATTTAATTTCTTAGAAACGGTGTGCAAGAAACAATAGAAGAGTTCTGAAATTTGAACCCTAATTCATAAATCCTAATCTGTGACGTTTGAAGTACATGCTAAAAAATCCGAATCACGGTCAACATTTTTTGAATTTTCGGTGTGTAATGATCAGCCACAAAGAATTAGAATAGAATTAATTTCTAAGAAATGGTGTGCATGAAACAATAGAAGAGTGCAGAAAATCGAACCCTAATCTATGACGTTAGAAGTACATGCTAAAAAATCCGAGTCACGGTCAACATTTTTTGAAATTTCCGTGTGTAATGATCAGGCAGAATGAATTAGAATAGAATTAATTTCTAAGAAACGGTGTGCATGAAACAATAGAAGAGTGCAGAAAATCGAACCCTAATTCATAAATCTTAATCATTGACGTTTGAAGTACATGCTAAAAAATCCGAGTCACGGTCAACCTTTTTTAAATTTCCGTGGGTAAAGATCAAGCACAATGAATTAGAATAGAATTAATTTCTTAGAAACGGTGTGCAGGAAACAATAAAAGAGTGCTGAAAATTGAACCCTAATTCATAAATCCTAATCTGTGACGTTTGAAGTACATGCTAAAAAATCCGAGTCACGGTCAACATTTTTTGAATTTTCCGTGTGTAATGATCAGGCACAATGAATTAGAATAGAATTAATTTCTTAGAAACGGTGTGCAGGAAACAATAGAAGAGTGCTGAAAATTGAACCCTAATTTATAAATCCTAATCTGTGACGTTTGAAGTACATGCTAAAAAATCCGAGTCACGGTCAACATTTTTTGAATTTTCGATGTGTAATGATCAGCCACAAAGAATTAGAATAGAATTAATTTCTAAGAAACGGTGTGCATGAAACAATAGAAGAGTGCAGAAAATCGAACCCTAATTCATAAATCTTAATCTGTGACGTTTGAAGTACATGCTAAAAAATCCGAGTCACGGTCAACATTTTTTTAAATTTCCGTGGGTAATGATCAAGCACAATGAATTAGAATAGAATTAATTTCTTAGAAACGGTGTGCAGGAAACAATAAAAGAGTGCTAAAAATTGAACCCTAATTCATAAATCCTAATCTGTGACGTTTGAAGTACATGCTAAAAAATCCGAGTCACGGTCAACATTTTTTGAATTTTCGGTGTGTAATGATCAGCCACAAAGAATTAGAATAGAATTAATTTCTAAGAAACGGTGTGCATGAAACAATAGAAGAGTGCAGAAAATCGAACCCTAATCTATGACGTTAGAAGTACATGCTAAGAAATCCGAGTCACGGTCAACATTTTTTGAAATTTCCGTGTGTAATGATCAGGCAGAATGAATTAGAATAGAATTAATTTCTAAGAAACGGTGTGGAGGAGACAATAGAAGAGTGCTGAAAATCGAACCCTAATTCATAAATCCTAATCTGTGACGTTTGAAGTACATGCTAAAAAATCCGAGTCACGGTCAACATTTTTTGAATTTTCCGTGTGTAATGATCAGGCACAATGAATTAGAATAGAATTAATTTCTTAGAAACGGTGTGCAGGAAACAATAGAAGAGTGCTGAAAATTGAACCCTAATTCATAAATCCTAATCTGTGACGTTTGAAGTACATGCTAAAAAATCCGAGTCACGGTCAACATTTTTTGAAATTTCCGTGTGTAATGATCAGGCACAATGAATTAGAATAGATTTAATTTCTTAGAAACGGTGTGCAGGAAATAATAGAAGAGTGCTGAAAATTGAACCCTAATTCATATATCCTAATCTGTGACGTTTGAAGTACATGCTAAAAAATCTGAGTCACGGTCAACATTTTTTGAATTTTCGGTGTGTAATGATCAGCCACAAAGAATTAGAATAGAATTAATTTCTAAGAAATGGTGTGCATGAAACAATAGAAGAGTGCAGAAAATCGAACCCTAATCTATGACGTTTGAAGTACATGCTAAAAAATTCGAGTCATGGTCAACATTTTTTGAAATTTCCGTGTGTAATGATCAGGTAGAATTTATTAGAATAGAATTAATTTCTAAGAAACGGTGTGAATGAAACAATAGAAGAGTGCAGAAAATCGAACCCTAATTCATAAATCCTAATCTGTGACGTTTGAAGTACATGCTAAAAAATCTGAGTCACGGTCAACATTTTTTGAATTTTCGGTGTGTAATGATCAGCCACAAAGAATTAGAATAGAATTAATTTCTAAGAAATGGTGTGCATGAAACAATAGAAGAGTGCAGAAAATCGAACCCTAATCTATGACGTTTGAAGTACATGCTAAAAAATTCGAGTCATGGTCAACATTTTTTGAAATTTCCGTGTGTAATGATCAGGTAGAATTTATTAGAATAGAATTAATTTCTAAAAAACGGTGTGCATGAAACAATAGAAGAGTGCAGAAAATCGAACCCTAATTCATAAATCCTAATCTGTGACGTTTGAAGTACATGCTAAAAAATCCGAGTCACGGTCCACATTTATTTAAATTTCCGTGGGTAATGATCAGCCACAAAGAATTAGAATAGAATTAATTTCTAAGAAACGGTGTGCATGAAACAATAGAAGAGTGCTGAAAATTGAACCCTAATTCATAAATCCTAATCTGTGACGTTTGAAGTACATGCTAAAAAATCCGAGTCACGGTCAACATTTTTTGAATTTTCCGTGTGTAATGATCAGCCACAAAGAATTAGAATAGAATTAATTTCTAAGAAACGGTGTGCATGAAACAATAGAAGAGTGCAGAAAATCGAACCCTAACCTATGACGTTATAAGTACATGCTAAAAAATCCGAGTCACGGTCAACATCTTTTGAAATTTCCGTGTGTAATGATCAGGCAGAATGAATTAGAATAGAATTAATTTCTAAGAAACGGTGTGCATGAAACAATAGAAGAGTGCAGAAAATCGAACCCTAATTCATAAATCTTAATCTTTGACGTTTGAAGTACATGCTAAAAAATCCGAGTCACGGTCAACATTTTTTTAAATTTCCGTGGGTAATGATCAAGCACAATGAATTAGAATAGAATTAATTTCTTAGAAACGATGTGCAGGAAACAATAAAAGAGTGCTGAAAATTGAACCCTAATTCATAAATCCTAATCTGTGACGTTTGAAGTACATGCTAAAAAATCCGAGTCACGGTCAACATTTTTTGAATTTTCCGTGTGTAATGATCAGGCACAATGAATTAGAATAGAATTAATTTCTTAGAAACGGTGTGCAGGAAACAATAGAAGAGTGCTGAAAATTGAACCCTAATTCATAAATCCTAATCTGTGACGTTTGAAGTACATGCTAAAAAATCCGAGTCACGGTCAACATTTTTTGAATTTTCGGTGTGTAATGATCAGCCACAAAGAATTAGAATAGAATTAATTTCTAAGAAACGGTGTGCATGAAACAATAGAAGAGTGCAGAAAATCGAACCCTAATCTATGACGTTATAAGTACATGCTAAAAAATCCGAGTCACGGTCAACATTTTTTGAAATTTCCGTGTGTAATGATCAGGCAGAATGAATTAGAATAGAATTAATTTCTAAGAAACGGTGTGCATGAAACAATAGAAGAGTGCAGAAAATCGAACCCTAATTCATAAATCTTAATCTTTGACGTTTGAAGTACATGCTAAAAAATCCGAGTCACGGTCAACATTTTTTTAAATTTCCGTGGGTAATGATCAAGCACAATGAATTAGAATAGAATTAATTTCTTAGAAACGGTGTGCAGGAAACAATAAAAGAGTGCTGAAAATTGAACCCTAATTCATAAATCCTAATCTGTGACGTTTGAAGTACATGCTAAAAAATCCGAGTCACGGTCAACATTTTTTGAATTTTCCGTGTGTAATGATCAGGCACAATGAATTAGAATAGAATTAATTTCTTAGAAACGGTGTGCAGGAAACAATAGAAGAGTGCAGAAAATCGAACCCTAGTCTATGACGTTAGAAGTACATGCTAAAAAATCCGAGTCACGGTCAACATTTTTTGAAATTTCCGTGTGTAATGATCAGGCAGAATGAATTAGAATAGAATTAATTTCTAAGAAACGGTGTGCATGAAACAATAGAAGAGTGCAGAAAATCGAACCCTAATTCATAAATCTTAATCTTTGACGTTTGAAGTACATGCTAAAAAATCCGAGTCACGGTCAACATTTTTTTAAATTTCCGTGGGTAATGATCAAGCACAATGAATTAGAATAGAATTAATTTCTTAGAAACGGTGTGCAGGAAACAATAAAAGAGTGCTGAAAATTGAACCCTAATTCATAAATCCTAATCTGTGACGTTTGAAGTACATGCTAAAAAATCCGAGTCACGGTCAACATTTTTTGAATTTTCGGTGTGTAATGATCAGCCACAAAGAATTAGAATAGAATTAATTTCTAAGAAACGGTGTGCATGAAACAATAGAAGAGTGCAGAAAATCGAACCCTAATCTATGACGTTAGAAGTACATGCTAAGATATCCGAGTCACGGTCAACATTTTTTGAAATTTCCGTGTGTAATGATCAGGCAGAATGAATTAGAATAGAATTAATTTCTAAGAAACGGTGTGCATGAAACAATAGAAGAGTGCAGAAAATCGAACCCTAATTCATAAATCTTAATCTTTGACGTTTGAAGTACATGCTAAAAAATCCGAGTCACGGTCAACATTTTTTTAAATTTCCGTGGGTAATGATCAAGCACAATGAATTAGAATAGAATTAATTTCTTAGAAACGGTGTGCAGGAAACAATAAAAGAGTGCTGAAAATTGAACCCTAATTCATAAATCCTAATCTGTGACGTTTGAAGTACATGCTAAAAAATCCGAGTCACGGTCAACATTTTTTGAA
Source organism: Cucurbita pepo subsp. pepo (assembly GCF_057944985.1). NCBI lineage: Eukaryota > Viridiplantae > Streptophyta > Magnoliopsida > Cucurbitales > Cucurbitaceae > Cucurbita > Cucurbita pepo. Next base: position 4,420,808 of record NC_141816.1, on the reverse strand, counting down.
TTTTCCGTGTGTAATGATCAAGCACAATGAATTAGAATAGAATTAATTTCTTAGAAACGGTGTGCAGGAAACAATAAAAGAGTGCTGAAAATTGAACCCTAATTCATAAATCCTAATCTGTGACGTTTGAAGTACATGCTAAAAAATTCGAGTCACGGTCAACATTTTTTGAATTTTCCGTGTGTAATGATCAGGCACAATGAATTAGAATAGAATTAATTTCTTAGAAACGGTGTGCAGGAAACAATAGAAGAGTGCTGAAAATTGAACCCTAATTCATAAATCCTAATCTGTGACGTTTGAAGTACATGCTAAAAAATCCGAGTCACGGTCAACATTTTTTGACTTTTCGGTGTGTAATGATCAGCCACAAAGAATTAGAATAGAATTAATTTCTAAGAAACGGTGTGCATGAAACAATAGAAGAGTGCAGAAAATCGAACCCTAATCTATGACGTTAGAAGTACATGCTAAAAAATCCGAGTCACGGTCAACATTTTTTGAAATTTCCGTGTGTAATGATCAGGTAGAATGAATTAGAATAGAATTAATTTCTAAGAAACGGTATGCATGAAACAATAGAAGAGTGCAGAAAATCGAACCCTAATTTATAAATCTTAATCTTTGACGTCTCAAGTACATGCTAAAAAATCCGAGTCACGGCCAACATTTTTTTAAATTTCCGTGGGTAATGATCAAGCACAATGAATTAGAATAGAATTAATTTCTTAGAAACGGTGTGCAGGAAACAATAAAAGAGTGCTGAAAATTAACCCTAATTCATAAATCCTAATCTGTGACGTTTGAAGTACATGCTAAAAAATCCGAGTCACGGTCAACATTTTTTGAAATTTCCGTGTGTAATGATCAGGCACAATAAATTAGAATAGAATTAATTTCTTAGAAACGGTGTGCAGGAAACAATAGAAGAGTGCTGAAAATTGAACCCTAATTCATAAATCCTAATCTGTGACGTTTGAAGTACATGCTACAAAATCCGAGTCACGGTCAACACTTTTTGAATTTTCCGTGTGTAATGATCAGGCACAATGAATTAGAATAGAATTAATTTCTTAGAAACGGTGTGCAGGAAACAATAGAAGAGTTCTTAAAATCGAACCCTAAGTCATAAATCCTAATTTGTTACGTTTGAAGTACATACTAAAAAATCCTAGTCACGGTCAACATTTTTTGAAATTTCCTTGTGTAATGATCAGGCACAATGAATTAGAATAGAATTAATTTCTTAGAAACGGTGTGCAGGAAACAATAGAAGAGTGCTGAAAATTGAACCCTAATTCATAAATCCTAATCTGTTACGTTTGAAGTACATGCTAAAAAATTCGAGTCACGGTCAACATTTTTTGAATTTTCGGTGTGTAATGATCAGCCACAAAGAATTAGAATAGAATTAATTTCTAAGAAACGGTGTGAATGAAACAATAGAAGAGTGCAGAAAATCGAACCCTAATCTATGACATTAGAAGTACATGCTAAAAAATCCGAGTCACGGTCAACATTTTTTGAAATTTCCGTGTGTAATGATCAGGCAGAATGAATTAGAATAGAATTAATTTCTAAGAAACGGTGTGCATGAAACAATAGAAGAGTGCAGAAAATCGAACCCTAATTCATAAATCTTAATCTTTGACGTTTGAAGTACATGCTAAAAAATCCGAGTCACGGTCAACATTTTTTTAAATTTCCGTGGGTAATGATCAAGCATAATGAATTAGAATAGAATTAATTTCTTAGAAACGGTGTGCAGGAAACAATAAAAGAGTGCTGAAAATTGAACCCTAATTCATAAATCCTAATCTGTGACGTTTGAAGTACATGCTAAAAAATCCGAGTCACGGTCAACATTTTTTGAGTTTTCCGTGTGTAATGATCAGGCACAATGAATTAGAATAGAATTAATTTCTTAGAAACGGTGTGCAGGAAACAATAGAAGAGTGCTGAAAATTGAACCCTAATTCATAAATCCTATTCTATGACGTTTGAAGTACATGCTAAAAAATCCGAGTCACGGTCAACATTTTTTGAATTTTCGGTGTGTAATGATAAACCACAAAGTATTAGAATAGAATTAATTTCTAAGAAACGGTGTGCATGAAACAATAGAAGAGTGCAGAAAATCGAACCCTAATCTATGACGTTAGAAGTACATGCTAAAAAATCCGAGTCACGGTCAACATTTTTTGAAATTTCCGTGTGTAATGATCAGGCAGAATGAATTAGAATAGAATTAATTTCTAAGAGACGGTGTGCATGAAACAATAGAAGAGTGCAGAAAATCGAACCCTAATTCATAAATCTTAATCTTTGACGTTTGAAGTACATGCTAAAAAATCCGAGTCACGGTCAACATTTTTTTAAATTTCCGTGGGTAATGATCAAGCACAATGAATTAGAATAGAATTAATTTCTTAGAAACGGTGTGCAGGAAACAATAGAAGAGTGCTGAAAATTGAACCCTAATTCATAAATCATAATCTGTGACGTTTGAAGTACATGCTAAAAAATCCGAGTCACGGTCAACATTTTTTGAATTTTCCGTGTGTAATGATCAGGCACAATGAATTAGAATAGAATTAATTTCTTAGAAACGGTGTGCAGGAAACAATAGAAGAGTGCTTAAAATCGAACCCTAATTCATAAATCCTATTCTGTGACGTTTGATGTACATGCTAAAAAATTCGAGTCACGGTCAACATTTTTTGAAATTTCCGTGTGTAATGATCAGGCACAATGAATTAGAATAGAATTAATTTCTTAGAAACGGTGTGCAGGAAACAATAGAAGAGTGCTGAAAATTGAACCCTAATTCATAAATCCTATTCTGTTACGTTTGAAGTACATGCTAAAAAATTCGAGTCACGGTCAACATTTTTTTAAATTTCCGTGGGTAATGATCAAGCACAATGAATTAGAATAGAATTAATTTCTTAGAAACGGTGTGCAGGAAACAATAGAAGAGTGCTGAAAATTGAACCCTAATTCATAAATCATAATCTGTGACGTTTGAAGTACATGCTAAAAAATCCGAGTCACGGTCAACATTTTTTGAATTTTCCGTGTGTAATGATCAGGCACAATGAATTAGAATAGAATTAATTTCTTAGAAACGGTGTGCAGGAAACAATAGAAGAGTGCTTAAAATCGAACCCTAATTCATAAATCCTATTCTGTGACGTTTGAAGTACATGCTAAAAAATTCGAGTCACGGTCAACATTTTTTGAAATTTCCGTGTGTAATGATCAGGCACAATGAATTAGAATAGAATTAATTTCTTAGAAACGGTGTGCAGGAAACAATAGAAGAGTGCTGAAAATTGAACCCTAATTCATAAATCCTAATCTGTGACGTTTGAAGTACATGCTAAAAAATCCGAGTCACGGTCAACATTTTTTGAATTTTCCGTGTGTAATGATCAGGCACAATGAATTAGAATAGAATTAATTTCTTAGAAACGGTGTGCAGGAAACAATAGAAGAGTGCTTAAAATCGAACCCTAATTCATAAATCCTATTCTGTGACGTTTGAAGTACATGCTAAAAAATTCGAGTCACGGTCAACATTTTTTTAAATTTCCGTGTGTAATGATCAGGTAGAATTTATTAGAATAGAATTAATTTCTAAGAAACGGTGTGCATGAAACAATAGAAGAGTGCAGAAAATCGAACCCTAATTCATAAATCCTAATCTCTGACGTTTGAAGTACATGCTAAAAAATCCGAGTCGCGGTCAACATTTTTTGAAATTTTCGTGTGTAATGATCAGGCATAATGAATTTGAATAGAATTAATTTCTAAGAAACTGTGTGCAGACAACAATAGAACAGTGCTGAAAATCGAACCCTAATTCATAAATCCTAATTTGTTACGTTTGAAGTACATGCTAAAAAATCCGAGTCACGGTCAACATTTTTTGAAATTTCCGTGTGTAATGATCAGGCACAATGAATTAGAATTGAATTAATTTCTAAGAAACGGTGTGCAGGAAACAATAGAAGAGTGCTAAAAATTGAACCCTAAGTCATAAATCCTAATCTGTGACGTTTGAAGTACATGCTAAAAAATCCGAGTCACGGTCAACATTTTTTGAAATTTCCGTGTGTAATGATCAGGCACAATGAATTAGAATAGATTTAATTTCTTAGAAACGGTGTGCAGGAAATAATAGAAGAGTGCTGAAAATTGAACCCTAATTCATATATCCTAATCTGTGACGTTTGAAGTACATGCTAAAAAATCCGAGTCACGGTCAACATTTTTTGAATTTTCCGTGTGTAATGATCAGGCATAATGAATTAGAATAGAATTAATTTCTTAGAAACGGTGTGCAGGAAACAATAGAAGAGTGCTGAAAATTGAACCCTAATTCATAAATCCTAATCTGTGACGTTTGAGGTACATGCTAAAAAATCCGAGTCACGGTCAACATTTTTTGAATTTTCGGTGTGTAATGATCAGCCACAAAGAATTAGAATAGAATTAATTTCTAAGAAACGGTGTGCATGAGACAATAGAAGAGTGCAGAAAATCGAACCCTAATCTATGACGTTAGAAGTACATGCTAAGAAATCCGAGTCACAGTCAACATTTTTTGAAATTTCCGTGTGTAATGATCAGGCAGAATGAATTAGAATAGAATTAATTTCTAAGAAACGGTGTGCATGAAACAATAGAAGAGTGCAGAAAATCGAACCCTAATTCATAAATCTTAATCTTTGACGTTTGAAGTACATGCTAAAAAATCCGAGTCACGGTCAACATTTTTTTAAATTTTCGTGGGTAATGATCAAGCACAATGAATTAGAATAGAATTAATTTCTTAGAAACGGTGTGCAGGAAACAATAAAAGAGTGCTGAAAATTGAACCCTAATTCATAAATCCTAATATGTGACGTTTGAAGTACATGCTAAAAAATCCGAGTCACGGTCAACATTTTTTGAATTTTCCGTGTGTAATGATCAAGCACAATGAATTAGAATAGAATTAATTTCTTAGAAACGGTGTGCAGGAAACAATAAAAGAGTGCTGAAAATTGAACCCTAATTCATAAATCCTAATCTGTGACGTTTGAAGTACATGCTAAAAAATTCGAGTCACGGTCAACATTTTTTGAATTTTCCGTGTGTAATGATCAGGCACAATGAATTAGAATAGAATTAATTTCTTAGAAACGGTGTGCAGGAAACAATAGAAGAGTGCTGAAAATTGAACCCTAATTCATAAATCCTAATCTGTTACGTTTGAAGTACATGCTAAAAAATCCGAGTCACGGTCAACATTTTTTGACTTTTCGGTGTGTAATGATCAGCCACAAAGAATTAGAATAGAATTAATTTCTAAGAAACGGTGTGCATGAAACAATAGAAGAGTGCAGAAAATCGAACCCTAATCTATGACGTTAGAAGTACATGCTAAAAAATCCGAGTCACGGTCAACATTTTTTGAAATTTCCGTGTGTAATGATCAGGCAGAATGAATTAGAATAGAATTAATTTCTAAGAAACGGTGTGCATGAAACAATAGAAGAGTGCAGAAAATCGAACCCTAATTTATAAATCTTAATCTTTGACGTTTCAAGTACATGCTAAAAAATCCGAGTCACGGCCAACATTTTTTTAAATTTCCGTGGGTAATGATCAAGCACAATGAATTAGAATAGAATTAATTTCTTAGAAACGGTGTGCAGGAAACAATAAAAGAGTGCTGAAAATTGAACCCTAATTCATAAATCCTAATCTGTGAAGTTTGAAGTACATGCTAAAAAATCCGAGTCACGGTCAACATTTTTTGAAATTTCCGTGTGTAATGATCAGGCACAATAAATTAGAATAGAATTAATTTCTTAGAAACGGTGTGCAGGAAACAATAGAAGAGTGCTGAAAATTGAACCCTAATTCATAAATCCTAATCTGTGACGTTTGAAGTACATGCTACAAAATCCGAGTCACGGTCAACATTTTTTGAATTTTCCGTGTGTAATGATCAGGCACAATGAATTAGAATAGAATTAATTTCTTAGAAACGGTGTGCAGGAAACAATAGAAGAGTGCTTAAAATCGAACCCTAAGTCATAAATCCTAATTTGTTACGTTTGAAGTACATACTAAAAAATCCTAGTCACGGTCAACATTTTTTGAAATTTCCTTGTGTAATGATCAGGCACAATGAATTAGAATAGAATTAATTTCTTAGAAACGGTGTGCAGGAAACAATAGAAGAGTGCTGAAAATTGAACCCTAATTCATAAATCCTAATCTGTTACGTTTGAAGTACATGCTAAAAAATCCGAGTCACGGTCAACATTTTTTGAATTTTCGGTGTGTAATGATCAGCCACAAAGAATTAGAATAGAATTAATTTCTAAGAAACGGTGTGAATGAAACAATAGAAGAGTGCAGAAAATCGAACCCTAATCTATGACATTAGAAGTACATGCTAAAAAATCCGAGTCACGGTCAACATTTTTTGAAATTTCCGTGTGTAATGATCAGGCAGAATGAATTAGAATAGAATTAATTTCTAAGAAACGGTGTGCATGAAACAATAGAATAGTGCAGAAAATCGAACCCTAATTCATAAATCTTAATCTTTGACGTTTGAAGTACATGCTAAAAAATCCGAGTCACGGTCAACATTTTTTTAAATTTCCGTGGGTAATGATCAAGCACAATGAATTAGAATAGAATTAATTTCTTAGAAACGGTGTGCAGGAAACAATAAAAGAGTGCTGAAAATTGAACCCTAATTCATAAATCCTAATCTGTGACGTTTGAAGTACATGCTAAAAAATCCGAGTCACGGTCAACATTTTTTGAGTTTTCCGTGTGTAATGATCAGGCACAATGAATTAGAATAGAATTAATTTCTTAGAAACGGTGTGCAGGAAACAATAGAAGAGTGCTGAAAATTGAACCCTAATTCATAAATCCTATTCTATGACGTTTGAAGTACATGCTAAAAAATCCGAGCCACGGTCAACATTTTTTGAATTTTCGGTGTGTAATGATCAGCCACAAAGTATTAGAATAGAATTAATTTCTAAGAAACGGTGTGCATGAAACAATAGAAGAGTGCAGAAAATCGAACCCTAATCTATGACGTTAGAAGTACATGCTAAAAAATCCGAGTCACGGTCAACATTTTTTGAAATTTCCGTGTGTAATGATCAGGCAGAATGAATTAGAATAGAATTAATTTCTAAGAGACGGTGTGCATGAAACAATAGAAGAGTGCAGAAAATCGAACCCTAATTCATAAATCTTAATCTTTGACGTTTGAAGTACATGCTAAAAAATCCGAGTCACGGTCAACATTTTTTTAAATTTCCGTGGGTAATGATCAAGCACAATGAATTAGAATAGAATTAATTTCTTAGAAACGGTGTGCAGGAAACAATAGAAGAGTGCTGAAAATTGAACCCTAATTCATAAATCATAATCTGTGACGTTTGAAGTACATGCTAAAAAATCCGAGTCACGGTCAACATTTTTTGAATTTTCCGTGTGTAATGATCAGGCACAATGAATTAGAATAGAATTAATTTCTTAGAAACGGTGTGCAGGAAACAATAGAAGAGTGCTTAAAATCGAACCCTAATTCATAAATCCTATTCTGTGACGTTTGATGTACATGCTAAAAAATTCGAGTCACGGTCAACATTTTTTGAAATTTCCGTGTGTAATGATCAGGCACAATGAATTAGAATAGAATTAATTTCTTAGAAACGGTGTGCAGGAAACAATAGAAGAGTGCTGAAAATTGAACCCTAATTCATAAATCCTATTCTGTTACGTTTGAAGTACATGCTAAAAAATCCGAGTCACGGTCAACATTTTTTTATATTTCCGTGGGTAATGATCAAGCACAATGAATTAGAATAGAATTAATTTCTTAGAAACGGTGTGCAGGAAACAATAGAAGAGTGCTGAAAATTGAACCCTAATTCATAAATCATAATCTGTGACGTTTGAAGTACATGCTAAAAAATCCGAGTCACGGTCAACATTTTTTGAATTTTCCGTGTGTAATGATCAGGCACAATGAATTAGAATAGAATTAATTTCTTAGAAACGGTGTGCAGGAAACAATAGAAGAGTGCTTAAAATCGAACCCTAATTCATAAATCCTATTCTGTGACGTTTGAAGTACATGCTAAAAAATTCGAGTCACGGTCAACATTTTTTGAAATTTCCGTGTGTAATGATCAGGCACAATGAATTAGAATAGAATTAATTTCTTAGAAACGGTGTGCAGGAAACAATAGAAGAGTGCTGAAAATTGAACCCTAAGTCATAAATCCTAATCTGTGACGTTTGAAGTACATGCTAAAAAATCCGAGTCACGGTCAACATTTTTTGAATTTTCCGTGTGTAATGATCAGGCACAATGAATTAGAATAGAATTAATTTCTTAGAAACGGTGTGCAGGAAACAATAGAAGAGTGCTTAAAATCGAACCCTAATTCATAAATCCTATTCTGTGACGTTTGAAGTACATACTAAGAAATCCGAGTCACGGTCAACATTTTTTGAATTTTCCGTGTGTAATGATCAGGCACAATGAATTAGAATAGAATTAATTTCTTAGAAACGGTGTGCAGGAAACAATAGAAGAGTGCTGAAAATTGAACCCTAATTCATAAATCCTAATCTGTTACGTTTGAAGTACATGCTAAAAAATCCGAGTCACGGTCAACATTTTTTGAATTTTCGGTGTGTAATGATCAACCACCAAGAATTAGAATAGAATTAATTTCAAAGAAACGGTGTGCATGAAACAATATTAGAGTGCAGAAAATCGAACCCTAATCTATGACGTTAGAAGTACATGCTAAAAAATCCGAGTCACGGTCAACATTTTTTGAAATTTCTGTGTGTAATGATCAGGCAGAATGAATTAGAATAGAATTAATTTCTAAGAAACGGTGTGCAGGAAACAATAGAAGAGTGCTAAAAATTGAACCCTAAGTCATAAATCCTAATCTGTGACGTTTGAAGTACATGCTAAAAAATCCGAGTCACGGTCAACATTTTTTGAAATTTCCGTGTGTAATGATCAGGCACAATGAATTAGAATAGATTTAATTTCTTAGAAACGGTGTGCAGGAAATAATAGAAGAGTGCTGAAAATTGAACCCTAATTCATATATCCTAATCTGTGACGTTTGAAGTACATGCTAAAAAATCCGAGTCACGGTCAACATTTTTTGAATTTTCCGTGTGTAATGATCAGGCACAATGAATTAGAATAGAATTAATTTCTTAGAAACGGTGTGCAGGAAACAATAGAAGAGTGCTGAAAATTGAACCCTAATTCATAAATCCTAATCTGTGACGTTTGAAGTACATGCTAAAAAATCCGAGTCACGGTCAACATTTTTTGAATTTTCGGTGTGTAATGATCAGCCACAAAGAATTAGAATAGAATTAATTTCTAAGAAACGGTGTGCATGAAACAATAGAAGAGTGCAGAAAATCGAACCCTAATCTATGACGTTAGAAGTACATGCTAAAAAATCCGAGTCACGGTCAACATTTTTTGAAATTTCCGTGTGTAATGATCAGGCAGAATGAATTAGAATAGAATTAATTTCTAAGAAACGGTGTGCATGAAACAATAGAAGAGTGCAGAAAATCGAACCCTAATTCATAAATCTTAATCTTTGACGTTTCAAGTACATGCTAAAAAATCCGAGTCACGGTCAACATTTTTTTAAATTTCCGTGGGTAATGATCAAGCACAATGAATTAGAATAGAATTAATTTCTTAGAAACGGTGTGCAGGAAACAATAAAAGAGTGCTGAAAATTGAACCCTAATTCATAAATCCTAATCTGTGACGTTTGAAGTACATGCTACAAAATCCGAGTCACGGTCAACATTTTTTGAATTTTCCGTGTGTAATGATCAGGCACAATGAATTAGAATAGAATTAATTTCTTAGAAACGGTGTGCAGGAAACAATAGAAGAGTGCTTAAAATCGAACCCTAAGTCATAAATCCTAATTTGTTACGTTTGAAGTACATACTAAAAAACCCTAGTCACGGTCAACATTTTTTGAAATTTCCGTGTGTAATGATCAGGCACAATGAATTAGAATAGAATTAATTTCTTAGAAACGGTGTGCAGGAAACAATAGAAGAGTGCTGAAAATTGAACCCTAATTCATAAATCCTAATCTGTTACGTTTGAAGTACATGCTAAAAAATCCGAGTCACGGTCAACATTTTTTGAATTTTTGGTGTGTAATGATCAGCCACCAAGAATTAGAATAGAATTAATTTCTAAGAAACGGTGTGCATGAAACAATATTAGAGTGCAGAAAATCGAACCCTAATCTATGACGTTAGAAGTACATGCTAAAAAATCCGAGTCATGGTCAACATGTTTTGAAATTTCCGTGTGTAATGATCAGGCAGAATGAATTAGAATAGAATCAATTTCTAAGAAACGGTGTGCATGAAACAATCGAAGAGTGCAGAAAATCGAACCCTAATTCATAAATCTTAATCTTTGACGTTTGAAGTACATGCTAAAAAATTCGAGTCACGGTCAACATTTTTTTAAATTTCCGTGGGTAATGATCAAGCATAATGAATTAGAATAGAATTAATTTCTTAGAAACGGTGTGCAGGAAACAATAAAAGAGTGCTGAAAATTGAACCCTAATTCATAAATCCTCATCTGTGACGTTTGAAGTACCTGCTAAAAAATCCGAGTCACGGTCAACATTTTTTGAATTTTCCGTGTGTAATGATCAGGCACAATGAATTAGAATAGAATTAATTTCTTAGAAACGGTGTGCAGGAAACAATAGAAGAGTGCTTAAAATCGAACCCTAAGTCATAAATCCTAATTTGTTACGTTTGAAGTACATACTAAGAAATCCTAGTCACGGTCAACATTTTTTGAAATTTCCGTGTGTAATGATCAGGCACAATGAATTAGAATAGAATTAATTTCTTAGAAACGGTGTGCAGGAAACAATAGAAGAGTGCTGAAAATTGAACCCTAATTCATAAATCCTAATCTGTTACGTTTGAAGTACATGCTAAAAAATCCGAGTCACGGTCAACATTTTTTGAATTTTTGGTGTGTAATGATCAACCACCAAGAATTAGAATAGAATTAATTTCAAAGAAACGGTGTGCATGAAACAATATTAGAGTGCAGAAAATCGAACCCTAATCTATGACGTTAGAAGTACATGCTAAAAAATCCGAGTCACGGTCAACATTTTTTGAATTTTCCGTGTGTAATGATCAGGCAGAATGAATTAGAATAGAATCAATTTCTAAGAAACGGTGTGCATGAAACAATCGAAGAGTGCAGAAAATCGAACCCTAATTCATAAATCTTAATCTTTGACGTTTGAAGTACATGCTAAAAAATCCGAGTCACGGTCAACATTTTTTTAAATTTCCGTGGGTAATGATCAAGCACAATGAATTAGAATAGAATTAATTTCTTAGAAACGGTGTGCAGGAAACAATAAAAGAGTGCTGAAAATTGAACCCTAATTCATAAATCCTAATCTGTGACGTTTGAAGTACATGCTAAAAAATCCGAGTCACGGTCAACATTTTTTGAATTTTCCGTGTGTAATGATCAGGCACAATGAATTAGAATAGAATTAATTTCTTAGAAACGGTGTGCAGGAAACAATAGAAGAGTGCTGAAAATTGAACCCTAATTCATAAATCCTAATCTGTGACGTTTGAAGTACATGCTAAAAAATCCGAGTCACGGTCAACATTTTTTGAATTTTCGGTGTGTAATGATCAGCCACAAAGAATGAGAATAGAATTAATTTCTAAGAAACGGTGTGCATGAAACAATAGAAGAGTGCAGAAAATCGAACCCTAATCTATGACGTTAGAAGTACATGCTAAAAAATCCGAGTCACAGTCAACATTTTTTGAAATTTCCGTGTGTAATGATCAGGCAGAATGAATTAGAATAGAGTTAATTTCTAAGAAACGGAGTGCATGAAACAATAGAAGAGTGCAGAAAATCGAACCCTAATTCATAACTCTTAATCTTTGACGTTTGAAGTACATGCTAAAAAATCCGAGTCACGGTCAACATTTTTTTAAATTTCCGTGGGTAATGATCAAGCACAATGAATTAGAATAGAATTAATTTCTTAGAAACGGTGTGCAAGAAACAATAAAAGACTGCTGAAAATTGAACCCTAATTCATAAATCCTAATTTGTGACGTTTGAAGTACATGCTAAAAAATCCGAGTCACGGTCAACATTTTTTGAATTTTCCGTGTGTAATGATCAGGCACAATGAATTAGAATAGAATTAATTTCTTAGAAACGGTGTGCAAGAAACAATAGAAGAGTGCTGAAATTTGAACCCTAATTCATAAATCCTAATCTGTGACGTTTGAAGTACATGCTAAAAAATCCGAGTCACGGTCAACATTTTTTGAATTTTCCGTGTGTAATGATCAGGCACAATGAATTAGAATAGAATTAATTTCTTAGAAACGGTGTGCAGGAAACAATAGAAGAGTGCAGAAAATCGAACCCTAATCTATGACGTTAGAAGTACATGCTAAGAAATCCGAGTCACGGTCAACATTTTTTGAAATTTTCGTGTGTAATGATCAGGCAGAATGAATTAGAATAGAATTAATTTCTAAGAAACGGTGTGCATGAAACAATAGAAGAGTGCAGAAAATCGAACCCTAATTCATAAATCTTAATCTTTGACGTTTGAAGTACATGCTAAAAAATCCGAGTCACGGTCAACATTTTTTTAAATTTTCGTGGGTAATGATCAAGCACAATGAATTAGAATAGAATTAATTTCTTAGAAACGGTGTGCAGGAAACAATAAAAGAGTGCTGAAAATTGAACCCTAATTCATAAATCCTAATCTGTGACGTGTGAAGTACATGCTAAAAAATCCGAGTCACGGTCAACATTTTTTGAATTTTCCGTGTGTAATGATCAAGCACAATGAATTAGAATAGAATTAATTTCTTAGAAACGGTGTGCAGGAAACAATAAAAGAGTGCTGAAAATTGAACCCTAATTCATAAATCCTAATCTGTGACGTTTGAAGTACATGCTAAAAAATTCGAGTCACGGTCAACATTTTTTGAATTTTCCGTGTGTAATGATCAGGCACAATGAATTAGAATAGAATTAATTTCTTAGAAACGGTGTGCAGGAAACAATAGAAGAGTGCTGAAAATTGAACCCTAATTCATAAATCCTAATCTGTGACGTTTGAAGTACATGCTAAAAAATCCGAGTCACGGTCAACATTTTTTGAATTTTCGGTGTGTAATGATCAGCCACAAAGAATTAGAATAGAATTAATTTCTTAGAAACGGTGTGCAGGAAACAATAAAAGAGTGCTGAAAATTGAACCCTAATTCATAAATCCTAATCTGTGACGTTTGAAGTACATGCTAAAAAATCCGAGTCACGGTCAACCTTTTTTGAATTTTCCGTGTGTAATGATCAAGCACAATGAATTAGAATAGAATTAATTTCTTAGAAACGGTGTGCAGGAAACAATAAAAGAGTGCTGAAAATTGAACCCTAATTCATAAATCCTAATCTGTGACGTTTGAAGTACATGCTAAAAAATCCGAGTCACGGTCAACATTTTTTGAATTTTCGGTGTGTAATGATCAGCCACAAAGAATTAGAATAGAATTAATTTCTAAGAAACGGTGTGCATGAAACAATAGAAGAGTGCAGAAAATCGAACCCTAATCTATGACGTTAGAAGTACATGCTAAGAAATCCGAGTCACGGTCAACATTTTTTGAAATTTCCGTGTGTAATGATCAGGCAGAATGAATTAGAATAGAATTAATTTCTAAGAAACGGTGTGCATGAAACAATAGAAGAGTGCAGAAAATCGAACCCTAATTCATAAATCTTAATCTTTGACGTTTGAAGTACATGCTAAAAAATCCGAGTCACGGTCAACATTTTTTGAATTTTCCGTGTGTAATGATCAAGCACAATGAATTAGAATAGAATTAATTTCTTAGAAACGGTGTGCAGGAAACAATAAAAGAGTGCTGAAAATTGAACCCTAATTCATAAATCCTAATCTGTGACGTTTGAAGTACATGCTAAAAAATTCGAGTCACGGTCAACATTTTTTGAATTTTCCGTGTGTAATGATCAGGCACAATGAATTAGAATAGAATTAATTTCTTAGAAACGGTGTGCAGGAAACAATAGAAGAGTGCTTAAAATCGAACCCTAATTCATAAATCCTATTCTGTGACGTTTGAAGTACATACTAAGAAATCCGAGACACGGTCAACATTTTTTGAATTTTCCGTGTGTAATGATCAGGCACAATGAATTAGAATAGAATTAATTTCTTAGAAACGGTGTGCAGGAAACAATAGAAGAGTGCTGAAAATTGAACCCTAATTCATAAATCCTAATCTGTTACGTTTGAAGTACATGCTAAAAAATCCGAGTCACGGTCAACATTTTTTGAATTTTTGGTGTGTAATGATCAACCACCAAGAATTAGAATAGAATTAATTTCAAAGAAACGGTGTGCATGAAACAATATTAGAGTGCAGAAAATCGAACCCTAATCTATGACGTTAGAAGTACATGCTAAAAAATCCGAGTCACGGTCAACATTTTTTGAAATTTCCGTGTGTAATGATCAGGCAGAATGAATTAGAATAGAATCAATTTCTAAGAAACGGTGTGCATGAAACAATCGAAGAGTGCAGAAAATCGAACCCTAATTCATAAATCTTAATCTTTGACGTTTGAAGTACATGCTAAAAAATCCGAGTCACGGTCAACATTTTTTTAAATTTCCGTGGGTAATGATCAAGCACAATGAATTAGAATAGAATTAATTTCTTAGAAACGGTGTGCAGGAAACAATAAAAGAGTGCTGAAAATTGAACCCTAATTCATAAATCCTAATCTGTGACGTTTGAAGTACATGCTAAAAAATCCGAGTCACGGTCAACATTTTTTGAATTTTCCGTGTGTAATGATCAGGCACAATGAATTAGAATAGAATTAATTTCTTAGAAACGGTGTGCAGGAAACAATAGAAGAGTGCTTAAAATCGAACCCTAAGTCATAAATCCTAATTTGTTACGTTTGAAGTACATACTAAGAAATCCTAGTCACGGTCAACATTTTTTGAAATTTCCGTGTGTAATGATCAGGCACAATGAATTAGAATAGAATTAATTTCTTAGAAACGGTGTGCAGGAAACAATAGAAGAGTGCTGAAAATTGAACCCTAATTCATAAATCCTAATCTGTTACGTTTGAAGTACATGCTAAAAAATCCGAGTCACGGTCAACATTTTTTGAATTTTTGGTGTGTAATGATCAACCACCAAGAATTAGAATAGAATTAATTTCAAAGAAACGATGTGCATGAAACAATATTAGAGTGCAGAAAATCGAACCCTAATCTATGACGTTAGAAGTACATGCTAAAAAATCCGAGTCACGGTCAACATTTTTTGAAATTTCCGTGTGTAATGATCAGGCAGAATGAATTAGAATAGAATCAATTTCTAAGAAACGGTGTGCATGAAACAATCGAAGAGTGCAGAAAATCGAACCCTAATTCATAAATCTTAATCTTTGACGTTTGAAGTACATGCTAAAAAATCCGAGTCACGGTCAACATTTTTTTAAATTTCCGTGGGTAATGATCAAGCACAATGAATTAGAATAGAATTAATTTCTTAGAAACGGTGTGCAGGAAACAATAAAAGAGTGCTGAAAATTGAACCCTAATTCATAAATCCTAATCTGTGACGTTTGAAGTACATGCTAAAAAATCCGAGTCACGGTCAACATTTTTTGAGTTTTGCGTGTGTAATGATCAGGCACAATGAATTAGAATAGAATTAATTTCTTAGAAACGGTGTGCAGGAAACAATAGAAGAGTGCTGAAAATTGAACCCTAATTCATAAATCCTAATCTGTGACGTTTGAAGTACATGCTAAAAAATCCGAGTCACGGTCAACATTTTTTGAATTTTCGGTGTGTAATGATCAGCCACAAAGAATGAGAATAGAATTAATTTCTAAGAAACGGTGTGCATGAAACAATAGAAGAGTGCAGAAAATCGAAACCTAATCTATGACGTTAGAAGTACATGCTAAAAAATCCGAGTCACAGTCAACATTTTTTGAAATTTCCGTGTGTAATGATCAGGCAGAATGAATTAGAATAGAGTTAATTTCTAAGAAACGGAGTGCATGAAACAATAGAAGAGTGCAGAAAATCGAACCCTAATTCATAAATCTTAATCTTTGACGTTTGAAGTACATGCTAAAAAATCCGAGTCACGGTCAACATTTTTTTAAATTTCCGTGGGTAATGATCAAGCACAATGAATTAGAATAGAATTAATTTCTTAGAAACGGTGTGCAAGAAACAATAAAAGACTGCTGAAAATTGAACCCTAATTCATAAATCCTAATTTGTGACGTTTGAAGTACATGCTAAAAAATCCGAGTCACGGTCAACATTTTTTGAATTTTCCGTGTGTAATGATCAGGCACAATGAATTAGAATAGAATTAATTTCTTAGAAACGGTGTGCAGGAAACAATAGAAGAGTGTTGAAAATTGAACCTTAATTCATAAATCCTAATCTGTGACGTTTGAAGTACATGCTAAAAAATCCGAGTCACGGTCAACATTTTTTGAATTTTCCGTGTGTAATGATCAGGCACAATGAATTAGAATAGAATTAATTTCTTAGAAACGGTGTGCAGGAAACAATAGAAGAGTGCAGAAAATCGAACCCTAATCTATGACGTTAGAAGTACATGCTAAGAAATCCGAGTCACGGTCAACATTTTTTGAAATTTTCGTGTGTAATGATCAGGCAGAATGAATTAGAATAGAATTAATTTCTAAGAAACGGTGTGCATGAAACAATAGAAGAGTGCAGAAAATCGAACCCTAATTCATAAATCTTAATCTTTGACGTTTGAAGTACATGCTAAAAAATCCGAGTCACGGTCAACATTTTTTTAAATTTTCGTGGGTAATGATCAAGCACAATGAATTAGAATAGAATTAATTTCTTAGAAACGGTGTGCAGGAAACAATAAAAGAGTGCTGAAAATTGAACCCTAATTCATAAATCCTAATCTGTGACGTGTGAAGTACATGCTAAAAAATCCGAGTCACGGTCAACATTTTTTGAATTTTCCGTGTGTAATGATCAAGCACAATGAATTAGAATAGAATTAATTTCTTAGAAACGGTGTGCAGGAAACAATAAAAGAGTGCTGAAAATTGAACCCTAATTCATAAATCCTAATCTGTGACGTTTGAAGTACATGCTAAAAAATTCGAGTCACGGTCAACATTTTTTGAATTTTCCGTGTGTAATGATCAGGCACAATGAATTAGAATAGAATTAATTTCTTAGAAACGGTGTGCAGGAAACAATAGAAGAGTGCTGAAAATTGAACCCTAATTCATAAATCCTAATCTGTGACGTTTGAAGTACATGCTAAAAAATCCGAGTCACGGTCAACATTTTTTGAATTTTCGGTGTGTAATGATCAGCCACAAAGAATTAGAATAGAATTAATTTCTTAGAAACGGTGTGCAGGAAACAATAAAAGAGTGCTGAAAATTGAACCCTAATTCATAAATCCTAATCTGTGACGTTTGAAGTACATGCTAAAAAATCCGAGTCACGGTCAACCTTTTTTGAATTTTCCGTGTGTAATGATCAAGCACAATGAATTAGAATAGAATTAATTTCTTAGAAACGGTGTGCAGGAAACAATAAAAGAGTGCTGAAAATTGAACCCTAATTCATAAATCCTAATCTGTGACGTTTGAAGTACATGCTAAAAAATCCGAGTCACGGTCAACATTTTTTGAATTTTCGGTGTGTAATGATCAGCCACAAAGAATTAGAATAGAATTAATTTCTAAGAAACGGTGTGCATGAAACAATAGAAGAGTGCAGAAAATCGAACCCTAATCTATGACGTTAGAAGTACATGCTAAGAAATCCGAGTCACGGTCAACATTTTTTGAAATTTCCGTGTGTAATGATCAGGCAGAATGAATTAGAATAGAATTAATTTCTAAGAAACGGTGTGCATGAAACAATAGAAGAGTGCAGAAAATCGAACCCTAATTCATAAATCTTAATCTTTGACGTTTGAAGTACATGCTAAAAAATCCGAGTCACGGTCAACATTTTTTGAATTTTCCGTGTGTAATGATCAAGCACAATGAATTAGAATAGAATTAATTTCTTAGAAACGGTGTGCAGGAAACAATAAAAGAGTGCTGAAAATTGAACCCTAATTCATAAATCCTAATCTGTGACGTTTGAAGTACATGCTAAAAAATTCGAGTCACGGTCAACATTTTTTGAATTTTCCGTGTGTAATGATCAGGCACAATGAATTAGAATAGAATTAATTTCTTAGAAACGGTGTGCAGGAAACAATAGAAGAGTGCTGAAAATTGAACCCTAATTCATAAATCCTAATCTGTGACGTTTGAAGTACATGCTAAAAAATCCGAGTCACGGTCAACATTTTTTGACTTTTCGGTGTGTAATGATCAGCCACAAAGAATTAGAATAGAATTAATTTCTAAGAAACGGTGTGCATGAAACAATAGAAGAGTGCAGAAAATCGAACCCTAATCTATGACGTTAGAAGTACATGCTAAAAAATCCGAGTCACGGTCAACATTTTTTGAAATTTCCGTGTGTAATGATCAGGCAGAATGAATTAGAATAGAATTAATTTCTAAGAAACGGTGTGCATGAAACAATAGAAGAGTGCAGAAAATCGAACCCTAATTTATAAATCTTAATCTTTGACGTTTCAAGTACATGCTAAAAAATCCGAGTCACGGCCAACATTTTTTTAAATTTCCGTGGGTAATGATCAAGCACAATGAATTAGAATAGAATTAATTTCTTAGAAACGGTGTGCAGGAAACAATAAAAGAGTGCTGAAAATTGAACCCTAATTCATAAATCCTAATCTGTGACGTTTGAAGTACATGCTAAAAATTCCGAGTCACGGTCAACATTTTTTGAAATTTCCGTGTGTAATGATCAGGCACAATAAATTAGAATAGAATTAATTTCTTAGAAACGGTGTGCAGGAAACAATAGAAGAGTGCTGAAAATTGAACCCTAATTCATAAATCCTAATCTGTGACGTTTGAAGTACATGCTACAAAATCCGAGTCACGGTCAACATTTTTTGAATTTTCCGTGTGTAATGATCAGGCACAATGAATTAGAATAGAATTAATTTCTTAGAAACGGTGTGCAGGAAACAATAGAAGAGTGCTTAAAATCGAACCCTAAGTCATAAATCCTATTTTGTTACGTTTGAAGTACATACTAAAAAATCCTAGTCACGGTCAACATTTTTTGAAATTTCCTTGTGTAATGATCAGGCACAATGAATTAGAATAGAATTAATTTCTTAGAAACGGTGTGCAGGAAACAATAGAAGAGTGCTGAAAATTGAACCCTAATTCATAAATCCTAATCTGTTACGTTTGAAGTACATGCTAAAAAATCCGAGTCACGGTCAACATTTTTTGAATTTTCGGTGTGTAATGATCAGCCACAAAGAATTAGAATAGAATTAATTTCTAAGAAACGGTGTGAATGAAACAATAGAAGAATGCAGAAAATCGAACCCTAATCTATGACATTAGAAGTACATGCTAAAAAATCCGAGTCACGGTCAACATTTTTTGAAATTTCCGTGTGTAATGATCAGGCAGAATGAATTAGAATAGAATTAATTTCTAAGAAACGGTGTGCATGAAACAATAGAATAGTGCAGAAAATCGAACCCTAATTCATAAATCTTAATCTTTGACGTTTGAAGTACATGCTAAAAAATCCGAGTCACGGTCAACATTTTTTTAAATTTCCGTGGGTAATGATCAAGCACAATGAATTAGAATAGAATTAATTTCTTAGAAACGGTGTGCAGGAAACAATAAAAGAGTGCTGAAAATTTAACCCTAATTCATAAATCCTAATCTGTGACGTTTGAAGTACATGCTAAAAAATCCGAGTCACGGTCGACATTTTTTGAGTTTTCCGTGTGTAATGATCAGGCACAATGAATTAGAATAGAATTAATTTCTTAGAAACGGTGTGCAGGAAACAATAGAAGAGTGCTGAAAATTGAACCCTAATTCATAAATCCTATTCTATGACGTTTGAAGTACATGCTAAAAAATCCGAGTCACGGTCAACATTTTTTGAATTTTCGGTGTGTAATGATCAGCCACAAAGTATTAGAATAGAATTAATTTCTAAGAAACGGTGTGCATGAAACAATAGAAGAGTGCAGAAAATCGAACCCTAATCTATGACGTTAGAAGTACATGCTAAAAAATCCGAGTCACAGTCAACATTTTTTGAAATTTCCGTGTGTAATGATCAGGCAGAATGAATTAGAATAGAATTAATTTCTAAGAGACGGTGTGCATGAAACAATAGAAGAGTGCAGAAAATCGAACCCTAATTCATAAATCTTAATCTTTGACGTTTGAAGTACATGCTAAAAAATCCGAGTCACAGTCAACATTTTTTTAAATTTCCGTGGGTAATGATCAAGCACAATGAATTAGAATAGAATTAATTTCTTAGAAACGGTGTGCATGAAACAATAAAAGAGTGCTGAAAATTGAACCCTAATTCATAAATCCTAATCTGTGACGTTTGAAGTACATGCTAAAAAATTCGAGTCACGGTCAACATTTTTTGAATTTTCCGTGTGTAATGATCAAGCACAATGAATTAGAATAGAATTAATTTCTTAGAAACGGTGTGCAGGAAACAATAAAAGAGTGCTGAAAATTGAACCCTAATTCATAAATCCTAATCTGTGACGTTTGAAGTACATGCTAAAAAATTCGAGTCACGGTCAACATTTTTTGAATTTTCCGTGTGTAATGATCAGGCACAATGAATTAGAATAGAATTAATTTCTTAGAAACGGTGTGCAGGAAACAATAGAAGAGTGCTGAAAATTGAACCCTAATTCATAAATCCTAATCTGTGACGTTTGAAGTACATGCTAAAAAATCCGAGTCACGGTCAACATTTTTTGACTTTTCGGTGTGTAATGATCAGCCACAAAGAATTAGAATAGAATTAATTTCTAAGAAACGGTGTCATGAAACAATAGAAGAGTGCAGAAAATCGAACCCTAATCTATGACGTTAGAAGTACATGCTAAAAAATCCGAGTCACGGTCAACATTTTTTGAAATTTCCGTGTGTAATGATCAGGCAGAATGAATTAGAATAGAATTAATTTCTAAGAAACGGTGTGCATGAAACAATAGAAGAGTGCAGAAAATCGAACCCTAATTTATAAATCTTAATCTTTGACGTTTCAAGTACATGCTAAAAAATCCGAGTCACGGCCAACATTTTTTTAAATTTCCGTGGGTAATGATCAAGCACAATGAATTAGAATAGAATTAATTTCTTAGAAACGGTGTGCAGGAAACAATAAAAGAGTGCTGAAAATTGAACCCTAATTCATAAATCCTAATCTGTGACGTTTGAAGTACATGCTAAAAAATCCGAGTCACGGTCAACATTTTTTGAAATTTTCGTGTGTAATGATCAGGCACAATAAATTAGAATAGAATTAATTTCTTAGAAACGGTGTGCAGGAAACAATAGAAGAGTGCTGAAAATTGAACCCTAATTCATAAATCCTAATCTGTGACGTTTGAAGTACATGCTACAAAATCCGAGTCACGGTCAACATTTTTTGAATTTTCCGTGTGTAATGATCAGGCACAATGAATTAGAATAGAATTAATTTCTTAGAAACGGTGTGCAGGAAACAATAGAAGAGTGCTTAAAATCGAACCCTAAGTCATAAATCCTAATTTGTTACGTTTGAAGTACATACTAAAAAATCCTAGTCACGGTCAACATTTTTTGAAATTTCCTTGTGTAATGATCAGGCACAATGAATTAGAATAGAATTAATTTCTTAGAAACGGTGTGCAGGAAACAATAGAAGAGTGCTGAAAATTGAACCCTAATTCATAAATCCTAATCTGTTACGTTTGAAGTACATGCTAAAAAATCCGAGTCACGGTCAACATTTTTTGAATTTTCGGTGTGTAATGATCAGCCACAAAGAATTAGAATAGAATTAATTTCTAAGAAACGGTGTGAATGAAACAATAGAAGAGTGCAGAAAATCGAACCCTAATCTATGACATTAGAAGTACATGCTAAAAAATCCGAGTCACGGTCAACATTTTTTGAAATTTCCGTGTGTAATGATCAGGCAGAATGAATTAGAATAGAATTAATTTCTAAGAAACGGTGTGCATGAAACAATAGAATAGTGCAGAAAATCGAACCCTAATTCATAAATCTTAATCTTTGACGTTTGAAGTACATGCTAAAAAATCCGAGTCACGGTCAACATTTTTTTAAATTTCCGTGGGTAATGATCAAGCACAATGAATTAGAATAGAATTAATTTCTTAGAAACGGTGTGCAGGAAACAATAAAAGAGTGCTGAAAATTTAACCCTAATTCATAAATCCTAATCTGTGACGTTTGAAGTACATGCTAAAAAATCCGAGTCACGGTCAACATTTTTTGAGTTTTCCGTGTGTAATGATCAGGCACAATGAATTAGAATAGAATTAATTTCTTAGAAACGGTGTGCAGGAAACAATAGAAGAGTGCTGAAAATTGAACCCTAATTCATAAATCCTATTCTATGACGTTTGAAGTACATGCTAAAAAATCCGAGTCACGGTCAACATTTTTTGAATTTTCGGTGTGTAATGATCAGCCACAAAGTATTAGAATAGAATTAATTTCTAAGAAACGGTGTGCATGAAACAATAGAAGAGTGCAGAAAATCGAACCCTAATCTATGACGTTAGAAGTACATGCTAAAAAATCCGAGTCACGGTCAACATTTTTTGAAATTTCCGTGTGTAATGATCAGGCAGAATGAATTAGAATAGAATTAATTTCTAAGAGACGGTGTGCATGAAACAATAGAAGAGTGCAGAAAATCGAACCCTAATTCATAAATCTTAATCTTTGACGTTTGAAGTACATGCTAAAAAATCCGAGTCACAGTCAACATTTTTTTAAATTTCCGTGGGTAATGATCAAGCACAATGAATTAGAATAGAATTAATTTCTTAGAAACGGTGTGCAGGAAACAATAGAAGAGTGCTGAAAATTGAACCCTAATTCATAAATCATAATCTGTGACGTTTGAAGTACATGCTAAAAAATCCGAGTCACGGTCAACATTTTTTGAATTTTCCGTGTGTAATGATCAGGCACAATGAATTAGAATAGAATTAATTTCTTAGAAACGGTGTGCAGGAAACAATAGAAGAGTGCTTAAAATCGAACCCTAATTCATAAATCCTATTCTGTGACGTTTGATGTACATGCTAAAAAATTCGAG
This sequence comes from Cucurbita pepo subsp. pepo, assembly GCF_057944985.1. NCBI lineage: Eukaryota > Viridiplantae > Streptophyta > Magnoliopsida > Cucurbitales > Cucurbitaceae > Cucurbita > Cucurbita pepo. The sequence goes on along the minus strand of NC_141816.1, from coordinate 4,397,307 downwards.
TCACGGTCAACATTTTTTGAAATTTCCGTGTGTAATGATCAGGCACAATGAATTAGAATAGAATTAATTTCTTAGAAACGGTGTGCAGGAAACAATAGAAGAGTGCTGAAAATTGAACCCTAATTCATAAATCCTATTCTGTTACGTTTGAAGTACATGCTAAAAAATCCGAGTCACGGTCAACATTTTTTTAAATTTCCGTGGGTAATGATCAAGCACAATGAATTAGAATAGAATTAATTTCTTAGAAACGGTGTGCAGGAAACAATGGAAGAGTGCTGAAAATTGAACCCTAATTCATAAATCATAATCTGTGACGTTTGAAGTACATGCTAAAAAATCCGAGTCACGGTCAACATTTTTTGAAATTTCCGTGTGTAATGATCAGGCAGAATGAATTAGAATAGAATTAATTTCTAAGAAACGGTGTGCATGAAACAATAGAAGAGTGCAGAAAATCGAACCCTAATTCATAAATCTTAATCTTTGACGTTTCAAGTACATGCTAAAAAATCCGAGTCACGGTCAACATTTTTTTAAATTTCCGTGGGTAATGATCAAGCACAATGAATTAGAATAGAATTAATTTCTTAGAAACGGTGTGCAGGAAACAATAAAAGAGTGCTGAAAATTGAACCCTAATTCATAAATCCTAATCTGTGACGTTTGAAGTACATGCTACAAAATCCGAGTCACGGTCAACATTTTTTGAATTTTCCGTGTGTAATGATCAGGCACAATGAATTAGAATAGAATTAATTTCTTAGAAACGGTGTGCTGGAAACAATAGAAGAGTGCTTAAAATCGAACCCTAAGTCATAAATCCTAATTTGTTACGTTTGAAGTACATACTAAAAAACCCTAGTCACGGTCAACATTTTTTGAAATTTCCGTGTGTAATGATCAGGCACAATGAATTAGAATAGAATTAATTTCTTAGAAACGGTGTGCAGGAAACAATAGAAGAGTGCTGAAAATTGAACCCTAATTCATAAATCCTAATCTGTGACGTTTGAAGTACATGCTAAAAAATCCGAGTCACGGTCAACATTTTTTGACTTTTCGGTGTGTAATGATCAGCCATAAAGAATTAGAATAGAATTAATTTCTAAGAAACGGTGTGCATGAAACAATAGAAGAGTGCAGAAAATCGAACCCTAATCTATGACGTTAGAAGTACATGCTAAAAAATCCGAGTCACGGTCAACATTTTTTGAAATTTCCGTGTGTAATGATCAGGCAGAATGAATTAGAATAGAATTAATTTCTAAGAAACGGTGTGCATGAAACAATAGAAGAGTGCAGAAAATCGAACCCTAATTCATAAATCTTAATCTTTGACGTTTGAAGTACATGCTAAAAAATTCGAGTCACGGTCAACATTTTTTTAAATTTCCGTGGGTAATGATCAAGCACAATGAATTAGAATAGAATTAATTTCTTAGAAACGGTGTGCAGGAAACAATAAAAGAGTGCTGAAAATTGAACCCTAATTCATAAATCCTAATCTGTGACGTTTGAAGTACATGCTACAAAATCCGAGTCACGGTCAACATTTTTTGAATTTTCCGTGTGTAATGATCAGGCACAATGAATTAGAATAGAATTAATTTCTTAGAAACGGTGTGCAGGAAACAATAGAAGAGTGCTTAAAATCGAACCCTAAGTCATAAATCCTAATTTGTTACGTTTGAAGTACATACTAAAAAACCCTAGTCACGGTCAACATTTTTTGAAATTTCCGTGTGTAATGATCAGGCACAATGAATTAGAATAGAATTAATTTCTTAGAAACGGTGTGCAGGAAACAATAGAAGAGTGCTGAAAATTGAACCCTAATTCATAAATCCTAATCTGTTACGTTTGAAGTACATGCTAAAAAATCCGAGTCACGGTCAACATTTTTTGAATTTTTGGTGTGTAATGATCAGCCACCAAGAATTAGAATAGAATTAATTTCTAAGAAACGGTGTGCATGAAACAATATTAGAGTGCAGAAAATCGAACCCTAATCTATGAAGTTAGAAGTACATGCTAAAAAATCCGAGTCACGGTCAACATTTTTTGAAATTTCCGTGTGTAATGATCAGGCAGAATGAATTAGAATAGAATCAATTTCTAAGAAACGGTGTGCATGAAACAATCGAAGAGTGCAGAAAATCGAACCCTAATTCATAAATCTTAATCTTTGACGTTTGAAGTACATGCTAAAAAATTCGAGTCACGGTCAACATTTTTTTAAATTTCCGTGGGTAATGATCAAGCACAATGAATTAGAATAGAATTAATTTCTTAGAAACGGTGTGCAGGAAACAATAAAAGAGTGCTGAAAATTGAACCCTAATTCATAAATCCTAATCTGTGACGTTTGAAGTACATGCTACAAAATCCGAGTCACGGTCAACATTTTTTGAATTTTCCGTGTGTAATGATCAGGCACAATGAATTAGAATAGAATTAATTTCTTAGAAACGGTGTGCAGGAAACAATAGAAGAGTGCTTAAAATCGAACCCTAAGTCATAAATCCTAATTTGTTACGTTTGAAGTACATACTAAAAAACCCTAGTCACGGTCAACATTTTTTGAAATTTCCGTGTGTAATGATCAGGCACAATGAATTAGAATAGAATTAATTTCTTAGAAATGGTGTGCAGGAAACAATAGAAGAGTGCTGAAAATTGAACCCTAATTCATAAATCCTAATCTGTTACGTTTGAAGTACATGCTAAAAAATCCGAGTCACGGTCAACATTTTTTGAATTTTTGGTGTGTAATGATCAGCCACCAAGAATTAGAATAGAATTAATTTCTAAGAAACGGTGTGCATGAAACAATATTAGAGTGCAGAAAATCGAACCCTAATCTATGAAGTTAGAAGTACATGCTAAAAAATCCGAGTCACGGTCAACATTTTTTGAAATTTCCGTGTGTAATGATCAGGCAGAATGAATTAGAATAGAATCAATTTCTAAGAAACGGTGTGCATGAAACAATCGAAGAGTGCAGAAAATCGAACCCTAATTCATAAATCTTAATCTTTGACGTTTGAAGTACATGCTAAAAAATTCGAGTCACGGTCAACATTTTTTTAAATTTCCGTGGGTAATGATCAAGCACAATGAATTAGAATAGAATTAATTTCTTAGAAACGGTGTGCAGGAAACAATAAAAGAGTGCTGAAAATTGAACCCTAATTCATAAATCCTAATCTGTGACGTTTGAAGTACATGCTAAAAAATCCGAGTCACGGTCAACATTTTTTGAATTTTCCGTGTGTAATGATCAGGCACAATGAATTAGAATAGAATTAATTTCTTAGAAACGGTGTGCAGGAAACAATAGAAGAGTGCGTAAAATCGAACCCTAAGTCATAAATCCTAATTTGTTACGTTTGAAGTACATACTAAGAAATCCTAGTCACGGTCAACATTTTTTGAAATTTCCGTGTGTAATGATCAGGCACAATGAATTAGAATAGAATTAATTTCTTAGAAACGGTGTGCAGGAAACAATAGAAGAGTGCTGAAAATTGAACCCTAATTCATAAATCCTAATCTGTTACGTTTGAAGTACATGCTAAAAAATCCGAGTCACGGTCAACATTTTTTGAATTTTTGGTGTGTAATGATCAACCACCAAGAATTAGAATAGAATTAATTTCAAAGAAACGGTGTGCATGAAACAATATTAGAGTGCAGAAAATCGAACCCTAATCTATGACGTTAGAAGTACATGCTAAAAAATCCGAGTCACGGTCAACATTTTTTGAAATTTCCGTGTGTAATGATCAGGCAGAATGAATTAGAATAGAATCAATTTCTAAGAAACGGTGTGCATGAAACAATCGAAGAGTGCAGAAAATCGAACCCTAATTCATAAATCTTAATCTTTGACGTTTGAAGTACATGCTAAAAAATCCGAGTCACGGTCAACATTTTTTTAAATTTCCGTGGGTAATGATCAAGCACAATGAATTAGAATAGAATTAATTTCTTAGAAACGGTGTGCAGGAAACAATAAAAGAGTGCTGAAAATTGAACCCTAATTCATAAATCCTAATCTGTGACGTTTGAAGTACATGCTAAAAAATCCGAGTCACGGTCAACATTTTTTGAATTTTCCGTGTGTAATGATCAGGCACAATGAATTAGAATAGAATTAATTTCTTAGAAACGGTGTGCAGGAAACAATAGAAGAGTGCTGAAAATTGAACCCTAATTCATAAATCCTAATCTGTGACGTTTGAAGTACATGCTAAAAAATCCGAGTCACGGTCAACATTTTTTGAATTTTCGGTGTGTAATGATCAGCCACAAAGAATGAGAATAGAATTAATTTCTAAGAAACGGTGTGCATGAAACAATAGAAGAGTGCAGAAAATCGAACCCTAATCTATGACGTTAGAAGTACATGCTAAAAAATCCGAGTCACAGTCAACATTTTTTGAAATTTCCGTGTGTAATGATCAGGCAGAATGAATTAGAATAGAGTTAATTTCTAAGAAACGGAGTGCATGAAACAATAGAAGAGTGCAGAAAATCGAACCCTAATTCATAAATCTTAATCTTTGATGTTTGAAGTACATGCTAAAAAATCCGAGTCACGGTCAACATTTTTTTAAATTTCCGTGGGTAATGATCAAGCACAATGAATTAGAATAGAATTAATTTCTTAGAAACGGTGTGCAAGAAACAATAAAAGACTGCTGAAAATTGAACCCTAATTCATAAATCCTAATTTGTGACGTTTGAAGTACATGCTAAAAAATCCGAGTCACGGTCAACATTTTTTGAATTTTCCGTGTGTAATGATCAGGCACAATGAATTAGAATAGAATTAATTTCTTAGAAATGGTGTGCAGGAAACAATAGAAGAGTGCTGAAAATTGAACCCTAATTCATAAATCCTAATCTGTGACGTTTGAAGTACATGCTAAAAAATCCGAGTCACGGTCAACATTTTTTGAATTTTCCGTGTGTAATGATCAGGCACAATGAATTAGAATAGAATTAATTTCTTAGAAATGGTGTGCAGGAAACAATAGAAGAGTGCTGAAAATTGAACCCTAATTCATAAATCCTAATCTGTGACGTTTGAAGTACATGCTAAAAAATCCGAGTCACGGTCAACATTTTTTGAATTTTCGGTGTGTAATGATCAGCCACAAAGAATGAGAATAGAATTAATTTCTAAGAAACGGTGTGCATGAAACAATAGAAGAGTGCAGAAAATCGAACCCTAATCTATGACGTTAGAAGTACATGCTAAAAAATCCGAGTCACAGTCAACATTTTTTGAAATTTCCGTGTGTAATGATCAGGCAGAATGAATTAGAATAGAGTTAATTTCTAAGAAACGGAGTGCATGAAACAATAGAAGAGTGCAGAAAATCGAACCCTAATTCATAAATCTTAATCTTTGACGTTTGAAGTACATGCTAAAAAATCCGAGTCACGGTCAACATTTTTTTAAATTTCCGTGGGTAATGATCAAGCACAATGAATTAGAATAGAATTAATTTCTTAGAAACGGTGTGCAAGAAACAATAAAAGACTGCTGAAAATTGAACCCTAATTCATAAATCCTAATTTGTGACGTTTGAAGTACATGCTAAAAAATCCGAGTCACGGTCAACATTTTTTGAATTTTCCGTGTGTAATGATCAGGCACAATGAATTAGAATAGAATTAATTTCTTAGAAATGGTGTGCAGGAAACAATAGAAGAGTGTTGAAAATTGAACCCTAATTCATAAATCCTAATCTGTGACGTTTGAAGTACATGCTAAAAAATCCGAGTCACGGTCAACATTTTTTTAATTTTCCGTGTGTAATGATCAGGCACAATGAATTAGAATAGAATTAATTTCTTAGAAACGGTGTGCAGGAAACAATAGAAGAGTGCTGAAAATTGAACCCTAATTCATAAATCCTAATCTGTGACGTTTGAAGTACATGCTAAAAAATCCGAGTCACGGTCAACATTTTTTGAATTTTCCGTGTGTAATGATCAGGCACAATGAATTAGAATAGAATTAATTTCTTAGAAACGGTGTGCAGGAAACAATAGAAGAGTGCAGAAAATCGAACCCTAATTCATAAATCCTAATCTGTGACGTTTGAAGTACATGCTAAAAAATCCGAGTCACGGTCCACATTTTTTTAAATTTCCGTGGCTAATGATCAGCCACAAAGAATTAGAATAGAATTAATTTCTAAGAAACGGTGTGCATGAAACAATCGAAGAGTGCTGAAAATTGAACCCTAATTCATAAATCCTAATCTGTGACGTTTGAAGTACATGCTAAAAAATCCGAGTCACGGTCAACATTTTTTGAATTTTCCGTGTGTAATGATCAGGCACAATGAATTAGAATAGAATTAATTTCTTAGAAACGGTGTGCAGGAAACAATAGAAGAGTGCTGAAAATTGAACCCTAATTCATAAATACTAATCTGTGACGTTTGAAGTACATGCTAAAAAATCCGAGTCACGGTCAACATTTTTTGAAATTTCCGTGTGTAATCATCAGGCACAATGAATTAGAATAGAATTAATTTCTAAGAAAGGGTTTCATGAAAAAATAGAAGAGTGCTTAAAATCGAACCCTAATTCATAAAAACTAATCTGTTACGTTTGAAGTACATGCTAAAAAATCCGAGTCACGGTCAACATTTTTTGAAATTTCCGTGTGTAATGATCAGGCAGAATGAATTAGAATAGAATTAATTTCTAAGAAACGGTGTGCATGAAACAATAGAAGAGTGCAGAAAATCGAACCCTAATTCATAAATCTTAATCTTTGACGTTTCAAGTACATGCTAAAAAATCCGAGTCACGGTCAACATTTTTTTAAATTTCCGTGGGTAATGATCAAGCACAATGAATTAGAATAGAATTAATTTCTTAGAAACGGTGTGCAGGAAAAAATAAAAGAGTGCTGAAAATTGAACCCTAATTCATAAATCCTAATCTGTGACGTTTGAAGTACATGCTACAAAATCCGAGTCACGGTCAACATTTTTTGAATTTTCTGTGTGTAATGATCAGGCACAATGAATTAGAATAGAATTAATTTCTTAGAAACGGTGTGCAGGAAACAATAGAAGAGTGCTTAAAATCGAACCCTAAGTCATAAATCCTAATTTGTTACGTTTGAAGTACATACTAAAAAACCCTAGTCACGGTCAACATTTTTTGAAATTTCCGTGTGTAATGATCAGGCACAATGAATTAGAATAGAATTAATTTCTTAGAAACGGTGTGCAGGAAACAATAGAAGAGTGCTGAAAATTGAACCCTAATTCATAAATCCTAATTTGTGACGTTTGAAGTACATGCTAAAAAATCCGAGTCACGGTCAACATTTTTTGAATTTTCCGTGTGTAATGATCAGGCACAATGAATTAGAATAGAATTAATTTCTTAGAAACGGTGTGCAGGAAACAATAGAAGAGTGCGTAAAATCGAACCCTAAGTCATAAATCCTAATTTGTTACGTTTGAAGTACATACTAAGAAATCCTAGTCACGGTCAACATTTTTTGAAATTTCCGTGTGTAATGATCAGGCACAATGAATTAGAATAGAATTAATTTCTTAGAAACGGTGTGCAGGAAACAATAGAAGAGTGCTGAAAATTGAACCCTAATTCATAAATCCTAATCTGTTACGTTTGAAGTACATGCTAAAAAATCCGAGTCACGGTCAACATTTTTTGAATTTTTGGTGTGTAATGATCAACCACCAAGAATTAGAATAGAATTAATTTCAAAGAAACGGTGTGCATGAAACAATATTAGAGTGCAGAAAATCGAACCCTAATCTATGACGTTAGAAGTACATGCTAAAAAATCCGAGTCACGGTCAACATTTTTTGAAATTTCCGTGTGTAATGATCAGGCAGAATGAATTAGAATAGAATCAATTTCTAAGAAACGGTGTGCATGAAACAATCGAAGAGTGCAGAAAATCGAACCCTAATTCATAAATCTTAATCTTTGACGTTTGAAGTACATGCTAAAAAATCCGAGTCACGGTCAACATTTTTTTAAATTTCCGTGGGTAATGATCAAGCACAATGAATTAGAATAGAATTAATTTCTTAGAAACGGTGTGCAGGAAACAATAAAAGAGTGCTGAAAATTGAACCCTAATTCATAAATCCTAATCTGTGACGTTTGAAGTACATGCTAAAAAATCCGAGTCACGGTCAACATTTTTTGAATTTTCCGTGTGTAATGATCAGGCACAATGAATTAGAATAGAATTAATTTCTTAGAAACGGTGTGCAGGAAACAATAGAAGAGTGCTGAAAATTGAACCCTAATTCATAAATCCTAATCTGTGACGTTTGAAGTACATGCTAAAAAATCCGAGTCACGGTCAACATTTTTTGAATTTTCGGTGTGTAATGATCAGCCACAAAGAATGAGAATAGAATTAATTTCTAAGAAACGGTGTGCATGAAACAATAGAAGAGTGCAGAAAATCGAACCCTAATCTATGACGTTAGAAGTACATGCTAAAAAATCCGAGTCACAGTCAACATTTTTTGAAATTTCCGTGTGTAATGATCAGGCAGAATGAATTAGAATAGAGTTAATTTCTAAGAAACGGAGTGCATGAAACAATAGAAGAGTGCAGAAAATCGAACCCTAATTCATAAATCTTAATCTTTGACGTTTGAAGTACATGCTAAAAAATCCGAGTCACGGTCAACATTTTTTTAAATTTCCGTGGGTAATGATCAAGCACAATGAATTAGAATAGAATTAATTTCTTAGAAACGGTGTGCAAGAAACAATAAAAGACTGCTGAAAATTGAACCCTAATTCATAAATCCTAATTTGTGACGTTTGAAGTACATGCTAAAAAATCCGAGTCACGGTCAACATTTTTTGAATTTTCCGTGTGTAATGATCAGGCACAATGAATTAGAATAGAATTAATTTCTTAGAAATGGTGTGCAGGAAACAATAGAAGAGTGTTGAAAATTGAACCCTAATTCATAAATCCTAATCTGTGACGTTTGAAGTACATGCTAAAAAATCCGAGTCACGGTCAACATTTTTTTAATTTTCCGTGTGTAATGATCAGGCACAATGAATTAGAATAGAATTAATTTCTTAGAAACGGTGTGCAGGAAACAATAGAAGAGTGCTGAAAATTGAACCCTAATTCATAAATCCTAATTTGTGACGTTTGAAGTACATGCTAAAAAATCCGAGTCACGGTCAACATTTTTTGAATTTTCCGTGTGTAATGATCAGGCACAATGAATTAGAATAGAATTAATTTCTTAGAAATGGTGTGCAGGAAACAATAGAAGAGTGTTGAAAATTGAACCCTAATTCATAAATCCTAATCTGTGACGTTTGAAGTACATGCTAAAAAATCCGAGTCACGGTCAACATTTTTTTAATTTTCCGTGTGTAATGATCAGGCACAATGAATTAGAATAGAATTAATTTCTTAGAAACGGTGTGCAGGAAACAATAGAAGAGTGCTGAAAATTGAACCCTAATTCATAAATCCTAATCTGTGACGTTTGAAGTACATGCTAAAAAATCCGAGTCACGGTCAACATTTTTTGAATTTTCCGTGTGTAATGATCAGGCACAATGAATTAGAATAGAATTAATTTCTTAGAAACGGTGTGCAGGAAACAATAGAAGAGTGCAGAAAATCGAACCCTAATTCATAAATCCTAATCTGTGACGTTTGAAGTACATGCTAAAAAATCCGAGTCACGGTCCACATTTTTTTAAATTTCCGTGGCTAATGATCAGCCACAAAGAATTAGAATAGAATTAATTTCTAAGAAACGGTGTGCATGAAACAATCGAAGAGTGCTGAAAATTGAACCCTAATTCATAAATCCTAATCTGTGACGTTTGAAGTACATGCTAAAAAATCCGAGTCACGGTCAACATTTTTTGAATTTTCCGTGTGTAATGATCAGGCACAATGAATTAGAATAGAATTAATTTCTTAGAAACGGTGTGCAGGAAACAATAGAAGAGTGCTGAAAATTGAACCCTAATTCATAAATCCTAATCTGTGACGTTTGAAGTACATGCTAAAAAATCCGAGTCACGGTCAACATTTTTTGAAATTTCTGTGTGTAATGATCAGGCACAATGAATTAGAATAGAATTAATTTCTTAGAAACGGTGTACATGAAACAATAGAAGAGTGCAGAAAATCGAACCCTAATTCATAAATCTTAATCTTTGACGTTTGAAGTACATGCTAAAAAATCCGAGTCACGGTCAACATTTTTTTAAATTTCCGTGGGTAATGATCAAGCACAATGAATTAGAATAGAATTAATTTCTTAGAAACGGTGTGCAGGAAACAATAAAAGAGTGCTGAAAATTGAACCCTAATTCATAAATCCTAATCTGTGACGTTTGAAGTACATGCTAAAAAATCCGAGTCACGGTCAACATTTTTTGAATTTTCCGTGTGTAATGATCAGGCACAATGAATTAGAATAGAATTAATTTCTTAGAAACGGTGTGCAGGAAACAATAGAAGAGTGCTGAAAATTGAACCCTAATTCATAAATCCTAATCTGTGACGTTTGAAGTACATGCTAAAAAATCCGAGTCACGGTCAACATTTTTTGAATTTTCGGTGTGTAATGATCAGCCACAAAGAATTAGAATAGAATTAATTTCTAAGAAACGGTGTGCATGAAACAATAGAAGAGTGCAGAAAATCGAACCCTAATCTATGACGTTAGAAGTACATGCTAAAAAATCCGAGTCACGGTCAACATTTTTTGAAATTTCCGTGTGTAATGATCAGGCAGAATGAATTAGAATAGAATTAATTTCTAAGAAACGGTGTGCATGAAACAATAGAAGAGTGCAGAAAATCGAACCCTAATTCATAAATCTTAATCTTTGACGTTTCAAGTACATGCTAAAAAATCCGAGTCACGGTCAACATTTTTTTAAATTTCCGTGGGTAATGATCAAGCACAATGAATTAGAATAGAATTAATTTCTTAGAAACGGTGTGCAGGAAACAATAAAAGAGTGCTGAAAATTGAACCCTAATTCATAAATCCTAATCTGTGACGTTTGAAGTACATGCTACAAAATCCGAGTCACGGTCAACATTTTTTGAATTTTCCGTGTGTAATGATCAGGCACAATGAATTAGAATAGAATTAATTTCTTAGAAACGGTGTGCAGGAAACAATAGAAGAGTGCTTAAAATCGAACCCTAAGTCATAAATCCTAATTTGTTACGTTTGAAGTACATACTAAAAAACCCTAGTCACGGTCAACATTTTTTGAAATTTCCGTGTGTAATGATCAGGCACAATGAATTAGAATAGAATTAATTTCTTAGAAACGGTGTGCAGGAAACAATAGAAGAGTGCTGAAAATTGAACCCTAATTCATAAATCCTAATCTGTTACGTTTGAAGTACATGCTAAAAAATCCGAGTCACGGTCAACATTTTTTGAATTTTTGGTGTGTAATGATCAGCCACCAAGAATTAGAATAGAATTAATTTCTAAGAAACGGTGTGCATGAAACAATATTAGAGTGCAGAAAATCGAACCCTAATCTATGACGTTAGAAGTACATGCTAAAAAATCCGAGTCACGGTCAACATTTTTTGAAATTTCCGTGTGTAATGATCAGGCAGAATGAATTAGAATAGAATCAATTTCTAAGAAACGGTGTGCATGAAACAATCGAAGAGTGCAGAAAATCGAACCCTAATTCATAAATCTTAATCTTTGACGTTTGAAGTACATGCTAAAAAATTCGAGTCACGGTCAACATTTTTTTAAATTTCCGTGGGTAATGATCAAGCACAATGAATTAGAATAGAATTAATTTCTTAGAAACGGTGTGCAGGAAACAATAAAAGAGTGCTGAAAATTGAACCCTAATTCATAAATCCTAATCTGTGACGTTTGAAGTACATGCTAAAAAATCCGAGTCACGGTCAACATTTTTTGAATTTTCCGTGTGTAATGATCAGGCACAATGAATTAGAATAGAATTAATTTCTTAGAAACGGTGTGCAGGAAACAATAGAAGAGTGCTGAAAATTGAACCCTAATTCATAAATCCTAATCTGTGACGTTTGAAGTACATGCTAAAAAATCCGAGTCACGGTCAACATTTTTTGAATTTTCGGTGTGTAATGATCAGCCACAAAGAATTAGAATAGAATTAATTTCTAAGAAACGGTGTGCATGAAACAATAGAAGAGTGCAGAAAATCGAACCCTAATCTATGACGTTAGAAGTACATGCTAAAAAATCCGAGTCACGGTCAACATTTTTTGAAATTTCCGTGTGTAATGATCAGGCAGAATGAATTAGAATAGAATCAATTTCTAAGAAACGGTGTGCATGAAACAATCGAAGAGTGCAGAAAATCGAACCCTAATTCATAAATCTTAATCTTTGACGTTTGAAGTACATGCTAAAAAATTCGAGTCACGGTCAACATTTTTTTAAATTTCCGTGGGTAATGATCAAGCACAATGAATTAGAATAGAATTAATTTCTTAGAAACGGTGTGCAGGAAACAATAAAAGAGTGCTGAAAATTGAACCCTAATTCATAAATCCTAATCTGTGACGTTTGAAGTACATGCTACAAAATCCGAGTCACGGTCAACATTTTTTGAATTTTCCGTGTGTAATGATCAGGCACAATGAATTAGAATAGAATTAATTTCTTAGAAACGGTGTGCAGGAAACAATAGAAGAGTGCTTAAAATCGAACCCTAAGTCATAAATCCTAATTTGTTACGTTTGAAGTACATACTAAAAAACCCTAGTCACGGTCAACATTTTTTGAAATTTCCGTGTGTAATGATTAGGCACAATGAATTAGAATAGAATTAATTTCTTAGAAACGGTGTGCAGGAAACAATAGAAGAGTGCTGAAAATTGAACCCTAATTCATAAATCCTAATCTGTTACGTTTGAAGTACATGCTAAAAAATCCGAGTCACGGTCAACATTTTTTGAATTTTTGGTGTGTAATGATCAGCCACCAAGAATTTGAATAGAATTAATTTCTAAGAAACGGTGTGCATGAAACAATATTAGAGTGCAGAAAATCGAACCCTAATCTATGACGTTAGAAGTACATGCTAAAAAATCCGAGTCACGGTCAACATTTTTTGAAATTTCCGTGTGTAATGATCAGGCAGAATGAATTAGAATAGAATCAATTTCTAAGAAACGGTGTGCATGAAACAATCGAAGAGTGCAGAAAATCGAACCCTAATTCATAAATCTTAATCTTTGACGTTTGAAGTACATGCTAAAAAATTCGAGTCACGGTCAACATTTTTTTAAATTTCCGTGGGTAATGATCAAGCATAATGAATTAGAATAGAATTAATTTCTTAGAAACGGTGTGCAGGAAACAATAAAAGAGTGCTGAAAATTGAACCCTAATTCATAAATCCTAATCTGTGACGTTTGAAGTACATGCTAAAAAATCCGAGTCACGGTCAACATTTTTTGAATTTTCCGTGTGTAATGATCAGGCACAATGAATTAGAATAGAATTAATTTCTTAGAAACGGTGTGCAGGAAACAATAGAAGAGTGCTTAAAATCGAACCCTAAGTCATAAATCCTAATTTGTTACGTTTGAAGTACATACTAAGAAATCCTAGTCACGGTCAACATTTTTTGAAATTTCCGTGTGTAATGATCAGGCACAATGAATTAGAATAGAATTAATTTCTTAGAAACGGTGTGCAGGAAACAATAGAAGAGTGCTGAAAATTGAACCCTAATTCATAAATCCTAATCTGTTACGTTTGAAGTACATGCTAAAAAATCCGAGTCACGGTCAACATTTTTTGAATTTTTGGTGTGTAATGATCAACCACCAAGAATTAGAATAGAATTAATTTCAAAGAAACGGTGTGCATGAAACAATATTAGAGTGCAGAAAATCGAACCCTAATCTATGACGTTAGAAGTACATGCTAAAAAATCCGAGTCACGGTCAACATTTTTTGAAATTTCCGTGTGTAATGATCAGGCAGAATGAATTAGAATAGAATCAATTTCTAAGAAACGGTGTGCATGAAACAATCGAAGAGTGCAGAAAATCGAACCCTAATTCATAAATCTTAATCTTTGACGTTTGAAGTACATGCTAAAAAATCCGAGTCACGGTCAACATTTTTTTAAATTTCCGTGGGTAATGATCAAGCACAATGAATTAGAATAGAATTAATTTCTTAGAAACGGTGTGCAGGAAACAATAAAAGAGTGCTGAAAATTGAACCCTAATTCATAAATCCTAATCTGTGACGTTTGAAGTACATGCTAAAAAATCCGAGTCACGGTCAACATTTTTTGAATTTTCCGTGTGTAATGATCAGGCACAATGAATTAGAATAGAATTAATTTCTTAGAAACGGTGTGCAGGAAACAATAGAAGAGTGCTGAAAATTGAACCCTAATTCATAAATCCTAATCTGTGACGTTTGAAGTACATGCTAAAAAATCCGAGTCACGGTCAACATTTTTTGAATTTTCGGTGTGTAATGATCAGCCACAAAGAATGAGAATAGAATTAATTTCTAAGAAACGGTGTGCATGAAACAATAGAAGAGTGCAGAAAATCGAACCCTAATCTATGACGTTAGAAGTACATGCTAAAAAATCCGAGTCACAGTCAACATTTTTTGAAATTTCCGTGTGTAATGATCAGGCAGAATGAATTAGAATAGAGTTAATTTCTAAGAAACGGAGTGCATGAAACAATAGAAGAGTGCAGAAAATCGAACCCTAATTCATAAATCTTAATCTTTGACGTTTGAAGTACATGCTAAAAAATCCGAGTCACGGTCAACATTTTTTTAAATTTCCGTGGGTAATGATCAAGCACAATGAATTAGAATAGAATTAATTTCTTAGAAACGGTGTGCAAGAAACAATAAAAGACTGCTGAAAATTGAACCCTAATTCATAAATCCTAATTTGTGACGTTTGAAGTACATGCTAAAAAATCCGAGTCACGGTCAACATTTTTTGAATTTTCCGTGTGTAATGATCAGGCACAATGAATTAGAATAGAATTAATTTCTTAGAAACGGTGTGCAGGAAACAATAGAAGAGTGCTGAAAATTGAACCCTAATTCATAAATCCTAATCTGTGACGTTTGAAGTACATGCTAAAAAATCCGAGTCACGGTCAACATTTTTTGAATTTTCCGTGTGTAATGATCAGGCACAATGAATTAGAATAGAATTAATTTCTTAGAAACGGTGTGCAGGAAACAATAGAAGAGTGCAGAAAATCGAACCCTAATCTATGACGTTAGAAGTACATGCTAAGAAATCCGAGTCACGGTCAACATTTTTTGAAATTTTCGTGTGTAATGATCAGGCAGAATGAATTAGAATAGAATTAATTTCTAAGAAACGGTGTGCATGAAACAATAGAAGAGTGCAGAAAATCGAACCCTAATTCATAAATCTTAATCTTTGACGTTTGAAGTACATGCTAAAAAATCCGAGTCACGGTCAACATTTTTTTAAATTTTCGTGGGTAATGATCAAGCACAATGAATTAGAATAGAATTAATTTCTTAGAAACGGTGTGCAGGAAACAATAAAAGAGTGCTGAAAATTGAACCCTAATTCATAAATCCTAATCTGTGACGTGTGAAGTACATGCTAAAAAATCCGAGTCACGGTCAACATTTTTTGAATTTTCCGTGTGTAATGATCAAGCACAATGAATTAGAATAGAATTAATTTCTTAGAAACGGTGTGCAGGAAACAATAAAAGAGTGCTGAAAATTGAACCCTAATTCATAAATCCTAATCTGTGACGTTTGAAGTACATGCTAAAAAATTCGAGTCACGGTCAACATTTTTTGAATTTTCCGTGTGTAATGATCAGGCACAATGAATTAGAATAGAATTAATTTCTTAGAAACGGTGTGCAGGAAACAATAGAAGAGTGCTGAAAATTGAACCCTAATTCATAAATCCTAATCTGTGACGTTTGAAGTACATGCTAAAAAATCCGAGTCACGGTCAACATTTTTTGAATTTTCGGTGTGTAATGATCAGCCACAAAGAATTAGAATAGAATTAATTTCTTAGAAACGGTGTGCAGGAAACAATAAAAGAGTGCTGAAAATTGAACCCTAATTCATAAATCCTAATCTGTGACGTTTGAAGTACATGCTAAAAAATCCGAGTCACGGTCAACCTTTTTTGAATTTTCCGTGTGTAATGATCAAGCACAATGAATTAGAATAGAATTAATTTCTTAGAAACGGTGTGCAGGAAACAATAAAAGAGTGCTGAAAATTGAACCCTAATTCATAAATCCTAATCTGTGACGTTTGAAGTACATGCTAAAAAATGCGAGTCACGGTCAACATTTTTTGAATTTTCGGTGTGTAATGATCAGCCACAAAGAATTAGAATAGAATTAATTTCTAAGAAACGGTGTGCATGAAACAATAGAAGAGTGCAGAAAATCGAACCCTAATCTATGACGTTAGAAGTACATGCTAAGAAATCCGAGTCACGGTCAACATTTTTTGAAATTTCCGTGTGTAATGATCAGGCAGAATGAATTAGAATAGAATTAATTTCTAAGAAACGGTGTGCATGAAACAATAGAAGAGTGCAGAAAATCGAACCCTAATTCATAAATCTTAATCTTTGACGTTTGAAGTACATGCTAAAAAATCCGAGTCACGGTCAACATTTTTTGAATTTTCCGTGTGTAATGATCAAGCACAATGAATTAGAATAGAATTAATTTCTTAGAAACGGTGTGCAGGAAACAATAAAAGAGTGCTGAAAATTGAACCCTAATTCATAAATCCTAATCTGTGACGTTTGAAGTACATGCTAAAAAATTCGAGTCACGGTCAACATTTTTTGAATTTTCCGTGTGTAATGATCAGGCACAATGAATTAGAATAGAATTAATTTCTTAGAAACGGTGTGCAGGAAACAATAGAAGAGTGCTTAAAATCGAACCCTAATTCATAAATCCTATTCTGTGACGTTTGAAGTACATACTAAGAAATCCGAGTCACGGTCAACATTTTTTGAATTTTCCGTGTGTAATGATCAGGCACAATGAATTAGAATAGAATTAATTTCTTAGAAACGGTGTGCAGGAAACAATAGAAGAGTGCTGAAAATTGAACCCTAATTCATAAATCCTAATCTGTTACGTTTGAAGTACATGCTAAAAAATCCGAGTCACGGTCAACATTTTTTGAATTTTCGGTGTGTAATGATCAACCACCAAGAATTAGAATAGAATTAATTTCAAAGAAACGGTGTGCATGAAACAATATTAGAGTGCAGAAAATCGAACCCTAATCTATGACGTTAGAAGTACATGCTAAAAAATCCGAGTCACGGTCAACATTTTTTGAAATTTCTGTGTGTAATGATCAGGCAGAATGAATTAGAATAGAATTAATTTCTAAGAAACGGTGTGCAGGAAACAATAGAAGAGTGCTAAAAATTGAACCCTAAGTCATAAATCCTAATCTGTGACGTTTGAAGTACATGCTAAAAAATCCGAGTCACGGTCAACATTTTTTGAAATTTCCGTGTGTAATGATCAGGCACAATGAATTAGAATAGATTTAATTTCTTAGAAACGGTGTGCAGGAAATAATAGAAGAGTGCTGAAAATTGAACCCTAATTCATATATCCTAATCTGTGACGTTTGAAGTACATACTAAGAAATCCGAGTCACGGTCAACATTTTTTGAATTTTCCGTGTGTAATGATCAGGCACAATGAATTAGAATAGAATTAATTTCTTAGAAACGGTGTGCAGGAAACAATAGAAGAGTGCTGAAAATTGAACCCTAATTCATAAATCCTAATCTGTTACGTTTGAAGTACATGCTAAAAAATCCGAGTCACGGTCAACATTTTTTGAATTTTCCGTGTGTAATGATCAACCACCAAGAATTAGAATAGAATTAATTTCAAAGAAACGGTGTGCATGAAACAATATTAGAGTGCAGAAAATCGAACCCTAATCTATGACGTTAGAAGTACATGCTAAAAAATCCGAGTCACGGTCAACATTTTTTGAAATTTCTGTGTGTAATGATCAGGCAGAATGAATTAGAATAGAATTAATTTCTAAGAAACGGTGTGCAGGAAACAATAGAAGAGTGCTAAAAATTGAACCCTAAGTCATAAATCCTAATCTGTGACGTTTGAAGTACATGCTAAAAAATCCGAGTCACGGTCAACATTTTTTGAAATTTCCGTGTGTAATGATCAGGCACAATGAATTAGAATAGATTTAATTTCTTAGAAACGGTGTGCAGGAAATAATAGAAGAGTGCTGAAAATTGAACCCTAATTCATATATCCTAATCTGTGACGTTTGAAGTACATGCTAAAAAATCCGAGTCATGGTCAACATTTTTTGAATTTTCCGTGTGTAATGATCAGAAACAATGAATTAGAATAGAATTAATTTCTTAGAAACGGTGTGCAGGAAACAATAGAAGAGTGCTGAAAATTGAACCCTAATTCATAAATACTAATCTGTGACGTTTGAAGTACATGCTAAAAAATCCGAGTCACGGTCAACATTTTTTGAATTTTCGGTGTGTAATGATCAGCCACAAAGAATTAGAATAGAATTAATTTCTAAGAAACGGTGTGCATGAAACAATAGAAGAGTGCAGAAAATCGAACCCTAATCTATGACGTTAGAAGTACATGCTAAAAAATCCGATTCACGGTCAACATTTTTTGAAATTTCTGTGTGTAATGATCAGGCAGAATGAATTAGAATAGAATTAATTTCTAAGAAACGGTGTACATGAAACAATAGAAGAGTGCAGAAAATCGAACCCTAATTCATAAATCTTAATCTTTGACGTTTCAAGTACATGCTAAAAAATCCGAGTCACGGTCAACATTTTTTTAAATTTCCGTGGGTAATGATCAAGCACAATGAATTAGAATAGAATTAATTTCTTAGAAACGGTGTGCAGGAAACAATAAAAGAGTGCTGAAAATTGAACCCTAATTCATAAATCCTAATCTGTGACGTTTGAAGTACATGCTAAAAAATTCGAGTCACGGTCAACATTTTTTGAATTTTCGGTGTGTAATGATCAGCCACAAAGAATTAGAATAGAATTAATTTCTAAGAAACGGTGTGCATGAAACAATAGAAGAGTGCAGAAAATCGAACCCTAATCTATGACGTTAGAAGTACATGCTAAGAAATCCGAGTCACGGTCAACATTTTTTGAAATTTCCGTGTGTAATGATCAGGCAGAATGAATTAGAATAGAATTAATTTCTAAGAAACGGTGTGCATGAAACAATAGAAGAGTGCAGAAAATCGAACCCTAATTCATAAATCTTAATCTTTGACGTTTGAAGTACATGCTAAAAAATCCGAGTCACGGTCAACATTTTTTGAATTTTCCGTGTGTAATGATCAAGCACAATAAATTAGAATAGAATTAATTTCTTAGAAACGGTGTGCAGGAAACAATAAAAGAGTGCTGAAAATTGAACCCTAATTCATAAATCCTAATCTGTGACGTTTGAAGTACATGCTAAAAAATTCGAGTCACGGTCAACATTTTTTGAATTTTCGGTGTGTAATGATCAGCCACAAAGAATTAGAATAGAATTAATTTCTAAGAAACGGTGTGCATGAAACAATAGAAGAGTGCAGAAAATCGAACCCTAATCTATGACGTTAGAAGTACATGCTAAGAAATCCGAGTCACGGTCAACATTTTTTGAAATTTCCGTGTGTAATGATCAGGCAGAATGAATTAGAATAGAATTAATTTCTAAGAAACGGTGTGCATGAAACAATAGAAGAGTGCAGAAAATCGAACCCTAATTCATAAATCTTAATCTTTGACGTTTGAAGTACATGCTAAAAAATCCGAGTCACGTTCAACATTTTTTGTATTTTCCGTGTGTAATGATCAAGCACAATGAATTAGAATAGAATTAATTTCTTAGAAACGGTGTGCAGGAAACAATAAAAGAGTGCTGAAAATTGAACCCTAATTCATAAATCCTAATCTGTGACGTTTGAAGTACATGCTAAAAAATTCGAGTCACGGTCAACATTTTTTGAATTTTCCGTGTGTAATGATCAGGCACAATGAATTAGAATAGAATTAATTTCTTAGAAACGGTGTGCAGGAAACAATAGAAGAGTGCTTAAAATCGAACCCTAATTCATAAATCCTATTCTGTGACGTTTGAAGTACATACTAAGAAATCCGAGTCACGGTCAACATTTTTTGAATTTTCCGTGTGTAATGATCAGGCACAATGAATTAGAATAGAATTAATTTCTTAGAAACGGTGTGCAGGAAACAATAGAAGAGTGCTGAAAATTGAACCCTAATTCATAAATCCTAATCTGTTACGTTTGAAGTACATGCTAAAAAATCCGAGTCACGGTCAACATTTTTTGAATTTTCGGTGTGTAATGATCAACCACCAAGAATTAGAATAGAATTAATTTCAAAGAAACGGTGTGCATGAAACAATATTAGAGTGCAGAAAATCGAACCCTAATCTATGACGTTAGAAGTACATGCTAAAAAATCCGAGTCACGGTCAACATTTTTTGAAATTTCTGTGTGTAATGATCAGGCAGAATGAATTAGAATAGAATTAATTTCTAAGAAACGGTGTGCAGGAAACAATAGAAGAGTGCTAAAAATTGAACCCTAAGTCATAAATCCTAATCTGTGACGTTTGAAGTACATGCTAAAAAATCCGAGTCACGGTCAACATTTTTTGAAATTTCCGTGTGTAATGATCAGGCACAATGAATTAGAATAGATTTAATTTCTTAGAAACGGTGTGCAGGAAATAATAGAAGAGTGCTGAAAATTGAACCCTAATTCATATATCCTAATCTGTGACGTTTGAAGTACATGCTAAAAAATCCGAGTCACGGTCAACATTTTTTGAATTTTCCGTGTGTAATGATCAGAAACAATGAATTAGAATAGAATTAATTTCTTAGAAACGGTGTGCAGGAAACAATAGAAGAGTGCTGAAAATTGAACCCTAATTCATAAATACTAATCTGTGACGTTTGAAGTACATGCTAAAAAATCCGAGTCACGGTCAACATTTTTTGAATTTTCGGTGTGTAATGATCAGCCACAAAGAATTAGAATAGAATTAATTTCTAAGAAACGGTGTGCATGAAACAATAGAAGAGTGCAGAAAATCGAACCCTAATCTATGACGTTAGAAGTACATGCTAAAAAATCCGATTCACGGTCAACATTTTTTGAAATTTCTGTGTGTAATGATCAGGCAGAATGAATTAGAATAGAATTAATTTCTAAGAAACGGTGTACATGAAACAATAGAAGAGTGCAGAAAATCGAACCCTAATTCATAAATCTTAATCTTTGACGTTTCAAGTACATGCTAAAAAATCCGAGTCACGGTCAACATTTTTTTAAATTTCCGTGGGTAATGATCAAGCACAATGAATTAGAATAGAATTAATTTCTTAGAAACGGTGTGCAGGAAACAATAAAAGAGTGCTGAAAATTGAACCCTAATTCATAAATACTAATCTGTGACGTTTGAAGTACATGCTAAAAAATCCGAGTCACGGTCAACATTTTTTGAATTTTCCGTGTGTAATGATCAGAAACAATGAATTAGAATAGAATTAATTTCTTAGAAACGGTGTGCAGGAAACAATAGAAGAGTGCTGAAAATTGAACCCTAATTCATAAATACTAATCTGTGACGTTTGAAGTACATGCTAAAAAATCCGAGTCACGGTCAACATTTTTTGAATTTTCGGTGTGTAATGATCAGCCACAAAGAATTAGAATAGAATTAATTTCTAAGAAACGGTGTGCATGAAACAATAGAAGAGTGCAGAAAATCGAACCCTAATCTATGACGTTAGAAGTACATGCTAAAAAATCCGATTCACGGTCAACATTTTTTGAAATTTCTGTGTGTAATGATCAGGCAGAATGAATTAGAATAGAATTAATTTCTAAGAAACGGTGTACATGAAACAATAGAAGAGTGCAGAAAATCGAACCCTAATTCATAAATCTTAATCTTTGACGTTTCAAGTACATGCTAAAAAATCCGAGTCACGGTCAACATTTTTTTAAATTTCCGTGGGTAATGATCAAGCACAATGAATTAGAATAGAATTAATTTCTTAGAAACGGTGTGCAGGAAACAATAAAAGAGTGCTGAAAATTGAACCCTAATTCATAAATCCTAATCTGTGACGTTTGAAGTACATGCTAAAAAATTCGAGTCACGGTCAACATTTTTTGAATTTTCGGTGTGTAATGATCAGCCACAAAGAATTAGAATAGAATTAATTTCTAAGAAACGGTGTGCATGAAACAATAGAAGAGTGCAGAAAATCGAACCCTAATCTATGACGTTAGAAGTACATGCTAAGAAATCCGAGTCACGGTCAACATTTTTTGAAATTTCCGTGTGTAATGATCAGGCAGAATGAATTAGAATAGAATTAATTTCTAAGAAACGGTGTGCATGAAACAATAGAAGAGTGCAGAAAATCGAACCCTAATTCATAAATCTTAATCTTTGACGTTTGAAGTACATGCTAAAAAATCCGAGTCACGGTCAACATTTTTTGAATTTTCCGTGTGTAATGATCAAGCACAATAAATTAGAATAGAATTAATTTCTTAGAAACGGTGTGCAGGAAACAATAAAAGTGTGCTGAAAATTGAACCCTAATTCATAAATCCTAATCTGTGACGTTTGAAGTACATGCTAAAAAATTCGAGTCACGGTCAACATTTTTTGAATTTTCGGTGTGTAATGATCAGCCACAAAGAATTAGAATAGAATTAATTTCTAAGAAACGGTGTGCATGAAACAATAGAAGAGTGCAGAAAATCGAACCCTAATCTATGACGTTAGAAGTACATGCTAAGAAATCCGAGTCACGGTCAACATTTTTTGAAATTTCCGTGTGTAATGATCAGGCAGAATGAATTAGAATAGAATTAATTTCTAAGAAACGGTGTGCATGAAACAATAGAAGAGTGCAGAAAATCGAACCCTAATTCATAAATCTTAATCTTTGACGTTTGAAGTACATGCTAAAAAATCCGAGTCACGGTCAACATTTTTTGAATTTTCCGTGTGTAATGATCAAGCACAATGAATTAGAATAGAATTAATTTCTTAGAAACGGTGTGCAGGAAACAATAAAAGAGTGCTGAAAATTGAACCCTAATTCATAAATCCTAATCTGTGACGTTTGAAGTACATGCTAAAAAATTCGAGTCACGGTCAACATTTTTTGAATTTTCCGTGTGTAATGATCAGGCACAATGAATTAGAATAGAATTAATTTCTTAGAAACGGTGTGCAGGAAACAATAGAAGAGTGCTTAAAATCGAACCCTAATTCATAAATCCTATTCTGTGACGTTTGAAGTACATACTAAGAAATCCGAGTCACGGTCAACATTTTTTGAATTTTCCGTGTGTAATGATCAGGCACAATGAATTAGAATAGAATTAATTTCTTAGAAACGGTGTGCAGGAAACAATAGAAGAGTGCTGAAAATTGAACCCTAATTCATAAATCCTAATCTGTTACGTTTGAAGTACATGCTAAAAAATCCGAGTCACGGTCAACATTTTTTGAATTTTCGGTGTGTAATGATCAACCACCAAGAATTAGAATAGAATTAATTTCAAAGAAACGGTGTGCATGAAACAATATTAGAGTGCAGAAAATCGAACCCTAATCTATGACGTTAGAAGTACATGCTAAAAAATCCGAGTCACGGTCAACATTTTTTGAAATTTCTGTGTGTAATGATCAGGCAGAATGAATTAGAATAGAATTAATTTCTAAGAAACGGTGTGCAGGAAACAATAGAAGAGTGCTAAAAATTGAACCCTAAGTCATAAATCCTAATCTGTGACGTTTGAAGTACATGCTAAAAAATCCGAGTCACGGTCAACATTTTTTGAAATTTCCGTGTGTAATGATCAGGCACAATGAATTAGAATAGATTTAATTTCTTAGAAACGGTGTGCAGGAAATAATAGAAGAGTGCTGAAAATTGAACCCTAATTCATATATCCTAATCTGTGACGTTTGAAGTACATGCTAAAAAATCCGAGTCACGGTCAACATTTTTTGAATTTTCCGTGTGTAATGATCAGAAACAATGAATTAGAATAGAATTAATTTCTTAGAAACGGTGTGCAGGAAACAATAGAAGAGTGCTGAAAATTGAACCCTAATTCATAAATACTAATCTGTGACGTTTGAAGTACATGCTAAAAAATCCGAGTCACGGTCAACATTTTTTGAATTTTCG
Source organism: Cucurbita pepo subsp. pepo (assembly GCF_057944985.1). NCBI lineage: Eukaryota > Viridiplantae > Streptophyta > Magnoliopsida > Cucurbitales > Cucurbitaceae > Cucurbita > Cucurbita pepo. The sequence continues at coordinate 4,372,920 of NC_141816.1, read as the reverse complement.
GTGTGTAATGATCAGCCACAAAGAATTAGAATAGAATTAATTTCTAAGAAACGGTGTGCATGAAACAATAGAAGAGTGCAGAAAATCGAACCCTAATCTATGACGTTAGAAGTACATGCTAAAAAATCCGATTCACGGTCAACATTTTTTGAAATTTCTGTGTGTAATGATCAGGCAGAATGAATTAGAATAGAATTAATTTCTAAGAAACGGTGTACATGAAACAATAGAAGAGTGCAGAAAATCGAACCCTAATTCATAAATCTTAATCTTTGACGTTTCAAGTACATGCTAAAAAATCCGAGTCACGGTCAACATTTTTTTAAATTTCCGTGGGTAATGATCAAGCACAATGAATTAGAATAGAATTAATTTCTTAGAAACGGTGTGCAGGAAACAATAAAAGAGTGCTGAAAATTGAACCCTAATTCATAAATCCTAATCTGTGACGTTTGAAGTACATGCTAAAAAATTCGAGTCACGGTCAACATTTTTTGAATTTTCCGTGTGTAATGATCAGGCACAATGAATTAGAATAGAATTAATTTCTTAGAAACGGTGTGCAGGAAACAATAGAAGAGTGCTGAAAATTGAACCCTAATTCATAAATCCTAATCTGTGACGTTTGAAGTACATGCTAAAAAATCCGAGTCACGGTCAACATTTTTTGAATTTTCCGTGTGTAATGATCAGGCACAATGAATTAGAATAGAATTAATTTCTTAGAAACGATGTGCAGGAAACAATAGAAGAGTGCTTAAAATCGAACCCTAATTCATAAATCCTATTCTGTGACGTTTGAAGTACATACTAAGAAATCCGAGTCACGGTCAACATTTTTTGAATTTTCCGTGTGTAATGATCAGGCACAATGAATTAGAATAGAATTAATTTCTTAGAAACGGTGTGCAGGAAACAATAGAAGAGTGCTGAAAATTGAACCCTAATTCATAAATCCTAATCTGTTACGTTTGAAGTACATGCTAAAAAATCCGAGTCACGGTCAACATTTTTTGAATTTTCGGTGTGTAATGATCAACCACCAAGAATTAGAATAGAATTAATTTCAAAGAAACGGTGTGCATGAAACAATATTAGAGTGCAGAAAATCGAACCCTAATCTATGACGTTAGAAGTACATGCTAAAAAATCCGAGTCACGGTCAACATTTTTTGAAATTTCTGTGTGTAATGATCAGGCAGAATGAATTAGAATAGAATTAATTTCTAAGAAACGGTGTGCAGGAAACAATAGAAGAGTGCTAAAAATTGAACCCTAAGTCATAAATCCTAATCTGTGACGTTTGAAGTACATGCTAAAAAATCCGAGTCACGGTCAACATTTTTTGAAATTTCCGTGTGTAATGATCAGGCACAATGAATTAGAATAGATTTAATTTCTTAGAAACGGTGTGCAGGAAATAATAGAAGAGTGCTGAAAATTGAACCCTAATTCATATATCCTAATCTGTGACGTTTGAAGTACATGCTAAAAAATCCGAGTCACGGTCAACATTTTTTGAATTTTCCGTGTGTAATGATCAGGCACAATGAATTAGAATAGAATTAATTTCTTAGAAACGGTGTGCAGGAAACAATAGAAGAGTGCTGAAAATTGAACCCTAATTCATAAATCCTAATCTGTGACGTTTGAAGTACATGCTAAAAAATCCGAGTCACGGTCAACATTTTTTGACTTTTCGGTGTGTAATGATCAGCCACAAAGAATTAGAATAGAATTAATTTCTAAGAAACGGTGTGCATGAAACAATAGAAGAGTGCAGAAAATCGAACCCTAATCTATGACGTTAGAAGTACATGCTAAAAAATCCGAGTCACGGTCAACATTTTTTGAAATTTCCGTGTGTAATGATCAGGCAGAATGAATTAGAATAGAATTAATTTCTAAGAAACGGTGTGCATGAAACAATAGAAGAGTGCAGAAAATCGAACCCTAATTCATAAATCTTAATCTTTGACGTTTCAAGTACATGCTAAAAAATCCGAGTCACGGTCAACATTTTTTTAAATTTCCGTGGGTAATGATCAAGCACAATGAATTAGAATAGTATTAATTTCTTAGAAACGGTGTGCAGGAAACAATAAAAGAGTGCTGAAAATTGAACCCTAATTCATAAATCCTAATCTGTGACGTTTGAAGTACATGCTACAAAATCCGAGTCACGGTCAACATTTTTTGAATTTTCCGTGTGTAATGATCAGGCACAATGAATTAGAATAGAATTAATTTCTTAGAAACGGTGTGCAGGAAACAATAGAAGAGTGCTTAAAATCGAACCCTAAGTCATAAATCCTAATTTGTTACGTTTGAAGTACATACTAAAAAACCCTAGTCACGGTCAACATTTTTTGAAATTTCCGTGTGTAATGATCAGGCACAATGAATTAGAATAGAATTAATTTCTTAGAAACGGTGTGCAGGAAACAATAGAAGAGTGCTGAAAATTGAACCCTAATTCATAAATCCTAATCTGTTACGTTTGAAGTACATGCTAAAAAATCCGAGTCACGGTCAACATTTTTTGAATTTTTGGTGTGTAATGATCAGCCACCAAGAATTAGAATAGAATTAATTTCTAAGAAACGGTGTGCATGAAACAATATTAGAGTGCAGAAAATCGAACCCTAATCTATGACGTTAGAAGTACATGCTAAAAAATCCGAGTCACGGTCAACATTTTTTGAAATTTCCGTGTGTAATGATCAGGCAGAATGAATTAGAATAGAATCAATTTCTAAGAAACGGTGTGCATGAAACAATCGAAGAGTGCAGAAAATCGAACCCTAATTCATAAATCTTAATCTTTGACGTTTGAAGTACATGCTAAAAAATTCGAGTCACGGTCAACATTTTTTTAAATTTCCGTGGGTAATGATCAAGCATAATGAATTAGAATAGAATTAATTTCTTAGAAACGGTGTGCAGGAAACAATAAAAGAGTGCTGAAAATTGAACCCTAATTCATAAATCCTAATCTGTGACGTTTGAAGTACATGCTAAAAAATCCGAGTCACGGTCAACATTTTTTGAATTTTCCGTGTGTAATGATCAGGCACAATGAATTAGAATAGAATTAATTTCTTAGAAACGGTGTGCAGGAAACAATAGAAGAGTGCTTAAAATCGAACCCTAAGTCATAAATCCTAATTTGTTACGTTTGAAGTACATACTAAGAAATCCTAGTCACGGTCAACATTTTTTGAAATTTCCGTGTGTAATGATCAGGCACAATGAATTAGAATAGAATTAATTTCTTAGAAACGGTGTGCAGGAAACAATAGAAGAGTGCTGAAAATTGAACCCTAATTCATAAATCCTAATCTGTTACGTTTGAAGTACATGCTAAAAAATCCGAGTCACGGTCAACATTTTTTGAATTTTTGGTGTGTAATGATCAACCACCAAGAATTAGAATAGAATTAATTTCAAAGAAACGGTGTGCATGAAACAATATTAGAGTGCAGAAAATCGAACCCTAATCTATGACGTTAGAAGTACATGCTAAAAAATCCGAGTCACGGTCAACATTTTTTGAAATTTCCGTGTGTAATGATCAGGCAGAATGAATTAGAATAGAATCAATTTCTAAGAAACGGTGTGCATGAAACAATTGAAGAGTGCAGAAAATCGAACCCTAATTCATAAATCTTAATCTTTGACGTTTGAAGTACATGCTAAAAAATCCGAGTCACGGTCAACATTTTTTTAAATTTCCGTGGGTAATGATCAAGCACAATGAATTAGAATAGAATTAATTTCTTAGAAACGGTGTGCAGGAAACAATAAAAGAGTGCTGAAAATTGAACCCTAATTCATAAGTCCTAATCTGTGACGTTTGAAGTACATGCTAAAAAATCCGAGTCACGGTCAACATTTTTTGAATTTTCCGTGTGTAATGATCAGGCACAATGAATTAGAATAGAATTAATTTCTTAGAAACGGTGTGCAGGAAACAATAGAAGAGTGCTGAAAATTGAACCCTAATTCATAAATCCTAATCTGTGACGTTTGAAGTACATGCTAAAAAATCCGAGTCACGGTCAACATTTTTTGAATTTTCGGTGTGTAATGATCAGCCACAAAGAATGAGAATAGAATTAATTTCTAAGAAACGGTGTGCATGAAACAATAGAAGAGTGCAGAAAATCGAACCCTAATCTATGACGTTAGAAGTACATGCTAAAAAATCCGAGTCACAGTCAACATTTTTTGAAATTTCCGTGTGTAATGATCAGGCAGAATGAATTAGAATAGAGTTAATTTCTAAGAAACGGAGTGCATGAAACAATAGAAGAGTGCAGAAAATCGAACCCTAATTCATAAATCTTAATCTTTGACGTTTGAAGTACATGCTAAAAAATCCGAGTCACGGTCAACATTTTTTTAAATTTCCGTGGGTAATGATCAAGCACAATGAATTAGAATAGAATTAATTTCTTAGAAACGGTGTGCAAGAAACAATAAAAGACTGCTGAAAATTGAACCCTAATTCATAAATCCTAATTTGTGACGTTTGAAGTACATGCTAAAAAATCCGAGTCACGGTCAACATTTTTTGAATTTTCCGTGTGTAATGATCAGGCACAATGAATTAGAATAGAATTAATTTCTTAGAAACGGTGTGCAGGAAACAATAGAAGAGTGCTGAAAATTGAACCCTAATTCATAAATCCTAATCTGTGACGTTTGAAGTACATGCTAAAAAATCCGAGTCACGGTCAACATTTTTTGAAATTTTCGTGTGTAATGATCAGGCAGAATGAATTAGAATAGAATTAATTTCTAAGAAACGGTGTGCATGAAACAATAGAAGAGTGCAGAAAATCGAACCCTAATTCATAAATCTTAATCTTTGACGTTTGAAGTACATGCTAAAAAATCCGAGTCACGGTCAACATTTTTTTAAATTTTCGTGGGTAATGATCAAGCACAATGAATTAGAATAGAATTAATTTCTTAGAAACGGTGTGCAGGAAACAATAAAAGAGTGCTGAAAATTGAACCCTAATTCATAAATCCTAATCTGTGACGTGTGAAGTACATGCTAAAAAATCCGAGTCACGGTCAACATTTTTTGAATTTTCCGTGTGTAATGATCAAGCACAATGAATTAGAATAGAATTAATTTCTTAGAAACGGTGTGCAGGAAACAATAAAAGAGTGCTGAAAATTGAACCCTAATTCATAAATCCTAATCTGTGACGTTTGAAGTACATGCTAAAAAATTCGAGTCACTGTCAACATTTTTTGAATTTTCCGTGTGTAATGATCAGGCACAATGAATTAGAATAGAATTAATTTCTTAGAAACGGTGTGCAGGAAACAATAGAAGAGTGCTGAAAATTGAACCCTAATTCATAAATCCTAATCTGTGACGTTTGAAGTACATGCTAAAAAATCCGAGTCACGGTCAACATTTTTTGAATTTTCGGTGTGTAATGATCAGCCACAAAGAATTAGAATAGAATTAATTTCTTAGAAACGGTGTGCAGGAAACAATAAAAGAGTGCTGAAAATTGAACCCTAATTCATAAATCCTAATCTGTGACGTTTGAAGTACATGCTAAAAAATCCGAGTCACGGTCAACCTTTTTTGAATTTTCCGTGTGTAATGATCAAGCACAATGAATTAGAATAGAATTAATTTCTTAGAAACGGTGTGCAGGAAACAATAAAAGAGTGCTGAAAATTGAACCCTAATTCATAAATCCTAATCTGTGACGTTTGAAGTACATGCTAAAAAATCCGAGTCACGGTCAACATTTTTTGAATTTTCGGTGTGTAATGATCAGCCACAAAGAATTAGAATAGAATTAATTTCTAAGAAACGGTGTGCATGAAACAATAGAAGAGTGCAGAAAATCGAACCCTAATCTATGACGTTAGAAGTACATGCTAAGAAATCCGAGTCACGGTCAACATTTTTTGAAATTTCCGTGTGTAATGATCAGGCAGAATGAATTAGAATAGAATTAATTTCTAAGAAACGGTGTGCATGAAACAATAGAAGAGTGCAGAAAATCGAACCCTAATTCATAAATCTTAATCTTTGACGTTTGAAGTACATGCTAAAAAATCCGAGTCACGGTCAACATTTTTTGAATTTTCCGTGTGTAATGATCAAGCACAATGAATTAGAATAGAATTAATTTCTTAGAAACGGTGTGCAGGAAACAATAAAAGAGTGCTGAAAATTGAACCCTAATTCATAAATCCTAATCTATGACGTTTGAAGTACATGCTAAAAAATTCGAGTCACGGTCAACATTTTTTGAATTTTCCGTGTGTAATGATCAGGCACAATGAATTAGAATAGAATTAATTTCTTAGAAACGGTGTGCAGGAAACAATAGAAGAGTGCTGAAAATTGAACCCTAATTAATAAATCCTAATCTGTGACGTTTGAAGTACATGCTAAAAAATCCGAGTCACGGTCAACATTTTTTGACTTTTCGGTGTGTAATGATCAGCCACAAAGAATTAGAATAGAATTAATTTCTAAGAAACGGTGTGCATGAAACAATAGAAGAGTGCAGAAAATCGAACCCTAATCTATGACGTTAGAAGTACATGCTAAAAAATCCGAGTCACGGTCAACATTTTTTGAAATTTCCGTGTGTAATGATCAGGCAGAATGAATTAGAATAGAATTAATTTCTAAGAAACGGTGTGCATGAAACAATAGAAGAGTGCAGAAAATCGAACCCTAATTTATAAATCTTAATCTTTGACGTTTCAAGTACATGCTAAAAAATCCGAGTCACGGCCAACATTTTTTTAAATTTCCGTGGGTAATGATCAAGCACAATGAATTAGAATAGAATTAATTTCTTAGAAACGGTGTGCAGGAAACAATAAAAGAGTGCTGAAAATTGAACCCTAATTCATAAATCCTAATCTGTGACGTTTGAAGTACATGCTAAAAATTCCGAGTCACGGTCAACATTTTTTGAAATTTCCGTGTGTAATGATCAGGCACAATAAATTAGAATAGAATTAATTTCTTAGAAACGGTGTGCAGGAAACAATAGAAGAGTGCTGAAAATTGAACCCTAATTCATAAATCCTAATCTGTGACGTTTGAAGTACATGCTACAAAATCCGAGTCACGGTCAACATTTTTTGAATTTTCCGTGTGTAATGATCAGGCACAATGAATTAGAATAGAATTAATTTCTTAGAAACGGTGTGCAGGAAACAATAGAAGAGTGCTTAAAATCGAACCCTAAGTCATAAATCCTATTTTGTTACGTTTGAAGTACATACTAAAAAATCCTAGTCACGGTCAACATTTTTTGAAATTTCCTTGTGTAATGATCAGGCACAATGAATTAGAATAGAATTAATTTCTTAGAAACGGTGTGCAGGAAACAATAGAAGAGTGCTGAAAATTGAACCCTAATTCATAAATCCTAATCTGTTACGTTTGAAGTACATGCTAAAAAATCCGAGTCACGGTCAACATTTTTTGAATTTTCGGTGTGTAATGATCAGCCACAAAGAATTAGAATAGAATTAATTTCTAAGAAACGGTGTGAATGAAACAATAGAAGAATGCAGAAAATCGAACCCTAATCTATGACATTAGAAGTACATGCTAAAAAATCCGAGTCACGGTCAACATTTTTTGAAATTTCCGTGTGTAATGATCAGGCAGAATGAATTAGAATAGAATTAATTTCTAAGAAACGGTGTGCATGAAACAATCGAAGAGTGTAGAAAATCGAACCCTAATTCATAAATCTTAATCTTTGACGTTTGAAGTACATGCTAAAAAATCCGAGTCACGGTCAACATTTTTTTAAATTTCCGTGGGTAATGATCAAGCACAATGAATTAGAATAGAATTAATTTCTTAGAAACGGTGTGCAGGAAACAATAAAAGAGTGCTGAAAATTTAACCCTAATTCATAAATCCTAATCTGTGACGTTTGAAGTACATGCTAAAAAATCCGAGTCACGGTCAACATTTTTTGAATTTTCCGTGTGTAATGATCAGGCACAATGAATTAGAATAGAATTAATTTCTTAGAAACGGTGTGCAGGAAACAATAGAAGAGTGCTGAAAATTGAACCCTAATTCATAAATCCTAATCTGTGACGTTTGAAGTACATGCTAAAAAATCCGAGTCACGGTCAACATTTTTTGAATTTTCGGTGTGTAATGGTCAGCCACAAAGAATTAGAATAGAATTAATTTCTAAGGAACGGTGTGCATGAAACAATAGAAGAGTGCAGAAAATCGAACCCTAATCTATGACGTTAGAAGTACATGCTAAAAAATCCGAGTCACGGTCAACATTTTTTGAAATTTCCGTGTGTAATGATCAGGCACAATAAATTAGAATAGAATTAATTTCTTAGAAACGGTGTGCTGGAAACAATAGAAGAGTGCTGAAAATTGAACCCTAATTCATAAATCCTAATCTGTGACGTTTGAAGTACATGCTACAAAATCCGAGTCACGGTCAACATTTTTTGAATTTTCCGTGTGTAATGATCAGGCACAATGAATTAGAATAGAATTAATTTCTTAGAAACGGTGTGCAGGAAACAATAGAAGAGTGCTTAAAATCGAACCCTAAGTCATAAATCCTAATTTGTTACGTTTGAAGTACATACTAAAAAATCCTAGTCACGGTCAACATTTTTTGAAATTTCCTTGTGTAATGATCAGGCACAATGAATTAGAATAGAATTAATTTCTTAGAAACGGTGTGCAGGAAACAATAGAAGAGTGCTGAAAATTGAACCCTAATTCATAAATCCTAATCTGTTACGTTTGAAGTACATGCTAAAAAATCCGAGTCACGGTCAACATTTTTTGAATTTTCGGTGTGTAATGATCAGCCACAAAGAATTAGAATAGAATTAATTTCTAAGAAACGGTGTGAATGAAACAATTGAAGAGTGCAGAAAATCGAACCCTAATCTATGACATTAGAAGTACATGCTAAAAAATCCGAGTCACGGTCAACATTTTTTGAAATTTCCGTGTGTAATGATCAGGCAGAATGAATTAGAATAGAATTAATTTCTAAGAAACGGTGTGCATGAAACAATAGAAGAGTGCAGAAAATCGAACCCTAATTCATAAATCTTAATCTTTGACGTTTGAAGTACATGCTAAAAAATCCGAGTCACGGTTAACATTTTTTTAAATTTCCGTGGGTAATGATCAAGCACAATGAATTAGAATAGAATTAATTTCTTAGAAACGGTGTGCAGGAAACAATAGAAGAGTGCTGAAAATTGAACCCTAATTCATAAATCATAATCTGTGACGTTTGAAGTACATGCTAAAAAATCCGAGTCACGGTCAACATTTTTTGAATTTTCGGTGTGTAATGATCAGCCACAAAGTATTAGAATAGAATTAATTTCTAAGAAACGGTGTGCATGAAACAATAGAAGAGTGCAGAAAATCGAACCCTAATCTATGACGTTAGAAGTACATGCTAAAAAATCCGAGTCACGGTCAACATTTTTTGAAATTTCCGTGTGTAATGATCTGGCAGAATGAATTAGAATAGAATTAATTTCTAAGAGACGGTGTGCATGAAACAATAGAAGAGTGCAGAAAATCGAACCCTAATTCATAAATCTTAATCTTTGACGTTTGAAGTACATGCTAAAAAATCCGAGTCACGGTCAACATTTTTTTAAATTTCCGTGGGTAATGATCAAGCACAATGAATTAGAATAGAATTAATTTCTTAGAAACGGTGTGCAGGAAACAATAGAAGAGTGCTGAAAATTGAACCCTAATTCATAAATCATAATCTGTGACGTTTGAAGTACATGCTAAAAAATCCGAGTCACGGTCAACATTTTTTGAATTTTCCGTGTGTAATGATCAGGCACAATGAATTAGAATAGAATTAATTTCTTAGAAACGGTGTGCAGGAAACAATAGAAGAGTGCTGAAAATTGAACCCTAATTCATAAATCCTATTCTGTTACGTTTGAAGTACATGCTAAAAAATCCGAGTCACGGTCAACATTTTTTGAATTTTTTGTGTGTAATGATAAGCCACAAAGAATTAGAATAGAATTAATTTCTAAGAAACGGTGTGCATGAAACAATATTAGAGTGCAGAAAATCGAACCCTAATCTATGACGTTAGAAGTACATGCTAAAAAATCCGAGTCACAGTCAACATTTTTTGAAATTTCCGTGTGTAATGATCAGGCAGAATGAATTAGAATAGAATTAATTTCTAAGAAACGGTGTGCATGAAACAATAGAAGAGTGCAGAAAATCGAACCCTAATTCATAAATCTTAATCTTTGACGATTGAAGTACATGCTAAAAAATCCGAGTCACGGTCAACATTTTTTTAAATTTCCGTGGGTAATGATCAAGCACAATGAATTAGAATAGAATTAATTTCTTAGAAACGGTGTGCAGGAAACAATAAAAGAGTGCTGAAAATTGAACCCTAATTCATAAATCCTAATCTGTGACGTTTGAAGTACATGCTAAAAAATCCGAGTCACGGTCAACATTTTTTGAATTTTCCGTGTGTAATGATCAGGCACAATGAATTAGAATAGAATTAATTTCTTAGAAACGGTGTGCAGGAAACAATAGAAGAGTGCTGAAAATTGAACCCTAATTCATAAATCCTAATCTGTGACGTTTGAAGTACATGCTAAAAAATCCGAGTTACGGTCAACATTTTTTGAATTTTCCGTGTGTAATGATCAGGCACAATGAATTAGAATAGAATTAATTTCTTAGAAACGGTGTGCAGGAAACAATAGAAGAGTGCTGAAAATTGAACCCTAATTCATAAATCTTAATCTGTGACGTTTGAAGTACATGCTAAAAAATCCGAGTCACGGTCAACATTTTTTTAAATTTCCGTGGGTAATGATCAAGCACAATGAATTAGAATAGAATTAATTTCTTAGAAACGGTGTGCAGGAAACAATAAAAGAGTGCTGAAAATTGAACCCTAATTCATAAATCCTAATCTGTGACGTTTGAAGTACATGCTAAAAAATCCGAGTCACGGTCAACATTTTTTGAATTTTCCGTGTGTAATGATCAGGCACAATGAATTAGAATAGAATTAATTTCTTAGAAACGGTGTGCAGGAAACAATAGAAGAGTGCTGAAAATTGAACCCTAATTCATAAATCCTAATCTGTGACGTTTGAAGTACATGCTAAAAAATCCGAGTCACGGTCAACATTTTTTGAATTTTCGGTGTGTAATGATCAGCCACAAAGAATTAGAATAGAATTAATTTCTAAGGAACGGTGTGCATGAAACAATAGAAAAGTGCAGAAAATCGAACCCTAATCTATGACGTTAGAAGTACATGCTAAAAAATCCGAGTCACGGTCAACATTTTTTGAAATTTCCTTGTGTAATGATCAGGCAGAATGAATTAGAATAGAATTAATTTCTAAGAAACGGTGTGCATGAAACAATAGAAGAGTGCAGAAAATCGAACCCTAATTCATAAATCTTAATCTTTGACGTTTGAAGTACATGCTAAAAATTCCGAGTCACGGTCAACATTTTTTTAAATTTCCGTGGGTAATGATCAAGCACAATGAATTAGAATAGAATTAATTTCTTAGAAACGGTGTGCAGGAAACAATAAAAGAGTGCTGAAAATTGAACCCTAATTCATAAATCCTAATCTGTGACGTTTGAAGTACATGCTAAAAAATCCGAGTCACGGTCAACATTTTTTGAAATTTCCGTGTGTAATGATCAGGCACAATAAATTAGAATAGAATTAATTTCTTAGAAACGGTGTGCTGGAAACAATAGAAGAGTGCTGAAAATTGAACCCTAATTCATAAATCCTAATCTGTGACGTTTGAAGTACATGCTACAAAATCCGAGTCACGGTCAACATTTTTTGAATTTTCCGTGTGTAATGATCAGGCACAATGAATTAGAATAGAATTAATTTCTTAGAAACGGTGTGCAGGAAACAATAGAAGAGTGCTTAAAATCGAACCCTAAGTCATAAATCCTAATTTGTTACGTTTGAAGTACATACTAAAAAATCCTAGTCACGGTCAACATTTTTTAAAATTTCCTTGTGTAATGATCAGGCACAATGAATTAGAATAGAATTAATTTCTTAGAAACGGTGTGCAGGAAACAATAGAAGAGTGCTGAAAATTGAACCCTAATTCATAAATCCTAATCTGTTACGTTTGAAGTACATGCTAAAAAATCCGAGTCACGGTCAACATTTTTTGAATTTTCGGTGTGTAATGATCAGCCACAAAGAATTAGAATAGAATTAATTTCTAAGAAACGGTGTGAATGAAACAATTGAAGAGTGCAGAAAATCGAACCCTAATCTATGACATTAGAAGTACATGCTAAAAAATCCGAGTCACGGTCAACATTTTTTGAAATTTCCGTGTGTAATGATCAGGCAGAATGAATTAGAATAGAATTAATTTCTAAGAAACGGTGTGCATGAAACAATAGAAGAGTGCAGAAAATCGAACCCTAATTCATAAATCTTAATCTTTGACGTTTGAAGTACATGCTAAAAAATCCGAATCACGGTTAACATTTTTTTAAATTTCCGTGGGTAATGATCAAGCACAATGAATTAGAATAGAATTAATTTCTTAGAAACGGTGTGCAGGAAACAATAAAAGAGTGCTGAAAATTGAACCCTAATTCATAAATCCTAATCTGTGACGTTTGAAGTACATGCTAAAAAATCCGAGTCACGGTCAACATTTTTTGAGTTTTCCGTGTGTAATGATCAGGAACAATGAATTAGAATAGAATTAATTTCTTAGAAACGGTGTGCAGGAAACAATAGAAGAGTGCTGAAAATTGAACCCTAATTCATAAATCCTATTCTATGACGTTTGAAGTACATGCTAAAAAATCCGAGTCACGGTCAACATTTTTTGAATTTTCGGTGTGTAATGATCAGCCACAAAGTATTAGAATAGAATTAATTTCTAAGAAACGGTGTGCATGAAACAATAGAAGAGTGCAGAAAATCGAACCCTAATCTATGACGTTAGAAGTACATGCTAAAAAATCCGAGTCACGGTCAACATTTTTTGAAATTTCCGTGTGTAATGATCAGGCAGAATGAATTAGAATAGAATTAATTTCTAAGAGACGGTGTGCATGAAACAATAGAAGAGTGCAGAAAATCGAACCCTAATTCATAAATCTTAATCTTTGACGTTTGAAGTACATGCTAAAAAATCCGAGTCACGGTCAACATTTTTTTAAATTTCCGTGGGTAATGATCAAGCACAATGAATTAGAATAGAATTAATTTCTTAGAAACGGTGTGCAGGAAACAATAGAAGAGTGCTGAAAATTGAACCCTAATTCATAAATCATAATCTGTGACGTTTGAAGTACATGCTAAAAAATCCGAGTCACGGTCAACATTTTTTGAATTTTCCGTGTGTAATGATCAGGCACAATGAATTAGAATAGAATTAATTTCTTAGAAACGGTGTGCAGGAAACAATAGAAGAGTGCTTAAAATCGAACCCTAATTCATAAATCCTATTCTGTGACGTTTGATGTACATGCTAAAAAATTCGAGTCACGGTCAACATTTTTTGAAATTTCCGTGTGTAATGATCAGGCACAATGAATTAGAATAGAATTAATTTCTTAGAAACGGTGTGCAGGAAACAATAGAAGAGTGCTGAAAATTGAACCCTAATTCATAAATCCTATTCTGTTACGTTTGAAGTACATGCTAAAAAATCCGAGTCACGGTCAACATTTTTTTAAATTTCCGTGGGTAATGATCAAGCACAATGAATTAGAATAGAATTAATTTCTTAGAAACGGTGTGCAGGAAACAATAGAAGAGTGCTGAAAATTGAACCCTAATTCATAAATCATAATCTGTGACGTTTGAAGTACATGCTAAAAAATCCGAGTCACGGTCAACATTTTTTGAATTTTCCGTGTGTAATGATCAGGCACAATGAATTAGAATAGAATTAATTTCTTAGAAACGGTGTGCAGGAAACAATAGAAGAGTGCTTAAAATCGAACCCTAATTCATAAATCCTATTCTGTGACGTTTGATGTACATGCTAAAAAATTCGAGTCACGGTCAACATTTTTTGAAATTTCCGTGTGTAATGATCAGGCACAATGAATTAGAATAGAATTAATTTCTTAGAAACGGTGTGCAGGAAACAATAGAAGAGTGCTGAAAATTGAACCCTAATTCATAAATCCTATTCTGTTACGTTTGAAGTACATGCTAAAAAATCCGAGTCACGGTCAACATTTTTTTAAATTTCCGTGGGTAATGATCAAGCACAATGAATTAGAATAGAATTAATTTCTTAGAAACGGTGTGCAGGAAACAATAGAAGAGTGCTGAAAATTGAACCCTAATTCATAAATCATAATCTGTGACGTTTGAAGTACATGCTAAAAAATCCGAGTCACGGTCAACATTTTTTGAATTTTCCGTGTGTAATGATCAGGCACAATGAATTAGAATAGAATTAATTTCTTAGAAACGGTGTGCAGGAAACAATAGAAGAGTGCTTAAAATCGAACCCTAATTCATAAATCCTATTCTGTGACGTTTGAAGTACATGCTAAAAAATTCGAGTCACGGTCAACATTTTTTGAAATTTCCGTGTGTAATGATCAGGCACAATGAATTAGAATAGAATTAATTTCTTAGAAACGGTGTGCAGGAAACAATAGAAGAGTGCTGAAAATTGAACCCTAATTCATAAATCCTAATCTGTGACGTTTGAAGTACATGCTAAAAAATCCGAGTCACGGTCAACATTTTTTGAATTTTCCGTGTGTAATGATCAGGCACAATGAATTAGAATAGAATTAATTTCTTAGAAACGGTGTGCAGGAAACAATAGAAGAGTGCTTAAAATCGAACCCTAATTCATAAATCCTATTCTGTGACGTTTGAAGTACATGCTAAAAAATTCGAGTCACGGTCAACATTTTTTTAAATTTCCGTGTGTAATGATCAGGTAGAATTTATTAGAATAGAATTAATTTCTAAGAAACGGTGTGCATGAAACAATAGAAGAGTGCAGAAAATCGAACCCTAATTCATAAATCCTAATCTCTGACGTTTGAAGTACATGCTAAAAAATCCGAGTCGCGGTCAACATTTTTTGAAATTTTCGTGTGTAATGATCAGGCATAATGAATTAGAATAGAATTAATTTCTAAGAAACTGTGTGCAGACAACAATAGAACAGTGCTGAAAATCGAACCCTAATTCATAAATCCTAATTTGTTACGTTTGAAGTACATGCTAAAAAATCCGAGTCACGGTCAACATTTTTTGAAATTTCCGTGTGTAATGATCAGGCACAATGAATTAGAATAGAATTAATTTCTAAGAAACGGTGTGCAGGAAACAATAGAAGAGTGCAGAAAATCGAACCCTAAGTCATAAATCCTAATTTGTTACGTTTGAAGTACATGCTAAAAAATCTGAGTCACGTTCAACATTTTTTGAAATTTCCGTGTGTAATGAATAGGCACAATGAATTAGAATAGAATTAATTTCTAAGAAACGGTGTGCAGGAAACAATAGAAGAGTGCTTAAAATCGAACCCTAATTCATAAATCCTAATCTTTTACGTTTCAAGTACATGCTAAAAAATCCGAGTCACGGTCAACATTTTTTGAATTTTCCGTGTGTAATGATCAGGCACAATGAATTAGAATAGAATTAATTTCTTAGAAACGGTGTGCAGGAAACAATAGAAGAGTGCTGAAAATTGAACCCTAATTCATAAATCCTAATCTGTGACGTTTGAAGTACATGCTAAAAAATCCGAGTCACGGTCAACATTTTTTATATTTTCGGTGTGTAATGATCAGCCACAAAGAATTAGAATAGAATTAATTTCTAATAAACGGTGTGCATGAAACAATAGAAGAGTGCAGAAAATCGAACCCTAATCTATGACGTTAGAAGTACATGCTAAAAAATCCGAGTCACGGTCAACATTTTTTGAAATTTCCGTGTGTAATGATCAGGCAGAATGAATTAGAATAGAATTAATTTCTAAGAAACGGTGTGCATGAAACAATAGAAGAGTGCAGAAAATCGAACCCTAATTCATAAATCTTAATCTGTGACGTTTGAAGTACATGCTAAAAAATCCGAGTCACGGTCAACATTTTTTTAAATTTCCGTGGGTAATGATCAAGCACAATGAATTAGAATAGTATTAATTTCTTAGAAACGGTGTGCAGGAAACAATAGAAGAGTGCTGAAAATTGAACCCTAATTCATAAATCCTAATCTGTGACGTTTGAAGTACATGCTAAAAAATCCGAGTGACGGTCAACATTTTTTGAATTTTCTGTGTGTAATGATCAGGCACAATGAATTAGAATAGAATTAATTTCTTAGAAACGGTGTGCAGGAAACAATAGAAGAGTGCTGAAAATTGAACCCTAATTCATAAATCCTAATCTGTGACGTTTGAAGTACATGCTAAAAAATCCGAGTGACGGTCAACATTTTTTGAATTTTCCGTGTGTAATGATCAGGCACAATGAATTAGAATAGAATTAATTTCTTAGAAACGGTGTGCAGGAAACAATAGAAGAGTGCTGAAAATTGAACCCTAATTCATAAATCCTATTCTGTTACGTTTGAAGTACATGCTAAAAAATCCGAGTCACGGTCAACATTTTTTTAAATTTCCGTGGGTAATGATCAAGCACAATGAATTAGAATAGAATTAATTTCTTAGAAACGGTGTGCAGGAAACAATAGAAGAGTGCTGAAAATTGAACCCTAATTCATAAATCATAATCTGTGACGTTTGAAGTACATGCTAAAAAATCCGAGTCACGGTCAACATTTTTTGAATTTTCCGTGTGTAATGATCAGGCACAATGAATTAGAATAGAATTAATTTCTTAGAAACGGTGTGCAGGAAACAATAGAAGAGTGCTTAAAATCGAACCCTAATTCATAAATCCTATTCTGTGACGTTTGAAGTACATGCTAAAAAATTCGAGTCACGGTCAACATTTTTTGAAATTTCCGTGTGTAATGATCAGGCACAATGAATTAGAATAGAATTAATTTCTTAGAAACGGTGTGCAGGAAACAATAGAAGAGTGCTGAAAATTGAACCCTAATTCATAAATCCTAATCTGTGACGTTTGAAGTACATGCTAAAAAATCCGAGTCACGGTCAACATTTTTTGAATTTTCCGTGTGTAATGATCAGGCACAATGAATTAGAATAGAATTAATTTCTTAGAAACGGTGTGCAGGAAACAATAGAAGAGTGCTTAAAATCGAACCCTAATTCATAAATCCTATTCTGTGACGTTTGAAGTACATGCTAAAAAATTCGAGTCACGGTCAACATTTTTTTAAATTTCCGTGTGTAATGATCAGGTAGAATTTATTAGAATAGAATTAATTTCTAAGAAACGGTGTGCATGAAACAATAGAAGAGTGCAGAAAATCGAACCCTAATTCATAAATCCTAATCTCTGACGTTTGAAGTACATGCTAAAAAATCCGAGTCGCGGTCAACATTTTTTGAAATTTTCGTGTGTAATGATCAGGCATAATGAATTAGAATAGAATTAATTTCTAAGAAACTGTGTGCAGACAACAATAGAACAGTGCTGAAAATCGAACCCTAATTCATAAATCCTAATTTGTTACGTTTGAAGTACATGCTAAAAAATCCGAGTCACGGTCAACATTTTTTGAAATTTCCGTGTGTAATGATCAGGCACAATGAATTAGAATAGAATTAATTTCTAAGAAACGGTGTGCAGGAAACAATAGAAGAGTGCAGAAAATCGAACCCTAAGTCATAAATCCTAATTTGTTACGTTTGAAGTACATGCTAAAAAATCTGAGTCACGGTCAACATTTTTTGAAATTTCCGTGTGTAATGAATAGGCACAATGAATTAGAATAGAATTAATTTCTAAGAAACGGTGTGCAGGAAACAATAGAAGAGTGCTTAAAATCGAACCCTAATTCATAAATCCTAATCTTTTACGTTTCAAGTACATGCTAAAAAATCCGAGTCACGGTCAACATTTTTTGAATTTTCCGTGTGTAATGATCAGGCACAATGAATTAGAATAGAATTAATTTCTTAGAAACGGTGTGCAGGAAACAATAGAAGAGTGCTGAAAATTGAACCCTAATTCATAAATCCTAATCTGTGACGTTTGAAGTACATGCTAAAAAATCCGAGTCACGGTCAACATTTTTTATATTTTCGGTGTGTAATGATCAGCCACAAAGAATTAGAATAGAATTAATTTCTAATAAACGGTGTGCATGAAACAATAGAAGAGTGCAGAAAATCGAACCCTAATCTATGACGTTAGAAGTACATGCTAAAAAATCCGAGTCACGGTCAACATTTTTTGAAATTTCCGTGTGTAATGATCAGGCAGAATGAATTAGAATAGAATTAATTTCTAAGAAACGGTGTGCATGAAACAATAGAAGAGTGCAGAAAATCGAACCCTAATTCATAAATCTTAATCTGTGACGTTTGAAGTACATGCTAAAAAATCCGAGTCACGGTCAACATTTTTTTAAATTTCCGTGGGTAATGATCAAGCACAATGAATTAGAATAGTATTAATTTCTTAGAAACGGTGTGCAGGAAACAATAGAAGAGTGCTGAAAATTGAACCCTAATTCATAAATCCTAATCTGTGACGTTTGAAGTACATGCTAAAAAATCCGAGTGACGGTCAACATTTTTTGAATTTTCTGTGTGTAATGATCAGGCACAATGAATTAGAATAGAATTAATTTCTTAGAAACGGTGTGCAGGAAACAATAGAAGAGTGCTGAAAATTGAACACTAATTCATAAATCCTAATTTGTGACGTTTGAAGTACATGCTACAAAATCCGAGTCACGGTCAACATTTTTTGAATTTTCCGTGTGTAATGATCAGGCACAATGAATTAGAATAGAATTAATTTCTTAGAAACGGTGTGCAGGAAACAATAGAAGAGTGCTTAAAATCGAACCCTAAGTCATAAATCCTAATTTGTTACGTTTGAAGTACATGCTAAAAAATCCGAGTCACGGTCTACATTTTTTGAAATTTCCGTGTGTAATGATCAGGCACAATGAATTAGAATAGAATTAATTTCTAAGAAACGGTGTGCAGGAAACAATAGAAGAGTGCTTAAAATCGAACCCTAGTTCATAAATCCTAATCTGTTACGTTTGAAGTACATGCTAAAAAATCCGAGTCACGGTCAACATTTTTTGAAATTTCCGTGTGTAATGATCAGGCACAATGAATTAGAATAGAATTAATTTCTTAGAAACGGTGTGCAGGAAACAATAGAAGAGTGCTGAAAATTGAACCCTAATTCATAAATCCTAATCTGTGACGTTTGAAGTACATGCTAAAAAATCCGAGTCACGGTCAACATTTTTTGAATTTTCCGTGTGTAATGATCAGGCACAATGAATTAGAATAGAATTAATTGTTGAGTTATGGAGTCTGCTCCCTGTATTTATAGCTTGGTCAATGGCTATATTCGGTAAAGCTATATATGGTACATAGCTATATATAGTAGATGGTTAAATCTGGTAAAGCTATATTTAGTAGACTGAACCATATATATATCCCGTCCAGTAAAGCTCTTAAATGTACTTTTCAATTCTCTGTACTCTCTTGTTGTACATGCCTGAAGTCATCAATAAAAAATCCTTTTAGCAAGAGTTCTCCTTGCAACTTCTCTCTATCTTTCTGTTTGTGTTCATCTAGATCGAGCGTGTGCGTTGTTGTGCGATCCTATCAACTGGTATCGATCCTAACAACTGGTGTCAGAGCAAGGAAAAATTCACCACGATCTGTGAAGATGAAAAGTTCAAAGATTGGAATTGAGAAGTTCGATGGATCCGATTTCGGTTTCTGGAAGATGCAGATTGAAAATTATCTGTACCAGAAAGATCTTCACGAACCTCTGTTGGGGGTGAAGCCGGATACCATGACCACGGAACAGTGGAAGCTCAAGGATCGACAAGCCTTAGGGATGATCCGGTTGACGCTATCCAGAAACGTGGCGTTTAACATCATCAAGGAGAAGACAACGTCAGATCTGATGAAGGCGCTGTCAAATATGTATGAAAAACCGTCGGCTATGAACAAGGTGTATTTGATGCGTAGATTGTTCAATCTACAGATGTCTGAAGGTGGACGTGTTGCGGATCATATAAATGAATTCAATATGATCATAAGTCAACTGGGTTCGGTGGAAATTAATTTCGAAGATGAAATTAAAGCGTTGATTTTGATGTCATCCTTACCCGAGTCATGGGATACTGTTGTTGCCGCAATCAGCAGTTCCCGAGGATCTGATAAACTGAAGTTTGATGAAATTCGAGATGTAGTTCTCAGCGAAAGTATTCGCAAACGGGAAACTGGAGATTCATCAGGCAATGCTCTCAGTGTTGATCGAAGGGGAAGAAGCAAATCAAAGAGCTCAAACAAACATGGGCGTTCAAAATCAAAGAACCGGGAAAAATCTCCAAACAAACCCAACGTAACGTGTTGGAGCTGTGGGGGAAAAGGACACTTTCGGACAGATTGTACAAAGCTAAAGAAGAAGCAGAATCATAAATCTGAAGATGATGATGATTCTATATACACAACAGAAGATGCTGAGGACGTTTTAATCCTTAGTGTGGATAGCCCAGCTGAATCCTGGATTTTGGATTCAGGTGCATCGTTCCATTCGTCTCCAAGTAAGGAATTGTTTCGAAATTTCAAATCAGGAAATTTCGGGAAGGTGTATCTTGCCAACAATAAAACCTTTGAGATTGAAGGAAAGGGAGATGTCTCCATACAAACTCCAGCAGGAAATCAATGGACATTACAAGATGTCAGATACATTCCTGGTCTCAAGAAGAACCTGATCTCTATTGGTCAGTTGGATAGCACAGGCTATGCAGTAGAGTTTGGAAAGAGTTCCTGGAAGATTGTGAAGGGCGCCATGGTTGTTGCGCGTGGCACAAAATCTGGAACCTTATACACTACTGTAGAGTGTATAAACATGACTGCTGCTGCTGAGAGTGCTTCCAATTCAAGTCTATGGCACAATAGACTTGGACATATGAGCGTCAAAGGAATGAAGATGCTCACTGCGAAAGGAGCTTTAGAAGGCTTAAAATCTGTTGATATGGGTCTTTGTGAGAGCTGCGTTATGGGCAAACAGAAACGAGTTAGTTTCACAAAGGCTGCCAGAGAACCGAAGAAAGTGCGGTTGGAAATGGTCCATACAGACGTCTGGGGACCATCTCCAGTTTCATCACTTGGTGGATCAAGGTACTACGTCACCTTCATCGATGACTTCAGCAGGAAGGTATGGGTTTACTTTCTGAAACACAAGTCAGATGTGTTTACCACCTTCAAGAAGTGGAAAGCTGAAGTTGAAAATCAGACCGGCTTGAAGATCAAATGCCTGAGGTCTGACAATGGAGGAGAGTACAACAAATCAGAGTTTATAACATTTTGTGCAGCTGAGGGAATTAGATTAATAAGAACAATTCCCGGTAAGGCAAGACAAAATGGTATTGCAGAAAGGATGAACAGAACCTTGAATGAGCGAGCAAGAAGCATGAGGATTCATTCTGGATTGCCAAAGGCATTCTGGGCTGATGCTGTGAACACAGCAGCATATTTGATTAATAGAGGGCCGTCAGTACCTTTGAAGTTCAAATTGCCCAAAGAAGTATGGACAGGAAAAGAACTCAAGTACTCTCACTTGAGAACCTTTGGCTGTACTGCATATGTTCATGTTGATCCAGAGAAGAGAGATAAGCTTGATGCTAAGGCTGTGAAATGCTACTTCATAGGCTATGGCTCTGACATGTTTGGGTATAGGTTTTGGGATGAGAAAAATATGAAGATCCTAAGACACTGTGATGTGACCTTTGATGAAAATGTCATGTACAAGGACAGAGAGAAGATAAACTCTGAGACTACGAAGCAAGTTGGAGTTGAATTTGAGTGGCAAGAAAATTCACACAGTGATGGTACAACAGAAGCTCAAGAAACTCCTGATCCTATTGCTGAAGAACCAGACGTGGCTGATCCTATTGCTGAAGAACCAGACGTGGAGCAAGTTGCACCTGAACAGGTGTTGAGAAGATCATCCAGAACTACCAGAGCACCAGACAGATATTCAACCTCATTACACTATCTGTTGCTGACTGACGAAGGAGAACCAGAGTCCTTTGATGAGGCCCTACAAGTGGAAGATTCAACTAAGTGGGAGCAAGCCATGGATGATGAGATGAGCTCACTTGAAAGGAATAATACGTGGGTGCTGACTGAGTTGCCTACAGGAAAGAGAGCTCTGTTGAACAAATGGGTGTTCAAAATCAAGGTTGAACCAGATGGCAGAAGGAGGTTTAAGGCTCGGTTAGTAGTTAAAGGATATTCACAAAGAAAAGGCATTGATTATGCTGAGATCTTTTCTCCAGTTGTGAAATTAACTACTATCCGAATTCTACTGAGTATTGTTGCATCGGAGAATTTGCACCTTGAGCAAATGGATGTAAAAACGGCATTTTTACATGGAGATCTAGATGAGGAGATCTATATGCAACAACCCGAAGGATTTGCAGCTCCAAGCAAGGAGCACATAGTGTGTAAGCTCAATAAGAGCTTGTATGGACTGAAACAAGCACCGAGACAATGGTACAAGAAGTTTGACTCCTTCATGAGCAAGAGTGGTTTCCACAGAAGTGAAAAGGATCAGTGTTGCTACCTCAAGAAATACACTGATTCTTATGTGTTTCTACTCCTGTATGTGGATGATATACTAATTGCTGGATCAAGTATGAGGGAGATAAACCACCTGAAGGCAAGCTTGTCTTCAGTATTTGAGATGAAAGATTTAGGTGCAGCGAAGCAGATCCTTGGGATGAGGATTTCTCGAGATAGATCTGCTGGCACATTAAATTTATCCCAAGAGCAGTACATTGAGAAGGTGTTGTCCAAATTCAAGATGAATAACGCTAAACCCAGGACTACCCCCTTGGTAAATCATATTAAATTGTCAAAGGGACAATCTCCCAAGACAGTTGAGGAACGTGAGCACATGGCATCAGTTCCGTACGCTTCTGCAGTTGGGAGTTTGATGTATGCTATGGTCTGCACTAGACCTGACATAACACATGCAATGGGAGTTGTTAGCAAGTACATGGCAAATCCAGGGAAGGAACATTGGGAAGCTGTGAAGTGGCTTTTGAGATATCTGAGAGGTACATCCAATACTACACTTTGTTATGGCAATGGCAAAGTAGTTCTGCAAGGTTTTGTGGATGCTGATCTGAGTGGAGATGTAGACTCCAGCAAGAGCACATCTGGGTATATCTACACTATAGATGGAACAGCAGTGAGTTGGATGTCTAAGCTTCAGAAATGCGTTGCTCTTTCATCTACTGAAGCTGAGTACGTGGCCATAGCTGAAGCTGGAAAGGAGATGATATGGATGATAGACTATCTAGAAGAATTAGGCCGGAAGCAGTGCAAGAAGATCCTTTATACAGATAGTCAGAGTGCCATACAGTTGGTGAAAAACCCAGTCTATCATTCAAGAACAAAACACATTAGAAGACGGTACCATTTCACTCGCAGGTTAGTGGAAGAAGGCGATATGTGTTTGGAGAAGATAGAGGGTGCAAAGAATCCAGCAGACATGTTGACAAAATGTGTTGATGTTGGAAAATTAAAGCTATGCAAAGCCCTAATTGGTATGATGTAGGATCAGTCTCCAAGTGGGAGAATTGTTGAGTTATGGAGTCTGCTCCCTGTATTTATAGCTTGGTCAATGGCTATATCCGGTAAAGCTATATATGGTACATAGCTATATATAGTAGATGGTTAAATCTGGTAAAGCTATATTTAGTAGACTGAACCATATATATATCCCGTCCAGTAAAGCTCTTAAATGTACTTTTCTATTCTCTGTACTCTCTTGTTGTACATGCCTGAAGTCATCAATAAAAAATCCTTTTAGCAAGAGTTCTCCTTGCAACTTCTCTCTATCCTTCTCTTTGTGTTCATCTAGATCGAGCGTGTGCGTTGTTGTGCGATCCTAACAACTGGTATCGATCCTAACATTAATTTCTTAGAAACGGTGTGCAGGAAACAATAGAAGAGTGCTTAAAATCGAACCCTAATTCATAAATCCTATTCTGTGACGTTTGAAGTAAATGCTAAAAAATCCGAGTCACGGTCAACATTTTTTTAAATTTCCGTGTGTAATGATCAGGCACAATGAATTAAATAGAATTAATTTCTAACAAACGGTGTGCAGGAAACAATAGAAGAGTGCTTAAAATCGAACCCTAATTCATAAATCCTAATCTGTAACGATTGAAGTACATGCTAAAAAATCCGAGTCACGGTCAACATATTTTGAAATTTCCGTGTGTAATGATCAGGTAGAATTTATTAGAATAGAATTAATTTCTAAGAAACGGTGTGCATGAAACAATAGAAGAGTGCAGAAAATCGAACCCTAATTCATAAATCCTAATTTGTTACGTTTGAAGTACATGCTAAAAAATCCGAGTCACGGTCAACATTTTTTGAAATTTCCGTGTGTAATGATCACGCACAATGAATTAGAATAGAATTAATTTCTAAGAAACGGTGTGCAGGAAACAATAGAAGAGTGCAGAAAATCGAACCCTAATTCATAAATCCTAATCTGTGACATTTGAATTACATGCTAAAAAATCCGAGTCACGGTCAACATTTTTTTATATTTCCGTGTGTAATGATCAGGCACAATGAATTAGAATAGAATTAATTTCTAAGAAACGGTGTGTAGGAAACAATAGAAGAGTGCTGAAAATCGAACCCTAATTCATAAATCTTAATGTGTGACGTTTGAAGTACATGCTAAAAAATACGAGTCACGGTCAACATTTTTTTAA
Organism: Cucurbita pepo subsp. pepo; assembly: GCF_057944985.1. Lineage (NCBI taxonomy): Eukaryota > Viridiplantae > Streptophyta > Magnoliopsida > Cucurbitales > Cucurbitaceae > Cucurbita > Cucurbita pepo. The sequence goes on along the minus strand of NC_141816.1, from coordinate 4,347,940 downwards.
ATTTCCGTGTGTAATGATCAGGCACAATGAATTAGAATAGAATTAATTTCTAAGAAACGGTGTGCAGGAAACAATAGAAGAGTGGTGAAAATCGAACCCTAATTCATAAATCTTAATGTGTGACGTTTGAAGTACATGCTAAAAAATACGAGTCACGGTCAACATTTTTTTAAATTTCCGTGTGTAATGATCAGGCACAATGAATTAGAATAGAATTAATTTCTAAGAAACGGTGTGCACGAAACAATAGAAGAGTGCTGAAAATCGAACCCTAATTCATAAATCCTAATCTGTGACATTTGGAAGTACATGCTAAAAAATCCGAGTCACGGTCAACATTTTTTGAAATTTCCGTGTGTAATGATCACGCACAATGTATTATAATAGAATTAATTTCTAAGAAACGGTGTGCAGGAAACAATAGAAGAGTGCAGAAAATCGAACCCTAATTCATAAATCCTAATCTGTGACATTTGAATTACATGCTAAAAAATCCGAGTCACGGTCAACATTTTTTTATATTTCCGTGTGTAATGATCAGGCACAATGAATTAGAATAGAATTAATTTCTAAGAAACGGTGTGCAGGAAACAATAGAAGAGTGCTGAAAATCGAACCCTAATTCATAAATCTTAATGTGTGACGTTATAAGTACATGCTAAAAAATACGAGTCACGGTCAACATTTTTTTAAATTTTCGTGTGTAATGATCAGGCACAATGAATTAGAATAGAATTAATTTCTAAGAAACGGTGTGCACGAAACAATAGAAGAGTGCTGAAATTCGAACACTAATTCATAAAATCTAATCTGTGACGTTTGAAGTACATGATAAAAAATCCGAGTCACGGTCAACATTTTTTGAAATTTCCGTGGGTAATGATCAGGTATAATGAATTAGAATAGAATTAATTTCTAAGAAACGGTGTGCAGGAAACAATAGAAGAGTGCTGAAAATTGAACCCTAATTCATAAATCCTAATCTGTTACGTTTGAAGTACATGCTAAAAAATTCGAGTCACGGTCAACATTTTTTGAAATTTCCGTGTGTAATGATCAGGCACAATGAATTAGAATAGAATTAATTTCTAAGAAACGGTGTGCATGAAACTATAGAAGTGTGCGGAAAATCGAACCCTAATCTATGACGTTTGAAGTACATGCTAAAAAATCCGAGTCACGGTCAACATTTTTTGAAATTTCCGTGTGTAATGATCAGGCAGAATAAATTAGAATAGAATTAAGTTCTAAGAAATGGTGTACATGAAACAATAGAAGAGTGCAGAAAATCGAACCCTAATTCATAAATCCTAATCTGTGACGTTTGAAGTACATGCTAAAAAATCCGACTCACGGAAAACTTTTTTTTAAATTTCCGTGGGTAATGATCAGGTATAATGAATTAGAATAGAATTAATTTCTAAGAAACGGTGTGCAGGAAACAATAGAAGAGTGCAGAAAATCGAACCCTAATTCATAAATCCTAATCTGTGACGTTTGAATTACATGCTAAAAAATCCGAGTCAGGTCAACATTTTTTTATATTTCCGTGTGTAATGATCAGGCACAATAAATTAGAATAGAATTAATTTCTAAGAAACGGTTTGCAGGAAACAATAGAAGAGTGCTGAAAATCGAACCCTAATTCATAAATCTTAATGTGTGACGTTTGAAGTACATGCTAAAAAATACGAGTCACGGTCAACATTTTTTGAAATTTCCGTGTATAATGATCAGGCACAATGAATTAGAATAGAATTAATTTCTAAGAAACGGTGTGCAGGAAACAATAGAAGAGTGCTGAAAATCGAACACTAATTCATAAAATCTAATCTGTGACGTTTGAAGTACATGATAAAAAATCCGAGTCACGGTCAACATTTTTTTAAATTTCCGTGGGTAATGATCAGGTATAATGAATTAGAATAGAATTAATTTCTAAGAAACGGTGTGCAGGAAACAATAGAAGAGTGCTGAAAATTGAACCCTAATTCATAAATTCTAATCTGTTACGTTTGAAGTACATGCTAAAATATCCGAGTCACGGTCAACATTTTTTGAAATTTCCGTGTGTAATGATCAGGCACAATGAATTAGAATAGAATTAATTTCTTAGAAACGGTGTGCAGGAAACAATAGAAGAGTGCTGAAAATTGAACCCTAATTCATAAATCCTAATCTGTGATGTTTGAAGTACATGCAAAAAAATCCTAGTCACGGTCAACATTTTTTGAATTTTCGTTGTGTAATGATCAGCCACAAAGAATTAGAATAGAAATAATTTCTAAGAAACGGTGTGCATGAAACAATAGAAGAGTGATGAAAATGGAACCCTAATTCATAAATCCTAATCTGTGACGTTTGAAATACATTCTCCAAAATCCAAGTCACGGTCAACATTTTTTGAAATTTTCGTGTGTAATGATCAGGCACAATGAATTAGAATAGAATTAATTTCTTAGAAACGGTGTGCAGGAAACAATAGAAGAGTGCTGAAAAATTGAACCCTAATTCATAAATCCTAATCTGTGATGTTTGAAGTACATGCAAAAAAATCCTAGTCACGGTCAACATTTTTTGAATTTTCGTTGTGTAATGATCAGCCACAAAGAATTAGAATAGAAATAATTTCTAAGAAACGGTGTGCATGAAACAATAGAAGAGTGATGAAAATGGAACCCTAATTCATAAATCCTAATCTGTGACGTTTGAAATACATTCTCCAAAATCCAAGTCACGGTCAACATTTTTTGAATTTTCGTTGTGTAATGATAAGCCACAAAGAATTAGAATAGAATTAATTTCTAAGAAACGGTGTGCATGAAACAATAGAAGAGTGATGAAAATGGAACCCTAATTCATAAATCCTAATCTGTAACGTTTGAAATACATTCTCCAAAATCCAAGTCACTGTCAACATTTTTTGAAATTTTCGTGTGTAATGATCAGGCATAATGAATTAGAATAGAATTAATTTCTAAGAAACTGTGTGCAGACAACAATAGAACAGTGCTGAAAATAGAATCCTAATTCATAAATCCTAATCTGTGACGTTTGAAGTACATGCTAAAAAATCCGAGTCACGGTCAACCTTTTTTGAAGTTTCCGTGTGTAATGATCAGGCACAATGAATTAGAATAGAATTAATTTCTAAGAAACGGTGTGCAGGAAACAATAGAAGAGTGCAGAAAATCGAACCCTAATTCATAAATCCTAGTCTGTGACATTTGAATTACATGCTAAAAAATCCGAGTCACGGTCAACATTTTTTTAAATTTCCGTGTGTAATGATCAGGCACAATGAATTAGAATAGAATTAATTTCTAAGAAACGGTGTGCAGGAAACAATAGAAGAGTGCTGAAAATCGAACCCTAATTCATAAAATCTAATCTGTGACGTTTGAAGTGCATGGTAAAAAATCCGAGTCACGAACAACATTTTTTGAAATTTCCGTGTGTAATGATCAGGTAGAATTTATTAGAATAGAATTAATTTCTAAGAAACGGTGTGCAAGAAACAATAGAAGAGTGCAGAAAATCGAACCCTAATTCATAAATGCTAATCTGTGACGTTTGAAGTACATGCTAAAAAATCCGAGTCACGGTCAACATTTTTTTAAATTTCCGTGTGTAATGATCAGGCACAATGAATTAGAATAGAATTAATTTCTAAGAAACGGTGTGCACGAAACAATAGAAGAGTAATGAAAATCGAACCCTAATTCATAAATCATAATCTGTGACGTTTGAAGTACATGCTAAAAAATCCGAGTCACGGTCAACATTTTTTTTTAAATTTTCGTGTGTTGATCAGGCACAATGAATTAGAATAGAATTAATTTCTAAGAAACGGTGTGCAGGAAACAATAGAAGAGTGCTGAAAATCGAACCCTAATTCATAAATCTTAATCTGTAACGTTTTTAGTACATGCTAAAAAATCCGAGTCACGGTCAACATTTTTTGAAATTTCCGTGTGTAATGATCAGGTAGAATTTATTAGAATAGAATTAATTTCTAAGAAACGGTGTGCATGAAACAATAGAAGAGTGCAGAAAATCGAACCCTAATTCATAAATCCTAATCTGTTACGTTTGAAGTACATGCTAAAAAATCCGAGTCACGGTCAACATTTTTTGAAATTTTCGTGTGTAATGATCAGGCACAATGAATTAGAATAGAATTAATTTCTTAGAAACGGTGTGCAGGAAACAATAGAAGAGTGCTGAAAATTGAACCCTAATTCATAAATCCTAATTTGTGACGTTTGAAGTACATGCTAAAAAATCCGAGTCACGGTCAACATTTTTTGAATTTTCGGTGTGTAATGATCAGCCACAAAGAATTAGAATAGAATTAATTTCTAATAAACGGTGTGCATGAAACAATAGAAGAGTGCTGAAAATGGAACCCTAATTCATAAATCCTAATCTGTGACGTTTGAAATACATTCTCCAAAATCCGAGTCACGGTCAACATTTTTTGAAATTTTCGTGTGTAATGATCAGGCATAATGAATTAGAATAGAATTAATTTCTAAGAAACTGTGTGCAGACAACAATAGAACAGTGCTGAAAATCGAACCATAATTCATAAATCTTAATATGTGACGTTTGAAGTACATCTAAAAAATCCGAGTCACGGTCAACATTTTTTGAAGTTTCCGTGTGTAATGATGAGCCACAATGAATTAGAATAGAATTAATTTCTAAGAAACGGTGTGCATGAAACAATAGAAGAGTGCAGAAAATCGAACCCTAATTCATAAATGCTAATCTGTGACGTTTGAAGTACATGCTAAAAAATTCGAGTCACGGTCAACATTTTTTTAAATTTCTGTGTGTAATGATCAGGCACAATGAATTAGAATAGAATTAATTTCTAAGAAACGGTGTGCAGGAAACAATAGAAGAGTGCTGAAAATCGAACCCTAATTCATAAATCTTAATCTGTAACGTTTTTAGTACATGCTAAAAAATCCGAGTCACGGTCAACATTTTTTGAAATTTCCGTGTGTATTGATCAGGTAGAATTTATTAGAATAGAATTAATTTCTAAGAAACGGTGTGCATGAAACAATAGAAGAGTGCAGAAAATCGAACCCTAATTCATAAATCCTAATCTGTGACGTTTGAAGTACATGCTAAAAAATCCGAGTCACGGTCGACATTTTTTTAAATTTCCGTGGGTAATGATCAGCCACAATGAATTAGAATAGAATTAATTTCTAAGAAACGGTGTGCATGAATCAATAGAAGAGTGCAGAAAATCGAACCCTAATTAATAAATCCTAATCTGAGACGTTTGAAGTACATGCTAAAAAATCCGAGTCACGGTCAACATTTTTTAAAGTTTCTGTGTGTAATGATAAGGCACAATGAATTAGAATAGAATTAATTTCTAAGAAACGGTGTGAAGGAAACAATAGAAGAGTGCAGAAAATCGAACCCTAATTCATAAATCCTAATCTGTGACATTTGAATTACATGCTAAAAAATCCGAGTCACGGTCAACATTTTTTTAAATTTCCGTGTGTAATGATCAGGCACAATGAATTAGAATAGAATTAATTTCTAAGAAACGGTGTGCAGGAAACAATAGAAGAGTGCTGAAAATCGAACCCTAATTCATAAAATCTAATCTTTGACGTTTGAAGTACATGCTAAAAAATCCGAGTCACGGTCAACATTTTTTTAAATTTCCGTGTGTAATGATCAGGTAGAATTTATTAGAATAGAATTAATTTCTAAGAAACGGTGTGCATGAAACAATAGAAGAGTGCAGAAAATCGAACCCTAATTCATAAATCCTAATCTGTGACGTTTGAAGTACATGCTAAAAAATCCGAGTCACGGTCAACATTTTTTGAAATTTCTGTGGGTAATGATCAGGTATAATGAATTAGAATAGAATTAATTTCTAAGAAACGGTGTGCAGGAAACAATAGAAGAATGCAGAAAATCGAACCCTAATTCATAAATCCTACTCTGTGACGTTTGAAGTTCATGCTAAAAAATCCGAGTCACGGTCAACATTTTTTTAAATTTCCGTGGGTAATGATGAGGTATAATGAATTAGAATAAAATTAATTTCTAAGAAACGGTGTGTAGGAAACAATAGAAGAGTGCTTAAAATCGAACCCTAATTCATAAATCCTAATCTGTTACGTTTGAAGTACATGCTAAAAAATCCGAGTCACGGTCAACATTTTTTGAAATTTTCGTGTGTAATGATCAGGCACAATGAATTAGAATAGAATTAATTTCTTAGAAACGGTGTGCAGGAAACAATAGAAGAGTGCTGAAAATTGAACCCTAATTCATAAATCCTAATTTGTGACGTTTGAAGTACATGCTAAAAAATCCGAGTCACGGTCAACATTTTTTGAATTTTCGGTGTGTAATGATCAGCCACAAAGAATTAGAATAGAATTAATTTCTAATAAACGGTGTGCATGAAACAATAGAAGAGTGCTGAAAATGGAACCCTAATTCATAAATCCTAATCTGTGACGTTTGAAATACATTCTCCAAAATCCGAGTCACGGTCAACATTTTTTGAAATTTTCGTGTGTAATGATCAGGCATAATGAATTAGAATAGAATTAATTTCTAAGAAACTGTGTGCAGACAACAATAGAACAGTGCTGAAAATCGAACCATAATTCATAAATCTTAATATGTAACGTTTGAAGTACATCTAAAAAATCCGAGTCACGGTCAACATTTTTTGAAGTTTCCGTGTGTAATGATGAGCCACAATGAATTAGAATAGAATTAATTTCTAAGAAACGGTGTGCATGAAACAATAGAAGAGTGCAGAAAATCGAACCCTAATTCATAAATGCTAATCTGTGACGTTTGAAGTACATGCTAAAAAATTCGAGTCACGGTCAACATTTTTTTAAATTTCTGTGTGTAATGATCAGGCACAATGAATTAGAATAGAATTAATTTCTAAGAAACGGTGTGCAGGAAACAATAGAAGAGTGCTGAAAATCGAACCCTAATTCATAAATCTTAATCTGTAACGTTTTTAGTACATGCTAAAAAATCCGAGTCACGGTCAACATTTTTTGAAATTTCCGTGTGTATTGATCAGGTAGAATTTATTAGAATAGAATTAATTTCTAAGAAACGGTGTGCATGAAACAATAGAAGAGTGCAGAAAATCGAACCCTAATTCATAAATCCTAATCTGTGACGTTTGAAGTACATGCTAAAAAATCCGAGTCACGGTCGACATTTTTTTAAATTTCCGTGGGTAATGATCAGCCACAAAGAATTAGAATAGAATTAATTTCTAAGAAACGGTGTGCATGAATCAATAGAAGAGTGCAGAAAATCGAACCCTAATTAATAAATCCTAATCTGAGACGTTTGAAGTACATGCTAAAAAATCCGAGTCACGGTCAACATTTTCTGAAGTTTCCGTGTGTAATGATCAGGCATAATGAATTAGAATAGAATTAATTTCTAAGAAACGGTGTGAAGGAAACAATAGAAGAGTGCAGAAAATCGAACCCTAATTCATAAATCCTAATCTGTGACATTTGAATTACATGCTAAAAAATCCGAGTCACGGTCAACATTTATTTAAATTTCCGTGTGTAATGATAAGGCACAATGAATTAGAATAGAATTAATTTCTAAGAAACGGTGTGAAGGAAACAATAGAAGAGTGCTGAAAATCGAACCCTAATTCATAAAATCTAATCTTTGACGTTTGAAGTACATGCTAAAAAATCCGAGTCACGGTCAACATTTTTTGAAATTTCCGTGTGTATTGATCAGGTAGAATTTATTAGAATAGAATTAATTTCTAAGAAACGGTGTGCATGAAACAATAGAAGAGTGCAGAAAATCGAACCCTAATTCATAAATCCTAATCTGTGACGTTTGAAGTACATGCTAAAAAATCCGAGTCACAGTCAACATTTTTTGAAATTTCCGTGGGTAATGATCAGGTATAATGAATTAGAATAGAATTAATTTCTAAGAAACGGTGTGCAGGAAACAATAGAAGAATGCAGAAAATAGAACCCTAATTCATAAATCCTAATCTGTGACGTTTGAAGTACATGCTAAAAAATCCGAGTCACGGTCAACATTTTTTTAAATTTCCGTGGGTAATGATCAGGTATAATGAATTAGAATAGTATTAATTTCTAAGAAACGGTGTGCAGGAAACAATAGAAGAGTGCTTGAAATCGAACCCTAATTCATAAATCCTAATTTGTTACGTTTGAAGTACATGCTAAAAAATCCGAGTCACGGTCAACATTTTTTGAAATTTCCGTGTGTAATGATCAGGCACAATGAACTAGAATATAATTAATTTTTTAGAAACGGTGTGCATGAAACAATAGAAGAGTGCTGAAAATCGAACCCTAATTCATAAATCCTAATCTGTGACGTTTGAAATACATTCTCCAAAATCCGAGTCACGGTCAACATTTTTTGAAATTTTCGTGTGTAATGATCAGGCATAATGAATTAGAATAGAATTAATTTCTAAGAAACTGTGTGCAGACAACAATAGAACAGTGCTGAAAATCGAACCATAATTCATAAATCTTAATACGTGACGTTTGAAGTACATCTAAAAAATCCGAGTCACGGTCAACATTTTTTGAAGTTTCCGTGTGTAATGATGAGGCACAATGAATTAGAATAGAATTAATTTCTAAGAAATGGTGTGCATGAAACAATAGAAGAGTGCAGAAAATCGAACCCTAATTCATAAATGCTAATCTGTGACGTTTGAAGTACATGCTAAAAAATCCGAGTCACGGTCAACATTTTTTTAAATTTCTGTGTGTAATGATCAGGCACAATGAATTAGAATAGAATTAATTTCTAAGAAACGGTGTGCAGGAAACAATAGAAGAGTAATGAAAATCGAACCCTAATTCATAAATCCTAATCTGTGACGTTTGAAGTACATGCTAAAAAATCCGAGTCACGGTCGACATTTTTTTGAATTTCCGTGGGTAATGATCAGCCACAAAGAATTAGAATAGAATTAATTTCTAAGAAACGGTGTGCATGAAACAATAGAAGAGTGCTGAAAATTGAACCCTAATTCATAAATCCTAATCTGTGACGTTTGAAGTACATGCTAAAAAATCCGAGTCACGGTCAACATTTTTTTAAATTTCCGTGGGTAATGATCAGCCACAAAGAATTAGAATAGAATTAATTTCTAAGAAACGGTGTGCATGAAACAATAGAAGAGTGCTGAAAATGGAACCCTAATTCATAAATCCTAATCTGTGACGTTTGAAATACATTCTCAAAAATCCGAGTCACGGTCAACATTTTTTGAAATTTTCGTGTGTAATGATCAGGCATAATGAATTAGAATAGAATTAATTTCTAAGAAACTGTGTGTAGACAACAATAGAACAGTGCTGAAAATCGAACCATAATTCATAAATCCTAATCTGTGACGTTTGAAGTACATTCTAAAAAATCCGAGTCACGGTCAACATTTTTTGAAGTTTCCGTGTGTAATGATCAGGCACAATGAATTAGAATAGAATTAATTTCTAAGAAACGGTGTGCATGAAACAATAGAAGAGTGCAGAAAATCGAACCCTAATTCATAAATCCTAATCTTTGACGTTTGAAGTACATGCTAAAAAATCCGAGTCACGGTCAACATTTTTTTAAATTTCCGTGTGTAATGATCAGGCACAATGAATTAGAATAGAATTAATTTCTAACAAACGGTGTGCAGGAAACAATAGAAGAGTGCTGAAAATCGAACCCTAATTCATAAATCATAATCTGTGACGTTTGAATTACATGTTAAAAAATTCGAGTCACAGGCAACATTTTTTTAAATTTCCGTGTGTAATGATCAGACACAATGAATTAGAATAGAATTGATTTCTAAGAAACGGTGTGCAGGAAACAATAGAAGAGTGCTGAAAATCGAACCCTAATTCATAAATCCTAATCTGTGACGTTTGAAGTACATGCTAAAAAATCCGAGTCACGGTCGACATTTTTTTAAATTTCCGTGGGTAATGATCAGCCACAAAGAATTAGAATAGAATTAATTTCTAAGAAACGGTGTGCATGAAACAATAGATGAGTGCTGAAAATTGAACCCTAATTCATAAATCCTAATCTGTGACGTTTGAAGTACATGCTAAAAAATCCGAGTCACGGTCAACATTTTTTTAAATTTCCGTGGGTAATGATCAGCCACAAAGAATTAGAATAGAATTAATTTCTAAGAAACGGTGTGCATGAAACAATAGAAGAGTGCTGAAAATGGAACCCTAATTCATAAATCTTAATCTGTGACGTTTTTAGTACATGCTAAAAAATCCGAGTCACGGTCAACATTTTTTGAAATTTCCGTGTGTAATGATCACGCACAATGAATTAGAATAGAATTAATTTCTAAGAAACGGTGTGCAGGAAACAATAGAAGAGTGCTGAAAATCGAACCCTAATTCATAAATCATAATCTGTGACGTTTGAAGTACATGCTAAAAAATCCGAGTCACGTTCAACATTTTTTTTAAATTTTCGTGTGTTGATCAGGCACAATGAATTAGAATAGAATTAATTTCTAAGAAACGGTGTGCAGGAAACAATAGAAGAGTGCTGAAAATCGAACCCTAATTCATAAATCTTAATCTGTGACGTTTTTAGTACATGCTAAAAAACACGAGTCACGGTCAACATTTTTTGAAATTTCCGTGTGTAATGATCACGCACAATGAATTAGAATAGAATTAATTTCTAAGAAACGGTGTGCAGGAAACAATAGAAGAGTGCAGAAAATCGAACCCTAATTCATAAATCCTAATTTGTGACATTTGAATTACATGTTAAAAAATTCGAGTCACGGTCAACATTTTTTTAAATTTCCGTGTGTAATGATCAGACACAATGAATTAGAATAGAATTGATTTCTAAGAAACGGTGTGCAGGAAACAATAGAAGAGTGCTGAAAATCGAACTCTAATACATAAATCTTAATCTGTGACGTTTGAAGTACATGCTAAAAAATCCGAGTCACGGTCAACATTTTTTTAAATTTCCGTGTGTAATGATCAGGCACAATGAATTAGAATAGAATTAATTTCTAAGAAACGGTGTGCAGGAAAAAATAGAAGAGTGCTTAAAATCGAACCCTAATTCATAAATCCTAATCTGTGACGATTGAAGTACATGCTAAAAAATCCGAGTCACGGTCAACATATTTTGAAATTTCCGTGTGTAATGATCAGGTAGAATTTATTAGAATAGAATTAATTTCTAAGAAACGGTGTGAATGAAACAATAGAAGAGTGCAGAAAATCAAACCCTAATTCATAAATCCTAATCTGTGACGTTTGAAGTACATGCTAAAAAATTCAAGTCACGGTCAACATATTTTGAAATTTCCGTGGGTAATGATCAGGTATAATGAATTAGAATAGAATTAATTTCTAAGAAACGGTGTGCATGAAACAATAGAAGAGTGCAGAAAATCGAACCTAATTCATAAATCCTAATCTGTGACGTTTGAAGTACATGCTAAAAAATTCGAGTCACGGTCAACATTTTTTGAAATTTCCGTGGGTAATGATCAGGTATAATGAATTAGAATAGAATTAATTTCTAAGAAACGGTGTGCAGGAAACAATAGAAGAGTGCTTAAAATCGAACCCTAATTCATAAATCCTAATCTGTTACGTTTGAAGTACATGCTAAAAAATCCGAGTCACTGTCAACATTTTTTGAAATTTCCGTGTGTAATGATCTGGCACAATGAATTAGAATAGAATTAATTTCTTAGAAACGGTGTGCAGGAAACAATAGAAGAGTGCTGAAAATTGAACCCTAACTCATAAATCCTAATCTGAGACGTTTGAAGTACATGCTAAAAAATCCGAATCACGGTCAACATTTTTTGAAATTTTCGTGTGTAATGATCAGGCACAATGAATTAGAATAGAATTAATTTCTAAGAAACGGTGTGCATGAAACAATAGAAGAGTGCTGAAAATGGAACCCTAATTCATAAATCCTAATCTGTGACGTTTGAAATACATTCTCAAAAATCCGAGTCACGGTCAACATTTTTTGAAATTTTCGTGTGTAATGATCAGGCATAATGAATTAGAATAGAATTAATTTCTAAGAAACTGTGTGCAGACAACAATAGAACAGTGCTGAAAATCGAACCCTAATTCATAAATCCTAATCTGTGACGTTTGAAGTACATGCTAAAACATCCGTGTCACGGTCAACATATTTTGAAATTTCCATGTGTAATGATCAGGCACAATGAATTAGAATAGAATTAATTTCTAAGAAACGGTGTGCAGGAAACAATAGAAGAGTGCTTAAAATCGAACCCTAATTCATAAATCCTAATCTGTTACGTTTGAAGTACATGCTAAATAATCCGAGTCACGGTCAACATTTTTTGAAATTTCCGTGTGTAATGATCAGGCACAATGAATTAGAATAGAATTAGTTTCTAAGAAACGGTGTGCAGGAAACAATAGAAGAGTGCTAAAAATCGAACCTTAATTCATAAATCCTAATCTGTTACGTTTGAAGTACATGCTAAAAAATCTGAGTCACGGTCAACATTTTTTTAAATTTCCGTGTGTAATGATCAGGCCCAATGAATTAGAATATAATTAATTTCTAAGAAACGGTGTGCAGGAAACAATAGAAGAGTGCTGAAAATCGAACCCTAATTCATAATTCCTTATCTGTGACGTTTGAAGTACATGCTAAAAAATCTGAGTCACGGTCAACATTTTTTTAAATTTCCGTGTGTAATGATCAGGCACAATGAATTAGAATATAATTAATTTCTAAGAAACGGTGTGCAGGAAACAATAGAAGAGTGCTGTAAATCGAACCCTAATTCATAATTCCTTATCTGTGACGTTTGCAGTACATGCTAAAAAATCCGAGTCACGGTAAACATTTTTTGAAATTTCTGTGTGTAATGATCAGGCACAATGAATTAGAATACAATTAATTTCTAAGAAACGATGTGCAGGAAACAATAGAAGAGTGCAGAAAATCGAACCCGAATTCATAAATACTAATTTGTGACGTTTGAAGTACATGCTAAAAAATCCGAGTCACGGTCAACATTTTTTTAATTTTCCGTGTGTCATGATCAGGCACAATGAATTTGAATAGAATTTATTTCTAAGAAACGGTGTGCAGGAAACAATAGAAGAGTGCTGAAAATCGAACCCTAATTCATAAATCATAATCTGTGACGTTTGAAGTACATGTTAAAAAATCCGAGTCACGGTCAAGATTTTTTGAAATTTCCGTGTGTAATGATCAGGCACAATGAATTAGAATAGAATTAATTTCTTAGAAACGGTGTGCAGGAAACAATAGAAAAGTGCTTAAAATCGAACCTTAATTCATAAAACCTAATCTGTGACGTTTGAAGTACATGCTAAAAAATCCGAGTCACGGTCAACATTTTTTTTAATTTCCGTGGGTAATGATCAGGTATAATGAATTAGATTAGAATTAATTTCTAAGAAACGGTGTGCAGGAAACAATAGAAGAGTGCTTAAAATCGAACCCTAATTCATAAATCCTAATCTGTTACGTTTGAAGTACATGCTAAAAAATCCGAGTCACGGTCAACATTTTTTTAAATTTCCGTGTGTAATTATCAGGCACAATGAATTAAATAGAATTCATTTCTAAGAAACGGTGTGCATGAAACAATAGAAGAGTGCAGAAAATCGAACCGTAATTCATAAATCCTAATCTTTTACGTTTGAAGTACATGCTAAAAAATCCGAGTCACGGTCAACATTTTTTTAAATTTCCGTGGGTAATGATCAGGTATAATGAATTAGAATAGAATTAATTTCTAAGAAACGGTGTGCTGGAAACAATAGAAGAGTGCTGAAAAAAGAACCCTCATTCATAAATCCTAATCTGTGACGTTTGAAGTACATGCTAAAAAATCCGAGTCACGGTCAACATTTTTTGAAGTTTCCTTGTGTAATGATCAGGCACAATGAATTAGAATAGAATTAATTTCTAAGAAACGGTGTGCATGAAACAATAGAAGAGTGCTGAAAATCGAACCCTAATTCATAAATCCAAATCTGTGACGTTTGAAGTACATGCAAAAAAATCCTAGTCACGGTCAACATTTTTTTAAATTTCCGTGGGTAATAATCAGGTATAATGAATTAGAATAGAATTAATTTCTAAGAAACGGTGTGCAGGAAACAATAGAAGAGTGCTTAAAATCGAACCCTAATTCATAAATCCTAATCTGTTACGTTTGAAGTACATGCTAAAAAATCCGACTCACGGTCAACATTTTTTGAAATTTCCGTGTGTAATGATCAGGCACAATGAATTAGAATAGAATTAATTTCTAAGAAACGGTGTGCAGGAAACAATAGAAGAGTGCAGAAAATCGAACCGTAATTCATAAATCCTAATCTTTTACGTTTGAAGTACATGCTAAAAAATCCGAGTCACGGTCAACATTTTTTTAAATTTCCGTGGGTAATGATCAGGTATAATGAATTAGAATAGAATTAATTTCTAAGAAACGGTGTGCACGAAACAATAGAAGAGTGCTTAAAAAAGAACCCTCATTCATAAATCCTAATCTGTTACGTTTGAAGTACATGCTTAAAAATCCGAGTCACGGTCAACATTTTTTGAAATTTCCATGTGTAATGATCAGGCACAATGAATTAGAATACAATTAATTTCTAAGAAACGATGTGCAGGAAACAATAGAAGAGTGCAGAAAATCGAACCCGAATCCAGAAATACTAATTTGTAACGTTTGAAGTACATGCTAAAAAATCCGAGTCACGGTCAACATTTTTTTAATTTTACGTGTGTCATGATCAGGCACAATGAATTTGAATAGAATTTATTTCTAAGAAACAGTGTGCAGGAAACAATAGAAGAGTGCTGAAAATTGAACCCTAATTCATAAATCATAATCTGTGACGTTTAAAGTACATGTTAAAAAATCCGAGTCACAGTCAAGATTTTTTGAAATTTCCGTGTGTAATGATCAGGCACAATGAATTAGAATAGAATTAATTTCTTAGAAACGGTGTGCAGGAAACAATAGAAAAGTGCTTAAAATCGAACCTTAATTCATAAAACCTAATCTGTTACGTTTGAAGTACATGCTAAAAAATCCGAGTCACGGTCAACATTTTTTGAAATTTCCGTGTGTAATGATCAGGCACAATGAATTAGAATAGAATTATTTTCTAAGAAACGCTGTGCATGAAACAATAGAAGAGTGCAGAAAATCGAACCGTAATTCATAAATCCTAATCTTTTACGTTTGAAGTACATGCTAAAAAATCCGAGTCACGGTCAACATTTTTTTAAATTTCCGTGGGTAATGATCAGGTATAATGAATTAGAATAGAATTAATTTCTAAGAAACGGTGTGCTGGAAACAATTGAAGAGTGCTGAAAAAAGAACCCTCATTCATAAATCCTAATCTGTGACGTTTGAAGTACATGCTAAAAAATCCGAGTCACGGTCAACATTTTTTGAAGTTTCCTTGTGTAATGATCAGGCACAATGAATTAGAATAGAATTAATTTCTAACAAACGGTGTGCATGAAACAATAGAAGAGTGCTGAAAATCGAACCCTAATTCATAAATCCTAATCTGTGACGTTTGAAGTACATGCAAAAAAATCCTAGTCACGGTCAACATTTTTTTAAATTTCCGTGGGTAATAATCAGGTATAATGAATTAGAATAGAATTAATTTCTAAGAAACGGTGTGCAGGAAAATATAGAAGAGTGCTTAAAATCGAACCCTAATTCATAAATCCTAATCTGTTACGTTTGAAGTACATGCTAAAAAATCCGACTCACGGTCAACATTTTTTGAAATTTCCGTGTGTAATGATCAGGCACAATGAATTAGAATAGAATTAATTTCTAAGAAACGGTGTGCAGGAAACAATAGAAGAGTGCTAAAAATCGAACCCTAATTCATAAATCCTAATCTGTTACGTTTGAAGTACATGCTAAAAAATCTGAGTCACGGTCAACATTTTTTTAAATTTCCGTGTGTAATGATCAGGCCCAATCAATTAGAATATAATTAATTTCTAAGAAACGGTGTGCAGGAAACAATAGAAGAGTGCTGAAATTCGAACCCTAATTCATAATTCCTTATCTGTGACGTTTGAAGTACATGCTAAAAAATCTGAGTCACGGTCAACATTTTTTGAAATTTCCGTGTGTAATGATCAGGCACAATGAATTAGAATACAATTAATTTCTAAGAAACGATGTGCAGGAAACAATAGAAGAGTGCAGAAAATCGAACCCGAATCCAGAAATACTAATTTGTGACGTTTGAAGTACATGCTAAAAAATCCGAGTCACGGTCAACATTTTTTTAATTTTCCGTGTGTCATGATCAGGCACAATGAATTTGAATAGAATTTATTTCTAAGAAACAGTGTGCAGGAAACAATAGAAGAGTGCTGAAAATTGAACCCTAATTCATAAATCATAATCTTTGACGTTTAAAGTACATGTTAAAAAATCCGAGTCACAGTCAAGATTTTTTGAAATTTCCGTGTGTAATGATCAGGCACAATGAATTAGAATAGAATTAATTTCTTAGAAACAGTGTGCAGGAAACAATAGAAAAGTGCTTAAAATCGAACCTTAATTCATAAAACCTAATCTGTTACGTTTGAAGTACATGCTAAAAAATCCGAGTCACGGTCAACATTTTTTGAAATTTCCGTGTGTAATGATCAGGCACAATGAATTAGAATAGAATTAATTTCTAAGAAACGGTGTGCATGAAACAATAGAACAGTGCTGAAAATTGAACCCTAATTCATAAATCCTAATCTGTGACGTTTGAAGTACATGCTAAAAAATCCGAGTCACGGTCAACATTTTTTGAAGTTTCCTTGTGTAATGATCAGGCACAATGAATTAGAATAGAATTAATTTCTATGAAACGATGTGCAGGAAACAATAGAAGAGTGCTTAAAATCGAACCCTAATTCATAAATCATAATCTGTGACGTTTGAAATACATTCTCCAAAATCCGAGTCACGGTCAACATTTTTTTAAATTTCCGTGTGTAATGATCAGGCATAATGAATTAGAATAGAATTAATTTCTAAGAAACGGTGTGCAGGAAACAACAGAAGAGTGCTTAAAATCGAACCCTAATTCATAAATCGTAATCTGTTACGTTTGAAGTACATGCTAAAAAATCCGAGTCACGGTCAACATTTTTTTAATTTTCCGTGTGTAATGATCAGGCACAATGAATTAGAATAGAATTAATTTCTTAGAAACGGTGTGCAGGAAACAATAGAAGAGTGCTGAAAATTGAACCCTAATTCATAAATCCTAATCTGTGACGTTTGAAGTACATGCTAAAAAATCCGAGTCACGGTCAACATTTTTTGAAGTTTCCTTGTGTAATGATCAGGCACAATGAATTAGAATAGAATTAATTTCTATGAAACGATGTGCAGGAAACAATAGAAGAGTGCTTAAAATCGAACCCTAATTCATAAATCATAATCTGTGACGTTTGAAATACATTCTCCAAAATCCGAGTCACGGTCAACATTTTTTTAAATTTCCGTGTGTAATGATCAGGCATAATGAATTAGAATAGAATTAATTTCTAAGAAACCGTGTGCAGGAAACAATAAAAGAGTAATGAAAATCGAACCCTAATTCATAAATCCTAATCTGTTACGTTTGAAGTACATGAAAAAAAATCTGAGTCACGGTCAACATTATTTTAAATTTCCGTGGGTAATGATCAGGTATAATGAATTAGAATAGAATTAATTTCTAAGAAACGGTGTGCAGGAAACAACAGAAGAGTGCTTAAAATCGAACCCTAATTCATAAATCGTAATCTGTTACGTTTGAAGTACATGCTAAAAAATCCGAGTCACGGTCAACATTTTTTGAAATTTCCGTGTGTAATGATCAGTCACAATGCATTAGAATAGAATTAATTTCTAAGAAACGGTGTGTAGGAAACAATAGAAGAGTGCTTAAAAAAGAACCCTCATTCATAAATCCTAATCTGTTACGTTTGAAGTACATGCTAAAAAATCCGAGTCACGGTCAACATTTTTTGAAATTTCCGTGTGTAATGATCAGGCACAATGAATTAGAATAGAATTCATTTCTAAGAAACGGTGTGCATGAAACAATAGAAGAGTGCAGAAAATCGAACCGTAATTCATAAATCCTAATCTTTTACGTTTGAAGTACATGCTAAAAAATCCGAGTCACGGTCAACATTTTTTTAAATTTCCGTGGGTAATGATCAGGTATAATGAATTAGAATAGAATTAATTTCTAAGAAACGGTGTGCACGAAACAATAGAAGAGTGCTTAAAAAAGAACCCTCATTCATAAATCCTAATCTGTTACGTTTGAAGTACATGCTTAAAAATCCGAGTCACGGTCAACATTTTTTGAAATTTCCATGTGTAATGATCAGGCACAATGAATTAGAATAGAATTAATTTCTATGAAACGATGTGCAGGAAACAATAGAAGAGTGCTTAAAATCGAACCCTAATTCATAAATCATAATCTGTGACGTTTGAAATACATTCTCCAAAATCCGAGTCACGGTCAACATTTTTTTAAATTTCCGTGTGTAATGATCAGGCATAATGAATTAGAATAGAATTAATTTCTAAGAAACCGTGTGCAGGAAACAATAGAAGAGTAATGAAAATCGAACCCTAATTCATAAATCCTAATCTGTGACGTTTGAAGTACATGAAAAAAAATCTGAGTCACGGTCAACATTTTTTTAAATTTCCGTGGGTAATGATCAGGTATAATGAATTAGAATAGAATTAATTTCTAAGAAACGGTGTGCAGGAAACAATAGAAGAGTGCTTAAAATCGAACCCTAATTCATAAATCGTAATCTGTTACGTTTGAAGTACATGCTAAAAAATCCGAGTCACGGTCAACATTTTTTGAAATTTCCGTGTGTAATGATCAGTCACAATGCATTAGAATAGAATTAATTTCTAAGAAACGGTGTGCAGGAAACAATAGAAGAGTGCTTAAAAAAGAACCCTCATTCATAAATCCTAATCTGTTACGTTTGAAGTACATGCTAAAAAATCCGAGTCACGGTCAACATTTTTTGAAGTTTCCTTGTGTAATGATCAGGCACAATGAATTAGAATAGAATTAATTTCTATGAAACGATGTGCAGGAAACAATAGAAGAGTGCTTAAAATCGAACCCTAATTCATAAATCATAATCTGTGACGTTTGAAATACATTCTCCAAAATCCGAGTCACGGTCAACATTTTTTTAAATTTCCGTGTGTAATGATCAGGCATAATGAATTAGAATAGAATTAATTTCTAAGAAACCGTGTGCAGGAAACAATAAAAGAGTAATGAAAATCGAACCCTAATTCATAAATCCTAATCTGTGACGTTTGAAGTACATGAAAAAAAATCTGAGTCACGGTCAACATTATTTTAAATTTCCGTGGGTAATGATCAGGTATAATGAATTAGAATAGAATTAATTTCTAAGAAACGGTGTGCAGGAAACAACAGAAGAGTGCTTAAAATCGAACCCTAATTCATAAATCGTAATCTGTTACGTTTGAAGTACATGCTAAAAAATCCGAGTCACGGTCAACATTTTTTGAAATTTCCGTGTGTAATGATCAGTCACAATGCATTAGAATAGAATTAATTTCTAAGAAACGGTGTGCAGGAAACAATAGAAGAGTGCTTAAAAAAGAACCCTCATTCATAAATCCTAATCTGTTACGTTTGAAGTACATGCTAAAAAATCCGAGTCACGGTCAACATTTTTTGAAATTTCCGTGTGTAATGATCAGGCACAATGAATTAGAATAGAATTCATTTCTAAGAAACGGTGTGCATGAAACAATAGAAGAGTGCAGAAAATCGAACCGTAATTCATAAATCCTAATCTTTTACGTTTGAAGTACATGCTAAAAAATCCGAGTCACGGTCAACATTTTTTTAAATTTCCGTGGGTAATGATCAGGTATAATGAATTAGAATAGAATTAATTTCTAAGAAACGGTGTGCACGAAACAATAGAAGAGTGCTTAAAAAAGAACCCTCATTCATAAATCCTAATCTGTTACGTTTGAAGTACATGCTTAAAAATCCGAGTCACGGTCAACATTTTTTGAAATTTCCATGTGTAATGATCAGGCACAATGAATTAGAATAGAATTAATTTCTATGAAACGATGTGCAGGAAACAATAGAAGAGTGCTTAAAATCGAACCCTAATTCATAAATCATAATCTGTGACGTTTGAAATACATTCTCCAAAATCCGAGTCACGGTCAACATTTTTTTAAATTTCCGTGTGTAATGATCAGGCATAATGAATTAGAATAGAATTAATTTCTAAGAAACCGTGTGCAGGAAACAATAGAAGAGTAATGAAAATCGAACCCTAATTCATAAATCCTAATCTGTGACGTTTGAAGTACATGAAAAAAAATCTGAGTCACGGTCAACATTTTTTTAAATTTCCGTGGGTAATGATCAGGTATAATGAATTAGAATAGAATTAATTTCTAAGAAACGGTGTGCAGGAAACAATAGAAGAGTGCTTAAAATCGAACCCTAATTCATAAATCGTAATCTGTTACGTTTGAAGTACATGCTAAAAAATCCGAGTCACGGTCAACATTTTTTGAAATTTCCGTGTGTAATGATCAGTCACAATGCATTAGAATAGAATTAATTTCTAAGAAACGGTGTGCAGGAAACAATAGAAGAGTGCTTAAAAAAGAACCCTCATTCATAAATCCTAATCTGTTACGTTTGAAGTACATGCTAAAAAATCCGAGTCACGGTCAACATTTTTTGAAATTTCCGTGTGTAATGAACAGGCACAATGAATTAGAATAGAATTAATTTCTATAAAACGATGTGCAGGAAACAATAGAAGAGTGCTTAAAATCGAACCCTAATTCATAAATCATAATCTGTGACGTTTGAAATACATTCTCCAAAATCTGAGACACGGTCAACATTTTTTTAAATTTCCGTGTGTAATGATCAGGCATAATGAATTAGAATAGAATTAATTTCTAAGAAACTGTGTGCAGGAAATAATAGAACAGTGCTGAAAATCGATCCCTAATTCATAAATCCTTATCTGTGACGTTTGAAGTACATGCTAAAAAATCCGAGTCACGGTCAACATTTTTTGAAATTTCCGTGTGTAATGATCAGGCACAATGAATTAGAATACAATTAATTTCTAAGAAACGATGTGCAGGAAACAATAGAAGAGTGCAGAAAATCGAACCCGAATTCATAAATACTAATTTGTGACGTTTGAAGTACATGCTAAAAAATCCGAGTCACGGTCAACATTTTTTTTCATTTTCCGTGTGTCATGATCAGGCACAATGAATTTGAATAGAATTAATTTCTAAGAAACGGTGTGCAGGAAACAATAGAAGAGTGCTGAAAATCGAACCCTAATTCATAAATCATAATCTGTGACGTTTGAAGTACATGCACAAAAATCCGAGTCACGGTCAACATTTTTTTAAATTTCCGTGGGTAATGATCAGGTATAATGAATTAGAATAAAATTAATTTCTAAGAAACGGTGTGCAGGAAACAACAGAAGGGTGCTTAACATCGAACCCTAATTCATAAATCGTAATCTGTTACGTTTAAAGTACATGCTAAAAAATCCGAGTCACGGTCAACATTTTTTGAAATTTCCGTGTGTAATGATCAGGCACAATGAATTAGAATAGAATTCATTTCTAAGAAACAGTGTGCATGAAACAATAGAAGAGTGCTTAAAATCAAACCCTAATTCATAAATCCTAATCTGTTACGTTTGAAGTACATGCTAAAAAATCTGAGTCACGGTCAACATTTTTTTAAATTTCCGTGTGTAATGATCAGGCACAATGAATTAGAATAGAATTAATTTCTTAGAAACGGTGTGCAGGAAACAATAGAAGAGTGCTGAAAATTGAACCCTAATTCATAAATCCTAATCTGTGTCGTTTGAAGTACATGCTAAAAAATCCGAGTCACGGTCAACATTTTTTTAAATTTCCGTGTGTAATGATCACGCACAATGAATTAGAATAGAATTAATTTCTATGAAACGGTGTGCATGAAACAATAGAAGAGTGCTCAAAATGGAACCCTAATTCATAAATCCTAATCTGTGACGTTTGAAATACATTCTCCAAAATCCGAGTCACGGTCAACATTTTTTTAAATTTCCGTGTGTAATGATCAGGCATAATGAATTAGAATAGAATTAATTTCTAAGAAACTGTGTGCAGGAAATAATAGAACAGTGCTGAAAATCGATCCCTAATTCATAAATCCTAATCTGTGACGTTTGAAGTACATGCTAAAAAATCCGAGTCACGGTCAACATTTTTTTAAATTTCCGTGTGTAATGATCAGGCACAATGAATTAGAATAGAATTAATTTCTAAGAAACGGTGTGCAGGAAACAATAGA
This sequence comes from Cucurbita pepo subsp. pepo, assembly GCF_057944985.1. Taxonomy (NCBI): domain Eukaryota; kingdom Viridiplantae; phylum Streptophyta; class Magnoliopsida; order Cucurbitales; family Cucurbitaceae; genus Cucurbita; species Cucurbita pepo. The sequence goes on along the minus strand of NC_141816.1, from coordinate 4,325,390 downwards.
AGAGTGCTGAAAATCGAACCCTAATTCATAATTCCTTATCTGTGACGTTTGAAGTACATGCTAAAAAATCCGAGTCACGGTCAACATTTTTTGAAATTTCCGTGTGTAATGATCAGGCACAATGAATTAGAATACAATTAATTTCTAAGAAACGATGTGCAGGAAACAATAGAAGAGTGCAGAAAATTGAACCCGAATTCATAAATACTAATTTGTGACGTTTGAAGTACATGCTAAAAAATCCGAGTCACGGTCAACATTTTTTTAATTTTCCGTGTGTCATGATTAGGCACAATGAATTTGAATAGAATTATTTTCTATGAAACGGTGTGCAGGAAACAATAGAAGAGTGCTGAAAATCGAACCCTAATTCATAATTCCTTATCTGTGACGTTTGAAGTACATGCTAAAAAATCCGAGTCACGGTCAACATTTTTTGAAATTTCCGTGTGTAATGATCAGGCACAATGAATTAGAATACAATTAATTTCTAAGAAACGATGTGCAGGAAACAATAGAAGAGTGCAGAAAATCGAACCCGAATTCATAAATACTAATTTGTGACGTTTGAAGTACATGCTAAAAAATCCGAGTCACGGTCAACATTTTTTTTCATATTACGTGTGTCATGATCAGGCACAATGAATTTGAATAGAATTAATTTCTAAGAAACGGTGTGCAGGAAACAATAGAAGAGTGCTGAAAATCGAACCCTAATTCATAAATCATAATCTGTGACGTTTGAAGTACATGCACAAAAATCCGAGTCACGGTCAACATTTTTTTAAATTTCCGTGCGTAATGATCAGGTATAATGAATTAGAATAAAATTAATTTCTAAGAAACGGTGTGCAGGAAACAACAGAAGGGTGCTTAACATCGAACCCTAATTCATAAATCGTAATCTGTTACGTTTAAAGTACATGCTAAAAAATCCGAGTCACGGTCAACATTTTTTGAAATTTCCGTGTGTAATGATCAGGCACAATGAATTAGAATAGAATTCATTTCTAAGAAACAGTGTGCATGAAACAATAGAAGAGTGCTTAAAATCAAACCCTAATTCATAAATCCTAATCTGTTACGTTTGAAGTACATGCTAAAAAATCTGAGTCACGGTCAACATTTTTTTAAATTTCCGTGTGTAATGATCAGGCACAATGAATTAGAATAGAATTAATTTCTTAGAAACGGTGTGTAGGAAACAATAGAAGAGTGCTGAAAATTGAACCCTAATTCATAAATCCTAATCTGTGTCGTTTGAAGTACATGCTAAAAAATCCGAGTCACGGTCAACATTTTTTTAAATTTCCGTGTGTAATGATCACGCACAATGAATTAGAATAGAATTAATTTCTATGAAACGGTGTGCATGAAACAATAGAAGAGTGCTCAAAATGGAACCCTAATTCATAAATCCTAATCTGTGACGTTTGAAATACATTCTCCAAAATCCGAGTCACGGTCAACATTTTTTTAAATTTTCGTGTGTAATGATCAGGCATAATGAATTAGAATAGAATTAATTTCTAAGAAACTGTGTGCAGACAACAATAGAACAGTGCTGAAAATCGAACCCTAATTCATAAATCCTAATCTGTGACGTTTGAAGTACATCTAAAAAATCCGAGTCACGGTCAACATTTTTTGAATTTTCGGTGTGTAATGATCAGCCACAAAGAATTAGAATAGAATTAATTTCTAAGAAATGGTGTGCATGAAACAATAGAAGAGTGCAGAAAATCGAACCCTAATTCATAAATGCTAATCTGTGACGTTTGAAGTACATGCTAAAAAATCCGAGTCACGGTCAACATTTTTTTAAATTTCTGTGTGTAATGATCAGGCACAATGAATTAGAATAGAATTAATTTCTAAGAAACGGTGTGCAGGAAACAATAGAAGAGTAATGAAAATCGAACCGTAATTCATAAATCCTAATCTGTGACGTTTGAAGTACATCTAAAAAATCCGAGTCACGGTCAACATTTTTTGAAGTTTCCGTGTGTAATGATCAGGCACAATGAATTAGAATAGAATTAATTTCTAAGAAACGGTGTGCATGAAACAATAGAAGAGTGCTTAAAATCGAACCCTAATTCAAAAATGCTAATCTGTGACGTTTGAAGTACATGCTAAAAAATCCGAGTCACGGTCAACATTTTTTTAAATTTCCGTGGGTAATGATCAGGTATAATGAATTAGAATAGAATTAATTTCTAAAAAACGGTGTGCAGGAAACAATAGAAGAGTGTTTAAAATCAAACCCTAATTCATAAATCCTAATCTGTTACGTTTGAAGTACATGCTAAAAAATCCGAGTCACGGTCAACATTTTTTTAAATTTCCGTGTGTAATGATCAGGCACAATGAATTAGAATAGAATTAATTTCTTAGAAACGGTGTGCAGGAAACAATAGAAGAGTGCTGAAAATTGAACCCTAATTCATAAATCCTAATATGTGACGTTTGAAGTACATGCTAAAAAATCCGAGTCACGGTCAACATTTTTTTAAATTTCCGTGTGTAATGATCACGCACAATGAATTAGAATAGAATTAATTTCTAAGAAACGGTGTGCATGAAACAATAGAAGAGTGCTCAAAATGGAACCCTAATTCATAAATCCTAATCTGTGACGTTTGAAATACATTCTCCAAAATCCGAGTCACGGTCAACATTTTTTTAAATTTTCGTGTGTAATGATCAGGCACAATGAATTAGAATAGAATTAATTTCTTAGAAACGGTGTGCAGGAAACAATAGAAGAGTGCTGAAAATTGAACCCTAATTCATAAATCCTAATCTGTGACGTTTGAAGTACATGCTAAAAAATCCGAGTCACGGTCAACATTTTTTTAAATTTCCGTGTGTAATGATCACGCACAATGAATTAGAATAGAATTAATTTCTAAGAAACGGTGTGCATGAAACAATAGAAGAGTGCTCAAAATGGAACCCTAATTCATAAATCCTAATCTGTGACGTTTGAAATACATTCTCCAAAATCCGAGTCAGGGTCAACATTTTTTTAAATTTTCGTGTGTAATGATCAGGCATAATGAATTAGAATAGAATTAATTTCTAAGAAACTGTGTGCAGACAACAATAGAAAAGTGCTGAAAATCGAACCGTAATTCATAAATCCTAATCTGTGACGTTTGAAGTACATCTAAAAAATCCGAGTCACGGTCAACATTTTTTGAACTTTCCGTGTGTAATGATCAGGCACAATGAATTAGAATAGAATTAATTTCTAAGAAACGGTGTGCAGGAAACAATAGAAGAGTGCTGAAAATCGAACCCTAATTCATAAATCCTAATCTGTGACGTTTGAAGTACATGCTAAAAAATCCGAGTCACGGTCAACATTTTTTTAAATTTCCGTGTGTAATGATCAGGCAAAAGGAATTAGAATAGAATTAATTTCTAAGAAACGGTGTGCAGGAAACAGTAGAAGAGTTCTGAAAATCGAACCCTAATTCATAAATCTTAATCTGTGACGTCTTTAGTACATGCTAAAAAATCCGAGTCACGGTCAAAATTTTTTGAAATTTTCGTGTGTAATGATCAGGTAGAATTTATTAGAATAGAATTAATTTCTAAGAAACGGTGTGCATGAAACAATAGAAGAGTGCAGAAAATCGAACCCTAATTCATAAATCCTAATCTGTGAGGTTTGATGTACATGCTAAAAAATCCGAGTCACGGTCGACATTTTTTTAAATTTCCGTGGGTAATGATCAGCCACAAAGAATTAGAATAGAATTAATTTCTAAGAAACGGTGTGCATGAAACAATAGAAGAGTGCTGAAAATTGAACCCTAATTCATAAATCCTAATCTGTGACGTTTAAAGTACATGCTAAAAAATCCAAGTCACGGTCAACATTTTTTTAAATTTCCGTGGGTAATGATTAGCCACAAAGAATTAGAATAGAATTAATTTCTAAGAAACGGTGTGCATGAAACAATAGAAGAGTGTTGAAAATGGAACCCTAATTCATAAATCCTAATCTGTGACGTTTGAAATACATTCTCCAAAATCCGAGTCACGGTCAACATTTTTTGAAATTTTCGTGTGTAATGATCAGGCATAATGAATTTGAATAGAATTAATTTCTAAGAAACTTTGTGCAGACAACAATAGAACAGTGCTGAAAATCGAACCCTAATTCATAAATCCTAATCTGTGACGTTTGAAGTACATGCTAAAAAATCCGAGTCACGGTCAACATTTTTTGAAGTTTCCGTGTGTAATGATCAGGCACAATGAATTAGAATAGAATTAATTTCTAAGAAACGGTGTGCATGAAACAATAGAAGAGTGCAGAAAATCGAACCCTAATTCATAAATCCTAATCTGTGACGTTTGAAGTACATGCTAAAAAATCCGAGTCACGGTCAAAATTTTTTTAAATTTCCGTGTGTAATGATCAGGCAAAATGAATTAGAATAGAATTAATTTCTAAGAAACGGTGTGCAGGAAACAATAGAAGAGTGCTTAAATCGAACCCTAATTCATGAATCCTAATATGTTACGTTTGAAGTACATGGTAAAAAACCCGAGTCACAGTCAACATTTTTTTAAATTTCCGTATGTAATGATCAGGCAAAATGAATTAGAATAGAATTAATTTCTAAGAAACGGTGTGCAGGAAACAATAGAAGAGTGCTTAAAATCGAACCCTAATTCATAAATCCTAATCTGTTACGTTTGAAGTTCATGCTAAAAAATCCGAGTCACGGTCAACATTTTTTGAAATTTCCGTGTGTAATGATCAGGCACAATGTATTAGAATAGAATTAATTTCTAAGAAACGGTGTGGAGGAAACAATAGAAGAGTGCTGAAAATCGACCCCTAATTCAAAAATCCTAATCTGTGATGTTCGAAGTACATGCCAAAAAATCCGAGTCACGGTCAACATTTTTTGAAATTTCTGTGTGTAATGATCAGGCACAATGAATTAGAATAGAATTAATTTCTAAGAAACGGTGTGCAAGAAACAATAGATGAGTGCTTAAAATTGAACCCTAATTCATAAATCCTAATCTGTTACGTTTGAAGTACATGCTAAAAAATCCGAGTCACGGTCAACATTTTTTGAAATTTCCGTGTGTAATGATCAGGCACAATGAATTAGAATAGAATTCAGTTCTAAGAAACGGTGTGCATGAAACAATAGAAGAGTGCTTAAAATCAAACCCTAATTCATAAATCATAATTTGTGTCGTTTGAAGTACATGCTAAAATATGCGAGTCATGGTCAACATTTTTTTAAGTTTCCGTGTGTAATGATTAGGCCCAATGAATTAGAATAGAATTCATTTCTAAGAAACGGTGTGCAGAAAACAATAGAAGAGTGCAGAAAATCGAACCCTAATTCATAAATCCGAATCTGTGACGTTTGAAGTACATGCTAAAAAATCTAAGTCGCTGTCAACATTTTTTTAAATTTCCGTGGGTAATGATCAGGTATAATGAATTAGAATAGAATTAATTTCTAATAAACGGTGTGCAGGAAACAATAGAAGAGTGCTTAAAATCGAACCCTAATTCATAAATCCTAATCTGTTACGTTTGAAGTACATGCTAAAAAATCCGAGTCACGGTCAACATTTTTTGAAATTTCCGTGTGTAATGATCAGGCACAATGAATTAGAATAGAATTAATTTCTTAGAAACGGTGTGCAGGAAACAATAAAAGAGTGCTGAAAATTGAACCCTAATTCATAAATCCTAATCTGTGATGTTTGAAGTACATGCTAAAAAATCCGAGTCACGGTCAACATTTTTTGAAATTTCCGTGTGTAATGATCAGCCACAATGAATTAGAATAGAATTAATTTCTAAGAAACGGTGTGCATGAAACAATAGAAGAGTGCTGAAAATGGAATCCTAATTCATAAATCCTAATCTGTGACGTTTGAAATACATTCTCAAAAATCCGAGTCACGGTCAACATTTTTTGAAATTTTCGTGTGTAATGATCAGGCATAATGAATTAGAATAGAATTAATTTCTAAGAAACTGTGTGCAGACAACAATACAACAGTGCTGAAAATCGAACCCTAATTCAAATAAATCCTAATCTGTGACGTTTGAAGTACATGCTAAAAAATCCGAGTCACGGTCAACATATTTTGAAATTTCCGTGTGTAATGATCAGGCACAATGAATTAGAATAGAATTAATTTCTAAGAAACGGTGTGTAGGAAACAATAGAAGAGTGCTGAAAATCGAACCCTAATTCATAAATCCTAATCTGTGACGATTGAAGTACATGCTAAAAAACCCGAGTCACTTCATCATTTTTTTAAATTTCCGTGTGTAATGATCAGGCAAAATGAATTAGAATAGAATTAATTTCTAAGAAACGGTGTGCAGGAAACAATAGAAGAGTGCTTAAATCGAACCCTAATTCATGAATCCTAATCTGTTACATTTGAAGTACATGGTAAAAAACCCGAGTCACAGTCAACATTTTTTTAAATTTCCGTGTGTAATGATCACGCAAAATGAATTAGAATAGAATTAATTTCTAAGAAACGGTGTGCAGGAAACAATAGAAGAGTGCTTAAAATCGAACCCTAATTCATAAATCCTAATCTGTTACGTTTGAAGTACATGCTAAAAAATCCGAGTCACGGTCAACATTTTTTGAAATTTCCGTGTGTAATGATCAGGCACAATGTATTAGAATAGAACTAATTTCTAAGAAACGGTGTGGAGGAAACAATAGAAGAGTGCTGAAAATCGACCCCTAATTCAAAAATCCTAATCTGTGACGTTTGAAGTACATGCCAAAAAATCCGAGTCACGGTCAACATTTTTTGAAATTTCTGTGTGTAATGATCAGGCACAATGAATTAGAATAGAATTAATTTCTAAGAAACGGTGTGCAAGAAACAATAGATGAGTGCTTAAAATTGAACCCTAATTCATAAATCCTAATCTGTTACGTTTGAAGTACATGCTAAAAAATCCGAGTCACGGTCAACATTTTTTGAAATTTCCGTGTGTAATGATCAGGCACAATGAATTAGAATAGAATTCAGTTCTAAGAAACGGTGTGCATGAAACAATAGAAGAGTGCTTAAAATCAAACTCTAATTCATAAATCATAATCTGTGTCGTTTGAAGTACATGCTAAAAAATGCGAGTCATGGTCAACATTTTTTTAAATTTCCGTGTGTAATGATTAGGCCCAATGAATTAGAATAGAATTCATTTCTAAGAAACGGTGTGCAGAAAACAATAGAAGAGTGCTTAAAATCGAACCCTAATTCATAAATCCTAATCTGTTACGTTTGAAGTACATGCTAAAAAATCCGAGTCACGGTCAACATTTTTTGAAATTTCCGTGTGTGATGATCAGGCACAATGAATTAGAATAGAATTCATTTCTAAGAAACGGTGTGCATGAAACAATAGAAGAGTGCTGAAAATGGAACCCTAATTCATAAATCCTAATCTGTGACGTTCGAAATACATTCTCCAAAATCCGAGTCACGGTCAACATTTTTTGAAATTTTCGTGTGTAATGATCAGGCATAATGAATTTGAATAGAATTAATTTCTAAGAAACTTTGTGCAGACAACAATAGAACAGTGCTGAAAATCGAACCCTAATTCATAAATCCTAATCTGTGACGTTTGAAGTAAATGCTAAAAAATCCGAGTCACGGTCAACATTTTTTGAAGTTTCCGTTTGTAATGATCAGGCACAATGAATTAGAATAGAATTAATTTCTAAGAAACGGTGTGCATGAAACAATAGAAGAGTGCAGAAAATCGAACCATAATTCATAAATCCTAATCTGTGACGTTTGAAGTACATGCTAAAAAATCCGAGTCACTGTCAAAATTTTTTTAAATTTCCGTGTGTAATGATCAGGCACAATGAATTAGAATACAATTAATTTCCAAGAAACGGTGTGCAGAAAACAATAGAAGAGTGCTGAAAATCGAACCCTAATTCATAAATCATAATCTGTGACGTTTGAAGTACATGCTAAAAAATCCGAGTCACGGTCAACATTTTTTTTAAATTTTTGTGTGTTGATCAGGCACAATGAATTAGAATATAATTAATTTCTAAGAAACGGTGTGTAGGAAACAATAGAAGAGTGCTGAAAATCGAACCCTAATTCATAAATCTTAATCTGTGACGTTTTTAGTACATGCTAAAAAATCCGAGTCACGGTCAACATTTTTTGAAATTTCCGTGTGTAATGATCATGCACAATGAATTAGAATAGAATTAATTTCTAAGAAACGGTGTGCAGGAAACAATAGAAGAGTGCAGAAAATCGAACCCTAATTCATAAATACTAATCTGTGACATTCGAATTACATGTTAAAAAATCCGAGTCACGGTCAATATTTTTTTAAATTTCCGTGTGTAATGATCAGGCACAATGAATTAGAATAGAATTAATTTAGAAGAAACGGTGTGCAGGAAACAATAGAACAGTGCTGAAAATCGAACCCTAATTCATAAATCTTCATCTGTGACGTTTGAAGTACATGCTAAAAAATCCGAGTCACGGTCAACATTTTTTTAAATTTCCGTGTGTAATGATCAGGCACAATGAATTAGAATAGAATGAATTTCTAAGAAACGGTGTGCAGGAAACAATAGAAGAGTGCTTAAAATCGAACCCTAATTCATAAATCCTAATCTGTGACGTTTGAAGTACATGCTAAAAAATCCGAGTCACGGTCAACATATTTTGAAATTTCCGTGTGTAATGATTAGGTAGAATTTATTAGAATAGAATTAATTTCTAAGAAACAGTGTGCATGAAACAATAGAAGAGTGCAGAAAATCGAACCCTAATTCATAAATCCGAATCTGTGACGTTTGAAGTACATGCTAAAAAATCTAAGTCACGGTCAACATTTTTTTAAATTTCCGTGGGTAATGATCAGGTATAATGAATTAGAATAGAATTAATTTCTAATAAACGGTGTGCAGGAAACAATAGAATAGTGCTTAAAATCGAACCCTAATTCATAAATCCTAATCTGTGACGTTTGAAGTACATGCTAAAAAATCCGAGTCACGGTCAACATTTTTTGAAATTTCCGTGTGTAATGATCAGGCACAATGAATTAGAATAGAATTAATTTCTTAGAAATGGTGTGCAGGAAACAATAGAAGAGTGCTGAAAATTGAACCCTAATTCATAAATCCTAATCTGTGACGTTGAAGTACATGCTAAAAAATCCGAGTCACGGTCAACATTTTTTTAAATTTCCGTGTGTAATGATCAGCCACAATGAATTAGAATAGAATTAATTTCTAAGAAACGGTGTGCATGAAACAATAGAAGAATGCTGAAAATGGAACCCTAATTCATAAATCCTAATCTGTGACGTTTGAAATACATTCTCAAAAATCCGAGTCACGGTCAACATTTTTTGAAATTTTCGTGTGTAATGATCAGGCATAATGAATTAGAATAGAATTAATTTCTAAGAAACTGTGTGCAGACAACAATACAACAGTGCTGAAAATCGAACCCCAATTCAAATAAATCCTAATCTGTGACGTTTGAAATACATGCTAAAAAATCCGAGTCACGGTCAACATATTTTGAAATTTCCGTGTGTAATGATCAGGCACAATGAATTAGAATAGAATTAATTTCTAAGAAACGGTGTGTAGGAAACAATAGAAGAGTGCTGAGAATCGAACCCTAATTCATAAATCCTAATCTGTGACGATTGAAGTACATGCTAAAAAACCCGAGTCACTTCATCATTTTTTTAAATTTCCGTGTGTAATGATCAGGCAAAATGAATTAGAATAGAATTAATTTCTAAGAAACGGTGTGCAGGAAACAATAGAAGAGTGCTTAAATCGAACCCTAATTCATAAATCCTAATCTGTTACGTTTGAAGTACATGCTAAAAAATCCGAGTCACGGTCAACATTTTTTGAAATTTCCGTGTGTAATGATCAGGCACAATGTATTAGAATAGAATTAATTTCTAAGAACCGGTGTGGAGGAAACAATAGAAGAGTGCTGAAAATCGACCCCTAATTCAAAAATCCTAATCTGTGACGTTTGAAGTACATGCCAAAAAATCCGAGTCACGGTCAACATTTTTTGAAATTTCTGTGTGTAATGATCAGGCACAATGAATTAGAATAGAATTAATTTCTAAGAAACGGTGTGCAAGAAACAATAGATGAGTGCTTAAAATTGAACCCTAATTCATAAATCCTAATCTGTTACGTTTGAAGTACATGCTAAAAAATCCGAGTCACGGTCAACATTTTTTGAAATTTCCGTGTGTAATGATCAGGCACAATGAATTAGAATAGAATTCAGTTCTAAGAAACGGTGTGCATGAAACAATAGAAGAGTGCTTAAAATCAAACCCTAATTCATAAATCCTAATCTGTGTCGTTTGAAGTACATGCTAAAAAATGCGAGTCATGGTCAACATTTTTTTAAATTTTCGTGTGTAATGATTAGGCCCAATGAATTAGAATAGAATTCATTTCTAAGAAACGGTGTGCAGAAAACAATAGAAGAGTGCTTAAAATCGAACCCTAAGTCATAAATCCTAATCTGTTACGTTTGAAGTACATGCTAAAAAATCCGAGTCACGGTCAACATTTTTTGAAATTTCCGTGTGTAATGATCAGGCACAATGAATTAGAATAGAATTCATTTCTAAGAAACGGTGTGCATGAAACAATAGAAGAGTGCTTAAAATCAAACCCTAATTCATAAATCCTAATCTGTGTCGTTTGAAGTACATGCTAAAAAATGCGAGTCACGGTCAACATTTTTTTAAATTTCCGTGGGTAATGATCAGCCACAAAGAATTAGAATAGAATTAATTTCTAAGAAACGGTGTGCATGAAACAATAGAAGAGTGCTGAAAATGGAACCCTAATTCATAAATCCTAATCTGTGACGTTTGAAATACATGCTAAAAAATCCGAGTCACGGTCAACATATTTTGAAATTTCCGTGTGTAATGATCAGGCACAATGAATTAGAATAGAATTAATTTCTAAGAAACGGTGTGTAGGAAACAATAGAAGAGTGCTGAGAATCGAACCCTAATTCATAAATCCTAATCTGTGACGATTGAAGTACATGCTAAAAAATCCGAGTCACGGTCAACATTTTTTGAAATTTCCGTGTGTAATGATCAGGCACAATGAATTAGAATAGAATTCATTTCTAAGAAACGGTGTGCATGAAACAATAGAAGAGTGCTTAAAATCAAACCCTAATTCAGAAATCCTAATCTGTGTCGTTTGAAGTACATGTTAAAAAATGCGAGTCATGGTCAACATTTTTTTAAATTTCCGTGTGTAATGATTAGGCCCAATGAATTAGAATAGAATTCATTTCTAAGAAACGGTGTGCAGAAAACAATAGAAGAGTGCTTAAAATCGAACCCTAATTCATAAATCCTAATCTGTTACGTTCGAAGTACATGCTAAAAAATCCGAGTCACGGACAACATTTTTTGAAATTTCCGTGTGTAATGATCAGGCACAATGAATTAGAATAGAATTCATTTCTAAGAAACGGTGTGCATGAAACAATAGAAGAGTGCTTAAAATCAAACCCTAATTCATAAATCCTAATCTGTGTCGTTTGAAGTACATGCTAAAAAATGCGAGTCATAGTCAACATTTTTTAAAATTTCCGTGTGTAATGATTAGGCCCAATGAATTAGAATTGAATTCATTTCTAAGAAACGGTGTGCAGAAAACAATAGAAGAGTGCTTAAAATCGAACCCTAATTCATAAATCCTAATCTGTTACGTTTGAAGTACATGCTAAAAAATCCGAGTCACGGTCAACATTTTTTGAAATTTCCGTGTGTAATGATCAGGCACAATGAATTAGAATAGAATTCATTTCTAAGAAACGGTGTGCATGAAACAATAGAAGAGTGCTTAAAATCAAACCCTAATTCATAAATCCTAATCTGTGTCGTTTGAAGTACATGCTAAAAAATGCGAGTCATGGTCAACATTTTTTTAAATTTCCGTGTGTAATGATTAGGCCCAATGAATTAGAATAGAATTCATTTCTAAGAAACGGTGTGCAGAAAACAATAGAAGAGTGCTTAAAATCGAACCCTAATTCATAAATCCTAATCTGTTACGTTTGAAGTACATGCTAAAAAATCCGAGTCACGTTCAACATTTTTTGAAATTTCAGTGTGTAATGATCAGGCACAATGAATTAGAATAGAATTCATTTCTAAGAAACGGTGTGCATGAAACAATAGAAGAGTGCTTAAAATCAAACCCTAATTCAGAAATCCTAATCTGTGTCGTTTGAAGTACATGCTAAAAAATGCGAGTCATGGTCAACATTTTTTTAAATTTCCGTGGGTAATAATCAGGTATAATGAATTAGAATAGTATTAATTTCTAAGAAACGGTGTACAGAAAACAATAGAAGAGTGCTTAAAATCGAACCCTAATTCATAAATCCTAATCTGTTACGTTTGAAGTACATGCTAAAAAATCTGAGTCACGGTCAACATTTTTTGAAATTTCCGTGTGTAATGATCAGGCACAATGAATTATATTAGAATTCATTTCTAAGAAACGGTGTGCATGAAACAATAGAAGAGTGCTTAAAATCAAACCCTAATTCATAAATCCTAATCTGTGTCGTTTGAAGTACATGCTAAAAAATGCGAGTCATGGTCAACATTTTTTTAAATTTTCGTGTGTAATGATCAGGCCCAATGAATTAGAATATAATTAATTTCTAAGAAACGGTGTGGAGGAAACAATAGAAGAGTGCTGAAAATCGAACCCTAATTCATAATTCCTAATCTGTGACGTTTGAAGTACATGCTAAAAATTCCGAGTCACGGTCAACATTTTTTGAAATTTCCGTGTGTAATGATCAGGCACAATGAATTACAGTAGAATTAATTTCTAAGAAACGATGTGCAGTAAACAATAGAAGAGTGCTGAAAATCGAACCCTAATTCATAAATCATAATCTGTGACGTTTGAAGTACATGCTAAAAAATCCGAGTCACGGTCAACATTTTTTGAAATTTTCGTGTGTCATGATCAGGCACAATGAATTTGAATAGAATTAATTTCTAAGAAACGGTGTGCAGGAAACAATAGAAGAGTGCTGAAAATCGAACCCTAATTCATAAATCATAATCTGTGACGTTTGAAGTACATGCTAAAAAATCCGAGTCACGGTCAAGATTTTTTGAAATTTCCGTGTGTAATGATCAGGCACAATGAAATAGAATAGAATTAATTTCTTAGAAACGGTGTGCAGGAAACAATAGAAAAGTGCTTAAAATCGAACCTTAATTCATAAAACCTAATCTGTTACGTTTGAAGTACATGCTAAAAAATCCGAGTCACGGTCAACATTTTTTTAAATTTTCGTGTGTAATTATGAGGCACAATGAATTAGAATAGAATTAATTTCTAAGAAACGGTGTGCATGAATCAATAGAAGAGTACAGAAAATCGAACCCTAATTCATAAATCCTAATCTGTGACGTTTGAAGTACATGCTAAAAAATCTGATTCACGGTCAAAATTTTTTTAAATTTTCGTCGGTAATGATCAGGTATAATGAATTAGAATAGAATTAATTTCTTAGAAACGGTGTGCAGGAAACAATAGAAGAGTGCTTAAAATCGAACCCTAATTCATAAATCCTAATCTGTTACGTTTGAAGTACATGCTAAAAAATCCGAGTCACGGTCAACATTTTTTGAAATTTCCGTGCGTAATGATCAGGCACAATGAATTAGAATAGAATTAATTTCTAAGAAACGGTGTGCAGGAAACAATAGAAGAGTGCTTAAAAAAGAACCCTCATTCATAAATCCTAATCTGTTACGTTTGAAGTACAAGCTAAAAAATCCGAGTCACGGTCAACATTTTTTGAAATTTTCGTGTGTAATGATCAGGCACAATGAATTATAATAGAATTAATTTCTATGAAACGATGTGCAGAAAACAATAGAAGTGTGCTTAAAATCGAACCCTAATTCATAAATCATAATCTGTGACGTTTGAAGTACATGCTAAAAAATCCGAGTCACGGTCAACATTTTTTGAAACTTTCGTGTGTAATGATCAGGCACAATGAATTATAATAGAATTAATTTCTAAGAAACGGTGTGCATGAAAAAATAGAAGAGTGCTGAAAATGGAACCCTAATTCATAAATCCTAATCTGTGACGTTTGAAATACATTCAACAAAATCCGAGTCACGGTCAACATTTTTTTAAATTTCCGTGTGTAATGATCATGCATAATGAATTAGAATAGAATTAATTTCTAAGAAACTGTGTGCAGGAAACAATAGAACAGTGCTGAAAATCGATCCCTAAGTCATAAATCCTAATCTGTGACGTTTGAAGTACATGCTAAAAAATCCGAGTCACGGTTAACATTTTTTGAAGTTTCCGTGTGTAATGATCAGGCACAATGAATTAGAATAGAATTAATTTTTAAGAAACGGTGTGCATGAAACAATAGAAGAGTGCTGAAAATCTAACCCTAATTCATAAATCCTAATCTGTGACGTTTGAAGTACATGCTAAAAAATCCGAGTCACGGTCAACATTTTTTTAAATTTTCGTGGGTAATGATCAGGTATAATGAATTAGAATAGAATTAATTTCTAAGAAACGGTGTGCAGGAAACAATAGAAGAGTGCTTAAAATCGAACCCTAATTCATAAATCCTAATCTGTTACGTTTGAAGTACATGCTAAAAAATCCGAGACACGGTCAATATTTTTTGAAATTTCCGTGTGTAATGATCAGGCACAATGAATTAGAATAGAATTAATTTCTAAGAAACGGTGTGTAGGAAACAATAGAAGAGTGCAGAAAATCGAACGCTAATTCATAATTCATAATCTGTGACGTTTAAAGTACATGCTAAAAAATCCGAGTCACGGTCAACATTTTTTGAAATTTCCGTGTGTAATGATCAGGCACAATGAATTAGAATAGAATTAATTTCTAAGAAACTGTGTGCAGACAACAAAAGAACAGTGCTGAAAATCGAACCCTAATTCATAAATCCTAATCTGTGACGTTTGAAGTACATGCTAAAAAATCCGAGTCACGGTCAACATTTTTTGAAGTTTCCGTGTGTAATGATCAGGCACAATGAAATAGAATAGAATTAATTTCTAAGAAACGGTGTGTAGGAAACAATAGAAGAGTGCTGAAAATCGAACCCTAATTCATAATTCCTAATCTGTGACGTTTGAAGTACATGCTAAAAAATCCGAGTCACGGTCAACATTTTTTTAAATTTTCGTGTGTAATTATGAGGCACAATGAATTAGAATAGAATTAATTTCTAAGAAACGGTGTGCATGAATCAATAGAAGAGTACAGAAAATCGAACCCTAATTCATAAATCCTAATCTGTGACGTTGAAGTACATGCTAAAAAATCTGATTCACGGTCAACATTTTATTAAATTTCCGTGGGTAATGATCAGGTATAATGAATTAGAATAGAATTAATTTCTAAGAAACGGTGTGCAGGAAACAATAGAACAGTGCTTAAAATCGAACCTTAATTCATAAATCCTAATCTGTTACGTTTGAAGTACATGCTAAAAAATCCGAGTCACGGTCAACATTTTTTTAAATTTCCGTGTGTAATGATTAGGCACAATGAATTAGAATAGAATTAATTTCTAAGAAACGATGTGCAGGAAACAATAGAAGAGTGCAGAAAATCGAACCCAAATTCATAAATACTAATCTGTGACGTTTGAAGTACATGCTAAAAAATCCGAGTCACGGTCAACATTTTTTTAATTTTCCGATTGTAATGATCAGGCACAATGAATTATAATAGAATTAATTTCTAAGAAACGGTGTGCATGAAACAATAGAAGAGTGCTGAAAATGGAACCCTAATTCATAAATCCTAATCTGTGACGTTTGAAATACATTCTCCAAAATCCGAGTCACGGTCAACATTTTTTTAAATTTCCGTGTGTATTGATCATGCATAATGAATTAGAATAGAATTAATTTCTAAGAAACTGTGTGCAGGAAACAATAGAACAGTGCTGAAAATCGATCCCTAAGTCATAAATCCTAATCTGTGACGTTTGAAGTACATGCTAAAAAATCCGAGTCACGGTCAACATTTTTTGAAGTTTCCGTGTGTAATGATCAGGCACAATGAATTAGAATAGAATTAATTTCTAAGAAACGGTGTGCATGAAACAATAGAAGAGTGCTGAAAATCGAACCCTAATTCATAAATCCTAATCTGTGACGTTTGAAGTACATGCTAAAAAATCCGAGTCACGGTCAACATTTTTTTAAATTTCCGTGGGTAATTATCAGGGATAATGAATTAGAATAGAATTAATTTCTAAGAAACGGTGTGCAGGAAACAATAGAAGAGTGCTTAAAATCGAACCCTAATTCATAAATCCTAATCTGTTACGTTTGAAGTACATGCTAAAAAATCCGAGTCACGGTCAACATTTTTTGAAATTTCCGTGTGTAATGATCAGGAACAATGAATTAGAATAGAATTAATTTCTAAGAAACGGTGTGCAGGAAAAAATAGAAGAGTGCTAAAAATCGAACCCTAATTCATAAACCCTAATCTGTTACGTTTGAAGTACATGCTAAAAAATCTGAGTCACGGTCAACATTTTTTGAAATTTCCGTGCGTAATGATCAGGCACAATGAATTAGAATAGAATTAATTTCTTAGAAACGGTGTGCAGGAAACAATAGAAGAGTGCTTAAAAAAGAACCCTCATTCATAAATCCTAATCTGTTACGTTTGAAGTACATGCTAAAAAATCCGAGTCACGGTCAACATTTTTTTAATTTTCCGATTGTAATTATCAGGCACAATGAATTAGAATAGAATTAATTTCTAAGAAACTGTGTGCAGACAACAAAAGAACAGTGCTGAAAATCGAACCCTAATTCATAAATCCTAATCTGTGACGTTTGAAGTACATGCTAAAAAATCCGAGTCACGGTCAACATTTTTTGAAGTTTCCGTGTGTAATGATCAGGCACAATGAATTAGAATAGAATTAATTTCTAAGAAACGGTGTGCATGAAACAATAGAACAGTGCTGAAAATTGATCCCTAAGTCATAAATCCTAATCTGTGACGTTTGAAGTACATGCTAAAAAATCCGAGTCACGGTCAACATTTTTTGAAGTTTCCGTGTGTAATGATCAGGCACAATGAATTAGAATAGAATTAATTTCTAAGAAACGGTGTGCATGAAACAATAAAAGAGTGCTGAAAATCGAACCCTAATTCATAAATCCTAATCTGTGACGTTTGAAGTACATGCTAAAAAATCCGAGTCACGGTCAACATTTTTTTAGATTTCCGTGGGTAATGATCAGGTATAATGAATTAGAATAGAATTAATTTCTAAGAAACGGTGTGCAGGAAACAATAGAAGAGTGCTTAAAATTGAACCCTAATTCATAAATCCTAATCTGTTACGTTTGAAGTACATGCTAAAAAATCCGAGTCACGGTCAACATTTTTTTAAATTTTCGTGGGTAATGATCAGGTATAATGAATTAAAATAGAATTAATTTCTAAGAAACGATGTGCAGGAAACAATAGAAGAGTGCTTAAAATCGAACCCTAATTCATAAATCCTAATCTGTTACGTTTGAAGTACATGCTAAAAAATCCGAGACACGGTCAACATTTTTTGAAATTTCCGTGTGTAATGATCAGGCACAATGAATTAGAATAGAATTAATTTCTAAGAAACGGTGTGTAGGAAACAATAGAAGAGTGCTAAAAATCGAACCCTAATTCATAAATCCTAATCTGTTACGTTTGAAGTACATGCTAAAAAATCTGAGTCACGGTCAACATTTTTTTAAATTTCCGTGTGTAATGATCAGGCACAATGAATTAGAATAGAATTAATTTCTAAGAAACGGTGTGCAGGAAACAATAGAAGAGTGCTTAAAATCGAACCCTAATTCATAAATCCGAATCTTTTACGTTTGAAGTACATGCTAAAAAATCCGAGTCACGGTCAACATTTTTTTAAATTTCCGTGGGTAATGAATAGGTATAATGAATTAGAATAGAATTAATTTCTAAGAAACGGAGTGCAGGAAACAATAGAAGAGTGCTTAAAATCGAACCCTAATTCATAAATCCTAATCTGTTACGTTTGAAGTACATGCTGAAAAATCCGAGTCACGGTCAACATTTTTTGAAATTTCCGTGTGTAATGATCAGGCAAAATGAATTAGAATAGAATTAATTTCTATGAAACGATGTACAGGA
This sequence comes from Cucurbita pepo subsp. pepo, assembly GCF_057944985.1. NCBI lineage: Eukaryota > Viridiplantae > Streptophyta > Magnoliopsida > Cucurbitales > Cucurbitaceae > Cucurbita > Cucurbita pepo. The sequence continues at coordinate 4,307,067 of NC_141816.1, read as the reverse complement.
AACAATAGAAGAGTGCTTAAAATCGAACCCTAATTCATAAATCATAATCTGTGACGTTTGAAATACATGCTAAAAAATCCGAGTCACGATCAACATTTTTTGAAACTTTCGTGTGTAATGATACGGCACAATGAATTATAATAGAATTAATTTCTAATAAACGGTGTGCATGAAACAATAGAAAAGTGATGAAAATGGAACCCTAATTCATAAATCCAAATCTGTGATGTTTGAAATACATTCTCCAAAATCCGAGTCACGGTCAACATTTTTTTAAATTTTCGTGTGTAATGATCATGCATAATGAATTAGAATAGAATTAATTTCTAAGAAACGGTGTGCAGGAAACAATAGAATAGTGCTGAAAATCGAACCCTAATTCATAAATCCTAATCTGTGACGTTTTCTAGTACATGCTAAAAAATCCGAGTCACGGTCAACATTTTTTGAAGTTTCCGTGTGTAATGATCAGGCACAATGAATTAGAATAGAATTAATTTCTAAGAAACGGTGTGCATGAAACAATAGAAGAGTGCTGAAAATCGAACCCTAATTCATAAATCATAATCTGTGACGTTTGAAGTACATGCTAAAAAATCCGAGTCACGATCAACATTTTTTGAAACTTTCGTGTGTAATGATACGGCACAATGAATTATAATAGAATTAATTTCTAATAAACGGTGTGCATGAAACAATAGAAAAGTGATGAAAATGGAACCCTAATTCATAAATCCAAATCTGTGATGTTTGAAATACATTCTCCAAAATCCGAGTCACGGTCAACATTTTTTTAAATTTTCGTGTGTAATGATCATGCATAATGAATTAGAATAGAATTAATTTCTAAGAAACGGTGTGCAGGAAACAATAGAATAGTGCTGAAAATCGAACCCTAATTCATAAATCCTAATCTGTGACGTTTTCTAGTACATGCTAAAAAATCCGAGTCACGGTCAACATTTTTTGAAGTTTCCGTGTGTAATGATCAGGCACAATGAATTAGAATAGAATTAATTTCTAAGAAACGGTGTGCATGAAACAATAGAAGAGTGCTGAAAATCGAACCCTAATTCATTAATCCTAATCTGTGACGTTTGAAGTACATGCTAAAAAATCCGAGTCACGGTCCACATTTTTTTAAATTTCCGTGGGTAATGATCAGGTATAATGAATTAGAATAGAATTAATTTCTAAGAAACGGTGTGCAGGAAACAATAGAAGAGTGCTTAAAATCGAACCCTAATTCATAAATCCTAATCTGTTACGTTTGAAGTACTTGCTAAAAAATCCGAGTAAAGGTCAAAATTTTTTGAAATTTCCGTGTGTAATGATCAGGCACAATGAATTAGAATAGAATTAATTTCTAAGAAACGGTGTGCAGGAAACAATAGAAGAGTGCTAAAAATCGAACCCTAATTCATAAATCCTAATCTGTTACGTTTGAAGTACATGCTAAAAAATCCGAGTCACGATCAACATTTTTTGAAACTTTCGTGTGTAATGATACGGCACAATGAATTATAATAGAATTAATTTCTAATAAACGGTGTGCATGAAACAATAGAAAAGTGATGAAAATGGAACCCTAATTCATAAATCCAAATCTGTGATGTTTGAAATACATTCTCCAAAATCCGAGTCACGGTCAACATTTTTTTAAATTTCCGTGTGTAATGATCAGGCACAATAAATTAGAATAGAATTCATTTCTAAGAAACGGTGTGCATGAAAGAATTGAAGAGTGATGAAAATCGAACGCTAATTCAGAAATCCTAATCAGTTACATTTGAAGTACATGCTAAAAAATCCGAGTCACGGTCAACATTTTTTTAAATTTCCGTGTGTAATGATGAGGCCCAATGAATTAGAATATAATTAATTTCTAAGAAACGGTGTGCAGGAAACAATAGAAGAGTGCTGAAAATCGAACCTTCATTCATAAAACCTAATCTGTTACGTTTGAAGTACATGCTAAAAAATCCGAGTCACGGTCAACATTTTTTTAAATTTTCGTGTGTAATGATCAGGCACAATGAATTAGAATAGAATTAATTTCTAAGAAACGGTGTGCATGAAACAATAGAAGAGTGCTTAAAATCGAACCCTAATTTATAAAAACTAATCTGTTACGTTTGAAGTACATGCTAAAAAATCGGATTCACGGTCAACATGTTTTGAAATTTTCGTGTTTAATGATTAGGCACAATGAATTAGAATAGCATTAATTTCTAAGAAACGATGTGCAGGAAACAATAGAAGAGTGCAGAAAATCGAACCCTAATTCATAAATATTAATCTGTGACGTTTGAAGTACATGCTAAAAAATTCGAGTCACGGTCAACATTTTTTTAAATTTCCGTGTGTAATGATCAGACACAATGAATTAGAATAGAATTAATTTCTAAGAAACGGTGTGCAGGAAACAATAGAAGAGTGCTGAAAATCGAACCCTAATTCATAAATCATAATCTGTGACGTTTGAAGTACATGCTAAAAAATCCGAGTCACGGTCAAGATTTTTTGAAATTTTCGTGTGTTGATAAGGCACAATGAATTAGAATAGAATTAGTTTCTTAGAAACGGTGTGCAGGAAACAATAGAAAAGTTCTTAAAATCGAACCATAATTCATAAAACCTAATCTGTTACGTTTGAAGTACATGCTAAAAAATCCGAGTCACGGTCAACATTTTTTTAAATTTCCATGGGTAATGATCAGGTATAATGAATTAGAATATGAAATTAATTTCTAAGAAACGGTGTGCAGGAAACAATAGAAGAGTGCTTAAAATCAAACCCTAATTCATAAATCCTAATCTGTTACGTTTGAAGTACTTGCTAAAAAATCCGAGTCACGGTCAACATTTTTTGAAATTTCCGTGTGTAATGATCAGGCACAATGAATTAGAATAGAATTAATTTCTAAGAAACGGTGTGCAGGAAACAATAGAAGAGTGCTAAAAATCCAACCCTAATTCATAAATCCTAATCTGTTACGTTTGAAGTACATGCTAAAAAATCCGAGTCACGGTCAACATTTTTTGAAGTTTCCGTGTGTAATGATCAGGCACAATGAATTAGAATAGAATTAATTTCTAAGAAACGATGTGCATGAAACAATAGAAGAGTGCAGAAAATCAAACCCTAATTCATAAATCCTAATCGGTGACGTTCGAAGTACATGCTAAAAAATCCGAGTCACGGTCAACATTTTTTGAAATTTTCGTGTGTTGATCAGGCACAATGAATTAGAATAGAATTAGTTTCTAAGAAACGGTGTACAGGAAACAGTAGAAAAGTGCTTAAAATCGAACCTTAATTCATAAAACCTAATCTGTTACGTTTGAAGTACATGCTAAAAAATCCGAGTCACGGTCAACATTTTTTTAAATTTTCGTGTGTAATGATCAGGCACAATGAATTAGAATAGAATTAATTTCTAAGAAACAGTGTGCATGAAACAATAGAAGAGTGCTTAAAATCGAACCCTAATTTATAAAAACTAATCTGTTACGTTTGAAGTACATGCTAAAAAATCGGATTCACGGTCAACATGTTTTGAAATTTTCGTGTGTAATGATTAGGCACAATGAATTAGAATAGCATTAATTTCTAAGAAACGATGTGCAGGAAACAATAGAAGAGTGCAGAAAATCGAACCCTAATTCATAAATACTAATCTGTGACGTTTGAAGTACATGCTAAAAAATTCGAGTCACGGTCAACATTTTTTTAATTTTCCGTGTGTAATGATCAGGCACAATGAATTAGAATAGAATTAATTTCTAAGAAACGGTGTGCAGGAAACAATAGAAGAGTGCTGAAAATCGAACCCTATTTCATAAATCATAATTTGTGACGTTTGAAGTACATGCTAAAAAATCCGAGTCACGGTCAAGATTTTTTGAAATTTTCGTTTGTTGATCAGGCACAATGATTTAGAATAAAATTAGTTTCTTAGAAACGGTGTGCAGGAAACAATAGAAAAGTTCTTAAAATCGAACCTTAATTCATAAAACCTAATCTGTTACGTTTGAAGTACATGTTAAAAATCCGAGTCACGGTCAACATTTTTTTAAATTTCCGTGTGTAATGATCAGGCACAATGAATTAGAATAGAATTCATTTCTAAGAAACGGTGTGCATGAAACAATTGAAGAGTGATGAAAATCGAACGCTAATTCAGAAATCCTAATCAGTTACATTTGAAGTACATGCTAAAAAATCCGAGTCACGGTCAACATTTTTTTAAATTTCCGTGTGTAATGATCAGGCATAACGAATTAGAATAGAATTAGTTTCTAAGAAACGGTGTGCAGGAAACAGTAGAAAAGTGCTTAAAATCGAACCTTAATTCATAAAACCTAATCTGTTACGTTTGAAGTACATGCTAAAAAATCCGAGTCACGGTCAAGATTTTTTTAAATTTCCGTGGGTAATGAATAGGTATAATGAATTAGAATAGAATTAATTTCTAAGAAACGGAGTGCAGGAAACAATAGAAGAGTGCTTAAAATCGAACCCTAATTCATAAATCCTAATCTGTTACGTTTGAAGTACATGCTGAAAAATCCGAGTCACGGTCAACATTTTTTGAAATTTCCGTGTGTAATGATTTGGCACAATGAATTAGAATAGCATTAATTTCTAAGAAACGATGTGCAGGAAACAATAGAAGAGTGCAGAAAATCGAACCCTAAGTCATAAATACTAATCTTTGACGTTTGAAGTACATGCTAAAAAATCCGAGTCACGGTCAACATTTTTTTAATTTTCCGTGTGTAATGATCAGGCACAATGAATTAGAATAGAATTAATTTCTAAGAAACGGTGTGGAGGAAACAATAGAAGAGTGCTGAAAATCGAACCCTAATTCATAAATTATAATCTGTGACATTTGAAGTACATGCTAAAAAATCCGAGTCACGGTCAAGATTTTTTGAAATTTTCGTTTGTTGATCAGGCACAATGATTTAGAATAAAATTAGTTTCTTAGAAACGGTGTGCAGGAAACAATAGAAAAGTTCTTAAAATCGAACCTTAATTCATAAAACCTAATCTGTTACGTTTGAAGTACATGCTAAAAAATCCGAGTCACGGTCAACATTTTTTGAAACTTTCGTGTGTAATGAGCAGGCACAATGAATTATAATAGAATTAATTTCTAAGAAACGGTGTGCATGAAACAATTGAAGAGTGATGAAAATCGAACGCTAATTCAGAAATCCTAATCAGTTACATTTGAAGTACATGCTAAAAAATCCGAGTCACGGTCAACATTTTTTGAAATTTGCGTGTGTAATGATCAGGCATAACGAATTAGAATAGAATTAATTTCTAAGAAACTGTGTGCAGGAAACAATAGAACAGTGCTGAAAATCGAACCCTAATTCATAAATCCTAATCTGTGACGTTTGAAGTACATGCTAAAAAATCCGAGTCACGGTCAATATTTTTTGAAATTTCCGTATGTAATGATCAGGCATAATGAATTATTATAGACTTAATTTCTAAGAAACTCTGTGCAGGAAACAATAGAACAGTGCTGAAAATCGAACCCTAATTCATAAATCCTAATCTGTAACGTTTGAAGTACATGCTAAAAAATCCGAGTCACGGTCAACATTTTTTGAAGTTTCCGTGTGTAATGATCAGGCACAATGAATTAGAATAGAATTAATTTCTAAGAAACGGTGTGCATGAAACAATAGAAGAGTGCAGAAAATCGAACCCTAATTCATAAATCCTAATCTGTGACGCTTGAAGTACATGCTAAAAAATCCGAGTCACGGTCAACATTTTTTGAAATTTTCATGTGTAATTATCAGGCACAATGAATTAGAATAGAATTAATTTCTAAGAAACGGTGTGCATGAAACAATAGAAGAGTGCTGAAAATCGAACCCTAATTCATAAATCCTAATCTGTGACGTTTGAAGTACATGCTAAAAAATCCGAGTCACGGTCAACATTTTTTTAAATTTCCGTGGGTAATGATCAGGTATAATGAATTAGAATAGAATTAATTTCTAAGAAACGGTGTGCAGGAAACAATAGAAGAGTGAATAGAATCGAACCCTAATTCATAAATCCTAATCTGTTACGTTTGAAGTACATGCTAAAAAATCCGAGTCACGGTCAACATTTTTTAAAATTTCCGTTCGTAATGATCAGGCACAATGAATTAGAATAGAATTAATTTCTATGAAACGATGTGCAGGAAACAATAGAGGAGTGCTTAAAATCGAACCCTAATTCATAAATCATAATCTGTGACGTTTGAAGTACATGCTAAAAAATCCGAGTCACGGTCAACATTTCTTTAAATTTCCGTGTGTAATGATCAGGCACAATGAATTAGAATAGAATTCATTTCTAAGAAACGGTGTGCATGAAACAATTGAAGAGTGATGAAAACCGAATGCTAATTGAGAAATCCTAATCAGTTACATTTGAAGTACATGCTAAAAAATCCGAGTCACGGTCAACATCTTTTAAAATTTCCGTGTGTAATGATCAGGCATAATGAATTAGAGTAGAATTAATTTCTAAGAAACTGTGTGCAGGAAACAATAGAACAGTGCTGAAAATCGAACCCTTATTCATAAATCCTAATCTGTGACGTTTGAAGTACATGCTAAAAAATCCGAGTCACGGTCAACATTTTTTGAAGTTTCCGTGTGTAATGATCAGGCACAATGAATTAAAATAGAATTAATTTCTAAGAAACGGTGTTCATGAAACAATCGAAGAGTGCTGAAAATTGAACCCTAATTAATAAATCATAATCTGAGACATTTGAAGTACATGCTAAAAAATCCGAGTCACGGTCAACATTTTTTTAAATTTCCGTGTGTAAAGATCAGGCACAATGAATTAGCATAGAATTAATTTCTAAGAAACGGTGTGCATGAAACAATAGAAGAGTGCAGACAATCGAACCCTAATTCATAAATACTAATCTGTGACGATTGAAGTACATGCTAAAAAATTCGAGTCACGGTCAACATTTTTTTAAATTTCCGTGTGTAATGATCAGGCACAATGAATTAGAATAGAATTCATTTCTAAGAAACGGTGTGCATGAAACAATTGAAGAGTGATGAAAATCGAACCCTAATTCATAAATCCTAATCAGTTACATTTGAAGTACATGCTAAAAAATCCGAGTCACGGTCAACATTTTTTGAAATTTCCGTGTGTAATCATCACGCACAATGAATTAGAATAGAATTAATTTCTAAGAAACGGTGTGCATGAAAAAATAGAAGAGTGCTTAAAATCGAACCCTAATTCATAAAAACTAATCTGTTACGTTTGAAGTACATGCTAAAAAATCCGAATCACGGTCAACATTTTTTTAAATTTCCGTGTGTAATGATCAGGCACAATGAATTAGAATAGAATTCATTTCTAAGAAACGGTGTGCATGAAACAATTGAAGAGTGATGAAAATCGAACGCTAATTCAGAAATCCTAATCAGTTACATTTGAAGTACATGCTAAAAAATCCGAGTCACGGTCAACATTTTTTGAAATTTCAGTGTGTAATGATCAGGCATAATGAATTAGAATAGAATTAATTTCTAAGAAACTGTGTGCAGGAAACAATAGAACAGTGCTGAAAATCGAACCCTAATTCATAAATCCTAATCTGTGACATTTGAAGTACATGCTAAAAAATCCGAGTCACGGTCAACATTTTTTTAATTTTCCGTGTGTAATGATCAGGCACAATGAATTAGAATAGAATTAATTTCTAAGAAACGGTGTGCAGGAAACAATAGAAGAGTGCTGAAAATCGAACCCTAATTCATAAATCCTAATCTGTGACGTTTGAAGTACATGCTAAAAAATCCGAGTCACGGTCAACATTTTTTGAAATTTTCGTGTGTTAATCAGGCACAATGAATTAGAATAGAATTAGTTTTTAAGAAACGGTGTACAGGAAACAATAGAAAAGTGCTTAAAATCGAACCCTAATTCATAAAAATTAATCTGTTACGTTTGAAGTACATGCTAAAAAATCCGATTCACGGTCAACATTTTTTGAAATTTTCGTGTGTAATGATTAGGCACAATGAATTAGAATAGAGTTAATTTCTAAGAAACGGTGTGCAGGAAACAATAGAAGAGTGCTTAAAATCGAACCCTAATTCATAAATCCTAATCTGTTACGTTTGAAGTACATGCTAAAAAATCCGAGTCATGGTCAAGATTTGTTTAAATTTCCGTGTGTAATGATCAGGCATAATGAATTAGAATAGAATTAATTTCTAAGAAACTGTGTGCAGGAAACAATAGAACAGTGCTGAAAATCGAACCCTAATTCATAAATCCTAATCTGTGACGTTTGAAGTACATGCTAAAAAATCCGAATCACGGTCAACATTTTTTGAAGTTTCCGTGTGTAATGATCAGGCACAATGAATTAGAATAGAATTAATTTCTAAGAAACTGTGTGCATGAAACAATAGAAGAGTGCAGAAAATCGAACCCTAATTCATAAATCCTAATCTGTGACGTTTGAAGTACATGCTAAAAAATCCGAGTCACGGTCAACATTTTTTGAAATTTCGTGTGTTAATCAGGCACAATGAATTAGAATAGAATTAGTTTTTAAGAAACGGTGTGCAGGAAACAATAGAAAAGTGCTTAAAATCGAACCCTAATTCATAAAAATTAATCTGTTACGTTTGAAGTACATGCTAAAAAATCCGATTCACGGTCAACATTTCTTGAAATTTTCGTGTGTAATGATTAGGCACAATGAATTAGAATAGAGTTAATGTCTAAGAAACGGTGTGCAGGAAACAATAGAAGAGTGCTTAAAATCGAACCCTAATTCATAAATCCTAATCTGTGACGTTTGAAGTACATGCTAAAAAATCCGAGTCACGGTCAACATTTTTTGAAATTTCCGTGTGTAATGATCAGGCACAATGAATTAGAATAGAATTAATTTCTATGAAACGATGTGCAGGAAACAATTGAAGAGTGCTGAAAATCGAACCCTAATTCATAAATCCTAATCTGTGACGTTTGAAGTACATGCTAAAAAATCCGAGTCACGGTCAACATTTGTTGAAATTTTCGTGTGTAATGATCAGGCACAATGAATTATATAAAATTAATTTCTAAGAAACGGTGTGGAGGAAACAATAGAAGAGTGCTGAAAATCGAACCCTAATTCATAAATTCTAATCTGTGACGTTTGAAGTACATGTTAAAAAATCCGAGTCACGGTCAATATTTTTTTAAATTACCGTGTGTAATGATCAGGCACAATGAATTAGAATAGAATTAAATTTCTATGAAACGATGTGCAGGAAACAATAGAAGAGTGCTTAAAATCGAACCCTAATTCATAAATCATAAACTGTGACGTATGAAGTACATGCTAAAAAATCCGAGTCACGGTCAACATTTTTTTAAATTTCCGTGTGTAATGATCAGGCACAATGAATTAGAATAGAATTCATTTCTAAGAAACGGTGTGCATGAAACAATTGAAGAGTGATGAAAATCGAACGCTAATTCAGAAATCCTAATCAGTTACATTTGAAGTACATGCTAAAAAATCCGAGTCACGGTCAACATCTTTTAAAATTTCCGTGTGTAATGATCAGGCATAATGAATTAGAATAGAATTAATTTCTAAGAAACTGTGTGCAGGAAACAATAGAACAGTGCTGAAAATCGAACCCTTATTCATAAATCCTAATCTGTGACGTTTGAAGTACATGCTAAAAAATCCGAGTCACGGTCAACATTTTTTGAAGTTTCCGTGTGTAATGATCAGGCACAATGAATTAGAATAGAATTAATTTCTAAGAAACGGTGTTCATGAAACAATCGAAGAGTGCTGAAAATTGAACCGAAATTCATAAATCATAATCTGAGACGTTTGAAGTACATGCTAAAAAATCCGAGTCACGGTCAACATTTTTTTAAATTTCCGTGTGTAAAGATCAGGCACAATGAATTAGCATAGAATTAATTTATAAGAAACGGTGTGCATGAAACAATAGAAGAGTGCAGACAATCGAACCCTAATTCATAAATACTAATCTGTGACGTTTGAAGTACATGCTAAAAAATCCGAGTCACGGTCAACAAATTTTTGAAATTTCCGTGTGTAATCATCAGGCACAATGAATTAGAATAGAATTAATTTCTAAGAAAGGGTTTCATGAAAAAATAGAAGAGTGCTTAAAATCGAACCCTAATTCATAAAAACTAATTTGTTACGTTTGAAGTACATGCTAAAAAATCCGAGTCACGGTCAACATCTTTTAAAATTTCCGTGTGTAATGATCAGACATAATGAATTAGAATAGAATTAATTTCTAAGAAACTGTGTGCAGGAAACAATAGAACAGTGCTGAAAATCGAACCCTTATTCATAAATCCTAATCTGTGACGTTTGAAGTACATGCTAAAAAATCCGAGTCACGGTCAACATTTTTTGAAGTTTCCGTGTGTAATGATCAGGCACAATGAATTAGAATAGAATTAATTTCTAAGAAACGGTGTTCATGAAACAATCGAAGAGTGCTGAAAGATGAACCCTAATTCATAAATCATAATCTGAGACGTTTGAAGTACATGCTAAAAAATCCGAGTCACGGTCAACATTTTTTTAAATTTCCGTGTGTAAAGATCAGGCACAATGAATTAGCATAGAATTAATTTCTAAGAAACGGTGTGCATGAAACAATAGAAGAGTGCAGACAATCGAACCCTAATTCATAAATACTAATCTGTGACGTTTGAAGTACATGCTAAAAAATCCGAGTCACGGTCAACATTTTTTGAAATTTCCGTGTGTAATCATCAGGCACAATGAATTAGAATAGAATTAATTTCTAAGAAAGGGTTTCATGAAAAAATAGAAGAGTGCTTAAAATCGAACCCTAATTCATAAAAACTAATCTGTTACGTTTGAAGTACATGCTAAAAAATCCGAGTCACGGTCAACATTTTTTTAAATTTCCGTGTGTAATGATCAGGCACAATGAATTAGAATAGAATTCATTTCTAAGAAACGGTGTGCATGAAACAATTGAAGAGTGATGAAAATCGAACGCTAATTCAGAAATCCTAATCAGTTACATTTGAAGTACATGCTAAAAAATCCGAGTCACGGTCAACATTTTTTGAAATTTCCGTGTGTAATGATCAGGCATAATGAATTAGAATAGAATTAATTTCTAAGAAACTGTGTGCAGGAAACAATAGAACAGTGCTGAGAATCGAACCCTAATTCATAAATCCTAATCTGTGACGTTTGAAATACATGCTAAAAAATCCAAGTCACGGTCAACATTTTTTGAAGTTTCCGTGTGTAATGATCAGGCACAATGAATTAGAATAGAATTAATTTCTAAGAAACTGTGTGCATGAAACAATAGAAGAGTGCAGAAAATCGAACCCTAATTCATAAATCCTAATCTGTGACGTTTGAAGTACATGCTAAAAAATCCGAGTCACGGTCAACATTTTTTGAAATTTCCGTGTTTAATGATCAGGCACAATGAATTAGAATAGAATTAATTTCTAAGAAACGATGTGCAGGAAACAATAGAAGAGTGCTTAAAATCGAACCCTAATTCATAAATCCTAATCTGTTACGTTTGAAGTACATGCTAAAAAATCCGAATCACGGTCAACATTTTTTTAAATTTCCGTGTGTAATGATCAGGCACAATGAATTAGAATAGAATTCATTTCTAAGAAACGGTGTGCATGAAACAATTGAAGAGTGATGAAAATCGAACGCTAATTCAGAAATCCTAATCAGTTACATTTGAAGTACATGCTAAAAAATCCGAGTCACGGTCAACATTTTTTGAAATTTCCGTGTGTAATGATCAGGCATAATGAATTAGAATAGAATTAATTTCTAAGAAACTGTGTGCAGGAAACAATAGAACAGTGCTGAGAATCGAACCCTAATTCATAAATCCTAATCTGTGACGTTTGAAATACATGCTAAAAAATCCAAGTCACGGTCAACATTTTTTGAAGTTTCCGTGTGTAATGATCAGGCACAATGAATTAGAATAGAATTAATTTCTAAGAAACTGTGTGCATGAAACAATAGAAGAGTGCAGAAAATCGAACCCTAATTCATAAATCCTAATCTGTGACGTTTGAAGTACATGCTAAAAAATCCGAGTCACGGTCAACATTTTTTGAAATTTTCGTGTGTTAATCAGGCACAATGAATTAGAATAGAATTAGTTTTTAAGAAACGGTGTGCAGGAAACAATAGAAAAGTGCTTAAAATCGAACCCTAATTCATAAAAATTAATCTGTTACGTTTGAAGTACATGCTAAAAAATCCGATTCACGGTCAACATTTTTTGAAATTTTCGTGTGTAATGATTAGGCACAATGAATTAGAATAGAGTTAATTTCTAAGAAACGGTGTGCAGGAAACAATAGAAGAGTGCTTAAAATCGAACCCTAATTCATAAAAACTAATCTGTTACGTTTGAAGTACATGCTAAAAAATCCGAGTCACGGTCAAGATTTTTTTAAATTTCCGTGTGTAATGATCACGCCCAATGAATTAGAATATAATTAATTTCTAAGAAACAGTGTGCATGAAACAATAGAAGAGTGCTGAAAATCGAACCTTAATTCATAAAACCTAATCTGTTACGTTTGAAGTACATGCTAAAAAATCCGAGTCACGGTCAACATTTTTTTAAATTTACGTGTGTAATGATCAGGCACAATGAATTAGAATAGAATTAATTTCTAAGAAACGGTGTGCATGAAAAAATAGAAGAGTGCTTAAAATCGAACCCTAATTCATAAAAACTAATCTGTTACGTTTGAAGTACATGCAAAAAAATCCGATTCACGGTCAACATTTTTTGAAATTTTCGTGTGTAATGATTAGGCACAATGAATTAGAATAGAATTAATTTCTAAGAAACGGTGTGCAGGAAACAATAGAAGAGTGCTTAAAATCGAACCGTAATTCATAAATCCTAATCTGTTACGTTTGAAGTACATGCTAAAAAATCCGAGTCACGGTCAAGATTTTTTTAAATTTCCGTGTGTAATGATCACGCCCAATGAATTAGAATATAATTAATTTCTAAGAAACAGTGTGCATGAAACAATAGAAGAGTGCTGAAAATCGAACCTTAATTCCTAAATCCTAATCTGTTACGTTTGAAGTACATGCTAAAAAATCCGAGTCACGGTCAACATTTTTTGAAGTTTCCGTGTGTAATGATCAGGCACAATGAATTAGAATAGAATTAATTTCTAAGAAACGGTGTTCATGAAACAATCGAAGAGTGCTGAAAATTGAACCCTAATTCATAAATCATAATCTGAGACGTTTGAAGTACATGCTAAAAAATCCGAGTCACGGTCAACATTTTTTTAAATTTCCGTGTGTAAAGATCAGGCACAATGAATTAGCATAGAATTAATTTGTAAGAAACGGTGTGCATGAAACAATAGAAGAGTGCAGACAATCGAACCCTAATTTATAAATACTAATCTGTGACGTTTGAAGTACATGCTAAAAAATCCGAGTCACGGTCAACAAATTTTTGAAATTTCCGTGTGTAATCATCAGGCACAATGAATTAGAATAGAATTAATTTCTAAGAAAGGGTTTCATGAAAAAATAGAAGAGTGCTTAAAATCGAACCCTAATTCATAAAAACTAATCTGTTACGTTTGAAGTACATGCTAAAAAATCCGAGTCACGGTCAACATTTTTTTAAATTTCCGTGTGTAATGATCAGGCACAATGAATTAGAATAGAATTCATTTCTAAGAAACGGTGTGCATGAAACAATTGAAGAGTGATGAAAATCGAACGCTAATTCAGAAATCCTAATCAGTTACATTTGAAGTACATGCTAAAAAATCCGAGTCACGGTCAACATTTTTTGAAATTTCCGTGTGTAATGATCAGGCATAATGAATTAGAATAGAATTAATTTCTAAGAAACTGTGTGCAGGAAACAATAGAACAGTGCTGAAAATCGAACCCTAATTCATAAATCCTAATCTGTGACGTTTGAAGTACATGCTAAAAAATCCAAGTCACGGTCAACATTTTTTGAAGTTTCCGTGTGTAATGATCAGGCACAATGAATTAGAATAGAATTAATTTCTAAGAAACGGTGTTCATGAAACAATCGAAGAGTGCTGAAAATTGAACCCTAATTCATAAATCATAATCTGAGACGTTTGAAGTACATGCTAAAAAATCCGAGTCACGGTCAACATTTTTTTAAATTTCCGTGTGTAAAGATCAGGCACAATGAATTAGCATAGAATTAATTTCTAAGAAACGGTGTGCATGAAACAATAGAAGAGTGCAGACAATCGAACCCTAATTCATAAATACTAATCTGTGACGATTGAAGTACATGCTAAAAAATTCGAGTCACGGTCAACATTTTTTTAAATTTCCGTGTGTAATGATCAGGCACAATGAATTAGAATAGAATTCATTTCTAAGAAACGGTGTGCATGAAACAATTGAAGAGTGATGAAAATCGAACCCTAATTCATAAATCCTAATCAGTTACATTTGAAGTACATGCTAAAAAATCCGAGTCACGGTCAACATTTTTTGAAATTTCCGTGTGTAATCATCACGCACAATGAATTAGAATAGAATTAATTTCTAAGAAACGGTGTGCATGAAAAAATAGAAGAGTGCTTAAAATCGAACCCTAATTCATAAAAACTAATCTGTTACGTTTGAAGTACATGCTAAAAAATCCGAATCACGGTCAACATTTTTTTAAATTTCCGTGTGTAATGATCAGGCACAATGAATTAGAATAGAATTCATTTCTAAGAAACGGTGTGCATGAAACAATTGAAGAGTGATGAAAATCGAACGCTAATTCAGAAATCCTAATCAGTTACATTTGAAGTACATGCTAAAAAATCCGAGTCACGGTCAACATTTTTTGAAATTTCAGTGTGTAATGATCAGGCATAATGAATTAGAATAGAATTAATTTCTAAGAAACTGTGTGCAGGAAACAATAGAACAGTGCTGAAAATCGAACCCTAATTCATAAATCCTAATCTGTGACATTTGAAGTACATGCTAAAAAATCCGAGTAACGGTCAACATTTTTTTAATTTTCCGTGTGTAATGATCAGGCACAATGAATTAGAATAGAATTAATTTCTAAGAAACGGTGTGCAGGAAACAATAGAAGAGTGCTGAAAATCGAACCCTAATTCATAAATCCTAATCTGTGACGTTTGAAGTACATGCTAAAAAATCCGAGTCACGGTCAACATTTTTTGAAATTTTCGTGTGTTAATCAGGCACAATGAATTAGAATAGAATTAGTTTTTAAGAAACGGTGTACAGGAAACAATAGAAAAGTGCTTAAAATCGAACCCTAATTCATAAAAATTAATCTGTTACGTTTGAAGTACATGCTAAAAAATCCGATTCATGGTCAACATTTTTTGAAATTTTCGTGTGTAATGATTAGGCACAATGAATTAGAATAGACTTAATTTCTAAGAAACGGTGTGCAGGAAACAATAGAAGAGTGCTTAAAATCGAACCCTAATTCATAAATCCTAATCTGTTACGTTTGAAGTACATGCTAAAAAATCCGAGTCATGGTCAAGATTTTTTTAAATTTCCGTGTGTAATGATCAGGCATAATGAATTAGAATAGAATTAATTTCTAAGAAACTGTGTGCAGGAAACAATAGAACAGTGCTGAAAATCGAACCCTAATTCATAAATCCTAATCTGTGACGTTTGAAGTACATGCTAAAAAATCCGAATCACGGTCAACATTTTTTGAAGTTTCCGTGTGTAATGATCAGGCACAATGAATTAGAATAGAATTAATTTCTAAGAAACGGTGTGCATGAAAAAATAGAAGAGTGCTTAAAATCGAACCCTAATTCATAAAAACTAATCTGTTACGTTTGAAGTACATGCTAAAAAATCCGAGTCATGGTCAAGATTTTTTTAAATTTCCGTGTGTAATGATCAGGCATAATGAATTAGAATAGAATTAATTTCTAAGAAACTGTGTGCAGGAAACAATAGAACAGTGCTGAAAATCGAACCCTAATTCATAAATCCTAATCTGTGACGTTTGAAGTACATGCTAAAAAATCCGAATCACGGTCAACATTTTTTGAAATTTCCGTGTGTAATCATCACGCACAATGAATTAGAATAGAATTAATTTCTAAGAAACGGTGTGCATGAAAAAATAGAAGAGTGCTTAAAATCGAACCCTAATTCATAAAAACTAATCTGTTACGTTTGAAGTACATGCTAAAAAATCCGAATCACGGTCAACATTTTTTTAAATTTCCGTGTGTAATGATCAGGCACAATGAATTAGAATAGAATTCATTTCTAAGAAACGGTGTGCATGAAACAATTGAAGAGTGATGAAAATCGAACGCTAATTCAGAAATCCTAATCAGTTACATTTGAAGTACATGCTAAAAAATCCGAGTCACGGTCAACATTTTTTGAAATTTCAGTGTGTAATGATCAGGCATAATGAATTAGAATAGAATTAATTTCTAAGAAACTGTGTGCAGGAAACAATAGAACAGTGCTGAAAATCGAACCCTAATTCATAAATCCTAATCTGTGACATTTGAAGTACATGCTAAAAAATCCGAGTAACGGTCAACATTTTTTTAATTTTCCGTGTGTAATGATCAGGCACAATGAATTAGAATAGAATTAATTTCTAAGAAACGGTGTGCAGGAAACAATAGAAGAGTGCTGGAAATCGAACCCTAATTCATAAATCCTAATCTGTGACGTTTGAAGTACATGCTAAAAAATCCGAGTCACGGTCAACATTTTTTGAAATTTTCGTGTGTTAATCAGGCACAATGAATTAGAATAGAATTAGTTTTTAAGAAACGGTGTACAGGAAACAATAGAAAAGTGCTTAAAATCGAACCCTAATTCATAAAAATTAATCTGTTACGTTTGAAGTACATGCTAAAAAATCCGATTCATGGTCAACATTTTTTGAAATTTTCGTGTGTAATGATTAGGCACAATGAATTAGAATAGAGTTAATTTCTAAGAAACGGTGTGCAGGAAACAATAGAAGAGTGCTTAAAATCGAACCCTAATTCATAAATCCTAATCTGTTACGTTTGAAGTACATGCTAAAAAATCCGAGTCATGGTCAAGATTTTTTTAAATTTCCGTGTGTAATGATCAGGCATAATGAATTAGAATAGAATTAATTTCTAAGAAACTGTGTGCAGGAAACAATAGAACAGTGCTGAAAATCGAACCCTAATTCATAAATCCTAATCTGTGACGTTTGAAGTACATGCTAAAAAATCCGAATCACGGTCAACATTTTTTGAAGTTTCCGTGTGTAATGATCAGGCACAATGAATTAGAATAGAATTAATTTCTAAGAAACTGTGTGCATGAAACAATAGAAGAGTGCAGAAAATCGAACCCTAATTCATAAATCCTAATCTGTGACGTTTGAAGTACATGCTAAAAAATCCGAGTCACGGTCAACATTTTTTGAAATTTCGTGTGTTAATCAGGCACAATGAATTAGAATAGAATTAGTTTTTAAGAAACGGTGTGCAGGAAACAATAGAAAAGTGCTTAAAATCGAACCCTAATTCATAAAAATTAATCTGTTACGTTTGAAGTACATGCTAAAAAATCCAATTCACGGTCAACATTTCTTGAAATTTTCGTGTGTAATGATTAGGCACAATGAATTAGAATAGAGTTAATTTCTAAGAAACGGTGTGCAGGAAACAATAGAAGAGTGCTTAAAATCGAACCCTAATTCATAAAAACTAATCTGTTACGTTTGAAGTACATGCTAAAAAATCCGAGTCACGGTCAAGATTTTTTTAAATTTCCGTGTGTAATGATCACGCCCAATGAATTAGAATATAATTAATTTCTAAGAAACGGTGTGCATGAAACAATAGAAGAGTGCTGAAAATCGAACCTTAATTCCTAAATCCTAATCTGTTACGTTTGAAGTACATGCTAAAAAATCCGAGTCACGGTCAAGATTTTTTTTAAATTTCCGTGTGTAATGATCAGGCATAATGAATTAGAATAGAATTAATTTCTAAAAAACTGTGTGCAGGAAACAATAGAATAGTGCTGAAAATCGAACCCTAATTCATAAATCCTAATCTGTGACGTTTGAAGTACATGCTAAAAAATCCGAGTCACGGTCAACATTTTTTGAAATTTCCGTGTGTAATGATCAGGCACAATGAATTAGAATAGAATTAATTTCTATGAAACGATGTGCAGGAAACAATTGAAGAGTGCTGAAAATCGAACCCTAATTCATAAATCCTAATCTGTGACGTTTGAAGTACATGCTAAAAAATCCGAGTCACGGTCAACATTTGTTGAAATTTTCGTGTGCAATGATCAGGCACAATGAATTATATAAAATTAATTTCTAAGAAACGGTGTGGAGGAAACAATAGAAGAGTGCTGAAAATCGAACCCTAATTCATAAATTCTAATCTGTGACGTTTGAAGTACATGTTAAAAAATCCGAGTCACGGTCAATATTTTTTTAAATTACCGTGTGTAATGATCAGGCACAATGAATTAGAATAGAATTAAATTTCTATGAAACGATGTGCAGGAAACAATAGAAGAGTGCTTAAAATCGAACCCTAATTCATAAATCATAAACTGTGACGTTTGAAGTACATGCTAAAAAATCCGAGTCACGGTCAACATTTTTTTAAATTTCCGTGTGTAATGATCAGGCACAATGAATTAGAATAGAATTCATTTCTAAGAAACGGTGTGCATGAAACAATTGAAGAGTGATGAAAATCGAACGCTAATTCAGAAATCCTAATCAGTTACATTTGAAGTACATGCTAAAAAATCCGAGTCACGGTCAACATCTTTTAAAATTTCCGTGTGTAATGATCAGGCATAATGAATTAGAATAGAATTAATTTCTAAGAAACTGTGTGCAGGAAACAATAGAACAGTGCTGAAAATCGAACCCTTATTCATAAATCCTAATCTGTGACGTTTGAAGTACATGCTAAAAAATCCGAGTCACGGTCAACATTTTTTGAAGTTTCCGTGTGTAATGATCAGGCACAATGAATTAGAATAGAATTAATTTCTAAGAAACGGTGTTCATGAAACAATCGAAGAGTGCTGAAAATTGAACCCTAATTCATAAATCATAATCTGAGATGTTTGAAGTACATGCTAAAAAATCCGAGTCACGGTCAACATTTTTTTAAATTTCCGTGTGTAAAGATCAGGCACAATGAATTAGCATAGAATTAATTTCTAAGAAACGGTGTGCATGAAACAATAGAAGAGTGCAGACAATCGAACCCTAATTCATAAATACTAATCTGTGACGTTTGAAGTACATGCTAAAAAATCCGAGTCACGATCAACAAATTTTTGAAATTTCCGTGTGTAATCATCAGGCACAATGAATTAGAATAGAATTAATTTCTAAGAAAGGGTTTCATGAAAAAATAGAAGAGTGCTTAAAATCGAACCCTAATTCATAAAAACTAATTTGTTACGTTTGAAGTACATGCTAAAAAATCCGAGTCACGGTCAACATCTTTTAAAATTTCCGTGTGTAATGATCAGGCATAATGAATTAGAATAGAATTAATTTCTAAGAAACTGTGTGCAGGAAACAATAGAACAGTGCTGAAAATCGAACCCTTATTCATAAATCCTAATCTGTGACGTTTGAAGTACATGCTAAAAAATCCGAGTCACGGTCAACATTTTTTGAAGTTTCCGTGTGTAATGATCAGGCACAATGAATTAGAATAGAATTAATTTCTAAGAAACGGTGTTCATGAAACAATCGAAGAGTGCTGAAAGATGAACCCTAATTCATAAATCATAATCTGAGACGTTTGAAGTACATGCTAAAAAATCCGAGTCACGGTCAACATTTTTTTAAATTTCCGTGTGTAAAGATCAGGCACAATGAATTAGCATAGAATTAATTTCTAAGAAACGGTGTGCATGAAACAATAGAAGAGTGCAGACAATCGAACCCTAATTCATAAATACTAATCTGTGACGTTTGAAGTACATGCTAAAAAATCCGAGTCACGGTCAACATTTTTTGAAATTTCCGTGTGTAATCATCACGCACAATGAATTAGAATAGAATTAATTTCTAAGAAAGGGTTTCATGAAAAAATAGAAGAGTGCTTAAAATCGAACCCTAATTCATAAAAACTAATCTGTTACGTTTGAAGTACATGCTAAAAAATCCGAGTCACGGTCAACATTTTTTTAAATTTCCGTGTGTAATGATCAGGCACAATGAATTAGAATAGAATTCATTTCTAAGAAACGGTGTGCATGAAACAATTGAAGAGTGATGAAAATCGAACGCTAATTCAGAAATCCTAATCAGTTACATTTGAAGTACATGCTAAAAAATCCGAGTCACGGTCAACATTTTTTGAAATTTCCGTGTGTAATGATCAGGCATAATGAATTAGAATAGAATTAATTTCTAAGAAACTGTGTGCAGGAAACAATAGAACAGTGCTGAGAATCGAACCCTAATTCATAAATCCTAATCTGTGACGTTTGAAGTACATGCTAAAAAATCCAAGTCACGGTCAACATTTTTTGAAGTTTCCGTGTGTAATGATCAGGCACAATGAATTAGAATAGAATTAATTTCTAAGAAACTGTGTGCATGAAACAATAGAAGAGTGCAGAAAATCGAACCCTAATTCATAAATCCTAATCTGTGACGTTTGAAGTACATGCTAAAAAATCCGAGTCACGGTCAACATTTTTTGAAATTTTCGTGTGTTAATCAGGCACAATGAATTAGAATAGAATTAGTTTTTAAGAAACGGTGTGCAGGAAACAATAGAAAAGTGCTTAAAATCGAACCCTAATTCATAAAAATTAATCTGTTACGTTTGAAGTACATGCTAAAAAATCCGATTCACGGTCAACATTTTTTGAAATTTTCGTGTGTAATGATTAGGCACAATGAATTAGAATAGAGTTAATTTCTAAGAAACGGTGTGCAGGAAACAATAGAAGAGTGCTTAAAATCGAACCCTAATTCATAAAAACTAATCTGTTACGTTTGAAGTACATGCTAAAAAATCCGAGTCACGGTCAAGATTTTTTTAAATTTCCGTGTGTAATGATCACGCCCAATGAATTAGAATATAATTAATTTCTAAGAAACAGTGTGCATTAAACAATAGAAGAGTGCTGAAAATCGAACCCTAATTCATAAAACCTAATCTGTTACGTTTGAAGTACATGCTAAAAAATCCGAGTCACGGTCAACATTTTTTTAAATTTACGTGTGTAATGATCAGGCACAATGAATTAGAATAGAATTAATTTCTAAGAAACGGTGTGCATGAAAAAATAGAAGAGTGCTTAAAATCGAACCCTAATTCATAAAAACTAATCTGTTACGTTTGAAGTACATGCAAAAAAATCCGATTCACGGTCAACATTTTTTGAAATTTTCGTGTGTAATGATTAGGCACAATGAATTAGAATAGAATTAATTTCTAAGAAACGGTGTGCAGGAAGCAATAGAAGAGTGCTTAAAATCGAACCCTAATTCATAAATCCTAATCTGTTACGTTTGAAGTACATGCTAAAAAATCCGAGTCACGGTCAACATTTTTTTAAATTTCCGTGTGTAATGATCAGGCATAATGAATTAGAATAGAATTAATTTCTAAAAAACTGTGTGCAGGAAACAATAGAATAGTGCTGAAATCGAACCCTAATTCATAAATCCTAATCTGTGACGTTTGAAGTAAATGCTAAAAAATCCGAGTCACGGTCAACATTTTTTGAAGTTTCCGTGTGTAATGATCAGGCACAATGAATTAGAATAGAATTAATTTCTAAGAAACGGTGTTCATGAAACAATCGAAGAGTGCTGAAAATTGAACCCTAATTCATAAATCATAATCTGAGACGTTTGAAGTACATGCTAAAAAATCCGAGTCACGGTCAACATTTTTTTAAATTTCCGTGTGTAAAGATCAGGCACAATGAATTAGCATAGAATTAATTTGTAAGAAACGGTGTGCATGAAACAATAGAAGAGTGCAGACAATCGAACCCTAATTTATAAATACTAATCTGTGACGTTTGAAGTACATGCTAAAAAATCCGAGTCACGGTCAACAAATTTTTGAAATTTCCGTGTGTAATCATCAGGCACAATGAATTAGAATAGAATTAATTTCTAAGAAAGGGTTTCATGAAAAAATAGAAGAGTGCTTAAAATCGAACCCTAATTCATAAAAACTAATTTGTTACGTTTGAAGTACATGCTAAAAAATCCGAGTCACGGTCAACATCTTTTAAAATTTCCGTGTGTAATGATCAGGCATAATGAATTAGAATAGAATTAATTTCTAAGAAACTGTGTGCAGGAAACAATAGAACAGTGCTGAAAATCGAACCCTTATTCATAAATCCTAATCTGTGACGTTTGAAGTACATGCTAAAAAATCCGAGTCACGGTCAACATTTTTTGAAGTTTCCGTGTGTAATGATCAGGCACAATGAATTAGAATAGAATTAATTTCTAAGAAACGGTGTTCATGAAACAATCGAAGAGTGCTGAAAATTGAACCCTAATTCATAAATCATAATCTGAGACGTTTGAAGTACATGCTAAAAAATCCGAGTCACGGTCAACATTTTTTTAAATTTCCGTGTGTAAAGATCAGGCACAATGAATTAGCATAGAATTAATTTCTAAGAAACGGTGTGCATGAAACAATAGAAGAGTGCAGACAATCGAACCCTAATTCATAAATACTAATCTGTGACGTTTGAAGTACATGCTAAAAAATCCGAGTCACGGTCAACATTTTTTGAAATTTCCGTGTGTAATCATCAGGCACAATGAATTAGAATAGAATTAATTTCTAAGAAAGGGTTTCATGAAAAAATAGAAGAGTGCTTAAAATCGAACCCTAATTCATAAAAACTAATCTGTTACGTTTGAAGTACATGCTAAAAAATCCGAGTCACGGTCAACATTTTTTTAAATTTCCGTGTGTAATGATCAGGCACAATGAATTAGAATAGAATTCATTTCTAAGAAACGGTGTGCATGAAACAATTGAAGAGTGATGAAAATCGAACGCTAATTCAGAAATCCTAATCAGTTACATTTGAAGTACATGCTAAAAAATCCGAGTCACGGTCAACATTTTTTGAAATTTCCGTGTGTAATGATCAGGCATAATGAATTAGAATAGAATTAATTTCTAAGAAACTGTGTGCAGGAAACAATAGAACAGTGCTGAAAATCGAACCCTAATTCATAAATCCTAATCTGTGACGTTTGAAGTACATGCTAAAAAATCCAAGTCACGGTCAACATTTTTTGAAGTTTCCGTGTGTAATGATCAGGCACAATGAATTAGAATAGAATTAATTTCTAAGAAACGGTGTTCATGAAACAATCGAAGAGTGCTGAAAATTGAACCCTAATTCATAAATCATAATCTGAGACGTTTGAAGTACATGCTAAAAAATCCGAGTCACGGTCAACATTTTTTTAAATTTCCGTGTGTAAAGATCAGGCACAATGAATTAGCATAGAATTAATTTCTAAGAAACGGTGTGCATGAAACAATAAAAGAGTGCAGACAATCGAACCCTAATTCATAAATACTAATCTGTGACGTTTGAAGTACATGCTAAAAAATCCGAGTCACGGTCAACAAATTTTTGAAATTTCCGTGTGTAATCATCAGGCACAATGAATTAGAATAGAATTAATTTCTAAGAAAGGGTTTCATGAAAAAATAGAAGAGTGCTTAAAATCGAACCCTAATTCATAAAAACTAATTTGTTACGTTTGAAGTACATGCTAAAAAATCCGAGTCACGGTCAACATCTTTTAAAATTTCCGTGTGTAATGATCAGGCATAATGAATTAGAATAGAATTAATTTCTAAGAAACTGTGTGCAGGAAACAATAGAACAGTGCTGAAAATCGAACCCTTATTCATAAATCCTAATCTGTGACGTTTGAAGTACATGCTAAAAAATCCGAGTCACGGTCAACATTTTTTTAAATTTCCGTGTGTAATGATCAGGCACAATGAATTAGAATAGAATTCATTTCTAAGAAACGGTGTGCATGAAACAATTGAAGAGTGATGAAAATCGAACGCTAATTCAGAAATCCTAATCAGTTACATTTGAAGTACATGCTAAAAAATCCGAGTCACGGTCAACATTTTTTGAAATTTCCGTGTGTAATGATCAGGCATAATGAATTAGAATAGAATTAATTTCTAAGAAACTGTGTGCAGGAAACAATAGAACAGTGCTGAAAATCGAACCCTAATTTATAAATCCTAATCTGTGACGTTTGAAGTACATGCTAAAAAATCCAAGTCACGGTCAACATTTTTTGAAGTTTCCGTGTGTAATGATCAGGCACAATGAATTATAATAAAATTAATTTCTAAGAAACGGTGAGGAGGAAACAATACAAGAGTGCTGAAAATCGAACCCTAATTCATAAATCCTAATCTGTGACGTTTGAAGTACATGCTAAAAAATCCGAGTCACGGTCAACATTTGTTTAAATTTCCGTGTGTAATGATCAGGCATAATGAATTAGAATAGAATTAATTTCTAAGAAACGGTGTGCATGAAACAATAGAATTGTGCTGAAAATCGAACCCTAATTCATAAATCCTAATCTGTGACGTTTGAAGTACATGCTAAAAAATCCGAGTCACGGTCAACATTTGTTGAAATTTTCGTGTGTAATGATCAGGCACAATGAATTATAATAAAATTAATTTCTAAGAAACGGTGAGGAGGAAACAATACAAGAGTGCTGAAAATCGAACCCTAATTCATAAATCCTAATCTGTGACGTTTGAAGTACATGCTAAAAAATCCGAGTCACGGTCAACATTTTTTGAAATTTCCGTGTTTAATGATCAGGCACAATGAATTAGAATAGAATTAATTTCTAAGAAACGATGTGCAGGAAACAATAGAAGAGTGCTTAAAATCGAACCCTAATTCATAAATCCTAATCTGTTACGTTTGAAGTACATGCTAAAAAATCCGAGTCACGGTCAACATTTTTTGAAGTTTCCGTGTGTAATGATCAGGCACAATGAATTAGAATAGAATTAATTTCTAAGAAACGGTGTTCATGAAACAATCGAAGAGTGCTGAAAATTGAACCCTAATTCATAAATCATAATCTGAGACGTTTGAAGTACATGCTAAAAAATCCGAGTCACGGTCAACATTTTTTTAAATTTCCGTGTGTAAAGATCAGGCACAATGAATTAGCATAGAATTAATTTGTAAGAAACGGTGTGCATGAAACAATAGAAGAGTGCAGACAATCGAACCCTAATTTATAAAT
The DNA here is from genome assembly GCF_057944985.1 of Cucurbita pepo subsp. pepo. Taxonomy (NCBI): domain Eukaryota; kingdom Viridiplantae; phylum Streptophyta; class Magnoliopsida; order Cucurbitales; family Cucurbitaceae; genus Cucurbita; species Cucurbita pepo. The sequence continues at coordinate 4,281,618 of NC_141816.1, read as the reverse complement.
ACTAATCTGTGACGTTTGAAGTACATGCTAAAAAATCCGAGTCACGGTCAACAAATTTTTGAAATTTCCGTGTGTAATCATCAGGCACAATGAATTAGAATAGAATTAATTTCTAAGAAAGGGTTTCATGAAAAAATAGAAGAGTGCTTAAAATCGAACCCTAATTCATAAAAACTAATTTGTTACGTTTGAAGTACATGCTAAAAAATCCGAGTCACGGTCAACATCTTTTAAAATTTCCGTGTGTAATGATCAGGCATAATGAATTAGAATAGAATTAATTTCTAAGAAACTGTGTGCAGGAAACAATAGAACAGTGCTGAAAATCGAACCCTTATTCATAAATCCTAATCTGTGACGTTTGAAGTACATGCTAAAAAATCCGAGTCACGGTCAACATTTTTTGAAGTTTCCGTGTGTAATGATCAGGCACAATGAATTAGAATAGAATTAATTTCTAAGAAACGGTGTTCATGAAACAATCGAAGAGTGCTGAAAATTGAACCCTAATTCATAAATCATAATCTGAGACGTTTGAAGTACATGCTAAAAAATCCGAGTCACGGTCAACATTTTTTTAAATTTCCGTGTGTAAAGATCAGGCACAATGAATTAGCATAGAATTAATTTCTAAGAAACGGTGTGCATGAAACAATAGAAGAGTGCAGACAATCGAACCCTAATTCATAAATACTAATCTGTGACGTTTGAAGTACATGCTAAAAAATCCGAGTCACGGTCAACATTTTTTGAAATTTCCGTGTGTAATCATCAGGCACAATGAATTAGAATAGAATTAATTTCTAAGAAAGGGTTTCATGAAAAAATAGAAGAGTGCTTAAAATCGAACCCTAATTCATAAAAACTAATCTGTTACGTTTGAAGTACATGCTAAAAAATCCGAGTCACGGTCAACATTTTTTTAAATTTCCGTGTGTAATGATCAGGCACAATGAATTAGAATAGAATTCATTTCTAAGAAACGGTGTGCATGAAACAATTGAAGAGTGATGAAAATCGAACGCTAATTCAGAAATCCTAATCAGTTACATTTGAAGTACATGCTAAAAAATCCGAGTCACGGTCAACATTTTTTGAAATTTCCGTGTGTAATGATCAGGCATAATGAATTAGAATAGAATTAATTTCTAAGAAACTGTGTGCAGGAAACAATAGAACAGTGCTGAAAATCGAACCCTAATTCATAAATCCTAATCTGTGACGTTTGAAGTACATGCTAAAAAATCCAAGTCACGGTCAACATTTTTTGAAGTTTCCGTGTGTAATGATCAGGCACAATGAATTAGAATAGAATTAATTTCTAAGAAACGGTGTTCATGAAACAATCGAAGAGTGCTGAAAATTGAACCCTAATTCATAAATCATAATCTGAGACGTTTGAAGTACATGCTAAAAAATCCGAGTCACGGTCAACATTTTTTTAAATTTCCGTGTGTAAAGATCAGGCACAATGAATTAGCATAGAATTAATTTCTAAGAAACGGTGTGCATGAAACAATAAAAGAGTGCAGACAATCGAACCCTAATTCATAAATACTAATCTGTGACGTTTGAAGTACATGCTAAAAAATCCGAGTCACGGTCAACAAATTTTTGAAATTTCCGTGTGTAATCATCAGGCACAATGAATTAGAATAGAATTAATTTCTAAGAAAGGGTTTCATGAAAAAATAGAAGAGTGCTTAAAATCGAACCCTAATTCATAAAAACTAATTTGTTACGTTTGAAGTACATGCTAAAAAATCCGAGTCACGGTCAACATCTTTTAAAATTTCCGTGTGTAATGATCAGGCATAATGAATTAGAATAGAATTAATTTCTAAGAAACTGTGTGCAGGAAACAATAGAACAGTGCTGAAAATCGAACCCTTATTCATAAATCCTAATCTGTGACGTTTGAAGTACATGCTAAAAAATCCGAGTCACGGTCAACATTTTTTGAAGTTTCCGTGTGTAATGATCAGGCACAATGAATTAGAATAGAATTAATTTCTAAGAAACGGTGTTCATGAAACAATCGAAGAGTGCTGAAAATTGAACCCTAATTCATAAATCATAATCTGAGACGTTTGAAGTACATGCTAAAAAATCCGAGTCACGGTCAACATTTTTTTAAATTTCCGTGTGTAAAGATCAGGCACAATGAATTAGCATAGAATTAATTTCTAAGAAACGGTGTGCATGAAACAATAGAAGAGTGCAGACAATCGAACCCTAATTCATAAATACTAATCTGTGACGTTTGAAGTACATGCTAAAAAATCCGAGTCACGGTCAACATTTTTTGAAATTTCCGTGTGTAATCATCAGGCACAATGAATTAGAATAGAATTAATTTCTAAGAAACGGTGAGGAGGAAACAATACAAGAGTGCTGAAAATCGAACCCTAATTCATAAATCCTAATCTGTGACGTTTGAAGTACATGCTAAAAAATCCGAGTCACGGTCAACATTTGTTTAAATTTCCGTGTGTAATGATCAGGCATAATGAATTAGAATAGAATTAATTTCTAAGAAACGGTGTGCATGAAACAATAGAATTGTGCTGAAAATCGAACCCTAATTCATAAATCCTAATCTGTGACGTTTGAAGTACATGCTAAAAAATCCGAGTCACGGTCAACATTTGTTGAAATTTTCGTGTGTAATGATCAGGCACAATGAATTATAATAAAATTAATTTCTAAGAAACGGTGAGGAGGAAACAATACAAGAGTGCTGAAAATCGAACCCTAATTCATAAATCCTAATCTGTGACGTTTGAAGTACATGCTAAAAAATCCGAGTCACGGTCAACATTTTTTGAAATTTCCGTGTTTAATGATCAGGCACAATGAATTAGAATAGAATTAATTTCTAAGAAACGATGTGCAGGAAACAATAGAAGAGTGCTTAAAATCGAACCCTAATTCATAAATCCTAATCTGTTACGTTTGAAGTACATGCTAAAAAATCCGAGTCACGGTCAACATTTTTTGAAGTTTCCGTGTGTAATGATCAGGCACAATGAATTAGAATAGAATTAATTTCTAAGAAACGGTGTTCATGAAACAATCGAAGAGTGCTGAAAATTGAACCCTAATTCATAAATCATAATCTGAGACGTTTGAAGTACATGCTAAAAAATCCGAGTCACGGTCAACATTTTTTTAAATTTCCGTGTGTAAAGATCAGGCACAATGAATTAGCATAGAATTAATTTGTAAGAAACGGTGTGCATGAAACAATAGAAGAGTGCAGACAATCGAACCCTAATTTATAAATACTAATCTGTGACGTTTGAAGTACATGCTAAAAAATCCGAGTCACGGTCAACAAATTTTTGAAATTTCCGTGTGTAATCATCAGGCACAATGAATTAGAATAGAATTAATTTCTAAGAAAGGGTTTCATGAAAAAATAGAAGAGTGCTTAAAATCGAACCCTAATTCATAAAAACTAATTTGTTACGTTTGAAGTACATGCTAAAAAATCCGAGTCACGGTCAACATGTTTTAAAATTTCCGTGTGTAATGATCAGGCCCAATGAATTCGAATAGAATTAATTTCTAAGAAACGGTGTGCAGGAAACAATAGAAGAGTGCTGAAAATCGAACCCTAATTCATAATTCCTAATCTGTGACGTTTGAAGTACATGCTAAAAAATCCGAGTCACGGTCAACATTTTTTGAAATTTCCGTGTGTAATGATCAGGCACAATGAATTAGAATACAATTAATTTCTAAGAAACGATGTGCAGGAAATAATAGACGAGTGCTTAAAATCGAACCCTATATCATAAATCCTAATCTGTGACGTTTGAAGTACATGCTAAAAAATCCGAGTCACGGTCAACATTTGTTGAAATTTTCGTGTGTAATGATCAGGCACAATGAATTATAATAAAATTAATTTCTAAGAAACGGTGTGGAGGAGACAATAGAAGAGTGCTGAAAATCGAACCCTAATTCATAATTCCTAATCTGTGACGTTTGAAGTACATGCTAAAAAATCCGAGTCACGGTCAACATTTTTTGAAATTTTCGTGTGTAATGACCAGGCACAATGAATTAGAATAGAATTAATTTCTAAGAAACGATGTGCAGGAAACAATAGAATTGTGCTGAAAATCGAACCCTAATTCATAAATCCTAATCTGTGACGTTTGAAGTACATGCTAAAAAATCCGAGTCACGGTCAACATTTGTTGAAATTTTCGTGTGTAATGATCAGGCACAATGAATTATAATAAAATTAATTTCTAAGAAACGGTGAGGAGGAAACAATACAAGAGTGCTGAAAATCGAACCCTAATTCATAAATCCTAATCTGTGACGTTTGAAGTACATGCTAAAAAATCCGAGTCACGGTCAACATTTTTTGAAATTTCCGTGTTTAATGATCAGGCACAATGAATTAGAATAGAATTAATTTCTAAGAAACGATGTGCAGGAAACAATAGAAGAGTGCTTAAAATCGAACCCTAATTCATAAATCCTAATCTGTTACGTTTGAAGTACATGCTAAAAAATCCGAGTCACGGTCAACATTTTTTGAAGTTTCCGTGTGTAATGATCAGGCACAATGAATTAGAATAGAATTAATTTCTAAGAAACGGTGTTCATGAAACAATCGAAGAGTGCTGAAAATTGAACCCTAATTCATAAATCATAATCTGAGACGTTTGAAGTACATGCTAAAAAATCCGAGTCACGGTCAACATTTTTTTAAATTTCCGTGTGTAAAGATCAGGCACAATGAATTAGCATAGAATTAATTTGTAAGAAACGGTGTGCATGAAACAATAGAAGAGTGCAGACAATCGAACCCTAATTTATAAATACTAATCTGTGACGTTTGAAGTACATGCTAAAAAATCCGAGTCACGGTCAACAAATTTTTGAAATTTCCGTGTGTAATCATCAGGCACAATGAATTAGAATAGAATTAATTTCTAAGAAAGGGTTTCATGAAAAAATAGAAGAGTGCTTAAAATCGAACCCTAATTCATAAAAACTAATTTGTTACGTTTGAAGTACATGCTAAAAAATCCGAGTCACGGTCAACATCTTTTAAAATTTCCGTGTGTAATGATCAGGCATAATGAATTAGAATAGAATTAATTTCTAAGAAACTGTGTGCAGGAAACAATAGAACAGTGCTGAAAATCGAACCCTTATTCATAAATCCTAATCTGTGACGTTTGAAGTACATGCTAAAAAATCCGAGTCACGGTCAACATTTTTTGAAGTTTCCGTGTTTAATGATCAGGCACAATGAATTAGAATAGAATTAATTTCTAAGAAACGGTGTTCATGAAACAATCGAAGAGTGCTGAAAATTGAACCCTAATTCATAAATCATAATCTGAGACGTTTGAAGTACATGCTAAAAAATCCGAGTCACGGTCAACATTTTTTTAAATTTCCGTGTGTAAAGATCAGGCACAATGAATTAGCATAGAATTAATTTCTAAGAAACGGTGTGCATGAAACAATAGAAGAGTGCAGACAATCGAACCCTAATTCATAAATACTAATCTGTGACGTTTGAAGTACATGCTAAAAAATCCGAGTCACGGTCAACATTTTTTGAAATTTCCGTGTGTAATCATCAGGCACAATGAATTAGAATAGAATTAATTTCTAAGAAAGGGTTTCATGAAAAAATAGAAGAGTGCTTAAAATCGAACCCTAATTCATAAAAACTAATCTGTTACGTTTGAAGTACATGCTAAAAAATCCGAGTCACGGTCAACATTTTTTTAAATTTCCGTGTGTAATGATCAGGCACAATGAATTAGAATAGAATTCATTTCTAAGAAACGGTGTGCATGAAACAATTGAAGAGTGATGAAAATCGAACGCTAATTCAGAAATCCTAATCAGTTACATTTGAAGTACATGCTAAAAAATCCGAGTCACGGTCAACATTTTTTGAAATTTCCGTGTGTAATGATCAGGCATAATGAATTAGAATAGAATTAATTTCTAAGAAACTGTGTGCAGGAAACAATAGAACAGTGCTGAAAATCGAACCCTTATTCATAAATCCTAATCTGTGACGTTTGAAGTACATGCTAAAAAATCCGAGTCACGGTCAACATTTTTTGAAGTTTCCGTGTGTAATGATCAGGCACAATGAATTAGAATAGAATTAATTTCTAAGAAACGGTGTTCATGAAACAATCGAAGAGTGCTGAAAATTGAACCCTAATTCATAAATCATAATCTGAGATGTTTGAAGTACATGCTAAAAAATCCGAGTCACGGTCAACATTTTTTTAAATTTCCGTGTGTAAAGATCAGGCACAATGAATTAGCATAGAATTAATTTCTAAGAAACGGTGTGCATGAAACAATAGAAGAGTGCAGACAATCGAACCCTAATTCATAAATACTAATCTGTGACGTTTGAAGTACATGCTAAAAAATCCGAGTCACGATCAACAAATTTTTGAAATTTCCGTGTGTAATCATCAGGCACAATGAATTAGAATAGAATTAATTTCTAAGAAAGGGTTTCATGAAAAAATAGAAGAGTGCTTAAAATCGAACCCTAATTCATAAAAACTAATTTGTTACGTTTGAAGTACATGCTAAAAAATCCGAGTCACGGTCAACATCTTTTAAAATTTCCGTGTGTAATGATCAGGCATAATGAATTAGAATAGAATTAATTTCTAAGAAACTGTGTGCAGGAAACAATAGAACAGTGCTGAAAATCGAACCCTTATTCATAAATCCTAATCTGTGACGTTTGAAGTACATGCTAAAAAATCCGAGTCACGGTCAACATTTTTTGAAGTTTCCGTGTGTAATGATCAGGCACAATGAATTAGAATAGAATTAATTTCTAAGAAACGGTGTTCATGAAACAATCGAAGAGTGCTGAAAGATGAACCCTAATTCATAAATCATAATCTGAGACGTTTGAAGTACATGCTAAAAAATCCGAGTCACGGTCAACATTTTTTTAAATTTCCGTGTGTAAAGATCAGGCACAATGAATTAGCATAGAATTAATTTCTAAGAAACGGTGTGCATGAAACAATAGAAGAGTGCAGACAATCGAACCCTAATTCATAAATACTAATCTGTGACGTTTGAAGTACATGCTAAAAAATCCGAGTCACGGTCAACATTTTTTGAAATTTCCGTGTGTAATCATCACGCACAATGAATTAGAATAGAATTAATTTCTAAGAAAGGGTTTCATGAAAAAATAGAAGAGTGCTTAAAATCGAACCCTAATTCATAAAAACTAATCTGTTACGTTTGAAGTACATGCTAAAAAATCCGAGTCACGGTCAACATTTTTTTAAATTTCCGTGTGTAATGATCAGGCACAATGAATTAGAATAGAATTCATTTCTAAGAAACGGTGTGCATGAAACAATTGAAGAGTGATGAAAATCGAACGCTAATTCAGAAATCCTAATCAGTTACATTTGAAGTACATGCTAAAAAATCCGAGTCACGGTCAACATTTTTTGAAATTTCCGTGTGTAATGATCAGGCATAATGAATTAGAATAGAATTAATTTCTAAGAAACTGTGTGCAGGAAACAATAGAACAGTGCTGAAAATCGAACCCTAATTCATAAATCCTAATCTGTGACGTTTGAAGTACATGCTAAAAAATCCAAGTCACGGTCAACATTTTTTGAAGTTTCCGTGTGTAATGATCAGGCACAATGAATTAGAATAGAATTAATTTCTAAGAAACGGTGTTCATGAAACAATCGAAGAGTGCTGAAAATTGAACCCTAATTCATAAATCATAATCTGAGACGTTTGAAGTACATGCTAAAAAATCCGAGTCACGGTCAACATTTTTTTAAATTTCCGTGTGTAAAGATCAGGCACAATGAATTAGCATAGAATTAATTTGTAAGAAACGGTGTGCATGAAACAATAGAAGAGTGCAGACAATCGAACCCTAATTCATAAATACTAATCTGTGACGTTTGAAGTACATGCTAAAAAATCCGAGTCACGGTCAACAAATTTTTGAAATTTCCGTGTGTAATCATCAGGCACAATGAATTAGAATAGAATTAATTTCTAAGAAAGGGTTTCATGAAAAAATAGAAGAGTGCTTAAAATCGAACCCTAATTCATAAAAACTAATTTGTTACGTTTGAAGTACATGCTAAAAAATCCGAGTCACGGTCAACATCTTTTAAAATTTCCGTGTGTAATGATCAGGCATAATGAATTAGAATAGAATTAATTTCTAAGAAACTGTGTGCAGGAAACAATAGAACAGTGCTGAAAATCGAACCCTTATTCATAAATCCTAATCTGTGACGTTTGAAGTACATGCTAAAAAATCCGAGTCACGGTCAACATTTTTTGAAGTTTCCGTGTGTAATGATCAGGCACAATGAATTAGAATAGAATTAATTTCTAAGAAACGGTGTTCATGAAACAATCGAAGAGTGCTGAAAATTGAACCCTAATTCATAAATCATAATCTGAGACGTTTGAAGTACATGCTAAAAAATCCGAGTCACGGTCAACATTTTTTTAAATTTCCGTGTGTAAAGATCAGGCACAATGAATTAGCATAGAATTAATTTCTAAGAAACGGTGTGCATGAAACAATAGAAGAGTGCAGACAATCGAACCCTAATTCATAAATACTAATCTGTGACGTTTGAAGTACATGCTAAAAAATCCGAGTCACGGTCAACATTTTTTGAAATTTCCGTGTGTAATCATCAGGCACAATGAATTAGAATAGAATTAATTTCTAAGAAAGGGTTTCATGAAAAAATAGAAGAGTGCTTAAAATCGAACCCTAATTCATAAAAACTAATCTGTTACGTTTGAAGTACATGCAAAAAAATCCGATTCACGGTCAACATTTTTTGAAATTTTCGTGTGTAATGATTAGGCACAATGAATTAGAATAGAATTAATTTCTAAGAAACGGTGTGCAGGAAACAATAGAAGAGTGCTTAAAATCGAACCCTAATTCATAAATCCTAATCTGTTACGTTTGAAGTACATGCTAAAAAATCCGAGTCACGGTCAACATTTTTTTAAATTTCCGTGTGTAATGAGCAGGCATAATGAATTAGAATAGAATTAATTTCTAAAAAACTGTGTGCAGGAAACAATAGAATAGTGCTGAAATCGAACCCTAATTCATAAATCCTAATCTGTGACGTTTGAAGTACATGCTAAAAAATCCGAGTCACGGTCAACAAATTTTTGAAATTTCCGTGTGTATTCATCAGGCACAATGAATTAGAATAGAATTAATTTCTAAGAAAGGGTTTCATGAAAAAATAGAAGAGTGCTTAAAATCGAACCCTAATTCATAAAAACTAATTTGTTACGTTTGAAGTACATGCTAAAAAATCCGAGTCACGGTCAACATGTTTTAAAATTTCCGTGTGTAATGATCAGGCATAATGAATTAGAATAGAATTAATTTCTAAGAAACTGTGTGCAGGAAACAATAGAACAGTGCTGAAAATCGAACCCTTATTCATAAATCCTAATCTGTGACGTTTGAAGTACATGCTAAAAAATCCGAGTCACGGTCAACATTTTTTGAAGTTTCCGTGTGTAATGATCAGGCACAATGAATTAGAATATAATTAATTTCTAAGAAACGGTGTTCATGAAACAATCGAAGAGTGCTGAAAATTGAACCCTAATTCATAAATCATAATCTGAGACGTTTGAAGTACATGCTAAAAAATCCGAGTCACGGTCAACATTTTTTTAAATTTCCGTGTGTAAAGATCAGGCACAATGAATTAGCATAGAATTAATTTCTAAGAAACGGTGTGCATGAAACAATAGAAGAGTGCAGACAATCGAACCCTAATTCATAAATACTAATCTGTGACGTTTGAAGTACATGCTAAAAAATCCGAGTCACGGTCAACATTTTTTGAAATTTCCGTGTGTAATCATCAGGCACAATGAATTAGAATAGAATTAATTTCTAAGAAAGGGTTTCATGAAAAAATAGAAGAGTGCTTAAAATCGAACCCTAATTCATAAAAACTAATCTGTTACGTTTGAAGTACATGCTAAAAAATCCGAGTCACGGTCAACATTTTTTTAAATTTCCGTGTGTAATGATCAGGCACAATGAATTAGAATAGAATTCATTTCTAAGAAACGGTGTGCATGAAACAATTGAAGAGTGATGAAAATCGAACGCTAATTCAGAAATCCTAATCAGTTACATTTGAAGTACATGCTAAAAAATCCGAGTCACGGTCAACATTTTTTGAAGTTTCCGTGTGTAATGATCAGGCACAATGAATTAGAATAGAATTAATTTCTAAGAAACTGTGTGCATGAAACAATAGAAGAGTGCAGAAAATCGAACCCTAATTCATAAATCCTAATCTGTGACGTTTGAAGTACATGCTAAAAAATCCGAGTCACGGTCAACATTTGTTTAAATTTCCGTGTGTAATGATCAGGCATAATGAATTAGAATAGAATTAATTTCTAAGAAACGGTGTGCATGAAACAATAGAAGAGTGCAGAAAATCGAACCCTAATTCATAAATCCTAATCTGTGACGTTTGAAGTACATGCTAAAAAATCCGAGTCACGGTCAACATTTTTTGAAATTTTCGTGTGTTAATCAGGCACAATGAATTAGAATAGAATTAGTTTTTAAGAAACGGTGTGCAGGAAACAATAGAAAAGTGCTTAAAATCGAACCCTAATTCATAAAAATTAATCTGTTACGTTTGAAGTACATGCTAAAAAATCCGATTCACGGTCAACATTTTTTGAAATTTTCGTGTGTAATGATTAGGCACAATGAATTAGAATAGAGTTAATTTCTAAGAAACGGTGTGCAGGAAACAATAGAAGAGTGCTTAAAATCGAACCCTAATTCATAAAAACTAATCTGTTACGTTTGAAGTACATGCTAAAAAATCCGAGTCACGGTCAAGATTTTTTTAAATTTCCGTGTGTAATGATCACGCCCAATGAATTAGAATATAATTAATTTCTAAGAAACAGTGTGCATGAAACAATAGAAGAGTGCTGAAAATCGAACCTTAATTCATAAAACCTAATCTGTTACGTTTGAAGTACATGCTAAAAAATCCGAGTCACGGTCAACATTTTTTTAAATTTACGTGTGTAATGATCAGGCACAATGAATTAGAATAGAATTAATTTCTAAGAAACGGTGTGCATGAAAAAATAGAAGAGTGCTTAAAATCGAACCCTAATTCATAAAAACTAATCTGTTACGTTTGGAGTACATGCAAAAAAATCCGATTCACGGTCAACATTTTTTGAAATTTTCGTGTGTAATGATTAGGCACAATGAATTAGAATAGAATTAATTTCTAAGAAACGGTGTGCAGGAAACAATAGAAGAGTGCTTAAAATCGAACCCTAATTCATAAATCCTAATCTGTTACGTTTGAAGTACATGCTAAAAAATCCGAGTCACGGTCAAGATTTTTTTAAATTTCCGTGTGTAATGATCAGGCATAATGAATTAGAATAGAATTAATTTCTAAAAAACTGTGTGCAGGAAACAATAGAATAGTGCTGAAATCGAACCCTAATTCATAAATCCTAATCTGTGACGTTTGAAGTACATGCTAAAAAATCCGAGTCACGGTCAACATTTTTTAAAATTTCCGTGTGTAATGATCAGGCACAATGAATTAGAATAGAATGAATTTCTATGAAACGATGTGCAGGAAACAATTGAAGAGTGCTTAAAATCGAACCCTAATTCATAAATCCTAATCTGTGACGTTTGAAGTACATGCTAAAAAATCCGAGTCACGGTCAACATTTGTTGAAATTTTCGTGTGTAATGATCAGGCACAATGAATTATAATAAAATTAATTTCTAAGAAACGGTGTGGAGGAAACAATAGAAGAGTGCTGAAAATCGAACCCTAATTCATAAATTCTAATCTGTGACGTTTGAAGTACATGTTAAAAAATCCGAGTCACGGTCAACATTTTTTTAAATTTCCGTGTGTAATGATCAGGCACAATGAATTAGAATAGAATTAAATTTCTATGAAACGATGTGCAGGAAACAATAGAAGAGTGCTTAAAATCGAACCCTAATTCATAAATCATAATCTGTGACGTTTGAAGTACATGCTAAAAAATCCGAGTCACGGTCAATATTTTTTGAAATTTTCGTGTGTAATGATCAGGCACAATGAATTATAATAGAATTAATTTCTAAGAAACGGTGTGCATGAAACAATAGAAGAGTACTGAAAATGGAACCCTAATTCATAAATCCTAATCTGTGACGTTTGAAATAAATTCTCCAAAATCCGAGTCACGGTCCACATTTTTTGAAATTTCCGTGTGTAATGATCAATCATAATGAATTAGAATAGAATTAATTTCTAAGAAACTGTGTGCAGGAAACAATAAAACAGTGCTGAAAATCGAACCCTAATTCATAAATCCTAATCTGTGACGTTTGAAGTACATGCTAAAAAATCCGAGTCACGGTCAACATTTTTTGAAGTTTCCGTGTGTAATGATCAGGCACAATGAATTAGAATAGAATTAATTTCTAAGAAATGGTGTGCATGAAAAAATAGAAGAGTGCAGAAAATCGAACCCTAATTCATAAAAACTAATCTGTTATGTTTGAAGTACATGCTAAAAAATCCGATTCACGGTCAACATTTGTTTAAATTTCCGTGTGTAATGATAAGGCATAATGAATTAGAATAGAATTAATTTCTAAGAAACTGTGTGCAGGAAACAATAGAACAGTGCTGAAAATCGAACCCTAATTCATAAATCCTAATCTATGACGTTTGAAGTACATGCTAAAAAATCCGAGTCACGGTCAACATTTTTTGAAATTTCCGTGTTTAATGATCAGGCACAATGAATTAGAATAGAATTAATTTCTAAGAAACGATGTGCAGGAAACAATAGAAGAGTGCTTAAAATCGAACCCTAATTCATAAATCCTAATCTGTTACGTTTGAAGTACATGCTAAAAAATCCGAGTCACGGTCAACATTTTTTGAAGTTTCCGTGTGTAATGATCAGGCACAATGAATTAGAATAGAATTAATTTCTAAGAAACGGTGTTCATGAAACAATCGAAGAGTGCTGAAAATTGAACCCTAATTCATAAATCATAATCTGAGACGTTTGAAGTACATGCTAAAAAATCCGAGTCACGGTCAACATTTTTTTAAATTTCCGTGTGTAAAGATCAGGCACAATGAATTAGCATAGAATTAATTTGTAAGAAACGGTGTGCATGAAACAATAGAAGAGTGCAGACAATCGAACCCTAATTTATAAATACTAATCTGTGACGTTTGAAGTACATGCTAAAAAATCCGAGTCACGGTCAACAAATTTTTGAAATTTCCGTGTGTAATCATCAGGCACAATGAATTAGAATAGAATTAATTTCTAAGAAAGGGTTTCATGAAAAAATAGAAGAGTGCTTAAAATCGAACCCTAATTCATAAAAACTAATTTGTTACGTTTGAAGTACATGCTAAAAAATCCGAGTCACGGTCAACATCTTTTAAAATTTCCGTGTGTAATGATCAGGCATAATGAATTAGAATAGAATTAATTTCTAAGAAACTGTGTGCAGGAAACAATAGAACAGTGCTGAAAATCGAACCCTTATTCATAAATCCTAATCTGTGACGTTTGAAGTACATGCTAAAAAATCCGAGTCACGGTCAACATTTTTTGAAGTTTCCGTGTGTAATGATCAGGCACAATGAATTAGAATAGAATTAATTTCTAAGAAACGGTGTTCATGAAACAATCGAAGAGTGCTGAAAATTGAACCCTAATTCATAAATCATAATCTGAGACGTTTGAAGTACATGCTAAAAAATCCGAGTCACGGTCAACATTTTTTTAAATTTCCGTGTGTAAAGATCAGGCACAATGAATTAGCATAGAATTAATTTCTAAGAAACGGTGTGCATGAAACAATAGAAGAGTGCAGACAATCGAACCCTAATTCATAAATACTAATCTGTGACGTTTGAAGTACATGCTAAAAAATCCGAGTCACGGTCAACATTTTTTGAAATTTCCGTGTGTAATCATCAGGCACAATGAATTAGAATAGAATTAATTTCTAAGAAAGGGTTTCATGAAAAAATAGAAGAGTGCTTAAAATCGAACCCTAATTCATAAAAACTAATCTGTTACGTTTGAAGTACATGCTAAAAAATCCGAGTCACGGTCAACATTTTTTTAAATTTCCGTGTGTAATGATCAGGCACAATGAATTAGAATAGAATTCATTTCTAAGAAACGGTGTGCATGAAACAATTGAAGAGTGATGAAAATCGAACGCTAATTCAGAAATCCTAATCAGTTACATTTGAAGTACATGCTAAAAAATCCGAGTCACGGTCAACATTTTTTGAAATTTCCGTGTGTAATGATCAGGCATAATGAATTAGAATAGAATTAATTTCTAAGAAACTGTGTGCAGGAAACAATAGAACAGTGCTGAAAATCGAACCCTAATTCATAAATCCTAATCTGTGACGTTTGAAGTACATGCTAAAAAATCCAAGTCACGGTCAACATTTTTTGAAGTTTCCGTGTGTAATGATCAGGCACAATGAATTAGAATAGAATTAATTTCTAAGAAACGGTGTTCATGAAACAATCGAAGAGTGCTGAAAATTGAACCCTAATTCATAAATCATAATCTGAGACGTTTGAAGTACATGCTAAAAAATCCGAGTCACGGTCAACATTTTTTTAAATTTCCGTGTGTAAAGATCAGGCACAATGAATTAGCATAGAATTAATTTGTAAGAAACGGTGTGCATGAAACAATAAAAGAGTGCAGACAATCGAACCCTAATTCATAAATACTAATCTGTGACGTTTGAAGTACATGCTAAAAAATCCGAGTCACGGTCAACAAATTTTTGAAATTTCCGTGTGTAATCATCAGGCACAATGAATTAGAATAGAATTAATTTCTAAGAAAGGGTTTCATGAAAAAATAGAAGAGTGCTTAAAATCGAACCCTAATTCATAAAAACTAATTTGTTACGTTTGAAGTACATGCTAAAAAATCCGAGTCACGGTCAACATGTTTTAAAATTTCCGTGTGTAATGATCAGGCATAATGAATTAGAATAGAATTAATTTCTAAGAAACTGTGTGCAGGAAACAATAGAACAGTGCTGAAAATCGAACCCTTATTCATAAATCCTAATCTGTGACGTTTGAAGTACATGCTAAAAAATCCGAGTCACGGTCAACATTTTTTTAAATTTCCGTGTGTAATGATCAGGCACAATGAATTAGAATAGAATTCATTTCTAAGAAACGGTGTGCATGAAACAATTGAAGAGTGATGAAAATCGAACGCTAATTCAGAAATCCTAATCAGTTACATTTGAAGTACATGCTAAAAAATCCGAGTCACGGTCAACATTTTTTGAAATTTCCGTGTGTAATGATCAGGCATAATGAATTAGAATAGAATTAATTTCTAAGAAACTGTGTGCAGGAAACAATAGAACAGTGCTGAAAATCGAACCCTAATTTATAAATCCTAATCTGTGACGTTTGAAGTACATGCTAAAAAATCCAAGTCACGGTCAACATTTTTTGAAGTTTCCGTGTGTAATGATCAGGCACAATGAATTAGAATAGAATTAATTTCTAAGAAACGGTGTTCATGAAACAATCGAAGAGTGCTGAAAATTGAACCCTAATTCATAAATCATAATCTGAGACGTTTGAAGTACATGCTAAAAAATCCGAGTCACGGTCAACATTTTTTTAAATTTCCGTGTGTAAAGATCAGGCACAATGAATTAGCATAGAATTAATTTGTAAGAAACGGTGTGCATGAAACAATAAAAGAGTGCAGACAATCGAACCCTAATTCATAAATACTAATCTGTGACGTTTGAAGTACATGCTAAAAAATCCGAGTCACGGTCAACAAATTTTTGAAATTTCCGTGTGTAATCATCAGGCACAATGAATTAGAATAGAATTAATTTCTAAGAAAGGGTTTCATGAAAAAATAGAAGAGTGCTTAAAATCGAACCCTAATTCATAAAAACTAATTTGTTACGTTTGAAGTACATGCTAAAAAATCCGAGTCACGGTCAACATGTTTTAAAATTTCCGTGTGTAATGATCAGGCATAATGAATTAGAATAGAATTAATTTCTAAGAAACTGTGTGCAGGAAACAATAGAACAGTGCTGAAAATCGAACCCTTATTCATAAATCCTAATCTGTGACGTTTGAAGTACATGCTAAAAAATCCGAGTCACGGTCAACATTTTTTTAAATTTCCGTGTGTAATGATCAGGCACAATGAATTAGAATAGAATTCATTTCTAAGAAACGGTGTGCATGAAACAATTGAAGAGTGATGAAAATCGAACGCTAATTCAGAAATCCTAATCAGTTACATTTGAAGTACATGCTAAAAAATCCGAGTCACGGTCAACATTTTTTGAAATTTCCGTGTGTAATGATCAGGCATAATGAATTAGAATAGAATTAATTTCTAAGAAACTGTGTGCAGGAAACAATAGAACAGTGCTGAAAATCGAACCCTAATTTATAAATCCTAATCTGTGACGTTTGAAGTACATGCTAAAAAATCCAAGTCACGGTCAACATTTTTTGAAGTTTCCGTGTGTAATGATCAGGCACAATGAATTAGAATAGAATTAATTTCTAAGAAACGGTGTTCATGAAACAATCGAAGAGTGCTGAAAATTGAACCCTAATTCATAAATCATAATCTGAGACGTTTGAAGTACATGCTAAAAAATCCGAGTCACGGTCAACATTTTTTTAAATTTCCGTGTGTAAAGATCAGGCACAATGAATTAGCATAGAATTAATTTGTAAGAAACGGTGTGCATGAAACAATAAAAGAGTGCAGACAATCGAACCCTAATTCATAAATACTAATCTGTGACGTTTGAAGTACATGCTAAAAAATCCGAGTCACGGTCAACAAATTTTTGAAATTTCCGTGTGTAATCATCAGGCACAATGAATTAGAATAGAATTAATTTCTAAGAAAGGGTTTCATGAAAAAATAGAAGAGTGCTTAAAATCGAACCCTAATTCATAAAAACTAATTTGTTACGTTTGAAGTACATGCTAAAAAATCCGAGTCACGGTCAACATGTTTTAAAATTTCCGTGTGTAATGATCAGGCCCAATGAATTCGAATAGAATTAATTTCTAAGAAACGGTGTGCAGGAAACAATAGAAGAGTGCTGAAAATCGAACCCTAATTCATAATTCCTAATCTGTGACGTTTGAAGTACATGCTAAAAAATCCGAGTCACGGTCAACATTTTTTGAAATTTCCGTGTGTAATGATCAGGCACAATGAATTAGAATACAATTAATTTCTAAGAAACGATGTGCAGGAAATAATAGACGAGTGCTTAAAATCGAACCCTATATCATAAATCCTAATCTGTGACGTTTGAAGTACATGCTAAAAAATCCGAGTCACGGTCAACATTTGTTGAAATTTTCGTGTGTAATGATCAGGCACAATGAATTATAATAAAATTAATTTCTAAGAAACGGTGTGGAGGAGACAATAGAAGAGTGCTGAAAATCGAACCCTAATTCATAATTCCTAATCTGTGACGTTTGAAGTACATGCTAAAAAATCCGAGTCACGGTCAACATTTTTTGAAATTTTCGTGTGTAATGACCAGGCACAATGAATTAGAATAGAATTAATTTCTAAGAAACGATGTGCAGGAAACAATAGAATTGTGCTGAAAATCGAACCCTAATTCATAAATCCTAATCTGTGACGTTTGAAGTACATGCTAAAAAATCCGAGTCACGGTCAACATTTGTTGAAATTTTCGTGTGTAATGATCAGGCACAATGAATTATAATAAAATTAATTTCTAAGAAACGGTGAGGAGGAAACAATACAAGAGTGCTGAAAATCGAACCCTAATTCATAAATCCTAATCTGTGACGTTTGAAGTACATGCTAAAAAATCCGAGTCACGGTCAACATTTTTTGAAATTTCCGTGTTTAATGATCAGGCACAATGAATTAGAATAGAATTAATTTCTAAGAAACGATGTGCAGGAAACAATAGAAGAGTGCTTAAAATCGAACCCTAATTCATAAATCCTAATCTGTTACGTTTGAAGTACATGCTAAAAAATCCGAGTCACGGTCAACATTTTTTGAAGTTTCCGTGTGTAATGATCAGGCACAATGAATTAGAATAGAATTAATTTCTAAGAAACGGTGTTCATGAAACAATCGAAGAGTGCTGAAAATTGAACCCTAATTCATAAATCATAATCTGAGACGTTTGAAGTACATGCTAAAAAATCCGAGTCACGGTCAACATTTTTTTAAATTTCCGTGTGTAAAGATCAGGCACAATGAATTAGCATAGAATTAATTTGTAAGAAACGGTGTGCATGAAACAATAGAAGAGTGCAGACAATCGAACCCTAATTTATAAATACTAATCTGTGACGTTTGAAGTACATGCTAAAAAATCCGAGTCACGGTCAACAAATTTTTGAAATTTCCGTGTGTAATCATCAGGCACAATGAATTAGAATAGAATTAATTTCTAAGAAAGGGTTTCATGAAAAAATAGAAGAGTGCTTAAAATCGAACCCTAATTCATAAAAACTAATTTGTTACGTTTGAAGTACATGCTAAAAAATCCGAGTCACGGTCAACATCTTTTAAAATTTCCGTGTGTAATGATCAGGCATAATGAATTAGAATAGAATTAATTTCTAAGAAACTGTGTGCAGGAAACAATAGAACAGTGCTGAAAATCGAACCCTTATTCATAAATCCTAATCTGTGACGTTTGAAGTACATGCTAAAAAATCCGAGTCACGGTCAACATTTTTTGAAGTTTCCGTGTGTAATGATCAGGCACAATGAATTAGAATAGAATTAATTTCTAAGAAACGGTGTTCATGAAACAATCGAAGAGTGCTGAAAATTGAACCCTAATTCATAAATCATAATCTGAGACGTTTGAAGTACATGCTAAAAAATCCGAGTCACGGTCAACATTTTTTTAAATTTCCGTGTGTAAAGATCAGGCACAATGAATTAGCATAGAATTAATTTCTAAGAAACGGTGTGCATGAAACAATAGAAGAGTGCAGACAATCGAACCCTAATTCATAAATACTAATCTGTGACGTTTGAAGTACATGCTAAAAAATCCGAGTCACGGTCAACATTTTTTGAAATTTCCGTGTGTAATCATCAGGCACAATGAATTAGAATAGAATTAATTTCTAAGAAAGGGTTTCATGAAAAAATAGAAGAGTGCTTAAAATCGAACCCTAATTCATAAAAACTAATCTGTTACGTTTGAAGTACATGCTAAAAAATCCGAGTCACGGTCAACATTTTTTTAAATTTCCGTGTGTAATGATCAGGCACAATGAATTAGAATAGAATTCATTTCTAAGAAACGGTGTGCATGAAACAATTGAAGAGTGATGAAAATCGAACGCTAATTCAGAAATCCTAATCAGTTACATTTGAAGTACATGCTAAAAAATCCGAGTCACGGTCAACATTTTTTGAAATTTCCGTGTGTAATGATCAGGCATAATGAATTAGAATAGAATTAATTTCTAAGAAACTGTGTGCAGGAAACAATAGAACAGTGCTGAAAATCGAACCCTAATTCATAAATCCTAATCTGTGACGTTTGAAGTACATGCTAAAAAATCCAAGTCACGGTCAACATTTTTTGAAGTTTCCGTGTGTAATGATCAGGCACAATGAATTAGAATAGAATTAATTTCTAAGAAACGGTGTTCATGAAACAATCGAAGAGTGCTGAAAATTGAACCCTAATTCATAAATCATAATCTGAGACGTTTGAAGTACATGCTAAAAAATCCGAGTCACGGTCAACATTTTTTTAAATTTCCGTGTGTAAAGATCAGGCACAATGAATTAGCATAGAATTAATTTGTAAGAAACGGTGTGCATGAAACAATAAAAGAGTGCAGACAATCGAACCCTAATTCATAAATACTAATCTGTGACGTTTGAAGTACATGCTAAAAAATCCGAGTCACGGTCAACAAATTTTTGAAATTTCCGTGTGTAATCATCAGGCACAATGAATTAGAATAGAATTAATTTCTAAGAAAGGGTTTCATGAAAAAATAGAAGAGTGCTTAAAATCGAACCCTAATTCATAAAAACTAATTTGTTACGTTTGAAGTACATGCTAAAAAATCCGAGTCACGGTCAACATGTTTTAAAATTTCCGTGTGTAATGATCAGGCATAATGAATTAGAATAGAATTAATTTCTAAGAAACTGTGTGCAGGAAACAATAGAACAGTGCTGAAAATCGAACCCTTATTCATAAATCCTAATCTGTGACGTTTGAAGTACATGCTAAAAAATCCGAGTCACGGTCAACATTTTTTGAAGTTTCCGTGTGTAATGATCAGGCACAATGAATTAGAATAGAATTAATTTCTAAGAAACGGTGTTCATGAAACAATCGAAGAGTGCTGAAAATTGAACCCTAATTCATAAATCATAATCTGAGACGTTTGAAGTACATGCTAAAAAATCCGAGTCACGGTCAACATTTTTTTAAATTTCCGTGTGTAAAGATCAGGCACAATGAATTAGCATAGAATTAATTTCTAAGAAACGGTGTGCATGAAACAATAGAAGAGTGCAGACAATCGAACCCTAATTCATAAATACTAATCTGTGACGTTTGAAGTACATGCTAAAAAATCCGAGTCACGGTCAACATTTTTTGAAATTTCCGTGTGTAATCATCAGGCACAATGAATTAGAATAGAATTAATTTCTAAGAAAGGGTTTCATGAAAAAATAGAAGAGTGCTTAAAATCGAACCCTAATTCATAAAAACTAATCTGTTACGTTTGAAGTACATGCAAAAAAATCCGATTCACGGTCAACATTTTTTGAAATTTTCGTGTGTAATGATTAGGCACAATGAATTAGAATAGAATTAATTTCTAAGAAACGGTGTGCAGGAAACAATAGAAGAGTGCTTAAAATCGAACCCTAATTCATAAATCCTAATCTGTTACGTTTGAAGTACATGCTAAAAAATCCGAGTCACGGTCAAGATTTTTTTAAATTTCCGTGTGTAATGAGCAGGCATAATGAATTAGAATAGAATTAATTTCTAAAAAACTGTGTGCAGGAAACAATAGAATAGTGCTGAAATCGAACCCTAATTCATAAATCCTAATCTGTGACGTTTGAAGTACATGCTAAAAAATCCGAGTCACGGTCAACAAATTTTTGAAATTTCCGTGTGTAATCATCAGGCACAATGAATTAGAATAGAATTAATTTCTAAGAAAGGGTTTCATGAAAAAATAGAAGAGTGCTTAAAATCGAACCCTAATTCATAAAAACTAATTTGTTACGTTTGAAGTACATGCTAAAAAATCCGAGTCACGGTCAACATGTTTTAAAATTTCCGTGTGTAATGATCAGGCATAATGAATTAGAATAGAATTAATTTCTAAGAAACTGTGTGCAGGAAACAATAGAACAGTGCTGAAAATCGAACCCTTATTCATAAATCCTAATCTGTGACGTTTGAAGTACATGCTAAAAAATCCGAGTCACGGTCAACATTTTTTTAAATTTCCGTGTGTAATGATCAGGCACAATGAATTAGAATAGAATTCATTTCTAAGAAACGGTGTGCATGAAACAATTGAAGAGTGATGAAAATCGAACGCTAATTCAGAAATCCTAATCAGTTACATTTGAAGTACATGCTAAAAAATCCGAGTCACGGTCAACATTTTTTGAAATTTCCGTGTGTAATGATCAGGCATAATGAATTAGAATAGAATTAATTTCTAAGAAACTGTGTGCAGGAAACAATAGAACAGTGCTGAAAATCGAACCCTAATTTATAAATCCTAATCTGTGACGTTTGAAGTACATGCTAAAAAATCCAAGTCACGGTCAACATTTTTTGAAGTTTCCGTGTGTAATGATCAGGCACAATGAATTAGAATAGAATTAATTTCTAAGAAACGGTGTTCATGAAACAATCGAAGAGTGCTGAAAATTGAACCCTAATTCATAAATCATAATCTGAGACGTTTGAAGTACATGCTAAAAAATCCGAGTCACGGTCAACATTTTTTTAAATTTCCGTGTGTAAAGATCAGGCACAATGAATTAGCATAGAATTAATTTGTAAGAAACGGTGTGCATGAAACAATAAAAGAGTGCAGACAATCGAACCCTAATTCATAAATACTAATCTGTGACGTTTGAAGTACATGCTAAAAAATCCGAGTCACGGTCAACAAATTTTTGAAATTTCCGTGTGTAATCATCAGGCACAATGAATTAGAATAGAATTAATTTCTAAGAAAGGGTTTCATGAAAAAATAGAAGAGTGCTTAAAATCGAACCCTAATTCATAAAAACTAATTTGTTACGTTTGAAGTACATGCTAAAAAATCCGAGTCACGGTCAACATGTTTTAAAATTTCCGTGTGTAATGATCAGGCATAATGAATTAGAATAGAATTAATTTCTAAGAAACTGTGTGCAGGAAACAATAGAACAGTGCTGAAAATCGAACCCTTATTCATAAATCCTAATCTGTGACGTTTGAAGTACATGCTAAAAAATCCGAGTCACGGTCAACATTTTTTTAAATTTCCGTGTGTAATGATCAGGCACAATGAATTAGAATAGAATTCATTTCTAAGAAACGGTGTGCATGAAACAATTGAAGAGTGATGAAAATCGAACGCTAATTCAGAAATCCTAATCAGTTACATTTGAAGTACATGCTAAAAAATCCGAGTCACGGTCAACATTTTTTGAAATTTCCGTGTGTAATGATCAGGCATAATGAATTAGAATAGAATTAATTTCTAAGAAACTGTGTGCAGGAAACAATAGAACAGTGCTGAAAATCGAACCCTAATTTATAAATCCTAATCTGTGACGTTTGAAGTACATGCTAAAAAATCCAAGTCACGGTCAACATTTTTTGAAGTTTCCGTGTGTAATGATCAGGCACAATGAATTAGAATAGAATTAATTTCTAAGAAACGGTGTTCATGAAACAATCGAAGAGTGCTGAAAATTGAACCCTAATTCATAAATCATAATCTGAGACGTTTGAAGTACATGCTAAAAAATCCGAGTCACGGTCAACATTTTTTTAAATTTCCGTGTGTAAAGATCAGGCACAATGAATTAGCATAGAATTAATTTGTAAGAAACGGTGTGCATGAAACAATAAAAGAGTGCAGACAATCGAACCCTAATTCATAAATACTAATCTGTGACGTTTGAAGTACATGCTAAAAAATCCGAGTCACGGTCAACAAATTTTTGAAATTTCCGTGTGTAATCATCAGGCACAATGAATTAGAATAGAATTAATTTCTAAGAAAGGGTTTCATGAAAAAATAGAAGAGTGCTTAAAATCGAACCCTAATTCATAAAAACTAATTTGTTACGTTTGAAGTACATGCTAAAAAATCCGAGTCACGGTCAACATGTTTTAAAATTTCCGTGTGTAATGATCAGGCATAATGAATTAGAATAGAATTAATTTCTAAGAAACTGTGTGCAGGAAACAATAGAACAGTGCTGAAAATCGAACCCTTATTCATAAATCCTAATCTGTGACGTTTGAAGTACATGCTAAAAAATCCGAGTCACGGTCAACATTTTTTTAAATTTCCGTGTGTAATGATCAGGCACAATGAATTAGAATAGAATTCATTTCTAAGAAACGGTGTGCATGAAACAATTGAAGAGTGATGAAAATCGAACGCTAATTCAGAAATCCTAATCAGTTACATTTGAAGTACATGCTAAAAAATCCGAGTCACGGTCAACATTTTTTGAAATTTCCGTGTGTAATGATCAGGCATAATGAATTAGAATAGAATTAATTTCTAAGAAACTGTGTGCAGGAAACAATAGAACAGTGCTGAAAATCGAACCCTAATTTATAAATCCTAATCTGTGACGTTTGAAGTACATGCTAAAAAATCCAAGTCACGGTCAACATTTTTTGAAGTTTCCGTGTGTAATGATCAGGCACAATGAATTAGAATAGAATTAATTTCTAAGAAACGATGTGCAGGAAACAATAGAATTGTGCTGAAAATCGAACCCTAATTCATAAATCCTAATCTGTGACGTTTGAAGTACATGCTAAAAAATCCGAGTCACGGTCAACATTTGTTGAAATTTTCGTGTGTAATGATCAGGCACAATGAATTATAATAAAATTAATTTCTAAGAAACGGTGAGGAGGAAACAATACAAGAGTGCTGAAAATCGAACCCTAATTCATAAATCCTAATCTGTGACGTTTGAAGTACATGCTAAAAAATCCGAGTCACGGTCAACATTTTTTGAAATTTCCGTGTTTAATGATCAGGCACAATGAATTAGAATAGAATTAATTTCTAAGAAACGATGTGCAGGAAACAATAGAAGAGTGCTTAAAATCGAACCCTAATTCATAAATCCTAATCTGTTACGTTTGAAGTACATGCTAAAAAATCCGAGTCACGGTCAACATTTTTTGAAGTTTCCGTGTGTAATGATCAGGCACAATGAATTAGAATAGAATTAATTTCTAAGAAACGGTGTTCATGAAACAATCGAAGAGTGCTGAAAATTGAACCCTAATTCATAAATCATAATCTGAGACGTTTGAAGTACATGCTAAAAAATCCGAGTCACGGTCAACATTTTTTTAAATTTCCGTGTGTAAAGATCAGGCACAATGAATTAGCATAGAATTAATTTGTAAGAAACGGTGTGCATGAAACAATAGAAGAGTGCAGACAATCGAACCCTAATTTATAAATACTAATCTGTGACGTTTGAAGTACATGCTAAAAAATCCGAGTCACGGTCAACAAATTTTTGAAATTTCCGTGTGTAATCATCAGGCACAATGAATTAGAATAGAATTAATTTCTAAGAAAGGGTTTCATGAAAAAATAGAAGAGTGCTTAAAATCGAACCCTAATTCATAAAAACTAATTTGTTACGTTTGAAGTACATGCTAAAAAATCCGAGTCACGGTCAACATGTTTTAAAATTTCCGTGTGTAATGATCAGGCCCAATGAATTCGAATAGAATTAATTTCTAAGAAACGGTGTGCAGGAAACAATAGAAGAGTGCTGAAAATCGAACCCTAATTCATAATTCCTAATCTGTGACGTTTGAAGTACATGCTAAAAAATCCGAGTCACGGTCAACATTTTTTGAAATTTCCGTGTGTAATGATCAGGCACAATGAATTAGAATACAATTAATTTCTAAGAAACGATGTGCAGGAAATAATAGACGAGTGCTTAAAATCGAACCCTATATCATAAATCCTAATCTGTGACGTTTGAAGTACATGCTAAAAAATCCGAGTCACGGTCAACATTTGTTGAAATTTTCGTGTGTAATGATCAGGCACAATGAATTATAATAAAATTAATTTCTAAGAAACGGTGTGGAGGAGACAATAGAAGAGTGCTGAAAATCGAACCCTAATTCATAATTCCTAATCTGTGACGTTTGAAGTACATGCTAAAAAATCCGAGTCACGGTCAACATTTTTTGAAATTTTCGTGTGTAATGACCAGGCACAATGAATTAGAATAGAATTAATTTCTAAGAAACGATGTGCAGGAAACAATAGAATTGTGCTGAAAATCGAACCCTAATTCATAAATCCTAATCTGTGACGTTTGAAGTACATGCTAAAAAATCCGAGTCACGGTCAACATTTGTTGAAATTTTCGTGTGTAATGATCAGGCACAATGAATTATAATAAAATTAATTTCTAAGAAACGGTGAGGAGGAAACAATACAAGAGTGTTGAAAATCGAACCCTAATTCATAAATCCTAATCTGTGACGTTTGAAGTACATGCTAAAAAATCCGAGTCACGGTCAACATTTTTTGAAATTTCCGTGTTTAATGATCAGGCACAATGAATTAGAATAGAATTAATTTCTAAGAAACGATGTGCAGGAAACAATAGAAGAGTGCTTAAAATCGAACCCTAATTCATAAATCCTAATCTGTTACGTTTGAAGTACATGCTAAAAAATCCGAGTCACGGTCAACATTTTTTGAAGTTTCCGTGTGTAATGATCAGGCACAATGAATTAGAATAGAATTAATTTCTAAGAAACGGTGTTCATGAAACAATCGAAGAGTGCTGAAAATTGAACCCTAATTCATAAATCATAATCTGAGACGTTTGAAGTACATGCTAAAAAATCCGAGTCACGGTCAACATTTTTTTAAATTTCCGTGTGTAAAGATCAGGCACAATGAATTAGCATAGAATTAATTTGTAAGAAACGGTGTGCATGAAACAATAGAAGAGTGCAGACAATCGAACCCTAATTTATAAATACTAATCTGTGACGTTTGAAGTACATGCTAAAAAATCCGAGTCACGGTCAACAAATTTTTGAAATTTCCGTGTGTAATCATCAGGCACAATGAATTAGAATAGAATTAATTTCTAAGAAAGGGTTTCATGAAAAAATAGAAGAGTGCTTAAAATCGAACCCTAATTCATAAAAACTAATTTGTTACGTTTGAAGTACATGCTAAAAAATCCGAGTCACGGTCAACATCTTTTAAAATTTCCGTGTGTAATGATCAGGCATAATGAATTAGAATAGAATTAATTTCTAAGAAACTGTGTGCAGGAAACAATAGAACAGTGCTGAAAATCGAACCCTTATTCATAAATCCTAATCTGTGACGTTTGAAGTACATGCTAAAAAATCCGAGTCACGGTCAACATTTTTTGAAGTTTCCGTGTGTAATGATCAGGCACAATGAATTAGAATAGAATTAATTTCTAAGAAACGGTGTTCATGAAACAATCGAAGAGTGCTGAAAATTGAACCCTAATTCATAAATCATAATCTGAGACGTTTGAAGTACATGCTAAAAAATCCGAGTCACGGTCAACATTTTTTTAAATTTCCGTGTGTAAAGATCAGGCACAATGAATTAGCATAGAATTAATTTCTTAGAAACGGTGTGCATGAAACAATAGAAGAGTGCAGACAATCGAACCCTAATTCATAAATACTAATCTGTGACGTTTGAAGTACATGCTAAAAAATCCGAGTCACGGTCAACATTTTTTGAAATTTCCGTGTGTAATCATCAGGCACAATGAATTAGAATAGAATTAATTTCTAAGAAAGGGTTTCATGAAAAAATAGAAGAGTGCTTAAAATCGAACCCTAATTCATAAAAACTAATCTGTTACGTTTGAAGTACATGCTAAAAAATCCGAGTCACGGTCAACATTTTTTTAAATTTCCGTGTGTAATGATCAGGCACAACGAATTAGAATAGAATTCATTTCTAAGAAACGGTGTGCATGAAACAATTGAAGAGTGATGAAAATCGAACGCTAATTCAGAAATCCTAATCAGTTACATTTGAAGTACATGCTAAAAAATCCGAGTCACGGTCAACATTTTTTGAAATTTCCGTGTGTAATGATCAGGCATAATGAATTAGAATAGAATTAATTTCTAAGAAACTGTGTGCAGGAAACAATAGAACAGTGCTGAAAATCGAACCCTAATTCATAAATCCTAATCTGTGACGTTTGAAGTACATGCTAAAAAATCCAAGTCACGGTCAACATTTTTTGAAGTTTCCGTGTGTAATGATCAGGCACAATGAATTAGAATAGAATTAATTTCTAAGAAACGGTGTTCATGAAACAATCGAAGAGTGCTGAAAATTGAACCCTAATTCATAAATCATAATCTGAGACGTTTGAAGTACATGCTAAAAAATCCGAGTCACGGTCAACATTTTTTTAAATTTCCGTGTGTAAAGATCAGGCACAATGAATTAGCATAGAATTAATTTGTAAGAAACGGTGTGCATGAAACAATAAAAGAGTGCAGACAATCGAACCCTAATTCATAAATACTAATCTGTGACGTTTGAAGTACATGCTAAAAAATCCGAGTCACGGTCAACAAATTTTTGAAATTTCCGTGTGTAATCATCAGGCACAATGAATTAGAATAGAATTAATTTCTAAGAAAGGGTTTCATGAAAAAATAGAAGAGTGCTTAATATCGAACCCTAATTCATAAAAACTAATTTGTTACGTTTGAAGTACATGCTAAAAAATCCGAGTCACGGTCAACATGTTTTAAAATTTCCGTGTGTAATGATCAGGCATAATGAATTAGAATAGAATTAATTTCTAAGAAACTGTGTGCAGGAAACAATAGAACAGTGCTGAAAATCGAACCCTTATTCATAAATCCTAATCTGTGACGTTTGAAGTACATGCTAAAAAATCCGAGTCACGGTCAACATTTTTTGAAGTTTCCGTGTGTAATGATCAGGCACAATGAATTAGAATAGAATTAATTTCTAAGAAACGGTGTTCATGAAACAATCGAAGAGTGCTGAAAATTGAACCCTAATTCATAAATCATAATCTGAGACGTTTGAAGTACATGCTAAAAAATCCGAGTCACGGTCAACATTTTTTTAAATTTCCGTGTGTAAAGATCAGGCACAATGAATTAGCATAGAATTAATTTCTAAGAAACGGTGTGCATGAAACAATAGAAGAGTGCAGACAATCGAACCCTAATTCATAAATACTAATCTGTGACGTTTGAAGTACATGCTAAAAAATCCGAGTCACGGTCAACATTTTTTGAAATTTCCGTGTGTAATCATCAGGCACAATGAATTAGAATAGAATTAATTTCTAAGAAAGGGTTTCATGAAAAAATAGAAGAGTGCTTAAAATCGAACCCTAATTCATAAAAACTAATCTGTTACGTTTGAAGTACATGCAAAAAAATCCGATTCACGGTCAACATTTTTTGAAATTTTCGTGTGTAATGATTAGGCACAATGAATTAGAATAGAATTAATTTCTAAGAAACGGTGTGCAGGAAACAATAGAAGAGTGCTTAAAATCGAACCCTAATTCATAAATCCTAATCTGTTACGTTTGAAGTACATGCTAAAAAATCCGAGTCACGGTCAACATTTTTTTAAATTTCCGTGTGTAATGAGCAGGCATAATGAATTAGAATAGAATTAATTTCTAAAAAACTGTGTGCAGGAAACAATAGAATAGTGCTGAAATCGAACCCTAATTCATAAATCCTAATCTGTGACGTTTGAAGTACATGCTAAAAAATCCGAGTCACGGTCAACAAATTTTTGAAATTTCCGTGTGTATTCATCAGGCACAATGAATTAGAATAGAATTAATTTCTAAGAAAGGGTTTCATGAAAAAATAGAAGAGTGCTTAAAATCGAACCCTAATTCATAAAAACTAATTTGTTACGTTTGAAGTACATGCTAAAAAATCCGAGTCACGGTCAACATGTTTTAAAATTTCCGTGTGTAATGATCAGGCATAATGAATTAGAATAGAATTAATTTCTAAGAAACTGTGTGCAGGAAACAATAGAACAGTGCTGAAAATCGAACCCTTATTCATAAATCCTAATCTGTGACGTTTGAAGTACATGCTAAAAAATCCGAGTCACGGTCAACATTTTTTGAAGTTTCCGTGTGTAATGATCAGGCACAATGAATTAGAATATAATTAATTTCTAAGAAACGGTGTTCATGAAACAATCGAAGAGTGCTGAAAATTGAACCCTAATTCATAAATCATAATCTGAGACGTTTGAAGTACATGCTAAAAAATCCGAGTCACGGTCAACATTTTTTTAAATTTCCGTGTGTAAAGATCAGGCACAATGAATTAGCATAGAATTAATTTCTAAGAAACGGTGTGCATGAAACAATAGAAGAGTGCAGACAATCGAACCCTAATTCATAAATACTAATCTGTGACGTTTGAAGTACATGCTAAAAAATCCGAGTCACGGTCAACATTTTTTGAAATTTCCGTGTGTAATCATCAGGCACAATGAATTAGAATAGAATTAATTTCTAAGAAAGGGTTTCATGAAAAAATAGAAGAGTGCTTAAAATCGAACCCTAATTCATAAAAACTAATCTGTTACGTTTGAAGTACATGCTAAAAAATCCGAGTCACGGTCAACATTTTTTTAAATTTCCGTGTGTAATGATCAGGCACAATGAATTAGAATAGAATTCATTTCTAAGAAACGGTGTGCATGAAACAATTGAAGAGTGATGAAAATCGAACGCTAATTCAGAAATCCTAATCAGTTACATTTGAAGTACATGCTAAAAAATCCGAGTCACGGTCAACATTTTTTGAAGTTTCCGTGTGTAATGATCAGGCACAATGAATTAGAATAGAATTAATTTCTAAGAAACTGTGTGCATGAAACAATAGAAGAGTGCAGAAAATCGAACCCTAATTCATAAATCCTAATCTGTGACGTTTGAAGTACATGCTAAAAAATCCGAGTCACGGTCAACATTTGTTTAAATTTCCGTGTGTAATGATCAGGCATAATGAATTAGAATAGAATTAATTTCTAAGAAACGGTGTGCATGAAACAATAGAAGAGTGCAGAAAATCGAACCCTAATTCATAAATCCTAATCTGTGACGTTTGAAGTACATGCTAAAAAATCCGAGTCACGGTCAACATTTTTTGAAATTTTCGTGTGTTAATCAGGCACAATGAATTAGAATAGAATTAGTTTTTAAGAAACGGTGTGCAGGAAACAATAGAAAAGTGCTTAAAATCAAACCCTAATTCATAAAAATTAATCTGTTACGTTTGAAGTACATGCTAAAAAATCCGATTCACGGTCAACATTTTTTGAAATTTTCGTGTGTAATGATTAGGCACAATGAATTAGAATAGAGTTAATTTCTAAGAAACGGTGTGCAGGAAACAATAGAAGAGTGCTTAAAATCGAACCCTAATTCATAAAAACTAATCTGTTACGTTTGAAGTACATGCTAAAAAATCCGAGTCACGGTCAAGATTTTTTTAAATTTCCGTGTGTAATGATCACGCCCAATGAATTAGAATATAATTAATTTCTAAGAAACAGTGTGCATGAAACAATAGAAGAGTGCTGAAAATCGAACCTTAATTCATAAAACCTAATCTGTTACGTTTGAAGTACATGCTAAAAAATCCGAGTCACGGTCAACATTTTTTTAAATTTACGTGTGTAATGATCAGGCACAATGAATTAGAATAGAATTAATTTCTAAGAAACGGTGTGCATGAAAAAATAGAAGAGTGCTTAAAATCGAACCCTAATTCATAAAAACTAATCTGTTACGTTTGGAGTACATGCAAAAAAATCCGATTCACGGTCAACATTTTTTGAAATTTTCGTGTGTAATGATTAGGCACAATGAATTAGAATAGAATTAATTTCTAAGAAACGGTGTGCAGGAAACAATAGAAGAGTGCTTAAAATCGAACCCTAATTCATAAATCCTAATCTGTTACGTTTGAAGTACATGCTAAAAAATCCGAGTCACGGTCAAGATTTTTTTAAATTTCCGTGTGTAATGATCAGGCATAATGAATTAGAATAGAATTAATTTCTAAAAAACTGTGTGCAGGAAACAATAGAATAGTGCTGAAATCGAACCCTAATTCATAAATCCTAATCTGTGACGTTTGAAGTACATGCTAAAAAATCCGAGTCACGGTCAACATTTTTTAAAATTTCCGTGTGTAATGATCAGGCACAATGAATTAGAATAGAATTAATTTCTATGAAACGATGTGCAGGAAACAATTGAAGAGTGCTTAAAATCGAACCCTAATTCATAAATCCTAATCTGTGACGTTTGAAGTACATGCTAAAAAATCCGAGTCACGGTCAACATTTGTTGAAATTTTCGTGTGTAATGATCAGGCACAATGAATTATAATAAAATTAATTTCTAAGAAACGGTGTGGAGGAAACAATAGAAGAGTGCTGAAAATCGAACCCTAATTCATAAATTCTAATCTGTGACGTTTGAAGTACATGTTAAAAAATCCGAGTCACGGTCAACATTTTTTTAAATTTCCGTGTGTAATGATCAGGCACAATGAATTAGAATAGAATTAAATTTCTATGAAACGATGTGCAGGAAACAATAGAAGAGTGCTTAAAATCGAACCCTAATTCATAAATCATAATCTGTGACGTTTGAAGTACATGCTAAAAAATCCGAGTCACGGTCAATATTTTTTGAAATTTTCGTGTGTAATGATCAGGCACAATGAATTATAATAGAATTAATTTCTAAGAAACGGTGTGCATGAAACAATAGAAGAGTACTGAAAATGGAACCCTAATTCATAAATCCTAATCTGTGACGTTTGAAATAAATTCTCCAAAATCCGAGTCACGGTCAACATTTTTTGAAATTTCCGTGTGTAATGATCAATCATAATGAATTAGAATAGAATTAATTTCTAAGAAACTGTGTGCAGGAAACAATAAAACAGTGCTGAAAATCGAACCCTAATTCATAAATCCTAATCTGTGACGTTTGAAGTACATGCTAAAAAATCCGAGTCACGGTCAACATTTTTTGAAGTTTCCGTGTGTAATGATCAGGCACAATGAATTAGAATAGAATTAATTTCTAAGAAATGGTGTGCATGAAAAAATAGAAGAGTGCAGAAAATCGAACCCTAATTCATAAAAACTAATCTGTTATGTTTGAAGTACATGCTAAAAAATCCGATTCACGGTCAACATTTGTTTAAATTTCCGTGTGTAATGATAAGGCATAATGAATTAGAATAGAATTAATTTCTAAGAAACTGTGTGCAGGAAACAATAGAACAGTGCTGAAAATCGAACCCTAATTCATAAATCCTAATCTATGACGTTTGAAGTACATGCTAAAAAATCCGAGTCACGGTCAACATTTTTTTAAATTTCCGTGTGTAATGATCAGGCACAATGAATTAGAATAGAATTAATTTCTATGAAACGATGTGCAGGAAACAATAGAAAAGTGCTTAAAATCGAACCCTAATTCAAAAATCCTAATCTGTGACGTTTGAAGTACATGCTAAAAAATCCGAGTCACGGTCAACATTTGTTGAAATTTTCGTGTGTAATGATCAGGCACAATGAATTATAATAAAATTAATTTCTAAGAAACGGTGTGGAGGAGACAATAGAAGAGTGCTGAAAATGAACCCTAATTCATAAATCCTAATCTGTGACGTTTGAAGTACATACTAAAAAATCCGAGTCACGGTCAACATTTTTTGAAATTTTCGTGTGTAATGACCAGGCACAATGAATTAGAATAGAATTAATTTCTATAAAACGATGTGCAGGAAACAATAGAAGTGTGCTTAAAATCGAACCCTAATTCATAAATCCTAATCTGTGACGTTTGAAGTACATGCTAAAAAATCTGAGTCACGGTCAACATTTTTTTAAATTTCCGTGGGTAATGATCAGGTATAATGAATTAGAATAGAATTAATTTCTAAGAAACGGTGTGCAGGAAACAATAGAAGAGTAATTAAAATCGAACCCTAATTCATAAATCCTAATCTGTTACGTTTGAAGTACATGCTAAAAAATCCGAGTCACGGTCAACATTTTTTGAAATTTCCGTGTTTAATGATCAGGCACAATGAATTAGAATAGAATTAATTTCTAAGAAACGATGTGCAGGAAACAATAGAAGAGTGCTTAAAATCGAACCCTAATTCATAAATCATAATTTGTGACGTTTGAAGTACATGCTAAAAAATCCGAGTCACGGTCAACATTTTTTGAAATTTTCGTGTGTAATGATCAGGCACAATGAATTATAATAGAATTAATTTCTAAGAAACGGTGTGCATGAAACAATAGAAGAGTGCTGAAAATGGAACCCTAATTCATAAATCCTAATCTGTGACGTTTGAAATACATTCTCCAAAATCCGAGTCACGGTTAACATTTTTTGAAATTTTCGTGTGTAATGATCAGGCATAATGAATTAGAATAGAATTAATTTCTAAGAAACTGTGTGCAGGAAACAATAGAACAGTGCTGAAAATCGAACCCTAATTCATAAATCCTAATCTGTGACGTTTGAAGTACATGCTAAAAAATCCGAGTCACGGTCAACATTTTTTGAAGTTTCCGTGTGTAATGATCAGGCACAATGAATTAGAATATAATTAATTTCTAAGAAACGGTGTGCATGAAACAATAGAAAAGTGCAGAAAATCGAACCCTAATTCATAAATCCTAATCTGTGACGTTTGAAGTACATGCTAAAATATCCGAGTCACGGTGAACATTTTTTGAAATTTTCGTGTGTTGATCAGGCACAATGAATTAGAATAGAATTAGTTTCTAAGAAACGGTGTGCAGGAAACAATAGAAAAGTGCTTAAAATCGAACCTTAATTCATAAAACCTAATCTGTTACGTTTGAAGTACATGCTAGAAAATCCGAGTCACGGTCAACAATTTTTGAAATTTTCGTGTGTAATGATCAGGCACAATGAATTAGAATAGAATTAATTTCTAAGAAACTGTGTGCATTAAACAATAGAAGAGTGCTTAAAATCGAACCCAAATTCATATAAATTAATCTGTTACGTTTGAAGTACATGCTAAAAAATCCGATTCACGGTCAAAATTTTTTGAAATTTTCGTGTGTAATGATTAGGCACAATGAATTAGAATAGAATTAATTTCTAAGAAACGGTGTGCAGGAAACAATAGAAGAGTGCTTAAAATCGAACCCTAATTCATAAATCCAAATCTGTTACGTTTTAAGTGCATGCTAAAAAATCCGAGTCACGGTCAAGATTTTTTTATATTTCCGTGTGTAATGATCAGGCACAATGAATTAGAATACAATTAATTTCTAAGAAACGATGTGCAGGAAATAATAGACGAGTGCTTAAAATCGAACCCTAATTCATAAATCCGAATATGTGACGTTTGAAGTACATGCTAAAAAATCTGAGTCACGGTCAACATTTTTTGAAATTTTCGTGTGTTGATCAGGCACAATGAATTAGAATAGAATTAATTTCTAAGAAACGGTGTGCAGGAAACA
Source organism: Cucurbita pepo subsp. pepo (assembly GCF_057944985.1). Taxonomy (NCBI): domain Eukaryota; kingdom Viridiplantae; phylum Streptophyta; class Magnoliopsida; order Cucurbitales; family Cucurbitaceae; genus Cucurbita; species Cucurbita pepo. The sequence goes on along the minus strand of NC_141816.1, from coordinate 4,246,560 downwards.
ATAGAAGAGTGCTTAAAATCGAACCCTAATTCATAAATCCTAATCTGTTACGTTTTAAGTGCATGCTAAAAAATCCGAGTCACGGTCAAGATTTTTTTAAATTTCCGTGTGTAATGATCAGGCCCAATGAATTCGAATAGAATTAATTTCTAAGAAACGGTGTGCAGGAAACAATAGAAGAGTGCTGAAAATCGAACCCTAATTCATAATTCCTAATCTGTGACGTTTGAAGTACATGCTAAAAAATCCGAGTCACGGTCAACATTTTTTGAAATTTTCGTGTGTAATGACCAGGCACAATGAATTAGAATAGAATTAATTTCTAAGAAACGATGTGCAGGAAACAATAGAATTGTGCTGAAAATCGAACCCTAATTCATAAATCCTAATCTGTGACGTTTGAAGTACATGCTAAAAAATCCGAGTCACGGTCAACATTTGTTGAAATTTTCGTGTGTAATGATCAGGCACAATGAATTATAATAAAATTAATTTCTAAGAAACGGTGAGGAGGAAACAATACAAGAGTGCTGAAAATCGAACCCTAATTCATAAATCCTAATCTGTGACGTTTGAGTACATGCTAAAAAATCCGAGTCACGGTCAACATTTTTTGAAATTTCCGTGTTTAATGATCAGGCACAATGAATTAGAATAGAATTAATTTCTAAGAAACGATGTGCAGGAAACAATAGAAGAGTGCTTAAAATCGAACCCTAATTCATAAATCCTAATCTGTTACGTTTGAAGTACATGCTAAAAAATCCGAGTCACGGTCAACATTTTTTGAAGTTTCCGTGTGTAATGATCAGGCACAATGAATTAGAATAGAATTAATTTCTAAGAAACGGTGTTCATGAAACAATCGAAGAGTGCTGAAAATTGAACCCTAATTCATAAATCATAATCTGAGACGTTTGAAGTACATGCTAAAAAATCCGAGTCACGGTCAACATTTTTTTAAATTTCCGTGTGTAAAGATCAGGCACAATGAATTAGCATAGAATTAATTTGTAAGAAACGGTGTGCATGAAACAATAGAAGAGTGCAGACAATCGAACCCTAATTTATAAATACTAATCTGTGACGTTTGAAGTACATGCTAAAAAATCCGAGTCACGGTCAACAAATTTTTGAAATTTCCGTGTGTAATCATCAGGCACAATGAATTAGAATAGAATTAATTTCTAAGAAAGGGTTTCATGAAAAAATAGAAGAGTGCTTAAAATCGAACCCTAATTCATAAAAACTAATTTGTTACGTTTGAAGTACATGCTAAAAAATCCGAGTCACGGTCAACATCTTTTAAAATTTCCGTGTGTAATGATCAGGCATAATGAATTAGAATAGAATTAATTTCTAAGAAACTGTGTGCAGGAAACAATAGAACAGTGCTGAAAATCGAACCCTTATTCATAAATCCTAATCTGTGACGTTTGAAGTACATGCTAAAAAATCCGAGTCACGGTCAACATTTTTTGAAGTTTCCGTGTGTAATGATCAGGCACAATGAATTAGAATAGAATTAATTTCTAAGAAACGGTGTTCATGAAACAATCGAAGAGTGCTGAAAATTGAACCCTAATTCATAAATCATAATCTGAGACGTTTGAAGTACATGCTAAAAAATCCGAGTCACGGTCAACATTTTTTTAAATTTCCGTGTGTAAAGATCAGGCACAATGAATTAGCATAGAATTAATTTCTAAGAAACGGTGTGCATGAAACAATAGAAGAGTGCAGACAATCGAACCCTAATTCATAAATACTAATCTGTGACGTTTGAAGTACATGCTAAAAAATCCGAGTCACGGTCAACATTTTTTGAAATTTCCGTGTGTAATCATCAGGCACAATGAATTAGAATAGAATTAATTTCTAAGAAAGGGTTTCATGAAAAAATAGAAGAGTGCTTAAAATCGAACCCTAATTCATAAAAACTAATCTGTTACGTTTGAAGTACATGCTAAAAAATCCGAGTCACGGTCAACATTTTTTTAAATTTCCGTGTGTAATGATCAGGCACAATGAATTAGAATAGAATTCATTTCTAAGAAACGGTGTGCATGAAACAATTGAAGAGTGATGAAAATCGAACGCTAATTCAGAAATCCTAATCAGTTACATTTGAAGTACATGCTAAAAAATCCGAGTCACGGTCAACATTTTTTGAAATTTCCGTGTGTAATGATCAGGCATAATGAATTAGAATAGAATTAATTTCTAAGAAACTGTGTGCAGGAAACAATAGAACAGTGCTGAAAATCGAACCCTAATTCATAAATCCTAATCTGTGACGTTTGAAGTACATGCTAAAAAATCCAAGTCACGGTCAACATTTTTTGAAGTTTCCGTGTGTAATGATCAGGCACAATGAATTAGAATAGAATTAATTTCTAAGAAACGGTGTTCATGAAACAATCGAAGAGTGCTGAAAATTGAACCCTAATTCATAAATCATAATCTGAGACGTTTGAAGTACATGCTAAAAAATCCGAGTCACGGTCAACATTTTTTTAAATTTCCGTGTGTAAAGATCAGGCACAATGAATTAGCATAGAATTAATTTCTAAGAAACGGTGTGCATGAAACAATAAAAGAGTGCAGACAATCGAACCCTAATTCATAAATACTAATCTGTGACGTTTGAAGTACATGCTAAAAAATCCGAGTCACGGTCAACAAATTTTTGAAATTTCCGTGTGTAATCATCAGGCACAATGAATTAGAATAGAATTAATTTCTAAGAAAGGGTTTCATGAAAAAATAGAAGAGTGCTTAAAATCGAACCCTAATTCATAAAAACTAATTTGTTACGTTTGAAGTACATGCTAAAAAATCCGAGTCACGGTCAACATGTTTTAAAATTTCCGTGTGTAATGATCAGGCATAATGAATTAGAATAGAATTAATTTCTAAGAAACTGTGTGCAGGAAACAATAGAACAGTGCTGAAAATCGAACCCTTATTCATAAATCCTAATCTGTGACGTTTGAAGTACATGCTAAAAAATCCGAGTCACGGTCAACATTTTTTGAAATTTCCGTGTGTAATGATCAGGCATAATGAATTAGAATAGAATTAATTTCTAAGAAACTGTGTGCAGGAAACAATAGAACAGTGCTGAAAATCGAACCCTAATTCATAAATCCTAATCTGTGACGTTTGAAGTACATGCTAAAAAATCCAAGTCACGGTCAACATTTTTTGAAGTTTCCGTGTGTAATGATCAGGCACAATGAATTAGAATAGAATTAATTTCTAAGAAACGGTGTTCATGAAACAATCGAAGAGTGCTGAAAATTGAACCCTAATTCATAAATCATAATCTGAGACGTTTGAAGTACATGCTAAAAAATCCGAGTCACGGTCAACATTTTTTTAAATTTCCGTGTGTAAAGATCAGGCACAATGAATTAGCATAGAATTAATTTCTAAGAAACGGTGTGCATGAAACAATAAAAGAGTGCAGACAATCGAACCCTAATTCATAAATACTAATCTGTGACGTTTGAAGTACATGCTAAAAAATCCGAGTCACGGTCAACAAATTTTTGAAATTTCCGTGTGTAATCATCAGGCACAATGAATTAGAATAGAATTAATTTCTAAGAAAGGGTTTCATGAAAAAATAGAAGAGTGCTTAAAATCGAACCCTAATTCATAAAAACTAATTTGTTACGTTTGAAGTACATGCTAAAAAATCCGAGTCACGGTCAACATGTTTTAAAATTTCCGTGTGTAATGATCAGGCATAATGAATTAGAATAGAATTAATTTCTAAGAAACTGTGTGCAGGAAACAATAGAACAGTGCTGAAAATCGAACCCTTATTCATAAATCCTAATCTGTGACGTTTGAAGTACATGCTAAAAAATCCGAGTCACGGTCAACATTTTTTTAAATTTCCGTGTGTAATGATCAGGCACAATGAATTAGAATAGAATTCATTTCTAAGAAACGGTGTGCATGAAACAATTGAAGAGTGATGAAAATCGAACGCTAATTCAGAAATCCTAATCAGTTACATTTGAAGTACATGCTAAAAAATCCGAGTCACGGTCAACATTTTTTGAAATTTCCGTGTGTAATGATCAGGCATAATGAATTAGAATAGAATTAATTTCTAAGAAACTGTGTGCAGGAAACAATAGAAGTGTGCTTAAAATCGAACCCTAATTCATAAATCCTAATCTTTGACGTTTGAAGTACATGCTAAAAAATCCGAGTCACGGTCAACATTTGTTGAAATTTTCGTGTGTAATGATCAGGCACAATGAATTATAATAAAATTAATTTTTAAGAAACGGTGAGGAGGAAACAATAGAAGAGTGCTGAAAATCGAACCCTAATTCATAAATCCTAATCTGTGACGTTTGAAGTACATGCTAAAAAATCTGAGTCACGGTCAACATTTTTTTAAATTTCCGTGGGTAATGATCAGGTATAATGAATTAGAATAGAATTAATTTCTAAGAAACGGTGTGCAGGAAACAATAGAAGAGTAATTAAAATCGAACCCTAATTCATAAATCCTAATCTGTTACGTTTGAAGTACATGCTAAAAAATCCGAGTCACGGTCAACATTTTTTGAAATTTCCGTGTTTAATGATCAGGCACAATGAATTAGAATAGAATTAATTTCTAAGAAACGATGTGCAGGAAACAATAGAAGAGTGCTTAAAATCGAACCCTAATTCATAAATCATAATTTGTGACGTTTGAAGTACATGCTAAAAAATCCGAGTCACGGTCAACATTTTTTGAAATTTTCGTGTGTAATGATCAGGCACAATGAATTATAATAGAATTAATTTCTAAGAAACGGTGTGCATGAAACAATAGAAGAGTGCTGAAAATGGAACCCTAATTCATAAATCCTAATCTGTGACGTTTGAAATACATTCTCCAAAATCCGAGTCACGGTTAACATTTTTTGAAATTTTCGTGTGCAATGATCAGGCATAATGAATTAGAATAGAATTAATTTCTAAGAAACTGTGTGCAGGAAACAATAGAACAGTGCTGAAAATCGAACCCTAATTCATAAATCCTAATCTGTGACGTTTGAAGTACATGTTAAAAAATCCGAGTCACGGTCAACATTTTTTGAAGTTTCCGTGTGTAATGATCAGGCACAATGAATTAGAATGTAATTAATTTCTATGAAACGATGTGCAGGAAACAATTGAAGAGTGCTGAAAATCGAACCCTAATTCATAAATCCTAATCTGTGACGTTTGAAGTACATGCTAAAAAATCCGAGTCACGGTCAACATTTGTTGAAATTTTCGTGTGTAATGATCAGGCACAATGAATTATATAAAATTAATTTCTAAGAAACGGTGTGGAGGAAACAATAGAAGAGTGCTGAAAATCGAACCCTAATTCATAAATTCTAATCTGTGACGTTTGAAGTACATGTTAAAAAATCCGAGTCACGGTCAATATTTTTTTAAATTACCGTGTGTAATGATCAGGCACAATGAATTAGAATAGAATTAAATTTCTATGAAACGATGTGCAGGAAACAATAGAAGAGTGCTTAAAATCGAACCCTAATTCATAAATCAAAAACTGTGACGTTTGAAGTACATGCTAAAAAATCCGAGTCACGGTCAACATTTTTTTAAATTTCCGTGTGTAATGATCAGGCACAATGAATTAGAATAGAATTCATTTCTAAGAAACGGTGTGCATGAAACAATTGAAGAGTGATGAAAATCGAACGCTAATTCAGAAATCCTAATCAGTTACATTTGAAGTACATGCTAAAAAATCCGAGTCACGGTCAACATCTTTTAAAATTTCCGTGTGTAATGATCAGGCATAATGAATTAGAATAGAATTAATTTCTAAGAAACTGTGTGCAGGAAACAATAGAACAGTGCTGAAAATCGAACCCTTATTCATAAATCCTAATCTGTGACGTTTGAAGTACATGCTAAAAAATCCGAGTCACGGTCAACATTTTTTGAAGTTTCCGTGTGTAATGATCAGGCACAATGAATTAGAATAGAATTAATTTCTAAGAAACGGTGTTCATGAAACAATCGAAGAGTGCTGAAAATTGAACCCTAATTCATAAATCATAATCTGAGACGTTTGAAGTACATGCTAAAAAATCCGAGTCACGGTCAACATTTTTTTAAATTTCCGTGTGTAAAGATCAGGCACAATGAATTAGCATAGAATTAATTTCTAAGAAACGGTGTGCATGAAACAATAGAAGAGTGCAGACAATCGAACCCTAATTCATAAATACTAATCTGTGACGTTTGAAGTACATGCTAAAAAATCCGAGTCACGGTCAACAAATTTTTGAAATTTCCGTGTGTAATCATCAGGCACAATGAATTAGAATAGAATTAATTTCTAAGAAAGGGTTTCATGAAAAAATAGAAGAGTGCTTAAAATCGAACCCTAATTCATAAAAACTAATTTGTTACGTTTGAAGTACATGCTAAAAAATCCGAGTCACGGTCAACATCTTTTAAAATTTCCGTGTGTAATGATCAGGCATAATGAATTAGAATAGAATTAATTTCTAAGAAACTGTGTGCAGGAAACAATAGAACAGTGCTGAAAATCGAACCCTTATTCATAAATCCTAATCTGTGACGTTTGAAGTACATGCTCAAAAATCCGAGTCACGGTCAACATTTTTTGAAGTTTCCGTGTGTAATGATCAGGCACAATGAATTAGAATAGAATTAATTTCTAAGAAACGGTGTTCATGAAACAATCGAAGAGTGCTGAAAGATGAACCCTAATTCATAAATCATAATCTGAGACGTTTGAAGTACATGCTAAAAAATCCGAGTCACGGTCAACATTTTTTTAAATTTCCGTGTGTAAATATCAGGCACAATGAATTAGCATAGAATTAATTTCTAAGAAACGGTGTGCATGAAACAATAGAAGAGTGCAGACAATTGAACCCTAATTCATAAATACTAATCTGTGACGTTTGAAGTACATGCTAAAAAATCCGAGTCACGGTCAACATTTTTTGAAATTTCCGTGTGTAATCATCAGGCACAATGAATTAGAATAGAATTAATTTCTAAGAAAGGGTTTCATGAAAAAATAGAAGAGTGCTTAAAATCGAACCCTAATTCATAAAAACTAATCTGTTACGTTTGAAGTACATGCTAAAAAATCCGAGTCACGGTCAACATTTTTTTAAATTTCCGTGTGTAATGATCAGGCACAATGAATTAGAATAGAATTCATTTCTAAGAAACGGTGTGCATGAAACAATTGAAGAGTGATGAAAATCGAACGCTAATTCAGAAATCCTAATCAGTTACATTTGAAGTACATGCTAAAAAATCCGAGTCACGGTCAACATTTTTTGAAATTTCCGTGTGTAATGATCAGGCATAATGAATTAGAATAGAATTAATTTCTAAGAAACTGTGTGCAGGAAACAATAGAACAGTGCTGAGAATCGAACCCTAATTCATAAATCCTAATCTGTGACGTTTGAAGTACATGCTAAAAAATCCAAGTCACGGTCAACATTTTTTGAAGTTTCCGTGTGTAATGATCAGGCACAATGAATTAGAATAGAATTAATTTCTAAGAAACTGTGTGCATGAAACAATAGAAGAGTGCAGAAAATCGAACCCTAATTCATAAATCCTAATCTGTGACGTTTGAAGTACATGCTAAAAAATCCGAGTCACGGTCAACATTTTTTGAAATTTTCGTGTGTTAATCAGGCACAATGAATTAGAATAGAATTAGTTTTTAAGAAACGGTGTGCAGGAAACAATAGAAAAGTGCTTAAAATCGAACCCTAATTCATAAAAATTAATCTGTTACGTTTGAAGTACATGCTAAAAAATCCGATTCACGGTCAACATTTTTTGAAATTTTCGTGTGTAATGATTAGGCACAATGAATTAGAATAGAGTTAATTTCTAAGAAACGGTGTGCAGGAAACAATAGAAGAGTGCTTAAAATCGAACCCTAATTCATAAAAACTAATCTGTTACGTTTGAAGTACATGCTAAAAAATCCGAGTCACGGTCAAGATTTTTTTAAATTTCCGTGTGTAATGATCACGCCCAATGAATTAGAATATAATTAATTTCTAAGAAACAGTGTGCATGAAACAATAGAAGAGTGCTGAAAATCGAACCCTAATTCATAAAACCTAATCTGTTACGTTTGAAGTACATGCTAAAAAATCCGAGTCACGGTCAACATTTTTTTAAATTTACGTGTGTAATGATCAGGCACAATGAATTAGAATAGAATTAATTTCTAAGAAACGGTGTGCATGAAAAAATAGAAGAGTGCTTAAAATCGAACCCTAATTCATAAAAACTAATCTGTTACGTTTGAGGTACATGTAAAAAAATCCGATTCACGGTCAACATTTTTTGAAATTTTCGTGTGTAATGATTAGGCACAATGAATTAGAATAGAATTAATTTCTAAGAAACGGTGTGCAGGAAGCAATAGAAGAGTGCTTAAAATCGAACCCTAATTCATAAATCCTAATCTGTTACGTTTGAAGTACATGCTAAAAAATCCGAGTCACGGTCAACATTTTTTTAAATTTCCGTGTGTAATGATCAGGCATAATGAATTAGAATAGAATTAATTTCTAAAAAACTGTGTGCAGGAAACAATAGAATAGTGCTGAAATCGAACCCTAATTCATAAATCCTAATCTGTGACGTTTGAAGTAAATGCTAAAAAATCCGAGTCACGGTCAACATTTTTTGAAGTTTCCGTGTGTAATGATCAGGCACAATGAATTAGAATAGAATTAATTTCTAAGAAACGGTGTTCATGAAACAATCGAAGAGTGCTGAAAATTGAACCCTAATTCATAAATCATAATCTGAGACGTTTGAAGTACATGCTAAAAAATCCGAGTCACGGTCAACATTTTTTTAAATTTCCGTGTGTAAAGATCAGGCACAATGAATTAGCATAGAATTAATTTGTAAGAAACGGTGTGCATGAAACAATAGAAGAGTGCAGACAATCGAACCCTAATTTATAAATACTAATCTGTGACGTTTGAAGTACATGCTAAAAAATCCGAGTCACGGTCAACAAATTTTTGAAATTTCCGTGTGTAATCATCAGGCACAATGAATTAGAATAGAATTAATTTCTAAGAAAGGGTTTCATGAAAAAATAGAAGAGTGCTTAAAATCGAACCCTAATTCATAAAAACTAATTTGTTACGTTTGAAGTACATGCTAAAAAATCCGAGTCACGGTCAACATCTTTTAAAATTTCCGTGTGTAATGATCAGGCATAATGAATTAGAATAGAATTAATTTCTAAGAAACTGTGTGCAGGAAACAATAGAACAGTGCTGAAAATCGAACCCTTATTCATAAATCCTAATCTGTGACGTTTGAAGTACATGCTAAAAAATCCGAGTCACGGTCAACATTTTTTGAAGTTTCCGTGTGTAATGATCAGGCACAATGAATTAGAATAGAATTAATTTCTAAGAAACGGTGTTCATGAAACAATCGAAGAGTGCTGAAAATTGAACCCTAATTCATAAATCATAATCTGAGACGTTTGAAGTACATGCTAAAAAATCCGAGTCACGGTCAACATTTTTTTAAATTTCCGTGTGTAAAGATCAGGCACAATGAATTAGCATAGAATTAATTTCTAAGAAACGGTGTGCATGAAACAATAGAAGAGTGCAGACAATCGAACCCTAATTCATAAATACTAATCTGTGACGTTTGAAGTACATGCTAAAAAATCCGAGTCACGGTCAACATTTTTTGAAATTTCCGTGTGTAATCATCAGGCACAATGAATTAGAATAGAATTAATTTCTAAGAAAGGGTTTCATGAAAAAATAGAAGAGTGCTTAAAATCGAACCCTAATTCATAAAAACTAATCTGTTACGTTTGAAGTACATGCTAAAAAATCCGAGTCACGGTCAACATTTTTTTAAATTTCCGTGTGTAATGATCAGGCACAACGAATTAGAATAGAATTCATTTCTAAGAAACGGTGTGCATGAAACAATTGAAGAGTGATGAAAATCGAACGCTAATTCAGAAATCCTAATCAGTTACATTTGAAGTACATGCTAAAAAATCCGAGTCACGGTCAACATTTTTTGAAATTTCCGTGTGTAATGATCAGGCACAATGAATTAGAATAGAATTAATTTCTAAGAAACGGTGTTCATGAAACAATCGAAGAGTGCTGAAAATTGAACCCTAATTCATAAATCATAATCTGAGACGTTTGAAGTACATGCTAAAAAATCCGAGTCACGGTCAACATTTTTTTAAATTTCCGTGTGTAAAGATCAGGCACAATGAATTAGCATAGAATTAATTTGTAAGAAACGGTGTGCATGAAACAATAAAAGAGTGCAGACAATCGAACCCTAATTCATAAATACTAATCTGTGACGTTTGAAGTACATGCTAAAAAATCCGAGTCACGGTCAACAAATTTTTGAAATTTCCGTGTGTAATCATCAGGCACAATGAATTAGAATAGAATTAATTTCTAAGAAAGGGTTTCATGAAAAAATAGAAGAGTGCAGACAATCGAACCCTAATTCATAAAAACTAATTTGTTACGTTTGAAGTACATGCTAAAAAATCCGAGTCACGGTCAACAAATTTTTGAAATTTCCGTGTGTAATCATCAGGCACAATGAATTAGAATAGAATTAATTTCTAAGAAAGGGTTTCATGAAAAAATAGAAGAGTGCTTAAAATCGAACCCTAATTCATAAAAACTAATTTGTTACGTTTGAAGTACATGCTAAAAAATCCGAGTCACGGTCAACATGTTTTAAAATTTCCGTGTGTAATGATCAGGCATAATGAATTAGAATAGAATTAATTTCTAAGAAACTGTGTGCAGGAAACAATAGAACAGTGCTGAAAATCGAACCCTTATTCATAAATCCTAATCTGTGACGTTTGAAGTACATGCTAAAAAATCCGAGTCACGGTCAACATTTTTTGAAGTTTCCGTGTGTAATGATCAGGCACAATGAATTAGAATAGAATTAATTTCTAAGAAACGGTGTTCATGAAACAATCGAAGAGTGCTGAAAATTGAACCCTAATTCATAAATCATAATCTGAGACGTTTGAAGTACATGCTAAAAAATCCGAGTCACGGTCAACATTTTTTTAAATTTCCGTGTGTAAAGATCAGGCACAATGAATTAGCATAGAATTAATTTCTAAGAAACGGTGTGCATGAAACAATAGAAGAGTGCAGACAATCGAACCCTAATTCATAAATACTAATCTGTGACGTTTGAAGTACATGCTAAAAAATCCGAGTCACGGTCAACATTTTTTGAAATTTCCGTGTGTAATCATCAGGCACAATGAATTAGAATAGAATTAATTTCTAAGAAAGGGTTTCATGAAAAAATAGAAGAGTGCTTAAAATCGAACCCTAATTCATAAAAACTAATCTGTTACGTTTGAAGTACATGCTAAAAAATCCGAGTCACGGTCAACATTTTTTTAAATTTCCGTGTGTAATGATCAGGCACAATGAATTAGAATAGAATTCATTTCTAAGAAACGGTGTGCATGAAACAATTGAAGAGTGATGAAAATCGAACGCTAATTCAGAAATCCTAATCAGTTACATTTGAAGTACATGCTAAAAAATCCGAGTCACGGTCAACATTTTTTGAAGTTTCCGTGTGTAATGATCAGGCACAATGAATTAGAATAGAATTAATTTCTAAGAAACTGTGTGCATGAAACAATAGAAGAGTGCAGAAAATCGAACCCTAATTCATAAATCCTAATCTGTGACGTTTGAAGTACATGCTAAAAAATCCGAGTCACGGTCAACATTTGTTTAAATTTCCGTGTGTAATGATCAGGCATAATGAATTAGAATAGAATTAATTTCTAAGAAACGGTGTGCATGAAACAATAGAAGAGTGCAGAAAATCGAACCCTAATTCATAAATCCTAATCTGTGACGTTTGAAGTACATGCTAAAAAATCCGAGTCACGGTCAACATTTTTTGAAATTTTCGTGTGTTAATCAGGCACAATGAATTAGAATAGAATTAGTTTTTAAGAAACGGTGTGCAGGAAACAATAGAAAAGTGCTTAAAATCGAACCCTAATTCATAAAAATTAATCTGTTACGTTTGAAGTACATGCTAAAAAATCCGATTCACGGTCAACATTTTTTGAAATTTTCGTGTGTAATGATTAGGCACAATGAATTAGAATAGAGTTAATTTCTAAGAAACGGTGTGCAGGAAACAATAGAAGAGTGCTTAAAATCGAACCCTAATTCATAAAAACTAATCTGTTACGTTTGAAGTACATGCTAAAAAATCCGAGTCACGGTCAATATTTTTTGAAATTTTCGTGTGTAATGATCAGGCACAATGAATTATAATAGAATTAATTTCTAAGAAACGGTGTGCATGAAACAATAGAAGAGTACTGAAAATGGAACCCTAATTCATAAAACCTAATCTGTTACGTTTGAAGTACATGCTAAAAAATCCGAGTCACGGTCAACATTTTTTTAAATTTACGTGTGTAATGATCAGGCACAATGAATTAGAATAGAATTAATTTCTAAGAAACGGTGTGCATGAAAAAATAGAAGAGTGCTTAAAATCGAACCCTAATTCATAAAAACTAATCTGTTACGTTTGGAGTACATGCAAAAAAATCCGATTCACGGTCAACATTTTTTGAAATTTTCGTGTGTAATGATTAGGCACAATGAATTAGAATAGAATTAATTTCTAAGAAACGGTGTGCAGGAAACAATAGAAGAGTGCTTAAAATCGAACCCTAATTCATAAATCCTAATCTGTTACGTTTGAAGTACATGCTAAAAAATCCGAGTCACGGTCAAGATTTTTTTAAATTTCCGTGTGTAATGATCAGGCATAATGAATTAGAATAGAATTAATTTCTAAAAAACTGTGTGCAGGAAACAATAGAATAGTGCTGAAATCGAACCCTAATTCATAAATCCTAATCTGTGACGTTTGAAGTACATGCTAAAAAATCCGAGTCACGGTCAACATTTTTTAAAATTTCCGTGTGTAATGATCAGGCACAATGAATTAGAATAGAATTAATTTCTATGAAACGATGTGCAGGAAACAATTGAAGAGTGCTTAAAATCGAACCCTAATTCATAAATCCTAATCTGTGACGTTTGAAGTACATGCTAAAAAATCCGAGTCACGGTCAACATTTGTTGAAATTTTCGTGTGTAATGATCAGGCACAATGAATTATAATAAAATTAATTTCTAAGAAACGGTGTGGAGGAAACAATAGAAGAGTGCTGAAAATCGAACCCTAATTCATAAATTCTAATCTGTGACGTTTGAAGTACATGTTAAAAAATCCGAGTCACGGTCAACATTTTTTTAAATTTCCGTGTGTAATGATCAGGCACAATGAATTAGAATAGAATTAAATTTCTATGAAACGATGTGCAGGAAACAATAGAAGAGTGCTGAAAATCGAACCCTAATTCATAAATCATAATCTGTGACGTTTGAAGTACATGCTAAAAAATCCGAGTCACGGTCAATATTTTTTGAAATTTTCGTGTGTAATGATCAGGCACAATGAATTATAATAGAATTAATTTCTAAGAAACGGTGTGCATGAAACAATAGAAGAGTACTGAAAATGGAACCCTAATTCATAAATCCTAATCTGTGACGTTTGAAATAAATTCTCCAAAATCCGAGTCACGGTCAACATTTTTTGAAATTTCCGTGTGTAATGATCAATCATAATGAATTAGAATAGAATTAATTTCTAAGAAACTGTGTGCAGGAAACAATAAAACAGTGCTGAAAATCGAACCCTAATTCATAAATCCTAATCTGTGACGTTTGAAGTACATGCTAAAAAATCCGAGTCACGGTCAACATTTTTTGAAGTTTCCGTGTGTAATGATCAGGCACAATGAATTAGAATAGAATTAATTTCTAAGAAATGGTGTGCATGAAAAAATAGAAGAGTGCAGAAAATCGAACCCTAATTCATAAAAACTAATCTGTTATGTTTGAAGTACATGCTAAAAAATCCGATTCACGGTCAACATTTGTTTAAATTTCCGTGTGTAATGATAAGGCATAATGAATTAGAATAGAATTAATTTCTAAGAAACTGTGTGCAGGAAACAATAGAACAGTGCTGAAAATCGAACCCTAATTCATAAATCCTAATCTATGACGTTTGAAGTACATGCTAAAAAATCCGAGTCACGGTCAACATTTTTTTAAATTTCCGTGTGTAATGATCAGGCACAATGAATTAGAATAGAATTAATTTCTATGAAACGATGTGCAGGAAACAATAGAAAAGTGCTTAAAATCGAACCCTAATTCAAAAATCCTAATCTGTGACGTTTGAAGTACATGCTAAAAAATCCGAGTCACGGTCAACATTTGTTGAAATTTTCGTGTGTAATGATCAGGCACAATGAATTATAATAAAATTAATTTCTAAGAAACGGTGTGGAGGAGACAATAGAAGAGTGCTGAAAATGAACCCTAATTCATAAATCCTAATCTGTGACGTTTGAAGTACATACTAAAAAATCCGAGTCACGGTCAACATTTTTTGAAATTTTCGTGTGTAATGACCAGGCACAATGAATTAGAATAGAATTAATTTCTATAAAACGATGTGCAGGAAACAATAGAAGTGTGCTTAAAATCGAACCCTAATTCATAAATCCTAATCTTTGACGTTTGAAGTACATGCTAAAAAATCCGAGTCACGGTCAACATTTGTTGAAATTTTCGTGTGTAATGATCAGGCACAATGAATTATAATAAAATTAATTTTTAAGAAACGGTGAGGAGGAAACAATAGAAGAGTGCTGAAAATCGAACCCTAATTCATAAATCCTAATCTGTGACGTTTGAAGTACATGCTAAAAAATCTGAGTCACGGTCAACATTTTTTTAAATTTCCGTGGGTAATGATCAGGTATAATGAATTAGAATAGAATTAATTTCTAAGAAACGGTGTGCAGGAAACAATAGAAGAGTAATTAAAATCGAACCCTAATTCATAAATCCTAATCTGTTACGTTTGAAGTACATGCTAAAAAATCTGAGTCACGGTCAACATTTTTTGAAATTTCCGTGTTTAATGATCAGGCACAATGAATTAGAATAGAATTAATTTCTAAGAAACGATGTGCAGGAAACAATAGAAGAGTGCTTAAAATCGAACCCTAATTCATAAATCATAATTTGTGACGTTTGAAGTACATGCTAAAAAATCCGAGTCACGGTCAACATTTTTTGAAATTTTCGTGTGTAATGATCAGGCACAATGAATTATAATAGAATTAATTTCTAAGAAACGGTGTGCATGAAACAATAGAAGAGTGCTGAAAATGGAACCCTAATTCATAAATCCTAATCTGTGACGTTTGAAATACATTCTCCAAAATCCGAGTCACGGTTAACATTTTTTGAAATTTTCGTGTGTAATGATCAGGCATAATGAATTATAATAGAATTAATTTCTAAGAAACTGTGTGCAGGAAACAATAGAACAGTGCTGAAAATCGAACCCTAATTCATAAATCCTAATCTGTGACGTTTGAAGTACATGCTAAAAAATCCGAGTCACGGTCAACATTTTTTGAAGTTTCCGTGTGTAATGATCAGGCACAATGAATTAGCATAGAATTAATTTCTAAGAAACGGTGTGCATGAAACAATAGAAGAGTGCAGACAATCGAACCCTAATTCATAAATACTAATCTGTGACGTTTGAAGTACATGCTAAAAAATCCGAGTCACGGTCAACATTTTTTGAAATTTCCGTGTGTAATCATCAGGCACAATGAATTAGAATAGAATTAATTTCTAAGAAAGGGTTTCATGAAAAAATAGAAGAGTGCTTAAAATCGAACCCTAATTCATAAAAACTAATCTGTTACGTTTGAAGTACATGCAAAAAAATCCGATTCACGGTCAACATTTTTTGAAATTTTCGTGTGTAATGATCAGGCACAATGAATTAGAATAGAATTAATTTCTAAGAAACGGTGTGCATTAAACAATAGAAGAGTGCTTAAAATCGAACCCAAATTCATATAAATTAATCTGTTACGTTTGAAGTACATGCTAAAAAATCCGATTCACGGTCAAAATTTTTTGAAATTTTCGTGTGTAATGATTAGGCACAATGAATTAGAATAGAATTAATTTCTAAGAAACGGTGTGCAGGAAACAATAGAAGAGTGCTTAAAATCGAACCCTAATTCATAAATCCAAATCTGTTACGTTTTAAGTGCATGCTAAAAAATCCGAGTCACGGTCAAGATTTTTTTATATTTCCGTGTGTAATGATCAGGCACAATGAATTAGAATACAATTAATTTCTAAGAAACGATGTGCAGGAAATAATAGACGAGTGCTTAAAATCGAACCCTAATTCATAAATCCGAATATGTGACGTTTGAAGTACATGCTAAAAAATCTGAGTCACGGTCAACATTTTTTGAAATTTTCGTGTGTTGATCAGGCACAATGAATTAGAATAGAATTAATTTCTAAGAAACGGTGTGCAGGAAACAATAGAAGAGTGCTTAAAATCGAACCCTAATTCATAAATCCTAATCTGTTACGTTTTAAGTGCATGCTAAAAAATCCGAGTCACGGTCAAGATTTTTTTAAATTTCCGTGTGTAATGATCAGGCCCAATGAATTCGAATAGAATTAATTTCTAAGAAACGGTGTGCAGGAAACAATAGAAGAGTGCTGAAAATCGAACCCTAATTCATAATTCCTAATCTGTGACGTTTGAAGTACATGCTAAAAAATCCGAGTCACGGTCAACATTTTTTGAAATTTCCGTGTGTAATGATCAGGCACAATGAATTAGAATACAATTAATTTCTAAGAAACGATGTGCAGGAAATAATAGACGAGTGCTTAAAATCGAACCCTATATCATAAATCCTAATCTGTGACGTTTGAAGTACATGCTAAAAAATCCGAGTCACGGTCAACATTTGTTGAAATTTTCGTGTGTAATGATCAGGCACAATGAATTATAATAAAATTAATTTCTAAGAAACGGTGTGGAGGAGACAATAGAAGAGTGCTGAAAATCGAACCCTAATTCATAATTCCTAATCTGTGACGTTTGAAGTACATGCTAAAAAATCCGAGTCACGGTCAACATTTTTTGAAATTTTCGTGTGTAATGACCAGGCACAATGAATTAGAATAGAATTAATTTCTAAGAAACGATGTGCAGGAAACAATAGAATTGTGCTGAAAATCGAACCCTAATTCATAAATCCTAATCTGTGACGTTTGAAGTACATGCTAAAAAATCCGAGTCACGGTCAACATTTGTTGAAATTTTCGTGTGTAATGATCAGGCACAATGAATTATAATAAAATTAATTTCTAAGAAACGGTGAGGAGGAAACAATACAAGAGTGCTGAAAATCGAACCCTAATTCATAAATCCTAATCTGTGACGTTTGAAGTACATGCTAAAAAATCCGAGTCACGGTCAACATTTTTTGAAATTTCCGTGTTTAATGATCAGGCACAATGAATTAGAATAGAATTAATTTCTAAGAAACGATGTGCAGGAAACAATAGAAGAGTGCTTAAAATCGAACCCTAATTCATAAATCCTAATCTGTTACGTTTGAAGTACATGCTAAAAAATCCGAGTCACGGTCAACATTTTTTGAAGTTTCCGTGTGTAATGATCAGGCACAATGAATTAGAATAGAATTAATTTCTAAGAAACGGTGTTCATGAAACAATCGAAGAGTGCTGAAAATTGAACCCTAATTCATAAATCATAATCTGAGACGTTTGAAGTACATGCTAAAAAATCCGAGTCACGGTCAACATTTTTTTAAATTTCCGTGTGTAAAGATCAGGCACAATGAATTAGCATAGAATTAATTTGTAAGAAACGGTGTGCATGAAACAATAGAAGAGTGCAGACAATCGAACCCTAATTTATAAATACTAATCTGTGACGTTTGAAGTACATGCTAAAAAATCCGAGTCACGGTCAACAAATTTTTGAAATTTCCGTGTGTAATCATCAGGCACAATGAATTAGAATAGAATTAATTTCTAAGAAAGGGTTTCATGAAAAAATAGAAGAGTGCTTAAAATCGAACCCTAATTCATAAAAACTAATTTGTTACGTTTGAAGTACATGCTAAAAAATCCGAGTCACGGTCAACATGTTTTAAAATTTCCGTGTGTAATGATCAGGCATAATGAATTAGAATAGAATTAATTTCTAAGAAACTGTGTGCAGGAAACAATAGAACAGTGCTGAAAATCGAACCCTTATTCATAAATCCTAATCTGTGACGTTTGAAGTACATGCTAAAAAATCCGAGTCACGGTCAACATTTTTTGAAGTTTCCGTGTGTAATGATCAGGCACAATGAATTAGAATAGAATTAATTTCTAAGAAACGGTGTTCATGAAACAATCGAAGAGTGCTGAAAATTGAACCCTAATTCATAAATCATAATCTGAGACGTTTGAAGTACATGCTAAAAAATCCGAGTCACGGTCAACATTTTTTTAAATTTCCGTGTGTAAAGATCAGGCACAATGAATTAGCATAGAATTAATTTCTAAGAAACGGTGTGCATGAAACAATAGAAGAGTGCAGACAATCGAACCCTAATTCATAAATACTAATCTGTGACGTTTGAAGTACATGCTAAAAAATCCGAGTCACGGTAAACATTTTTTGAAATTTCCGTGTGTAATCATCAGGCACAATGAATTAGAATAGAATTAATTTCTAAGAAAGGGTTTCATGAAAAAATAGAAGAGTGCTTAAAATCGAACCCTAATTCATAAAAACTAATCTGTTACGTTTGAAGTACATGCTAAAAAATCCGAGTCACGGTCAACATTTTTTTAAATTTCCGTGTGTAATGATCAGGCACAATGAATTAGAATAGAATTCATTTCTAAGAAACGGTGTGCATGAAACAATTGAAGAGTGATGAAAATCGAACGCTAATTCAGAAATCCTAATCAGTTACATTTGAAGTACATGCTAAAAAATCCGAGTCACGGTCAACATTTTTTGAAATTTCCGTGTGTAATGATCAGGCATAATGAATTAGAATAGAATTAATTTCTAAGAAACTGTGTGCAGGAAACAATAGAACAGTGCTGAAAATCGAACCCTAATTCATAAATCCTAATCTGTGACGTTTGAAGTACATGCTAAAAAATCCAAGTCACGGTCAACATTTTTTGAAGTTTCCGTGTGTAATGATCAGGCACAATGAATTAGAATAGAATTAATTTCTAAGAAACGGTGTTCATGAAACAATCGAAGAGTGCTGAAAATTGAACCCTAATTCATAAATCATAATCTGAGACGTTTGAAGTACATGCTAAAAAATCCGAGTCACGGTCAACATTTTTTTAAATTTCCGTGTGTAAAGATCAGGCACAATGAATTAGCATAGAATTAATTTGTAAGAAACGGTGTGCATGAAACAATAAAAGAGTGCAGACAATCGAACCCTAATTCATAAATACTAATCTGTGACGTTTGAAGTACATGCTAAAAAATCCGAGTCACGGTCAACAAATTTTTGAAATTTCCGTGTGTAATCATCAGGCACAATGAATTAGAATAGAATTAATTTCTAAGAAAGGGTTTCATGAAAAAATAGAAGAGTGCTTAAAATCGAACCCTAATTCATAAAAACTAATTTGTTACGTTTGAAGTACATGCTAAAAAATCCGAGTCACGGTCAACATGTTTTAAAATTTCCGTGTGTAATGATCAGGCATAATGAATTAGAATAGAATTAATTTCTAAGAAACTGTGTGCAGGAAACAATAGAACAGTGCTGAAAATCGAACCCTTATTCATAAATCCTAATCTGTGACGTTTGAAGTACATGCTAAAAAATCCGAGTCACGGTCAACATTTTTTGAAGTTTCCGTGTGTAATGATCAGGCACAATGAATTAGAATAGAATTAATTTCTAAGAAACGGTGTTCATGAAACAATCGAAGAGTGCTGAAAATTGAACCCTAATTCATAAATCATAATCTGAGACGTTTGAAGTACATGCTAAAAAATCCGAGTCACGGTCAACATTTTTTTAAATTTCCGTGTGTAAAGATCAGGCACAATGAATTAGCATAGAATTAATTTCTAAGAAACGGTGTGCATGAAACAATAGAAGAGTGCAGACAATCGAACCCTAATTCATAAATACTAATCTGTGACGTTTGAAGTACATGCTAAAAAATCCGAGTCACGGTCAACATTTTTTGAAATTTCCGTGTGTAATCATCAGGCACAATGAATTAGAATAGAATTAATTTCTAAGAAAGGGTTTCATGAAAAAATAGAAGAGTGCTTAAAATCGAACCCTAATTCATAAAAACTAATCTGTTACGTTTGAAGTACATGCAAAAAAATCCGATTCACGGTCAACATTTTTTGAAATTTTCGTGTGTAATGATTAGGCACAATGAATTAGAATAGAATTAATTTCTAAGAAACGGTGTGCAGGAAACAATAGAAGAGTGCTTAAAATCGAACCCTAATTCATAAATCCTAATCTGTTACGTTTGAAGTACATGCTAAAAAATCCGAGTCACGGTCAAGATTTTTTTAAATTTCCGTGTGTAATGAGCAAGCATAATGAATTAGAATAGAATTAATTTCTAAAAAACTGTGTGCAGGAAACAATAGAATAGTGCTGAAATCGAACCCTAATTCATAAATCCTAATCTGTGACGTTTGAAGTACATGCTAAAAAATCCAAGTCACGGTCAACAAATTTTTGAAATTTCCGTGTGTAATCATCAGGCACAATGAATTAGAATAGAATTAATTTCTAAGAAAGGGTTTCATGAAAAAATAGAAGAGTGCTTAAAATCGAACCCTAATTCATAAAAACTAATTTGTTACGTTTGAAGTACATGCTAAAAAATCCGAGTCACGGTCAACATGTTTTAAAATTTCCGTGTGTAATGATCAGGCATAATGAATTAGAATAGAATTAATTTCTAAGAAACTGTGTGCAGGAAACAATAGAAGTGTGCTTAAAATCGAACCCTAATTCATAAATCCTAATCTTTGACGTTTGAAGTACATGCTAAAAAATCCGAGTCACGGTCAACATTTGTTGAAATTTTCGTGTGTAATGATCAGGCATAATGAATTAGAATAGAATTAATTTCTAAGAAACTGTGTGCAGGAAACAATAGAACAGTGCTGAAAATCGAACCCTAATTCATAAATCCTAATCTGTGACGTTTGAAGTACATGCTAAAAAATCCGAGTCACGGTCAACATTTTTTGAAGTTTCCGTGTGTAATGATCAGGCACAATGAATTAGCATAGAATTAATTTCTAAGAAACGGTGTGCATGAAACAATAGAAGAGTGCAGACAATCGAACCCTAATTCATAAATACTAATCTGTGACGTTTGAAGTACATGCTAAAAAATCCGAGTCACGGTCAACATTTTTTGAAATTTCCGTGTGTAATCATCAGGCACAATGAATTAGAATAGAATTAATTTCTAAGAAAGGGTTTCATGAAAAAATAGAAGAGTGCTTAAAATCGAACCCTAATTCATAAAACCTAATCTGTTACGTTTGAAGTACATGCAAAAAAATCCGATTCACGGTCAACATTTTTTGAAATTTTCGTGTGTAATGATCAGGCACAATGAATTAGAATAGAATTAATTTCTAAGAAACGGTGTGCATTAAACAATAGAAGAGTGCTTAAAATCGAACCCAAATTCATATAAATTAATCTGTTACGTTTGAAGTACATGCTAAAAAATCCGATTCACGGTCAAAATTTTTTGAAATTTTCGTGTGTAATGATTAGGCACAATGAATTAGAATAGAATTAATTTCTAAGAAACGGTGTGCAGGAAACAATAGAAGAGTGCTTAAAATCGAACCCTAATTCATAAATCCAAATCTGTTACGTTTTAAGTGCATGCTAAAAAATCCGAGTCACGGTCAAGATTTTTTTATATTTCCGTGTGTAATGATCAGGCACAATGAATTATAATAAAATTAATTTTTAAGAAACGGTGAGGAGGAAACAATAGAAGAGTGCTGAAAATCGAACCCTAATTCATAAATCCTAATCTGTGACGTTTGAAGTACATGCTAAAAAATATGAGTCACGGTCAACATTTTTTTAAATTTCCGTGGGTAATGATCAGGTATAATGAATTAGAATAGAATTAATTTCTAAGAAACGGTGTGCAGGAAACAATAGAAGAGTAATTAAAATCGAACCCTAATTCATAAATCCTAATCTGTTACGTTTGAAGTACATGCTAAAAAATCCGAGTCACGGTCAACATTTTTTGAAATTTCCGTGTTTAATGATCAGGCACAATGAATTAGAATAGAATTAATTTCTAAGAAACGATGTGCAGGAAACAATAGAAGAGTGCTTAAAATCGAACCCTAATTCATAAATCATAATTTGTGACGTTTGAAGTACATGCTAAAAAATCCGAGTCACGGTCAACATTTTTTGAAATTTTCGTGTGTAATGATCAGGCACAATGAATTATAATAGAATTAATTTCTAAGAAACGGTGTGCATGAAACAATAGAAGAGTGCTGAAAATGGAACCCTAATTCATAAATCCTAATCTGTGACGTTTGAAATACATTCTCCAAAATCCGAGTCACGGTTAACATTTTTTGAAATTTTCGTGTGTAATGATCAGGCATAATGAATTAGAATAGAATTAATTTCTAAGAAACTGTGTGCAGGAAACAATAGAACAGTGCTGAAAATCGAACCCTAATTCATAAATCCTAATCTGTGACGTTTGAAGTACATGCTAAAAAATCCGAGTCACGGTCAACATTTTTTGAAGTTTCCGTGTGTAATGATCAGGCACAATGAATTAGAATATAATTAATTTCTAAGAAACGGTGTGCATGAAACAATAGAAAAGTGCAGAAAATCGAACCCTAATTCATAAATCCTAATCTGTGACGTTTGAAGTACATGCTAAAATATCCGAGTCACGGTGAACATTTTTTGAAATTTTCGTGTGTTGATCAGGCACAATGAATTAGAATAGAATTAGTTTCTAAGAAACGGTGTGCAGGAAACAATAGAAAAGTGCTTAAAATCGAACCTTAATTCATAAAACCTAATCTGTTACGTTTGAAGTACATGCTAGAAAATCCGAGTCACGGTCAACAATTTTTGAAATTTTCGTGTGTAATGATCAGGCACAATGAATTAGAATAGAATTAATTTCTAAGAAACGGTGTGCATTAAACAATAGAAGAGTGCTTAAAATCGAACCCAAATTCATATAAATTAATCTGTTACGTTTGAAGTACATGCTAAAAAATCCGATTCACGGTCAAAATTTTTTGAAATTTTCGTGTGTAATGATTAGGCACAATGAATTAGAATAGAATTAATTTCTAAGAAACGGTGTGCAGGAAACAATAGAAGAGTGCTTAAAATCGAACCCTAATTCATAAATCCAAATCTGTTACGTTTTAAGTGCATGCTAAAAAATCCGAGTCACGGTCAAGATTTTTTTATATTTCCGTGTGTAATGATCAGGCACAATGAATTAGAATACAATTAATTTCTAAGAAACGATGTGCAGGAAATAATAGACGAGTGCTTAAAATCGAACCCTAATTCATAAATCCGAATATGTGACGTTTGAAGTACATGCTAAAAAATCTGAGTCACGGTCAACATTTTTTGAAATTTTCGTGTGTTGATCAGGCACAATGAATTAGAATAGAATTAATTTCTAAGAAACGGTGTGCAGGAAACAATAGAAGAGTGCTTAAAATCGAACCCTAATTCATAAATCCTAATCTGTTACGTTTTAAGTGCATGCTAAAAAATCCGAGTCACGGTCAAGATTTTTTTAAATTTCCGTGTGTAATGATCAGGCCCAATGAATTCGAATAGAATTAATTTCTAAGAAACGGTGTGCAGGAAACAATAGAAGAGTGCTGAAAATCGAACCCTAATTCATAATTCCTAATCTGTGACGTTTGAAGTACATGCTAAAAAATCCGAGTCACGGTCAACATTTTTTGAAATTTCCGTGTGTAATGATCAGGCACAATGAATTAGAATACAATTAATTTCTAAGAAACGATGTGCAGGAAATAATAGACGAGTGCTTAAAATCGAACCCTATATCATAAATCCTAATCTGTGACGTTTGAAGTACATGCTAAAAAATCCGAGTCACGGTCAACATTTGTTGAAATTTTCGTGTGTAATGATCAGGCACAATGAATTATAATAAAATTAATTTCTAAGAAACGGTGTGGAGGAGACAATAGAAGAGTGCTGAAAATCAAACCCTAATTCATAATTCCTAATCTGTGACGTTTGAAGTACATGCTAAAAAATCCGAGTCACGGTCAACATTTTTTGAAATTTTCGTGTGTAATGACCAGGCACAATGAATTAGAATAGAATTAATTTCTAAGAAACGATGTGCAGGAAACAATAGAATTGTGCTGAAAATCGAACCCTAATTCATAAATCCTAATCTGTGACGTTTGAAGTACATGCTAAAAAATCCGAGTCACGGTCAACATTTGTTGAAATTTTCGTGTGTAATGATCAGGCACAATGAATTATAATAAAATTAATTTCTAAGAAACGGTGAGGAGGAAACAATACAAGAGTGCTGAAAATCGAACCCTAATTCATAAATCCTAATCTGTGACGTTTGAAGTACATGCTAAAAAATCCGAGTCACGGTCAACATTTTTTGAAATTTCCGTGTTTAATGATCAGGCACAATGAATTAGAATAGAATTAATTTCTAAGAAACGATGTGCAGGAAACAATAGAAGAGTGCTTAAAATCGAACCCTAATTCATAAATCCTAATCTGTTACGTTTGAAGTACATGCTAAAAAATCCGAGTCACGGTCAACATTTTTTGAAGTTTCCGTGTGTAATGATCAGGCACAATGAATTAGAATAGAATTAATTTCTAAGAAACGGTGTTCATGAAACAATCGAAGAGTGCTGAAAATTGAACCCTAATTCATAAATCATAATCTGAGACGTTTGAAGTACATGCTAAAAAATCCGAGTCACGGTCAACATTTTTTTAAATTTCCGTGTGTAAAGATCAGGCACAATGAATTAGCATAGAATTAATTTGTAAGAAACGGTGTGCATGAAACAATAGAAGAGTGCAGACAATCGAACCCTAATTTATAAATACTAATCTGTGACGTTTGAAGTACATGCTAAAAAATCCGAGTCACGGTCAACAAATTTTTGAAATTTCCGTGTGTAATCATCAGGCACAATGAATTAGAATAGAATTAATTTCTAAGAAAGGGTTTCATGAAAAAATAGAAGAGTGCTTAAAATCGAACCCTAATTCATAAAAACTAATTTGTTACGTTTGAAGTACATGCTAAAAAATCCGAGTCACGGTCAACATCTTTTAAAATTTCCGTGTGTAATGATCAGGCATAATGAATTAGAATAGAATTAATTTCTAAGAAACTGTGTGCAGGAAACAATAGAACAGTGCTGAAAATCGAACCCTTATTCATAAATCCTAATCTGTGACGTTTGAAGTACATGCTAAAAAATCCGAGTCACGGTCAACATTTTTTGAAGTTTCCGTGTGTAATGATCAGGCACAATGAATTAGAATAGAATTAATTTCTAAGAAACGGTGTTCATGAAACAATCGAAGAGTGCTGAAAATTGAACCCTAATTCATAAATCATAATCTGAGACGTTTGAAGTACATGCTAAAAAATCCGAGTCACGGTCAACATTTTTTTAAATTTCCGTGTGTAAAGATCAGGCACAATGAATTAGCATAGAATTAATTTCTAAGAAACGGTGTGCATGAAACAATAGAAGAGTGCAGACAATCGAACCCTAATTCATAAATACTAATCTGTGACGTTTGAAGTACATGCTAAAAAATCCGAGTCACGGTCAACATTTTTTGAAATTTCCGTGTGTAATCATCAGGCACAATGAATTAGAATAGAATTAATTTCTAAGAAAGGGTTTCATGAAAAAATAGAAGAGTGCTTAAAATCGAACCCTAATTCATAAAAACTAATCTGTTACGTTTGAAGTACATGCTAAAAAATCCGAGTCACGGTCAACATTTTTTTAAATTTCCGTGTGTAATGATCAGGCACAACGAATTAGAATAGAATTCATTTCTAAGAAACGGTGTGCATGAAACAATTGAAGAGTGATGAAAATCGAACGCTAATTCAGAAATCCTAATCAGTTACATTTGAAGTACATGCTAAAAAATCCGAGTCACGGTCAACATTTTTTGAAATTTCCGTGTGTAATGATCAGGCACAATGAATTAGAATAGAATTAATTTCTAAGAAACGGTGTTCATGAAACAATCGAAGAGTGCTGAAAATTGAACCCTAATTCATAAATCATAATCTGAGACGTTTGAAGTACATGCTAAAAAATCCGAGTCACGGTCAACATTTTTTTAAATTTCCGTGTGTAAAGATCAGGCACAATGAATTAGCATAGAATTAATTTGTAAGAAACGGTGTGCATGAAACAATAAAAGAGTGCAGACAATCGAACCCTAATTCATAAATACTAATCTGTGACGTTTGAAGTACATGCTAAAAAATCCGAGTCACGGTCAACAAATTTTTGAAATTTCCGTGTGTAATCATCAGGCACAATGAATTAGAATAGAATTAATTTCTAAGAAAGGGTTTCATGAAAAAATAGAAGAGTGCAGACAATCGAACCCTAATTCATAAAAACTAATTTGTTACGTTTGAAGTACATGCTAAAAAATCCGAGTCACGGTCAACAAATTTTTGAAATTTCCGTGTGTAATCATCAGGCACAATGAATTAGAATAGAATTAATTTCTAAGAAAGGGTTTCATGAAAAAATAGAAGAGTGCTTAAAATCGAACCCTAATTCATAAAAACTAATTTGTTACGTTTGAAGTACATGCTAAAAAATCCGAGTCACGGTCAACATGTTTTAAAATTTCCGTGTGTAATGATCAGGCATAATGAATTAGAATAGAATTAATTTCTAAGAAACTGTGTGCAGGAAACAATAGAACAGTGCTGAAAATCGAACCCTTATTCATAAATCCTAATCTGTGACGTTTGAAGTACATGCTAAAAAATCCGAGTCACGGTCAACATTTTTTGAAGTTTCCGTGTGTAATGATCAGGCACAATGAATTAGAATAGAATTAATTTCTAAGAAACGGTGTTCATGAAACAATCGAAGAGTGCTGAAAATTGAACCCTAATTCATAAATCATAATCTGAGACGTTTGAAGTACATGCTAAAAAATCCGAGTCACGGTCAACATTTTTTTAAATTTCCGTGTGTAAAGATCAGGCACAATGAATTAGCATAGAATTAATTTCTAAGAAACGGTGTGCATGAAACAATAGAAGAGTGCAGACAATCGAACCCTAATTCATAAATACTAATCTGTGACGTTTGAAGTACATGCTAAAAAATCCGAGTCACGGTCAACATTTTTTGAAATTTCCGTGTGTAATCATCAGGCACAATGAATTAGAATAGAATTAATTTCTAAGAAAGGGTTTCATGAAAAAATAGAAGAGTGCTTAAAATCGAACCCTAATTCATAAAAACTAATCTGTTACGTTTGAAGTACATGCTAAAAAATCCGAGTCACGGTCAACATTTTTTTAAATTTCCGTGTGTAATGATCAGGCACAATGAATTAGAATAGAATTCATTTCTAAGAAACGGTGTGCATGAAACAATTGAAGAGTGATGAAAATCGAACGCTAATTCAGAAATCCTAATCAGTTACATTTGAAGTACATGCTAAAAAATCCGAGTCACGGTCAACATTTTTTGAAATTTCCGTGTGTAATGATCAGGCATAATGAATTAGAATAGAATTAATTTCTAAGAAACTGTGTGCAGGAAACAATAGAACAGTGCTGAAAATCGAACCCTAATTCATAAATCCTAATCTGTGACGTTTGAAGTACATGCTAAAAAATCCAAGTCACGGTCAACATTTTTTGAAGTTTCCGTGTGTAATGATCAGGCACAATGAATTAGAATAGAATTAATTTCTAAGAAACGGTGTTCATGAAACAATCGAAGAGTGCTGAAAATTGAACCCTAATTCATAAATCATAATCTGAGACGTTTGAAGTACATGCTAAAAAATCCGAGTCACGGTCAACATTTTTTTAAATTTCCGTGTGTAAAGATCAGGCACAATGAATTAGCATAGAATTAATTTGTAAGAAACGGTGTGCATGAAACAATAAAAGAGTGCAGACAATCGAACCCTAATTCATAAATACTAATCTGTGACGTTTGAAGTACATGCTAAAAAATCCGAGTCACGGTCAACAAATTTTTGAAATTTCCGTGTGTAATCATCAGGCACAATGAATTAGAATAGAATTAATTTCTAAGAAAGGGTTTCATGAAAAAATAGAAGAGTGCTTAAAATCGAACCCTAATTCATAAAAACTAATTTGTTACGTTTGAAGTACATGCTAAAAAATCCGAGTCACGGTCAACATGTTTTAAAATTTCCGTGTGTAATGATCAGGCATAATGAATTAGAATAGAATTAATTTCTAAGAAACTGTGTGCAGGAAACAATAGAACAGTGCTGAAAATCGAACCCTTATTCATAAATCCTAATCTGTGACGTTTGAAGTACATGCTAAAAAATCCGAGTCACGGTCAACATTTTTTGAAGTTTCCGTGTGTAATGATCAGGCACAATGAATTAGAATAGAATTAATTTCTAAGAAACGGTGTTCATGAAACAATCGAAGAGTGCTGAAAATTGAACCCTAATTCATAAATCATAATCTGAGACGTTTGAAGTACATGCTAAAAAATCCGAGTCACGGTCAACATTTTTTTAAATTTCCGTGTGTAAAGATCAGGCACAATGAATTAGCATAGAATTAATTTCTAAGAAACGGTGTGCATGAAACAATAGAAGAGTGCAGACAATCGAACCCTAATTCATAAATACTAATCTGTGACGTTTGAAGTACATGCTAAAAAATCCGAGTCACGGTCAACATTTTTTGAAATTTCCGTGTGTAATCATCAGGCACAATGAATTAGAATAGAATTAATTTCTAAGAAAGGGTTTCATGAAAAAATAGAAGAGTGCTTAAAATCGAACCCTAATTCATAAAAACTAATCTGTTACGTTTGAAGTACATGCAAAAAAATCCGATTCACGGTCAACATTTTTTGAAATTTTCGTGTGTAATGATTAGGCACAATGAATTAGAATAGAATTAATTTCTAAGAAACGGTGTGCAGGAAACAATAGAAGAGTGCTTAAAATCGAACCCTAATTCATAAATCCTAATCTGTTACGTTTGAAGTACATGCTAAAAAATCCGAGTCACGGTCAAGATTTTTTTAAATTTCCGTGTGTAATGAGCAGGCATAATGAATTAGAATAGAATTAATTTCTAAAAAACTGTGTGCAGGAAACAATAGAATAGTGCTGAAATCGAACCCTAATTCATAAATCCTAATCTGTGACGTTTGAAGTACATGCTAAAAAATCCGAGTCACGGTCAACAAATTTTTGAAATTTCCGTGTGTAATCATCAGGCACAATGAATTAGAATAGAATTAATTTCTAAGAAAGGGTTTCATGAAAAAATAGAAGAGTGCTTAAAATCGAACCCTAATTCATGAAAACTAATTTGTTACGTTTGAAGTACATGCTAAAAAATCCGAGTCACGGTCAACATGTTTTAAAATTTCCGTGTGTAATGATCAGGCATAATGAATTAGAATAGAATTAATTTCTAAGAAACTGTGTGCAGGAAACAATAGAACAGTGCTGAAAATCGAACCCTTATTCATAAATCCTAATCTGTGACGTTTGAAGTACATGCTAAAAAATCCGAGTCACGGTCAACATTTTTTGAAGTTTCCGTGTGTAATGATCAGGCACAATGAATTAGAATAGAATTAATTTCTAAGAAACGGTGTTCATGAAACAATCGAAGATTGCTGAAAATTGAACCCTAATTCATAAATCATAATCTGAGACGTTTGAAGTACATGCTAAAAAATCCGAGTCACGGTCAACATTTTTTTAAATTTCCGTGTGTAAAGATCAGGCACAATGAATTAGCATAGAATTAATTTCTAAGAAACGGTGTGCATGAAACAATAGAAGAGTGCAGACAATCGAACCCTAATTCATAAATACTAATCTGTGACGTTTGAAGTACATGCTAAAAAATCCGAGTCACGGTCAACATTTTTTGAAATTTCCGTGTGTAATCATCAGGCACAATGAATTAGAATAGAATTAATTTCTAAGAAAGGGTTTCATGAAAAAATAGAAGAGTGCTTAAAATCGAACCCTAATTCATAAAAACTAATCTGTTACGTTTGAAGTACATGCTAAAAAATCCGAGTCACGGTCAACATTTTTTTAAATTTCCGTGTGTAATGATCAGGCACAATGAATTAGAATAGAATTCATTTCTAAGAAACGGTGTGCATGAAACAATTGAAGAGTGATGAAAATCGAACGCTAATTCAGAAATCCTAATCAGTTACATTTGAAGTACATGCTAAAAAATCCGAGTCACGGTCAACATTTTTTGAAATTTCCGTGTGTAATGATCAGGCATAATGAATTAGAATAGAATTAATTTCTTAGAAACTGTGTGCAGGAAACAATAGAACAGTGCTGAAAATCGAACCCTAATTCATAAATCCTAATCTGTGACGTTTGAAGTACATGCTAAAAAATCCAAGTCACGGTCAACATTTTTTGAAGTTTCCGTGTGTAATGATCAGGCACAATGAATTAGAATAGAATTAATTTCTAAGAAACTGTGTGCATGAAACAATAGAAGAGTGCAGAAAATCGAACCCTAATTCATAAATCCTAATCTGTGACGTTTGAAGTACATGCTAAAAAATCCGAGTCACGGTCAACATTTGTTTAAATTTCCGTGTGTAATGATCAGGCATAATGAATTAGAATAGAATTAATTTCTAAGAAACGGTGTGCATGAAACAATAGAAGAGTGCAGAAAATCGAACCCTAATTCATAAAAACTAATCTGTTATGTTTGAAGTACATGCTAAAAAATCCGATTCACGGTCAACATTTGTTTAAATTTCCGTGTGTAATGATAAGGCATAATGAATTAGAATAGAATTAATTTCTAAGAAACTGTGTGCAGGAAACAATAGAACAGTGCTGAAAATCGAACCCTAATTCATAAATCCTAATCTATGACGTTTGAAGTACATGCTAAAAAATCCGAGTCACGGTCAACATTTTTTTAAATTTCCGTGTGTAATGATCAGGCACAATGAATTAGAATAGAATTAATTTCTATGAAACGATGTGCAGGAAACAATAGAAAAGTGCTTAAAATCGAACCCTAATTCAAAAATCCTAATCTGTGACGTTTGAAGTACATGCTAAAAAATCCGAGTCACGGTCAACATTTGTTGAAATTTTCGTGTGTAATGATCAGGCACAATGAATTATAATAAAATTAATTTCTAAGAAACGGTGTGGAGGAGACAATAGAAGAGTGCTGAAAATGAACCCTAATTCATAAATCCTAATCTGTGACGTTTGAAGTACATACTAAAAAATCCGAGTCACGGTCAACATTTTTTGAAATTTTCGTGTGTAATGACCAGGCACAATGAATTAGAATAGAATTAATTTCTATAAAACGATGTGCAGGAAACAATAGAAGTGTGCTTAAAATCGAACCCTAATTCATAAATCCTAATCTTTGACGTTTGAAGTACATGCTAAAAAATCCGAGTCACGGTCAACATTTGTTGAAATTTTCGTGTGTAATGATCAGGCACAATGAATTATAAGAAAATTAATTTTTAAGAAACGGTGAGGAGGAAACAATAGAAGAGTGCTGAAAATCGAACCCTAATTCATAAATCCTAATCTGTGACGTTTGAAGTACATGCTAAAAAATCTGAGTCACGGTCAACATTTTTTTAAATTTCCGTGGGTAATGATCAGGTATAATGAATTAGAATAGAATTAATTTCTAAGAAACGGTGTGCAGGAAACAATAGAAGAGTAATTAAAATCGAACCCTAATTCATAAATCCTAATCTGTTACGTTTGAAGTACATGCTAAAAAATCCGAGTCACGGTCAACATTTTTTGAAATTTCCGTGTTTAATGATCAGGCACAATGAATTAGAATAGAATTAATTTCTAAGAAACGATGTGCAGGAAACAATAGAAGAGTGCTTAAAATCGAACCCTAATTCATAAATCATAATTTGTGACGTTTGAAGTACATGCTAAAAAATCCGAGTCACGGTCAACATTTTTTGAAATTTTCGTGTGTAATGATCAGGCACAATGAATTATAATAGAATTAATTTCTAAGAAACGGTGTGCATGAAACAATAGAAGAGTGCTGAAAATGGAACCCTAATTCATAAATCCTAATCTGTGACGTTTGAAATACATTCTCCAAAATCCGAGTCACGGTCAACATTTTTTGAAGTTTCCGTGTGTAATGATCAGGCACAATGAATTAGAATATAATTAATTTCTAAGAAACGGTGTGCATGAAACAATAGAAAAGTGCCGAAAATCGAACCCTAATTCATAAATCCTAATCTGTGACGTTTGAAGTACATGCTAAAATATCCGAGTCACGGTGAACATTTTTTGAAATTTTCGTGTGTTGATCAGGCACAATGAATTAGAATAGAATTAGTTTCTAAGAAACGGTGTGCAAGAAACAATAGAAAAGTGCTTAAAATCGAACCTTAATTCATAAAACCTAATCTGTTACGTTTGAAGTACATGCTAGAAAATCCGAGTCAGGGTCAACAATTTTTGAAATTTTCGTGTGTAATGATCAGGCACAATGAATTAGAATAGAATTAATTTCTAAGAAACGGTGTGCATTAAACAATAGAAGAGTGCTTAAAATCGAACCCAAATTCATATAAATTAATCTGTTACGTTTGAAGTACATGTTAAAAAATCCGATTCACGGTCAAAATTTTTTGAAATTTTCGTGTGTAATGATTAGGCACAATGAATTAGAATAGAATTAATTTCTAAGAAACGGTGTGCAGGAAACAATAGAAGAGTGCTTAAAATCGAACCCTAATTCATAAATCCAAATCTGTTACGTTTTAAGTGCATGCTAAAAAATCCGAGTCACGGTCAAGATTTTTTTATATTTCCGTGTGTAATGATCAGGCACAATGAATTAGAATACAATTAATTTCTAAGAAACGATGTGCAGGAAATAATAGACGAGTGCTTAAAATCGAACCCTAATTCATAAATCCGAATATGTGACGTTTGAAGTACATGCTAAAAAATCTGAGTCACGGTCAACATTTTTTGAAATTTTCGTGTGTTGATCAGGCACAATGAATTAGAATAGAATTAATTTCTAAGAAACGGTGTGCAGGAAACAATAGAAGAGTGCTTAAAATCGAACCCTAATTCATAAATCCTAATCTGTTACGTTTTAAGTGCATGCTAAAAAATCCGAGTCACGGTCAAGATTTTTTTAAATTTCCGTGTGTAATGATCAGGCCCAATGAATTCGAATAGAATTAATTTCTAAGAAACGGTGTGCAGGAAACAATAGAAGAGTGCTGAAAATCGAACCCTAATTCATAATTCCTAATCTGTGACGTTTGAAGTACGTGCTAAAAAATCCGAGTCACGGTCAACATTTTTTGAAATTTCCGTGTGTAATGATCAGGCACAATGAATTAGAATACAATTAATTTCTAAGAAACGATGTGCAGGAAATAATAGACGAGTGCTTAAAATCGAACCCTATATCATAAATCCTAATCTGTGACGTTTGAAGTACATGCTAAAAAATCCGAATCACGGTCAACATTTGTTGAAATTTTCGTGTGTAATGATCAGGCACAATGAATTATAATAAAATTAATTTCTAAGAAACGGTGTGGAGGAGACAATAGAAGAGTGCTGAAAATCGAACCCTAATTCATAATTCCTAATCTGTGACGTTTGAAGTACATGCTAAAAAATCCGAGTCACGGTCAACATTTTTTGAAATTTTCGTGTGTAATGACCAGGCACAATGAATTAGAATAGAATTAATTTCTAAGAAACGATGTGCAGGAAACAATAGAATTGTGCTGAAAATCGAACCCTAATTCATAAATCCTAATCTGTGACGTTTGAAGTACATGCTAAAAAATCCGAGTCACGGTCAACATTTGTTGAAATTTTCGTGTGTAATGATCAGACACAATGAATTATAATAAAATTAATTTCTAAGAAACGGTGAGGAGGAAACAATACAAGAGTGCTGAAAATCGAACCCTAATTCATAAATCCTAATCTGTGACGTTTGAAGTACATGCTAAAAAATCCGAGTCACGGTCAACATTTTTTGAAATTTCCGTGTTTAATGATCAGGCACAATGAATTAGAATAGAATTAATTTCTAAGTAACGATGTGCAGGAAACAATAGAAGAGTGCTTAAAATCGAACCCTAATTCATAAATCCTAATCTGTTACGTTTGAAGTACATGCTAAAAAATCCGAGTCACGGTCAACATTTTTTGAAATTTCCGTGTTTAATGATCAGGCACAATATATTAGAATAGAATTAATTTCTAAGAAACGATGTGCAGGAAACAATAGAAGTGTGCTTAAAATCGAACCCTAATTCATAAATCATAATCTGTGACGTTTGAAGTACATGCTAAAAAATCCGAGTCACGGTCAACATTTTTTGAAATTTTCGTGTGTAATGATCAGGCACAATGAATTATAATAGAATTAATTTCTAAGAAACGGTGTGCATGAAACAATAGAAGAGTGCTGAAAATGGAACCCTAATTCATAAATCCTAATCTGTGACGTTTGAAATACATTCTCCAAAATCCGAGTCACGGTCAACATTTTTTGAAGTTTCCGTGTGTAATGATCAGGCACAATGAATTAAAATAGAATTAATTTCTAAGAAACGGTGTGCATGAAACAATAGAAGAGTGCAGAAAATCGAACCCTAATTCATAAATCCTAATCTGTGACGTTTGAAGTACATGCTAAAAAATCCGAGTCACGGTCAACATTTTTTGAAGTTTCCGTGTGTAATGATCAGGCACAATGAATTAGAATAGAATTAATTTCTAAGAAATGGCGTGCATGAAAAAATAGAAGAGTGCAGAAAATCGAACCCTAATTCATAAAAACTAATCTGTTACGTTTGAAGTACATGCTAAAAAATCCGATTCACGATCAACATTTTTTGAAATTTTCGTGTGTAATGATTAGGCACAATGAATTAGAATAGAATTAATTTCTAAGAAACGGTGTGCAGGAAACAATAGAAGAGTGCTTAAAATCGAACCCTAATTCATAAATCCTAATCTGTTACGTTTGAAGTACATGCTAAAAAATCCGAGTCACGGTCAACATTTCTTTAAATTTCCGTGTGTAATGATCAGGCATAATGAATTAGAATAGAATTAATTTCTAAGAAACTGTGTGCAGGAAACAATAGAACAGTGCTGAAAATCGAACCCTAATTCATAAATCCGAATCTGTGACGTTTGAAGTACATGCTAAAAAATCCGAGTCACGGTCAACATTTTTTGAAATTTCCGTGTGTAATGATCAGGCACAATGAATTAGAATAGAATTGATTTCTATGAAACGATGTGCAGGAAACAATAGAAAAGTGCTTAAAATCGAACCCTAATTCATAAATCCTAATATGTGACGTTTGAAGTACATGCTAAAAAATCCGAGTCACGGTCAACATTTGTTGAAATTTTCGTGTGTAATGATCAGGCACAATGAATTATAATAAAATTAATTTCTAAGAAACGGTGTGGAGTAGACAATAGAAGAGTGCTGAAAATCGAACCCTAATTCATAAATCCTAATCTGTTACGTTTGAAGTACATGCTAAAAAATCCGAGTCACGGTCAACATTTTTTGAAATTTTCGTGTGTAATGACCAGGCACAATGAATTAGAATAGAATTAATTTCTAAGAAACGATGTGCAGGAAACAATAGAAGTGTGCTTAAAATCGAACCCTAATTCATAAATCCTAATCTGTTACGTTTGAAGTACATGCTAAAAAATCCGAGTCACGGTCAACATTTTTTGAAATTTCCGTGTTTAATGATCAGGCACAATGAATTAGAATAGAATTAATTTCTAAGAAACGATGTGCAGGAAACAATAGAAGAGTGCTTAAAATCGAACCCTAATTCATAAATCATAATCTGTGACGTTTGAAGTACATGCTAAAAAATCCGAGTCACGGTCAACATTTTTTGAAATTTTCGTGTGTAATGATCAGGCACAATGAATTATAATAGAATTAATTTCTAAGAAACGGTGTGCATGAAACAATAGAAGAGTGCTGAAAATGGAACCCTAATTCATAAATCCTAATCTGTGACGTTTGAAATACATGCTAAAAAATCCGAGTCACGGTCAACATTTTTTGAAGTTTCCGTGTGTAATGATCAGGCACAATGAATTAGAATAGAATTAATTTCTAAGAAACGGTGTGCATGAAACAATAGAAGAGTGCAGAAAATCGAACCCTAATTCATAAATCCTAATCTGTGACGTTTGAAGTACATGCTAAAAAATCCGAGTCACGGTCAACATTTTTTGAAATTTTCGTGTGTTGATCAGGCACAATGAATTAGAATAGAATTAGTTTCTAAGAAACGGTGTGCAGGAAACAATAGAAAAGTGCTTAAAATCGAACCTTAATTCATAAAACCTAATCTGTTACGTTTGAAGTACATGCTAAAAAATCCGAGTCACGGTCAACAATTTTTGAAATTTTCGTGTGTAATGATCAGGCACAATGAATTAGAATAGAATTAATTTCTAAGAAACGGTGTGCATTAAACAATTGAAGAGTGCTTAAAATCGAACCCAAATTCATAAAAACTAATCTGTTACGTTTGAAGTACATGCTAAAAAATCCGATTCACGGTCAAAATTTTTTGAAATTTTCGTGTGTAATGATTAGGCACAATGAATTAGAATAGAATTAATTTCTAAGAAACGGTGTGCAGGAAACAATAGAAGAGTGCTTAAAATCGAACCCTAATTCATAAATCCTAATCTGTTACGTTTGAAGTACATGCTAAAAAATCCGAGTCACGGTCAACATTTGTTTAAATTTCCGTGTGTAATGATCAGGCATAATGAATTAGAATAGAATTAATTTCTAAGAAACTGTGTGCAGGAAACAATAGAAAAGTGCTGAAAATCGAACCCTAATTCATAAATCCTAATCTGTGACGTTTGAAGTACATGCTAAAAAATCCGAGTCACGGTCAACATTTTTTGAAATTTCCGTGTGTAATGATCAGGCACAATGAATTAGAATAGAATTAATTTCTATGAAACGATGTGCAGGAAACAATAGAAAAGTGCTTAAAATCGAACCCTAATTCATAAATCCTAATCTGTGACGTTTGAAGTACATGCTAAAAAATCCGAGTCACGGTCAACATTTGTTGAAATTTTCGTGTGTAATGATCAGGCACAATGAATTATAATAAAATTAATTTCTAAGAAACGGTGTGGAGGAGACAATAGAAGAGTGCTGAAAATCGAACCCTAATTCATAAATCCTAATCTGTTACGTTTGAAGTACATGCTAAAAAATCCGAGTCACGGTCAACATTTTTTGAAATTTTCGTGTGTAATGACCAGGCACAATGAATTAGAATAGAATTAATTTCTAAGAAACGATGTGTAGGAAACAATAGAAGTGTGCTTAAAATCGAACCCTAATTCATAAATCCTAATCTGTGACGTTTGAAGTACATGCTAAAAAATCCTAGTCACGGTCAACATTTGTTGAAATTTTCGTGTGAAATGATCAGGCACAATGAATTATAATAAAATTAATTTCTAAGAAACGGTGAGGAGGAAACAATAGAAGAGTGCTGAAAATCGAACCCTAATTCATAAATCCTAATCTGTGATGTTTGAAGTACATGCTAAAAAATCCGAGTCACGGTCAACATTTTTTTAAATTTCCGTGGGTAATGATCAGGTATAATGAATTAGAATAGAATTAATTTCTAAGAAACGGTGTGCAGGAAACAATAGAAGAGTAATTAAAATCGAACCCTAATTCATAAATCCTAATCTGTTACGTTTGAAGTACATGCTAAAAAATCCGAGTCACGGTCAACATTTTTTGAAATTTCCGTGTTTAATGATCAGGCACAATGAATTAGAATAGAATTAATTTCTAAGAAACGATGTGCAGGAAACAATAGAAGAGTGCTTAAAATCGAACCCTAATTCATAAATCCTAATCTGTGACGTTTGAAGTACATGCTAAAAAATCCGAGTCACGGTCAACATTTTTTGAAATTTTCGTGTGTAATGATCAGGCACAATGAATTATAATAGAATTAATTTCTAAGAAACGGTGTGCATGAAACAATAGAAGAGTGCTGAAAATGGAACCCTAATTCATAAATCCTAATCTGTGACGTTTGAAATACATTCTCCAAAATCCGAGTCACGGTCAACATTTTTTGAAATTTTCGTGTGTAATGATCAGGCATAATGAATTAGAATAGAATTAATTTCTAAGAAACTGTGTGCAGGAAACAATAGAACAGTGCTGAAAATCGAACCCTAATTCATAAATCCTAATCTGTGACGTTTGAAGTACATGCTAAAAAATCCGAGTCACGGTCAACATTTTTTGAAGTTTCCGTGTGTAATGATCAGGCACAATGAATTAGAATAGAATTAATTTCTAAGAAACGGTGTGCATGAAACAATAGAAGAGTGCAGAAAATCGAACCCTAATTCATAAATCCTAATCTGTGACGTTTGAAGTACATGCTAAAAAATCCGAGTCACGGTCAACATTTTTTGAAATTTTCGTGTGTTGATCAGGCACAATGAATTAGAATAGAATAAGTTTCTAAGAAACGGTGTGCAGGAAACAATAGAAAAGTGCTTAAAATCGAACCTTAATTCATAAAACCTAATCTGTTACGTTTGAAGTACATGCTAAAAAATCCGAGTCACGGTCAACAATTTTTGAAATTTTCGTGTGTAATGATCAGGCACAATGAATTAGAATAGAATTAATTTCTAAGAAACGGTGTGCATTAAACAATAGAAGAGTGCTTAAAATCGAACCCAAATTCATAAAAACTAATCTGTTACGTTTGAAGTACATGCTAAAAAATCCGATTCACGGTCAAATTTTTTTGAAATTTTCGTGTGTAATGATTAGGCACAATGAATTAGAATAGAATTAATTTCTAAGAAACGGTGTGCAGGAAACAATAGAAGAGTGCTTAAAATCGAACCCTAATTCATAAATCCTAATCTGTTACGTTTGAAGTACATGCTAAAAAATCCGAGTCACGGTCAACATTTGTTTAAATTTCCGTGTGTAATGATCAGGCATAATGAATTAGAATAGAATTAATTTCTAAGAAACTGTGTGCAGGAAACAATAGAACAGTGCTGAAAATCGAACCCTAATTCATAAATCCTAATCTGTGACGTTTGAAGTACATGCTAAAAAATCCGAGTCACGGTCAACATTTTTTTAATTTTCCGGGCGTAATGATCAGGCACAATGAATTAGAATAGAATTAATTTCTATGAAACGATGTGCAGGAAACAATAGAAAAGTGCTTAAAATCGAACCCTAATTCATAAATCCTAATCTGTGACGTTTGAAGTACATGCTAAAAAATCCGAGTCACGGTCAACATTTGTTGAAATTTTCGTGTGTATTGATCAGGCACAATGAATTATAATAAAATTAATTTCTAAGAAACGGTGTGGAGGAGACAATAGAAGAGTGCTGAAAATCGAACCCTAATTCATAAATCCTAATCTGTTACGTTTGAAGTACATGCTAAAAAATCCGAGTCACGGTCAACATTTTTTGAAATTTTCGTGTGTAATGACCAAGCACAATGAATTAGAATAGAATTAATTTCTAAGAAACGATGTGCAGGAAACAATAGAAGTGTGCTTAAAATCGAACCCTAATTCATAAATCCTAATCTGTGACGTTTGAAGTACATGCTAAAAAATCCTAGTCACGGTCAACATTTGTTGAAATTTTCGTGTGTAATGATTAGGCACAATGAATTATAATAAAATTAATTTCTAAGAAACGGTGAGGAGGAAACAATAGAAGAGTGCTGAAAATCGAACCCTAATTCATAAATC
This sequence comes from Cucurbita pepo subsp. pepo, assembly GCF_057944985.1. Classification (NCBI taxonomy): domain Eukaryota; kingdom Viridiplantae; phylum Streptophyta; class Magnoliopsida; order Cucurbitales; family Cucurbitaceae; genus Cucurbita; species Cucurbita pepo. The sequence goes on along the minus strand of NC_141816.1, from coordinate 4,206,248 downwards.
CTAATCTGTGATGTTTGAAGTACATGCTAAAAAATCCGAGTCACGGTCAACATTTTTTTAAATTTCCGTGGGTAATGATCTGGTATAATGAATTAGAATAGAATTAATTTCTAAGAAACGGTGTGCAGGAAACAATAGAAGAGTAATTAAAATCGAACCCTAATTCATAAATCCTAATCTGTTACGTTTGAAGTACATGCTAAAAAATCCGAGTCACGGTCAACATTTTTTGAAATTTCCGTGTTTAATGATCAGGCACAATGAATTAGAATAGAATTAATTTCTAAGAAACGATGTGCAGGAAACAATAGAAGAGTGCTTAAAATCGAACCCTAATTCATAAATCATAATCTGTGACGTTTGAAGTACATGCTAAAAAATCCGAGTCACGGTCAACATTTTTTGAAATTTTCGTGTGTAATGATCAGGCACAATGAATTATAATAGAATTAATTTCTAAGAAACGGTGTGCATGAAACAATAGAAGAGTGCTGAAAATGGAACCCTAATTCATAAATCCTAATCTGTGACGTTTGAAATACATTCTCCAAAATCCGAGTCACGGTCAACATTTTTTGAAATTTTCGTGTGTAATGATCAGGCATAATGAATTAGAATAGAATTAATTTCTAAGAAACTGTGTGCAGGAAACAATAGAACAGTGCTGAAAATCGAACCCTAATTCATAAATCCTAATCTGTGACGTTTGAAGTACATGCTAAAAAATCCGAGTCACGGTCAACATTTTTTGAAGTTTCCGTGTGTAATGATCAGGCACAATGAATTAGAATAGAATTAATTTCTAAGAAACGGTGTGCATGAAACAATAGAAGAGTGCAGAAAATCGAACCCTAATTCATAAATCCTAATCTGTGACGTTTGAAGTACATGCTAAAAAATCCGAGTCACGGTCAACATTTTTTGAAATTTTCGTGTGTTGATCAGGCACAATGAATTAGAATAGAATAAGTTTCTAAGAAACGGTGTGCAGGAAACAATAGAAAAGTGCTTAAAATCGAACCTTAATTCATAAAACCTAATCTGTTACGTTTGAAGTACATGCTAAAAAATCCGAGTCACGGTCAACAATTTTTGAAATTTTCGTGTGTAATGATCAGGCACAATGAATTAGAATAGAATTAATTTCTAAGAAACGGTGTGCATTAAACAATAGAAGAGTGCTTAAAATCGAACCCAAATTCATAAAAACTAATCTGTTACGTTTGGAGTACATGCTAAAAAATCCGATTCACGGTCAAATTTTTTTTGAAATTTTCGTGTGTAATGATTAGGCACAATGAATTAGAATAGAATTAATTTCTAAGAAACGGTGTGCAGGAAACAATAGAAGAGTGCTTAAAATCGAACCCTAATTCATAAATCCTAATCTGTTACGTTTGAAGTACATGCAAAAAAATCCGAGTCACGGTCAAGATTTTTTTAAATTTCCGTGTGTAATGATCAGGCCCAATGTATTAGAATATAATTAATTTCTAAGAAACGGTGAGCAGGAAACAATAGAAGAGTGCTGAAAATCGAACCCTAATTCATAATTCCTAATCTGTGACGTTTGAAGTACATGCTAAAAAATCCGAGTCACGGTCAACATTTTTTGAAGTTTCCGTGTGTAATGATTAGGCACAATGAATTAGAATAGAATTAATTTCTAAGAAACGGTGTGCAAGAAACAATAGAAGAGTGCAGAAAATCGAACCCTAATTCATAAATCCTAATCTGTGACGTTTGAAGTACATGCTAAAAAATCCTAGTCACGGTCAACATTTTTTTAAATTTCCGTGGGTAATGATCAGGTATAATGAATTAGAATAGAATTAATTTCTAAGAAACGGTGTGCAGGAAACAATAGAAGAGTAATTAAAATCGAACCCTAATTCATAAATCCTAATCTGTTACGTTTGAAGTACATGCTAAAAAATCCGAGTCACGGTCAACATTTTTTGAAATTTCCGTGTTTAATGATCAGGCACAATGAATTAGAATAGAATTAATTTCTAAGAAACGATGTGCAGGAAACAATAGAAGAGTGCTTAAAATCGAACCCTAATTCATAAATCATAATCTGTGACGTTTGAAGTACATGCTAAAAAATCCGAGTCACGGTCAACATTTTTTGAAATTTTCGTGTGTAATGATCAGGCACAATGAATTATAATAGAATTAATTTCTAAGAAACGGTGTGCATGAAACAATAGAAGAGTGCTGAAAATGGAACCCTAATTCATAAATCCTAATCTGTGACGTTTGAAATACATTCTCCAAAATCCGAGTCACGGTCAACATTTTTTGAAATTTTCGTGTGTAATGATCAGGCATAATGAATTAGAATAGAATTAATTTCTAAGAAACTGTGTGCAGGAAACAATAGAACAGTGCTCAAAATCGAACCCTAATTCATAAATCCTAATCTGTGACGTTTGAAGTACATGCTAAAAAATCCGAGTCACGGTCAACATTTTTTGAAGTTTCCGTGTGTAATGATTAGGCACAATGAATTAGAATAGAATTAATTTCTAAGAAACGGTGTGCAAGAAACAATAGAAGAGTGCAGAAAATCGAACCCTAATTCATAAATCCTAATCTGTGACGTTTGAAGTACATGCTAAAAAATCCGAGTCACGGTCAACATTTTTTGAAATTTTCGTGTGTTGATCAGGCACAATGAATTAGAATAGAATTAGTTTCTAAGAAACGGTGTGCAGGAAACAATAGAAAAGTGCTTAAAATCGAACCTTAATTCATAAAACCTAATCTGTTACGTTTGAAGTACATGCTAAAAAATCCGAGTCACGGTCAACAATTTTTGAAATTTTCGTGTGTAATGATCAGGCACAATGAATTAGAATAGAATTAATTTCTAAGAAACGGTGTGCATTAAACAATAGAAGAGTGCTTAAAATCGAACCCAAATTCATAAAAACTAATCTGTTACGTTTGAAGTACATGCTAAAAAATCCGATTCACGGTCAAAATTTTTTGAAATTTTCGTGTGTAATGATTAGGCACAATGAATTAGAATAGAATTAATTTCTAAGAAACGGTGTGCAGGAAACAATAGAAGAGTGCTTAAAATCGAACCCTAATTCATAAATCCTAATCTGTTACGTTTGAAGTACATGCTAAAAAATCCGAGTCACGGTCAACATTTGTTTAAATTTCCGTGTGTAATGATCAGGCATAATGAATTAGAATAGAATTAATTTCTAAGAAACTGTGTGCATGAAACAATAGAACAGTGCTGAAAATCGAACCCTAATTCATAAACCCTAATCTGTGACGTTTGAAGTACATGCTAAAAAATCCGAGTCACGGTCAACATTTTTTGAAATTTCCATGTGTAATGATCAGGCACAATGAATTAGAATAGAATTAATTTCTATGAAACGATGTGCAGGAAACAATAGAAAAGTGCTTAAAATCGAACCCTAATTCATAAATCCTAATCTGTGACGTTTGAAGTACATGCTAAAAAATCCGAGTCACGGTCAACATTTGTTGAAATTTTCATGTGTAATGATCAGGCACAATGAATTATAATAAAATTAATTTCTAAGAAACGGTGTGGAGGAGACAATAGAAGAGTGCTGAAAATCGAACCCTAATTCATAAATCCTAATCTGTTACGTTTGAAGTACATGCTAAAAAATCCGAGTCACGGTCAACATTTTTTGAAATTTTCGTGTGTAATGACCAGGCACAATGAATTAGAATAGAATTAATTTCTAAGAAACGATGTGCAGGAAACAATAGAAGTGTGCTTAAAATCGAACCCTAATTCATAAATCCTAATCTGTGACGTTTGAAGTACATGCTAAAAAATCCTAGTCACGGTCAACATTTGTTGAAATTTTCGTGTGAAATGATCAGGCACAATGAATTATAATAAAATTAATTTCTAAGAAACGGTGAGGAGGAAACAATAGAAGAATGCTGAAAATCGAACCCTAATTCATAAATCCTAATCTGTGATGTTTGAAGTACATGCTAAAAAATCCGAGTCACGGTCAACATTTTTTTAAATTTCCGTGGGTAATGATCAGGTATAATGAATTAGAATAGAATTAATTTCTAAGAAACGGTGTGCAGGAAACAATAGAAGAGTAATTAAAATCGAACCCTAATTCATAAATCCTAATCTGTTACGTTTGAAGTACATGCTAAAAAATCCGAGTCACGGTCAACATTTTTTGAAATTTCCGTGTTTAATGATCAGGCACAATGAATTAGAATAGAATTAATTTCTAAGAAACGATGTGCAGGAAACAATAGAAGAGTGCTTAAAATCGAACCCTAATTCATAAATCATAATCTGTGACGTTTGAAGTACATGCTAAAAAATCCGAGTCACGGTCAACATTTTTTGAAATTTTCGTGTGTAATGATCAGGCACAATGAATTATAATAGAATTAATTTCTAAGAAACGGTGTGCATGAAACAATAGAAGAGTGCTGAAAATGGAACCCTAATTCATAAATCCTAATCTGTGACGTTTGAAATACATTCTCCAAAATCCGAGTCACGGTCAACATTTTTTGAAATTTTCGTGTGTAATGATCAGGCATAATGAATTAGAATAGAATTAATTTCTAAGAAACTGTGTGCAGGAAACAATAGAACAGTGCTCAAAATCGAACCCTAATTCATAAATCCTAATCTGTGACGTTTGAAGTACATGCTAAAAAATCCGAGTCACGGTCAACATTTTTTGAAGTTTCCGTGTGTAATGATCAGGCACAATGAATTAGAATAGAATTAATTTCTAAGAAACGGTGTGCATGAAACAATAGAAGAGTGCAGAAAATCGAACCCTAATTCATAAATCCTAATCTGTTACGTTTGAAGTACATGCTAAAAAATCCGAGTCACAGTCAACATTTTTTGAAATTTTCGTGTGTTGATCAGGCACAATGAATTAGAATAGAATTAGTTTCTAAGAAACGGTGTGCAGGAAACAATAGAAAAGTGCTTAAAATCGAACCTTAATTCATAAAACCTAATCTGTTACGTTTGAAGTACATGCTAAAAAATCCGAGTCACGGTCAACAATTTTTGAAATTTTCGTGTGTAATGATCAGGCACAATGAATTAGAATAGAATTAATTTCTAAGAAACGGTGTGCATTAAACAATAGAAGAGTGCTTAAAATCGAACCCAAATTCATAAAAACTAATCTGTTACGTTTGAAGTACATGCTAAAAAATCCGATTCACGGTCAAAATTTTTTGAAATTTTCGTGTGTAATGATTAGGCACAATGAATTAGAATAGAATTAATTTCTAAGAAACGGTGTGCAGGAAACAATAGAAGAGTGCTTAAAATCGAACCCTAATTCATAAATCCTAATCTGTTACGTTTGAAGTACATGCTAAAAAATCCGAGTCACGGTCAACATTTGTTTAAATTTCCGTGTGTAATGATCAGGCATAATGAATTAGAATAGAATTAATTTCTAAGAAACTGTGTGCATGAAACAATAGAACAGTGCTGAAAATCGAACCCTAATTCATAAATCCTAATCTGTGACGTTTGAAGTACATGCTAAAAAATCCGAGTCACGGTCAACATTTTTTGAAATTTCCATGTGTAATGATCAGGCACAATGAATTAGAATAGAATTAATTTCTATGAAACGATGTGCAGGAAACAATAGAAAAGTGCTTAAAATCGAACCCTAATTCATAAATCCTAATCTGTGACGTTTGAAGTACATGCTAAAAAATCCGAGTCACGGTCAACATTTGTTGAAATTTTCATGTGTAATGATCAGGCACAATGAATTATAATAAAATTAATTTCTAAGAAACGGTGTGGAGGAGACAATAGAAGAGTGCTGAAAATCGAACCCTAATTCATAAATCCTAATCTGTTACGTTTGAAGTACATGCTAAAAAATCCGAGTCACGGTCAACATTTTTTGAAATTTTCGTGTGTAATGACCAGGCACAATGAATTAGAATAAAATTAATTTCTAAGAAACGATGTGCAGGAAACAATAGAAGTGTGCTTAAAATCGAACCCTAATTCATAAATCCTAATCTGTGACGTTTGAAGTACATGCTAAAAAATCCTAGTCACGGTCAACATTTGTTGAAATTTTCGTGTGAAATGATCAGGCACAATGAATTATAATAAAATTAATTTCTAAGAAACGGTGAGGAGGAAACAATAGAAGAGTGCTGAAAATCGAACCCTAATTCATAAATCCTAATCTGTGATGTTTGAAGTACATGCTAAAAAATCCGAGTCACGGTCAACATTTTTTTAAATTTCCGTGGGTAATGATCAGGTATAATGAATTAGAATAGAATTAATTTCTAAGAAACGGTGTGCAGGAAACAATCGAAGAGTAATTAAAATCGAACCCTAATTCATAAATCCTAATCTGTTACGTTTGAAGTACATGCTAAAAAATCCGAGTCACGGTCAACATTTTTTGAAATTTCCGTGTTTAATGATCAGGCACAATGAATTAGAATAGAATTAATTTCTAAGAAACGATGTGCAGGAAACAATAGAAGAGTGCTTAAAATCGAACCCTAATTCATAAATCATAATCTGTGACGTTTGAAGTACATGCTAAAAAATCCGAGTCACGGTCAACATTTTTTGAAATTTTCGTGTGTAATGATCAGGCACAATGAATTGTAATAGAATTAATTTCTAAGAAACGGTGTGCATGAAACAATAGAAGAGTGCTGAAAATGGAACCCTAATTCATAAATCCTAATCTGTGACGTTTGAAATACATTCTCCAAAATCCGAGTCACGGTCAACATTTTTTGAAATTTTCGTGTGTAATGATCAGGCATAATGAATTAGAATAGAATTAATTTCTAAGAAACTGTGTGCAGGAAACAATAGAACAGTGCTCAAAATCGAACCCTAATTCATAAATCCTAATCTGTGACGTTTGAAGTACATGCTAAAAAATCCGAGTCACGGTCAACATTTTTTGAAGTTTCCGTGTGTAATGATCAGGCACAATGAATTAGAATAGAATTAATTTCTAAGAAACGGTGTGCACGAAACAATAGAAGAGTGCAGAAAATCGAACCCTAATTCATAAATCCTAATCTGTGACGTTTGAAGTACATGCTAAAAAATCCGAGTCACGGTCAACATTTTTTGAAATTTTCGTGTGTAATGATCAGGCACAATGAATTAGAATAGAATTAATTTCTAAGAAACGGTGTGCATTAAACAATAGAAGAGTGCTTAAAATCGAACCCAAATTCTTAAAAACTAATCTGTTACGTTTGAAGTACATGCTAAAAAATCCGATTCACGGTCAAATTTTTTTGAAATTTTCGTGTGTAATGATTAGGCACAATGAATTAGAATAGAATTAATTTCTAAGAAACGGTGTGCAGGAAACAATAGAAGAGTGCTTAAAATCGAACCCTAATTCATAAATCCTAATCTGTTACGTTTGAAGTACATGCTAAAAAATCCGAGTCACGGTCAACATTTGTTTAAATTTCCGTGTGTAATGATCAGGCATAATGAATTAGAATAGAATTAATTTCTAAGAAACTGTGTGCAGGAAACAATAGAACAGTGCTGAAAATCGAACCCTAATTCATAAATCCTAATCTGTGACGTTTGAAGTACATGCTAAAAAATCCGAGTCACGGTCAACATTTTTTTAATTTTCCGGGCGTAATGATCAGGCACAATGAATTAGAATAGAATTAATTTCTATGAAACGATGTGCAGGAAACAATAGAAAAGTGCTTAAAATCGAACCCTAATTCATAAATCCTAATCTGTGACGTTTGAAGTACATGCTAAAAAATCCGAGTCACGGTCAACATTTGTTGAAATTTTCGTGTGTAATGATCAGGCACAATGAATTATAATAAAATTAATTTCTAAGAAACGGTGTGGAGGAGACAATAGAAGAGTGCTGAAAATCGAACCCTAATTCATAAATCCTAATCTGTTACGTTTGAAGTACATGCTAAAAAATCCGAGTCACGGTCAACATTTTTTGAAATTTTCGTGTGTAATGACCAAGCACAATGAATTAGAATAGAATTAATTTCTAAGAAACGATGTGCAGGAAACAATAGAAGTGTGCTTAAAATCGAACCCTAATTCATAAATCCTAATCTGTGACGTTTGAAGTACATGCTAAAAAATCCTAGTCACGGTCAACATTTGTTGAAATTTTCGTGTGTAATGATCAGGCACAATGAATTATAATAAAATTAATTTCTAAGAAACGGTGAGGAGGAAACAATAGAAGAGTCCTGAAAATCGAACCCTAATTCATAAATCCTAATCTGTGATGTTTGAAGTACATGCTAAAAAATCCGAGTCACGGTCAACATTTTTTTAAATTTCCGTGGGTAATGATCTGGTATAATGAATTAGAATAGAATTAATTTCTAAGAAACGGTGTGCAGGAAACAATAGAAGTGTAATTAAAATCGAACCCTAATTCATAAATCCTAATCTGTTACGTTTGAAGTACATGCTAAAAAATCCGAGTCACGGTCAACATTTTTTGAAATTTCCGTGTTTAATGATCAGGCACAATGAATTAGAATAGAATTAATTTCTAAGAAATGATGTGCAGGAAACAATAGAAGAGTGCTTAAAATCGAACCCTAATTCATAAATCATAATCTGTGACGTTTGAAGTACATGCTAAAAAATCCGAGTCACGGTCAACATTTTTTGAAATTTTCGTGTTTAATGATCAGGCACAATGAATTATAATAGAATTAATTTCTAAGAAACGGTGTGCATGAAACAATAGAAGAGTGCTGAAAATGGAACCCTAATTCATAAATCCTAATCTGTGACGTTTGAAATACATTCTCCAAAATCCGAGTCACGGTCAACATTTTTTGAAATTTTCGTGTGTAATGATCAGGCATAATGAATTAGAATAGAATTAATTTCTAAGAAACTGTGTGCAGGAAACAATAGAACAGTGCTGAAAATCAAACCCTAATTCATAAATCCTAATCTCTGACGTTTGAAGTACATGCTAAAAAATCCGAGTCACGGTCAACATTTTTTGAAGTTTCCGTGTGTAATGATCAGGCACAATGAATTAGAATAGAATTAATTTCTAAGAAACGGTGTGCATGAAACAATAGAAGAGTGCAGAAAATCGAACCCTAATTCATAAATCCTAATCTGTGACGTTTGAAGTACATGCTAAAAAATCCGAGTCACGGTCAACATTTTTTCAAATTTTCGTGTGTTGATCAGGCACAATGAATTAGAATAGAATTAGTTTCTAAGAAACGGTGTGCAGGAAACAATAGAAAAGTGCTTAAAATCGAACCTTAATTCATAAAACCTAATCTGTTACGTTTGAAGTACATGCAAAAAAATCCGAGTCACGGTCAACAATTTTTGAAATTTTCGTGTGTAATGATCAGGCACAATGAATTAGAATAGAATTAATTTCTAAGAAACGGTGTGCATTAAACAATAGAAGAGTGCTTAAAATCGAACCCAAATTCATAAAAACTAATCTGTTACGTTTGAAGTACATGCTAAAAAATCCGATTCATGGTAAAAATTTTTTGAAATTTTCGTGTGTAATGATTATGCACAATGAATTAGAATAGAATTAATTTCTAAGAAACGGTGTGCAGGAAACAATAGAAGAGTGCTTAAAATCGAACCCTAATTCATAAATCCTAATCTGTTACGTTTGAAGTACATGCTAAAAAATATCGAGTCACGGTCAACATTTGTTTAAATTTCCGTGTGTAATGATCAGGCATAATGAATTAGAATAGAATTAATTTCTAAGAAACTGTGTGCAGGAAACAATAGAACAGTGCTGAAAATCGAACCCTAATTCATAAATCCTAATCTGTGACGTTTGAAGTACATGCTAAAAAATCCGAGTCACGGTCAACATTTTTTGAAATTTCCGTGTGTAATGATCAGGCACAATGAATTAGAATAGAATTAATTATTATGAAACGATGTGCAGGAAACAATAGAAAAGTGCTTAAAATCGAACCCTAATTCATAAATCCTAATCTGTGACGTTTGAAGTACATGCTAAAAAATCCGAGTCACGGTCAACATTTGTTGAAATTTTCGTGTGTAATGATCAGGCACAATGAATTATAATAAAATTAATTTCTAAGAAACGGTGTGGAGGAGACAATAGAAGAGTGCTGAAAATCGAACCCTAATTCATAAATCCTAATCTGTTACGTTTGAAGTACATGCTAAAAAATATCGAGTCACGGTCAACATTTGTTTAAATTTCCGTGTGTAATGATCAGGCATAATGAATTAGAATAGAATTAATTTCTAAGAAACTGTGTGCAGGAAACAATAGAACAGTGCTGAAAATCGAACCCTAATTCATAAATCCTAATCTGTGACGTTTGAAGTACATGCTAAAAAATCCGAGTCACGGTCAACATTTTTTGAAATTTCCGTGTGTAATGATCAGGCACAATGAATTAGAATAGAATTAATTATTATGAAACGATGTGCAGGAAACAATAGAAAAGTGCTTAAAATCGAACCCTAATTCATAAATCCTAATCTGTGACGTTTGAAGTACATGCTAAAAAATCCGAGTCACGGTCAACATTTGTTGAAATTTTCGTGTGTAATGATCAGGCACAATGAATTATAATAAAATTAATTTCTAAGAAACGGTGTGGAGGAGACAATAGAAGAGTGCTGAAAATCGAACCCTAATTCATAAATCCTAATCTGTTACGTTTGAAGTACATGCTAAAAAATCCGAGTCACGGTCAACATTTTTTGAAATTTTCGTGTGTAATGACCAGGCACAATGAATTAGAATAGAATTAATTTCTAAGAAACGATGTGCAGGAAACAATAGAAGTGTGCTTAAAATCGAACCCTAATTCATAAATCCTAATCTGTGACGTTTGAAGTACATGCTAAAAAAACCTAGTCACGGTCAACATTTGTTGAAATTTTCGTGTGTAATGATCAGGCACAATGAATTATAATAAAATTAATTTCTAAGAAACGGTGTGGAGGAGACAATAGAAGAGTGCTGAAAATCGAACCCTAATTCATAAATCCTAATCTGTTACGTTTGAAGTACATGCTAAAAAATCCGAGTCACGGTCAACATTTTTTGAAATTTTCGTGTGTAATGACCAGGCACAATGAATTAGAATAGAATTAATTTCTAAGAAACGATGTGCAGGAAACAATAGAAGTGTGCTTAAAATCGAACCCTAATTCATAAATCCTAATCTGTGACGTTTGAAGTACATGCTAAAAAATCCGAGTCACGGTCAACATTTGTTGAAATTTTCGTGTGTAATGATCAGGCACAATGAATTATAATAAAATTAATTTCTAAGAAACGGTGTGGAGGAGACAATAGAAGAGTGCTGAAAATCGAACCCTAATTCATAAATCCTAATCTGTTACGTTTGAAGTACATGCTAAAAAATCCGAGTCACGGTCAACATTTTTTGAAATTTTCGTGTGTAATGACCAGGCACAATGAATTAGAATAGAATTAATTTCTAAGAAACGATGTGCAGGAAACAATAGAAGTGTGCTTAAAATCGAACCCTAATTCATAAATCCTAATCTGTGACGTTTGAAGTACATGCTAAAAAAACCTAGTCACGGTCAACATTTGTTGAAATTTTCGTGTGTAATGATCAGGCACAATGAATTATAATAAAATTAATTTCTAAGAAACGGTGAGGAGGAAACAATAGAAGAGTGCTGAAAATCGAACCCTAATTCATAAATCCTAATCTGTGATGTTTGAAGTACATGCTAAAAAATCCGAGTCACGGTCAACATTTTTTTAAATTTCCGTGGGTAATGATCAGGTATAATGAATTAGAATAGAATTAATTTCTAAGAAACGGTGTGCAGGAAACAATAGAAGAGTAATTAAAATCGAACCCTAATTCATAAATCCTAATCTGTGACGTTTGAAGTACATGCTAAAAAATCCGAGTCACGGTCAACATTTGTTTAAATTTCCGTGTGTAATGATCAGGCATAATGAATTAGAATAGAATTAATTTCTAAGAAACTGTGTGCAGGAAACAATAGAACAGTGCTGAAAATCGAACCCTAATTCATAAATCCTAATCTGTGACGTTTGAAGTACATGCTAAAAAATCCGAGTCACGGTCAACATTTTTTGAAGTTTCCGTGTGTAATGATCAGGCACAATGAATTAGAATAGAATTAATTTCTAAGAAACGGTGTGCATGAAACAATAGAAGAGTGCAGAAAATCGAACCCTAATTCATAAATCCTAATCTGTGACGTTTGAAGTACATGCTAAAAAATCCGAGTCACGGTCAACATTTTTTGAAATTTTCGTGTGTTGATCAGGCACAATGAATTAGAATAGAATAAGTTTCTAAGAAACGGTGTGCAGGAAACAATAGAAAAGTGCTTAAAATCGAACCTTAATTCATAAAACCTAATCTGTTACGTTTGAAGTACATGCTAAAAAATCCGAGTCACGGTCAACAATTTTTGAAATTTTCGTGTGTAATGATCAGGCACAATGAATTAGAATAGAATTAATTTCTAAGAAACGGTGTGCATTAAACAATAGAAGAGTGCTTAAAATCGAACCCAAATTCATAAAAACTAATCTGTTACGTTTGGAGTACATGCTAAAAAATCCGATTCACGGTGAAATTTTTTTTGAAATTTTCGTGTGTAATGATTAGGCACAATGAATTAGAATAGAATTAATTTCTAAGAAACGGTGTGCAGGAAACAATAGAAGAGTGCTTAAAATCGAACCCTAATTCATAAATCCTAATCTGTTACGTTTGAAGTGCATGCAAAAAAATCCGAGTCACGGTCAAGATTTTTTTAAATTTCCGTGTGTAATGATCAGGCCCAATGTATTAGAATATAATTAATTTCTAAGAAACGGTGAGCAGGAAACAATAGAAGAGTGCTGAAAATCGAACCCTAATTCATAATTCCTAATCTGTGACGTTTGAAGTACATGCTAAAAAATCCGAGTCACGGTCAACATTTTTTGAAATTTTCGTGTGTAATGATCAGGCACAATGAATTAGAATACAATTAATTTCTAAGAAACGATGTGCAGGAAATAATAGACGAGTGCAGAAAATCGATCCCTAATTCATAAATACTAATCTGTGACGTTTGAAGTACATGCTAAAAAATCCGAGTCACGGTCAACATTTTTTTAATTTTCCGTGTGTAATGATCAGGCACAATGAATTAGAATAGAATTAATTTCTTAGAAACGGTGTGCAGGAAACAATAGAAGAGTGCTGAAAATCGAAACCTAATTCATAAATCCTAATCTGTGACGTTTGAAGTACATGCTAAAAAATCCGAGTCACGGTCAACATTTTTTGAAATTTTCGTGTGTAATGACCAGGCACAATGAATTAGAATAGAATTAATTTCTATGAAACGATGTGCAGGAAACAATAGAAGAGTGCTCAAAATCGAACCGTAATTCATAAATCCTAATTTGTGACGTTTGAAGTACATGCTAAAAAATCCGAGTAACGGTCAACATTTGTTGAAATTTTCGTTTGTAATGATCAGGCACAATGAATTATAATAAAATTAATTTCTAAGAAACGGTGTGGAGGAAACAATAGAAGAGTGCAGAAAATCGAACCCTAATTCATAAATCCTAATCTGTGACGTTTGAAGTACATGCTAAAAAATCCGAGTCACGGTCAACATTTTTTTAAATTTCCGTGGGTAATGATCAGGTATAATGAATTAGAATAGAATTAATTTCTAAGAAACGGTGTGCAGGAAACAATAGAAGAGTGCTTAAAATCGAACCCTAATTCATAAATCCTAATCTGTTACGTTTGAAGTACATGCTAAAAAATCCGAGTCACGGTCAACATTTTTTGAAATTTCCGTGTTTAATGATCAGGCACAATGAATTAGAATATAATTAATTTCTAAGAAACGGTGTGCATGAAACAATAGAAGAGTGCAGAAAATCGAACCCTAATTCATAAATCCTAATCTGTGACGTTTGAAGTACATGCTAAAAAATCCGAGTCACGGTCAACATTTTTTGAAATTTTCGTGTGTTGATCAGGCACAATGAATTAGAATAGAATTAGTTTCTAAGAAACGGTGTGCAGGAAACAATAGAAAAGTGCTTAAAATCGAACCTTAATTCATAAAACCTAATCTGTTACGTTTGAAGTACATGCTAAAAAATCCGAGTCACGGTCAACAATTTTTTAAATTTTCGTGTGTAATGATCAGGCACAATGAATTAGAATAGAATTAATTTCTAAGAAACGGTGTGCATTAAACAAAAGAAGAGTGCTTAAAATCGAACCCAAATTCATAAAAACTAATCTGTTACGTTTGAAGTACATGCTAAAAAATCCGATTCACGGTCAAAATTTTTTGAAATTTTCGTGTGTAATGATTAGGCACAATGAATTAGAATAGAATTAATTTCTAAGAAACGGTGTGCAGGAAACAATAGATGAGTGCAGAAAATCGAACCCTAATTCATAAATCCTAATCTGTTACGTTTTAAGTGCATGCTAAAAAATCCGAGTCACGGTCAAGATTTTTTTAAATTTCCGTGTGTAATGATCAGGCCCAATGAATTAGAATATAATTAATTTCTAAGAAACGGTGTGCAGGAAACAATAGAAGAGTGCTGAAAATCGAACCCTAATTCATAAATCCTAATCTGTGACGTTTGAAGTACATGCTAAAAAATCCGAGTCACGGTCAACATTTTTTGAAATTTTCGTGTGTAATGACCAGGCACAATGAATTAGAATAGAATTAATTTCTATGAAACGATGTGCAGGAAACAATAGAAGAGTGCTCAAAATCGAACCCTAATTCATAAATCCTAATTTGTGACGTTTGAAGTACATGCTAAAAAATCCGAGTCACGGTCAACATTTGTTGAAATTTTCGTGTGTAATGATCAGGCACAATGAATTATAATAAAATTAATTTCTAAGAAACGGTGTGGAGGAAACAATAGAAGAGTGCTGAAAATCGAACCCTAATTCATAAATCCTAATCTGTGACGTTTGAAGTACATGCTAAAAAATCCGAGTCACGGTCAACATTTTTTTAAATTTCCGTGGGTAATGATCAGGTATAATGAATTAGAATAAAATTAATTTCTAAGAAACGGTGTGCAGGAAACAATAGAAGAGTGCTTAAAATCGAACCCTAATTCATAAATCCTAATCTGTTACGTTTGAAGTACATGCTAAAAAATCCGAGTCACGGTCAACATTTTTTGAAATTTCCGTGTTTAATGATCAGGCACAATGAATTAGAATAGAATTAATTTATAAGAAACGATGTGCAGGAAAGAATAGAAGAGTGCTTAAAATCAAACCCTAATTCATAAATCATAATCTGTGACGTTTGAAGTACATGCTAAAAAATCCGAGTCACGGTCAACATTTTTTGAAATTTTCGTGTGTAATGATCAGGCACAATGAATTATAATAGAATTAATTTCTAAGAAACGGTGTGCATGAAACAATAGAAGAGTGCTGAAAATGGAACCCTAATTCATAAATCCTAATCTGTGACGTTTGAAATACATTATCCAAAATCCGAGTCACGGTCAACATTTTTTGAAATTTCCGTGTGTAATTATCAGGCACAATGAATTAGAATACAATTAATTTCTAAGAAACGATGTGCAGGAAGTAATAGACGAGTGCAGAAAATCGAACCCTAATTCATAAATACTAATCTGTGACGTTTGAAGTACATGCTAAAAAATCCGAGTCACGGTCAATATTTTTTGAAATTTCCGTGTTTAATGATCAGGCACAATGAATTAGAATAGAATTAATTTCTAAGAAACGATGTGCAGGAAACAATAGAAGAGTGCTTAAAATCGAACCCTAATTCATAAATCCTAATCTGTTACGTTTGAAGTACATGCTAAAAAATCCGAGTCACGGTCAACATTTTTTGAAATTTCCGTGTTTAATGATCAGGCACAATGAATTAGAATAGAATTAATTTCTAAGAAACGATGTGCAGGAAACAATAGAAGAGTGCTTAAAATCAAACCCTAATTCATAAATCATAATTTGTGACGTTTGAAGTACATGCTAAAAAATCCGAGTCACGGTCAACATTTTTTGAAATTTTCGTGTGTAATGATCAGGCACAATGAATTATAATAGAATTAATTTCTAAGAAACGGTGTGCATGAAACAATAGAAGAGTGCTGAAAATGGAACCCTAATTCATAAATCCTAATCTGTGACGTTTGAAATACATTCTCCAAAATCCGAGTCACGGTCAACATTTTTTGAAATTTTCGTGTGTAATGATCAGGCATAATGAATTAGAATAGAATTAAATTCTAGAAACTGTGTGCAGGAAACAATAGAAAAGTGCTTAAAATCGAACCCTAATTCATAAATCCTAATCTGTTACGTTTGAAGTGCATGCTAAAAAATCCGAGTCACGGTCAAGATTTTTTTAATTTTCCGTGTGTAATGATCAGGCCCAATGAATTAGAATATAATTAATTTCTAAGAAACGGTGTGCAGGAAACAATAGAAGAGTGCTGAAAATCGAACCCTAATTCATAATTCCTAATCTGTGACGTTTGAAGTACATGCTAAAAAATCCGAGTCACGGTCAACATTTTTTGAAGTTTCCGTGTGTAATGATCAGGCACAATGAATTAGAATATAATTAATTTCTAAGAAACGGTGTGCATGAAACAATAGAAGAGTGCAGAAAATTGAACCCTAATTCATAAATACTAATCTGTGACGTTTGAAGTACATGCTAAAAAATCCGAGTCACGGTCAATATTTTTTGAAATTTCCGTGTTTAATGATCAGGCACAATGAATTAGAATAGAATTAATTTCTAAGAAACGATGTGCAGGAAACAATAGAAGAGTGCTTAAAATCAAACCCTAATTCATAAATCATAATCTGTGACGTTTGAAGTACATGCTAAAAAATCCGAGTCACGGTCAACATTTTTTGAAATTTTCGTGTGTAATGATCAGGCACAATGAATTATAATAGAATTAATTTCTAAGAAACGGTGTGCATGAAACAATAGAAGAGTGCTGAAAATGGAACCCTAATTCATAAATCCTAATCTGTGACGTTTGAAATACATTCTCCAAAATCCGAGTCACGGTCAACATTTTTTGAAATTTTCGTGTGTAATGATCAGGCATAATGAATTAGAACATAATTAATTTCTAGAAACTGTGTGCAGGAAACAATAGAAAAGTGCTTAAAATCGAACCCTAATTCATAAATCCTAATCTGTTACGTTTGAAGTGCATGCTAAAAAATCCGAGTCACGGTCAAGATTTTTTTAATTTTCCGTGTGTAATGATCAGGCCCAATGAATTAGAATATAATTAATTTCTAAGAAACGGTGTGCAGGAAACAATAGAAGAGTGCTGAAAATCGAACCCTAATTCATAATTCCTAATCTGTGACGTTTGAAGTACATGCTAAAAAATCCGAGTCACGGTCAATATTTTTTGAAATTTCCGTGTTTAATGATCAGGCACAATGAATTAGAATAGAATTAATTTCTAAGAAACGATGTGCAGGAAACAATAGAAGAGTGCTTAAAATCGAACCCTAATTCATAAATCCTAATCTGTTACGTTTGAAGTACATGCTAAAAAATCCGAGTCACGGTCAACATTTTTTGAAATTTCCGTGTTTAATGATCAGGCACAATGAATTAGAATAGAATTAATTTCTAAGAAACGATGTGCAGGAAACAATAGAAGAGTGCTTAAAATCAAACCCTAATTCATAAATCATAATCTGTGACGTTTGAAGTACATGCTAAAAAATCCGAGTCACGGTCAACATTTTTTGAAATTTTCGTGTGTAATGATCAGACACAATGAATTATAATAGAATTAATTTCTAAGAAACGGTGTGCATGAAACAATAGAAGAGTGCTGAAAATGGAACCCTAATTCATAAATTCTAATCTGTGACGTTTGAAATACATTCTCCAAAATCCGAGTCACGGTCAACATTTTTTGAAATTTTCGTGTGTAATGATCAGGCATAATGAATTAGAATAGAATTAATTTCTAAGAAACTGTGTGCAGGAAACAATGGAACAGTGCTGAAAATCGAACCCTAATTCATAAATCTTAATCTGTGACGTTTGAAGTACATGCTAAAAAATCCGAGTCACGGTCAACATTTTTTGAAGTTTCCGTGTGTAATGATCAGGCACAATGAATTAGAATATAATTAATTTCTAAGAAACGGTGTGCATGAAACAATAAAAGGGTGCAGAAAATCGAACCCTAATTCATAAATCCTAATCTGTGACGTTTGAAGTACATGCTAAAAAATCCGAGTCACGGTCAACATTTTTTGAAATTTTCGTGTGTTGATCAGGCACAATGAATTAGAATAGAATTAGTTTCTAAGAAACGATGTGCAGGAAACAATAGAAAACTGCTTAAAATCGAACCTTAATTCATAAAACTAATATGTTACGTTTGAAGTACATGCTAAAAAATCCGAGTCACGGTCAACATTTTTTGAATTTTTCGTGTGTAATGATCAGGCACAATGAACTAGAATAGAATTAATTTCTAAGAAACGGTGTGCATTAAACAATAGAAGAGTGCTTAAATCGAACCCTAATTCATAAAAACTAATTTGTTACGTTTGAAGTACATGCTAAAAAATCCGATTCACGGTCAAAATTTTTTGAAATTTTCGTGTGTAATGATTAGGCACAATGAATTAGAATAGAATTAATTTCTAAGAAACGGTGTGCAGGAAACAATAGAAGAGTGCTTGAAATCGAACCCTAATTCATAAATCCTAATCTGTTACGTTTGAAGTGCATGCTAAAAAATCCGAGTCACGGTCAAGATTTTTGTAATTTTCCGTGTGTAATGATCAGGCCCAATGAATTAGAATATAATTAATTTCTAAGAAACGGTGTGCAGGAAACAATAGAAGAGTGCTGAAAATCGAACCCTAATTCATAATTCCTAATCTGTGACGTTTGAAGTACATGCTAAAAAATCCGAGTCACGGTCAACATTTTTTGAAATTTCCGTGTGTAATGATCAGACACAATGAATTAGAATACAATTAATTTCTAAGAAACGATGTGCAGGAAATAATAGACGAGTGCAGAAAATCGAACCCTAATTCACAAATAGTAATCTGTGACGTTTGAAGTACATGCTAAAAAATCCGAGTCACGGTCAACATTTTTTGAAATTTTCGTGTGTAATGACCAGGCACAATGAATTAGAATAGAATTAATTTCTATGAAACGATGTGTAGGAAACAATAGAAGAGTGCTCAAAATCGAACCCTAATTCATAAATCCTAATCTGTGACGTTTGAAGTACATGCTAAAAAATCCGAGTCACGGTCAACATTTGTTGAAATTTTCGTGTGTAATGATCAGGCACAATGAATTATAATAAAATTAATTTCTAAGAAACGGTGTGGAGGAAACAATAGAAGAGTGCTGAAAATCGGACCCTAATTCATCAATCCTAATCTGTGACGTTTGAAGTACATGCTAAAAAATCCGAGTCACGGTCAACATTTTTTTAAATTTCCGTGGGTAATGATCAGGTATAATGAATTAGAATAGAATTAATTTCTAAGAAACGGTGTGCAGGAAACAATAGAAGAGTGCTTAAAATCGAACCCTAATTCATAAATCCTAATCTGTTACGTTTGAAGTATATGCTAAAAAATCCGAGTCACGGTCAACATTTTTTGAAATTTCCGTGTTTAATGATCAGGCACAATGAATTAGAATAGAATTAATTTCTAAGAAACGATGTGCAGGAAAAAATAGAAGAGTGCTTAAAATCGAACCCTAATTCATAAATCATAATCTGTGACGTTTGAAGTACATGCTAAAAAATCCGAGTCACGGTCAACATTTTTTGAAATTTTCGTGTGTAATGATCAGGCACAATGAATTATAATTGAATTAATTTCTAAGAAACGGTGTGCATGAAACAATAGAAGAGTGCTGAAAATGGAACCCTAATTCATAAATCCTAATCTGTGACGTTTGAAATACATTCTCCAAATCCGAGTCACGGTCAACATTTTTTGAAATTTTCGTGTGTAATGATCAGGCATAATGAATTACAATAGAATTATTTTCTAAGAAACTGTGTGCAGGAAACAATAGAACAGTGCTGAAAATCGAACCCTAATTCATAAATCCTAATCTGTGACGTTTGAAGTACATGCTAAAAAATCCGAGTCACGGTCAACATTTTTTTAATTTTCCGGGCGTAATGATCAGGCACAATGAATTAGAATAGAATTAATTTCTAAGAAACGGTGTGCAGGAAACAATAGAAGAGTGATTAAAATCGAACCTTAATTCATAAATCCTAATCTGTGACGTTTGAAGTACATGCTAAAAAATCCGAGTCACGGTCAACATTTGTTGAAATTTTCGTGTGTAATGATCAGGCACAATGAATTATAATAAAATTAATTTCTAAGAAACGGTGTGGTGGAAACAATAGAAGAGTGCTGAAAATCGAACCCTAATTCATAAATCCTAATCTATGACGTTTGAAGTACATGCTAAAAAATCCGAGTCACGGTCAACATTTTTTTAAATTTCCATGGGTAATGATCAGGTATAATGAATTAGAATAGAATTAATTTCTAAGAAACGGTGTGCAGGAAACAATAGAAGAGTGCTTAAAATCGAACCCTAATTCATAAATCCTAATCTGTTACGTTTGAAGTACATGCTAAAAAATCCGAGTCACGGTCAACATTTTTTGAAATTTCCGTGTTTAATGCTCAGGCACAATGAATTAGAATAGAATTAATTTCTAAGAAACGATGTGAAGGAAACAATAGAAGAGTGCTTAAAATCGAACCCTAATTCATAAATCATAATCTGTTTCGTTTGAAGTACATGCTAAAAAATCCGAGTCACGGTCAACATTTTTTTAAATTTTCGTGTGTAATGATCAGGCACAATGAATTATAATAGAATTAATTTCTAAGAAACGGTGTGCATGAAACAATAGAAGAGTGCTGAAAATGGAACCCTAATTCATAAATCCTAATCTGTGACGTTTGAAATACATTATCCAAAATCCGAGTCACGGTCAACATTTTTTGAAATTTCCGTGTGTAATGATCAGGCACAATGAATTAGAATAGAATTAATTTCTAAGAAACGATGTGCAGGAAACAATAGAAGAGTGCTTAAAATCGAACCCTAATTCATAAATCCTAATCTGATACGTTTGAAGTACATGCTAAAAAATCCGAGTCACGGTCAACATTTTTTGAAATTTCCGTGTTTAATGATCAGGCACAATGAATTAGAATAGAATTAATTTCTAAGAAACGATGTGCAGGAAACAATAGAAGAGTGCTTAAAATCAAACCCTAATTCATAAATCATAATCTGTGACGTTTGAAGTACATGCTAAAAAATCCGAGTCACGGTCAACATTTGTTGAAATTTTCGTGTGTAATGATCAGGCACAATGAATTATAATAAAATTAATTTCTAAGAAACGGTGTGGAGGAAACAATAGAAGAGTGCTGAAAATCGAACCCTAATTCATAAATCCTAATCTATGACGTTTGAAGTACATGCTAAAAAATCCGAGTCACGGTCAACATTTTTTTAAATTTCCGTGGGTAATGATCAGGTAGAATGAATTAGAATAGAATTAATTTCTAAGAAACGGTGTGCAGGAAACAATAGAAGAGTGCTTAAAATCGAACCCTAATTCATAAATCCTAATCTGTTACGTTTGAAGTACATGCTAAAAAATCCGAGTCACGGTCAACATTTTTTGAAATTTCCGTGTTTAATGATCAGGCACAATCAATTAGAATAGAATTAATTTCTAAGAAACGATGTGCAGGAAACAATAGAAGAGTGCTTAAAATCGAACCCTAATTCATAAATCATAATCTGTGACGTTTGAAGTACATGCTAAAAAATCCGAGTCACGGTCAACATTTTTTGAAATTTTCGTGTGTAATGATCAGGCACAATGAATTATAATAGAATTAATTTCTAAGAAACGGTGTGCATGAAACAATAGAAGAGTGCTTAAAATCGAACCCTAATTCATAAATCCTAATCTGTTACGTTTGAAATACATTATCCAAAATCCGAGTCACGGTCAACATTTTTTGAAATTTCCGTGTGTAATGATCAGGCACAATGAATTAGAATAGAATTAATTTCTAAGAAACTGTGTGCAGGAAACAATAGAACAGTGCTGAAAATCGAACCCTAATTCATAATTCCTAATCTGTGACGTTTGAAGTACATGCTAAAAAATCCGAGTCACGGTCAACATTTTTTGAAGTTTCCGTGTGTAATGATCAGGCACAATAAATTAGAATAGAATTAATTTCTAAGAAACGGTGTGCATGAAACAATAGAAGAGTGTAGAGAATCGAACCCTAATTCATAAATCCTAATCTGTGACGTTTGAAGTACATGCTAAAAAATCCGAGTCACGGTCAAGATTTTTTGAAATTTTCGTGTGTTGATCAGGCACAATGAATTAGAATAGAATTAGTTTCTAAGAAACGGTGTGCAGGAAACAATAGAAAAGTGCTTAAAATCGAACCTTAATTCATAAAACCTAATCTGTTACGTTTGAAGTACATGCTAAAAAATCCGAGTCACGGTCAACATTTTTTGAAATTTTCGTGTGTAATGATCAGGCACAATGAATTAGAATAGAATTAATTTCTAAGAAACGGTGTGCATTAAACAATAGAAGAGTGCTTAAAATCGAACCCTAATTCATAAAAACTAATATGTTACGTTTGAAGTACATGCTAAAAAATCCGATTCACGGTCAAAATTTTTTGAAATTTTCGTGTGTAATGATTAGGCACAATGAATTTGAATAGAATTAATTTCTAAGAAACGGTGTGCAGGAAACAATAGAAGAGTGCTTAAAATCGAACCCTAATTCATAAATCCTAATCTGTTACGTTTGAAGTACATGCTATAAAATCCGAGTCACGGTCAAGATTTTTTTAAATTTCCGTGTGTAATGATCAGGCCCAATGAATTAGAATATAATTAATTTCTAAGAAACGGTGTGCAGGAAACAATAGAAGAGTGCTGAAAATCGAACCCTAATTCATAATTCCTAATCGGGGACGTTTGAAGTACATGCTAAAAAATCCGAGTCACGGTCTACATTTTTTGAAATTTCCGTGTGTAATGATCAGGCACAATGAATTATAATAGAATTAATTTCTAAGAAACGGTGTGCAGGAAACAATAGAAGAGTGCTTAAAATCGAACCCTCATTCATAAATCATAATCGGTGACGTTTGAAGTACATGCTAAAAAATCCGAGTCACGGTCAACATTTTTTTAAATTTCCGTGTGTAATGATCAGGCACAATGAATTATAATAGAATTAATTTCTAAAAAACGGTGTGCATGAAACAATAGAAGAGTGCTGAAAATGGAACCCTAATTCATAAATCCTAATCTGTGACGTTTGAAATACATTCTCAAAAATCCGAGTCACGGTCAACATTTTTTGAAATTTCCGTGTGTAATGATCAGGCATAATGAATTAGAATAGAATTAATTTCTAAGAAACTGTGTGCAGGAAACAATAGAACAGTGCTAAAAATCGAACCCTAATTCATAAATACTAATCTGTGACGTTTGAAGTACATGCTAAAAAATCCGAGTCACGGTCAACATTTTTTGAAGTTTCCGTGTGTAATGATCAGGCACAATGAATTAGAATAGAATTAATTTCTAAGAAACGGTGTGCATGAAACAATAGAAGAGTGCAGAAAATTGAACCCTAATTCATAAATCCTAATCTGTGACGATTGAAGTACATGCTAAAAAATCCGAGTCACGGTCAAGATTTTTTGAAAATTTCGTGTGTTGATCAGGCACAATGAATTAGAATAGAATTAGTTTCTAAGAAACGGTGTGCAGGAAACAATAGAAAAGTGCTTAAAATCGAACCTTAATTCATAAAACCTAATCTGTTACGTTTGAAGTACATGCTGAAAAATCCAAGCACAATGCATTAGAATAGAATTAATTTCGAAGAAACGGTGTGCATGAAACAATAAAAGAGTGAAGAAAATTGAACCCTAATTCATAGATCCTAATCTGTGAAGTTTGAAGTACGTGCTAAAAAATCCGAGTCACGGTCAACATTTTTTTAAATTTTCGTGGGTAATGATCAGGTATAATGAATTAGAATAGAATTAATTTCTAAGAAACGGTGTGCTGGAAACAATAGAAGAGTGCTTAAAATCGAACCCTAATTCATAAATCCTAATCTGTGACGTTTGAAATACATTCTCAAAAATCCGAGTAACGGTCAACATTTTTTGAAATTTCCGTGTGTAATGATCAGGCATAATGAATTAGAATAGAATTAATTTCTAAGAAACTGTGTGCAGGAAACAATAGAACAGTGCTAAAAATCGAACCCTAATTCATAAATCCTAATCTGTGACGTTTGAAGTACATGCTAAAAAATTCGAGTCACGGTCAACATTTTTTGAAGTTTCCGTGTGTAATGATCAGGCACAATGAATTAGAATAGAATTAATTTCTAAGAAACGGTGTGCATGAAACAATAGAAGAGTGCAGAAAATCGAACCCTAATTCATAAATCCTAATCTGTGACGTTTGAAGTACATGCTAAAAAATCCGAGTCACGGTCAACATTTTTTTAATTTTCCGTGTGTAATGATCAGGCACAATGAATTAGAATAGAATTAATTTCTAAGAAACGGTGTGCAGGAAACAACAGAAGAGTGCTGAAAATCAAACCCTAATTAATAAATCATAATCTGTGACGTTTGAAGTACATGCTAAAAAATCCGAGTCACGGTCAAGATTTTTTGAAATTTTCGTGTGTTGATCAGGCACAATGAATTAGAATAGAATTAGTTTCTAAGAAACGGTGTGCAGGAAACAATAGAATAGTGCTTAAAATCGAACCTTAATTCAAAAAACCTAATCTGTTACGTTTGAAGTACATGCTAAAAAATCCGAGTCACGGTCAACATTTTTTGAAATTTTCGTGTGTAATGATCAGGCACAATGAATTAGAATAGAATTAATTTCTAAGAAACGGTGTGCATTAAACAATAGAAGAGTGCTTAAAATCGAACCCTAATTCATAAAAACTAATATGTTACGTTTGAAGTACATGCTAAAAAATCCGATTCACGGTCAAAATTTTTTGAAATTTTCGTGTGTAATGATTAGGCACAATGAATTTGAATAGAATTAATTTCTAAGAAATGGTGTGCAGGAAACAATAGAAGAGTGCTTAAAATCGAACCCTAATTCATAAATCCTAATCTGTTACGTTTGAAGTACATGCTATAAAATCCGAGTCACGGTCAAGATTTTTTTAAATTTCCGTGTGTAATGATCAGGCCCAATGAATTAGAATATAATTAATTTCTAAGAAACGGTGTGCAGGAAACAATAGAAGAGTGCTGAAAATCGAACCATAATTCATAATTCCTAATCGGGGACGTTTGAAGTACATGCTAAAAAATCCGAGTCACGGTCAACATTTTTTGAAATTTCCGTGTGTAATGATCAGGCACAATGAATTAGAATAGAATTAATTTCTAAGAAACGGTGTGCAGGAAACAATAGAAGAGTGCTTAAAATCGAACCCTCATTCATAAATCATAATCGGTGACGTTTGAAGTACATGCTAAAAAATCCGAGTCACGGTCAACATTTTTTTAAATTTCCGTGTGTAATGATCAGGCACAATGAATTATAATAGAATTAATTTCTAAAAAACGGTGTGCATGAAACAATAGAAGAGTGCTGAAAATGGAACCCTAATTCATAAATCCTAATCTGTGACGTTTGAAATACATTCTAAAAAATCCGAGTCACGGTCAACATTTTTTGAAGTTTCCGTGTGTAATGATCAGGCACAATGAATTAGAATAGAATTAATTTCTAAGAAACGGTGTGCATGAAACAATAGAAGAGTGTAGAAAATCGAACCCTAATTCATAAATCCTAATCTGTGACGTTTGAAGTACATGCTAAAAAATCCGAGTCACGGTCAACATTTTTTTAATTTTCCGTGTGTAATGATCAGGCACAATGAATTAGAATAGAATTAATTTCTAAGAAACGGTGTGCAGGAAACAACAAAAGAGTGCTGAAAATCAAACCCTAATTAATAAATCATAATCTGTG
The DNA here is from genome assembly GCF_057944985.1 of Cucurbita pepo subsp. pepo. Taxonomy (NCBI): domain Eukaryota; kingdom Viridiplantae; phylum Streptophyta; class Magnoliopsida; order Cucurbitales; family Cucurbitaceae; genus Cucurbita; species Cucurbita pepo. Next base: position 4,180,006 of record NC_141816.1, on the reverse strand, counting down.
ATGTTTGAAGTACATGCTAAAAAATCCGAGTCACGCTCAAGATTTTTTGAAATTTTCGTGTGTTGATCAGGCACAATGAATTAGAATAGAATTAGTTTCTAAGAAACGGTGTGCAGGAATCAATAGAAAAGTGCTGAAAATTGAACCTTAATTCATAAAACCTAATCTGTTACGTTTGAAGTACATGCTGAAAAATCCAAGCACAATGAATTAGAATAGAATTAATTTCGAAGAAAAGGTGTGCATGAAACAATAAAAGAGTGCAGAAAATTGAACCCTAATTCATAAATCCTAATCTGTGAAGTTTGAAGTACATGCTAAAAAATCCGAGTCACGGTCAACATTTTTTTAAATTTCCGTGGGTAATGATCAGGTATAATGAATTAGAATAGAATTAATTTCTAAGAAACGGTGTGCAGGAAACAATAGAAGAGTGCTTAAAATCGAACCCTAATTCATAAATCCTAATCTTTTACGTTTGAAGTACATGCTAAAAAATCCGAGACACGGTTAACATTGTTTGAAATTTCCGTGTGTAATGATTAGGCACAATGAATTAGAATAGAATTAATTTCTATGAAACGATGTGCAGGAAACAATAGAAGAGTGCAGAAAATCGAACCCTAATTCATAAATTCTAATCTGTTACGTTTGATGTACATGCTAAAAAATCCGAGTCACGGTCAACATTTTTTGAAATTTCCGTGTGTAATGATCAGGCATAATGAATTAGAATAGAATTAATTTCTAAGAAACGGTGTGCAGGAAACAATAGAACAGTGCTGAAAATCGAACCCTAATTCATAAATCCTAATCTGTGACGTTTGAAGTACATGCTAAAAAATCCGAGTCACGGTCAACATTTTCTGAAGTTTCCGTGTGTAATGATCAGGCACAATGAATTAGAATAGAATTAATTTCTAAGAAACGGTGTGCATGAAACAATAGAAGAGTGCAGAAAATCGAACCCTAATTAATAAATCCTAATCTGTGACGTTTGAAGTACATGCTAAAAAATCCGAGTCACGGTCAACATTTTTTTAATTTTCCGTGTGTAATGATTAGGCACAATGAATTAGAATAGAATTAATTTCTAAGAAACGGTGTGCAGGAAACAATAAAAGAGTGCTGAAAATCGAACCCTAATTCATAAATCCTAATCTGTGATGTTTGAAGTACATGCTAAAAAATCCGAGTCACGGTCAACATTTTTTGAAATTTCCGTGGGTAATGATCAGGCACAATGAATTAGAATAGAATTAATTTCTAAGAAACGGTGTAAAGGAAACACTAGAAGAGTGCTGAAAATCGAACCCTAATTCATAAATCATAATCTGTGACGTTTGAAGTACATGCTAAAAAATCCGAGTCACGGTCAAAACTTTTTTACATTTCCGTGTGTAATGATCAGGCACAATGAATTAGAATAGAATTAATTTCTAAGTAACGGTGTGCATGAAACAATAGAAGAATGCAGAAAATCGAACCCTAATTCATAAATCCTAATCTGTGACGTTTGAAGTACATGCTAAAAAATTCGAATCACGGTCAACATTTTTTTAAATTTCCGTGTGTAATGATCAGGCACAATGAATTAGAATAGAATTAATTTCTAAGATACGGTGTGCATGAAACAATAGAAGAGTGCTGAAAATCGAACACTAATTCATAATTCCTAATTTGTGACGTTTGATGTACATGCTAAAAAATCCGAGTCACGGTGAACATTTTTTTAAATTTTCGTGTGTAATGATCAGGCACAATGAATTACAAATTGAATTAATTTTTAAGAAACGGTGTGCATGAAACAATAGAAGAGTGCTGAAAATTGAACCCTAATTCATCAATCCTAATCTGTGACGTTTGAAGTACATGCTAAAAAATCCGAATCGCGGTCAACATTTTTTTAAATTTCCGTGTGTAATGATCAGTCACAATGAATTACAATAGAATTATTTTCTAAGAAACGGTGTGCAGGAAACAATAGAAGAGTATAGAAAATCGAACCCTAATTCATAAATCCTAATCTGTGACGTTTGAAGTACATGCTAAAAGATCAGAGTCACGGTCAACATTTTTTAAAATTTCCGTGCGTAATGATCAGGCACAATGAATTAGAATAGAATTAATTTCTAAGAAACGGTGTGCATGAAACAATAGAAGAGTGATGAAAATCGAACCCTAATTAATAAATCCTAAGCTATGACGTTTGAAGTACATGCTAAAAAAAACGAGTCACGGTCAACATTTTTTGAAATTTCCGTGTGTAATGATCAGGCACAATGAATTAGCATAGAATTAATTTCTAAGAAACGGTGTGCATGAAACAATAGAAGAGTGCTGAAAATCGAACACTAATTCATAAATCCTAATTTGTGACGTTTGATGTACATGCTAAAAAATCCGAGTCACGGTGAACATTTTTTTAAATTTTCGTGTGTAATGATCGGGCACAATGAATTATAATTGAATTAATTTTTAAGAAACGGTGTGCATGAAACAATAGAAGAGTGATGAAAATCGAACCCTAATTAATAAATCCTAAGCTGTGACGTTTGAAGTACATGCTAAAAAAAACGAGTCACGGTCAACATTTTTTGAAGTTTCCGTGTGTAATGATCAGGCACAATGAATTAGAATAGAATTAATTTCTAAGAAACGGTGTGCATGAAACAATAGAAGAGTGCTGAAAATCGAACACTAATTCATAAATCCTAATTTGTGACGTTTGATATACATGCTAAAAAATCCGAGTCACGGTCAACATTTTTTTAAATTTTCGTGTGTAATGATCAGGCACAATGAATTACAATTGAATTAATTTTTAAGAAACGGTGTGCATGAAACAATAGAAGAGTGCTGAAAATCGAACCCTAATTCATAAATCCTAATCTGTGACGTTTGAAGTACATGCTAAAAAATCCGAATCACGGTCAACATTTTTTTAAATTTCCTTGTGTAATGATCAGGCACAATGAATTAGAATAGAATTAATTTCTAAGAAACGGTGTGCATGAAACAATAGAAGAGTGCTGAAAATCGAACACTAATTCATAAATCCTAATTTGTGACGTTTGACGTACATGCTAAAAAATCCGAGTCACGGTGAACATTTTTTTAAATTTTCGTGTGTAATGATCAGGCACAATGAATTACAAATTGAATTAATTTTTGAGAAGACGGTACCATTTCACTCGCAGGTTAGTGGAAGAAGGCGATATGTGTTTGGAGAAGATAGAGGGTGCAAAGAATCCAGCAGACATGTTGACAAAATGTGTTGATGTTGGAAAATTAAAGCTATGCAAAGCCCTAATTGGTATGATGTAGGATCAGTCTCCAAGTGGGAGAATTGTTGAGTTATGGAGTCTGCTCCCTGTATTTATAGCTTGGTCAATGGCTATATCCGGTAAAGCTATATATGGTACATAGCTATATATAGTAGATGGTTAAATCTGGTAAAGCTATATTTAGTAGACTGAACCATATATATATCCCGTCCAGTAAAGCTCTTAAATGTACTTTTCTATTCTCTGTACTCTCTTGTTGTACATGCCTGAAGTCATCAATAAAAAATCCTTTTAGCAAGAGTTCTCCTTGCAACTTCTCTCTATCCTTCTCTTTGTGTTCATCTAGATCGAGCGTGTGCGTTGTTGTGCGATCCTAACAACTGGTATCGATCCTAACATTAATTTCTTAGAAACGGTGTGCAGGAAACAATAGAAGAGTGCTTAAAATCGAACCCTAATTCATAAATCCTATTCTGTGACGTTTGAAGTAAATGCTAAAAAATCCGAGTCACGGTCAACATTTTTTTAAATTTCCGTGTGTAATGATCAGGCACAATGAATTAAATAGAATTAATTTCTAACAAACGGTGTGCAGGAAACAATAGAAGAGTGCTTAAAATCGAACCCTAATTCATAAATCCTAATCTGTAACGATTGAAGTACATGCTAAAAAATCCGAGTCACGGTCAACATATTTTGAAATTTCCGTGTGTAATGATCAGGTAGAATTTATTAGAATAGAATTAATTTCTAAGAAACGGTGTGCATGAAACAATAGAAGAGTGCAGAAAATCGAACCCTAATTCATAAATCCTAATTTGTTACGTTTGAAGTACATGCTAAAAAATCCGAGTCACGGTCAACATTTTTTGAAATTTCCGTGTGTAATGATCACGCACAATGAATTAGAATAGAATTAATTTCTAAGAAACGGTGTGCAGGAAACAATAGAAGAGTGCAGAAAATCGAACCCTAATTCATAAATCCTAATCTGTGACATTTGAATTACATGCTAAAAAATCCGAGTCACGGTCAACATTTTTTTATATTTCCGTGTGTAATGATCAGGCACAATGAATTAGAATAGAATTAATTTCTAAGAAACGGTGTGCAGGAAACAATAGAAGAGTGCTGAAAATCGAACCCTAATTCATAAATCTTAATGTGTGACGTTTGAAGTACATGCTAAAAAATACGAGTCACGGTCAACATTTTTTTAAATTTCCGTGTGTAATGATCAGGCACAATGAATTAGAATAGAATTAATTTCTAAGAAACGGTGTGCAGGAAACAATAGAAGAGTGCTGAAAATCGAACCCTAATTCATAAATCTTAATGTGTGACGTTTGAAGTACATGCTAAAAAATACGAGTCACGGTCAACATTTTTTTAAATTTCCGTGTGTAATGATCAGGCACAATGAATTAGAATAGAATTAATTTCTAAGAAACGGTGTGCACGAAACAATAGAAGAGTGCTGAAAATCGAACCCTAATTCATAAATCCTAATCTGTGACATTTGGAAGTACATGCTAAAAAATCCGAGTCACGGTCAACATTTTTTGAAATTTCCGTGTGTAATGATTAGGCCCAATGAATTAGAATAGAATTCATTTCTAAGAAACGGTGTGCAGAAAACAATAGAAGAGTGCTTAAAATCGAACCCTAATTCATAAATCCTAATCTGTTACGTTTGAAGTACATGCTAAAAAATCCGAGTCACGGTCAACATTTTTTGAAATTTCCGTGTGTAATGATCACGCACAATGTATTATAATAGAATTAATTTCTAAGAAACGGTGTGCAGGAAACAATAGAAGAGTGCAGAAAATCGAACCCTAATTCATAAATCCTAATCTGTGACATTTGAATTACATGCTAAAAAATCCGAGTCACGGTCAACATTTTTTTATATTTCCGTGTGTAATGATCAGGCACAATGAATTAGAATAGAATTAATTTCTAAGAAACGGTGTGCAGGAAACAATAGAAGAGTGCTGAAAATCGAACCCTAATTCATAAATCTTAATGTGTGACGTTATAAGTACATGCTAAAAAATACGAGTCACGGTCAACATTTTTTTAAATTTTCGTGTGTAATGATCAGGCACAATGAATTAGAATAGAATTAATTTCTAAGAAACGGTGTGCACGAAACAATAGAAGAGTGCTGAAATTCGAACACTAATTCATAAAATCTAATCTGTGACGTTTGAAGTACATGATAAAAAATACGAGTCACGGTCAACATTTTTTTAAATTTCCGTGGGTAATGATCAGGTATAATGAATTAGAATAGAATTAATTTCTAAGAAACGGTGTGCATGAAACAATAGAAGAGTGCTGAAAATCGAACACTAATTCATAAATCCTAATTTGTGACGTTTGACGTACATGCTAAAAAATCCGAGTCACGGTGAACATTTTTTTAAATTTTCGTGTGTAATGATCAGGCACAATGAATTACAAATTGAATTAATTTTTGAGAAGACGGTACCATTTCACTCGCAGGTTAGTGGAAGAAGGCGATATGTGTTTGGAGAAGATAGAGGGTGCAAAGAATCCAGCAGACATGTTGACAAAATGTGTTGATGTTGGAAAATTAAAGCTATGCAAAGCCCTAATTGGTATGATGTAGGATCAGTCTCCAAGTGGGAGAATTGTTGAGTTATGGAGTCTGCTCCCTGTATTTATAGCTTGGTCAATGGCTATATCCGGTAAAGCTATATATGGTACATAGCTATATATAGTAGATGGTTAAATCTGGTAAAGCTATATTTAGTAGACTGAACCATATATATATCCCGTCCAGTAAAGCTCTTAAATGTACTTTTCTATTCTCTGTACTCTCTTGTTGTACATGCCTGAAGTCATCAATAAAAAATCCTTTTAGCAAGAGTTCTCCTTGCAACTTCTCTCTATCCTTCTCTTTGTGTTCATCTAGATCGAGCGTGTGCGTTGTTGTGCGATCCTAACAACTGGTATCGATCCTAACATTAATTTCTTAGAAACGGTGTGCAGGAAACAATAGAAGAGTGCTTAAAATCGAACCCTAATTCATAAATCCTATTCTGTGACGTTTGAAGTAAATGCTAAAAAATCCGAGTCACGGTCAACATTTTTTTAAATTTCCGTGTGTAATGATCAGGCACAATGAATTAAATAGAATTAATTTCTAACAAACGGTGTGCAGGAAACAATAGAAGAGTGCTTAAAATCGAACCCTAATTCATAAATCCTAATCTGTAACGATTGAAGTACATGCTAAAAAATCCGAGTCACGGTCAACATATTTTGAAATTTCCGTGTGTAATGATCAGGTAGAATTTATTAGAATAGAATTAATTTCTAAGAAACGGTGTGCATGAAACAATAGAAGAGTGCAGAAAATCGAACCCTAATTCATAAATCCTAATTTGTTACGTTTGAAGTACATGCTAAAAAATCCGAGTCACGGTCAACATTTTTTGAAATTTCCGTGTGTAATGATCACGCACAATGAATTAGAATAGAATTAATTTCTAAGAAACGGTGTGCAGGAAACAATAGAAGAGTGCAGAAAATCGAACCCTAATTCATAAATCCTAATCTGTGACATTTGAATTACATGCTAAAAAATCCGAGTCACGGTCAACATTTTTTTATATTTCCGTGTGTAATGATCAGGCACAATGAATTAGAATAGAATTAATTTCTAAGAAACGGTGTGCAGGAAACAATAGAAGAGTGCTGAAAATCGAACCCTAATTCATAAATCTTAATGTGTGACGTTTGAAGTACATGCTAAAAAATACGAGTCACGGTCAACATTTTTTTAAATTTCCGTGTGTAATGATCAGGCACAATGAATTAGAATAGAATTAATTTCTAAGAAACGGTGTGCAGGAAACAATAGAAGAGTGCTGAAAATCGAACACTAATTCATAAATCTTAATGTGTGACGTTTGAAGTACATGCTAAAAAATACGAGTCACGGTCAACATTTTTTTAAATTTCCGTGTGTAATGATCAGGCACAATGAATTAGAATAGAATTAATTTCTAAGAAACGGTGTGCACGAAACAATAGAAGAGTGCTGAAAATCGAACCCTAATTCATAAATCCTAATCTGTGACATTTGGAAGTACATGCTAAAAAATCCGAGTCACGGTCAACATTTTTTGAAATTTCCGTGTGTAATGATCACGCACAATGTATTATAATAGAATTAATTTCTAAGAAACGGTGTGCAGGAAACAATAGAAGAGTGCAGAAAATCGAACCCTAATTCATAAATCCTAATCTGTGACATTTGAATTACATGCTAAAAAATCCGAGTCACGGTCAACATTTTTTTATATTTCCGTGTGTAATGATCAGGCACAATGAATTAGAATAGAATTAATTTCTAAGAAACGGTGTGCAGGAAACAATAGAAGAGTGCTGAAAATCGAACCCTAATTCATAAATCTTAATGTGTGACGTTATAAGTACATGCTAAAAAATACGAGTCACGGTCAACATTTTTTTAAATTTTCGTGTGTAATGATCAGGCACAATGAATTAGAATAGAATTAATTTCTAAGAAACGGTGTGCACGAAACAATAGAAGAGTGCTGAAATTCGAACACTAATTCATAAAATCTAATCTGTGACGTTTGAAGTACATGATAAAAAATCCGAGTCACGGTCAACATTTTTTTAAATTTCCGTGGGTAATGATCAGGTATAATGAATTAGAATAGAATTAATTTCTAAGAAACGGTGTGCATGAAACAATAGAAGAGTGCTGAAAATCGAACATTAATTCATAAATCCTAATTTGTGACGTTTGACGTACATGCTAAAAAATCCGAGTCACGGTGAACATTTTTTTAAATTTTCGTGTGTAATGATCAGGCACAATGAATTACAAATTGAATTAATTTTTGAGAAGACGGTACCATTTCACTCGCAGGTTAGTGGAAGAAGGCGATATGTGTTTGGAGAAGATAGAGGGTGCAAAGAATCCAGCAGACATGTTGACAAAATGTGTTGATGTTGGAAAATTAAAGCTATGCAAAGCCCTAATTGGTATGATGTAGGATCAGTCTCCAAGTGGGAGAATTGTTGAGTTATGGAGTCTGCTCCCTGTATTTATAGCTTGGTCAATGGCTATATCCGGTAAAGCTATATATGGTACATAGCTATATATAGTAGATGGTTAAATCTGGTAAAGCTATATTTAGTAGACTGAACCATATATATATCCCGTCCAGTAAAGCTCTTAAATGTACTTTTCTATTCTCTGTACTCTCTTGTTGTACATGCCTGAAGTCATCAATAAAAAATCCTTTTAGCAAGAGTTCTCCTTGCAACTTCTCTCTATCCTTCTCTTTGTGTTCATCTAGATCGAGCGTGTGCGTTGTTGTGCGATCCTAACAACTGGTATCGATCCTAACATTAATTTCTTAGAAACGGTGTGCAGGAAACAATAGAAGAGTGCTTAAAATCGAACCCTAATTCATAAATCCTATTCTGTGACGTTTGAAGTAAATGCTAAAAAATCCGAGTCACGGTCAACATTTTTTTAAATTTCCGTGTGTAATGATCAGGCACAATGAATTAAATAGAATTAATTTCTAACAAACGGTGTGCAGGAAACAATAGAAGAGTGCTTAAAATCGAACCCTAATTCATAAATCCTAATCTGTAACGATTGAAGTACATGCTAAAAAATCCGAGTCACGGTCAACATATTTTGAAATTTCCGTGTGTAATGATCAGGTAGAATTTATTAGAATAGAATTAATTTCTAAGAAACGGTGTGCATGAAACAATAGAAGAGTGCAGAAAATCGAACCCTAATTCATAAATCCTAATTTGTTACGTTTGAAGTACATGCTAAAAAATCCGAGTCACGGTCAACATTTTTTGAAATTTCCGTGTGTAATGATCACGCACAATGAATTAGAATAGAATTAATTTCTAAGAAACGGTGTGCAGGAAACAATAGAAGAGTGCAGAAAATCGAACCCTAATTCATAAATCCTAATCTGTGACATTTGAATTACATGCTAAAAAATCCGAGTCACGGTCAACATTTTTTTATATTTCCGTGTGTAATGATCAGGCACAATGAATTAGAATAGAATTAATTTCTAAGAAACGGTGTGCAGGAAACAATAGAAGAGTGCTGAAAATCGAACCCTAATTCATAAATCTTAATGTGTGACGTTTGAAGTACATGCTAAAAAATACGAGTCACGGTCAACATTTTTTTAAATTTCCGTGTGTAATGATCAGGCACAATGAATTAGAATAGAATTAATTTCTAAGAAACGGTGTGCAGGAAACAATAGAAGAGTGCTGAAAATCGAACACTAATTCATAAATCTTAATGTGTGACGTTTGAAGTACATGCTAAAAAATACGAGTCACGGTCAACATTTTTTTAAATTTCCGTGTGTAATGATCAGGCACAATGAATTAGAATAGAATTAATTTCTAAGAAACGGTGTGCACGAAACAATAGAAGAGTGCTGAAAATCGAACCCTAATTCATAAATCCTAATCTGTGACATTTGGAAGTACATGCTAAAAAATCCGAGTCACGGTCAACATTTTTTGAAATTTCCGTGTGTAATGATCACGCACAATGTATTATAATAGAATTAATTTCTAAGAAACGGTGTGCAGGAAACAATAGAAGAGTGCAGAAAATCGAACCCTAATTCATAAATCCTAATCTGTGACATTTGAATTACATGCTAAAAAATCCGAGTCACGGTCAACATTTTTTTATATTTCCGTGTGTAATGATCAGGCACAATGAATTAGAATAGAATTAATTTCTAAGAAACGGTGTGCAGGAAACAATAGAAGAGTGCTGAAAATCGAACCCTAATTCATAAATCTTAATGTGTGACGTTATAAGTACATGCTAAAAAATACGAGTCACGGTCAACATTTTTTTAAATTTTCGTGTGTAATGATCAGGCACAATGAATTAGAATAGAATTAATTTCTAAGAAACGGTGTGCACGAAACAATAGAAGAGTGCTGAAATTCGAACACTAATTCATAAAATCTAATCTGTGACGTTTGAAGTACATGATAAAAAATCCGAGTCACGGTCAACATTTTTTTAAATTTCCGTGGGTAATGATCAGGTATAATGAATTAGAATAGAATTAATTTCTAAGAAACGGTGTGCAGGAAACAATAGAAGAGTGCTGAAAATTGAACCCTAATTCATAAATCCTAATCTGTTACGTTTGAAGTACATGCTAAAAAATTCGAGTCACGGTCAACATTTTTTGAAATTTCCGTGTGTAATGATCAGGCACAATGAATTAGAATAGAATTAATTTCTAAGAAACGGTGTGCATGAAACTATAGAAGTGTGCGGAAAATCGAACCCTAATCTATGACGTTTGAAGTACATGCTAAAAAATCCGAGTCACGGTCAACATTTTTTGAAATTTCCGTGTGTAATGATCAGGCAGAATAAATTAGAATAGAATTAAGTTCTAAGAAATGGTGTACATGAAACAATAGAAGAGTGCAGAAAATCGAACCCTAATTCATAAATCCTAATCTGTGACGTTTGAAGTACATGCTAAAAAATCCGACTCACGGAAAACTTTTTTTTAAATTTCCGTGGGTAATGATCAGGTATAATGAATTAGAATAGAATTAATTTCTAAGAAACGGTGTGCAGGAAACAATAGAAGAGTGCAGAAAATCGAACCCTAATTCATAAATCCTAATCTGTGACGTTTGAATTACATGCTAAAAAATCCGAGTCACGGTCAACATTTTTTTATATTTCCGTGTGTAATGATCAGGCACAATAAATTAGAATAGAATTAATTTCTAAGAAACGGTGTGCAGGAAACAATAGAAGAGTGCTGAAAATCGAACCCTAATTCATAAATCTTAATGTGTGACGTTTGAAGTACATGCTAAAAAATACGAGTCACGGTCAACATTTTTTGAAATTTCCGTGTATAATGATCAGGCACAATGAATTAGAATAGAATTAATTTCTAAGAAACGGTGTGCAGGAAACAATAGAAGAGTGCTGAAAATTGAACACTAATTCATAAAATCTAATCTGTGACGTTTGAAGTACATGATAAAAAATCCGAGTCACGGTCAACATTTTTTTAAATTTCCGTGGGTAATGATCAGGTATAATGAATTAGAATAGAATTAATTTCTAAGAAACGGTGTGCAGGAAACAATAGAAGAGTGCTGAAAATTGAACCCTAATTCATAAATTCTAATCTGTTACGTTTGAAGTACATGCTAAAAAATCCGAGTCACGGTCAACATTTTTTGAAATTTCCGTGTGTAATGATCAGGCACAATGAATTAGAATAGAATTAATTTCTTAGAAACGGTGTGCAGGAAACAATAGAAGAGTGCTGAAAATTGAACCCTAATTCATAAATCCTAATCTGTGATGTTTGAAGTACATGCAAAAAAATCCTAGTCACGGTCAACATTTTTTGAATTTTCGTTGTGTAATGATCAGCCACAAAGAATTAGAATAGAAATAATTTCTAAGAAACGGTGTGCATGAAACAATAGAAGAGTGATGAAAATGGAACCCTAATTCATAAATCCTAATCTGTGACGTTTGAAATACATTCTCCAAAATCCAAGTCACGGTCAACATTTTTTGAAATTTTCGTGTGTAATGATCAGGCACAATGAATTAGAATAGAATTAATTTCTAAGAAACTGTGTGCAGACAACAATAGAACAGTGCTGAAAATCGAACCCTAATTCATAAATCCTAATCTGTGACGTTTGAAGTACATGCTAAAAAATCCGAGTCACGGTCAACATTTTTTGAAGTTTCCGTGTGTAATGATCAGGCACAATGAATTAGAATAGAATTAATTTCTTAGAAACGGTATGCAGGAAACAATAGAAGAGTGCTGAAAATTGAACCCTAATTCATAAATCCTAATCTGTGACGTTTGAAGTACATGCTAAAAAATCCTAGTCACGGTCAACATTTTTTGAATTTTCGTTGTGTAATGATAAGCCACAAAGAATTAGAATAGAATTAATTTCTAAGAAACGGTGTGCATGAAACAATAGAAGAGTGATGAAAATGGAACCCTAATTCATAAATCCTAATCTGTAACGTTTGAAATACATTCTCCAAAATCCAAGTCACTGTCAACATTTTTTGAAATTTTCGTGTGTAATGATCAGGCATAATGAATTAGAATAGAATTAATTTCTAAGAAACTGTGTGCAGACAACAATAGAACAGTGCTGAAAATAGAATCCTAATTCATAAATCCTAATCTGTGACGTTTGAAGTACATGCTAAAAAATCCGAGTCACGGTCAACCTTTTTTGAAGTTTCCGTGTGTAATGATCAGGCACAATGAATTAGAATAGAATTAATTTCTAAGAAACGGTGTGCAGGAAACAATAGAAGAGTGCAGAAAATCGAACCCTAATTCATAAATCCTAGTCTGTGACATTTGAATTACATGCTAAAAAATCCGAGTCACGGTCAACATTTTTTTAAATTTCCGTGTGTAATGATCAGGCACAATGAATTAGAATAGAATTAATTTCTAAGAAACGGTGTGCAGGAAACAATAGAAGAGTGCTGAAAATCGAACCCTAATTCATAAAATCTAATCTGTGACGTTTGAAGTGCATGGTAAAAAATCCGAGTCACGAACAACATTTTTTGAAATTTCCGTGTGTAATGATCAGGTAGAATTTATTAGAATAGAATTAATTTCTAAGAAACGGTGTGCATGAAACAATAGAAGAGTGCAGAAAATCGAACCCTAATTCATAAATGCTAATCTGTGACGTTTGAAGTACATGCTAAAAAATCCGAGTCACGGTCAACATTTTTTTAAATTTCCGTGTGTAATGATCAGGCACAATGAATTAGAATAGAATTAATTTCTAAGAAACGGTGTGCACGAAACAATAGAAGAGTAATGAAAATCGAACCCTAATTCATAAATCATAATCTGTGACGTTTGAAGTACATGCTAAAAAATCCGAGTCACGGTCAACATTTTTTGAAAAATTTTCGTGTGTTGATCAGGCACAATGAATTAGAATAGAATTAATTTCTAAGAAACGGTGTGCAGGAAACAATAGAAGAGTGCTGAAAATCGAACCCTAATTCATAAATCTTAATCTGTAACGTTTTTAGTACATGCTAAAAAATCCGAGTCACGGTCAACATTTTTTGAAATTTCCGTGTGTAATGATCAGGTAGAATTTATTAGAATAGAATTAATTTCTAAGAAACGGTGTGCATGAAACAATAGAAGATTGCAGAAAATCGAACCCTAATTCATAAATCCTAATCTGTGACGTTTGAAGTACATGCTAAAAAATCCGAGTCACGGTCGACATTTTTTTAAATTTCCGTGGGTAATGATCAGCCACAAAGAATTAGAATAGAATTAATTTCTAAGAAACGGTGTGCATGAATCAATAGAAGAGTGCAGAAAATCGAACCCTAATTAATAAATCCTAATCTGAGACGTTTGAAGTACATGCTAAAAAATCCGAGTCACGGTCAACATTTTTTAAAGTTTCTGTGTGTAATGATAAGGCACAATGAATTAGAATAGAATTAATTTCTAAGAAACGGTGTGAAGGAAACAATAGAAGAGTGCAGAAAATCGAACCCTAATTCATAAATCCTAATCTGTGACATTTGAATTACATGCTAAAAAATCCGAGTCACGGTCAACATTTTTTTAAATTTCCGTGTGTAATGATCAGGCACAATGAATTAGAATAGAATTAATTTCTAAGAAACGGTGTGCAGGAAACAATAGAAGAGTGCTGAAAATCGAACCCTAATTCATAAAATCTAATCTTTGACGTTTGAAGTACATGCTAAAAAATCCGAGTCACGGTCAACATTTTTTTAAATTTCCGTGTGTAATGATCAGGTAGAATTTATTAGAATAGAATTAATTTCTAAGAAACGGTGTGCATGAAACAATAGAAGAGTGCAGAAAATCGAACCCTAATTCATAAATCCTAATCTGTGACGTTTGAAGTACATGCTAAAAAATCCGAGTCACGGTCAACATTTTTTGAAATTTCCGTGGGTAATGATCAGGTATAATGAATTAGAATAGAATTAATTTCTAAGAAACGGTGTGCAGGAAACAATAGAAGAATGCAGAAAATCGAACCCTAATTCATAAATCCTACTCTGTGACGTTTGAAGTTCATGCTAAAAAATCCGAGTCACGGTCAACATTTTTTTAAATTTCCGTGGGTAATGATGAGGTATAATGAATTAGAATAAAATTAATTTCTAAGAAACGGTGTGCAGGAAACAATAGAAGAGTGCTTAAAATCGAACCCTAATTCATAAATCCTAATCTGTTACGTTTGAAGTACATGCTAAAAAATCCGAGTCACGGTCAACATTTTTTGAAATTTTCGTGTGTAATGATCAGGCACAATGAATTAGAATAGAATTAATTTCTTAGAAACGGTGTGCAGGAAACAATAGAAGAGTGCTGAAAATTGAACCCTAATTCATAAATCCTAATTTGTGACGTTTGAAGTTCATGCTAAAAAATCCGAGTCACGGTCAACATTTTTTTAAATTTCCGTGGGTAATGATGAGGTATAATGAATTAGAATAAAATTAATTTCTAAGAAACGGTGTGCAGGAAACAATAGAAGAGTGCTTAAAATCGAACCCTAATTCATAAATCCTAATCTGTTACGTTTGAAGTACATGCTAAAAAATCCGAGTCACGGTCAACATTTTTTGAAATTTTCGTGTGTAATGATCAGGCACAATGAATTATAATAGAATTAATTTCTAATAAACGGTGTGCATGAAACAATAGAAGAGTGCTGAAAATGGAACCCTAATTCATAAATCCTAATCTGTGACGTTTGAAATACATTCTCCAAAATCCGAGTCACGGTCAACATTTTTTGAAATTTTCGTGTGTAATGATCAGGCATAATGAATTAGAATAGAATTAATTTCTAAGAAACTGTGTGCAGACAACAATAGAACAGTGCTGAAAATCGAACCATAATTCATAAATCTTAATATGTGACGTTTGAAGTACATCTAAAAAATCCGAGTCACGGTCAACATTTTTTGAAGTTTCCGTGTGTAATGATGAGGCACAATGAATTAGAATAGAATTAATTTCTAAGAAACGGTGTGCATGAAACAATAGAAGAGTGCAGAAAATCGAACCCTAATTCATAAATGCTAATCTGTGACGTTTGAAGTACATGCTAAAAAATTCGAGTCACGGTCAACATTTTTTTAAATTTCTGTGTGTAATGATCAGGCACAATGAATTAGAATAGAATTAATTTCTAAGAAACGGTGTGCAGGAAACAATAGAAGAGTGCTGAAAATCGAACCCTAATTCATAAATCTTAATCTGTAACGTTTTTAGTACATGCTAAAAAATCCGAGTCACGGTCAACATTTTTTGAAATTTCCGTGTGTATTGATCAGGTAGAATTTATTAGAATAGAATTAATTTCTAAGAAACGGTGTGCATGAAACAATAGAAGAGTGCAGAAAATCGAACCCTAATTCATAAATCCTAATCTGTGACGTTTGAAGTACATGCTAAAAAATCCGAGTCACGGTCGACATTTTTTTAAATTTCCGTGGGTATTGATCAGCCACAAAGAATTAGAATAGAATTAATTTCTAAGAAACGGTGTGCATGAATCAATAGAAGAGTGCAGAAAATCGAACACTAATTAATAAATCCTAATCTGTGACGTTTGAAGTACATGCTAAAAAATCCGAGTCACGGTCAACATTTTCTGAAGTTTCCGTGTGTAATGATCAGGCATAATGAATTAGAATAGAATTAATTTCTAAGAAACGGTGTGAAGGAAACAATAGAAGAGTGCAGAAAATCGAACCCTAATTCATAAATCCTAATCTGTGACATTTGAATTACATGCTAAAAAATCCGAGTCACGGTCAACATTTATTTAAATTTCCGTGTGTAATGATAAGGCACAATGAATTAGAATAGAATTAATTTCTAAGAAACGGTGTGAAGGAAACAATAGAAGAGTGCTGAAAATCGAACCCTAATTCATAAAATCTAATCTTTGACGTTTGAAGTACATGCTAAAAAATCCGAGTCACGGTCAACATTTTTTTAAATTTCCGTGTGTAATGATCAGGTAGAATTTATTAGAATAGAATTAATTTCTAAGAAACGGTGTGCATGAAACAATAGAAGAGTGCAGAAAATCGAACCCTAATTCATAAATCCTAATCTGTGACGTTTGAAGTACATGCTAAAAAATCCGAGTCACAGTCAACATTTTTTGAAATTTCCGTGGGTAATGATCAGGTATAATGAATTAGAATAGAATTAATTTCTAAGAAACGGTGTGCAGGAAACAATAGAAGAATGTAGAAAATAGAACCCTAATTCATAAATCCTAATCTGTGACGTTTGAAGTACATGCTAAAAAATCCGAGTCACGGTCAACATTTTTTTAAATTTCCGTGGGTAATGATCAGGTATAATGAATTAGAATAGTATTAATTTCTAAGAAACGGTGTGCAGGAAACAATAGAAGAGTGCTTGAAATCGAACCCTAATTCATAAATCCTAATTTGTTACGTTTGAAGTACATGCTAAAAAATCCGAGTCACGGTCAACATTTTTTGAAATTTCCGTGTGTAATGATCAGGCACAATGAACTAGAATATAATTAATTTTTTAGAAACGGTGTGCATGAAACAATAGAATAGTGCTGAAAATCGAACCCTAATTCATAAATCCTAATCTGTGACGTTTGAAATACATTCTCCAAAATCCGAGTCACGGTCAACATTTTTTGAAATTTTCGTGTGTAATGATCAGGCATAATGAATTAGAATAGAATTAATTTCTAAGAAACTGTGTGCAGACAACAATAGAACAGTGCTGAAAATCGAACCATAATTCATAAATCTTAATACGTGACGTTTGAAGTACATCTAAAAAATCCGAGTCACGGTCAACATTTTTTGAAGTTTCCGTGTGTAATGATGAGGCACAATGAATTAGAATAGAATTAATTTCTAAGAAATGGTGTGCATGAAACAATAGAAGAGTGCAGAAAATCGAACCCTAATTCATAAATGCTAATCTGTGACGTTTGAAGTACATGCTAAAAAATCCGAGTCACGGTCAACATTTTTTTAAATTTCTGTGTGTAATGATCAGGCACAATGAATTAGAATTGAATTAATTTCTAAGAAACGGTGTGCAGGAAACAATAGAAGAGTAATGAAAATCGAACCCTAATTCATAAATCCTAATCTGTGACGTTTGAAGTACATGCTAAAAAATCCGAGTCACGGTCGACATTTTTTTGAATTTCCGTGGGTAATGATCAGCCACAAAGAATTAGAATAGAATTAATTTCTAAGAAACGGTGTGCATGAAACAATAGATGAGTGCTGAAAATTGAACCCTAATTCATAAATCCTAATCTGTGACGTTTGAAGTACATGCTAAAAAATCCGAGTCACGGTCAACATTTTTTTAAATTTCCGTGGGTAATGATCAGCCACAAAGAATTAGAATAGAATTAATTTCTAAGAAACGGTGTGCATGAAACAATAGAAGAGTGCTGAAAATGGAACCCTAATTCATAAATCCTAATCTGTGACGTTTGAAATACATTCTCAAAAATCCGAGTCACGGTCAACATTTTTTGAAATTTTCGTGTGTAATGATCAGGCATAATGAATTAGAATAGAATTAATTTCTAAGAAACTGTGTGTAGACAACAATAGAACAGTGCTGAAAATCGAACCATAATTCATAAATCCTAATCTGTGACGTTTGAAGTACATTCTAAAAAATCCGAGTCACGGTCAACATTTTTTGAAGTTTCCGTGTGTAATGATCAGGCACAATGAATTAGAATAGAATTAATTTCTAAGAAATGGTGTGCATGAAACAATAGAAGAGTGCAGAAAATCGAACCCTAATTCATAAATCCTAATCTTTGACGTTTGAAGTACATGCTAAAAAATCCGAGTCACGGTCAACATTTTTTTAAATTTCCGTGTGTAATGATCAGGCACAATGAATTAGAATAGAATTAATTTCTAACAAACGGTGTGCAGGAAACAATAGAAGAGTGCTGAAAATCGAACCCTAATTCATAAATCATAATCTGTGACGTTTGAAGTACATGCTAAAAAATCCGAGTCACGGTCAACATTTTTTTTAAATTTTCGTGTGTTGATCAGGCACAATGAATTAGAATAGAATTAATTTCTAAGAAACGGTGTGCAGGAAACAATAGAAGAGTGCTGAAAATCGAACCCTAATTCATAAATCTTAATCTGTGACGTTTTTAGTACATGCTAAAAAATCCGAGTCACGGTCAACATTTTTTGAAATTTCCGTGTGGAATGATCACGCACAATGAATTAGAATAGAATTAATTTCTAAGAAACGGTGTGCAGGAAACAATAGAAGAGTGCAGAAAATCGAACCCTAATTCATAAATCCTAATCTGTGACATTTGAATTACATGTTAAAAAATTCGAGTCACAGGCAACATTTTTTTAAATTTCCGTGTGTAATGATCAGACACAATGAATTAGAATAGAATTGATTTCTAAGAAACGGTGTGCAGGAAACAATAGAAGAGTGCTGAAAATCGAACCCTAATTCATAAATCCTAATCTGTGACGTTTGAAGTACATGCTAAAAAATCCGAGTCACGGTCGACATTTTTTTAAATTTCCGTGGGTAATGATCAGCCACAAAGAATTAGAATAGAATTAATTTCTAAGAAACGGTGTGCATGAAACAATAGATGAGTGCTGAAAATTGAACCCTAATTCATAAATCCTAATCTGTGACGTTTGAAGTACATGCTAAAAAATCCGAGTCACGGTCAACATTTTTTTAAATTTCCGTGGGTAATGATCAGCCACAAGGAATTAGAATAGAATTAATTTCTAAGAAACGGTGTGCATGAAACAATAGAAGAGTGCTGAAAATGGAACACTAATTCATAAATCTTAATCTGTGACGTTTTTAGTACATGCTAAAAAATCCGAGTCACGGTCAACATTTTTTGAAATTTCCGTGTGTAATGATCACGCACAATGAATTAGAATAGAATTAATTTCTAAGAAACGGTGTGCAGGAAACAATAGAAGAGTGCTGAAAATCGAACCCTAATTCATAAATCATAATCTGTGACGTTTGAAGTACATGCTAAAAAATCCGAGTCACGTTCAACATTTTTTTTAAATTTTCGTGTGTTGATCAGGCACAATGAATTAGAATAGAATTAATTTCTAAGAAACGGTGTGCAGGAAACAATAGAAGAGTGCTGAAAATCGAACCCTAATTCATAAATCTTAATCTGTGACGTTTTTAGTACATGCTAAAAAACACGAGTCACGGTCAACATTTTTTGAAATTTCCGTGTGTAATGATCACGCACAATGAATTAGAATAGAATTAATTTCTAAGAAACGGTGTGCAGGAAACAATAGAAGAGTGCAGAAAATCGAACCCTAATTCATAAATCCTAATTTGTGACATTTGAATTACATGTTAAAAAATTCGAGTCACGGTCAACATTTTTTTAAATTTCCGTGTGTAATGATCAGACACAATGAATTAGAATAGAATTGATTTCTAAGAAACGGTGTGCAGGAAACAATAGAAGAGTGCTGAAAATCGAACTCTAATTCATAAATCTTAATCTGTGACGTTTGAAGTACATGCTAAAAAATCTGAGTCACGGTCAACATTTTTTAAAATTTCCGTGTGTAATGATCAGGCACAATGAATTAGAATATAATTAATTTCTAAGAAACGGTGTGCAGGAAACAATAGAAGAGTGCTTAAAATCGAACCCTAATTCATAAATCCTAATCTGTGACGATTGAAGTACATGCTAAAAAATCCGAGTCACGGTCAACATATTTTGAAATTTCCGTGTGTAATGATCAGGTAGAATTTATTAGAATAGAATTAATTTCTAAGAAACGGTGTGAATGAAACAATAGAAGAGTGCAGAAAATCAAACCCTAATTCATAAATCCTAATCTGTGACGTTTGAAGTACATGCTAAAAAATTCAAGTCACGGTCAACATATTTTGAAATTTCCGTGGGTAATGATCAGGTATAATGAATTAGAATAGAATTAATTTCTAAGAAACGGTGTGCATGAAACAATAGAAGAGTGCAGAAAATCGAACCTAATTCATAAATCCTAATCTGTGACGTTTGAAGTACATGCTAAAAAATCCGAGTCACGGTCAACATTTTTTGAAATTTCCGTGGGTAATGATCAGGTATAATGAATTAGAATAGAATTAATTTCTAAGAAACGGTGTGCATGAAACAATAGAAGAGTGCAGAAAATCGAACCTAATTCATAAATCCTAATCTGTGACGTTTGAAGTACATGCTAAAAAATCCGAGTCACGGTCAACATTTTTTGAAATTTCCGTGGGTAATGATCAGGTATAATGAATTAGAATAGAATTAATTTCTAAGAAACGGTGTGCAGGAAACAATAGAAGAGTGCTTAAAATCGAACCCTAATTCATAAATCCTAATCTGTTACGTTTGAAGTACATGCTAAAAAATCCGAGTCACTGTCAACATTTTTTGAAATTTCCGTGTGTAATGATCTGGCACAATGAATTAGAATAGAATTAATTTCTTAGAAACGGTGTGCAGGAAACAATAGAAGAGTGCTGAAAATTGAACCCTAACTCATAAATCCTAATCTGAGACGTTTGAAGTACATGCTAAAAAATCCGAATCACGGTCAACATTTTTTGAAATTTTCGTGTGTAATGATCAGGCACAATGAATTAGAATAGAATTAATTTCTAAGAAACGGTGTGCATGAAACAATAGAAGAGTGCTGAAAATGGAACCCTAATTCATAAATCCTAATTTGTGGCGTTTGAAATACATTCTCAAAAATCCGAGTCACGGTCAACATTTTTTGAAATTTTCGTGTGTAATGATCAGGCATAATGAATTAGAATAGAATTAATTTCTAAGAAACTGTGTGCAGACAACAATAGAACAGTGCTGAAAATCGAACCCTAATTCATAAATCCTAATCTGTGACGTTTGAAGTACATGCTAAAACATCCGTGTCACGGTCAACATATTTTGAAATTTCCATGTGTAATGATCAGGCACAATGAATTAGAATAGAATTAATTTCTAAGAAACGGTGTGCAGGAAACAATAGAAGAGTGCTTAAAATCGAACCCTAATTCATAAATCCTAATCTGTTACGTTTGAAGTACATGCTAAAAAATCCGAGTCACGGTCAACATTTTTTGAAATTTCCGTGTGTAATGATCAGGCACAATGAATTAGAATAGAATTAGTTTCTAAGAAACGGTGTGCAGGAAACAATAGAAGAGTGCTAAAAATCGAACCTTAATTCATAAATCCTAATCTGTTACGTTTGAAGTACATGCTAAAAAATCTGAGTCACGGTCAACATTTTTTTAAATTTCCGTGTGTAATGATCAGGCCCAATGAATTAGAATATAATTAATTTCTAAGAAACGGTGTGCAGGAAACAATAGAAGAGTGCTGAAAATCGAACCCTAATTCATAATTCCTTATCTGTGACGTTTGAAGTACATGCTAAAAAATCTGAGTCACGGTCAACATTTTTTTAAATTTCCGTGTGTAATGATCAGGCACAATGAATTAGAATATAATTAATTTCTAAGAAACGGTGTGCAGGAAACAATAGAAGAGTGCTGTAAATCGAACCCTAATTCATAATTCCTTATCTGTGACGTTTGCAGTACATGCTAAAAAATCCGAGTCACGGTAAACATTTTTTGAAATTTCTGTGTGTAATGATCAGGCACAATGAATTAGAATACAATTAATTTCTAAGAAACGATGTGCAGGAAACAATAGAAGAGTGCAGAAAATCGAACCCGAATTCATAAATACTAATTTGTGACGTTTGAAGTACATGCTAAAAAATCCGAGTCACTGTCAACATTTTTTTAATTTTCCGTGTGTCATGATCAGGCACAATGAATTTGAATAGAATTTATTTCTAAGAAACGGTGTGCAAGAAACAATAGAAGAGTGCTGAAAATCGAACCCTAATTCATAAATCATAATCTGTGACGTTTGAAGTACATGTTAAAAAATCCGAGTCACGGTCAAGATTTTTTGAAATTTCCGTGTGTAATGATCAGGCACAATGAATTAGAATAGAATTAATTTCTTAGAAACGGTGTGCAGGAAACAATAGAAAAGTGCTTAAAATCGAACCTTAATTCATAAAACCTAATCTGTGACGTTTGAAGTACATGCTAAAAAATCCGAGTCACGGTCAACATTTTTTTTAATTTCCGTGGGTAATGATCAGGTATAATGAATTAGAATAGAATTAATTTCTAAGAAACGGTGTGCAGGAAACAATAGAAGAGTGCTTAAAATCGAACCCTAATTCATAAATCCTAATCTGTTACGTTTGAAGTACATGCTAAAAAATCCGAGTCACGGTCAACATTTTTTTAAATTTCCGTGTGTAATTATCAGGCACAATGAATTAAATAGAATTCATTTCTAAGAAACGGTGTGCATGAAACAATAGAAGAGTGCAGAAAATCGAACCGTAATTCATAAATCCTAATCTTTTACGTTTGAAGTACATGCTAAAAAATCCGAGTCACGGTCAACATTTTTTTAAATTTCCGTGGGTAATGATCAGGTATAATGAATTAGAATAGAATTAATTTCTAAGAAACGGTGTGCTGGAAACAATAGAAGAGTGCTGAAAAAAGAACCCTCATTCATAAATCCTAATCTGTGACGTTTGAAGTACATGCTAAAAAATCCGAGTCACGGTCAACATTTTTTGAAGTTTCCTTGTGTAATGATCAGGCACAATGAATTAGAATAGACTTAATTTCTAAGAAACGGTGTGCATGAAACAATAGAAGAGTGCTGAAAATCGAACCCTAATTCATAAATCCAAATCTGTGACGTTTGAAGTACATGCAAAAAAATCCTAGTCACGGTCAACATTTTTTTAAATTTCCGTGGGTAATAATCAGGTATAATGAATTAGAATAGAATTAATTTCTAAGAAACGGTGTGCAGGAAACAATAGAAGAGTGCTTAAAATCGAACCCTAATTCATAAATCCTAATCTGTTACGTTTGAAGTACATGCTAAAAAATCCGACTCACGGTCAACATTTTTTGAAATTTCCGTGTGTAATGATCAGGCACAATGAATTAGAATAGAATTAATTTCTAAGAAACGGTGTGCAGGAAACAATAGAAGAGTGCTAAAAATCGAACCCTAATTCATAAATCCTAATCTGTTACGTTTGAAGTACATGCTAAAAAATCTGAGTCACGGTCAACATTTTTTTAAATTTCCGTGTGTAATGATCAGGCCCAATGAATTAGAATATAATTAATTTCTAAGAAACGGTGTGCAGGAAACAATAGAAGAGTGCTGAAAATCGAACCCTAATTCATAATTCCTTATATGTGACGTTTGAAGTACATGCTAAAAAATCTGAGTCACGGTCAACATTTTTTGAAATTTCCGTGTGTAATGATCAGGCACAATGAATTAGAATACAATTAATTTCTAAGAAACGATGTGCAGGAAACAATAGAAGAGTGCAGAAAATCGAACCCGAATCCAGAAATACTAATTTGTAACGTTTGAAGTACATGCTAAAAAATCCGAGTCACGGTCAACATTTTTTTAATTTTACGTGTGTCATGATCAGGCACAATGAATTTGAATAGAATTTATTTCTAAGAAACAGTGTGCAGGAAACAATAGAAGAGTGCTGAAAATTGAACCCTAATTCATAAATCATAATCTGTGACGTTTAAAGTACATGTTAAAAAATCCGAGTCACAGTCAAGATTTTTTGAAATTTCCGTGTGTAATGATCAGGCACAATGAATTAGAATAGAATTAATTTCTTAGAAACGGTGTGCAGGAAACAATAGAAAAGTGCTTAAAATCGAACCTTAATTCATAAAACCTAATCTGTTACGTTTGAAGTACATGCTAAAAAATCCGAGTCACGGTCAACATTTTTTGAAATTTCCGTGTGTAATGATCAGGCACAATGAATTAGAATAGAATTATTTTCTAAGAAACGCTGTGCATGAAACAATAGAAGAGTGCAGAAAATCGAACCGTAATTCATAAATCCTAATCTTTTACGTTTGAAGTACATGCTAAAAAATCCGAGTCACGGTCAACATTTTTTTAAATTTCCGTGGGTAATGATCAGGTATAATGAATTAGAATAGAATTAATTTCTAAGAAACGGTGTGCTGGAAACAATTGAAGAGTGCTGAAAAAAGAACCCTCATTCATAAATCCTAATCTGTGACGTTTGAAGTACATGCTAAAAAATCCGAGTCACGGTCAACATTTTTTGAAGTTTCCTTGTGTAATGATCAGGCACAATGAATTAGAATAGAATTAATTTCTAAGAAACGGTGTGCATGAAACAATAGAAGAGTGCTGAAAATCGAACCCTAATTCATAAATCCTAATCTGTGACGTTTGAAGTACATGCAAAAAAATCCTAGTCACGGTCAACATTTTTTTAAATTTCCGTGGGTAATAATCAGGTATAATGAATTAGAATAGAATTAATTTCTAAGAAACGGTGTGCAGGAAACAATAGAAGAGTGCTTAAAATCCAACCCTAATTCATAAATCCTAATCTGTTACGTTTGAAGTACATGCTAAAAAATCCGACTCACGGTCAACATTTTTTGAAATTTTCGTGTGTAATGATCAGGCACAATGAATTAGAATAGAATTAATTTCTAAGAAACGGTGTGCAGGAAACAATAGAAGAGTGCTAAAAATCGAACCCTAATTCATAAATCCTAATCTGTTACGTTTGAAGTACATGCTAAAAAATCTGAGTCACGGTCAACATTTTTTTAAATTTCCGTGTGTAATGATCAGGCCCAATCAATTAGAATATAATTAATTTCTAAGAAACGGTGTGCAGGAAACAATAGAAGAGTGCTGAAATTCGAACCCTAATTCATAAATACTAATTTGTGACGTTTGAAGTACATGCTAAAAAATCTGAGTCACGGTCAACATTTTTTGAAATTTCCGTGTGTAATGATCAGGCACAATGAATTAGAATACAATTAATTTCTAAGAAACGATGTGCAGGAAACAATAGAAGAGTGCAGAAAATCGAACCCGAATCCAGAAATACTAATTTGTGACGTTTGAAGTACATGCTAAAAAATCCGAGTCACGGTCAACATTTTTTTAATTTTCCGTGTGTCATGATCAGGCACAATGAATTTGAATAGAATTTATTTCTAAGAAACAGTGTGCAGGAAACAATAGAAGAGTGCTGAAAATTGAACCCTAATTCATAAATCATAATCTGTGACGTTTAAAGTACATGTTAAAAAATCCGAGTCACAGTCAAGATTTTTTGAAATTTCCGTGTGTAATGATCAGGCACAATGAATTAGAATAGAATTAATTTCTTAGAAACAGTGTGCAGGAAACAATAGAAAAGTGCTTAAAATCGAACCTTAATTCATAAAACCTAATCTGTTACGTTTGAAGTACATGCTAAAAAATCCGAGTCACGGTCAACATTTTTTGAAATTTCCGTGTGTAATGATCATGCACAATGAATTAGAATAGAATTAATTTCTAAGAAACGGTGTGCATGAAACAATAGAACAGTGCTGAAAATCGATCCCTAATTCATAAATCCTAATCTGTGACGTTTGAAGTACATGCTAAAAAATCCGAGTCACGGTCAACATTTTTTGAAGTTTCCTTGTGTAATGATCAGGCACAATGAATTTGAATAGAATTAATTTCTAAGAAACGGTGTGCAGGAAACAATAGAAGAGTGCTGAAAATCGAACCCTAATTCATAAATCATAATCTGTGACGTTTGAAGTACATGCACAAAAATCCGAGTCACGGTCAACATTTTTTTAAATTTCCGTGGGTAATGATCAGGTATAATGAATTAGAATAAAATTAATTTCTAAGAAACGGTGTGCAGGAAACAACAGAAGGGTGCTTAACATCGAACCCTAATTCATAAATCGTAATCTGTTACGTTTAAAGTACATGCTAAAAAATCCGAGTCACGGTCAACATTTTTTGAAATTTCCGTGTGTAATGATCAGGCACAATGAATTAGAATAGAATTCATTTCTAAGAAACAGTGTGCATGAAACAATAGAAGAGTGCTTAAAATCAAACCCTAATTCATAAATCCTAATCTGTTACGTTTGAAGTACATGCTAAAAAATCTGAGTCACGGTCAACATTTTTTTAAATTTCCGTGTGTAATGATCAGGCACAATGAATTAGAATAGAATTAATTTCTTAGAAACGGTGTGCAGGAAACAATAGAAGAGTGCTGAAAATTGAACCCTAATTCATAAATCCTAATCTGTGTCGTTTGAAGTACATGCTAAAAAATCCGAGTCACGGTCAACATTTTTTTAAATTTCCGTGTGTAATGATCACGCACAATGAATTAGAATAGAATTAATTTCTATGAAACGGTGTGCATGAAACAATAGAAGAGTGCTCAAAATGGAACCCTAATTCATAAATCCTAATCTGTGACGTTTGAAATACATTCTCCAAAATCCGAGTCACGGTCAACATTTTTTTAAATTTTCGTGTGTAATGATCAGGCATAATGAATTAGAATAGAATTAATTTCTAAGAAACTGTGTGCAGACAACAATAGAACAGTGCTGAAAATCGAACCCTAATTCATAAATCCTAATCTGTGACGTTTGAAGTACATCTAAAAAATCCGAGTCACGGTCAACATTTTTTGAATTTTCGGTGTGTAATGATCAGCCACAAAGAATTAGAATAGAATTAATTTCTAAGAAACGGTGTGCATGAAACAATAGAAGAGTGCTGAAAATGGAACCCTAATTCATAAATCCTAATCTGTGACGTTTGAAATACATTCTCCAAAATCCGAGTCACGGTCAACATTTTTTTAAATTTTCGTGTGTAATGATCAGGCATAATGAATTAGAATAGAATTTATTTCTAAGAAACTGTGTGCACACAACAATAGAACAGTGCTGAAAATCGAACCGTAATTCATAAATCCTAATCTGTGACGTTTGAAGTACATCTAAAAAATCCGAGTCACGGTCAACATTTTTTGAAGTTTCCGTGTGTAATGATCAGGCACAATGAATTAGAATAGAATTAATTTCTAAGAAACGGTGTGCATGAAACAATAGAAGAGTGCTTAAAATCGAACCCTAATTCAAAAATGCTAATCTGTGACGTTTGAAGTACATGCTAAAAAATCCGAGTCACGGTCAACATTTTTTTAAATTTCCGTGGGTAATGATCAGGTATAATGAATTAGAATAGAATTAATTTCTAAGAAACGGTGTGCAGGAAACAATAGAAGAGTGCTTAAAATCAAACCCTAATTCATAAATCCTAATCTGTTACGTTTGAAGTACATGCTAAAAAATCCGAGTCACGGTCAACATTTTTTTAAATTTCCGTGTGTAATGATCAGGCACAATGAATTAGAATAGAATTAATTTCTTAGAAACGGTGTGCAGGAAACAATAGAAGAGTGCTGAAAATTGAACCCTAATTCATAAATCCTAATCTGTGACGTTTGAAGTACATGCTAAAAAATCCGAGTCACGGTCAACATTTTTTTAAATTTCCGTGTGTAATGATCACGCACAATGAATTAGAATAGAATTAATTTCTAAGAAACGGTGTGCATGAAACAATAGAAGAGTGCTCAAAATGGAACCCTAATTCATAAATCCTAATCTGTGACGTTTGAAATACATTCTCCAAAATCCGAGTCACGGTCAACATTTTTTTAAATTTTCGTGTGTAATGATCAGGCACAATGAATTAGAATAGAATTAATTTCTTAGAAACGGTGTGCAGGAAACAATAGAAGAGTGCTGAAAATTGAACCCTAATTCATAAATCCTAATCTGTGACGTTTGAAGTACATGCTAAAAAATCCGAGTCACGGTCAACATTTTTTTAAATTTCCGTGTGTAATGATCACGCACAATGAATTAGAATAGAATTAATTTCTAAGAAACGGTGTGCATGAAACAATAGAAGAGTGCTCAAAATGGAACCCTAATTCATAAATCCTAATCTGTGACGTTTGAAATACATTCTCCAAAATCCGAGTCAGGGTCAACATTTTTTTAAATTTTCGTGTGTAATGATCAGGCATAATGAATTAGAATAGAATTAATTTTTAAGAAACTGTGTGCAGACAACAATAGAAAAGTGCTGAAAATCGAACCGTAATTCATAAATCCTAATCTGTGACGTTTGAAGTACATCTAAAAAATCCGAGTCACGGTCAACATTTTTTGAAGTTTCCGTGTGTAATGATCAGGCACAATGAATTAGAATAGAATTAATTTCTAAGAAACGGTGTGCATGAAACAATAGAAGAGTGCTTAAAATCGAACCCTAATTCAAAAATGCTAATCTGTGACGTTTGAAGTACATGCTAAAAAATCCGAGTCACGGTCAACATTTTTTTAAATTTCCGTGTGTAATGATCAGGCAAAAGGAATTAGAATAGAATTAATTTCTAAGAAACGGTGTGCAGGAAACAATAGAAGAGTTCTGAAAATCGAACCCTAATTCATAAATCTTAATCTGTGACGTCTTTAGTACATGCTAAAAAATCCGAGTCACGGTCAAAATTTTTTGAAATTTTCGTGTGTAATGATCAGGTAGAATTTATTAGAATAGAATTAATTTCTAAGAAACGGTGTGCATGAAACAATAGAAGAGTGCAGAAAATCGAACCCTAATTCATAAATCCTAATCTGTGAGGTTTGATGTACATGCTAAAAAATCCGAGTCACGGTCGACATTTTTTTAAATTTCCGTGGGTAATGATCAGCCACAAAGAATTAGAATAGAATTAATTTCTAAGAAACGGTGTGCATGAAACAATAGAAGAGTGCTGAAAATTGAACCCTAATTCATAAATCCTAATCTGTGACGTTTAAAGTACATGCTAAAAAATCCAAGTCACGGTCAACATTTTTTTAAATTTCCGTGGGTAATGATTAGCCACAAAGAATTAGAATAGAATTAATTTCTAAGAAACGGTGTGCATGAAACAATAGAAGAGTGCTGAAAATGGAACCCTAATTCATAAATCCTAATCTGTGACGTTTGAAATACATTCTCCAAAATCCGAGTCACGGTCAACATTTTTTGAAATTTTCGTGTGTAATGATCAGGCATAATGAATTTGAATAGAATTAATTTCTAAGAAACTTTGTGCAGACAACAATAGAACAGTGCTGAAAATCGAACCCTAATTCATAAATCCTAATCTGTGACGTTTGAAGTACATGCTAAAAAATCCGAGTCACGGTCAACATTTTTTGAAGTTTCCGTGTGTAATGATCAGGCACAATGAATTAGAATAGAATTAATTTCTAAGAAACGGTGTGCATGAAACAATAGAAGAGTGCAGAAAATCGAACCCTAATTCATAAATCCTAATCTGTGACGTTTGAAGTACATGCTAAAAAATCCGAGTCACGGTCAAAATTTTTTTAAATTTCCGTGTGTAATGATCAGGCAAAATGAATTAGAATAGAATTAATTTCTAAGAAACGGTGTGCAGGAAACAATAGAAGAGTGCTTAAATCGAACCCTAATTCATGAATCCTAATCTGTTACGTTTGAAGTACATGGTAAAAAACCCGAGTCACAGTCAACATTTTTTTAAATTTCCGTATGTAATGATCAGGCAAAATGAATTAGAATAGAATTAATTTCTAAGAAACGGTGTGCAGGAAACAATAGAAGAGTGCTTAAAATCGAACCCTAATTCATAAATCCTAATCTGTTACGTTTGAAGTACATGCTAAAAAATCCGAGTCACGGTCAACATTTTTTGAAATATCCGTGTGTAATGATCAGGCACAATGTATTAGAATAGAATTAATTTCTAAGAAACGGTGTGGAGGAAACAATAGAAGAGTGCTGAAAATCGACCCCTAATTCAAAAATCCTAATCTGTGATGTTCGAAGTACATGCCAAAAAATCCGAGTCACGGTCAACATTTTTTGAAATTTCTGTGTGTAATGATCAGGCACAATGAATTAGAATAGAATTAATTTCTAAGAAACGGTGTGCAAGAAACAATAGATGAGTGCTTAAAATTGAACCCTAATTCATAAATCCTAATCTGTTACGTTTGAAGTACATGCTAAAAAATCCGAGTCACGGTCAACATTTTTTGAAATTTCCGTGTGTAATGATCAGGCACAATGAATTAGAATAGAATTCAGTTCTAAGAAACGGTGTGCATGAAACAATAGAAGAGTGCTTAAAATCAAACCCTAATTCATAAATCATAATTTGTGTCGTTTGAAGTACATGCTAAAATATGCGAGTCATGGTCAACATTTTTTTAAGTTTCCGTGTGTAATGATTAGGCCCAATGAATTAGAATAGAATTCATTTCTAAGAAACGGTGTGCAGAAAACAATAGAAGAGTGCAGAAAATCGAACCCTAATTCATAAATCCGAATCTGTGACGTTTGAAGTACATGCTAAAAAATCTAAGTCGCTGTCAACATTTTTTTAAATTTCCGTGGGTAATGATCAGGTATAATGAATTAGAATAGAATTAATTTCTAATAAACGGTGTGTAGGAAACAATAGAAGTGTGCTTAAAATCGAACCCTAATTCATAAATCCTAATCTGTTACGTTTGAAGTACATGCTAAAAAATCCGAGTCACGGTCAACATTTTTTGAAATTTCCGTGTGTAATGATCAGGCACAATGAATTAGAATAGAATTAATTTCTTAGAAACGGTGTGCAGGAAACAATAAAAGAGTGCTGAAAATTGAACCCTAATTCATAAATCCTAATCTGTGACGTTTGAAGTACATGCTAAAAAATCCGAGTCACGGTCAACATTTTTTGAAATTTCCGTGTGTAATGATCAGCCACAATGAATTAGAATAGAATTAATTTCTAAGAAACGGTGTGCATGAAACAATAGAAGAGTGCTGAAAATGGAACCCTAATTCATAAATCCTAATCTGTGACGTTTGAAATACATTCTCAAAAATCCGAGTCACGGTCAACATTTTTTGAAATTTTCGTGTGTAATGATCAGGCATAATGAATTAGAATAGAATTAATTTCTAAGAAACTGTGTGCAGACAACAATACAACAGTGCTGAAAATCGAACCCTAATTCAAATAAATCCTAATCTGTGACGTTTGAAGTACATGCTAAAAAATCCGAGTCACGGTCAACATATTTTGAAATTTCCGTGTGTAATGATCAGGCACAATGAATTAGAATAGAATTAATTTCTAAGAAACGGTGTGTAGGAAACAATAGAAGAGTGCTGAAAATGGAACCCTAATTCATAAATCCTAATCTGTGACGATTGAAGTACATGCTAAAAAACCCGAGTCACTTCATCATTTTTTTAAATTTCCGTGTGTAATGATCAGGCAAAATGAATTAGAATAGAATTAATTTCTAAGAAACGGTGTGCAGGAAACAATAGAAGAGTGCTTAAATCGAACCCTAATTCATGAATCCTAATCTGTTACATTTGAAGTACATGGTAAAAAACCCGAGTCACAGTCAACATTTTTTTAAATTTCCGTGTGTAATGATCACGCAAAATGAATTAGAATAGAATTAATTTCTAAGAAACGGTGTGCAGGAAACAATAGAAGAGTGCTTAAAATCGAACCCTAATTCATAAATCCTAATCTGTTACGTTTGAAGTACATGCTAAAAAATCCGAGTCACGGTCAACATTTTTTGAAATTTCCGTGTGTAATGATCAGGCACAATGTATTAGAATAGAATTAATTTCTAAGAAACGGTGTGGAGGAAACAATAGAAGAGTGCTGAAAATCGACCCCTAATTCAAAAATCCTAATCTGTGACGTTTGAAGTACATGCCAAAAAATCCGAGTCACGGTCAACATTTTTTGAAATTTCTGTGTGTAATGATCAGGCACAATGAATTAGAATAGAATTAATTTCTAAGAAACGGTGTGCAAGAAACAATAGATGAGTGCTTAAAATTGAACCCTAATTCATAAATCCTAATCTGTTACGTTTGAAGTACATGCTAAAAAATCCGAGTCACGGTCAACATTTTTTGAAATTTCCGTGTGTAATGATCAGGCACAATGAATTAGAATAGAATTCAGTTCTAAGAAACGGTGTGCATGAAACAATAGAAGAGTGCTTAAAATCAAACTCTAATTCATAAATCCTAATCTGTGTCGTTTGAAGTACATGCTAAAAAATGTGAGTCATGGTCAACATTTTTTTAAATTTCCGTGTGTAATGATTAGGCCCAATGAATTAGAATAGAATTCATTTCTAAGAAACGGTGTGCAGAAAACAATAGAAGAGTGCTTAAAATCGAACCCTAATTCATAAATCCTAATCTGTTACGTTTGAAGTACATGCTAAAAAATCCGAGTCACGGTCAACATTTTTTGAAATTTCCGTGTGTGATGATCAGGCACAATGAATTAGAATAGAATTCATTTCTAAGAAACGGTGTGCATGAAACAATAGAAGAGTGCTTAAAATCAAACCCTAATTCATAAATCCTAATCTGTGTCGTTTGAAGTACATGCTAAAAAATGCGAGTCACGGTCAACATTTTTTTAAATTTCCGTGGGTAATGATCAGCCACAAAGAATTAGAATAGAATTAATTTCTAAGAAACGGTGTGCATGAAACAATAGAAGAGTGCTGAAAATGGAACCTTAATTCATAAATCCTAATCTGTGACGTTCGAAATACATTCTCCAAAATCCGAGTCACGGTCAACATTTTTTGAAATTTTCGTGTGTAATGATCAGACATAATGAATTTGAATAGAATTAATTTCTAAGAAACTTTGTGCAGACAACAATAGAACAGTGCTGAAAATCGAACCCTAATTCATAAATCCTAATCTGTGACGTTTGAAGTAAATGCTAAAAAATCCGAGTCACGGTCAACATTTTTTGAAGTTTCCGTTTGTAATGATCAGGCACAATGAATTAGAATAGAATTAATTTCTAAGAAACGGTGTGCATGAAACAATAGAAGAGTGCAGAAAATCGAACCATAATTCATAAATCCTAATCTGTGACGTTTGAAGTACATGCTAAAAAATCCGAGTCACTGTCAAAATTTTTTTAAATTTCCGTGTGTAATGATCAAGCACAATGAATTAGAATAGAATTAATTTCCAAGAAACGGTGTGCAGAAAACAATAGAAGAGTGCTGAAAATCGAACCCTAATTCATAAATCATAATCTGTGACGTTTGAAGTACATGCTAAAAAATCCGAGTCACGGTCAACATTTTTTTTAAATTTTTGTGTGTTGATCAGGCACAATGAATTAGAATATAATTAATTTCTAAGAAACGGTGTGTAGGAAACAATAGAAGAGTGCTGAAAATCGAACCCTAATTCATAAATCTTAATCTGTGACGTTTTTAGTACATGCTAAAAAATCCGAGTCACGGTCAACATTTTTTGAAATTTCCGTGTGTAATGATCATGCACAATGAATTAGAATAGAATTAATTTCTAAGAAACGGTGTGCAGGAAATAATAGAAGAGTGCAGAAAATCGAACCCTAATTCATAAATACTAATCTGTGACATTCGAATTACATGTTAAAAAATCCGAGTCACGGTCAATATTTTTTTAAATTTCCGTGTGTAATGATCAGGCACAATGAATTAGAATAGAATTAATTTAGAAGAAACGGTGTGCAGGAAACAATAGAACAGTGCTGAAAATCGAACCCTAATTCATAAATCTTCATCTGTGACGTTTGAAGTACATGCTAAAAAATCCGAGTCACGGTCAACATTTTTTTAAATTTCCGTGTGTAATGATCAGGCACAATGAATTAGAATAGAATGAATTTCTAAGAAACGGTGTGCAGGAAACAATAGAAGAGTGCTTAAAATCGAACCCTAATTCATAAATCCTAATCTGTGACGTTTGAAGTACATGCTAAAAAATCCGAGTCACGGTCAACATATTTTGAAATTTCCGTGTGTAATGATTAGGTAGAATTTATTAGAATAGAATTAATTTCTAAGAAACAGTGTGCATGAAACAATAGAAGAGTGCAGAAAATCGAACCCTAATTCATAAATCCGAATCTGTGACGTTTGAAGTACATGCTAAAAAATCTAAGTCACGGTCAACATTTTTTTAAATTTCCGTGGGTAATGATCAGGTATAATGAATTAGAATAGAATTAATTTCTAATAAACGGTGTGCAGGAAACAATAGAAGAGTGCTTAAAATCGAACCCTAATTCATAAATCCTAATCTGTTACGTTTGAAGTACATGCTAAAAAATCCGAGTCACGGTCAACATTTTTTGAAATTTCCGTGTGTAATGATCAGGCACAATGAATTAGAATAGAATTAATTTCTTAGAAATGGTGTGCAGGAAACAATAGAAGAGTGCTGAAAATTGAACCCTAATTCATAAATCCTAATCTGTGACGTTGAAGTACATGCTAAAAAATCCGAGTCACGGTCAACATTTTTTTAAATTTCCGTGTGTAATGATCAGCCACAATGAATTAGAATAGAATTAATTTCTAAGAAACGGTGTGCATGAAACAATAGAAGAATGCTGAAAATGGAACCCTAATTCATAAATCCTAATCTGTGACGTTTGAAATACATTCTCAAAAATCCGAGTCACGGTCAACATTTTTTGAAATTTTCGTGTGTAATGATCAGGCATAATGAATTAGAATAGAATTAATTTCTAAGAAACTGTGTGCAGACAACAATACAACAGTGCTGAAAATCGAACCCTAATTCAAATAAATCCTAATCTGTGACGTTTGAAGTACATGCTAAAAAATCCGAGTCACGGTCAACATATTTTGAAATTTCCGTGTGTAATGATCAGGCACAATGAATTAGAATAGAATTAATTTCTAAGAAACGGTGTGTAGGAAACAATAGAAGAGTGCTGAGAATCGAACCCTAATTCATAAATCCTAATCTGTGACGATTGAAGTACATGCTAAAAAACCCGAGTCACTTCATCATTTTTTTAAATTTCCGTGTGTAATGATCAGGCAAAATGAATTAGAATAGAATTAATTTCTAAGAAACGGTGTGCAGGAAACAATAGAAGAGTGCTTAAATCGAACCCTAATTCATGAATCCTAATCTGTTACGTTTGAAGTACATGGTAAAAAACCCGAGTCACAGTCAACATTTTTTTAAATTTCCGTGTGTAATGATCAGGCAAAATGAATTAGAATAGAATTAATTTCTAAGAAACGGTGTGCAGGAAACAATAGAAGAGTGCTTAAAATCGAACCCTAATTCATAAATCCTAATCTGTTACGTTTGAAGTACATGCTAAAAAATCCGAGTCACGGTCAACATTTTTTGAAATTTCCGTGTGTAATGATCAGGCACAATGAATTAGAATAGAATTCATTTCTAAGAAACGGTGTGCATGAAACAATAGAAGAGTGCTTAAAATCAAACCCTAATTCATAAATCCTAATCTGTGTCGTTTGAAGTACATGCTAAAAAATGCGAGTCATAGTCAACATTTTTTAAAATTTCCGTGTGTAATGATTAGGCCCAATGAATTAGAATAGAATTCATTTCTAAGAAACGGTGTGCAGAAAACAATAGAAGAGTGCTTAAAATCGAACCCTAATTCATAAATCCTAATCTGTTACGTTTGAAGTACATGCTAAAAAATCCGAGTCACGGTCAACATTTTTTGAAATTTCCGTGTGTAATGATCAGGCACAATGAATTAGAATAGAATTCAGTTCTAAGAAACGGTGTGCATGAAACAATAGAAGAGTGCTTAAAATCAAACCCTAATTCATAAATCCTAATCTGTGTCGTTTGAAGTACATGCTAAAAAATGCGAGTCATGGTCAACATTTTTTTAAATTTTCGTGTGTAATGATTAGGCCCAATGAATTAGAATAGAATTCATTTCTAAGAAACGGTGTGCAGAAAACAATAGAAGAGTGCTTAAAATCGAACCCTAAGTAATAAATCCTAATCTGTTACGTTTGAAGTACATGCTAAAAAATCCGAGTCACGGTCAACATTTTTTGAAATTTCCGTGTGTAATGATCAGGCACAATGAATTAGAATAGAATTCATTTCTAAGAAACGGTGTGCATGAAACAATAGAAGAGTGCTTAAAATCAAACCCTAATTCATAAATCCTAATCTGTGTCGTTTGAAGTACATGTTAAAAAATGCGAGTCATGGTCAACATTTTTTTAAATTTCCGTGTGTAATGATTAGGCCCAATGAATTAGAATAGAATTCATTTCTAAGAAACGGTGTGCAGAAAACAATAGAAGAGTGCTTAAAATCGAACCCTAATTCATAAATCCTAATCTGTTACGTTTGAAGTACATGCTAAAAAATCCGAGTCACGGACAACATTTTTTGAAATTTCCGTGTGTAATGATCAGGCACAATGAATTAGAATAGAATTCATTTCTAAGAAACGGTGTGCATGAAACAATAGAAGAGTGCTTAAAATCAAACCCTAATTCATAAATCCTAATCTGTGTCGTTTGAAGTACATGCTAAAAAATGCGAGTCATAGTCAACATTTTTTAAAATTTCCGTGTGTAATGATTAGGCCCAATGAATTAGAATAGAATTCATTTCTAAGAAACGGTGTGCAGAAAACAATAGAAGAGTGCTTAAAATCGAACCCTAATTCATAAATCCTAATCTGTTACGTTTGAAGTACATGCTAAAAAATCCGAGTCACGGTCAACATTTTTTGAAATTTCCGTGTGTAATGATCAGGCACAATGAATTAGAATAGAATTCATTTCTAAGAAACGGTGTGCATGAAACAATAGAAGAGTGCTTAAAATCAAACCCTAATTCATAAATCCTAATCTGTGTCGTTTGAAGTACATGCTAAAAAATGCGAGTCATGGTCAACATTTTTTTAAATTTCCGTGTGTAATGATTAGGCCCAATGAATTAGAATAGAATTCATTTCTAAGAAACGGTGTGCAGAAAACAATAGAAGAGTGCTTAAAATCGAACCCTAATTCATAAATCCTAATCTGTTACGTTTGAAGTACATGCTAAAAAATCCGAGTCACGTTCAACATTTTTTGAAATTTCAGTGTGTAATGATCAGGCACAATGAATTAGAATAGAATTCATTTCTAAGAAACGGTGTGCATGAAACAATAGAAGAGTGCTTAAAATCAAACCCTAATTCAGAAATCCTAATCTGTGTCGTTTGAAGTACATGCTAAAAAATGCGAGTCATGGTCAACATTTTTTTAAATTTCCGTGGGTAATAATCAGGTATAATGAATTAGAATAGTATTAATTTCTAAGAAACGGTGTGCAGAAAACAATAGAAGAGTGCTTAAAATCGAACCCTAATTCATAAATCCTAATCTGTTACGTTTGAAGTACATGCTAAAAAATCTGAGTCACGGTCAACATTTTTTGAAATTTCCGTGTGTAATGATCAGGCACAATGAATTATATTAGAATTCATTTCTAAGAAACGGTGTGCATGAAACAATAGAAGAGTGCTTAAAATCAAACCCTAATTCATAAATCCTAATCTGTGTCGTTTGAAGTACATGCTAAAAAATGCGAGTCATGGTCAACATTTTTTTAAATTTTCGTGTGTAATGATCAGGCCCAATGAATTAGAATATAATTAATTTCTAAGAAATGGTGTGGAGGAAACAATAGAAGAGTGCTGAAAATCGAACCCTAATTCATAATTCCTAATCTGTGACGTTTGAAGTACATGCTAAAAATTCCGAGTCACGGTCAACATTTTTTGAAATTTCCGTGTGTAATGATCAGGCACAATGAATTACAGTAGAATTAATTTCTAAGAAACGATGTGCAGTAAACAATAGAAGAGTGCTGAAAATCGAACCCTAATTCATAAATCATAATCTGTGACGTTTGAAGTACATGCTAAAAAATCCGAGTCACGGTCAACATTTTTTGAAATTTTCGTGTGTCATGATCAGGCACAATGAATTTGAATAGAATTAATTTCTAAGAAACGGTGTGCAGGAAACAATAGAAGAGTGCTGAAAATCGAACCCTAATTCATAAATCATAATCTGTGACGTTTGAAGTACATGCTAAAAAATCCGAGTCACGGTCAAGATTTTTTGAAATTTCCGTGTGTAATGATCAGGCACAATGAAATAGAATAGAATTAATTTCTTAGAAACGGTGTGCAGGAAACAATAGAAAAGTGCTTAAAATCGAACCTTAATTCATAAAACCTAATCTGTTACGTTTGAAGTACATGCTAAAAAATCCGAGTCACGGTCAACATTTTTTTAAATTTTCGTGTGTAATTATGAGGCACAATGAATTAGAATAGAATTAATTTCTAAGAAACGGTGTGCATGAATCAATAGAAGAGTACAGAAAATCGAACCCTAATTCATAAATCCTAATCTGTGACGTTTGAAGTACATGCTAAAAAATCTGATTCACGGTCAAAATTTTTTTAAATTTCCGTGGGTAATGATCAGGTATAATGAATTAGAATAGAATTAATTTCTTAGAAACGGTGTGCAGGAAACAATAGAAGAGTGCTTAAAATCGAACCCTAATTCATAAATCCTAATCTGTTACGTTTGAAGTACATGCTAAAAAATCCGAGTCACGGTCAACATTTTTTGAAATTTCCGTGCGTAATGATCAGGCACAATGAATTAGAATAGAATTAATTTCTAAGAAACGGTGTGCAGGAAACAATAGAAGAGTGCTTAAAAAAGAACCCTCATTCATAAATCCTAATCTGTTACGTTTGAAGTACAAGCTAAAAAATCCGAGTCACGGTCAACATTTTTTGAAATTTTCGTGTGTAATGATCAGGCACAATGAATTATAATAGAATTAATTTCTATGAAACGATGTGCAGAAAACAATAGAAGTGTGCTTAAAATCGAACCCTAATTCATAAATCATA
This sequence comes from Cucurbita pepo subsp. pepo, assembly GCF_057944985.1. Taxonomy (NCBI): domain Eukaryota; kingdom Viridiplantae; phylum Streptophyta; class Magnoliopsida; order Cucurbitales; family Cucurbitaceae; genus Cucurbita; species Cucurbita pepo. The sequence goes on along the minus strand of NC_141816.1, from coordinate 4,140,631 downwards.
ATCTGTGACGTTTGAAGTACATGCTAAAAAATCCGAGTCACGGTCAACATTTTTTGAAACTTTCGTGTGTAATGATCAGGCACAATGAATTATAATAGAATTAATTTCTAAGAAACGGTGTGCATGAAAAAATAGAAGAGTGCTGAAAATGGAACCCTAATTCATAAATCCTAATCTGTGACGTTTGAAATACATTCAACAAAATCCGAGTCACGGTCAACATTTTTTTAAATTTCCGTGTGTAATGATCATGCATAATGAATTAGAATAGAATTAATTTCTAAGAAACTGTGTGCAGGAAACAATAGAACAGTGCTGAAAATCGATCCCTAAGTCATAAATCCTAATCTGTGACGTTTGAAGTACATGCTAAAAAATCCGAGTCACGGTTAACATTTTTTGAAGTTTCCGTGTGTAATGATCAGGCACAATGAATTAGAATAGAATTAATTTTTAAGAAACGGTGTGCATGAAACAATAGAAGAGTGCTGAAAATCTAACCCTAATTCATAAATCCTAATCTGTGACGTTTGAAGTACATGCTAAAAAATCCGAGTCACGGTCAACATTTTTTTAAATTTTCGTGGGTAATGATCAGGTATAATGAATTAGAATAGAATTAATTTCTAAGAAACGGTGTGCAGGAAACAATAGAAGAGTGCTTAAAATCGAACCCTAATTCATAAATCCTAATCTGTTACGTTTGAAGTACATGCTAAAAAATCCGAGACACGGTCAATATTTTTTGAAATTTCCGTGTGTAATGATCAGGCACAATGAATTAGAATAGAATTAATTTCTAAGAAACGGTGTGTAGGAAACAATAGAAGAGTGCAGAAAATCGAACGCTAATTCATAATTCATAATCTGTGACGTTTGAAGTACATGCTAAAAAATCCGAGTCACGGTCAACATTTTTTGAAATTTCCGTGTGTAATGATCAGGCACAATGAATTAGAATAGAATTAATTTCTAAGAAACTGTGTGCAGACAACAAAAGAACAGTGCTGAAAATCGAACCCTAATTCATAAATCCTAATCTGTGACGTTTGAAGTACATGCTAAAAAATCCGAGTCACGGTCAACATTTTTTGAAGTTTCCGTGTGTAATGATCAGGCACAATGAAATAGAATAGAATTAATTTCTAAGAAACGGTGTGTAGGAAACAATAGAAGAGTGCTGAAAATCGAACCCTAATTCATAATTCCTAATCTGTGACGTTTGAAGTACATGCTAAAAAATCCGAGTCACGGTCAACATTTTTTTAAATTTTCGTGTGTAATTATGAGGCACAATGAATTAGAATAGAATTAATTTCTAAGAAACGGTGTGCATGAATCAATAGAAGAGTACAGAAAATCGAACCCTAATTCATAAATCCTAATCTGTGACGTTGAAGTACATGCTAAAAAATCTGATTCACGGTCAACATTTTATTAAATTTCCGTGGGTAATGATCAGGTATAATGAATTAGAATAGAATTAATTTCTAAGAAACGGTGTGCAGGAAACAATAGAACAGTGCTTAAAATCGAACCTTAATTCATAAATCCTAATCTGTTACGTTTGAAGTACATGCTAAAAAATCCGAGTCACGGTCAACATTTTTTTAAATTTCCGTGTGTAATGATTAGGCACAATGAATTAGAATAGAATTAATTTCTAAGAAACGATGTGCAGGAAACAATAGAAGAGTGCAGAAAATCGAACCCAAATTCATAAATACTAATCTGTGACGTTTGAAGTACATGCTAAAAAATCCGAGTCACGGTCAACATTTTTTTAATTTTCCGATTGTAATGATCAGGCACAATGAATTATAATAGAATTAATTTCTAAGAAACGGTGTGCATGAAACAATAGAAAGTGCTGAAAATGGAACCCTAATTCATAAATCCTAATCTGTGACGTTTGAAATACATTCTCCAAAATCCGAGTCACGGTCAACATTTTTTTAAATTTCCGTGTGTATTGATCATGCATAATGAATTAGAATAGAATTAATTTCTAAGAAACTGTGTGCAGGAAACAATAGAACAGTGCTGAAAATCGATCCCTAAGTCATAAATCCTAATCTGTGACGTTTGAAGTACATGCTAAAAAATCCGAGTCACGGTCAACATTTTTTGAAGTTTCCGTGTGTAATGATCAGGCACAATGAATTAGAATAGAATTAATTTCTAAGAAACGGTGTGCATGAAACAATAGAAGAGTGCTGAAAATCGAACCCTAATTCATAAATCCTAATCTGTGACGTTTGAAGTACATGCTAAAAAATCCGAGTCACGGTCAACATGTTTTTAAATTTCCGTGGGTAATTATCAGGGATAATGAATTAGAATAGAATTAATTTCTAAGAAACGGTGTGCAGGAAACAATAGAAGAGTGCTTAAAATCGAACCCTAATTCATAAATCCTAATCTGTTACGTTTGAAGTACATGCTAAAAAATCCGAGTCACGGTCAACATTTTTTGAAATTTCCGTGTGTAATGATCAGGAACAATGAATTAGAATAGAATTAATTTCTAAGAAACGGTGTGCAGGAAAAAATAGAAGAGTGCTAAAAATCGAACCCTAATTCATAAACCCTAATCTGTTACGTTTGAAGTACATGCTAAAAAATCTGAGTCACGGTCAACATTTTTTGAAATTTCCGTGCGTAATGATCAGGCACAATGAATTAGAATAGAATTAATTTCTTAGAAACGGTGTGCAGGAAACAATAGAAGAGTGCTTAAAAAAGAACCCTCATTCATAAATCCTAATCTGTTACGTTTGAAGTACATGCTAAAAAATCCGAGTCACGGTCAACATTTTTTTAATTTTCCGATTGTAATTATCAGGCACAATGAATTAGAATAGAATTAATTTCTAAGAAACTGTGTGCAGACAACAAAAGAACAGTGCTGAAAATCGAACCCTAATTCATAAATCCTAATCTGTGACGTTTGAAGTACATGCTAAAAAATCCGAGTCACGGTCAACATTTTTTGAAGTTTCCGTGTGTAATGATCAGGCACAATGAATTAGAATAGAATTAATTTCTAAGAAACGGTGTGCATGAAACAATAGAACAGTGCTGAAAATTGATCCCTAAGTCATAAATCCTAATCTGTGACGTTTGAAGTACATGCTAAAAAATCCGAGTCACGGTCAACATTTTTTGAAGTTTCCGTGTGTAATGATCAGGCACAATGAATTAGAATAGAATTAATTTCTAAGAAACGGTGTGCATGAAACAATAAAAGAGTGCTGAAAATCGAACCCTAATTCATAAATCCTAATCTGTGACGTTTGAAGTACATGCTAAAAAATCCGAGTCACGGTCAACATTTTTTTAGATTTCCGTGGGTAATGATCAGGTATAATGAATTAGAATAGAATTAATTTCTAAGAAACGGTGTGCAGGAAACAATAGAAGAGTGCTTAAAATTGAACCCTAATTCATAAATCCTAATCTGTTACGTTTGAAGTACATGCTAAAAAATCCGAGTCACGGTCAACATTTTTTTAAATTTTCGTGGGTAATGATCAGGTATAATGAATTAAAATAGAATTAATTTCTAAGAAACGATGTGCAGGAAACAATAGAAGAGTGCTTAAAATCGAACCCTAATTCATAAATCCTAATCTGTTACGTTTGAAGTACATGCTAAAAAATCCGAGACACGGTCAACATTTTTTGAAATTTCCGTGTGTAATGATCAGGCACAATGAATTAGAATAGAATTAATTTCTAAGAAACGATGTGCAGGAAACAATAGAAGAGTGCAGAAAATCGAACCCAAATTCATAAATACTAATCTGTGACGTTTGAAGTACATGCTAAAAAATCCGAGTCACGGTCAACATTTTTTTAATTTTCCGATTGTAATGATCAGGCACAATGAATTATAATAGAATTAATTTCTAAGAAACGGTGTGCATGAAACAATAGAAGAGTGCTGAAAATGGAACCCTAATTCATAAATCATAATCTGTGACGTTTGAAATACATTCTCCAAAATCCGAGTCACGGTCAACATTTTTTTAAATTTCCGTGTGTATTGATCATGCATAATGAATTAGAATAGAATTAATTTCTAAGAAACTGTGTGCAGGAAACAATAGAACAGTGCTGAAAATCGATCCCTAAGTCATAAATCCTAATCTGTGACGTTTGAAGTACATGCTAAAAAATCCGAGTCACGGTCAACATTTTTTGAAGTTTCCGTGTGTAATGATCAGGCACAATGAATTAGAATAGAATTAATTTCTAAGAAACGGTGTGCATGAAACAATAGAAGAGTGCTGAAAATCGAACCCTAATTCATAAATCCTAATCTGTGACGTTTGAAGTACATGCTAAAAAATCCGAGTCACGGTCAACATTTTTTTAAATTTCCGTGGGTAATTATCAGGGATAATGAATTAGAATAGAATTAATTTCTAAGAAACGGTGTGCAGGAAACAATAGAAGAGTGCTTAAAATCGAACCCTAATTCATAAATCCTAATCTGTTACGTTTGAAGTACATGCTAAAAAATCCGAGTCACGGTCAACATTTTTTGAAATTTCCGTGTGTAATGATCAGGAACAATGAATTAGAATAGAATTAATTTCTAAGAAACGGTGTGCAGGAAAAAATAGAAGAGTGCTAAAAATCGAACCCTAATTCATAAACCCTAATCTGTTACGTTTGAAGTACATGCTAAAAAATCTGAGTCACGGTCAACATTTTTTGAAATTTCCGTGCGTAATGATCAGGCACAATGAATTAGAATAGAATTAATTTCTTAGAAACGGTGTGCAGGAAACAATAGAAGAGTGCTTAAAAAAGAACCCTCATTCATAAATCCTAATCTGTTACGTTTGAAGTACATGCTAAAAAATCCGAGTCACGGTCAACATTTTTTTAATTTTCCGATTGTAATTATCAGGCACAATGAATTAGAATAGAATTAATTTCTAAGAAACTGTGTGCAGACAACAAAAGAACAGTGCTGAAAATCGAACCCTAATTCATAAATCCGAATCTGTGACGTTTGAAGTACATGCTAAAAAATCCGAGTCACGGTCAACATTTTTTGAAGTTTCCGTGTGTAATGATCAGGCACAATGAATTAGAATAGAATTAATTTCTAAGAAACGGTGTGTAGGAAACAATAGAAGAGTGCTAAAAATCGAACCCTAATTCATAAATCCTAATCTGTTACGTTTGAAGTACATGCTAAAAAATCTGAGTCACGGTCAACATTTTTTTAAATTTCCGTGTGTAATGATCAGGCACAATGAATTAGAATAGAATTAATTTCTAAGAAACGGTGTGCAGGAAACAATAGAAGAGTGCTCAAAATCGAACCCTAATTCATAAATCCGAATCTTTTACGTTTGAAGTACATGCTAAAAAATCCGAGTCACGGTCAACATTTTTTTAAATTTCCGTGGGTAATGAATAGGTATAATGAATTAGAATAGAATTAATTTCTAAGAAACGGAGTGCAGGAAACAATAGAAGAGTGCTTAAAATCGAACCCTAATTCATAAATCCTAATCTGTTACGTTTGAAGTACATGCTGAAAAATCCGAGTCACGGTCAACATTTTTTGAAATTTCCGTGTGTAATGATCAGGCAAAATGAATTAGAATAGAATTAATTTCTATGAAACGATGTACAGGAAACAATAGAAGAGTGCTTAAAATCGAACCCTAATTCATAAATCATAATCTGTGACGTTTGAAGTACATGCTAAAAAATCCGAGTCACGATCAACATTTTTTGAAACTTTCGTGTGTAATGATACGGCACAATGAATTATAATAGAATTAATTTCTAATAAACGGTGTGCATGAAACAATAGAAAAGTGATGAAAATGGAACCCTAATTCATAAATCCAAATCTGTGATGTTTGAAATACATTCTCCAAAATCCGAGTCACGGTCAACATTTTTTTAAATTTTCGTGTGTAATGATCATGCATAATGAATTAGAATAGAATTAATTTCTAAGAAACGGTGTGCAGGAAACAATAGAATAGTGCTGAAAATCGAACCCTAATTCATAAATCCTAATCTGTGACGTTTTCTAGTACATGCTAAAAAATCCGAGTCACGGTCAACATTTTTTGAAGTTTCCGTGTGTAATGATCAGGCACAATGAATTAGAATAGAATTAATTTCTAAGAAACGGTGTGCATGAAACAATAGAAGAGTGCTGAAAATCGAACCCTAATTCATTAATCCTAATCTGTGACGTTTGAAGTACATGCTAAAAAATCCGAGTCACGGTCCACATTTTTTTAAATTTCCGTGTGTAATGATCAGGCACAATGAATTAGAATAGAATTAATTTCTAAGAAACTGTGTGCAGACAACAAAAGAACAGTGCTGAAAATCGAACCCTAATTCATAAATCCTAATCTGTGACGTTTGAAGTACATGCTAAAAAATCCGAGTCACGGTCAACATTTTTTGAAGTTTCCGTGTGTAATGATCAGGCACAATGAAATAGAATAGAATTAATTTCTAAGAAACGGTGTGTAGGAAACAATAGAAGAGTGCTGAAAATCGAACCCTAATTCATAATTCCTAATCTGTGACGTTTGAAGTACATGCTAAAAAATCCGAGTCACGGTCAACATTTTTTTAAATTTTCGTGTGTAATTATGAGGCACAATGAATTAGAATAGAATTAATTTCTAAGAAACGGTGTGCATGAATCAATAGAAGAGTACAGAAAATCGAACCCTAATTCATAAATCCTAATCTGTGACGTTGAAGTACATGCTAAAAAATCTGATTCACGGTCAACATTTTATTAAATTTCCGTGGGTAATGATCAGGTATAATGAATTAGAATAGAATTAATTTCTAAGAAACGGTGTGCAGGAAACAATAGAACAGTGCTTAAAATCGAACCTTAATTCATAAATCCTAATCTGTTACGTTTGAAGTACATGCTAAAAAATCCGAGTCACGGTCAACATTTTTTTAAATTTCCGTGTGTAATGATTAGGCACAATGAATTAGAATAGAATTAATTTCTAAGAAACGATGTGCAGGAAACAATAGAAGAGTGCAGAAAATCGAACCCAAATTCATAAATACTAATCTGTGACGTTTGAAGTACATGCTAAAAAATCCGAGTCACGGTCAACATTTTTTTAATTTTCCGATTGTAATGATCAGGCACAATGAATTATAATAGAATTAATTTCTAAGAAACGGTGTGCATGAAACAATAGAAGAGTGCTGAAAATGGAACCCTAATTCATAAATCCTAATCTGTGACGTTTGAAATACATTCTCAAAAATCCGAGTCACGGTCAACATTTTTTTAAATTTCCGTGTGTATTGATCATGCATAATGAATTAGAATAGAATTAATTTCTAAGAAACTGTGTGCAGGAAACAATAGAACAGTGCTGAAAATCGATCCCTAAGTCATAAATCCTAATCTGTGACGTTTGAAGTACATGCTAAAAAATCCGAGTCACGGTCAACATTTTTTGAAGTTTCCGTGTGTAATGATCAGGCACAATGAATTAGAATAGAATTAATTTCTAAGAAACGGTGTGCATGAAACAATAGAAGAGTGCTGAAAATCGAACCCTAATTCATAAATCCTAATCTGTGACGTTTGAAGTACATGCTAAAAAATCCGAGTCACGGTCAACATTTTTTTAAATTTCCGTGGGTAATTATCAGGGATAATGAATTAGAATAGAATTAATTTCTAAGAAACGGTGTGCAGGAAACAATAGAAGAGTGCTTAAAATCGAACCCTAATTCATAAATCCTAATCTGTTACGTTTGAAGTACATGCTAAAAAATCCGAGTCACGGTCAACATTTTTTGAAATTTCCGTGTGTAATGATCAGGAACAATGAATTAGAATAGAATTAATTTCTAAGAAACGGTGTGCAGGAAAAAATAGAAGAGTGCTAAAAATCGAACCCTAATTCATAAACCCTAATCTGTTACGTTTGAAGTACATGCTAAAAAATCTGAGTCACGGTCAACATTTTTTGAAATTTCCGTGCGTAATGATCAGGCACAATGAATTAGAATAGAATTAATTTCTTAGAAACGGTGTGCAGGAAACAATAGAAGAGTGCTTAAAAAAGAACCCTCATTCATAAATCCTAATCTGTTACGTTTGAAGTACATGCTAAAAAATCCGAGTCACGGTCAACATTTTTTTAATTTTCCGATTGCAATTATCAGGCACAATGAATTAGAATAGAATTAATTTCTAAGAAACTGTGTGCAGACAACAAAAGAACAGTGCTGAAAATCGAACCCTAATTCATAAATCCTAATCTGTGACGTTTGAAGTACATGCTAAAAAATCCGAGTCACGGTCAACATTTTTTGAAGTTTCCGTGTGTAATGATCAGGCACAATGAATTAGAATAGAATTAATTTCTAAGAAACGGTGTGCATGAAACAATAGAACAGTGCTTAAAATTGATCCCTAAGTCATAAATCCTAATCTGTGACGTTTGAAGTACATGGTAAAAAATCCGAGTCACGGTCAACATTTTTTGAAGTTTCCGTGTGTAATGATCAGGCACAATGAATTAGAATAGAATTAATTTCTAAGAAACGGTGTGCATGAAACAATAAAAGAGTGCTGAAAATCGAACCCTAATTCATAAATCCTAATCTGTGACGTTTGAAGTACATGCTAAAAAATCCGAGTCACGGTCAACATTTTTTTAGATTTCCGTGGGTAATGATCAGGTATAATGAATTAGAATAGAATTAATTTCTAAGAAACGGTGTGCAGGAAACAATAGAAGAGTGCTTAAAATTGAACCCTAATTCATAAATCCTAATCTGTTACGTTTGAAGTACATGCTAAAAAATCCGAGTCACGGTCAACATTTTTTTAAATTTTCGTGGGTAATGATCAGGTATAATGAATTAAAATAGAATTAATTTCTAAGAAACGATGTGCAGGAAACAATAGAAGAGTGCTTAAAATCGAACCCTAATTCATAAATCCTAATCTGTTACGTTTGAAGTACATGCTAAAAAATCCGAGACACGGTCAACATTTTTTGAAATTTCCGTGTGTAATGATCAGGCACAATGAATTAGAATAGAATTAATTTCTAAGAAACGATGTGCAGGAAACAATAGAAGAGTGCAGAAAATCGAACCCAAATTCATAAATACTAATCTGTGACGTTTGAAGTACATGCTAAAAAATCCGAGTCACGGTCAACATTTTTTTAATTTTCCGATTGTAATGATCAGGCACAATGAATTATAATAGAATTAATTTCTAAGAAACGGTGTGCATGAAACAATAGAAGAGTGCTGAAAATGGAACCCTAATTCATAAATCCTAATCTGTGACGTTTGAAATACATTCTCCAAAATCCGAGTCACGGTCAACATTTTTTTAAATTTCCGTGTGTATTGATCATGCATAATGAATTAGAATAGAATTAATTTCTAAGAAACTGTGTGCAGGAAACAATAGAACAGTGCTGAAAATCGATCCCTAAGTCATAAATCCTAATCTGTGACGTTTGAAGTACATGCTAAAAAATCCGAGTCACGGTCAACATTTTTTGAAGTTTCCGTGTGTAATGATCAGGCACAATGAATTAGAATAGAATTAATTTCTAAGAAACGGTGTGCATGAAACAATAGAAGAGTGCTGAAAATCGAACCCTAATTCATAAATCCTAATCTGTGACGTTTGAAGTACATGCTAAAAAATCCGAGTCACGGTCAACATTTTTTTAAATTTCCGTGGGTAATTATCAGGGATAATGAATTAGAATAGAATTAATTTCTAAGAAACGGTGTGCAGGAAACAATAGAAGAGTGCTTAAAATCGAACCCTAATTCATAAATCCTAATCTGTTACGTTTGAAGTACATGCTAAAAAATCCGAGTCACGGTCAACATTTTTTGAAATTTCCGTGTGTAATGATCAGGAACAATGAATTAGAATAGAATTAATTTCTAAGAAACGGTGTGCAGGAAAAAATAGAAGAGTGCTAAAAATCGAACCCTAATTCATAAACCCTAATCTGTTACGTTTGAAGTACATGCTAAAAAATCTGAGTCACGGTCAACATTTTTTGAAATTTCCGTGCGTAATGATCAGGCACAATGAATTAGAATAGAATTAATTTCTTAGAAACGGTGTGCAGGAAACAATAGAAGAGTGCTTAAAAAAGAACCCTCATTCATAAATCCTAATCTGTTACGTTTGAAGTACATGCTAAAAAATCCGAGTCACGGTCAACATTTTTTTAATTTTCCGATTGTAATTATCAGGCACAATGAATTAGAATAGAATTAATTTCTAAGAAACTGTGTGCAGACAACAAAAGAACAGTGCTGAAAATCGAACCCTAATTCATAAATCCGAATCTGTGACGTTTGAAGTACATGCTAAAAAATCCGAGTCACGGTCAACATTTTTTGAAGTTTCCGTGTGTAATGATCAGGCACAATGAATTAGAATAGAATTAATTTCTAAGAAACGGTGTGCATGAAACAATAGAACAGTGCTGAAAATTGATCCCTAAGTCATAAATCCTAATCTGTGACGTTTGAAGTACATGCTAAAAAATCCGAGTCACGGTCAACATTTTTTGAAGTTTCCGTGTGTAATGATCAGGCACAATGAATTAGAATAGAATTAATTTCTAAGAAACGGTGTGTAGGAAACAATAGAAGAGTGCTAAAAATCGAACCCTAATTCATAAATCCTAATCTGTTACGTTTGAAGTACATGCTAAAAAATCTGAGTCACGGTCAACATTTTTTTAAATTTCCGTGTGTAATGATCAGGCACAATGAATTAGAATAGAATTAATTTCTAAGAAACGGTGTGCAGGAAACAATAGAAGAGTGCTCAAAATCGAACCCTAATTCATAAATCCGAATCTTTTACGTTTGAAGTACATGCTAAAAAATCCGAGTCACGGTCAACATTTTTTTAAATTTCCGTGGGTAATGAATAGGTATAATGAATTAGAATAGAATTAATTTCTAAGAAACGGAGTGCAGGAAACAATAGAAGAGTGCTTAAAATCGAACCCTAATTCATAAATCCTAATCTGTTACGTTTGAAGTACATGCTGAAAAATCCGAGTCACGGTCAACATTTTTTGAAATTTCCGTGTGTAATGATCAGGCAAAATGAATTAGAATAGAATTAATTTCTATGAAACGATGTACAGGAAACAATAGAAGAGTGCTTAAAATCGAACCCTAATTCATAAATCATAATCTGTGACGTTTGAAGTACATGCTAAAAAATCCGAGTCACGATCAACATTTTTTGAAACTTTCGTGTGTAATGATACGGCACAATGAATTATAATAGAATTAATTTCTAATAAACGGTGTGCATGAAACAATAGAAAAGTGATGAAAATGGAACCCTAATTCATAAATCCAAATCTGTGATGTTTGAAATACATTCTCCAAAATCCGAGTCACGGTCAACATTTTTTTAAATTTTCGTGTGTAATGATCATGCATAATGAATTAGAATAGAATTAATTTCTAAGAAACGGTGTGCAGGAAACAATAGAATAGTGCTGAAAATCGAACCCTAATTCATAAATCCTAATCTGTGACGTTTTCTAGTACATGCTAAAAAATCCGAGTCACGGTCAACATTTTTTGAAGTTTCCGTGTGTAATGATCAGGCACAATGAATTAGAATAGAATTAATTTCTAAGAAACGGTGTGCATGAAACAATAGAAGAGTGCTGAAAATCGAACCCTAATTCATTAATCCTAATCTGTGACGTTTGAAGTACATGCTAAAAAATCCGAGTCACGGTCCACATTTTTTTAAATTTCCGTGGGTAATGATCAGTTATAATGAATTAGAATAGAATTAATTTCTAAGAAACGGTGTGCAGGAAACAATAGAAGAGTGCTTAAAATCGAACCCTAATTCATAAATCCTAATCTGTTACGTTTGAAGTACTTGCTAAAAAATCCGAGTAAAGGTCAAAATTTTTTGAAATTTCCGTGTGTAATGATCAGGCACAATGAATTAGAATAGAATTAATTTCTAAGAAACGGTGTGCAGGAAACAATAGAAGAGTGCTAAAAATCGAACCCTAATTCATAAATCCTAATCTGTTACGTTTGAAGTACATGCTAAAAAATATGAGTCACGGTCAACATTTTTTTAAATTTCCGTGTGTAATGATCAGGCACAATAAATTAGAATAGAATTCATTTCTAAGAAACGGTGTGCATGAAAGAATTGAAGAGTGATGAAAATCGAACGCTAATTCAGAAATCCTAATCAGTTACATTTGAAGTACATGCTAAAAAATCCGAGTCACGGTCAACATTTTTTCAAATTGCCGTGTGTAATGATGAGGCCCAATGAATTAGAATATAATTAATTTCTAAGAAACGGTGTGCAGGAAACAATAGAAGAGTGCTGAAAATCGAACCTTCATTCATAAAACCTAATCTGTTACGTTTGAAGTACATGCTAAAAAATCCGAGTCACGGTCAACATTTTTTTAAATTTTCGTGTGTAATGATCAGGCACAATGAATTAGAATAGAATTAATTTCTAAGAAACGGTGTGCATGAAACAATAGAAGAGTGCTTAAAATCGAACCCTAATTTATAAAAACTAATCTGTTACGTTTGAAGTACATGCTAAAAAATCGGATTCACGGTCAACATGTTTTGAAATTTTCGTGTTTAATGATTAGGCACAATGAATTAGAATAGCATTAATTTCTAAGAAACGATGTGCAGGAAACAATAGAAGAGTGCAGAAAATCGAACCCTAATTCATAAATATTAATCTGTGACGTTTGAAGTACATGCTAAAAAATTCGAGTCACGGTCAACATTTTTTTAAATTTCCGTGTGTAATGATCAGACACAATGAATTAGAATAGAATTAATTTCTAAGAAACGGTGTGCAGGAAACAATAGAAGAGTGCTGAAAATCGAACCCTAATTCATAAATCATAATCTGTGACGTTTGAAGTACATGCTAAAAAATCCGAGTCACGGTCAAGATTTTTTGAAATTTTCGTGTGTTGATAAGGCACAATGAATTAGAATAGAATTAGTTTCTTAGAAACGGTGTGCAGGAAACAATAGAAAAGTTCTTAAAATCGAACCATAATTCATAAAACCTAATCTGTTACGTTTGAAGTACATGCTAAAAAATCCGAGTCACGGTCAACATTTTTTTAAATTTCCGTGGGTAATGATCAGGTATAATGAATTAGAATATGAAATTAATTTCTAAGAAACGGTGTGCAGGAAACAATAGAAGAGTGCTTAAAATCAAACCCTAATTCATAAATCCTAATCTGTTACGTTTGAAGTACTTGCTAAAAAATCCGAGTCACGGTCAACATTTTTTGAAATTTCCGTGTGTAATGATCAGGCACAATGAATTAGAATAGAATTAATTTCTAAGAAACGGTGTGCAGGAAACAATAGAAGAGTGCTAAAAATCCAACCCTAATTCATAAATCCTAATCTGTTACGTTTGAAGTACATGCTAAAAAATCCGAGTCACGGTCAACATTTTTTGAAGTTTCCGTGTGTAATGATCAGGCACAATGAATTAGAATAGAATTAATTTCTAAGAAACGATGTGCATGAAACAATAGAAGAGTGCAGAAAATCAAACCCTAATTCATAAATCCTAATCGGTGACGTTCGAAGTACATGCTAAAAAATCCGAGTCACGGTCAACATTTTTTGAAATTTTCGTGTGTTGATCAGGCACAATGAATTAGAATAGAATTAGTTTCTAAGAAACGGTGTACAGGAAACAGTAGAAAAGTGCTTAAAATCGAACCTTAATTCATAAAACCTAATCTGTTACGTTTGAAGTACATGCTAAAAAATCCGAGTCACGGTCAACATTTTTTTAAATTTTCGTGTGTAATGATCAGGCACAATGAATTAGAATAGAATTAATTTCTAAGAAACAGTGTGCATGAAACAATAGAAGAGTGCTTAAAATCGAACCCTAATTTATAAAAACTAATCTGTTACGTTTGAAGTACATGCTAAAAAATCGGATTCACGGTCAACATGTTTTGAAATTTTCGTGTGTAATGATTAGGCACAATGAATTAGAATAGCATTAATTTCTAAGAAACGATGTGCAGGAAACAATAGAAGAGTGCAGAAAATCGAACCCTAATTCATAAATACTAATCTGTGACGTTTGAAGTACATGCTAAAAAATTCGAGTCACGGTCAACATTTTTTTAATTTTCCGTGTGTAATGATCAGGCACAATGAATTAGAATAGAATTAATTTCTAAGAAACGGTGTGCAGGAAACAATAGAAGAGTGCTGAAAATCGAACCCTATTTCATAAATCATAATTTGTGACGTTTGAAGTACATGCTAAAAAATCCGAGTCACGGTCAAGATTTTTTGAAATTTTCGTTTGTTGATCAGGCACAATGATTTAGAATAAAATTAGTTTCTTAGAAACGGTGTGCAGGAAACAATAGAAAAGTTCTTAAAATCGAACCTTAATTCATAAAACCTAATCTGTTACGTTTGAAGTACATGCTAAAAAATCCGAGTCACGGTCAACATTTTTTGAAACTTTCGTGTGTAATGAGCAGGCACAATGAATTATAATAGAATTAATTTCTAAGAAACGGTGTGCATGAAACAATTGAAGAGTGATGTAAATCGAACGCTAATTCAGAAATCCTAATCAGTTACATTTGAAGTACATGCTAAAAAATCCGAGTCACGGTCAACATTTTTTTAAATTTCCGTGTGTAATGATCAGGCATAACGAATTAGAATAGAATTAGTTTCTAAGAAACGGTGTGCAGGAAACAGTAGAAAAGTGCTTAAAATCGAACCTTAATTCATAAAACCTAATCTGTTACGTTTGAAGTACATGCTAAAAAATCCGAGTCACGGTCAAGATTTTTTTAAATTTTCGTGTGTAATGATCAGGCACAATGAATTAGAATAGAATTAATTTCTAAGAAACGGTGTGCATGAAACAATAGAAGAGTGCTTAAAATCGAACCCTAATTCATAAAAACTAATCTGTTACGTTTGAAGTACATGCTAAAAAATCGGATTCACGGTCAACATGTTTTGAAATTTTCGTGTGTAATGATTTGGCACAATGAATTAGAATAGCATTAATTTCTAAGAAACGATGTGCAGGAAACAATAGAAGAGTGCAGAAAATCGAACCCTAAGTCATAAATACTAATCTTTGACGTTTGAAGTACATGCTAAAAAATCCGAGTCACAGTCAACATTTTTTTAATTTTCCGTGTGTAATGATCAGGCACAATGAATTAGAATAGAATTAATTTCTAAGAAACGGTGTGGAGGAAACAATAGAAGAGTGCTGAAAATCGAACCCTAATTCATAAATTATAATCTGTGACATTTGAAGTACATGCTAAAAAATCCGAGTCACGGTCAAGATTTTTTGAAATTTTCGTTTGTTGATCAGGCACAATGATTTAGAATAAAATTAGTTTCTTAGAAACGGTGTGCAGGAAACAATAGAAAAGTTCTTAAAATCGAACCTTAATTCATAAAACCTAATCTGTTACGTTTGAAGTACATGCTAAAAAATCCGAGTCACGGTCAACATTTTTTGAAACTTTCGTGTGTAATGAGCAGGCACAATGAATTATAATAGAATTGATTTCTAAGAAACGGTGTGCATGAAACAATTGAAGAGTGATGAAAATCGAACGCTAATTCAGAAATCCTAATCAGTTACATTTGAAGTACATGCTAAAAAATCCGAGTCACGGTCAACATTTTTTGAAATTTGCGTGTGTAATGATCAGGCATAACGAATTAGAATAGAATTAATTTCTAAGAAACTGTGTGCAGGAAACAATAGAACAGTGCTGAAAATCGAACCCTAATTCATAAATCCTAATCTGTGACGTTTGAAGTACATGCTAAAAAATCCGAGTCACGGTCAATATTTTTTGAAATTTCCGTATGTAATGATCAGGCATAATGAATTATTATAGACTTAATTTCTAAGAAACTCTGTGCAGGAAACAATAGAACAGTGCTGAAAATCGAACCCTAATTCATAAATCCTAATCTGTAACGTTTGAAGTACATGCTAAAAAATCCGAGTCACGGTCAACATTTTTTGAAGTTTCCGTGTGTAATGATCAGGCACAATGAATTAGAATAGAATTAATTTCTAAGAAACGGTGTGCATGAAACAATAGAAGAGTGCAGAAAATCGAACCCTAATTCATAAATCCTAATCTGTGACGCTTGAAGTACATGCTAAAAAATCCGAGTCACGGTCAACATTTTTTGAAATTTTCATGTGTAATTATCAGGCACAATGAATTAGAATAGAATTAATTTCTAAGAAACGGTGTGCATGAAACAATAGAAGAGTGCTGAAAATCGAACCCTAATTCATAAATCCTAATCTGTGACGTTTGAAGTACATGCTAAAAAATCCGAGTCACGGTCAACATTTTTTTAAATTTCCGTGGGTAATGATCAGGTATAATGAATTAGAATAGAATTAATTTCTAAGAAACGGTGTGCAGGAAACAATAGAAGAGTGAATAGAATCGAACCCTAATTCATAAATCCTAATCTGTTACGTTTGAAGTACATGCTAAAAAATCCGAGTCACGGTCAACATTTTTTAAAATTTCCGTTCGTAATGATCAGGCACAATGAATTAGAATAGAATTAATTTCTATGAAACGATGTGCAGGAAACAATAGAGGAGTGCTTAAAATCGAACCCTAATTCATAAATCATAATCTGTGACGTTTGAAGTACATGCTAAAAAATCCGAGTCACGGTCAACATTTCTTTAAATTTCCGTGTGTAATGATCAGGCACAATGAATTAGAATAGAATTCATTTCTAAGAAACGGTGTGCATGAAACAATTGAAGAGTGATGAAAACCGAACGCTAATTGAGAAATCCTAATCAGTTACATTTGAAGTACATGCTAAAAAATCCGAGTCACGGTCAACATCTTTTAAAATTTCCGTGTGTAATGATCAGGCATAATGAATTAGAGTAGAATTAATTTCTAAGAAACTGTGTGCAGGAAACAATAGAACAGTGCTGAAAATCGAACCCTTATTCATAAATCCTAATCTGTGACGTTTGAAGTACATGCTAAAAAATCCGAGTCACGGTCAACATTTTTTGAAGTTTCCGTGTGTAATGATCAGGCACAATGAATTAAAATAGAATTAATTTCTAAGAAACGGTGTTCATGAAACAATCGAAGAGTGCTGAAAATTGAACCCTAATTAATAAATCATAATCTGAGACATTTGAAGTACATGCTAAAAAATCCGAGTCACGGTCAACATTTTTTTAAATTTCCGTGTGTAAAGATCAGGCACAATGAATTAGCATAGAATTAATTTCTAAGAAACGGTGTGCATGAAACAATAGAAGAGTGCAGACAATCGAACCCTAATTCATAAATACTAATCTGTGACGATTGAAGTACATGCTAAAAAATTCGAGTCACGGTCAACATTTTTTTAAATTTCCGTGTGTAATGATCAGGCACAATGAATTAGAATAGAATTCATTTCTAAGAAACGGTGTGCATGAAACAATTGAAGAGTGATGAAAATCGAACCCTAATTCATAAATCCTAATCAGTTACATTTGAAGTACATGCTAAAAAATCCGAGTCACGGTCAACATTTTTTGAAATTTCCGTGTGTAATCATCACGCACAATGAATTAGAATAGAATTAATTTCTAAGAAACGGTGTGCATGAAAAAATAGAAGAGTGCTTAAAATCGAACCCTAATTCATAAAAACTAATCTGTTACGTTTGAAGTACATGCTAAAAAATCCGAATCACGGTCAACATTTTTTTAAATTTCCGTGTGTAATGATCAGGCACAATGAATTAGAATAGAATTCATTTCTAAGAAACGGTGTGCATGAAACAATTGAAGAGTGATGAAAATCGAACGCTAATTCAGAAATCCTAATCAGTTACATTTGAAGTACATGCTAAAAAATCCGAGTCACGGTCAACATTTTTTGAAATTTCAGTGTGTAATGATCAGGCATAATGAATTAGAATAGAATTAATTTCTAAGAAACTGTGTGCAGGAAACAATAGAACAGTGCTGAAAATCGAACCCTAATTCATAAATCCTAATCTGTGACATTTGAAGTACATGCTAAAAAATCCGAGTCACGGTCAACATTTTTTTAATTTTCCGTGTGTAATGATCAGGCACAATGAATTAGAATAGAATTAATTTCTAAGAAACGGTGTGCAGGAAACAATAGAAGAGTGCTGAAAATCGAACCCTAATTCATAAATCCTAATCTGTGACGTTTGAAGTACATGCTAAAAAATCCGAGTCACGGTCAACATTTTTTGAAATTTTCGTGTGTTAATCAGGCACAATGAATTAGAATAGAATTAGTTTTTAAGAAACGGTGTACAGGAAACAATAGAAAAGTGCTTAAAATCGAACCCTAATTCATAAAAATTAATCTGTTACGTTTGAAGTACATGCTAAAAAATCCGATTCACGGTCAACATTTTTTGAAATTTTCGTGTGTAATGATTAGGCACAATGAATTAGAATAGAGTTAATTTCTAAGAAACGGTGTGCAGGAAACAATAGAAGAGTGCTTAAAATCGAACCCTAATTCATAAATCCTAATCTGTTACGTTTGAAGTACATGCTAAAAAATCCGAGTCATGGTCAAGATTTGTTTAAATTTCCGTGTGTAATGATCAGGCATAATGAATTAGAATAGAATTAATTTCTAAGAAACTGTGTGCAGGAAACAATAGAACAGTGCTGAAAATCGAACCCTAATTCATAAATCCTAATCTGTGACGTTTGAAGTACATGCTAAAAAATCCGAATCACGGTCAACATTTTTTGAAGTTTCCGTGTGTAATGATCAGGCACAATGAATTAGAATAGAATTAATTTCTAAGAAACTGTGTGCATGAAACAATAGAAGAGTGCAGAAAATCGAACCCTAATTCATAAATCCTAATCTGTGACGTTTGAAGTACATGCTAAAAAATCCGAGTCACGGTCAACATTTTTTGAAATTTCGTGTGTTAATCAGGCACAATGAATTAGAATAGAATTAGTTTTTAAGAAACGGTGTGCAGGAAACAATAGAAAAGTGCTTAAAATCGAACCCTAATTCATAAAAATTAATCTGTTACGTTTGAAGTACATGCTAAAAAATCCGATTCACGGTCAACATTTCTTGAAATTTTCGTGTGTAATGATTAGGCACAATGAATTAGAATAGAGTTAATTTCTAAGAAACGGTGTGCAGGAAACAATAGAAGAGTGCTTAAAATCGAACCCTAATTCATAAAAACTAATCTGTTACGTTTGAAGTACATGCTAAAAAATCCGAGTCACGGTCAAGATTTTTTTAAATTTCCGTGTGTAATGATCACGCCCAATGAATTAGAATATAATTAATTTCTAAGAAACGGTGTGCATGAAACAATAGAAGAGTGCTGAAAATCGAACCTTAATTCCTAAATCCTAATCTGTTACGTTTGAAGTACATGCTAAAAAATCCGAGTCACGGTCAAGATTTTTTTTAAATTTCCGTGTGTAATGATCAGGCATAATGAATTAGAATAGAATTAATTTCTAAAAAACCTGTGTGCAGGAAACAATAGAATAGTGCTGAAAATCGAACCCTAATTCATAAATCCTAATCTGTGACGTTTGAAGTACATGCTAAAAAATCCGAGTCACGGTCAACATTTTTTGAAATTTCCGTGTGTAATGATCAGGCACAATGAATTAGAATAGAATTAATTTCTATGAAACGATGTGCAGGAAACAATTGAAGAGTGCTGAAAATCGAACCCTAATTCATAAATCCTAATCTGTGACGTTTGAAGTACATGCTAAAAAATCCGAGTCACGGTCAACATTTGTTGAAATTTTCGTGTGTAATGATCAGGCACAATGAATTATATAAAATTAATTTCTAAGAAACGGTGTGGAGGAAACAATAGAAGAGTGCTGAAAATCGAACCCTAATTCATAAATTCTAATCTGTGACGTTTGAAGTACATGTTAAAAAATCCGAGTCACGGTCAATATTTTTTTAAATTACCGTGTGTAATGATCAGGCACAATGAATTAGAATAGAATTAAATTTCTATGAAACGATGTGCAGGAAACAATAGAAGAGTGCTTAAAATCGAACCCTAATTCATAAATCATAAACTGTGACGTTTGAAGTACATGCTAAAAAATCCGAGTCACGGTCAACATTTTTTTAAATTTCCGTGTGTAATGATCAGGCACAATGAATTAGAATAGAATTCATTTCTAAGAAACGGTGTGCATGAAACAATTGAAGAGTGATGAAAATCGAACGCTAATTCAGAAATCCTAATCAGTTACATTTGAAGTACATGCTAAAAAATCCGAGTCACGGTCAACATCTTTTAAAATTTCCGTGTGTAATGATCAGGCATAATGAATTAGAATAGAATTAATTTCTAAGAAACTGTGTGCAGAAAACAATAGAACAGTGCTGAAAATCGAACCCTTATTCATAAATCCTAATCTGTGACGTTTGAAGTACATGCTAAAAAATCCGAGTCACGGTCAACATTTTTTGAAGTTTCCGTGTGTAATGATCAGGCACAATGAATTAGAATAGAATTAATTTCTAAGAAACGGTGTTCATGAAACAATCGAAGAGTGCTGAAAATTGAACCCTAATTCATAAATCATAATCTGAGACGTTTGAAGTACATGCTAAAAAATCCGAGTCACGGTCAACATTTTTTTAAATTTCCGTGTGTAAAGATCAGGCACAATGAATTAGCATAGAATTAATTTCTAAGAAACGGTGTGCATGAAACAATAGAAGAGTGCAGACAATCGAACCCTAATTCATAAATACTAATCTGTGACGTTTGAAGTACATGCTAAAAAATCCGAGTCACGATCAACAAATTTTTGAAATTTCCGTGTGTAATCATCAGGCACAATGAATTAGAATAGAATTAATTTCTAAGAAAGGGTTTCATGAAAAAATAGAAGAGTGCTTAAAATCGAACCCTAATTCATAAAAACTAATTTGTTACGTTTGAAGTACATGCTAAAAAATCCGAGTCACGGTCAACATCTTTTAAAATTTCCGTGTGTAATGATCAGGCATAATGAATTAGAATAGAATTAATTTCTAAGAAACTGTGTGCAGGAAACAATAGAACAGTGCTGAAAATCGAACCCTTATTCATAAATCCTAATCTGTGACGTTTGAAGTACATGCTAAAAAATCCGAGTCACGGTCAACATTTTTTGAAGTTTCCGTGTGTAATGATCAGGCACAATGAATTAGAATAGAATTAATTTCTAAGAAACGGTGTTCATGAAACAATCGAAGAGTGCTGAAAGATGAACCCTAATTCATAAATCATAATCTGAGACGTTTGAAGTACATGCTAAAAAATCCGAGTCACGGTCAACATTTTTTTAAATTTCCGTGTGTAAAGATCAGGCACAATGAATTAGCATAGAATTAATTTCTAAGAAACGGTGTGCATGAAACAATAGAAGAGTGCAGACAATTGAACCCTAATTCATAAATACTAATCTGTGACGTTTGAAGTACATGCTAAAAAATCCGAGTCACGGTCAACATTTTTTGAAATTTCCGTGTGTAATCATCACGCACAATGAATTAGAATAGAATTAATTTCTAAGAAAGGGTTTCATGAAAAAATAGAAGAGTGCTTAAAATCGAACCCTAATTCATAAAAACTAATCTGTTACGTTTGAAGTACATGCTAAAAAATCCGAGTCACGGTCAACATTTTTTTAAATTTCCGTGTGTAATGATCAGGCACAATGAATTAGAATAGAATTCATTTCTAAGAAACGGTGTGCATGAAACAATTGAAGAGTGATGAAAATCGAACGCTAATTCAGAAATCCTAATCAGTTACATTTGAAGTACATGCTAAAAAATCCGAGTCACGGTCAACATTTTTTGAAATTTCCGTGTGTAATGATCAGGCATAATGAATTAGAATAGAATTAATTTCTAAGAAACTGTGTGCAGGAAACAATAGAACAGTGCTGAGAATCGAACCCTAATTCATAAATCCTAATCTGTGACGTTTGAAGTACATGCTAAAAAATCCAAGTCACGGTCAACATTTTTTGAAGTTTCCGTGTGTAATGATCAGGCACAATGAATTAGAATAGAATTAATTTCTAAGAAACTGTGTGCATGAAACAATAGAAGAGTGCAGAAAATCGAACCCTAATTCATAAATCCTAATCTGTGACGTTTGAAGTACATGCTAAAAAATCCGAGTCACGGTCAACATTTTTTGAAATTTTCGTGTGTTAATCAGGCACAATGAATTAGAATAGAATTAGTTTTTAAGAAACGGTGTGCAGGAAACAATAGAAAAGTGCTTAAAATCGAACCCTAATTCATAAAAATTAATCTGTTACGTTTGAAGTACATGCTAAAAAATCCGATTCACGGTCAACATTTTTTGAAATTTTCGTGTGTAATGATTAGGCACAATGAATTAGAATAGAGTTAATTTCTAAGAAACGGTGTGCAGGAAACAATAGAAGAGTGCTTAAAATCGAACCCTAATTCATAAAAACTAATCTGTTACGTTTGAAGTACATGCTAAAAAATCCGAGTCACGGTCAAGATTTTTTTAAATTTCCGTGTGTAATGATCACGCCCAATGAATTAGAATATAATTAATTTCTAAGAAACAGTGTGCATTAAACAATAGAAGAGTGCTGAAAATAGAACCCTAATTCATAAAACCTAATCTGTTACGTTTGAAGTACATGCTAAAAAATCCGAGTCACGGTCAACATTTTTTTAAATTTACGTGTGTAATGATCAGGCACAATGAATTAGAATAGAATTAATTTCTAAGAAACGGTGTGCATGAAAAAATAGAAGAGTGCTTAAAATCGAACCCTAATTCATAAAAACTAATCTGTTACGTTTGAAGTACATGCAAAAAAATCCGATTCACGGTCAACATTTTTTGAAATTTTCGTGTGTAATGATTAGGCACAATGAATTAGAATAGAATTAATTTCTAAGAAACGGTGTGCAGGAAGCAATAGAAGAGTGCTTAAAATCGAACCCTAATTCATAAATCCTAATCTGTTACGTTTGAAGTACATGCTAAAAAATCCGAGTCACGGTCAACATTTTTTTAAATTTCCGTGTGTAATGATCAGGCATAATGAATTAGAATAGAATTAATTTCTAAAAAACTGTGTGCAGGAAACAATAGAATAGTGCTGAAATCGAACCCTAATTCATAAATCCTAATCTGTGACGTTTGAAGTAAATGCTAAAAAATCCGAGTCACGGTCAACATTTTTTGAAGTTTCCGTGTGTAATGATCAGGCACAATGAATTAGAATAGAATTAATTTCTAAGAAACGGTGTTCATGAAACAATCGAAGAGTGCTGAAAATTGAACCCTAATTCATAAATCATAATCTGAGACGTTTGAAGTACATGCTAAAAAATCCGAGTCACGGTCAACATTTTTTTAAATTTCCGTGTGTAAAGATCAGGCACAATGAATTAGCATAGAATTAATTTGTAAGAAACGGTGTGCATGAAACAATAGAAGAGTGCAGACAATCGAACCCTAATTTATAAATACTAATCTGTGACGTTTGAAGTACATGCTAAAAAATCCGAGTCACGGTCAACAAATTTTTGAAATTTCCGTGTGTAATCATCAGGCACAATGAATTAGAATAGAATTAATTTCTAAGAAAGGGTTTCATGAAAAAATAGAAGAGTGCTTAAAATCGAACCCTAATTCATAAAAACTAATTTGTTACGTTTGAAGTACATGCTAAAAAATCCGAGTCACGGTCAACATCTTTTAAAATTTCCGTGTGTAATGATCAGGCATAATGAATTAGAATAGAATTAATTTCTAAGAAACTGTGTGCAGGAAACAATAGAACAGTGCTGAAAATCGAACCCTTATTCATAAATCCTAATCTGTGACGTTTGAAGTACATGCTAAAAAATCCGAGTCACGGTCAACATTTTTTGAAGTTTCCGTGTGTAATGATCAGGCACAATGAATTAGAATAGAATTAATTTCTAAGAAACGGTGTTCATGAAACAATCGAAGAGTGCTGAAAATTGAACCCTAATTCATAAATCATAATCTGAGACGTTTGAAGTACATGCTAAAAAATCCGAGTCACGGTCAACATTTTTTTAAATTTCAGTGTGTAAAGATCAGGCACAATGAATTAGCATAGAATTAATTTCTAAGAAACGGTGTGCATGAAACAATAGAAGAGTGCAGACAATCGAACCCTAATTCATAAATACTAATCTGTGACGTTTGAAGTACATGCTAAAAAATCCGAGTCACGGTCAACATTTTTTGAAATTTCCGTGTGTAATCATCAGGCACAATGAATTAGAATAGAATTAATTTCTAAGAAAGGGTTTCATGAAAAAATAGAAGAGTGCTTAAAATCGAACCCTAATTCATAAAAACTAATCTGTTACGTTTGAAGTACATGCTAAAAAATCCGAGTCACGGTCAACATTTTTTTAAATTTCCGTGTGTAATGATCAGGCACAATGAATTAGAATAGAATTCATTTCTAAGAAACGGTGTGCATGAAACAATTGAAGAGTGATGAAAATCGAACGCTAATTCAGAAATCCTAATCAGTTACATTTGAAGTACATGCTAAAAAATCCGAGTCACGGTCAACATTTTTTGAAATTTCCGTGTGTAATGATCAGGCATAATGAATTAGAATAGAATTAATTTCTAAGAAACTGTGTGCAGGAAACAATAGAACAGTGCTGAAAATCGAACCCTAATTCATAAATCCTAATCTGTGACGTTTGAAGTACATGCTAAAAAATCCAAGTCACGGTCAACATTTTTTGAAGTTTCCGTGTGTAATGATCAGGCACAATGAATTAGAATAGAATTAATTTCTAAGAAACGGTGTTCATGAAACAATCGAAGAGTGCTGAAAATTGAACCCTAATTCATAAATCATAATCTGAGACGTTTGAAGTACATGCTAAAAAATCCGAGTCACGGTCAACATTTTTTTAAATTTCCGTGTGTAAAGATCAGGCACAATGAATTAGCATAGAATTAATTTGTAAGAAACGGTGTGCATGAAACAATAAAAGAGTGCAGACAATCGAACCCTAATTCATAAATACTAATCTGTGACGTTTGAAGTACATGCTAAAAAATCCGAGTCACGGTCAACAAATTTTTGAAATTTCCGTGTGTAATCATCAGGCACAATGAATTAGAATAGAATTAATTTCTAAGAAAGGGTTTCATGAAAAAATAGAAGAGTGCTTAAAATCGAACCCTAATTCATAAAAACTAATTTGTTACGTTTGAAGTACATGCTAAAAAATCCGAGTCACGGTCAACATCTTTTAAAATTTCCGTGTGTAATGATCAGGCATAATGAATTAGAATAGAATTAATTTCTAAGAAACTGTGTGCAGGAAACAATAGAACAGTGCTGAAAATCGAACCCTTATTCATAAATCCTAATCTGTGACGTTTGAAGTACATGCTAAAAAATCCGAGTCACGGTCAACATTTTTTGAAGTTTCCGTGTGTAATGATCAGGCACAATGAATTAGAATAGAATTAATTTCTAAGAAACGGTGTTCATGAAACAATCGAAGAGTGCTGAAAGATGAACCCTAATTCATAAATCATAATCTGAGACGTTTGAAGTACATGCTAAAAAATCCGAGTCACGGTCAACATTTTTTTAAATTTCCGTGTGTAAAGATCAGGCACAATGAATTAGCATAGAATTAATTTCTAAGAAACGGTGTGCATGAAACAATAGAAGAGTGCAGACAATTGAACCCTAATTCATAAATACTAATCTGTGACGTTTGAAGTACATGCTAAAAAATCCGAGTCACGGTCAACATTTTTTGAAATTTCCGTGTGTAATCATCACGCACAATGAATTAGAATAGAATTAATTTCTAAGAAAGGGTTTCATGAAAAAATAGAAGAGTGCTTAAAATCGAACCCTAATTCATAAAAACTAATCTGTTACGTTTGAAGTACATGCTAAAAAATCCGAGTCACGGTCAACATTTTTTTAAATTTCCGTGTGTAATGATCAGGCACAATGAATTAGAATAGAATTCATTTCTAAGAAACGGTGTGCATGAAACAATTGAAGAGTGATGAAAATCGAACGCTAATTCAGAAATCCTAATCAGTTACATTTGAAGTACATGCTAAAAAATCCGAGTCACGGTCAACATTTTTTGAAATTTCCGTGTGTAATGATCAGGCATAATGAATTAGAATAGAATTAATTTCTAAGAAACTGTGTGCAGGAAACAATAGAACAGTGCTGAGAATCGAACCCTTATTCATAAATCCTAATCTGTGACGTTTGAAGTACATGCTAAAAAATCCGAGTCACGGTCAACATTTTTTTAAATTTCCGTGTGTAATGATCAGGCACAATGAATTAGAATAGAATTCATTTCTAAGAAACGGTGTGCATGAAACAATTGAAGAGTGATGAAAATCGAACGCTAATTCAGAAATCCTAATCAGTTACATTTGAAGTACATGCTAAAAAATCCGAGTCACGGTCAACATTTTTTGAAATTTCCGTGTGTAATGATCAGGCATAATGAATTAGAATAGAATTAATTTCTAAGAAACTGTGTGCAGGAAACAATAGAACAGTGCTGAAAATCGAACCCTTATTCATAAATCCTAATCTGTGACGTTTGAAGTACATGCTAAAAAATCCGAGTCACGGTCAACATTTTTTTAAATTTCCGTGTGTAATGATCAGGCACAATGAATTAGAATAGAATTCATTTCTAAGAAACGGTGTGCATGAAACAATTGAAGAGTGATGAAAATCGAACGCTAATTCAGAAATCCTAATCAGTTACATTTGAAGTACATGCTAAAAAATCCGAGTCACGGTCAACATTTTTTGAAATTTCCGTGTGTAATGATCAGGCATAATGAATTAGAATAGAATTAATTTCTAAGAAACTGTGTGCAGGAAACAATAGAACAGTGCTGAAAATCGAACCCTAATTTATAAATCCTAATCTGTGACGTTTGAAGTACATGCTAAAAAATCCAAGTCACGGTCAACATTTTTTGAAGTTTCCGTGTGTAATGATCAGGCACAATGAATTAGAATAGAATTAATTTCTAAGAAACGGTGTTCATGAAACAATCGAAGAGTGCTGAAAATTGAACCCTAATTCATAAATCATAATCTGAGACGTTTGAAGTACATGCTAAAAAATCCGAGTCACGGTCAACATTTTTTTAAATTTCCGTGTGTAAAGATCAGGCACAATGAATTAGCATAGAATTAATTTGTAAGAAACGGTGTGCATGAAACAATAAAAGAGTGCAGACAATCGAACCCTAATTCATAAATACTAATCTGTGACGTTTGAAGTACATGCTAAAAAATCCGAGTCACGGTCAACAAATTTTTGAAATTTCCGTGTGTAATCATCAGGCACAATGAATTAGAATAGAATTAATTTCTAAGAAAGGGTTTCATGAAAAAATAGAAGAGTGCTTAAAATCGAACCCTAATTCATAAAAACTAATTTGTTACGTTTGAAGTACATGCTAAAAAATCCGAGTCACGGTCAACATGTTTTAAAATTTCCGTGTGTAATGATCAGGCATAATGAATTAGAATAGAATTAATTTCTAAGAAACTGTGTGCAGGAAACAATAGAACAGTGCTGAAAATCGAACCCTTATTCATAAATCCTAATCTGTGACGTTTGAAGTACATGCTAAAAAATCCGAGTCACGGTCAACATTTTTTGAAGTTTCCGTGTGTAATGATCAGGCACAATGAATTAGAATAGAATTAATTTCTAAGAAACGGTGTTCATGAAACAATCGAAGAGTGCTGAAAATTGAACCCTAATTCATAAATCATAATCTGAGACGTTTGAAGTACATGCTAAAAAATCCGAGTCACGGTCAACATTTTTTTAAATTTCCGTGTGTAAAGATCAGGCACAATGAATTAGCATAGAATTAATTTCTAAGAAACGGTGTGCATGAAACAATAGAAGAGTGCAGACAATCGAACCCTAATTCATAAATACTAATCTGTGACGTTTGAAGTACATGCTAAAAAATCCGAGTCACGGTCAACATTTTTTGAAATTTCCGTGTGTAATCATCAGGCACAATGAATTAGAATAGAATTAATTTCTAAGAAAGGGTTTCATGAAAAAATAGAAGAGTGCTTAAAATCGAACCCTAATTCATAAAAACTAATCTGTTACGTTTGAAGTACATGCAAAAAAATCCGATTCACGGTCAACATTTTTTGAAATTTTCGTGTGTAATGATTAGGCACAATGAATTAGAATAGAATTAATTTCTAAGAAACGGTGTGCAGGAAACAATAGAAGAGTGCTTAAAATCGAACCCTAATTCATAAATCCTAATCTGTTACGTTTGAAGTACATGCTAAAAAATCCGAGTCACGGTCAACATTTTTTTAAATTTCCGTGTGTAATGAGCAGGCATAATGAATTAGAATAGAATTAATTTCTAAAAAACTGTGTGCAGGAAACAATAGAATAGTGCTGAAATCGAACCCTAATTCATAAATCCTAATCTGTGACGTTTGAAGTACATGCTAAAAAATCCGAGTCACGGTCAACAAATTTTTGAAATTTCCGTGTGTATTCATCAGGCACAATGAATTAGAATAGAATTAATTTCTAAGAAAGGGTTTCATGAAAAAATAGAAGAGTGCTTAAAATCGAACCCTAATTCATAAAAACTAATTTGTTACGTTTGAAGTACATGCTAAAAAATCCGAGTCACGGTCAACATGTTTTAAAATTTCCGTGTGTAATGATCAGGCATAATGAATTAGAATAGAATTAATTTCTAAGAAACTGTGTGCAGGAAACAATAGAACAGTGCTGAAAATCGAACCCTTATTCATAAATCCTAATCTGTGACGTTTGAAGTACATGCTAAAAAATCCGAGTCACGGTCAACATTTTTTGAAGTTTCCGTGTGTAATGATCAGGCACAATGAATTAGAATATAATTAATTTCTAAGAAACGGTGTTCATGAAACAATCGAAGAGTGCTGAAAATTGAACCCTAATTCATAAATCATAATCTGAGACGTTTGAAGTACATGCTAAAAAATCCGAGTCACGGTCAACATTTTTTTAAATTTCCGTGTGTAAAGATCAGGCACAATGAATTAGCATAGAATTAATTTCTAAGAAACGGTGTGCATGAAACAATAGAAGAGTGCAGACAATCGAACCCTAATTCATAAATACTAATCTGTGACGTTTGAAGTACATGCTAAAAAATCCGAGTCACGGTCAACATTTTTTGAAATTTCCGTGTGTAATCATCAGGCACAATGAATTAGAATAGAATTAATTTCTAAGAAAGGGTTTCATGAAAAAATAGAAGAGTGCTTAAAATCGAACCCTAATTCATAAAAACTAATCTGTTACGTTTGAAGTACATGCTAAAAAATCCGAGTCACGGTCAACATTTTTTTAAATTTCCGTGTGTAATGATCAGGCACAATGAATTAGAATAGAATTCATTTCTAAGAAACGGTGTGCATGAAACAATTGAAGAGTGATGAAAATCGAACGCTAATTCAGAAATCCTAATCAGTTACATTTGAAGTACATGCTAAAAAATCCGAGTCACGGTCAACATTTTTTGAAGTTTCCGTGTGTAATGATCAGGCACAATGAATTAGAATAGAATTAATTTCTAAGAAACTGTGTGCATGAAACAATAGAAGAGTGCAGAAAATCGAACCCTAATTCATAAATCCTAATCTGTGACGTTTGAAGTACATGCTAAAAAATCCGAGTCACGGTCAACATTTGTTTAAATTTCCGTGTGTAATGATCAGGCATAATGAATTAGAATAGAATTAATTTCTAAGAAACGGTGTGCATGAAACAATAGAAGAGTGCAGAAAATCGAACCCTAATTCATAAATCCTAATCTGTGACGTTTGAAGTACATGCTAAAAAATCCGAGTCACGGTCAACATTTTTTGAAATTTTCGTGTGTTAATCAGGCACAATGAATTAGAATAGAATTAGTTTTTAAGAAACGGTGTGCAGGAAACAATAGAAAAGTGCTTAAAATCGAACCCTAATTCATAAAAATTAATCTGTTACGTTTGAAGTACATGCTAAAAAATCCGATTCACGGTCAACATTTTTTGAAATTTTCGTGTGTAATGATTAGGCACAATGAATTAGAATAGAGTTAATTTCTAAGAAACGGTGTGCAGGAAACAATAGAAGAGTGCTTAAAATCGAACCCTAATTCATAAAAACTAATCTGTTACGTTTGAAGTACATGCTAAAAAATCCGAGTCACGGTCAAGATTTTTTTAAATTTCCGTGTGTAATGATCACGCCCAATGAATTAGAATATAATTAATTTCTAAGAAACAGTGTGCATGAAACAATAGAAGAGTGCTGAAAATCGAACCTTAATTCATAAAACCTAATCTGTTACGTTTGAAGTACATGCTAAAAAATCCGAGTCACGGTCAACATTTTTTTAAATTTACGTGTGTAATGATCAGGCACAATGAATTAGAATAGAATTAATTTCTAAGAAACGGTGTGCATGAAAAAATAGAAGAGTGCTTAAAATCGAACCCTAATTCATAAAAACTAATCTGTTACGTTTGGAGTACATGCAAAAAAATCCGATTCACGGTCAACATTTTTTGAAATTTTCGTGTGTAATGATTAGGCACAATGAATTAGAATAGAATTAATTTCTAAGAAACGGTGTGCAGGAAACAATAGAAGAGTGCTTAAAATCGAACCCTAATTCATAAATCCTAATCTGTTACGTTTGAAGTACATGCTAAAAAATCCGAGTCACGGTCAAGATTTTTTTAAATTTCCGTGTGTAATGATCAGGCATAATGAATTAGAATAGAATTAATTTCTAAAAAACTGTGTGCAGGAAACAATAGAATAGTGCTGAAATCGAACCCTAATTCATAAATCCTAATCTGTGACGTTTGAAGTACATGCTAAAAAATCCGAGTCACGGTCAACATTTTTTAAAATTTCCGTGTGTAATGATCAGGCACAATGAATTAGAATAGAATTAATTTCTATGAAACGATGTGCAGGAAACAATTGAAGAGTGCTTAAAATCGAACCCTAATTCATAAATCCTAATCTGTGACGTTTGAAGTACATGCTAAAAAATCCGAGTCACGGTCAACATTTGTTGAAATTTTCGTGTGTAATGATCAGGCACAATGAATTATAATAAAATTAATTTCTAAGAAACGGTGTGGAGGAAACAATAGAAGAGTGCTGAAAATCGAACCCTAATTCATAAATTCTAATCTGTGACGTTTGAAGTACATGTTAAAAAATCCGAGTCACGGTCAACATTTTTTTAAATTTCCGTGTGTAATGATCAGGCACAATGAATTAGAATAGAATTAAATTTCTATGAAACGATGTGCAGGAAACAATAGAAGAGTGCTTAAAATCGAACCCTAATTCATAAATCATAATCTGTGACGTTTGAAGTACATGCTAAAAAATCCGAGTCACGGTCAATATTTTTTGAAATTTTCGTGTGTAATGATCAGGCACAATGAATTATAATAGAATTAATTTCTAAGAAACGGTGTGCATGAAACAATAGAAGAGTACTGAAAATGGAACCCTAATTCATAAATCCTAATCTGTGACGTTTGAAATAAATTCTCCAAAATCCGAGTCACGGTCAACATTTTTTGAAATTTCCGTGTGTAATGATCAATCATAATGAATTAGAATAGAATTAATTTCTAAGAAACTGTGTGCAGGAAACAATAAAACAGTGCTGAAAATCGAACCCTAATTCATAAATCCTAATCTGTGACGTTTGAAGTACATGCTAAAAAATCCGAGTCACGGTCAACATTTTTTGAAGTTTCCGTGTGTAATGATCAGGCACAATGAATTAGAATAGAATTAATTTCTAAGAAATTGTGTGCATGAAAAAATAGAAGAGTGCAGAAAATCGAACCCTAATTCATAAAAACTAATCTGTTATGTTTGAAGTACATGCTAAAAAATCCGATTCACGGTCAACATTTGTTTAAATTTCCGTGTGTAATGATAAGGCATAATGAATTAGAATAGAATTAATTTCTAAGAAACTGTGTGCAGGAAACAATAGAACAGTGCTGAAAATCGAACCCTAATTCATAAATCCTAATCTATGACGTTTGAAGTACATGCTAAAAAATCCGAGTCACGGTCAACATTTTTTTAAATTTCCGTGTGTAATGATCAGGCACAATGAATTAGAATAGAATTAATTTCTATGAAACGATGTGCAGGAAACAATAGAAAAGTGCTTAAAATCGAACCCTAATTCAAAAATCCTAATCTGTGACGTTTGAAGTACATGCTAAAAAATCCGAGTCACGGTCAACATTTGTTGAAATTTTCGTGTGTAATGATCAGGCACAATGAATTATAATAAAATTAATTTCTAAGAAACGGTGTGGAGGAGACAATAGAAGAGTGCTGAAAATGAACCCTAATTCATAAATCCTAATCTGTGACGTTTGAAGTACATACTAAAAAATCCGAGTCACGGTCAACATTTTTTGAAATTTTCGTGTGTAATGACCAGGCACAATGAATTAGAATAGAATTAATTTCTATAAAACGATGTGCAGGAAACAATAGAAGTGTGCTTAAAATCGAACCCTAATTCATAAATCCTAATCTGTGACGTTTGAAGTACATGCTAAAAAATCTGAGTCACGGTCAACATTTTTTTAAATTTCCGTGGGTAATGATCAGGTATAATGAATTAGAATAGAATTAATTTCTAAGAAACGGTGTGCAGGAAACAATAGAAGAGTAATTAAAATCGAACCCTAATTCATAAATCCTAATCTGTTACGTTTGAAGTACATGCTAAAAAATCCGAGTCACGGTCAACATTTTTTGAAATTTCCGTGTTTAATGATCAGGCACAATGAATTAGAATAGAATTAATTTCTAAGAAACGATGTGCAGGAAACAATAGAAGAGTGCTTAAAATCGAACCCTAATTCATAAATCATAATTTGTGACGTTTGAAGTACATGCTAAAAAATCCGAGTCACGGTCAACATTTTTTGAAATTTTCGTGTGTAATGATCAGGCACAATGAATTATAATAGAATTAATTTCTAAGAAACGGTGTGCATGAAACAATAGAAGAGTGCTGAAAATGGAACCCTAATTCATAAATCCTAATCTGTGACGTTTGAAATACATTCTCCAAAATCCGAGTCACGGTTAACATTTTTTGAAATTTTCGTGTGTAATGATCAGGCATAATGAATTAGAATAGAATTAATTTCTAAGAAACTGTGTGCAGGAAACAATAGAACAGTGCTGAAAATCGAACCCTAATTCATAAATCCTAATCTGTGACGTTTGAAGTACATGCTAAAAAATCCGAGTCACGGTCAACATTTTTTGAAGTTTCCGTGTGTAATGATCAGGCACAATGAATTAGAATATAATTAATTTCTAAGAAACGGTGTGCATGAAACAATAGAAAAGTGCAGAAAATCGAACCCTAATTCATAAATCCTAATCTGTGACGTTTGAAGTACATGCTAAAATATCCGAGTCACGGTGAACATTTTTTGAAATTTTCGTGTGTTGATCAGGCACAATGAATTAGAATAGAATTAGTTTCTAAGAAACGGTGTGCAGGAAACAATAGAAAAGTGCTTAAAATCGAACCTTAATTCATAAAACCTAATCTGTTACGTTTGAAGTACATGCTAGAAAATCCGAGTCACGGTCAACAATTTTTGAAATTTTCGTGTGTAATGATCAGGCACAATGAATTAGAATAGAATTAATTTCTAAGAAACGGTGTGCATTAAACAATAGAAGAGTGCTTAAAATCGAACCCAAATTCATATAAATTAATCTGTTACGTTTGAAGTACATGCTAAAAAATCCGATTCACGGTCAAAATTTTTTGAAATTTTCGTGTGTAATGATTAGGCACAATGAATTAGAATAGAATTAATTTCTAAGAAACGGTGTGCAGGAAACAATAGAAGAGTGCTTAAAATCGAACCCTAATTCATAAATCCAAATCTGTTACGTTTTAAGTGCATGCTAAAAAATCCGAGTCACGGTCAAGATTTTTTTATATTTCCGTGTGTAATGATCAGGCACAATGAATTAGAATACAATTAATTTCTAAGAAACGATGTGCAGGAAATAATAGACGAGTGCTTAAAATCGAACCCTAATTCATAAATCCGAATATGTGACGTTTGAAGTACATGCTAAAAAATCTGAGTCACGGTCAACATTTTTTGAAATTTTCGTGTGTTGATCAGGCACAATGAATTAGAATAGAATTAATTTCTAAGAAACGGTGTGCAGGAAACAATAGAAGAGTGCTTAAAATCGAACCCTAATTCATAAATCCTAATCTGTTACGTTTTAAGTGCATGCTAAAAAATCCGAGTCACGGTCAAGATTTTTTTAAATTTCCGTGTGTAATGATCAGGCCCAATGAATTCGAATAGAATTAATTTCTAAGAAACGGTGTGCAGGAAACAATAGAAGAGTGCTGAAAATCGAACCCTAATTCATAATTCCTAATCTGTGACGTTTGAAGTACATGCTAAAAAATCCGAGTCACGGTCAACATTTTTTGAAATTTTCGTGTGTAATGACCAGGCACAATGAATTAGAATAGAATTAATTTCTAAGAAACGATGTGCAGGAAACAATAGAATTGTGCTGAAAATCGAACCCTAATTCATAAATCCTAATCTGTGACGTTTGAAGTACATGCTAAAAAATCCGAGTCACGGTCAACATTTGTTGAAATTTTCGTGTGTAATGATCAGGCACAATGAATTATAATAAAATTAATTTCTAAGAAACGGTGAGGAGGAAACAATACAAGAGTGCTGAAAATCGAACCCTAATTCATAAATCCTAATCTGTGACGTTTGAAGTACATGCTAAAAAATCCGAGTCACGGTCAACATTTTTTGAAATTTCCGTGTTTAATGATCAGGCACAATGAATTAGAATAGAATTAATTTCTAAGAAACGATGTGCAGGAAACAATAGAAGAGTGCTTAAAATCGAACCCTAATTCATAAATCCTAATCTGTTACGTTTGAAGTACATGCTAAAAAATCCGAGTCACGGTCAACATTTTTTGAAGTTTCCGTGTGTAATGATCAGGCACAATGAATTAGAATAGAATTAATTTCTAAGAAACGGTGTTCATGAAACAATCGAAGAGTGCTGAAAATTGAACCCTAATTCATAAATCATAATCTGAGACGTTTGAAGTACATGCTAAAAAATCCGAGTCACGGTCAACATTTTTTTAAATTTCCGTGTGTAAATATCAGGCACAATGAATTAGCATAGAATTAATTTGTAAGAAACGGTGTGCATGAAACAATAGAAGAGTGCAGACAATCGAACCCTAATTTATAAATACTAATCTGTGACGTTTGAAGTACATGCTAAAAAATCCGAGTCACGGTCAACAAATTTTTGAAATTTCCGTGTGTAATCATCAGGCACAATGAATTAGAATAGAATTAATTTCTAAGAAAGGGTTTCATGAAAAAATAGAAGAGTGCTTAAAATCGAACCCTAATTCATAAAAACTAATTTGTTACGTTTGAAGTACATGCTAAAAAATCCGAGTCACGGTCAACATCTTTTAAAATTTCCGTGTGTAATGATCAGGCATAATGAATTAGAATAGAATTAATTTCTAAGAAACTGTGTGCAGGAAACAATAGAACAGTGCTGAAAATCGAACCCTTATTCATAAATCCTAATCTGTGACGTTTGAAGTACATGCTAAAAAATCCGAGTCACGGTCAACATTTTTTGAAGTTTCCGTGTGTAATGATCAGGCACAATGAATTAGAATAGAATTAATTTCTAAGAAACGGTGTTCATGAAACAATCGAAGAGTGCTGAAAATTGAACCCTAATTCATAAATCATAATCTGAGACGTTTGAAGTACATGCTAAAAAATCCGAGTCACGGTCAACATTTTTTTAAATTTCCGTGTGTAAAGATCAGGCACAATGAATTAGCATAGAATTAATTTCTAAGAAACGGTGTGCATGAAACAATAGAAGAGTGCAGACAATCGAACCCTAATTCATAAATACTAATCTGTGACGTTTGAAGTACATGCTAAAAAATCCGAGTCACGGTCAACATTTTTTGAAATTTCCGTGTGTAATCATCAGGCACAATGAATTAGAATAGAATTAATTTCTAAGAAAGGGTTTCATGAAAAAATAGAAGAGTGCTTAAAATCGAACCCTAATTCATAAAAACTAATCTGTTACGTTTGAAGTACATGCTAAAAAATCCGAGTCACGGTCAACATTTTTTTAAATTTCCGTGTGTAATGATCAGGCACAATGAATTAGAATAGAATTCATTTCTAAGAAACGGTGTGCATGAAACAATTGAAGAGTGATGAAAATCGAACGCTAATTCAGAAATCCTAATCAGTTACATTTGAAGTACATGCTAAAAAATCCGAGTCACGGTCAACATTTTTTGAAATTTCCGTGTGTAATGATCAGGCATAATGAATTAGAATAGAATTAATTTCTAAGAAACTGTGTGCAGGAAACAATAGAACAGTGCTGAAAATCGAACCCTAATTCATAAATCCTAATCTGTGACGTTTGAAGTACATGCTAAAAAATCCGAGTCACGGTCAACATTTTTTGAAGTTTCCGTGTGTAATGATCAGGCACAATGAATTAGAATATAATTAATTTCTAAGAAACGGTGTGCATGAAACAATAGAAAAGTGCAGAAAATCGAACCCTAATTCATAAATCCTAATCTGTGACGTTTGAAGTACATGCTAAAATATCCGAGTCACGGTGAACATTTTTTGAAATTTTCGTGTGTTGATCAGGCACAATGAATTAGCATAGAATTAATTTCTAAGAAACGGTGTGCATGAAACAATAATAGAGTGCAGACAATCGAACCCTAATTCATAAATACTAATCTGTGACGTTTGAAGTACATGCTAAAAAATCCGAGTCACGGTCAACAAATTTTTGAAATTTCCGTGTGTAATCATCAGGCACAATGAATTAGAATAGAATTAATTTCTAAGAAAGGGTTTCATGAAAAAATAGAAGAGTGCTTAAAATCGAACCCTAATTCATAAAAACTAATTTGTTACGTTTGAAGTACATGCTAAAAAATCCGAGTCACGGTCAACATGTTTTAAAATTTCCGTGTGTAATCATCAGGCACAATGAATTAGAATAGAATTAATTTCTAAGAAACTGTGTGCAGGAAACAATAGAACAGTGCTGAAAATCGAACCCTTATTCATAAAAACTAATCTGTGACGTTTGAAGTACATGCTAAAAAATCCGAGTCACGGTCAACATTTTTTTAAATTTCCGTGTGTAATGATCAGGCACAATGAATTAGAATAGAATTCATTTCTAAGAAACGGTGTGCATGAAACAATTGAAGAGTGATGAAAATCGAACGCTAATTCAGAAATCCTAATCAGTTACATTTGAAGTACATGCTAAAAAATCCGAGTCACGGTCAACATTTTTTGAAATTTCCGTGTGTAATGATCAGGCATAATGAATTAGAATAGAATTAATTTCTAAGAAACTGTGTGCAGGAAACAATAGAACAGTGCTGAAAATCGAACCCTAATTTATAAATCCTAATCTGTGACGTTTGAAGTACATGCTAAAAAATCCAAGTCACGGTCAACATTTTTTGAAGTTTCCGTGTGTAATGATCAGGCACAATGAATTAGAATAGAATTAATTTCTAAGAAACGGTGTTCATGAAACAATCGAAGAGTGCTGAAAATTGAACCCTAATTCATAAATCATAATCTGAGACGTTTGAAGTACATGCTAAAAAATCCGAGTCACGGTCAACATTTTTTTAAATTTCCGTGTGTAAAGATCAGGCACAATGAATTAGCATAGAATTAATTTGTAAGAAACGGTGTGCATGAAACAATAAAAGAGTGCAGACAATCGAACCCTAATTCATAAATACTAATCTGTGACGTTTGAAGTACATGCTAAAAAATCCGAGTCACGGTCAACAAATTTTTGAAATTTCCGTGTGTAATCATCAGGCACAATGAATTAGAATAGAATTAATTTCTAAGAAAGGGTTTCATGAAAAAATAGAAGAGTGCTTAAAATCGAACCCTAATTCATAAAAACTAATTTGTTACGTTTGAAGTACATGCTAAAAAATCCGAGTCACGGTCAACATGTTTTAAAATTTCCGTGTGTAATGATCAGGCATAATGAATTAGAATAGAATTAATTTCTAAGAAACTGTGTGCAGGAAACAATAGAACAGTGCTGAAAATCGAACCCTTATTCATAAATCCTAATCTGTGACGTTTGAAGTACATGCTAAAAAATCCGAGTCACGGTCAACATTTTTTTAAATTTCCGTGTGTAATGATCAGGCACAATGAATTAGAATAGAATTCATTTCTAAGAAACGGTGTGCATGAAACAATTGAAGAGTGATGAAAATCGAACGCTAATTCAGAAATCCTAATCAGTTACATTTGAAGTACATGCTAAAAAATCCGAGTCACGGTCAACATTTTTTGAAATTTCCGTGTCTAATGATCAGGCATAATGAATTAGAATAGAATTAATTTCTAAGAAACTGTGTGCAGGAAACAATAGAACAGTGCTGAAAATCGAACCCTAATTTATAAATCCTAATCTGTGACGTTTGAAGTACATGCTAAAAAATCCAAGTCACGGTCAACATTTTTTGAAGTTTCCGTGTGTAATGATCAGGCACAATGAATTAGAATAGAATTAATTTCTAAGAAACGGTGTTCATGAAACAATCGAAGAGTGCTGAAAATTGAACCCTAATTCATAAATCATAATCTGAGACGTTTGAAGTACATGCTAAAAAATCCGAGTCACGGTCAACATTTTTTTAAATTTCCGTGTGTAAAGATCAGGCACAATGAATTAGCATAGAATTAATTTGTAAGAAACGGTGTGCATGAAACAATAAAAGAGTGCAGACAATCGAACCCTAATTCATAAATACTAATCTGTGACGTTTGAAGTACATGCTAAAAAATCCGAGTCACGGTCAACAAATTTTTGAAATTTCCGTGTGTAATCATCAGGCACAATGAATTAGAATAGAATTAATTTCTAAGAAAGGGTTTCATGAAAAAATAGAAGAGTGCTTAAAATCGAACCCTAATTCATAAAAACTAATTTGTTACGTTTGAAGTACATGCTAAAAAATCCGAGTCACGGTCAACATGTTTTAAAATTTCCGTGTGTAATGATCAGGCCCAATGAATTCGAATAGAATTAATTTCTAAGAAACGGTGTGCAGGAAACAATAGAAGAGTGCTGAAAATCGAACCCTAATTCATAATTCCTAATCTGTGACGTTTGAAGTACATGCTAAAAAATCCGAGTCACGGTCAACATTTTTTGAAATTTCCGTGTGTAATGATCAGGCACAATGAATTAGAATACAATTAATTTCTAAGAAACGATGTGCAGGAAATAATAGACGAGTGCTTAAAATCGAACCCTATATCATAAATCCTAATCTGTGACGTTTGAAGTACATGCTAAAAAATCCGAGTCACGGTCAACATTTGTTGAAATTTTCGTGTGTAATGATCAGGCACAATGAATTATAATAAAATTAATTTCTAAGAAACGGTGTGGAGGAGACAATAGAAGAGTGCTGAAAATCGAACCCGAATTCATAATTCCTAATCTGTGACGTTTGAAGTACATGCTAAAAAATCCGAGTCACGGTCAACATTTTTTGAAATTTTCGTGTGTAATGACCAGGCACAATGAATTAGAATAGAATTAATTTCTAAGAAACGATGTGCAGGAAACAATAGAATTGTGCTGAAAATCGAACCCTAATTCATAAATCCTAATCTGTGACGTTTGAAGTACATGCTAAAAAATCCGAGTCACGGTCAACATTTGTTGAAATTTTCGTGTGTAATGATCAGGCACAATGAATTATAATAAAATTAATTTCTAAGAAACGGTGAGGAGGAAACAATACAAGAGTGCTGAAAATCGAACCCTAATTCATAAATCCTAATCTGTGACGTTTGAAGTACATGCTAAAAAATCCGAGTCACGGTCAACATTTTTTGAAATTTCCGTGTTTAATGATCAGGCACAATGAATTAGAATAGAATTAATTTCTAAGAAACGATGTGCAGGAAACAATAGAAGAGTGCTTAAAATCGAACCCTAATTCATAAATCCTAATCTGTTACGTTTGAAGTACATGCTAAAAAATCCGAGTCACGGTCAACATTTTTTGAAGTTTCTGTGTGTAATGATCAGGCACAATGAATTAGAATAGAATTAATTTCTAAGAAACGGTGTTCATGAAACAATCGAAGAGTGCTGAAAATTGAACCCTAATTCATAAATCATAATCTGAGACGTTTGAAGTACATGCTAAAAAATCCGAGTCACGGTCAACATTTTTTTAAATTTCCGTGTGTAAAGATCAGGCACAATGAATTAGCATAGAATTAATTTGTAAGAAACGGTGTGCATGAAACAATAGAAGAGTGCAGACAATCGAACCCTAATTTATAAATACTAATCTGTGACGTTTGAAGTACATGCTAAAAAATCCGAGTCACGGTCAACAAATTTTTGAAATTTCCGTGTGTAATCATCAGGCACAATGAATTAGAATAGAATTAATTTCTAAGAAAGGGTTTCATGAAAAAATAGAAGAGTGCTTAAAATCGAACCCTAATTAATAAAAACTAATTTGTTACGTTTGAAGTACATGCTAAAAAATCCGAGTCACGGTCAACATGTTTTAAAATTTCCGTGTGTAATGATCAGGCATAATGAATTAGAATAGAATTAATTTCTAAGAAACTGTGTGCAGGAAACAATAGAAGAGTGCTGAAAATCGATCCCTTATTCATAAATCCTAATCTGTGACGTTTGAAGTACATGCTAAAAAATCCGAGTCACGGTCAACATTTTTTTAAATTTCCGTGTGTAATGATCAGGCACAATGAATTAGAATAGAATTCATTTCTAAGAAACGGTGTGCATGAAACAATTGAAGAGTGATGAAAATCGAACGCTAATTCAGAAATCCTAATCAGTTACATTTGAAGTACATGCTAAAAAATCCGAGTCACGGTCAACATTTTTTGAAATTTCCGTGTGTAATGATCAGGCATAATGAATTAGAATAGAATTAATTTCTAAGAAACTGTGTGCAGGAAACAATAGAACAGTGCTGAAAATCGAACCCTAATTTATAAATCCTAATCTGTGACGTTTGAAGTACATGCTAAAAAATCCAAGTCACGGTCAACATTTTTTGAAGTTTCCGTGTGTAATGATCAGGCACAATGAATTAGAATAGAATTAATTTCTAAGAAACGGTGTTCATGAAACAATCGAAGAGTGCTGAAAATTGAACCCTAATTCATAAATCATAATCTGAGACGTTTGAAGTACATGCTAAAAAATCCGAGTCACGGTCAACATTTTTTTAAATTTCCGTGTGTAAAGATCAGGCACAATGAATTAGCATAGAATTAATTTGTAAGAAACGGTGTGCATGAAACAATAAAAGAGTGCAGACAATCGAACCCTAATTCATAAATACTAATCTGTGACGTTTGAAGTACATGCTAAAAAATCCGAGTCACGGTCAACAAATTTTTGAAATTTCCGTGTGTAATCATCAGGCACAATGAATTAGAATAGAATTAATTTCTAAGAAATGGTTTCATGAAAAAATAGAAGAGTGCTTAAAATCGAACCCTAATTCATAAAAACTAATTTGTTACGTTTGAAGTACATGCTAAAAAATCCGAGTCACGGTCAACATGTTTTAAAATTTCCGTGTGTAATGATCAGGCCCAATGAATTCGAATAGAATTAATTTCTAAGAAACGGTGTGCAGGAAACAATAGAAGAGTGCTGAAAATCGAACCCTAATTCATAATTCCTAATCTGTGACGTTTGAAGTACATGCTAAAAAATCCGAGTCACGGTCAACATTTTTTGAAATTTCCGTGTGTAATGATCAGGCACAATGAATTAGAATACAATTAATTTCTAAGAAACGATGTGCAGGAAATAATAGACGAGTGCTTAAAATCGAACCCTATATCATAAATCCTAATCTGTGACGTTTGAAGTACATGCTAAAAAATCCGAGTCACGGTCAACATTTGTTGAAATTTTCGTGTGTAATGATCAGGCACAATGAATTATAATAAAATTAATTTCTAAGAAACGGTGTGGAGGAGACAATAGAAGAGTGCTGAAAATCGAACCCTAATTCATAATTCCTAATCTGTGACGTTTGAAGTACATGCTAAAAAATCCGAGTCACGGTCAACATTTTTTGAAATTTTCGTGTGTAATGACCAGGCACAATGAATTAGAATAGAATTAATTTCTAAGAAACGATGTGCAGGAAACAATAGAATTTTGCTGAAAATCGAACCCTAATTCATAAATCCTAATCTGTGACGTTTGAAGTACATGCTAAAAAATCCGAGTCACGGTCAACATTTGTTGAAATTTTCGTGTGTAATGATCAGGCACAATGAATTATAATAAAATTAATTTCTAAGAAACGGTGAGGAGGAAACAATACAAGAGTGCTGAAAATCGAACCCTAATTCATAAATCCTAATCTGTGACGTTTGAAGTACATGCTAAAAAATCCGAGTCACGGTCAACATTTTTTGAAATTTCCGTGTTTAATGATCAGGCACAATGAATTAGAATAGAATTAATTTCTAAGAAACGATGTGCAGGAAACAATAGAAGAGTGCTTAAAATCGAACCCTAATTCATAAATCCTAATCTGTTACGTTTGAAGTACATGCTAAAAAATCCGAGTCACGGTCAACATTTTTTGAAGTTTCCGTGTGTAATGATCAGGCACAATGAATTAGAATAGAATTAATTTCTAAGAAACGGTGTTCATGAAACAATCGAAGAGTGCTGAAAATTGAACCCTAATTCATAAATCATAATCTGAGACGTTTGAAGTACATGCTAAAAAATCCGAGTCACGGTCAACATTTTTTTAAATTTCCGTGTGTAAAGATCAGGCACAATGAATTAGCATAGAATTAATTTGTAAGAAACGGTGTGCATGAAACAATAGAAGAGTGCAGACAATCGAACCCTAATTTATAAATACTAATCTGTGACGTTTGAAGTACATGCTAAAAAATCCGAGTCACGGTCAACAAATTTTTGAAATTTCCGTGTGTAATCATCAGGCACAATGAATTAGAATAGAATTAATTTCTAAGAAATGGTTTCATGAAAAAATAGAAGAGTGCTTAAAATCGAACCCTAATTCATAAAAACTAATTTGTTACGTTTGAAGTACATGCTAAAAAATCCGAGTCACGGTCAACATGTTTTAAAATTTCCGTGTGTAATGATCAGGCCCAATGAATTCGAATAGAATTAATTTCTAAGAAACGGTGTGCAGGAAACAATAGAAGAGTGCTGAAAATCGAACCCTAATTCATAATTCCTAATCTGTGACGTTTGAAGTACATGCTAAAAAATCCGAGTCACGGTCAACATTTTTTGAAATTTCCGTGTGTAATGATCAGGCACAATGAATTAGAATACAATTAATTTCTAAGAAACGATGTGCAGGAAATAATAGACGAGTGCTTAAAATCGAACCCTATATCATAAATCCTAATCTGTGACGTTTGAAGTACATGCTAAAAAATCCGAGTCACGGTCAACATTTGTTGAAATTTTCGTGTGTAATGATCAGGCACAATGAATTATAATAAAATTAATTTCTAAGAAACGGTGTGGAGGAGACAATAGAAGAGTGCTGAAAATCGAACCCTAATTCATAATTCCTAATCTGTGACGTTTGAAGTACATGCTAAAAAATCCGAGTCACGGTCAACATTTTTTGAAATTTTCGTGTGTAATGACCAGGCACAATGAATTAGAATAGAATTAATTTCTAAGAAACGATGTGCAGGAAACAATAGAATTGTGCTGAAAATCGAACCCTAATTCATAAATCCTAATCTGTGACGTTTGAAGTACATGCTAAAAAATCCGAGTCACGGTCAACATTTGTTGAAATTTTCGTGTGTAATGATCAGGCACAATGAATTATAATAAAATTAATTTCTAAGAAACGGTGAGGAGGAAACAATACAAGAGTGCTGAAAATCGAACCCTAATTCATAAATCCTAATCTGTGACGTTTGAAGTACATGCTAAAAAATCCGAGTCACGGTCAACATTTTTTGAAATTTCCGTGTTTAATGATCAGGCACAATGAATTAGAATAGAATTAATTTCTAAGAAACGATGTGCAGGAAACAATAGAAGAGTGCTTAAAATCGAACCCTAATTCATAAATCCTAATCTGTTACGTTTGAAGTACATGCTAAAAAATCCGAG
The DNA here is from genome assembly GCF_057944985.1 of Cucurbita pepo subsp. pepo. NCBI lineage: Eukaryota > Viridiplantae > Streptophyta > Magnoliopsida > Cucurbitales > Cucurbitaceae > Cucurbita > Cucurbita pepo. The sequence goes on along the minus strand of NC_141816.1, from coordinate 4,095,989 downwards.
TCACGGTCAACATTTTTTGAAGTTTCCGTGTGTAATGATCAGGCACAATGAATTAGAATAGAATTAATTTCTAAGAAACGGTGTTCATGAAACAATCGAAGAGTGCTGAAAATTGAACCCTAATTCATAAATCATAATCTGAGACGTTTGAAGTACATGCTAAAAAATCCGAGTCACGGTCAACATTTTTTTAAATTTCCGTGTGTAAAGATCAGGCACAATGAATTAGCATAGAATTAATTTGTAAGAAACGGTGTGCATGAAACAATAGAAGAGTGCAGACAATCGAACCCTAATTTATAAATACTAATCTGTGACGTTTGAAGTACATGCTAAAAAATCCGAGTCACGGTCAACAAATTTTTGAAATTTCCGTGTGTAATCATCAGGCACAATGAATTAGAATAGAATTAATTTCTAAGAAAGGGTTTCATGAAAAAATAGAAGAGTGCTTAAAATCGAACCCTAATTCATAAAAACTAATTTGTTACGTTTGAAGTACATGCTAAAAAATCCGAGTCACGGTCAACATCTTTTAAAATTTCCGTGTGTAATGATCAGGCATAATGAATTAGAATAGAATTAATTTCTAAGAAACTGTGTGCAGGAAACAATAGAACAGTGCTGAAAATCGAACCCTTATTCATAAATCCTAATCTGTGACGTTTGAAGTACATGCTAAAAAATCCGAGTCACGGTCAACATTTTTTGAAGTTTCCGTGTGTAATGATCAGGCACAATGAATTAGAATAGAATTAATTTCTAAGAAACGGTGTTCATGAAACAATCGAAGAGTGCTGAAAATTGAACCCTAATTCATAAATCATAATCTGAGACGTTTGAAGTACATGCTAAAAAATCCGAGTCACGGTCAACATTTTTTTAAATTTCCGTGTGTAAAGATCAGGCACAATGAATTAGCATAGAATTAATTTCTAAGAAACGGTGTGCATGAAACAATAGAAGAGTGCAGACAATCGAACCCTAATTCATAAATACTAATCTGTGACGTTTGAAGTACATGCTAAAAAATCCGAGTCACGGTCAACATTTTTTGAAATTTCCGTGTGTAATCATCAGGCACAATGAATTAGAATAGAATTAATTTCTAAGAAAGGGTTTCATGAAAAAATAGAAGAGTGCTTAAAATCGAACCCTAATTCATAAAAACTAATCTGTTACGTTTGAAGTACATGCTAAAAAATCCGAGTCACGGTCAACATTTTTTTAAATTTCCGTGTGTAATGATCAGGCACAATGAATTAGAATAGAATTCATTTCTAAGAAACGGTGTGCATGAAACAATTGAAGAGTGATGAAAATCGAACGCTAATTCAGAAATCCTAATCAGTTACATTTGAAGTACATGCTAAAAAATCCGAGTCACGGTCAACATTTTTTGAAATTTCCGTGTGTAATGATCAGGCATAATGAATTAGAATAGAATTAATTTCTAAGAAACTGTGTGCAGGAAACAATAGAACAGTGCTGAAAATCGAACCCTAATTCATAAATCCTAATCTGTGACGTTTGAAGTACATGCTAAAAAATCCAAGTCACGGTCAACATTTTTTGAAGTTTCCGTGTGTAATGATCAGGCACAATGAATTAGAATAGAATTAATTTCTAAGAAACGGTGTTCATGAAACAATCGAAGAGTGCTGAAAATTGAACCCTAATTCATAAATCATAATCTGAGACGTTTGAAGTACATGCTAAAAAATCCGAGTCACGGTCAACATTTTTTGAAATTTCCGTGTGTAATCATCAGGCACAATGAATTAGAATAGAATTCATTTCTAAGAAAGGGTTTCATGAAAAAATAGAAGAGTGCTTAAAATCGAACCCTAATTCATAAAAACTAATCTGTTACGTTTGAAGTACATGCAAAAAAATCCGATTCACGGTCAACATTTTTTGAAATTTTCGTGTGTAATGATTAGGCACAATGAATTAGAATAGAATTAATTTCTAAGAAACGGTGTGCAGGAAACAATAGAAGAGTGCTTAAAATCGAACCCTAATTCATAAATCCTAATCTGTTACGTTTGAAGTACATGCTAAAAAATCCGAGTCACGGTCAAGATTTTTTTAAATTTCCGTGTGTAATGAGCAGGCATAATGAATTAGAATAGAATTAATTTCTAAAAAACTGTGTGCAGGAAACAATAGAATAGTGCTGAAATCGAACCCTAATTCATAAATCCTAATCTGTGACGTTTGAAGTACATGCTAAAAAATCCGAGTCACGGTCAACAAATTTTTGAAATTTCCGTGTGTAATCATCAGGCACAATGAATTAGAATAGAATTAATTTCTAAGAAAGGGTTTCATGAAAAAATAGAAGAGTGCTTAAAATCGAACCCTAATTCATAAAAACTAATTTGTTACGTTTGAAGTACATGCTAAAAAATCCGAGTCACGGTCAACATGTTTTAAAATTTCCGTGTGTAATGATCAGGCATAATGAATTAGAATAGAATTAATTTCTAAGAAACTGTGTGCAGGAAACAATAGAAGTGTGCTTAAAATCGAACCCTAATTCATAAATCCTAATCTTTGACGTTTGAAGTACATGCTAAAAAATCCGAGTCACGGTCAACATTTGTTGAAATTTTCGTGTGTAATGATCAGGCACAATGAATTATAATAAAATTAATTTTTAAGAAACGGTGAGGAGGAAACAATAGAAGAGTGCTGAAAATCGAACCCTAATTCATAAATCCTAATCTGTGACGTTTGAAGTACATGCTAAAAAATCTGAGTCACGGTCAACATTTTTTTAAATTTCCGTGGGTAATGATCAGGTATAATGAATTAGAATAGAATTAATTTCTAAGAAACGGTGTGCAGGAAACAATAGAAGAGTAATTAAAATCGAACCCTAATTCATAAATCCTAATCTGTTACGTTTGAAGTACATGCTAAAAAATCCGAGTCACGGTCAACATTTTTTGAAATTTCCGTGTTTAATGATCAGGCACAATGAATTAGAATAGAATTAATTTCTAAGAAACGATGTGCAGGAAACAATAGAAGAGTGCTTAAAATCGAACCCTAATTCATAAATCATAATTTGTGACGTTTGAAGTACATGCTAAAAAATCCGAGTCACGGTCAACATTTTTTGAAATTTTCGTGTGTAATGATCAGGCACAATGAATTATAATAGAATTAATTTCTAAGAAACGGTGTGCATGAAACAATAGAAGAGTGCTGAAAATGGAACCCTAATTCATAAATCCTAATCTGTGACGTTTGAAATACATTCTCCAAAATCCGAGTCACGGTTAACATTTTTTGAAATTTTCGTGTGCAATGATCAGGCATAATGAATTAGAATAGAATTAATTTCTAAGAAACTGTGTGCAGGAAACAATAGAACAGTGCTGAAAATCGAACCCTAATTCATAAATCCTAATCTGTGACGTTTGAAGTACATGCTAAAAAATCCGAGTCACGGTCAACATTTTTTGAAGTTTCCGTGTGTAATGATCAGGCACAATGAATTAGAATGTAATTAATTTCTAAGAAACGGTGTGTATGAAACAATAGAAAAGTGCAGAAAATCGAACCCTAATTCATAAATCCTAATCTGTGACGTTTGAAGTACATGCTAAAAAATCCGAGTCACGGTCAACATTTTTTGAAATTTCCGTGTGTAATGATCAGGCACAATGAATTAGAATAGAATTAATTTCTATGAAACGATGTGCAGGAAACAATTGAAGAGTGCTGAAAATCGAACCCTAATTCATAAATCCTAATCTGTGACGTTTGAAGTACATGCTAAAAAATCTGAGTCACGGTCAACATTTGTTGAAATTTTCGTGTGTAATGATCAGGCACAATGAATTATATAAAATTAATTTCTAAGAAACGGTGTGGAGGAAACAATAGAAGAGTGCTGAAAATCGAACCCTAATTCATAAATTCTAATCTGTGACGTTTGAAGTACATGTTAAAAAATCCGAGTCACGGTCAATATTTTTTTAAATTACCGTGTGTAATGATCAGGCACAATGAATTAGAATAGAATTAAATTTCTATGAAACGATGTGCAGGAAACAATAGAAGAGTGCTTAAAATCGAACCCTAATTCATAAATCATAAACTGTGACGTTTGAAGTACATGCTAAAAAATCTGAGTCACGGTCAACATTTTTTTAAATTTCCGTGTGTAATGATCAGGCACAATGAATTAGAATAGAATTCATTTCTAAGAAACGGTGTGCATGAAACAATTGAAGAGTGATGAAAATCGAACGCTAATTCAGAAATCCTAATCAGTTACATTTGAAGTACATGCTAAAAAATCCGAGTCACGGTCAACATCTTTTAAAATTTCCGTGTGTAATGATCAGGCATAATGAATTAGAATAGAATTAATTTCTAAGAAACTGTGTGCAGGAAACAATAGAACAGTGCTGAAAATCGAACCCTTATTCATAAATCCTAATCTGTGACGTTTGAAGTACATGCTAAAAAATCCGAGTCACGGTCAACATTTTTTGAAGTTTCCGTGTGTAATGATCAGGCACAATGAATTAGAATAGAATTAATTTCTAAGAAACGGTGTTCATGAAACAATCGAAGAGTGCTGAAAATTGAACCCTAATTCATAAATCATAATCTGAGACGTTTGAAGTACATGCTAAAAAATCCGAGTCACGGTCAACATTTTTTTAAATTTCCGTGTGTAAAGATCAGGCACAATGAATTAGCATAGAATTAATTTCTAAGAAACGGTGTGCATGAAACAATAGAAGAGTGCAGACAATCGAACCCTAATTCATAAATACTAATCTGTGACGTTTGAAGTACATGCTAAAAAATCCGAGTCACGGTCAACAAATTTTTGAAATTTCCGTGTGTAATCATCAGGCACAATGAATTAGAATAGAATTAATTTCTAAGAAAGGGTTTCATGAAAAAATAGAAGAGTGCTTAAAATCGAACCCTAATTCATAAAAACTAATTTGTTACGTTTGAAGTACATGCTAAAAAATCCGAGTCACGGTCAACATCTTTTAAAATTTCCGTGTGTAATGATCAGGCATAATGAATTAGAATAGAATTAATTTCTAAGAAACTGTGTGCAGGAAACAATAGAACAGTGCTGAAAATCGAACCCTTATTCATAAATCCTAATCTGTGACGTTTGAAGTACATGCTCAAAAATCCGAGTCACGGTCAACATTTTTTGAAGTTTCCGTGTGTAATGATCAGGCACAATGAATTAGAATAGAATTAATTTCTAAGAAACGGTGTTCATGAAACAATCGAAGAGTGCTGAAAGATGAACCCTAATTCATAAATCATAATCTGAGACGTTTGAAGTACATGCTAAAAAATCCGAGTCACGGTCAACATTTTTTTAAATTTCCGTGTGTAAAGATCAGGCACAATGAATTAGCATAGAATTAATTTCTAAGAAACGGTGTGCATGAAACAATAGAAGAGTGCAGACAATTGAACCCTAATTCATAAATACTAATCTGTGACGTTTGAAGTACATGCTAAAAAATCCGAGTCACGGTCAACATTTTTTGAAATTTCCGTGTGTAATCATCAGGCACAATGAATTAGAATAGAATTAATTTCTAAGAAAGGGTTTCATGAAAAAATAGAAGAGTGCTTAAAATCGAACCCTAATTCATAAAAACTAATCTGTTACGTTTGAAGTACATGCTAAAAAATCCGAGTCACGGTCAACATTTTTTTAAATTTCCGTGTGTAATGATCAGGCACAATGAATTAGAATAGAATTCATTTCTAAGAAACGGTGTGCATGAAACAATTGAAGAGTGATGAAAATCGAACGCTAATTCAGAAATCCTAATCAGTTACATTTGAAGTACATGCTAAAAAATCCGAGTCACGGTCAACATTTTTTGAAATTTCCGTGTGTAATGATCAGGCATAATGAATTAGAATAGAATTAATTTCTAAGAAACTGTGTGCAGGAAACAATAGAACAGTGCTGAGAATCGAACCCTAATTCATAAATCCTAATCTGTGACGTTTGAAGTACATGCTAAAAAATCCAAGTCACGGTCAACATTTTTTGAAGTTTCCGTGTGTAATGATCAGGCACAATGAATTAGAATAGAATTAATTTCTAAGAAACTGTGTGCATGAAACAATAGAAGAGTGCAGAAAATCGAACCCTAATTCATAAATCCTAATCTGTGACGTTTGAAGTACATGCTAAAAAATCCGAGTCACGGTCAACATTTTTTGAAATTTTCGTGTGTTAATCAGGCACAATGAATTAGAATAGAATTAGTTTTTAAGAAACGGTGTGCAGGAAACAATAGAAAAGTGCTTAAAATCGAACCCTAATTCATAAAAATTAATCTGTTACGTTTGAAGTACATGCTAAAAAATCCGATTCACGGTCAACATTTTTTGAAATTTTCGTGTGTAATGATTAGGCACAATGAATTAGAATAGAGTTAATTTCTAAGAAACGGTGTGCAGGAAACAATAGAAGAGTGCTTAAAATCGAACCCTAATTCATAAAAACTAATCTGTTACGTTTGAAGTACATGCTAAAAAATCCGAGTCACGGTCAAGATTTTTTTAAATTTCCGTGTGTAATGATCACGCCCAATGAATTAGAATATAATTAATTTCTAAGAAACAGTGTGCATGAAACAATAGAAGAGTGCTGAAAATCGAACCCTAATTCATAAAACCTAATCTGTTACGTTTGAAGTACATGCTAAAAAATCCGAGTCACGGTCAACATTTTTTTAAATTTACGTGTGTAATGATCAGGCACAATGAATTAGAATAGAATTAATTTCTAAGAAACGGTGTGCATGAAAAAATAGAAGAGTGCTTAAAATCGAACCCTAATTCATAAAAACTAATCTGTTACGTTTGAGGTACATGCAAAAAAATCCGATTCACGGTCAACATTTTTTGAAATTTTCGTGTGTAATGATTAGGCACAATGAATTAGAATAGAATTAATTTCTAAGAAACGGTGTGCAGGAAGCAATAGAAGAGTGCTTAAAATCGAACCCTAATTCATAAATCCTAATCTGTTACGTTTGAAGTACATGCTAAAAAATCCGAGTCACGGTCAACATTTTTTTAAATTTCCGTGTGTAATGATCAGGCATAATGAATTAGAATAGAATTAATTTCTAAAAAACTGTGTGCAGGAAACAATAGAATAGTGCTGAAATCGAACCCTAATTCATAAATCCTAATCTGTGACGTTTGAAGTAAATGCTAAAAAATCCGAGTCACGGTCAACATTTTTTGAAGTTTCCGTGTGTAATGATCAGGCACAATGAATTAGAATAGAATTAATTTCTAAGAAACGGTGTTCATGAAACAATCGAAGAGTGCTGAAAATTGAACCCTAATTCATAAATCATAATCTGAGACGTTTGAAGTACATGCTAAAAAATCCGAGTCACGGTCAACATTTTTTTAAATTTCCGTGTGTAAAGATCAGGCACAATGAATTAGCATAGAATTAATTTGTAAGAAACGGTGTGCATGAAACAATAGAAGAGTGCAGACAATCGAACCCTAATTTATAAATACTAATCTGTGACGTTTGAAGTACATGCTAAAAAATCCGAGTCACGGTCAACAAATTTTTGAAATTTCCGTGTGTAATCATCAGGCACAATGAATTAGAATAGAATTAATTTCTAAGAAAGGGTTTCATGAAAAAATAGAAGAGTGCTTAAAATCGAACCCTAATTCATAAAAACTAATTTGTTACGTTTGAAGTACATGCTAAAAAATCCGAGTCACGGTCAACATCTTTTAAAATTTCCGTGTGTAATGATCAGGCATAATGAATTAGAATAGAATTAATTTCTAAGAAACTGTGTGCAGGAAACAATAGAACAGTGCTGAAAATCGAACCCTTATTCATAAATCCTAATCTGTGACGTTTGAAGTACATGCTAAAAAATCCGAGTCACGGTCAACATTTTTTGAAGTTTCCGTGTGTAATGATCAGGCACAATGAATTAGAATAGAATTAATTTCTAAGAAACGGTGTTCATGAAACAATCGAAGAGTGCTGAAAATTGAACCCTAATTCATAAATCATAATCTGAGACGTTTGAAGTACATGCTAAAAAATCCGAGTCACGGTCAACATTTTTTTAAATTTCCGTGTGTAAAGATCAGGCACAATGAATTAGCATAGAATTAATTTCTAAGAAACGGTGTGCATGAAACAATAGAAGAGTGCAGACAATCGAACCCTAATTCATAAATACTAATCTGTGACGTTTGAAGTACATGCTAAAAAATCCGAGTCACGGTCAACATTTTTTGAAATTTCCGTGTGTAATCATCAGGCACAATGAATTAGAATAGAATTAATTTCTAAGAAAGGGTTTCATGAAAAAATAGAAGAGTGCTTAAAATCGAACCCTAATTCATAAAAACTAATCTGTTACGTTTGAAGTACATGCTAAAAAATCCGAGTCACGGTCAACATTTTTTTAAATTTCCGTGTGTAATGATCAGGCACAACGAATTAGAATAGAATTCATTTCTAAGAAACGGTGTGCATGAAACAATTGAAGAGTGATGAAAATCGAACGCTAATTCAGAAATCCTAATCAGTTACATTTGAAGTACATGCTAAAAAATCCGAGTCACGGTCAACATTTTTTGAAATTTCCGTGTGTAATGATCAGGCATAATGAATTAGAATAGAATTAATTTCTAAGAAACTGTGTGCAGGAAACAATAGAACAGTGCTGAAAATCGAACCCTAATTCATAAATCCTAATCTGTGACGTTTGAAGTACATGCTAAAAAATCCAAGTCACGGTCAACATTTTTTGAAGTTTCCGTGCGTAATGATCAGGCACAATGAATTAGAATAGAATTAATTTCTAAGAAACGGTGTTCATGAAACAATCGAAGAGTGCTGAAAATTGAACCCTAATTCATAAATCATAATCTGAGACGTTTGAAGTACATGCTAAAAAATCCGAGTCACGGTCAACATTTTTTTAAATTTCCGTGTGTAAAGATCAGGCACAATGAATTAGCATAGAATTAATTTGTAAGAAACGGTGTGCATGAAACAATAAAAGAGTGCAGACAATCGAACCCTAATTCATAAATACTAATCTGTGACGTTTGAAGTACATGCTAAAAAATCCGAGTCACGGTCAACAAATTTTTGAAATTTCCGTGTGTAATCATCAGGCACAATGAATTAGAATAGAATTAATTTCTAAGAAAGGGTTTCATGAAAAAATAGAAGAGTGCTTAAAATCGAACCCTAATTCATAAAAACTAATTTGTTACGTTTGAAGTACATGCTAAAAAATCCGAGTCACGGTCAACATGTTTTAAAATTTCCGTGTGTAATGATCAGGCATAATGAATTAGAATAGAATTAATTTCTAAGAAACTGTGTGCAGGAAACAATAGAACAGTGCTGAAAATCGAACCCTTATTCATAAATCCTAATCTGTGACGTTTGAAGTACATGCTAAAAAATCCGAGTCACGGTCAACATTTTTTGAAGTTTCCGTGTGTAATGATCAGGCACAATGAATTAGAATAGAATTAATTTCTAAGAAACGGTGTTCATGAAACAATCGAAGAGTGCTGAAAATTGAACCCTAATTCATAAATCATAATCTGAGACGTTTGAAGTACATGCTAAAAAATCCGAGTCACGGTCAACATTTTTTTAAATTTCCGTGTGTAAAGATCAGGCACAATGAATTAGCATAGAATTAATTTCTAAGAAACGGTGTGCATGAAACAATAGAAGAGTGCAGACAATCGAACCCTAATTCATAAATACTAATCTGTGACGTTTGAAGTACATGCTAAAAAATCCGAGTCACGGTCAACATTTTTTGAAATTTCCGTGTGTAATCATCAGGCACAATGAATTAGAATAGAATTAATTTCTAAGAAAGGGTTTCATGAAAAAATAGAAGAGTGCTTAAAATCGAACCCTAATTCATAAAAACTAATCTGTTACGTTTGAAGTACATGCTAAAAAATCCGAGTCACGGTCAACATTTTTTTAAATTTCCGTGTGTAATGATCAGGCACAATGAATTAGAATAGAATTCATTTCTAAGAAACGGTGTGCATGAAACAATTGAAGAGTGATGAAAATCGAACGCTAATTCAGAAATCCTAATCAGTTACATTTGAAGTACATGCTAAAAAATCCGAGTCACGGTCAACATTTTTTGAAGTTTCCGTGTGTAATGATCAGGCACAATGAATTAGAATAGAATTAATTTCTAAGAAACTGTGTGCATGAAACAATAGAAGAGTGCAGAAAATCGAACCCTAATTCATAAATCCTAATCTGTGACGTTTGAAGTACATGCTAAAAAATCCGAGTCACGGTCAACATTTGTTTAAATTTCCGTGTGTAATGATCAGGCATAATGAATTAGAATAGAATTAATTTCTAAGAAACGGTGTGCATGAAACAATAGAAGAGTGCAGAAAATCGAACCCTAATTCATAAATCCTAATCTGTGACGTTTGAAGTACATGCTAAAAAATCCGAGTCACGGTCAACATTTTTTGAAATTTTCGTGTGTTAATCAGGCACAATGAATTAGAATAGAATTAGTTTTTAAGAAACGGTGTGCAGGAAACAATAGAAAAGTGCTTAAAATCGAACCCTAATTCATAAAAATTAATCTGTTACGTTTGAAGTACATGCTAAAAAATCCGATTCACGGTCAACATTTTTTGAAATTTTCGTGTGTAATGATTAGGCACAATGAATTAGAATAGAGTTAATTTCTAAGAAACGGTGTGCAGGAAACAATAGAAGAGTGCTTAAAATCGAACCCTAATTCATAAAAACTAATCTGTTACGTTTGAAGTACATGCTAAAAAATCCGAGTCACGGTCAAGATTTTTTTAAATTTCCGTGTGTAATGATCACGCCCAATGAATTAGAATATAATTAATTTCTAAGAAACAGTGTGCATGAAACAATAGAAGAGTGCTGAAAATCGAACCTTAATTCATAAAACCTAATCTGTTACGTTTGAAGTACATGCTAAAAAATCCGAGTCACGGTCAACATTTTTTTAAATTTACGTGTGTAATGATCAGGCACAATGAATTAGAATAGAATTAATTTCTAAGAAACGGTGTGCATGAAAAAATAGAAGAGTGCTTAAAATCGAACCCTAATTCATAAAAACTAATCTGTTACGTTTGGAGTACATGCAAAAAAATCCGATTCACGGTCAACATTTTTTGAAATTTTCGTGTGTAATGATTAGGCACAATGAATTAGAATAGAATTAATTTCTAAGAAACGGTGTGCAGGAAACAATAGAAGAGTGCTTAAAATCGAACCCTAATTCATAAATCCTAATCTGTTACGTTTGAAGTACATGCTAAAAAATCCGAGTCACGGTCAAGATTTTTTTAAATTTCCGTGTGTAATGATCAGGCATAATGAATTAGAATAGAATTAATTTCTAAAAAACTGTGTGCAGGAAACAATAGAATAGTGCTGAAATCGAACCCTAATTCATAAATCCTAATCTGTGACGTTTGAAGTACATGCTAAAAAATCCGAGTCACGGTCAACATTTTTTAAAATTTCCGTGTGTAATGATCAGGCACAATGAATTAGAATAGAATTAATTTCTATGAAACGATGTGCAGGAAACAATTGAAGAGTGCTTAAAATCGAACCCTAATTCATAAATCCTAATCTGTGACGTTTGAAGTACATGCTAAAAAATCCGAGTCACGGTCAACATTTGTTGAAATTTTCGTGTGTAATGATCAGGCACAATGAATTATAATAAAATTAATTTCTAAGAAACGGTGTGGAGGAAACAATAGAAGAGTGCTGAAAATCGAACCCTAATTCATAAATTCTAATCTGTGACGTTTGAAGTACATGTTAAAAAATCCGAGTCACGGTCAACATTTTTTTAAATTTCCGTGTGTAATGATCAGGCACAATGAATTAGAATAGAATTAAATTTCTATGAAACGATGTGCAGGAAACAATAGAAGAGTGCTTAAAATCGAACCCTAATTCATAAATCATAATCTGTGACGTTTGAAGTACATGCTAAAAAATCCGAGTCACGGTCAATATTTTTTGAAATTTTCGTGTGTAATGATCAGGCACAATGAATTATAATAGAATTAATTTCTAAGAAACGGTGTGCATGAAACAATAGAAGAGTACTGAAAATGGAACCCTAATTCATAAATCCTAATCTGTGACGTTTGAAATAAATTCTCCAAAATCCGAGTCACGGTCAACATTTTTTGAAATTTCCGTGTGTAATGATCAATCATAATGAATTAGAATAGAATTAATTTCTAAGAAACTGTGTGCAGGAAACAATAAAACAGTGCTGAAAATCGAACCCTAATTCATAAATCCTAATCTGTGACGTTTGAAGTACATGCTAAAAAATCCGAGTCACGGTCAACATTTTTTGAAGTTTCCGTGTGTAATGATCAGGCACAATGAATTAGAATAGAATTAATTTCTAAGAAATGGTGTGCATGAAAAAATAGAAGAGTGCAGAAAATCGAACCCTAATTCATAAAAACTAATCTGTTATGTTTGAAGTACATGCTAAAAAATCCGATTCACGGTCAACATTTGTTTAAATTTCCGTGTGTAATGATAAGGCATAATGAATTAGAATAGAATTAATTTCTAAGAAACTGTGTGCAGGAAACAATAGAACAGTGCTGAAAATCGAACCCTAATTCATAAATCCTAATCTATGACGTTTGAAGTACATGCTAAAAAATCCGAGTCACGGTCAACATTTTTTTAAATTTCCGTGTGTAATGATCAGGCACAATGAATTAGAATAGAATTAATTTCTATGAAACGATGTGCAGGAGACAATAGAAAAGTGCTTAAAATCGAACCCTAATTCAAAAATCCTAATCTGTGACGTTTGAAGTACATGCTAAAAAATCCGAGTCACGGTCAACATTTGTTGAAATTTTCGTGTGTAATGATCAGGCACAATGAATTATAATAAAATTAATTTCTAAGAAACGGTGTGGAGGAGACAATAGAAGAGTGCTGAAAATGAACCCTAATTCATAAATCCTAATCTGTGACGTTTGAAGTACATACTAAAAAATCCGAGTCACGGTCAACATTTTTTGAAATTTTCGTGTGTAATGACCAGGCACAATGAATTAGAATAGAATTAATTTCTATAAAACGATGTGCAGGAAACAATAGAAGTGTGCTTAAAATCGAACCCTAATTCATAAATCCTAATCTTTGACGTTTGAAGTACATGCTAAAAAATCCGAGTCACGGTCAACATTTGTTGAAATTTTCGTGTGTAATGATCAGGCACAATGAATTATAATAAAATTAATTTTTAAGAAACGGTGAGGAGGAAACAATAGAAGAGTGCTGAAAATCGAACCCTAATTCATAAATCCTAATCTGTGACGTTTGAAGTACATGCTAAAAAATCTGAGTCACGGTCAACATTTTTTTAAATTTCCGTGGGTAATGATCAGGTATAATGAATTAGAATAGAATTAATTTCTAAGAAACGGTGTGCAGGAAACAATAGAAGAGTAATTAAAATCGAACCCTAATTCATAAATCCTAATCTGTTACGTTTGAAGTACATGCTAAAAAATCCGAGTCACGGTCAACATTTTTTGAAATTTCCGTGTTTAATGATCAGGCACAATGAATTAGAATAGAATTAATTTCTAAGAAACGATGTGCAGGAAACAATAGAAGAGTGCTTAAAATCGAACCCTAATTCATAAATCATAATTTGTGACGTTTGAAGTACATGCTAAAAAATCCGAGTCACGGTCAACATTTTTTGAAATTTTCGTGTGTAATGATCAGGCACAATGAATTATAATAGAATTAATTTCTAAGAAACGGTGTGCATGAAACAATAGAAGAGTGCTGAAAATGGAACCCTAATTCATAAATCCTAATCTGTGACGTTTGAAATACATTCTCCAAAATCCGAGTCACGGTTAACATTTTTTGAAATTTTCGTGTGTAATGATCAGGCATAATGAATTAGAATAGAATTAATTTCTAAGAAACTGTGTGCAGGAAACAATAGAACAGTGCTGAAAATCGAACCCTAATTCATAAATCCTAATCTGTGACGTTTGAAGTACATGCTAAAAAATCCGAGTCACGGTCAACATTTTTTGAAGTTTCCGTGTGTAATGATCAGGCACAATGAATTAGAATGTAATTAATTTCTAAGAAACTGTGTGCAGGAAACAATAGAACAGTGCTGAAAATCGAACCCTAATTCATAAATCCTAATCTGTGACGTTTGAAGTACATGCTAAAAAATCCGAGTCACGGTCAACATTTTTTGAAGTTTCCGTGTGTAATGATCAGGCACAATGAATTAGCATAGAATTAATTTCTAAGAAACGGTGTGCATGAAACAATAGAAGAGTGCAGACAATCGAACCCTAATTCATAAATACTAATCTGTGACGTTTGAAGTACATGCTAAAAAATCCGAGTCACGGTCAACATTTTTTGAAATTTCCGTGTGTAATCATCAGGCACAATGAATTAGAATAGAATTAATTTCTAAGAAAGGGTTTCATGAAAAAATAGAAGAGTGCTTAAAATCGAACCCTAATTCATAAAAACTAATCTGTTACGTTTGAAGTACATGCAAAAAAATCCGATTCACGGTCAACATTTTTTGAAATTTTCGTGTGTAATGATCAGGCACAATGAATTAGAATAGAATTAATTTCTAAGAAACGGTGTGCATTAAACAATAGAAGAGTGCTTAAAATCGAACCCAAATTCATATAAATTAATCTGTTACGTTTGAAGTACATGCTAAAAAATCCGATTCACGGTCAAAATTTTTTGAAATTTTCGTGTGTAATGATTAGGCACAATGAATTAGAATAGAATTAATTTCTAAGAAACGGTGTGCAGGAAACAATAGAAGAGTGCTTAAAATCGAACCCTAATTCATAAATCCAAATCTGTTACGTTTTAAGTGCATGCTAAAAAATCCGAGTCACGGTCAAGATTTTTTTATATTTCCGTGTGTAATGATCAGGCACAATGAATTAGAATACAATTAATTTCTAAGAAACGATGTGCAGGAAATAATAGACGAGTGCTTAAAATCGAACCCTAATTCATAAATCCGAATATGTGACGTTTGAAGTACATGCTAAAAAATCTGAGTCACGGTCAACATTTTTTGAAATTTTCGTGTGTTGATCAGGCACAATGAATTAGAATAGAATTAATTTCTAAGAAACGGTGTGCAGGAAACAATAGAAGAGTGCTTAAAATCGAACCCTAATTCATAAATCCTAATCTGTTACGTTTTAAGTGCATGCTAAAAAATCCGAGTCACGGTCAAGATTTTTTTAAATTTCCGTGTGTAATGATCAGGCCCAATGAATTCGAATAGAATTAATTTCTAAGAAACGGTGTGCAGGAAACAATAGAAGAGTGCTGAAAATCGAACCCTAATTCATAATTCCTAATCTGTGACGTTTGAAGTACATGCTAAAAAATCCGAGTCACGGTCAACATTTTTTGAAATTTCCGTGTGTAATGATCAGACACAATGAATTAGAATACAATTAATTTCTAAGAAACGATGTGCAGGAAATAATAGACGAGTGCTTAAAATCGAACCCTATATCATAAATCCTAATCTGTGACGTTTGAAGTACATGCTAAAAAATCCGAGTCACGGTCAACATTTGTTGAAATTTTCGTGTGTAATGATCAGGCACAATGAATTATAATAAAATTAATTTCTAAGAAACGGTGTGGAGGAGACAATAGAAGAGTGCTGAAAATCGAACCCTAATTCATAATTCCTAATCTGTGACGTTTGAAGTACATGCTAAAAAATCCGAGTCACGGTCAACATTTTTTGAAATTTTCGTGTGTAATGACCAGGCACAATGAATTAGAATAGAATTAATTTCTAAGAAACGATGTGCAGGAAACAATAGAATTGTGCTGAAAATCGAACCCTAATTCATAAATCCTAATCTGTGACGTTTGAAGTACATGCTAAAAAATCCGAGTCACGGTCAACATTTGTTGAAATTTTCGTGTGTAATGATCAGGCACAATGAATTATAATAAAATTAATTTCTAAGAAACGGTGAGGAGGAAACAATACAAGAGTGCTGAAAATCGAACCCTAATTCATAAATCCTAATCTGTGACGTTTGAAGTACATGCTAAAAAATCCGAGTCACGGTCAACATTTTTTGAAATTTCCGTGTTTAATGATCAGGCACAATGAATTAGAATAGAATTAATTTCTAAGAAACGATGTGCAGGAAACAATAGAAGAGTGCTTAAAATCGAACCCTAATTCATAAATCCTAATCTGTTACGTTTGAAGTACATGCTAAAAAATCCGAGTCACGGTCAACATTTTTTGAAGTTTCCGTGTGTAATGATCAGGCACAATGAATTAGAATAGAATTAATTTCTAAGAAACGGTGTTCATGAAACAATCGAAGAGTGCTGAAAATTGAACCCTAATTCATAAATCATAATCTGAGACGTTTGAAGTACATGCTAAAAAATCCGAGTCACGGTCAACATTTTTTTAAATTTCCGTGTGTAAAGATCAGGCACAATGAATTAGCATAGAATTAATTTGTAAGAAACGGTGTGCATGAAACAATAGAAGAGTGCAGACAATCGAACCCTAATTTATAAATACTAATCTGTGACGTTTGAAGTACATGCTAAAAAATCCGAGTCACGGTCAACAAATTTTTGAAATTTCCGTGTGTAATCATCAGGCACAATGAATTAGAATAGAATTAATTTCTAAGAAAGGGTTTCATGAAAAAATAGAAGAGTGCTTAAAATCGAACCCTAATTCATAAAAACTAATTTGTTACGTTTGAAGTACATGCTAAAAAATCCGAGTCACGGTCAACATCTTTTAAAATTTCCGTGTGTAATGATCAGGCATAATGAATTAGAATAGAATTAATTTCTAAGAAACTGTGTGCAGGAAACAATAGAACAGTGCTGAAAATCGAACCCTTATTTATAAATCCTAATCTGTGACGTTTGAAGTACATGCTAAAAAATCCGAGTCACGGTCAACATTTTTTGAAGTTTCCGTGTGTAATGATCAGGCACAATGAATTAGAATAGAATTAATTTCTAAGAAACGGTGTTCATGAAACAATCGAAGAGTGCTGAAAATTGAACCCTAATTCATAAATCATAATCTGAGACGTTTGAAGTACATGCTAAAAAATCCGAGTCACGGTCAACATTTTTTTAAATTTCCGTGTGTAAAGATCAGGCACAATGAATTAGCATAGAATTAATTTCTAAGAAACGGTGTGCATGAAACAATAGAAGAGTGCAGACAATCGAACCCTAATTCATAAATACTAATCTGTGACGTTTGAAGTACATGCTAAAAAATCCGAGTCACGGTAAACATTTTTTGAAATTTCCGTGTGTAATCATCAGGCACAATGAATTAGAATAGAATTAATTTCTAAGAAAGGGTTTCAGGAAAAAATAGAAGAGTGCTTAAAATCGAACCCTAATTCATAAAAACTAATCTGTTACGTTTGAAGTACATGCTAAAAAATCCGAGTCACGGTCAACATTTTTTTAAATTTCCGTGTGTAATGATCAGGCACAATGAATTAGAATAGAATTCATTTCTAAGAAACGGTGTGCATGAAACAATTGAAGAGTGATGAAAATCGAACGCTAATTCAGAAATCCTAATCAGTTACATTTGAAGTACATGCTAAAAAATCCGAGTCACGGTCAACATTTTTTGAAATTTCCGTGTGTAATGATCAGGCATAATGAATTAGAATAGAATTAATTTCTAAGAAACTGTGTGCAGGAAACAATAGAACAGTGCTGAAAATCGAACCCTAATTCATAAATCCTAATCTGTGACGTTTGAAGTACATGCTAAAAAATCCAAGTCACGGTCAACATTTTTTGAAGTTTCTGTGTGTAATGATCAGGCACAATGAATTAGAATAGAATTAATTTCTAAGAAACGGTGTTCATGAAACAATCGAAGAGTGCTGAAAATTGAACCCTAATTCATAAATCATAATCTGAGACGTTTGAAGTACATGCTAAAAAATCCGAGTCACGGTCAACATTTTTTTAAATTTCCGTGTGTAAAGATCAGGCACAATGAATTAGCATAGAATTAATTTGTAAGAAACGGTGTGCATGAAACAATAAAAGAGTGCAGACAATCGAACCCTAATTCATAAATACTAATCTGTGACGTTTGAAGTACATGCTAAAAAATCCGAGTCACGGTCAACAAATTTTTGAAATTTCCGTGTGTAATCATCAGGCACAATGAATTAGAATAGAATTAATTTCTAAGAAAGGGTTTCATGAAAAAATAGAAGAGTGCTTAAAATCGAACCCTAATTCATAAAAACTAATTTGTTACGTTTGAAGTACATGCTAAAAAATCCGAGTCACGGTCAACATGTTTTAAAATTTCCGTGTGTAATGATCAGGCATAATGAATTAGAATAGAATTAATTTCTAAGAAACTGTGTGCAGGAAACAATAGAACAGTGCTGAAAATCGAACCCTTATTCATAAATCCTAATCTGTGACGTTTGAAGTACATGCTAAAAAATCCGAGTCACGGTCAACATTTTTTGAAGTTTCCGTGTGTAATGATCAGGCACAATGAATTAGAATAGAATTAATTTCTAAGAAACGGTGTTCATGAAACAATCGAAGAGTGCTGAAAATTGAACCCTAATTCATAAATCATAATCTGAGACGTTTGAAGTACATGCTAAAAAATCCGAGTCACGGTCAACATTTTTTTAAATTTCCGTGTGTAAAGATCAGGCACAATGAATTAGCATAGAATTAATTTCTAAGAAACGGTGTGCATGAAACAATAGAAGAGTGCAGACAATCGAACCCTAATTCATAAATACTAATCTGTGACGTTTGAAGTACATGCTAAAAAATCCGAGTCACGGTCAACATTTTTTGAAATTTCCGTGTGTAATCATCAGGCACAATGAATTAGAATAGAATTAATTTCTAAGAAAGGGTTTCATGAAAAAATAGAAGAGTGCTTAAAATCGAACCCTAATTCATAAAAACTAATCTGTTACGTTTGAAGTACATGCAAAAAAATCCGATTCACGGTCAACATTTTTTGAAATTTTCGTGTGTAATGATTAGGCACAATGAATTAGAATAGAATTAATTTCTAAGAAACGGTGTGCAGGAAACAATAGAAGAGTGCTTAAAATCGAACCCTAATTCATAAATCCTAATCTGTTACGTTTGAAGTACATGCTAAAAAATCCGAGTCACGGTCAAGATTTTTTTAAATTTCCGTGTGTAATGAGCAGGCATAATGAATTAGAATAGAATTAATTTCTAAAAAACTGTGTGCAGGAAACAATAGAATAGTGCTGAAATCGAACCCTAATTCATAAATCCTAATCTGTGACGTTTGAAGTACATGCTAAAAAATCCAAGTCACGGTCAACAAATTTTTGAAATTTCCGTGTGTAATCATCAGGCACAATGAATTAGAA
Source organism: Cucurbita pepo subsp. pepo (assembly GCF_057944985.1). Classification (NCBI taxonomy): domain Eukaryota; kingdom Viridiplantae; phylum Streptophyta; class Magnoliopsida; order Cucurbitales; family Cucurbitaceae; genus Cucurbita; species Cucurbita pepo. The sequence continues at coordinate 4,076,399 of NC_141816.1, read as the reverse complement.
TAGAATTAATTTCTAAGAAAGGGTTTCATGAAAAAATAGAAGAGTGCTTAAAATCGAACCCTAATTCATAAAAACTAATTTGTTACGTTTGAAGTACATGCTAAAAAATCCGAGTCACGGTCAACATGTTTTAAAATTTCCGTGTGTAATGATCAGGCATAATGAATTAGAATACAATTAATTTCTAAGAAACGATGTGCAGGAAATAATAGACGAGTGCTTAAAATCGAACCCTATATCATAAATCCTAATCTGTGACGTTTGAAGTACATGCTAAAAAATCCGAGTCACGGTCAACATTTGTTGAAATTTTCGTGTGTAATGATCAGGCACAATGAATTATAATAAAATTAATTTCTAAGAAACGGTGTGGAGGAGACAATAGAAGAGTGCTGAAAATCGAACCCTAATTCATAATTCCTAATCTGTGACGTTTGAAGTACATGCTAAAAAATCCGAGTCACGGTCAACATTTTTTGAAATTTTCGTGTGTAATGACCAGGCACAATGAATTAGAATAGAATTAATTTCTAAGAAACGATGTGCAGGAAACAATAGAATTGTGCTGAAAATCGAACCCTAATTCATAAATCCTAATCTGTGACGTTTGAAGTACATGCTAAAAAATCCGAGTCACGGTCAACATTTGTTGAAATTTTCGTGTGTAATGATCAGGCACAATGAATTATAATAAAATTAATTTCTAAGAAACGGTGAGGAGGAAACAATACAAGAGTGCTGAAAATCGAACCCTAATTCATAAATCCTAATCTGTGACGTTTGAAGTACATGCTAAAAAATCCGAGTCACGGTCAACATTTTTTGAAATTTCCGTGTTTAATGATCAGGCACAATGAATTAGAATAGAATTAATTTCTAAGAAACGATGTGCAGGAAACAATAGAAGAGTGCTTAAAATCGAACCCTAATTCATAAATCCTAATCTGTTACGTTTGAAGTACATGCTAAAAAATCCGAGTCACGGTCAACATTTTTTGAAGTTTCCGTGTGTAATGATCAGGCACAATGAATTAGAATAGAATTAATTTCTAAGAAACGGTGTTCATGAAACAATCGAAGAGTGCTGAAAATTGAACCCTAATTCATAAATCATAATCTGAGACGTTTGAAGTACATGCTAAAAAATCCGAGTCACGGTCAACATTTTTTTAAATTTCCGTGTGTAAAGATCAGGCACAATGAATTAGCATAGAATTAATTTGTAAGAAACGGTGTGCATGAAACAATAGAAGAGTGCAGACAATCGAACCCTAATTTATAAATACTAATCTGTGACGTTTGAAGTACATGCTAAAAAATCCGAGTCACGGTCAACAAATTTTTGAAATTTCCGTGTGTAATCATCAGGCACAATGAATTAGAATAGAATTAATTTCTAAGAAAGGGTTTCATGAAAAAATAGAAGAGTGCTTAAAATCGAACCCTAATTCATAAAAACTAATTTGTTACGTTTGAAGTACATGCTAAAAAATCCGAGTCACGGTCAACATCTTTTAAAATTTCCGTGTGTAATGATCAGGCATAATGAATTAGAATAGAATTAATTTCTAAGAAACTGTGTGCAGGAAACAATAGAACAGTGCTGAAAATCGAACCCTTATTTATAAATCCTAATCTGTGACGTTTGAAGTACATGCTAAAAAATCCGAGTCACGGTCAACATTTTTTGAAGTTTCCGTGTGTAATGATCAGGCACAATGAATTAGAATAGAATTAATTTCTAAGAAACGGTGTTCATGAAACAATCGAAGAGTGCTGAAAATTGAACCCTAATTCATAAATCATAATCTGAGACGTTTGAAGTACATGCTAAAAAATCCGAGTCACGGTCAACATTTTTTTAAATTTCCGTGTGTAAAGATCAGGCACAATGAATTAGCATAGAATTAATTTCTAAGAAACGGTGTGCATGAAACAATAGAAGAGTGCAGACAATCGAACCCTAATTCATAAATACTAATCTGTGACGTTTGAAGTACATGCTAAAAAATCCGAGTCACGGTAAACATTTTTTGAAATTTCCGTGTGTAATCATCAGGCACAATGAATTAGAATAGAATTAATTTCTAAGAAAGGGTTTCAGGAAAAAATAGAAGAGTGCTTAAAATCGAACCCTAATTCATAAAAACTAATCTGTTACGTTTGAAGTACATGCTAAAAAATCCGAGTCACGGTCAACATTTTTTTAAATTTCCGTGTGTAATGATCAGGCACAATGAATTAGAATAGAATTCATTTCTAAGAAACGGTGTGCATGAAACAATTGAAGAGTGATGAAAATCGAACGCTAATTCAGAAATCCTAATCAGTTACATTTGAAGTACATGCTAAAAAATCCGAGTCACGGTCAACATTTTTTGAAATTTCCGTGTGTAATGATCAGGCATAATGAATTAGAATAGAATTAATTTCTAAGAAACTGTGTGCAGGAAACAATAGAACAGTGCTGAAAATCGAACCCTAATTCATAAATCCTAATCTGTGACGTTTGAAGTACATGCTAAAAAATCCAAGTCACGGTCAACATTTTTTGAAGTTTCCGTGTGTAATGATCAGGCACAATGAATTAGAATAGAATTAATTTCTAAGAAACGGTGTTCATGAAACAATCGAAGAGTGCTGAAAATTGAACCCTAATTCATAAATCATAATCTGAGACGTTTGAAGTACATGCTAAAAAATCCGAGTCACGGTCAACATTTTTTTAAATTTTCGTGTGTAAAGATCAGGCACAATGAATTAGCATAGAATTAATTTGTAAGAAACGGTGTGCATGAAACAATAAAAGAGTGCAGACAATCGAACCCTAATTCATAAATACTAATCTGTGACGTTTGAAGTACATGCTAAAAAATCCGAGTCACGGTCAACAAATTTTTGAAATTTCCGTGTGTAATCATCAGGCACAATGAATTAGAATAGAATTAATTTCTAAGAAAGGGTTTCATGAAAAAATAGAAGAGTGCTTAAAATCGAACCCTAATTCATAAAAACTAATTTGTTACGTTTGAAGTACATGCTAAAAAATCCGAGTCACGGTCAACATGTTTTAAAATTTCCGTGTGTAATGATCAGGCATAATGAATTAGAATAGAATTAATTTCTAAGAAACTGTGTGCAGGAAACAATAGAACAGTGCTGAAAATCGAACCCTTATTCATAAATCCTAATCTGTGACGTTTGAAGTACATGCTAAAAAATCCGAGTCACGGTCAACATTTTTTGAAGTTTCCGTGTGTAATGATCAGGCACAATGAATTAGAATAGAATTAATTTCTAAGAAACGGTGTTCATGAAACAATCGAAGAGTGCTGAAAATTGAACCCTAATTCATAAATCATAATCTGAGACGTTTGAAGTACATGCTAAAAAATCCGAGTCACGGTCAACATTTTTTTAAATTTCCGTGTGTAAAGATCAGGCACAATGAATTAGCATAGAATTAATTTCTAAGAAACGGTGTGCATGAAACAATAGAAGAGTGCAGACAATCGAACCCTAATTCATAAATACTAATCTGTGACGTTTGAAGTACATGCTAAAAAATCCGAGTCACGGTCAACATTTTTTGAAATTTCCGTGTGTAATCATCAGGCACAATGAATTAGAATAGAATTAATTTCTAAGAAAGGGTTTCATGAAAAAATAGAAGAGTGCTTAAAATCGAACCCTAATTCATAAAAACTAATCTGTTACGTTTGAAGTACATGCAAAAAAATCCGATTCACGGTCAACATTTTTTGAAATTTTCGTGTGTAATGATTAGGCACAATGAATTAGAATAGAATTAATTTCTAAGAAACGGTGTGCAGGAAACAATAGAAGAGTGCTTAAAATCGAACCCTAATTCATAAATCCTAATCTGTTACGTTTGAAGTACATGCTAAAAAATCCGAGTCACGGTCAAGATTTTTTTAAATTTCCGTGTGTAATGAGCAGGCATAATGAATTAGAATAGAATTAATTTCTAAAAAACTGTGTGCAGGAAACAATAGAATAGTGCTGAAATCGAACCCTAATTCATAAATCCTAATCTGTGACGTTTGAAGTACATGCTAAAAAATCCAAGTCACGGTCAACAAATTTTTGAAATTTCCGTGTGTAATCATCAGGCACAATGAATTAGAATAGAATTAATTTCTAAGAAAGGGTTTCATGAAAAAATAGAAGAGTGCTTAAAATCGAACCCTAATTCATAAAAACTAATTTGTTACGTTTGAAGTACATGCTAAAAAATCCGAGTCACGGTCAACATGTTTTAAAATTTCCGTGTGTAATGATCAGGCATAATGAATTAGAATACAATTAATTTCTAAGAAACGATGTGCAGGAAATAATAGACGAGTGCTTAAAATCGAACCCTATATCATAAATCCTAATCTGTGACGTTTGAAGTACATGCTAAAAAATCCGAGTCACGGTCAACATTTGTTGAAATTTTCGTGTGTAATGATCAGGCACAATGAATTATAATAAAATTAATTTTTAAGAAACGGTGAGGAGGAAACAATAGAAGAGTGCTGAAAATCGAACCCTAATTCATAAATCCTAATCTGTGACGTTTGAAGTACATGCTAAAAAATCTGAGTCACGGTCAACATTTTTTTAAATTTCCGTGGGTAATGATCAGGTATAATGAATTAGAATAGAATTAATTTCTAAGAAACGGTGTGCAGGAAACAATAGAAGAGTAATTAAAATCGAACCCTAATTCATAAATCCTAATCTGTTACGTTTGAAGTACATGCTAAAAAATCCGAGTCACGGTCAACATTTTTTGAAATTTCCGTGTTTAATGATCAGGCACAATGAATTAGAATAGAATTAATTTCTAAGAAACGATGTGCAGGAAACAATAGAAGAGTGCTTAAAATCGAACCCTAATTCATAAATCATAATTTGTGACGTTTGAAGTACATGCTAAAAAATCCGAGTCACGGTCAACATTTTTTGAAATTTTCGTGTGTAATGATCAGGCACAATGAATTATAATAGAATTAATTTCTAAGAAACGGTGTGCATGAAACAATAGAAGAGTGCTGAAAATGGAACCCTAATTCATAAATCCTAATCTGTGACGTTTGAAATACATTCTCCAAAATCCGAGTCACGGTTAACATTTTTTGAAATTTTCGTGTGTAATGATCAGGCATAATGAATTAGAATAGAATTAATTTCTAAGAAACTGTGTGCAGGAAACAATAGAACAGTGCTGAAAATCGAACCCTAATTCATAAATCCTAATCTGTGACGTTTGAAGTACATGCTAAAAAATCCGAGTCACGGTCAACATTTTTTGAAGTTTCCGTGTGTAATGATCAGGCACAATGAATTAGAATATAATTAATTTCTAAGAAACGGTGTGCATGAAACAATAGAAAAGTGCAGAAAATCGAACCCTAATTCATAAATCCTAATCTGTGACGTTTGAAGTACATGCTAAAATATCCGAGTCACGGTGAACATTTTTTGAAATTTTCGTGTGTTGATCAGGCACAATGAATTAGAATAGAATTAGTTTCTAAGAAACGGTGTGCAGGAAACAATAGAAAAGTGCTTAAAATCGAACCTTAATTCATAAAACCTAATCTGTTACGTTTGAAGTACATGCTAGAAAATCCGAGTCACGGTCAACAATTTTTGAAATTTTCGTGTGTAATGATCAGGCACAATGAATTAGAATAGAATTAATTTCTAAGAAACGGTGTGCATTAAACAATAGAAGAGTGCTTAAAATCGAACCCAAATTCATATAAATTAATCTGTTACGTTTGAAGTACATGCTAAAAAATCCGATTCACGGTCAAAATTTTTTGAAATTTTCGTGTGTAATGATTAGGCACAATGAATTAGAATAGAATTAATTTCTAAGAAACGGTGTGCAGGAAACAATAGAAGAGTGCTTAAAATCGAACCCTAATTCATAAATCCAAATCTGTTACGTTTTAAGTGCATGCTAAAAAATCCGAGTCACGGTCAAGATTTTTTTATATTTCCGTGTGTAATGATCAGGCACAATGAATTAGAATACAATTAATTTCTAAGAAACGATGCGCAGGAAATAATAGACGAGTGCTTAAAATCGAACCCTAATTCATAAATCCGAATATGTGACGTTTGAAGTACATGCTAAAAAATCTGAGTCACGGTCAACATTTTTTGAAATTTTCGTGTGTTGATCAGGCACAATGAATTAGAATAGAATTAATTTCTAAGAAACGGTGTGCAGGAAACAATAGAAGAGTGCTTAAAATCGAACCCTAATTCATAAATCCTAATCTGTTACGTTTTAAGTGCATGCTAAAAAATCCGAGTCACGGTCAAGATTTTTTTAAATTTCCGTGTGTAATGATCAGGCCCAATGAATTCGAATAGAATTAATTTCTAAGAAACGGTGTGCAGGAAACAATAGAAGAGTGCTGAAAATCGAACCCTAATTCATAATTCCTAATCTGTGACGTTTGAAGTACATGCTAAAAAATCCGAGTCACGGTCAACATTTTTTGAAATTTCCGTGTGTAATGATCAGGCACAATGAATTAGAATACAATTAATTTCTAAGAAACGATGTGCAGGAAATAATAGACGAGTGCTTAAAATCGAACCCTATATCATAAATCCTAATCTGTGACGTTTGAAGTACATGCTAAAAAATCCGAGTCACGGTCAACATTTGTTGAAATTTTCGTGTGTAATGATCAGGCACAATGAATTATAATAAAATTAATTTCTAAGAAACGGTGTGGAGGAGACAATAGAAGAGTGCTGAAAATCAAACCCTAATTCATAATTCCTAATCTGTGACGTTTGAAGTACATGCTAAAAAATCCGAGTCACGGTCAACATTTTTTGAAATTTTCGTGTGTAATGACCAGGCACAATGAATTAGAATAGAATTAATTTCTAAGAAACGATGTGCAGGAAACAATAGAATTGTGCTGAAAATCGAACCCTAATTCATAAATCCTAATCTGTGACGTTTGAAGTACATGCTAAAAAATCCGAGTCACGGTCAACATTTGTTGAAATTTTCGTGTGTAATGATCAGGCACAATGAATTATAATAAAATTAATTTCTAAGAAACGGTGAGGAGGAAACAATACAAGAGTGCTGAAAATCGAACCCTAATTCATAAATCCTAATCTGTGACGTTTGAAGTACATGCTAAAAAATCCGAGTCACGGTCAACATTTTTTGAAATTTCCGTGTTTAATGATCAGGCACAATGAATTAGAATAGAATTAATTTCTAAGAAACGATGTGCAGGAAACAATAGAAGAGTGCTTAAAATCGAACCCTAATTCATAAATCCTAATCTGTTACGTTTGAAGTACATGCTAAAAAATCCGAGTCACGGTCAACATTTTTTGAAGTTTCCGTGTGTAATGATCAGGCACAATGAATTAGAATAGAATTAATTTCTAAGAAACGGTGTTCATGAAACAATCGAAGAGTGCTGAAAATTGAACCCTAATTCATAAATCATAATCTGAGACGTTTGAAGTACATGCTAAAAAATCCGAGTCACGGTCAACATTTTTTTAAATTTCCGTGTGTAAAGATCAGGCACAATGAATTAGCATAGAATTAATTTCTAAGAAACGGTGTGCATGAAACAATAGAAGAGTGCAGACAATCGAACCCTAATTCATAAATACTAATCTGTGACGTTTGAAGTACATGCTAAAAAATCCGAGTCACGGTCAACATTTTTTGAAATTTCCGTGTGTAATCATCAGGCACAATGAATTAGAATAGAATTAATTTCTAAGAAAGGGTTTCATGAAAAAATAGAAGAGTGCTTAAAATCGAACCCTAATTCATAAAAACTAATCTGTTACGTTTGAAGTACATGCTAAAAAATCCGAGTCACGGTCAACATTTTTTTAAATTTCCGTGTGTAATGATCAGGCACAATGAATTAGAATAGAATTCATTTCTAAGAAACGGTGTGCATGAAACAATTGAAGAGTGATGAAAATCGAACGCTAATTCAGAAATCCTAATCAGTTACATTTGAAGTACATGCTAAAAAATCCGAGTCACGGTCAACATTTTTTGAAATTTCCGTGTGTAATGATCAGGCATAATGAATTAGAATAGAATTAATTTCTAAGAAACTGTGTGCAGGAAACAATAGAACAGTGCTGAAAATCGAACCCTAATTCATAAATCCTAATCTGTGACGTTTGAAGTACATGCTAAAAAATCCAAGTCACGGTCAACATTTTTTGAAGTTTCCGTGTGTAATGATCAGGCACAATGAATTAGAATAGAATTAATTTCTAAGAAACGGTGTTCATGAAACAATCGAAGAGTGCTGAAAATTGAACCCTAATTCATAAATCATAATCTGAGACGTTTGAAGTACATGCTAAAAAATCCGAGTCACGGTCAACATTTTTTTAAATTTCCGTGTGTAAAGATCAGGCACAATGAATTAGCATAGAATTAATTTGTAAGAAACGGTGTGCATGAAACAATAAAAGAGTGCAGACAATCGAACCCTAATTCATAAATACTAATCTGTGACGTTTGAAGTACATGCTAAAAAATCCGAGTCACGGTCAACAAATTTTTGAAATTTCCGTGTGTAATCTTCAGGCACAATGAATTAGAATAGAATTAATTTCTAAGAAAGGGTTTCATGAAAAAATAGAAGAGTGCTTAAAATCGAACCCTAATTCATAAAAACTAATTTGTTACGTTTGAAGTACATGCTAAAAAATCCGAGTCACGGTCAACATGTTTTAAAATTTCCGTGTGTAATGATCAGGCATAATGAATTAGAATAGAATTAATTTCTAAGAAACTGTGTGCAGGAAACAATAGAACAGTGCTGAAAATCGAACCCTTATTCATAAATCCTAATCTGTGACGTTTGAAGTACATGCTAAAAAATCCGAGTCACGGTCAACATTTTTTGAAGTTTCCGTGTGTAATGATCAGGCACAATGAATTAGAATAGAATTAATTTCTAAGAAACGGTGTTCATGAAACAATCGAAGAGTGCTGAAAATTGAACCCTAATTCATAAATCATAATCTGAGACGTTTGAAGTACATGCTAAAAAATCCGAGTCACGGTCAACATTTTTTTAAATTTCCGTGTGTAAAGATCAGGCACAATGAATTAGCATAGAATTAATTTCTAAGAAACGGTGTGCATGAAACAATAGAAGAGTGCAGACAATCGAACCCTAATTCATAAATACTAATCTGTGACGTTTGAAGTACATGCTAAAAAATCCGAGTCACGGTCAACATTTTTTGAAATTTCCGTGTGTAATCATCAGGCACAATGAATTAGAATAGAATTAATTTCTAAGAAAGGGTTTCATGAAAAAATAGAAGAGTGCTTAAAATCGAACCCTAATTCATAAAAACTAATCTGTTACGTTTGAAGTACATGCAAAAAAATCCGATTCACGGTCAACATTTTTTGAAATTTTCGTGTGTAATGATTAGGCACAATGAATTAGAATAGAATTAATTTCTAAGAAACGGTGTGCAGGAAACAATAGAAGAGTGCTTAAAATCGAACCCTAATTCATAAATCCTAATCTGTTACGTTTGAAGTACATGCTAAAAAATCCGAGTCACGGTCAAGATTTTTTTAAATTTCCGTGTGTAATGAGCAGGCATAATGAATTAGAATAGAATTAATTTCTAAAAAACTGTGTGCAGGAAACAATAGAATAGTGCTGAAATCGAACCCTAATTCATAAATCCTAATCTGTGACGTTTGAAGTACATGCTAAAAAATCCGAGTCACGGTCAACAAATTTTTGAAATTTCCGTGTGTAATCATCAGGCACAATGAATTAGAATAGAATTAATTTCTAAGAAAGGGTTTCATGAAAAAATAGAAGAGTGCTTAAAATCGAACCCTAATTCATAAAAACTAATTTGTTACGTTTGAAGTACATGCTAAAAAATCCGAGTCACGGTCAACATGTTTTAAAATTTCCGTGTGTAATGATCAGGCATAATGAATTAGAATAGAATTAATTTCTAAGAAACTGTGTGCAGGAAACAATAGAACAGTGCTGAAAATCGAACCCTTATTCATAAATCCTAATCTGTGACGTTTGAAGTACATGCTAAAAAATCCGAGTCACGGTCAACATTTTTTGAAGTTTCCGTGTGTAATGATCAGGCACAATGAATTAGAATAGAATTAATTTCTAAGAAACGGTGTTCATGAAACAATCGAAGAGTGCTGAAAATTGAACCCTAATTCATAAATCATAATCTGAGACGTTTGAAGTACATGCTAAAAAATCCGAGTCACGGTCAACATTTTTTTAAATTTCCGTGTGTAAAGATCAGGCACAATGAATTAGCATAGAATTAATTTCTAAGAAACGGTGTGCATGAAACAATAGAAGAGTGCAGACAATCGAACCCTAATTCATAAATACTAATCTGTGACGTTTGAAGTACATGCTAAAAAATCCGAGTCACGGTCAACATTTTTTGAAATTTCCGTGTGTAATCATCAGGCACAATGAATTAGAATAGAATTAATTTCTAAGAAAGGGTTTCATGAAAAAATAGAAGAGTGCTTAAAATCGAACCCTAATTCATAAAAACTAATCTGTTACGTTTGAAGTACATGCTAAAAAATCCGAGTCACGGTCAACATTTTTTTAAATTTCCGTGTGTAATGATCAGGCACAATGAATTAGAATAGAATTCATTTCTAAGAAACGGTGTGCATGAAACAATTGAAGAGTGATGAAAATCGAACGCTAATTCAGAAATCCTAATCAGTTACATTTGAAGTACATGCTAAAAAATCCGAGTCACGGTCAACATTTTTTGAAATTTCCGTGTGTAATGATCAGGCATAATGAATTAGAATAGAATTAATTTCTTAGAAACTGTGTGCAGGAAACAATAGAACAGTGCTGAAAATCGAACCCTAATTCATAAATCCTAATCTGTGACGTTTGAAGTACATGCTAAAAAATCCAAGTCACGGTCAACATTTTTTGAAGTTTCCGTGTGTAATGATCAGGCACAATGAATTAGAATAGAATTAATTTCTAAGAAACTGTGTGCATGAAACAATAGAAGAGTGCAGAAAATCGAACCCTAATTCATAAATCCTAATCTGTGACGTTTGAAGTACATGCTAAAAAATCCGAGTCACGGTCAACATTTGTTTAAATTTCCGTGTGTAATGATCAGGCATAATGAATTAGAATAGAATTAATTTCTAAGAAACGGTGTGCATGAAACAATAGAAGAGTGCAGAAAATCGAACCCTAATTCATAAAAACTAATCTGTTATGTTTGAAGTACATGCTAAAAAATCCGATTCACGGTCAACATTTGTTTAAATTTCCGTGTGTAATGATAAGGCATAATGAATTAGAATAGAATTAATTTCTAAGAAACTGTGTGCAGGAAACAATAGAACAGTGCTGAAAATCGAACCCTAATTCATAAATCCTAATCTATGACGTTTGAAGTACATGCTAAAAAATCCGAGTCACGGTCAACATTTTTTTAAATTTCCGTGTGTAATGATCAGGCACAATGAATTAGAATAGAATTAATTTCTATGAAACGATGTGCAGGAAACAATAGAAAAGTGCTTAAAATCGAACCCTAATTCAAAAATCCTAATCTGTGACGTTTGAAGTACATGCTAAAAAATCCGAGTCACGGTCAACATTTGTTGAAATTTTCGTGTGTAATGATCAGGCACAATGAATTATAATAAAATTAATTTCTAAGAAACGGTGTGGAGGAGACAATAGAAGAGTGCTGAAAATCGAACCCTAATTCATAATTCCTAATCTGTGACGTTTGAAGTACATGCTAAAAAATCCGAGTCACGGTCAACATTTTTTGAAATTTTCGTGTGTAATGACCAGGCACAATGAATTAGAATAGAATTAATTTCTAAGAAACGATGTGCAGGAAACAATAGAATTGTGCTGAAAATCGAACCCTAATTCATAAATCCTAATCTGTGACGTTTGAAGTACATGCTAAAAAATCCGAGTCACGGTCAACATTTTTTTAAATTTCCGTGTGTAATGATCAGGCACAATGAATTAGAATAGAATTAATTTCTATGAAACGATGTGCAGGAAACAATAGAAAAGTGCTTAAAATCGAACCCTAATTCAAAAATCCTAATCTGTGACGTTTGAAGTACATGCTAAAAAATCCGAGTCACGGTCAACATTTGTTGAAATTTTCGTGTGTAATGATCAGGCACAATGAATTATAATAAAATTAATTTCTAAGAAACGGTGTGGAGGAGACAATAGAAGAGTGCTGAAAATGAACCCTAATTCATAAATCCTAATCTGTGACGTTTGAAGTACATACTAAAAAATCCGAGTCACGGTCAACATTTTTTGAAATTTTCGTGTGTAATGACCAGGCACAATGAATTAGAATAGAATTAATTTCTATAAAACGATGTGCAGGAAACAATAGAAGTGTGCTTAAAATCGAACCCTAATTCATAAATCCTAATCTTTGACGTTTGAAGTACATGCTAAAAAATCCGAGTCACGGTCAACATTTGTTGAAATTTTCGTGTGTAATGATCAGGCACAATGAATTATAATAAAATTAATTTTTAAGAAACGGTGAGGAGGAAACAATAGAAGAGTGCTGAAAATCGAACCCTAATTCATAAATCCTAATCTGTGACGTTTGAAGTACATGCTAAAAAATCTGAGTCACGGTCAACATTTTTTTAAATTTCCGTGGGTAATGATCAGGTATAATGAATTAGAATAGAATTAATTTCTAAGAAACGGTGTGCAGGAAACAATAGAAGAGTAATTAAAATCGAACCCTAATTCATAAATCCTAATCTGTTACGTTTGAAGTACATGCTAAAAAATCCGAGTCACGGTCAACATTTTTTGAAATTTCCGTGTTTAATGATCAGGCACAATGAATTAGAATAGAATTAATTTCTAAGAAACGATGTGCAGGAAACAATAGAAGAGTGCTTAAAATCGAACCCTAATTCATAAATCATAATTTGTGACGTTTGAAGTACATGCTAAAAAATCCGAGTCACGGTCAACATTTTTTGAAATTTTCGTGTGTAATGATCAGGCACAATGTATTATAATAGAATTAATTTCTAAGAAACGGTGTGCATGAAACAATAGAAGAGTGCTGAAAATGGAACCCTAATTCATAAATCCTAATCTGTGACGTTTGAAATACATTCTCCAAAATCCGAGTCACGGTTAACATTTTTTGAAATTTTCGTGTGTAATGATCAGGCATTATGAATTAGAATAGAATTAATTTCTAAGAAACTGTGTGCAGGAAACAATAGAACAGTGCTGAAAATCGAACCCTAATTCATAAATCCTAATCTGTGACGTTTGAAGTACATGCTAAAAAATCCGAGTCACGGTCAACATTTTTTGAAGTTTCCGTGTGTAATGATCAGGCACAATGAATTAGAATATAATTAATTTCTAAGAAACGGTGTGCATGAAACAATAGAAAAGTGCCGAAAATCGAACCCTAATTCATAAATCCTAATCTGTGACGTTTGAAGTACATGCTAAAATATCCGAGTCACGGTGAACATTTTTTGAAATTTTCGTGTGTTGATCAGGCACAATGAATTAGAATAGAATTAGTTTCTAAGAAACGGTGTGTAGGAAACAATAGAAAAGTGCTTAAAATCGAACCTTAATTCATAAAACCTAATCTGTTACGTTTGAAGTACATGCTAGAAAATCCGAGTCAGGGTCAACAATTTTTGAAATTTTCGTGTGTAATGATCAGGCACAATGAATTAGAATAGAATTAATTTCTAAGAAACGGTGTGCATTAAACAATAGAAGAGTGCTTAAAATCGAACCCAAATTCATATAAATTAATCTGTTACGTTTGAAGTACATGCTAAAAAATCCGATTCACGGTCAAAATTTTTTGAAATTTTCGTGTGTAATGATTAGGCACAATGAATTAGAATAGAATTAATTTCTAAGAAACGGTGTGCAGGAAACAATAGAAGAGTACTTAAAATCGAACCCTAATTCATAAATCCAAATCTGTTACGTTTTAAGTGCATGCTAAAAAATCCGAGTCACGGTCAAGATTTTTTTATATTTCCGTGTGTAATGATCAGGCACAATGAATTAGAATACAATTAATTTCTAAGAAACGATGTGCAGGAAATAATAGACGAGTGCTTAAAATCGAACCCTAATTCATAAATCCGAATATGTGACGTTTGAAGTACATGCTAAAAAATCTGAGTCACGGTCAACATTTTTTGAAATTTTCGTGTGTTGATCAGGCACAATGAATTAGAATAGAATTAATTTCTAAGAAACGGTGTGCAGGAAACAATAGAAGAGTGCTTAAAATCGAACCCTAATTCATAAATCCTAATCTGTTACGTTTTAAGTGCATGCTAAAAAATCCGAGTCACGGTCAAGATTTTTTTAAATTTCCGTGTGTAATGATCAGGCCCAATGAATTCGAATAGAATTAATTTCTAAGAAACGGTGTGCAGGAAACAATAGAAGAGTGCTGAAAATCGAACCCTAATTCATAATTCCTAATCTGTGACGTTTGAAGTACATGCTAAAAAATCCGAGTCACGGTCAACATTTTTTGAAATTTCCGTGTGTAATGATCAGGCACAATGAATTAGAATACAATTAATTTCTAAGAAACGATGTGCAGGAAATAATAGACGAGTGCTTAAAATCGAACCCTATATCATAAATCCTAATCTGTGACGTTTGAAGTACATGCTAAAAAATCCGAATCACGGTCAACATTTGTTGAAATTTTCGTGTGTAATGATCAGGCACAATGAATTATAATAAAATTAATTTCTAAGAAACGGTGTGGAGGAGACAATAGAAGAGTGCTGAAAATCGAACCCTAATTCATAATTCCTAATCTGTGACGTTTGAAGTACATGCTAAAAAATCCGAGTCACGGTCAACATTTTTTGAAATTTTCGTGTGTAATGACCAGGCACAATGAATTAGAATAGAATTAATTTCTAAGAAACGATGTGCAGGAAACAATAGAATTGTGCTGAAAATCGAACCCTAATTCATAAATCCTAATCTGTGACGTTTGAAGTACATGCTAAAAAATCCGAGTCACGGTCAACATTTGTTGAAATTTTCGTGTGTAATGATCAGGCACAATGAATTATAATAAAATTAATTTCTAAGAAACGGTGAGGAGGAAACAATACAAGAGTGCTGAAAATCGAACCCTAATTCATAAATCCTAATCTGTGACGTTTGAAGTACATGCTAAAAAATCCGAGTCACGGTCAACATTTTTTGAAATTTCCGTGTTTAATGATCAGGCACAATGAATTAGAATAGAATTAATTTCTAAGAAACGATGTGCAGGAAACAATAGAAGAGTGCTTAAAATCGAACCCTAATTCATAAATCCTAATCTGTTACGTTTGAAGTACATGCTAAAAAATCCGAGTCACGGTCAACATTTTTTGAAATTTCCGTGTTTAATGATCAGGCACAATATATTAGAATAGAATTAATTTCTAAGAAACGATGTGCAGGAAACAATAGAAGTGTGCTTAAAATCGAACCCTAATTCATAAATCATAATCTGTGACGTTTGAAGTACATGCTAAAAAATCCGAGTCACGGTCAACATTTTTTGAAATTTTCGTGTGTAATGATCAGGCACAATGAATTATAATAGAATTAATTTCTAAGAAACGGTGTGCATGAAACAATAGAAGAGTGCTGAAAATGGAACCCTAATTCATAAATCCTAATCTGTGACGTTTGAAATACATTCTCCAAAATCCGAGTCACGGTCAACATTTTTTGAAGTTTCCGTGTGTAATGATCAGGCACAATGAATTAGAATAGAATTAATTTCTAAGAAACGGTGTGCATGAAACAATAGAAGAGTGCAGAAAATCGAACCCTAATTCATAAATCCTAATCTGTGACGTTTGAAGTACATGCTAAAAAATCCGAGTCACGGTCAACATTTTTTGAAGTTTCCGTGTGTAATGATCAGGCACAATGAATTAGAATAGAATTAATTTCTAAGAAATGGTGTGCATGAAAAAATAGAAGAGTGCAGAAAATCGAACCCTAATTCATAAAAACTAATCTGTTACGTTTGAAGTACATGCTAAAAAATCCGATTCACGATCAACATTTTTTGAAATTTTCGTGTGTAATGATTAGGCACAATGAATTAGAATAGAATTAATTTCTAAGAAACGGTGTGCAGGAAACAATAGAAGAGTGCTTAAAATCGAACCCTAATTCATAAATCCTAATCTGTTACGTTTGAAGTACATGCTAAAAAATCCGAGTCACGGTCAACATTTCTTTAAATTTCCGTGTGTAATGATCAGGCATAATGAATTAGAATAGAATTAATTTCTAAGAAACTGTGTGCAGGAAACAATAGAACAGTGCTGAAAATCGAACCCTAATTCATAAATCCGAATCTGTGACGTTTGAAGTACATGCTAAAAAATCCGAGTCACGGTCAACATTTTTTGAAATTTCCGTGTGTAATGATCAGGCACAATGAATTAGAATAGAATTGATTTCTATGAAACGATGTGCAGGAAACAATAGAAAAGTGCTTAAAATCGAACCCTAATTCATAAATCCTAATATGTGACGTTTGAAGTACATGCTAAAAAATCCGAGTCACGGTCAACATTTGTTGAAATTTTCGTGTGTAATGATCAGGCACAATGAATTATAATAAAATTAATTTCTAAGAAACGGTGTGGAGTAGACAATAGAAGAGTGCTGAAAATCGAACCCTAATTCATAAATCCTAATCTGTTACGTTTGAAGTACATGCTAAAAAATCCGAGTCACGGTCAACATTTTTTGAAATTTTCGTGTGTAATGACCAGGCACAATGAATTAGAATAGAATTAATTTCTAAGAAACGATGTGCAGGAAACAATAGAAGTGTGCTTAAAATCGAACCCTAATTCATAAATCCTAATCTGTTACGTTTGAAGTACATGCTAAAAAATCCGAGTCACGGTCAACATTTTTTGAAATTTCCGTGTTTAATGATCAGGCACAATGAATTAGAATAGAATTAATTTCTAAGAAACGATGTGCAGGAAACAATAGAAGAGTGCTTAAAATCGAACCCTAATTCATAAATCATAATCTGTGACGTTTGAAGTACATGCTAAAAAATCCGAGTCACGGTCAACATTTTTTGAAATTTTCGTGTGTAATGATCAGGCACAATGAATTATAATAGAATTAATTTCTAAGAAACGGTGTGCATGAAACAATAGAAGAGTGCTGAATATGGAACCCTAATTCATAAATCCTAATCTGTGACGTTTGAAATACATGCTAAAAAATCCGAGTCACGGTCAACATTTTTTGAAGTTTCCGTGTGTAATGATCAGGCACAATGAATTAGAATAGAATTAATTTCTAAGAAACGGTGTGCATGAAACAATAGAAGAGTGCAGAAAATCGAACCCTAATTCATAAATCCTAATCTATGACGTTTGAAGTACATGCTAAAAAATCCGAGTCACGGTCAACATTTTTTGAAATTTTCGTGTGTTGATCAGGCACAATGAATTAGAATAGAATTAGTTTCTAAGAAACGGTGTGCAGGAAACAATAGAAAAGTGCTTAAAATCGAACCTTAATTCATAAAACCTAATCTGTTACGTTTGAAGTACATGCTAAAAAATCCGAGTCACGGTCAACAATTTTTGAAATTTTCGTGTGTAATGATCAGGCACAATGAATTAGAATAGAATTAATTTCTAAGAAACGGTGTGCATTAAACAATTGAAGAGTGCTTAAAATCGAACCCAAATTCATAAAAACTAATCTGTTACGTTTGAAGTACATGCTAAAAAATCCGATTCACGGTCAAAATTTTTTGAAATTTTCGTGTGTAATGATTAGGCACAATGAATTAGAATAGAATTAATTTCTAAGAAACGGTGTGCAGGAAACAATAGAAGAGTGCTTAAAATCGAACCCTAATTCATAAATCCTAATCTGTTACGTTTGAAGTACATGCTAAAAAATCCGAGTCACGGTCAACATTTGTTTAAATTTCCGTGTGTAATGATCAGGCATAATGAATTAGAATAGAATTAATTTCTAAGAAACTGTGTGCAGGAAACAATAGAAAAGTGCTGAAAATCGAACCCTAATTCATAAATCCTAATCTGTGACGTTTGAAGTACATGCTAAAAAATCCGAGTCACGGTCAACATTTTTTGAAATTTCCGTGTGTAATGATCAGGCACAATGAATTAGAATAGAATTAATTTCTATGAAACGATGTGCAGGAAACAATAGAAAAGTGCTTAAAATCGAACCCTAATTCATAAATCCTAATCTGTGACGTTTGAAGTACATGCTAAAAAATCCGAGTCACGGTCAACATTTGTTGAAATTTTCGTGTGTAATGATCAGGCACAATGAATTATAATAAAATTAATTTCTAAGAAACGGTGTGGAGGAGACAATAGAAGAGTGCTGAAAATCGAACCCTAATTCATAAATCCTAATCTGTTACGTTTGAAGTACATGCTAAAAAATCCGAGTCACGGTCAACATTTTTTGAAATTTTCGTGTGTAATGACCAGGCACAATGAATTAGAATAGAATTAATTTCTAAGAAACGATGTGTAGGAAACAATAGAAGTGTGCTTAAAATCGAACCCTAATTCATAAATCCTAATCTGTGACGTTTGAAGTACATGCTAAAAAATCCTAGTCACGGTCAACATTTGTTGAAATTTTCGTGTGAAATGATCAGGCACAATGAATTATAATAAAATTAATTTCTAAGAAACGGTGAGGAGGAAACAATAGAAGAGTGCTGAAAATCGAACCCTAATTCATAAATCCTAATATGTGATGCTTGAAGTACATGCTAAAAAATCCGAGTCACGGTCAACATTTTTTTAAATTTCCGTGGGTAATGATCAGGTATAATGAATTAGAATAGAATTAATTTCTAAGAAACGGTGTGCAGGAAACAATAGAAGAGTAATTAAAATCGAACCCTAATTCATAAATCCTAATCTGTTACGTTTGAAGTACATGCTAAAAAATCCGAGTCACGGTCAACATTTTTTGAAATTTCCGTGTTTAATGATCAGGCACAATGAATTAGAATAGAATTAATTTCTAAGAAACGATGTGCAGGAAACAATAGAAGAGTGCTTAAAATCGAACCCTAATTCATAAATCCTAATCTGTGACGTTTGAAGTACATGCTAAAAAATCCGAGTCACGGTCAACATTTTTTGAAATTTTCGTGTGTAATGATCAGGCACAATGAATTATAATAGAATTAATTTCTAAGAAACGGTGTGCATGAAACAATAGAAGAGTGCTGAAAATGGAACCCTAATTCATAAATCCTAATCTGTGACGTTTGAAATACATTCTCCAAAATCCGAGTCACGGTCAACATTTTTTGAAATTTTCGTGTGTAATGATCAGGCATAATGAATTAGAATAGAATTAATTTCTAAGAAACTGTGTGCAGGAAACAATAGAACAGTGCTGAAAATCGAACCCTAATTCATAAATCCTAATCTGTGACGTTTGAAGTACATGCTAAAAAATCCGAGTCACGGTCAACATTTTTTGAAGTTTCCGTGTGTAATGATCAGGCACAATGAATTAGAATAGAATTAATTTCTAAGAAACGGTGTGCATGAAACAATAGAAGAGTGCAGAAAATCGAACCCTAATTCATAAATCCTAATCTGTGACGTTTGAAGTACATGCTAAAAAATCCGAGTCACGGTCAACATTTTTTGAAATTTTCGTGTGTTGATCAGGCACAATGAATTAGAATAGAATAAGTTTCTAAGAAACGGTGTGCAGGAAACAATAGAAAAGTGCTTAAAATCGAACCTTAATTCATAAAACCTAATCTGTTACGTTTGAAGTACATGCTAAAAAATCCGAGTCACGGTCAACAATTTTTGAAATTTTCGTGTGTAATGATCAGGCACAATGAATTAGAATAGAATTAATTTCTAAGAAACGGTGTGCATTAAACAATAGAAGAGTGCTTAAAATCGAACCCAAATTCATAAAAACTAATCTGTTACGTTTGAAGTACATGCTAAAAAATCCGATTCACGGTCAAATTTTTTTGAAATTTTCGTGTGTAATGATTAGGCACAATGAATTAGAATAGAATTAATTTCTAAGAAACGGTGTGCAGGAAACAATAGAAGAGTGCTTAAAATCGAACCCTAATTCATAAATCCTAATCTGTTACGTTTGAAGTACATGCTAAAAAATCCGAGTCACGGTCAACATTTGTTTAAATTTCCGTGTGTAATGATCAGGCATAATGAATTAGAATAGAATTAATTTCTAAGAAACTGTGTGCAGGAAACAATAGAACAGTGCTGAAAATCGAACCCTAATTCATAAATCCTAATCTGTGACGTTTGAAGTACATGCTAAAAAATCCGAGTCACGGTCAACATTTTTTTAATTTTCCGGGCGTAATGATCAGGCACAATGAATTAGAATAGAATTAATTTCTATGAAACGATGTGCAGGAAACAATAGAAAAGTGCTTAAAATCGAACCCTAATTCATAAATCCTAATCTGTGACGTTTGAAGTACATGCTAAAAAATCCGAGTCACGGTCAACATTTGTTGAAATTTTCGTGTGTATTGATCAGGCACAATGAATTATAATAAAATTAATTTCTAAGAAACGGTGTGGAGGAGACAATAGAAGAGTGCTGAAAATCGAACCCTAATTCATAAATCCTAATCTGTTACGTTTGAAGTACATGCTAAAAAATCCGAGTCACGGTCAACATTTTTTGAAATTTTCGTGTGTAATGACCAAGCACAATGAATTAGAATAGAATTAATTTCTAAGAAACGATGTGCAGGAAACAATAGAAGTGTGCTTAAAATCGAACCCTAATTCATAAATCCTAATCTGTGACGTTTGAAGTACATGCTAAAAAATCCTAGTCACGGTCAACATTTGTTGAAATTTTCGTGTGTAATGATTAGGCACAATGAATTATAATAAAATTAATTTCTAAGAAACGGTGAGGAGGAAACAATAGAAGAGTGCTGAAAATCGAACCCTAATTCATAAATCCTAATCTGTGATGTTTGAAGTACATGCTAAAAAATCCGAGTCACGGTCAACATTTTTTTAAATTTCCGTGGGTAATGATCTGGTATAATGAATTAGAATAGAATTAATTTCTAAGAAACGGTGTGCAGGAAACAATAGAAGAGTAATTAAAATCGAACCCTAATTCATAAATCTTAATCTGTTACGTTTGAAGTACATGCTAAAAAATCCGAGTCACGGTCAACATTTTTTGAAATTTCCGTGTTTAATGATCAGGCACAATGAATTAGAATAGAATTAATTTCTAAGAAACGATGTGCAGGAAACAATAGAAGAGTGCTTAAAATCGAACCCTAATTCATAAATCATAATCTGTGACGTTTGAAGTACATGCTAAAAAATCCGAGTCACGGTCAATATTTTTTGAAATTTTCGTGTGTAATGATCAGGCACAATGAATTATAATAGAATTAATTTCTAAGAAACGGTGTGCATGAAACAATAGAAGAGTGCTGAAAATGGAACCCTAATTCATAAATCCTAATCTGTGACGTTTGAAATACATTCTCCAAAATCCGAGTCACGGTCAACATTTTTTGAAATTTTCGTGTGTAATGATCAGGCATAATGAATTAGAATAGAATTAATTTCTAAGAAACTGTGTGCAGGAAACAATAGAACAGTGCTGAAAATCGAACCCTAATTCATAAATCCTAATCTGTGACGTTTGAAGTACATGCTAAAAAATCCGAGTCACGGTCAACATTTTTTGAAGTTTCCGTGTGTAATGATCAGGCACAATGAATTAGAATAGAATTAATTTCTAAGAAACGGTGTGCATGAAACAATAGAAGAGTGCAGAAAATCGAACCCTAATTCATAAATCCTAATCTGTGACGTTTGAAGTACATGCTAAAAAATCCGAGTCACGGTCAACATTTTTTGAAATTTTCGTGTGTTGATCAGGCACAATGAATTAGAATAGAATAAGTTTCTAAGAAACGGTGTGCAGGAAACAATAGAAAAGTGCTTAAAATCGAACCTTAATTCATAAAACCTAATCTGTTACGTTTGAAGTACATGCTAAAAAATCCGAGTCACGGTCAACAATTTTTGAAATTTTCGTGTGTAATGATCAGGCACAATGAATTAGAATAGAATTAATTTCTAAGAAACGGTGTGCATTAAACAATAGAAGAGTACTTAAAATCGAACCCAAATTCATAAAAACTAATCTGTTACGTTTGGAGTACATGCTAAAAAATCCGATTCACGGTCAAATTTTTTTTGAAATTTTCGTGTGTAATGATTAGGCACAATGAATTAGAATAGAATTAATTTCTAAGAAACGGTGTGCAGGAAACAATAGAAGAGTGCTTAAAATCGAACCCTAATTCATAAATCCTAATCTGTTACGTTTGAAGTACATGCAAAAAAATCCGAGTCACGGTCAAGATTTTTTTAAATTTCCGTGTGTAATGATCAGGCCCAATGTATTAGAATATAATTAATTTCTAAGAAACGGTGAGCAGGAAACAATAGAAGAGTGCTGAAAATCGAACCCTAATTCATAATTCCTAATCTGTGACGTTTGAAGTACATGCTAAAAAATCCGAGTCACGGTCAACATTTGTTGAAATTTTCGTGTGTAATGATCAGGCACAATGAATTATAATAAAATTAATTTCTAAGAAACGGTGTGGAGGAGACAATAGAAGAGTGCTGAAAATCGAACCCTAATTCATAAATCCTAATCTGTTACGTTTGAAGTACATGCTAAAAAATCCGAGTCACGGTCAACATTTTTTGAAGTTTCCGTGTGTAATGATCAGGCACAATGAATTAGAATAGAATTAATTTCTAAGAAACGGTGTGCATGAAACAATAGAAGAGTGCAGAAAATCGAACCCTAATTCATAAATCCTAATCTGTGACGTTTGAAGTACATGCTAAAAAATCCGAGTCACGGTCAACATTTTTTGAAATTTTCGTGTGTTGATCAGGCACAATGAATTAGAATAGAATAAGTTTCTAAGAAACGGTGTGCAGGAAACAATAGAAAAGTGCTTAAAATCGAACCTTAATTCATAAAACCTAATCTGTTACGTTTGAAGTACATGCTAAAAAATCCGAGTCACGGTCAACAATTTTTGAAATTTTCGTGTGTAATGATCAGGCACAATGAATTAGAATAGAATTAATTTCTAAGAAACGGTGTGCATTAAACAATAGAAGAGTGCTTAAAATCGAACCCAAATTCATAAAAACTAATCTGTTACGTTTGGAGTACATGCTAAAAAATCCGATTCACGGTCAAATTTTTTTTGAAATTTTCGTGTGTAATGATCAGGCACAATGAATTATAATAGAATTAATTTCTAAGAAACGGTGTGCATGAAACAATAGAAGAGTGCTGAAAATGGAACCCTAATTCATAAATCCTAATCTGTTACGTTTGAAGTACATGCAAAAAAATCCGAGTCACGGTCAAGATTTTTTTAAATTTCCGTGTGTAATGATCAGGCCCAATGTATTAGAATATAATTAATTTCTAAGAAACGGTGAGCAGGAAACAATAGAAGAGTGCTGAAAATCGAACCCTAATTCATAATTCCTAATCTGTGACGTTTGAAGTACATGCTAAAAAATCCGAGTCACGGTCAACATTTGTTGAAATTTTCGTGTGTAATGATCAGGCACAATGAATTATAATAAAATTAATTTCTAAGAAACGGTGTGGAGGAGACAATAGAAGAGTGCTGAAAATCGAACCCTAATTCATAAATCCTAATCTGTTACGTTTGAAGTACATGCTAAAAAATCCGAGTCTTGGTCAACATTTTTTGAAATTTTCGTGTGTAATGACCAAGCACAATGAATTAGAATAGAATTAATTTCTAAGAAACGATGTGCAGGAAACAATAGAAGTGTGCTTAAAATCGAACCCTAATTCATAAATCCTAATCTGTGACGTTTGAAGTACATGCTAAAAAATCCTAGTCACGGTCAACATTTGTTGAAATTTTCGTGTGTAATGATCAGGCACAATGAATTATAATAAAATTAATTTCTAAGAAACGGTGAGGAGGAAACAATACAAGAGTGCTGAAAATCGAACCCTAATTCATAAATCCTAATCTGTGACGTTTGAAGTACATGCTAAAAAATCCGAGTCACGGTCAACATTTTTTGAAATTTCCGTGTT
The DNA here is from genome assembly GCF_057944985.1 of Cucurbita pepo subsp. pepo. Lineage (NCBI taxonomy): Eukaryota > Viridiplantae > Streptophyta > Magnoliopsida > Cucurbitales > Cucurbitaceae > Cucurbita > Cucurbita pepo. The sequence goes on along the minus strand of NC_141816.1, from coordinate 4,052,055 downwards.
TAATGATCAGGCACAATGAATTAGAATAGAATTAATTTCTAAGAAACGATGTGCAGGAAACAATAGAAGAGTGCTTAAAATCGAACCCTAATTCATAAATCCTAATCTGTTACGTTTGAAGTACATGCTAAAAAATCCGAGTCACGGTCAACATTTTTTGAAATTTCCGTGTTTAATGATCAGGCACAATATATTAGAATAGAATTAATTTCTAAGAAACGATGTGCAGGAAACAATAGAAGTGTGCTTAAAATCGAACCCTAATTCATAAATCCTAATCTGTGACGTTTGAAATACATTCTCCAAAATCCGAGTCACGGTCAACATTTTTTGAAGTTTCCGTGTGTAATGATCAGGCACAATGAATTAGAATAGAATTAATTTCTAAGAAACGGTGTGCATGAAACAATAGAAGAGTGCAGAAAATCGAACCCTAATTCATAAATCATAATCTGTGACGTTTGAAGTACATGCTAAAAAATCCGAGTCACGGTCAACATTTTTTGAAGTTTCCGTGTGTAATGATCAGGCACAATGAATTAGAATAGAATTAATTTCTAAGAAATGGTGTGCATGAAAAAATAGAAGAGTGTAGAAAATCGAACCCTAATTCATAAAAACTAATCTGTTACGTTTGAAGTACATGCTAAAAAATCCGATTCACGGTCAACATTTTTTGAAATTTTCGTGTGTAATGATTAGGCACAATGAATTAGAATAGAATTAATTTCTAAGAAACGGTGTGCAGGAAACAATAGAAGAGTGCTTAAAATCGAACCCGAATTCATAAATCCTAATCTGTTACGTTTGAAGTACATGCTAAAAAATCCGAGTCACGGTCAACATTTTTTGAAATTTTCGTGTGTTGATCAGGCACAATGAATTAGAATAGAATTAGTTTCTAAGAAACGGTGTGCAGGAAACAATAGAAAAGTTTTTAAAATCGAACCTTAATTCATAAAACCTAATCTGTTACGTTTGAAGTACATGCTAAAAAATCCGAGTCACGGTCAACAATTTTTGAAATTTCCGTGTGTAATGATCAGGCACAATGAATTAGAATAGAATTAATTTCTAAGAAACGGTGTGCATTAAACAATAGAAGAGTGCTTAAAATCGAACCCAAATTCATAAAAACTAATCTGTTACGTTTGAAGTACATGCTAAAAAATCCGATTCACGGTCAAATTTTTTTGAAATTTTCGTGTGTAATGATTAGGCACAATGAATTAGAATAGAATTAATTTCTAAGAAACGGTGTGCAGGAAACAATAGAAGAGTGCTTAAAATCGAACCCTAATTCATAAATCCTAATCTGTTACGTTTGAAGTACATGCTAAAAAATCCGAGTCACGGTCAACATTTGTTTAAATTTCCGTGTGTAATGATCAGGCATAATGAATTAGAATAGAATTAATTTCTAAGAAACTGTGTGCAGGAAACAATAGAACAGTGCTGAAAATCGAACCCTAATTCATAAATCCTAATCTGTGACGTTTGAAGTACATGCTAAAAAATCCGAGTCACGGTCAACATTTTTTGAAATTTCCATGTGTAATGATCAGGCACAATGAATTAGAATAGAATTAATTTCTATGAAACGATGTGCAGGAAACAATAGAAAAGTGCTTAAAATCGAACCCTAATTCATAAATCCTAATCTGTGACGTTTGAAGTACATGCTAAAAAATCCGAGTCACGGTCAACATTTGTTGAAATTTTCGTGTGTAATGATCAGGCACAATGAATTATAATAAAATTAATTTCTAAGAAACGGTGTGGAGGAGACAATAGAAGAGTGCTGAAAATCGAACCCTAATTCATAAATCCTAATCTGTTACGTTTGAAATACATGCTAAAAAATCCGAGTCACGGTCAACATTTTTTGAAATTTTCGTGTGTAATGACCAGGCACAATGAATTAGAATAGAATTAATTTCTAAGAAACGATGTGCAGGAAACAATAGAAGTGTGCTTAAAATCGAACCCTAATTCATAAATCATAATCTGTGACGTTTGAAGTACATGCTAAAAAATCCGAGTCACGGTCAACATTTTTTGAAATTTTCGTGTGTAATGATCAGGCACAATGAATTATAATAGAATTAATTTCTAAGAAACGGTGTGCATGAAACAATAGAAGAGTGCTGAAAATGGAACCCTAATTCATAAATCCTAATCTGTGACGTTTGAAGTACATGCTAAAAAATCCGAGTCACGGTCAACATTTGTTGAAATTTTCGTGTGTAATGATCAGGCACAATGAATTATAATAAAATTAATTTCTAAGAAACGGTGTGGAGGAGACAATAGAAGAGTGCTGAAAATCGAACCCTAATTCATAAATCCTAATCTGTTACGTTTGAAATACATGCTAAAAAATCCGAGTCACGGTCAACATTTTTTGAAATTTTCGTGTGTAATGACCAGGCACAATGAATTAGAATAGAATTAATTTCTAAGAAACGATGTGCAGGAAACAATAGAAGTGTGCTTAAAATCGAACCCTAATTCATAAATCCTAATCTGTGACGTTTGAAGTACATGCTAAAAAATCCTAGTCACGGTCAACATTTTTTTAAATTTCCGTGGGTAATGATCAGGTATAATGAATTAGAATAGAATTAATTTCTAAGAAACGGTGTGCAGGAAACAATAGAAGAGTAATTAAAATCGAACCCTAATTCATAAATCCTAATCTGTAACGTTTGAAGTACATGCTAAAAAATCCGAGTCACGGTCAACATTTTTTGAAATTTCCGTGTTTAATGATCAGGCACAATGAATTAGAATAGAATTAATTTCTAAGAAACGATGTGCAGGAAACAATAGAAGAGTGCTTAAAATCGAACCCTAATTCATAAATCATAATCTGTGACGTTTGAAGTACATGCTAAAAAATCCGAGTCATGGTCAACATTTTTTGAAATTTTCGTGTGTAATGATCAGGCACAATGAATTATAATAGAATTAATTTCTAAGAAACGGTGTGCATGAAACAATAGAAGAGTGCTGAAAATGGAACCCTAATTCATAAATCCTAATCTGTGACGTTTGAAATACATTCTCCAAAATCCGAGTCACGGTCAACATTTTTTGAAATTTTCGTGTGTAATGATCAGGCATAATGAATTAGAATAGAATTAATTTCTAAGAAACTGTGTGCAGGAAACAATAGAACAGTGCTCAAAATCGAACCCTAATTCATAAATCCTAATCTGTGACGTTTGAAGTACATGCTAAAAAATCCGAGTCACGGTCAACATTTTTTGAAGTTTCCGTGTGTAATGATCAGGCACAATGAATTAGAATAGAATTAATTTCTAAGAAACGGTGTGCAAGAAACAATAGAAGAGTGCAGAAAATCGAACCCTAATTCATAAATCCTAATCTGTGACGTTTGAAGTACATGCTAAAAAATCCGAGTCACGGTCAACATTTTTTGAAATTTTCGTGTGTTGATCAGGCACAATGAATTAGAATAGAATTAGTTTCTAAGAAACGGTGTGCAGGAAACAATAGAAAAGTGCTTAAAATCGAACCTTAATTCATAAAACCTAATCTGTTACGTTTGAAGTACATGCTAAAAAATCCGAGTCACGGTCAACATTTTTTGAAATTTCCGTGTGTAATGATCAGGCCCAATGTATTAGAATATAATTAATTTCTAAGAAACGGTGAGCAGGAAACAATAGAAGAGTGCTGAAAATCGAACCCTAATTCATAATTCCTAATCTGTGACGTTTGAAGTACATGCTAAAAAATCCGAGTCACGGTCAACATTTGTTGAAATTTTCGTGTGTAATGATCAGGCACAATGAATTATAATAAAATTAATTTCTAAGAAACGGTGTGGAGGAGACAATAGAAGAGTGCTGAAAATCGAACCCTAATTCATAAATCCTAATCTGTTACGTTTGAAGTACATGCTAAAAAATCCGAGTCACGGTCAACATTTTTTGAAGTTTCCGTGTGTAATGATCAGGCACAATGAATTAGAATAGAATTAATTTCTAAGAAACGGTGTGCATGAAACAATAGAAGAGTGCAGAAAATCGAACCCTAATTCATAAATCCTAATCTGTGACGTTTGAAGTACATGCTAAAAAATCCGAGTCACGGTCAACATTTTTTGAAATTTTCGTGTGTTGATCAGGCACAATGAATTAGAATAGAATAAGTTTCTAAGAAACGGTGTGCAGGAAACAATAGAAAAGTGCTTAAAATCGAACCTTAATTCATAAAACCTAATCTGTTACGTTTGAAGTACATGCTAAAAAATCCGAGTCACGGTCAACAATTTTTGAAATTTTCGTGTGTAATGATCAGGCACAATGAATTAGAATAGAATTAATTTCTAAGAAACGGTGTGCATTAAACAATAGAAGAGTGCTTAAAATCGAACCCAAATTCATAAAAACTAATCTGTTACGTTTGAAGTACATGCTAAAAAATCCGATTCACGGTCAAAATTTTTTGAAATTTTCGTGTGTAATGATTAGGCACAATGAATTAGAATAGAATTAATTTCTAAGAAACGGTGTGCAGGAAACAATAGAAGAGTGCTTAAAATCGAACCCTAATTCATAAATCCTAATCTGTTACGTTTGAAGTACATGCTAAAAAATCCGAGTCACGGTCAACATTTGTTTAAATTTCCGTGTGTAATGATCAGGCATAATGAATTAGAATAGAATTAATTTCTAAGAAACTGTGTGCATGAAACAATAGAACAGTGCTGAAAATCGAACCCTAATTCATAAACCCTAATCTGTGACGTTTGAAGTACATGCTAAAAAATCCGAGTCACGGTCAACATTTTTTGAAATTTCCATGTGTAATGATCAGGCACAATGAATTAGAATAGAATTAATTTCTATGAAACGATGTGCAGGAAACAATAGAAAAGTGCTTAAAATCGAACCCTAATTCATAAATCCTAATCTGTGACGTTTGAAGTACATGCTAAAAAATCCGAGTCACGGTCAACATTTGTTGAAATTTTCATGTGTAATGATCAGGCACAATGAATTATAATAAAATTAATTTCTAAGAAACGGTGTGGAGGAGACAATAGAAGAGTGCTGAAAATCGAACCCTAATTCATAAATCCTAATCTGTTACGTTTGAAGTACATGCTAAAAAATCCGAGTCACGGTCAACATTTTTTGAAATTTTCGTGTGTAATGACCAGGCACAATGAATTAGAATAGAATTAATTTCTAAGAAACGATGTGCAGGAAACAATAGAAGTGTGCTTAAAATCGAACCCTAATTCATAAATCCTAATCTGTGACGTTTGAAGTACATGCTAAAAAATCCTAGTCACGGTCAACATTTGTTGAAATTTTCGTGTGAAATGATCAGGCACAATGAATTATAATAAAATTAATATCTAAGAAACGGTGAGGAGGAAACAATAGAAGAATGCTGAAAATCGAACCCTAATTCATAAATCCTAATCTGTGATGTTTGAAGTACATGCTAAAAAATCCGAGTCACGGTCAACATTTTTTTAAATTTCCGTGGGTAATGATCAGGTATAATGAATTAGAATAGAATTAATTTCTAAGAAACGGTGTGCAGGAAACAATAGAAGAGTAATTAAAATCGAACCCTAATTCATAAATCCTAATCTGTTACGTTTGAAGTACATGCTAAAAAATCCGAGTCACGGTCAACATTTTTTGAAATTTCCGTGTTTAATGATCAGGCACAATGAATTAGAATAGAATTAATTTCTAAGAAACGATGTGCAGGAAACAATAGAAGAGTGCTTAAAATCGAACCCTAATTCATAAATCATAATCTGTGACGTTTGAAGTACATGCTAAAAAATCCGAGTCACGGTCAACATTTTTTGAAATTTTCGTGTGTAATGATCAGGCACAATGAATTATAATAGAATTAATTTCTAAGAAACGGTGTGCATGAAACAATAGAAGAGTGCTGAAAATGGAACCCTAATTCATAAATCCTAATCTGTGACGTTTGAAATACATTCTCCAAAATCCGAGTCACGGTCAACATTTTTTGAAATTTTCGTGTGTAATGATCAGGCATAATGAATTAGAATAGAATTAATTTCTAAGAAACTGTGTGCAGGAAACAATAGAACAGTGCTCAAAATCGAACCCTAATTCATAAATCCTAATCTGTGACGTTTGAAGTACATGCTAAAAAATCCGAGTCACGGTCAACATTTTTTGAAGTTTCCGTGTGTAATGATCAGGCACAATGAATTAGAATAGAATTAATTTCTAAGAAACGGTGTGCATGAAACAATAGAAGAGTGCAGAAAATCGAACCCTAATTCATAAATCCTAATCTGTTACGTTTGAAGTACATGCTAAAAAATCCGAGTCACAGTCAACATTTTTTGAAATTTTCGTGTGTTGATCAGGCACAATGAATTAGAATAGAATTAGTTTCTAAGAAACGGTGTGCAGGAAACAATAGAAAAGTGCTTAAAATCGAACCTTAATTCATAAAACCTAATCTGTTACGTTTGAAGTACATGCTAAAAAATCCGAGTCACGGTCAACAATTTTTGAAATTTTCGTGTGTAATGATCAGGCACAATGAATTAGAATAGAATTAATTTCTAAGAAACGGTGTGCATTAAACAATAGAAGAGTGCTTAAAATCGAACCCAAATTCATAAAAACTAATCTGTTACGTTTGAAGTACATGCTAAAAAATCCGATTCACGGTCAAAATTTTTTGAAATTTTCGTGTGTAATGATTAGGCACAATGAATTAGAATAGAATTAATTTCTAAGAAACGGTGTGCAGGAAACAATAGAAGAGTGCTTAAAATCGAACCCTAATTCATAAATCCTAATCTGTTACGTTTGAAGTACATGCTAAAAAATCCGAGTCACGGTCAACATTTGTTTAAATTTCCGTGTGTAATGATCAGGCATAATGAATTAGAATAGAATTAATTTCTAAGAAACTGTGTGCATGAAACAATAGAACAGTGCTGAAAATCGAACCCTAATTCATAAATCCTAATCTGTGACGTTTGAAGTACATGCTAAAAAATCCGAGTCACGGTCAACATTTTTTGAAATTTCCATGTGTAATGATCAGGCACAATGAATTAGAATAGAATTAATTTCTATGAAACGATGTGCAGGAAACAATAGAAAAGTGCTTAAAATCGAACCCTAATTCATAAATCCTAATCTGTGACGTTTGAAGTACATGCTAAAAAATCCGAGTCACGGTCAACATTTGTTGAAATTTTCATGTGTAATGATCAGGCACAATGAATTATAATAAAATTAATTTCTAAGAAACGGTGTGGAGGAGACAATAGAAGAGTGCTGAAAATCGAACCCTAATTCATAAATCCTAATCTGTTACGTTTGAAGTACATGCTAAAAAATCCGAGTCACGGTCAACATTTTTTGAAATTTTCGTGTGTAATGACCAGGCACAATGAATTAGAATAGAATTAATTTCTAAGAAACGATGTGCAGGAAACAATAGAAGTGTGCTTAAAATCGAACCCTAATTCATAAATCCTAATCTGTGACGTTTGAAGTACATGCTAAAAAATCCTAGTCACGGTCAACATTTTTTGAAATTTTCGTGTGTAATGATCAGGCACAATGAATTATAATAGAATTAATATCTAAGAAACGGTGTGGAGGAGACAATAGAAGAGTGCTGAAAATCGAACCCTAATTCATAAATCCTAATCTGTTACGTTTGAAGTACATGCTAAAAAATCCGAGTCACGGTCAACATTTTTTGAAATTTTCGTGTGTAATGATTAGGCACAATGAATTAGAATAGAATTAATTTCTAAGAAACGGTGTGCAGGAAACAATAGAAGAGTGCTTAAAATCGAACCCTAATTCATAAATCCAAATCTGTTACGTTTTAAGTGCATGCTAAAAAATCCGAGTCACGGTCAAGATTTTTTTATATTTCCGTGTGTAATGATCAGGCACAATGAATTAGAATACAATTAATTTCTAAGAAACGATGCGCAGGAAATAATAGACGAGTGCTTAAAATCGAACCCTAATTCATAAATCCGAATATGTGACGTTTGAAGTACATGCTAAAAAATCTGAGTCACGGTCAACATTTTTTGAAATTTTCGTGTGTTGATCAGGCACAATGAATTAGAATAGAATTAATTTCTAAGAAACGGTGTGCAGGAAACAATAGAAGAGTGCTTAAAATCGAACCCTAATTCATAAATCCTAATCTGTTACGTTTTAAGTGCATGCTAAAAAATCCGAGTCACGGTCAAGATTTTTTTAAATTTCCGTGTGTAATGATCAGGCCCAATGAATTCGAATAGAATTAATTTCTAAGAAACGGTGTGCAGGAAACAATAGAAGAGTGCTGAAAATCGAACCCTAATTCATAATTCCTAATCTGTGACGTTTGAAGTACATGCTAAAAAATCCGAGTCACGGTCAACATTTTTTGAAATTTCCGTGTGTAATGATCAGGCACAATGAATTAGAATACAATTAATTTCTAAGAAACGATGTGCAGGAAATAATAGACGAGTGCTTAAAATCGAACCCTATATCATAAATCCTAATCTGTGACGTTTGAAGTACATGCTAAAAAATCCGAGTCACGGTCAACATTTGTTGAAATTTTCGTGTGTAATGATCAGGCACAATGAATTATAATAAAATTAATTTCTAAGAAACGGTGTGGAGGAGACAATAGAAGAGTGCTGAAAATCAAACCCTAATTCATAATTCCTAATCTGTGACGTTTGAAGTACATGCTAAAAAATCCGAGTCACGGTCAACATTTTTTGAAATTTTCGTGTGTAATGACCAGGCACAATGAATTAGAATAGAATTAATTTCTAAGAAACGATGTGCAGGAAACAATAGAATTGTGCTGAAAATCGAACCCTAATTCATAAATCCTAATCTGTGACGTTTGAAGTACATGCTAAAAAATCCGAGTCACGGTCAACATTTGTTGAAATTTTCGTGTGTAATGATCAGGCACAATGAATTATAATAAAATTAATTTCTAAGAAACGGTGAGGAGGAAACAATACAAGAGTGCTGAAAATCGAACCCTAATTCATAAATCCTAATCTGTGACGTTTGAAGTACATGCTAAAAAATCCGAGTCACGGTCAACATTTTTTGAAATTTCCGTGTTTAATGATCAGGCACAATGAATTAGAATAGAATTAATTTCTAAGAAACGATGTGCAGGAAACAATAGAAGAGTGCTTAAAATCGAACCCTAATTCATAAATCCTAATCTGTTACGTTTGAAGTACATGCTAAAAAATCCGAGTCACGGTCAACATTTTTTGAAGTTTCCGTGTGTAATGATCAGGCACAATGAATTAGAATAGAATTAATTTCTAAGAAACGGTGTTCATGAAACAATCGAAGAGTGCTGAAAATTGAACCCTAATTCATAAATCATAATCTGAGACGTTTGAAGTACATGCTAAAAAATCCGAGTCACGGTCAACATTTTTTGAAATTTCCGTGTGTAAAGATCAGGCACAATGAATTAGCATAGAATTAATTTGTAAGAAACGGTGTGCATGAAACAATAGAAGAGTGCAGACAATCGAACCCTAATTTATAAATACTAATCTGTGACGTTTGAAGTACATGTTAAAAAATCCGAGTCACGGTCAACAAATTTTTGAAATTTCCGTGTGTAATCATCAGGCACAATGAATTAGAATAGAATTAATTTCTAAGAAAGGGTTTCATGAAAAAATAGAAGAGTGCTTAAAATCGAACCCTAATTCATAAAAACTAATTTGTTACGTTTGAAGTACATGCTAAAAAATCCGAGTCACGGTCAACATCATTTAAAATTTCCGTGTGTAATGATCAGGCATAATGAATTAGAATAGAATTAATTTCTAAGAAACTGTGTGCAGGAAACAATAGAACAGTGCTGAAAATCGAACCCTTATTCATAAATCCTAATCTGTGACGTTTGAAGTACATGCTAAAAAATCCGAGTCACGGTCAACATTTTTTGAAGTTTCCGTGTGTAATGATCAGGCACAATGAATTAGAATAGAATTAATTTCTAAGAAACGGTGTTCATGAAACAATCGAAGAGTGCTGAAAATTGAACCCTAATTCATAAATCATAATCTGAGACGTTTGAAGTACATGCTAAAAAATCCGAGTCACGGTCAACATTTTTTTAAATTTCCGTGTGTAAAGATCAGGCACAATGAATTAGCATAGAATTAATTTCTAAGAAACGGTGTGCATGAAACAATAGAAGAGTGCAGACAATCGAACCCTAATTCATAAATACTAATCTGTGACGTTTGAAGTACATGCTAAAAAATCCGAGTCACGGTCAACATTTTTTGAAATTTCCGTGTGTAATCATCAGGCACAATGAATTAGAATAGAATTAATTTCTAAGAAAGGGTTTCATGAAAAAATAGAAGAGTGCTTAAAATCGAACCCTAATTCATAAAAACTAATCTGTTACGTTTGAAGTACATGCTAAAAAATCCGAGTCACGGTCAACATTTTTTTAAATTTCCGTGTGTAATGATCAGGCACAATGAATTAGAATAGAATTCATTTCTAAGAAACGGTGTGCATGAAACAATTGAAGAGTGATGAAAATCGAACGCTAATTCAGAAATCCTAATCAGTTACATTTGAAGTACATGCTAAAAAATCCGAGTCACGGTCAACATTTTTTGAAATTTCCGTGTGTAATGATCAGGCATAATGAATTAGAATAGAATTAATTTCTAAGAAACTGTGTGCAGGAAACAATAGAACAGTGCTGAAAATCGAACCCTAATTCATAAATCCTAATCTGTGACGTTTGAAGTACATGCTAAAAAATCCAAGTCACGGTCAACATTTTTTGAAGTTTCCGTGTGTAATGATCAGGCACAATGAATTAGAATAGAATTAATTTCTAAGAAACGGTGTTCATGAAACAATCGAAGAGTGCTGAAAATTGAACCCTAATTCATAAATCATAATCTGAAACGTTTGAAGTACATGCTAAAAAATCCGAGTCACGGTCAACATTTTTTTAAATTTCCGTGTGTAAAGATCAGGCACAATGAATTAGCATAGAATTAATTTGTAAGAAACGGTGTGCATGAAACAATAAAAGAGTGCAGACAATCGAACCCTAATTCATAAATACTAATCTGTGACGTTTGAAGTACATGCTAAAAAATCCGAGTCACGGTCAACAAATTTTTGAAATTTCCGTGTGTAATCTTCAGGCACAATGAATTAGAATAGAATTAATTTCTAAGAAAGGGTTTCATGAAAAAATAGAAGAGTGCTTAAAATCGAACCCTAATTCATAAAAACTAATTTGTTACGTTTGAAGTACATGCTAAAAAATCCGAGTCACGGTCAACATGTTTTAAAATTTCCGTGTGTAATGATCAGGCATAATGAATTAGAATAGAATTAATTTCTAAGAAACTGTGTGCAGGAAACAATAGAACAGTGCTGAAAATCGAACCCTTATTCATAAATCCTAATCTGTGACGTTTGAAGTACATGCTAAAAAATCCGAGTCACGGTCAACATTTTTTGAAGTTTCCGTGTGTAATGATCAGGCACAATGAATTAGAATAGAATTAATTTCTAAGAAACGGTGTTCATGAAACAATCGAAGAGTGCTGAAAATTGAACCCTAATTCATAAATCATAATCTGAGACGTTTGAAGTACATGCTAAAAAATCCGAGTCACGGTCAACATTTTTTTAAATTTCCGTGTGTAAAGATCAGGCACAATGAATTAGCATAGAATTAATTTCTAAGAAACGGTGTGCATGAAACAATAGAAGAGTGCAGACAATCGAACCCTAATTCATAAATACTAATCTGTGACGTTTGAAGTACATGCTAAAAAATCCGAGTCACGGTCAACATTTTTTGAAATTTCCGTGTGTAATCATCAGGCACAATGAATTAGAATAGAATTAATTTCTAAGAAAGGGTTTCATGAAAAAATAGAAGAGTGCTTAAAATCGAACCCTAATTCATAAAAACTAATCTGTTACGTTTGAAGTACATGCAAAAAAATCCGATTCACGGTCAACATTTTTTGAAATTTTCGTGTGTAATGATTAGGCACAATGAATTAGAATAGAATTAATTTCTAAGAAACGGTGTGCAGGAAACAATAGAAGAGTGCTTAAAATCGAACCCTAATTCATAAATCCTAATCTGTTACGTTTGAAGTACATGCTAAAAAATCCGAGTCACGGTCAAGATTTTTTTAAATTTCCGTGTGTAATGAGCAGGCATAATGAATTAGAATAGAATTAATTTCTAAAAAACTGTGTGCAGGAAACAATAGAATAGTGCTGAAATCGAACCCTAATTCATAAATCCTAATCTGTGACGTTTGAAGTACATGCTAAAAAATCCGAGTCACGGTCAACAAATTTTTGAAATTTCCGTGTGTAATCATCAGGCACAATGAATTAGAATAGAATTAATTTCTAAGAAAGGGTTTCATGAAAAAATAGAAGAGTGCTTAAAATCGAACCCTAATTCATAAAAACTAATTTGTTACGTTTGAAGTACATGCTAAAAAATCCGAGTCACGGTCAACATGTTTTAAAATTTCCGTGTGTAATGATCAGGCATAATGAATTAGAATAGAATTAATTTCTAAGAAACTGTGTGCAGGAAACAATAGAACAGTGCTGAAAATCGAACCCTTATTCATAAATCCTAATCTGTGACGTTTGAAGTACATGCTAAAAAATCCGAGTCACGGTCAACATTTTTTGAAGTTTCCGTGTGTAATGATCAGGCACAATGAATTAGAATAGAATTAATTTCTAAGAAACGGTGTTCATGAAACAATCGAAGAGTGCTGAAAATTGAACCCTAATTCATAAATCATAATCTGAGACGTTTGAAGTACATGCTAAAAAATCCGAGTCACGGTCAACATTTTTTTAAATTTCCGTGTGTAAAGATCAGGCACAATGAATTAGCATAGAATTAATTTCTAAGAAACGGTGTGCATGAAACAATAGAAGAGTGCAGACAATCGAACCCTAATTCATAAATACTAATCTGTGACGTTTGAAGTACATGCTAAAAAATCCGAGTCACGGTCAACATTTTTTGAAATTTCCGTGTGTAATCATCAGGCACAATGAATTAGAATAGAATTAATTTCTAAGAAAGGGTTTCATGAAAAAATAGAAGAGTGCTTAAAATCGAACCCTAATTCATAAAAACTAATCTGTTACGTTTGAAGTACATGCTAAAAAATCCGAGTCACGGTCAACATTTTTTTAAATTTCCGTGTGTAATGATCAGGCACAATGAATTAGAATAGAATTCATTTCTAAGAAACGGTGTGCATGAAACAATTGAAGAGTGATGAAAATCGAACGCTAATTCAGAAATCCTAATCAGTTACATTTGAAGTACATGCTAAAAAATCCGAGTCACGGTCAACATTTTTTGAAATTTCCGTGTGTAATGATCAGGCATAATGAATTAGAATAGAATTAATTTCTTAGAAACTGTGTGCAGGAAACAATAGAACAGTGCTGAAAATCGAACCCTAATTCATAAATCCTAATCTGTGACGTTTGAAGTACATGCTAAAAAATCCAAGTCACGGTCAACATTTTTTGAAGTTTCCGTGTGTAATGATCAGGCACAATGAATTAGAATAGAATTAATTTCTAAGAAACTGTGTGCATGAAACAATAGAAGAGTGCAGAAAATCGAACCCTAATTCATAAATCCTAATCTGTGACGTTTGAAGTACATGCTAAAAAATCCGAGTCACGGTCAACATTTGTTTAAATTTCCGTGTGTAATGATCAGGCATAATGAATTAGAATAGAATTAATTTCTAAGAAACGGTGTGCATGAAACAATAGAAGAGTGCAGAAAATCGAACCCTAATTCATAAAAACTAATCTGTTATGTTTGAAGTACATGCTAAAAAATCCGATTCACGGTCAACATTTGTTTAAATTTCCGTGTGTAATGATAAGGCATAATGAATTAGAATAGAATTAATTTCTAAGAAACTGTGTGCAGGAAACAATAGAACAGTGCTGAAAATCGAACCCTAATTCATAAATCCTAATCTATGACGTTTGAAGTACATGCTAAAAAATCCGAGTCACGGTCAACATTTTTTTAAATTTCCGTGTGTAATGATCAGGCACAATGAATTAGAATAGAATTAATTTCTATGAAACGATGTGCAGGAAACAATAGAAAAGTGCTTAAAATCGAACCCTAATTCAAAAATCCTAATCTGTGACGTTTGAAGTACATGCTAAAAAATCCGAGTCACGGTCAACATTTGTTGAAATTTTCGTGTGTAATGATCAGGCACAATGAATTATAATAAAATTAATTTCTAAGAAACGGTGTGGAGGAGACAATAGAAGAGTGCTGAAAATCGAACCCTAATTAATAATTCCTAATCTGTGACGTTTGAAGTACATGCTAAAAAATCCGAGTCACGGTCAACATTTTTTGAAATTTTCGTGTGTAATGACCAGGCACAATGAATTAGAATAGAATTAATTTCTAAGAAACGATGTGCAGGAAACAATAGAATTGTGCTGAAAATCGAACCCTAATTCATAAATCCTAATCTGTGACGTTTGAAGTACATGCTAAAAAATCCGAGTCACGGTCAACATTTTTTTAAATTTCCGTGTGTAATGATCAGGCACAATGAATTAGAATAGAATTAATTTCTATGAAACGATGTGCAGGAAACAATAGAAAAGTGCTTAAAATCGAACCCTAATTCAAAAATCCTAATCTGTGACGTTTGAAGTACATGCTAAAAAATCCGAGTCACGGTCAACATTTGTTGAAATTTTCGTGTGTAATGATCAGGCACAATGAATTATAATAAAATTAATTTCTAAGAAACGGTGTGGAGGAGACAATAGAAGAGTGCTGAAAATGAACCCTAATTCATAAATCCTAATCTGTGACGTTTGAAGTACATACTAAAAAATCCGAGTCACGGTCAACATTTTTTGAAATTTTCGTGTGTAATGACCAGGCACAATGAATTAGAATAGAATTAATTTCTATAAAACGATGTGCAGGAAACAATAGAAGTGTGCTTAAAATCGAACCCTAATTCATAAATCCTAATCTTTGACGTTTGAAGTACATGCTAAAAAATCCGAGTCACGGTCAACATTTGTTGAAATTTTCGTGTGTAATGATCAGGCACAATGAATTATAATAAAATTAATTTTTAAGAAACGGTGAGGAGGAAACAATAGAAGAGTGCTGAAAATCGAACCCTAATTCATAAATCCTAATCTGTGACGTTTGAAGTACATGCTAAAAAATCTGAGTCACGGTCAACATTTTTTTAAATTTCCGTGGGTAATGATCAGGTATAATGAATTAGAATAGAATTAATTTCTAAGAAACGGTGTGCAGGAAACAATAGAAGAGTAATTAAAATCGAACCCTAATTCATAAATCCTAATCTGTTACGTTTGAAGTACATGCTAAAAAATCCGAGTCACGGTCAACATTTTTTGAAATTTCCGTGTTTAATGATCAGGCACAATGAATTAGAATAGAATTAATTTCTAAGAAACGATGTGCAGGAAACAATAGAAGAGTGCTTAAAATCGAACCCTAATTCATAAATCATAATTTGTGACGTTTGAAGTACATGCTAAAAAATCCGAGTCACGGTCAACATTTTTTGAAATTTTCGTGTGTAATGATCAGGCACAATGAATTATAATAGAATTAATTTCTAAGAAACGGTGTGCATGAAACAATAGAAGAGTGCTGAAAATGGAACCCTAATTCATAAATCCTAATCTGTGACGTTTGAAATACATTCTCCAAAATCCGAGTCACGGTTAACATTTTTTGAAATTTTCGTGTGTAATGATCAGGCATTATGAATTAGAATAGAATTAATTTCTAAGAAACTGTGTGCAGGAAACAATAGAACAGTGCTGAAAATCGAACCCTAATTCATAAATCCTAATCTGTGACGTTTGAAGTACATGCTAAAAAATCCGAGTCACGGTCAACATTTTTTGAAGTTTCCGTGTGTAATGATCAGGCACAATGAATTAGAATATAATTAATTTCTAAGAAACGGTGTGCATGAAACAATAGAAAAGTGCCGAAAATCGAACCCTAATTCATAAATCCTAATCTGTGACGTTTGAAGTACATGCTAAAATATCCGAGTCACGGTGAACATTTTTTGAAATTTTCGTGTGTTGATCAGGCACAATGAATTAGAATAGAATTAGTTTCTAAGAAACGGTGTGCAGGAAACAATAGAAAAGTGCTTAAAATCGAACCTTAATTCATAAAACCTAATCTGTTACGTTTGAAGTACATGCTAGAAAATCCGAGTCAGGGTCAACAATTTTTGAAATTTTCGTGTGTAATGATCAGGCACAATGAATTAGAATAGAATTAATTTCTAAGAAACGGTGTGCATTAAACAATAGAAGAGTGCTTAAAATCGAACCCAAATTCATATAAATTAATCTGTTACGTTTGAAGTACATGCTAAAAAATCCGATTCACGGTCAAAATTTTTTGAAATTTTCGTGTGTAATGATTAGGCACAATGAATTAGAATAGAATTAATTTCTAAGAAACGGTGTGCAGGAAACAATAGAAGAGTGCTTAAAATCGAACCCTAATTCATAAATCCAAATCTGTTACGTTTTAAGTGCATGCTAAAAAATCCGAGTCACGGTCAAGATTTTTTTATATTTCCGTGTGTAATGATCAGGCACAATGAATTAGAATACAATTAATTTCTAAGAAACGATGTGCAGGAAATAATAGACGAGTGCTTAAAATCGAACCCTAATTCATAAATCCGAATATGTGACGTTTGAAGTACATGCTAAAAAATCTGAGTCACGGTCAACATTTTTTGAAATTTTCGTGTGTTGATCAGGCACAATGAATTAGAATAGAATTAATTTCTAAGAAACGGTGTGCAGGAAACAATAGAAGAGTGCTTAAAATCGAACCCTAATTCATAAATCCTAATCTGTTACGTTTTAAGTGCATGCTAAAAAATCCGAGTCACGGTCAAGATTTTTTTAAATTTCCGTGTGTAATGATCAGGCCCAATGAATTCGAATAGAATTAATTTCTAAGAAACGGTGTGCAGGAAACAATAGAAGAGTGCTGAAAATCGAACCCTAATTCATAATTCCTAATCTGTGACGTTTGAAGTACATGCTAAAAAATCCGAGTCACGGTCAACATTTTTTGAAATTTCCGTGTGTAATGATCAGGCACAATGAATTAGAATACAATTAATTTCTAAGAAACGATGTGCAGGAAATAATAGACGAGTGCTTAAAATCGAACCCTATATCATAAATCCTAATCTGTGACGTTTGAAGTACATGCTAAAAAATCCGAATCACGGTCAACATTTGTTGAAATTTTCGTGTGTAATGATCAGGCACAATGAATTATAATAAAATTAATTTCTAAGAAACGGTGTGGAGGAGACAATAGAAGAGTGCTGAAAATCGAACCCTAATTCATAATTCCTAATCTGTGACGTTTGAAGTACATGCTAAAAAATCCGAGTCACGGTCAACATTTTTTGAAATTTTCGTGTGTAATGACCAGGCACAATGAATTAGAATAGAATTAATTTCTAAGAAACGATGTGCAGGAAACAATAGAATTGTGCTGAAAATCGAACCCTAATTCATAAATCCTAATCTGTGACGTTTGAAGTACATGCTAAAAAATCCGAGTCACGGTCAACATTTGTTGAAATTTTCGTGTGTAATGATCAGGCACAATGAATTATAATAAAATTAATTTCTAAGAAACGGTGAGGAGGAAACAATACAAGAGTGCTGAAAATCGAACCCTAATTCATAAATCCTAATCTGTGACGTTTGAAGTACATGCTAAAAAATCCGAGTCACGGTCAACATTTTTTGAAATTTCCGTGTTTAATGATCAGGCACAATGAATTAGAATAGAATTAATTTCTAAGAAACGATGTGCAGGAAACAATAGAAGAGTGCTTAAAATCGAACCCTAATTCATAAATCCTAATCTGTTACGTTTGAAGTACATGCTAAAAAATCCGAGTCACGGTCAACATTTTTTGAAATTTCCGTGTTTAATGATCAGGCACAATATATTAGAATAGAATTAATTTCTAAGAAACGATGTGCAGGAAACAATAGAAGTGTGCTTAAAATCGAACCCTAATTCATAAATCATAATCTGTGACGTTTGAAGTACATGCTAAAAAATCCGAGTCACGGTCAACATTTTTTGAAATTTTCGTGTGTAATGATCAGGCACAATGAATTATAATAGAATTAATTTCTAAGAAACGGTGTGCATGAAACAATAGAAGAGTGCTGAAAATGGAACCCTAATTCATAAATCCTAATCTGTGACGTTTGAAATACATTCTCCAAAATCCGAGTCACGGTCAACATTTTTTGAAGTTTCCGTGTGTAATGATCAGGCACAATGAATTAGAATAGAATTAATTTCTAAGAAACGGTGTGCATGAAACAATAGAAGAGTGCAGAAAATCGAACCCTAATTCATAAATCCTAATCTGTGACGTTTGAAGTACATGCTAAAAAATCCGAGTCACGGTCAACATTTTTTGAAGTTTCCGTGTGTAATGATCAGGCACAATGAATTAGAATAGAATTAATTTCTAAGAAATGGTGTGCATGAAAAAATAGAAGAGTGCAGAAAATCGAACCCTAATTCATAAAAACTAATCTGTTACGTTTGAAGTACATGCTAAAAAATCCGATTCACGATCAACATTTTTTGAAATTTTCGTGTGTAATGATTAGGCACAATGAATTAGAATAGAATTAATTTCTAAGAAACGGTGTGCAGGAAACAATAGAAGAGTGCTTAAAATCGAACCCTAATTCATAAATCCTAATCTGTTACGTTTGAAGTACATGCTAAAAAATCCGAGTCACGGTCAACATTTCTTTAAATTTCCGTGTGTAATGATCAGGCATAATGAATTAGAATAGAATTAATTTCTAAGAAACTGTGTGCAGGAAACAATAGAACAGTGCTGAAAATCGAACCCTAATTCATAAATCCGAATCTGTGACGTTTGAAGTACATGCTAAAAAATCCGAGTCACGGTCAACATTTTTTGAAATTTCCGTGTGTAATGATCAGGCACAATGAATTAGAATAGAATTGATTTCTATGAAACGATGTGCAGGAAACAATAGAAAAGTGCTTAAAATCGAACCCTAATTCATAAATCCTAATATGTGACGTTTGAAGTACATGCTAAAAAATCCGAGTCACGGTCAACATTTGTTGAAATTTTCGTGTGTAATGATCAGGCACAATGAATTATAATAAAATTAATTTCTAAGAAACGGTGTGGAGTAGACAATAGAAGAGTGCTGAAAATCGAACCCTAATTCATAAATCCTAATCTGTTACGTTTGAAGTACATGCTAAAAAATCCGAGTCACGGTCAACATTTTTTGAAATTTTCGTGTGTAATGACCAGGCACAATGAATTAGAATAGAATTAATTTCTAAGAAACGATGTGCAGGAAACAATAGAAGTGTGCTTAAAATCGAACCCTAATTCATAAATCCTAATCTGTTACGTTTGAAGTACATGCTAAAAAATCCGAGTCACGGTCAACATTTTTTGAAATTTCCGTGTTTAATGATCAGGCACAATGAATTAGAATAGAATTAATTTCTAAGAAACGATGTGCAGGAAACAATAGAAGAGTGCTTAAAATCGAACCCTAATTCATAAATCATAATCTGTGACGTTTGAAGTACATGCTAAAAAATCCGAGTCACGGTCAACATTTTTTGAAATTTTCGTGTGTAATGATCAGGCACAATGAATTATAATAGAATTAATTTCTAAGAAACGGTGTGCATGAAACAATAGAAGAGTGCTGAATATGGAACCCTAATTCATAAATCCTAATCTGTGACGTTTGAAATACATGCTAAAAAATCCGAGTCACGGTCAACATTTTTTGAAGTTTCCGTGTGTAATGATCAGGCACAATGAATTAGAATAGAATTAATTTCTAAGAAACGGTGTGCATGAAACAATAGAAGAGTGCAGAAAATCGAACCCTAATTCATAAATCCTAATCTGTGACGTTTGAAGTACATGCTAAAAAATCCGAGTCACGGTCAACATTTTTTGAAATTTTCGTGTGTTGATCAGGCACAATGAATTAGAATAGAATTAGTTTCTAAGAAACGGTGTGCAGGAAACAATAGAAAAGTGCTTAAAATCGAACCTTAATTCATAAAACCTAATCTGTTACGTTTGAAGTACATGCTAAAAAATCCGAGTCACGGTCAACAATTTTTGAAATTTTCGTGTGTAATGATCAGGCACAATGAATTAGAATAGAATTAATTTCTAAGAAACGGTGTGCATTAAACAATTGAAGAGTGCTTAAAATCGAACCCAAATTCATAAAAACTAATCTGTTACGTTTGAAGTACATGCTAAAAAATCCGATTCACGGTCAAAATTTTTTGAAATTTTCGTGTGTAATGATTAGGCACAATGAATTAGAATAGAATTAATTTCTAAGAAACGGTGTGCAGGAAACAATAGAAGAGTGCTTAAAATCGAACCCTAATTCATAAATCCTAATCTGTTACGTTTGAAGTACATGCTAAAAAATCCGAGTCACGGTCAACATTTGTTTAAATTTCCGTGTGTAATGATCAGGCATAATGAATTAGAATAGAATTAATTTCTAAGAAACTGTGTGCAGGAAACAATAGAAAAGTGCTGAAAATCGAACCCTAATTCATAAATCCTAATCTGTGACGTTTGAAGTACATGCTAAAAAATCCGAGTCACGGTCAACATTTTTTGAAATTTCCGTGTGTAATGATCAGGCACAATGAATTAGAATAGAATTAATTTCTATGAAACGATGTGCAGGAAACAATAGAAAAGTGCTTAAAATCGAACCCTAATTCATAAATCCTAATCTGTGACGTTTGAAGTACATGCTAAAAAATCCGAGTCACGGTCAACATTTGTTGAAATTTTCGTGTGTAATGATCAGGCACAATGAATTATAATAAAATTAATTTCTAAGAAACGGTGTGGAGGAGACAATAGAAGAGTGCTGAAAATCGAACCCTAATTCATAAATCCTAATCTGTTACGTTTGAAGTACATGCTAAAAAATCCGAGTCACGGTCAACATTTTTTGAAATTTTCGTGTGTAATGACCAGGCACAATGAATTAGAATAGAATTAATTTCTAAGAAACGATGTGTAGGAAACAATAGAAGTGTGCTTAAAATCGAACCCTAATTCATAAATCCTAATCTGTGACGTTTGAAGTACATGCTAAAAAATCCTAGTCACGGTCAACATTTGTTGAAATTTTCGTGTGAAATGATCAGGCACAATGAATTATAATAAAATTAATTTCTAAGAAACGGTGAGGAGGAAACAATAGAAGAGTGCTGAAAATCGAACCCTAATTCATAAATCCTAATATGTGATGCTTGAAGTACATGCTAAAAAATCCGAGTCACGGTCAACATTTTTTTAAATTTCCGTGGGTAATGATCAGGTATAATGAATTAGAATAGAATTAATTTCTAAGAAACGGTGTGCAGGAAACAATAGAAGAGTAATTAAAATCGAACCCTAATTCATAAATCCTAATCTGTTACGTTTGAAGTACATGCTAAAAAATCCGAGTCACGGTCAACATTTTTTGAAATTTCCGTGTTTAATGATCAGGCACAATGAATTAGAATAGAATTAATTTCTAAGAAACGATGTGCAGGAAACAATAGAAGAGTGCTTAAAATCGAACCCTAATTCATAAATCCTAATCTGTGACGTTTGAAGTACATGCTAAAAAATCCGAGTCACGGTCAACATTTTTTGAAATTTTCGTGTGTAATGATCAGGCACAATGAATTATAATAGAATTAATTTCTAAGAAACGGTGTGCATGAAACAATAGAAGAGTGCTGAAAATGGAACCCTAATTCATAAATCCTAATCTGTGACGTTTGAAATACATTCTCCAAAATCCGAGTCACGGTCAACATTTTTTGAAATTTTCGTGTGTAATGATCAGGCATAATGAATTAGAATAGAATTAATTTCTAAGAAACTGTGTGCAGGAAACAATAGAACAGTGCTGAAAATCGAACCCTAATTCATAAATCCTAATCTGTGACGTTTGAAGTACATGCTAAAAAATCCGAGTCACGGTCAACATTTTTTGAAGTTTCCGTGTGTAATGATCAGGCACAATGAATTAGAATAGAATTAATTTCTAAGAAACGGTGTGCATGAAACAATAGAAGAGTGCAGAAAATCGAACCCTAATTCATAAATCCTAATCTGTGACGTTTGAAGTACATGCTAAAAAATCCGAGTCACGGTCAACATTTTTTGAAATTTTCGTGTGTTGATCAGGCACAATGAATTAGAATAGAATAAGTTTCTAAGAAACGGTGTGCAGGAAACAATAGAAAAGTGCTTAAAATCGAACCTTAATTCATAAAACCTAATCTGTTACGTTTGAAGTACATGCTAAAAAATCCGAGTCACGGTCAACAATTTTTGAAATTTTCGTGTGTAATGATCAGGCACAATGAATTAGAATAGAATTAATTTCTAAGAAACGGTGTGCATTAAACAATAGAAGAGTGCTTAAAATCGAACCCAAATTCATAAAAACTAATCTGTTACGTTTGAAGTACATGCTAAAAAATCCGATTCACGGTCAAATTTTTTTGAAATTTTCGTGTGTAATGATTAGGCACAATGAATTAGAATAGAATTAATTTCTAAGAAACGGTGTGCAGGAAACAATAGAAGAGTGCTTAAAATCGAACCCTAATTCATAAATCCTAATCTGTTACGTTTGAAGTACATGCTAAAAAATCCGAGTCACGGTCAACATTTGTTTAAATTTCCGTGTGTAATGATCAGGCATAATGAATTAGAATAGAATTAATTTCTAAGAAACTGTGTGCAGGAAACAATAGAACAGTGCTGAAAATCGAACCCTAATTCATAAATCCTAATCTGTGACGTTTGAAGTACATGCTAAAAAATCCGAGTCACGGTCAACATTTTTTTAATTTTCCGGGCGTAATGATCAGGCACAATGAATTAGAATAGAATTAATTTCTATGAAACGATGTGCAGGAAACAATAGAAAAGTGCTTAAAATCGAACCCTAATTCATAAATCCTAATCTGTGACGTTTGAAGTACATGCTAAAAAATCCGAGTCACGGTCAACATTTGTTGAAATTTTCGTGTGTATTGATCAGGCACAATGAATTATAATAAAATTAATTTCTAAGAAACGGTGTGGAGGAGACAATAGAAGAGTGCTGAAAATCGAACCCTAATTCATAAATCCTAATCTGTTACGTTTGAAGTACATGCTAAAAAATCCGAGTCACGGTCAACATTTTTTGAAATTTTCGTGTGTAATGACCAAGCACAATGAATTAGAATAGAATTAATTTCTAAGAAACGATGTGCAGGAAACAATAGAAGTGTGCTTAAAATCGAACCCTAATTCATAAATCCTAATCTGTGACGTTTGAAGTACATGCTAAAAAATCCTAGTCACGGTCAACATTTGTTGAAATTTTCGTGTGTAATGATTAGGCACAATGAATTATAATAAAATTAATTTCTAAGAAACGGTGAGGAGGAAACAATAGAAGAGTGCTGAAAATCGAACCCTAATTCATAAATCCTAATCTGTGATGTTTGAAGTACATGCTAAAAAATCCGAGTCACGGTCAACATTTTTTTAAATTTCCGTGGGTAATGATCTGGTATAATGAATTAGAATAGAATTAATTTCTAAGAAACGGTGTGCAGGAAACAATAGAAGAGTAATTAAAATCGAACCCTAATTCATAAATCCTAATCTGTTACGTTTGAAGTACATGCTAAAAAATCCGAGTCACGGTCAACATTTTTTGAAATTTCCGTGTTTAATGATCAGGCACAATGAATTAGAATAGAATTAATTTCTAAGAAACGATGTGCAGGAAACAATAGAAGAGTGCTTAAAATCGAACCCTAATTCATAAATCATAATCTGTGACGTTTGAAGTACATGCTAAAAAATCCGAGTCACGGTCAATATTTTTTGAAATTTTCGTGTGTAATGATCAGGCACAATGAATTATAATAGAATTAATTTCTAAGAAACGGTGTGCATGAAACAATAGAAGAGTGCTGAAAATGGAACCCTAATTCATAAATCCTAATCTGTGACGTTTGAAATACATTCTCCAAAATCCGAGTCACGGTCAACATTTTTTGAAATTTTCGTGTGTAATGATCAGGCATAATGAATTAGAATAGAATTAATTTCTAAGAAACTGTGTGCAGGAAACAATAGAACAGTGCTGAAAATCGAACCCTAATTCATAAATCCTAATCTGTGACGTTTGAAGTACATGCTAAAAAATCCGAGTCACGGTCAACATTTTTTGAAGTTTCCGTGTGTAATGATCAGGCACAATGAATTAGAATAGAATTAATTTCTAAGAAACGGTGTGCATGAAACAATAGAAGAGTGCAGAAAATCGAACCCTAATTCATAAATCCTAATCTGTGACGTTTGAAGTACATGCTAAAAAATCCGAGTCACGGTCAACATTTTTTGAAATTTTCGTGTGTTGATCAGGCACAATGAATTAGAATAGAATAAGTTTCTAAGAAACGGTGTGCAGGAAACAATAGAAAAGTGCTTAAAATCGAACCTTAATTCATAAAACCTAATCTGTTACGTTTGAAGTACATGCTAAAAAATCCGAGTCACGGTCAACAATTTTTGAAATTTTCGTGTGTAATGATCAGGCACAATGAATTAGAATAGAATTAATTTCTAAGAAACGGTGTGCATTAAACAATAGAAGAGTACTTAAAATCGAACCCAAATTCATAAAAACTAATCTGTTACGTTTGGAGTACATGCTAAAAAATCCGATTCACGGTCAAATTTTTTTTGAAATTTTCGTGTGTAATGATTAGGCACAATGAATTAGAATAGAATTAATTTCTAAGAAACGGTGTGCAGGAAACAATAGAAGAGTTCTTAAAATCGAACCCTAATTCATAAATCCTAATCTGTTACGTTTGAAGTACATGCAAAAAAATCCGAGTCACGGTCAAGATTTTTTTAAATTTCCGTGTGTAATGATCAGGCCCAATGTATTAGAATATAATTAATTTCTAAGAAACGGTGAGCAGGAAACAATAGAAGAGTGCTGAAAATCGAACCCTAATTCATAATTCCTAATCTGTGACGTTTGAAGTACATGCTAAAAAATCCGAGTCACGGTCAACATTTGTTGAAATTTTCGTGTGTAATGATCAGGCACAATGAATTATAATAAAATTAATTTCTAAGAAACGGTGTGGAGGAGACAATAGAAGAGTGCTGAAAATCGAACCCTAATTCATAAATCCTAATCTGTTACGTTTGAAGTACATGCTAAAAAATCCGAGTCACGGTCAACATTTTTTGAAGTTTCCGTGTGTAATGATCAGGCACAATGAATTAGAATAGAATTAATTTCTAAGAAACGGTGTGCATGAAACAATAGAAGAGTGCAGAAAATCGAACCCTAATTCATAAATCCTAATCTGTGACGTTTGAAGTACATGCTAAAAAATCCGAGTCACGGTCAACATTTTTTGAAATTTTCGTGTGTTGATCAGGCACAATGAATTAGAATAGAATAAGTTTCTAAGAAACGGTGTGCAGGAAACAATAGAAAAGTGCTTAAAATCGAACCTTAATTCATAAAACCTAATCTGTTACGTTTGAAGTACATGCTAAAAAATCCGAGTCACGGTCAACAATTTTTGAAATTTTCGTGTGTAATGATCAGGCACAATGAATTAGAATAGAATTAATTTCTAAGAAACGGTGTGCATTAAACAATAGAAGAGTGCTTAAAATCGAACCCAAATTCATAAAAACTAATCTGTTACGTTTGGAGTACATGCTAAAAAATCCGATTCACGGTCAAATTTTTTTTGAAATTTTCGTGTGTAATGATTAGGCACAATGAATTAGAATAGAATTAATTTCTAAGAAACGGTGTGCAGGAAACAATAGAAGAGTGCTTAAAATCGAACCCTAATTCATAAATCCTAATCTGTTACGTTTGAAGTACATGCAAAAAAATCCGAGTCACGGTCAAGATTTTTTTAAATTTCCGTGTGTAATGATCAGGCCCAATGTATTAGAATATAATTAATTTCTAAGAAACGGTGAGCAGGAAACAATAGAAGAGTGCTGAAAATCGAACCCTAATTCATAATTCCTAATCTGTGACGTTTGAAGTACATGCTAAAAAATCCGAGTCACGGTCAACATTTGTTGAAATTTTCGTGTGTAATGATCAGGCACAATGAATTATAATAAAATTAATTTCTAAGAAACGGTGTGGAGGAGACAATAGAAGAGTGCTGAAAATCGAACCCTAATTCATAAATCCTAATCTGTTACGTTTGAAGTACATGCTAAAAAATCCGAGTCTTGGTCAACATTTTTTGAAATTTTCGTGTGTAATGACCAAGCACAATGAATTAGAATAGAATTAATTTCTAAGAAACGATGTGCAGGAAACAATAGAAGTGTGCTTAAAATCGAACCCTAATTCATAAATCCTAATCTGTGACGTTTGAAGTACATGCTAAAAAATCCTAGTCACGGTCAACATTTGTTGAAATTTTCGTGTGTAATGATCAGGCACAATGAATTATAATAAAATTAATTTCTAAGAAACGGTGAGGAGGAAACAATACAAGAGTGCTGAAAATCGAACCCTAATTCATAAATCCTAATCTGTGACGTTTGAAGTACATGCTAAAAAATCCGAGTCACGGTCAACATTTTTTGAAATTTCCGTGTTTAATGATCAGGCACAATGAATTAGAATAGAATTAATTTCTAAGAAACGATGTGCAGGAAACAATAGAAGAGTGCTTAAAATCGAACCCTAATTCATAAATCCTAATCTGTTACGTTTGAAGTACATGCTAAAAAATCCGAGTCACGGTCAACATTTTTTGAAATTTCCGTGTTTAATGATCAGGCACAATATATTAGAATAGAATTAATTTCTAAGAAACGATGTGCAGGAAACAATAGAAGTGTGCTTAAAATCGAACCCTAATTCATAAATCCTAATCTGTGACGTTTGAAATACATTCTCCAAAATCCGAGTCACGGTCAACATTTTTTGAAGTTTCCGTGTGTAATGATCAGGCACAATGAATTAGAATAGAATTAATTTCTAAGAAACGGTGTGCATGAAACAATAGAAGAGTGCAGAAAATCGAACCCTAATTCATAAATCCTAATCTGTGACGTTTGAAGTACATGCTAAAAAATCCGAGTCACGGTCAACATTTTTTGAAGTTTCCGTGTGTAATGATCAGGCACAATGAATTAGAATAGAATTAATTTCTAAGAAATGGTGTGCATGAAAAAATAGAAGAGTGTAGAAAATCGAACCCTAATTCATAAAAACTAATCTGTTACGTTTGAAGTACATGCTAAAAAATCCGATTCACGGTCAACATTTTTTGAAATTTTCGTGTGTAATGATTAGGCACAATGAATTAGAATAGAATTAATTTCTAAGAAACGGTGTGCAGGAAACAATAGAAGAGTGCTTAAAATCGAACCCGAATTCATAAATCCTAATCTGTTACGTTTGAAGTACATGCTAAAAAATCCGAGTCACGGTCAACATTTTTTGAAATTTTCGTGTGTTGATCAGGCACAATGAATTAGAATAGAATTAGTTTCTAAGAAACGGTGTGCAGGAAACAATAGAAAAGTTTTTAAAATCGAACCTTAATTCATAAAACCTAATCTGTTACGTTTGAAGTACATGCTAAAAAATCCGAGTCACGGTCAACAATTTTTGAAATTTCCGTGTGTAATGATCAGGCACAATGAATTAGAATAGAATTAATTTCTAAGAAACGGTGTGCATTAAACAATAGAAGAGTGCTTAAAATCGAACCCAAATTCATAAAAACTAATCTGTTACGTTTGAAGTACATGCTAAAAAATCCGATTCACGGTCAAATTTTTTTGAAATTTTCGTGTGTAATGATTAGGCACAATGAATTAGAATAGAATTAATTTCTAAGAAACGGTGTGCAGGAAACAATAGAAGAGTGCTTAAAATCGAACCCTAATTCATAAATCCTAATCTGTTACGTTTGAAGTACATGCTAAAAAATCCGAGTCACGGTCAACATTTGTTTAAATTTCCGTGTGTAATGATCAGGCATAATGAATTAGAATAGAATTAATTTCTAAGAAACTGTGTGCAGGAAACAATAGAACAGTGCTGAAAATCGAACCCTAATTCATAAATCCTAATCTGTCACGTTTGAAGTACATGCTAAAAAATCCGAGTCACGGTCAACATTTTTTGAAATTTCCATGTGTAATGATCAGGCACAATGAATTAGAATAGAATTAATTTCTATGAAACGATGTGCAGGAAACAATAGAAAAGTGCTTAAAATCGAACCCTAATTCATAAATCCTAATCTGTGACGTTTGAAGTACATGCTAAAAAATCCGAGTCACGGTCAACATTTGTTGAAATTTTCGTGTGTAATGATCAGGCACAATGAATTATAATAAAATTAATTTCTAAGAAACGGTGTGGAGGAGACAATAGAAGAGTGCTGAAAATCGAACCCTAATTCATAAATCCTAATCTGTTACGTTTGAAATACATGCTAAAAAATCCGAGTCACGGTCAACATTTTTTGAAATTTTCGTGTGTAATGACCAGGCACAATGAATTAGAATAGAATTAATTTCTAAGAAACGATGTGCAGGAAACAATAGAAGTGTGCTTAAAATCGAACCCTAATTCATAAATCATAATCTGTGACGTTTGAAGTACATGCTAAAAAATCCGAGTCACGGTCAACATTTTTTCAAATTTTCGTGTGTAATGATCAGGCACAATGAATTATAATAGAATTAATTTCTAAGAAACGGTGTGCATGAAACAATAGAAGAGTGCTGAAAATGGAACCCTAATTCATAAATCCTAATCTGTGACGTTTGAAGTACATGCTAAAAAATCCGAGTCACGGTCAACATTTGTTGAAATTTTCGTGTGTAATGATCAGGCACAATGAATTATAATAAAATTAATTTCTAAGAAACGGTGTGGAGGAGACAATAGAAGAGTGCTGAAAATCGAACCCTAATTCATAAATCCTAATCTGTTACGTTTGAAATACATGCTAAAAAATCCGAGTCACGGTCAACATTTTTTTATATTTTCGTGTGTAATGACCAGGCACAATGAATTAGAATAGAATTAATTTCTAAGAAACGATGTGCAGGAAACAATAGAAGTGTGCTTAAAATCGAACCCTAATTCATAAATCCTAATCTGTGACGTTTGAAGTACATGCTAAAAAATCCTAGTCACGGTCAACATTTTTTTAAATTTCCGTGGGTAATGATCAGGTATAATGAATTAGAATAGAATTAATTTCTAAGAAACTGTGTGCAGGAAACAATAGAACAGTGCTGAAAATCGAACCCTAATTCATAAATCCTAATCTGTCACGTTTGAAGTACATGCTAAAAAATCCGAGTCACGGTCAACATTTTTTGAAATTTCCATGTGTAATGATCAGGCACAATGAATTAGAATAGAATTAATTTCTATGAAACGATGTGCAGGAAACAATAGAAAAGTGCTTAAAATCGAACCCTAATTCATAAATCCTAATCTGTGACGTTTGAAGTACATGCTAAAAAATCCGAGTCACGGTCAACATTTGTTGAAATTTTCGTGTGTAATGATCAGGCACAATGAATTATAATAAAATTAATTTCTAAGAAACGGTGTGGAGGAGACAATAGAAGAGTGCTGAAAATCGAACCCTAATTCATAAATCCTAATCTGTTACGTTTGAAATACATGCTAAAAAATCCGAGTCACGGTCAACATTTTTTGAAATTTTCGTGTGTAATGACCAGGCACAATGAATTAGAATAGAATTAATTTCTAAGAAACGATGTGCAGGAAACAATAGAAGTGTGCTTAAAATCGAACCCTAATTCATAAATCATAATCTGTGACGTTTGAAGTACATGCTAAAAAATCCGAGTCACGGTCAACATTTTTTCAAATTTTCGTGTGTAATGATCAGGCACAATGAATTATAATAGAATTAATTTCTAAGAAACGGTGTGCATGAAACAATAGAAGAGTGCTGAAAATGGAACCCTAATTCATAAATCCTAATCTGTGACGTTTGAAGTACATGCTAAAAAATCCGAGTCACGGTCAACATTTGTTGAAATTTTCGTGTGTAATGATCAGGCACAATGAATTATAATAAAATTAATTTCTAAGAAACGGTGTGGAGGAGACAATAGAAGAGTGCTGAAAATCGAACCCTAATTCATAAATCCTAATCTGTTACGTTTGAAATACATGCTAAAAAATCCGAGTCACGGTCAACATTTTTTGAAATTTTCGTGTGTAATGACCAGGCACAATGAATTAGAATAGAATTAATTTCTAAGAAACGATGTGCAGGAAACAATAGAAGTGTGCTTAAAATCGAACCCTAATTCATAAATCCTAATCTGTGACGTTTGAAGTACATGCTAAAAAATCCTAGTCACGGTCAACATTTTTTTAAATTTCCGTGGGTAATGATCAGGTATAATGAATTAGAATAGAATTAATTTCTAAGAAACGGTGTGCAGGAAACAATAGAAGAGTAATTAAAATCGAACCCTAATTCATAAATCCTAATCTGTAACGTTTGAAGTACATGCTAAAAAATCCGAGTCACGGTCAACATTTTTTGAAATTTCCGTGTTTAATGATCAGGCACAATGAATTAGAATAGAATTAATTTCTAAGAAACGATGTGCAGGAAACAATAGAAGAGTGCTTAAAATCGAACCCTAATTCATAAATCATAATCTGTGACGTTTGAAGTACATGCTAAAAAATCCGAGTCACGGTCAACATTTTTTGAAATTTTCGTGTGTAATGATCAGGCACAATGAATTATAATAGAATTAATTTCTAAGAAACGGTGTGCATGAAACAATAGAAGAGTGCTGAAAATGGAACCCTAATTCATAAATCCTAATCTGTGACGTTTGAAATACATTCTCCAAAATCCGAGTCACGGTCAACATTTTTTGAAATTTTCGTGTGTAATGATCAGGCATAATGAATTAGAATAGAATTAATTTCTAAGAAACTGTGTGCAGGAAACAATAGAACAGTGCTCAAAATCGAACCCTAATTCATAAATCCTAATCTGTGACGTTTGAAGTACATGCTAAAAAATCCGAGTCACGGTCAACATTTTTTGAAGTTTCCGTGTGTAATGATCAGGCACAATGAATTAGAATAGAATTAATTTCTAAGAAACGGTGTGCAAGAAACAATAGAAGAGTGCAGAAAATCGAACCCTAATTCATAAATCCTAATCTGTGACGTTTGAAGTACATGCTAAAAAATCCGAGTCACGGTCAACATTTTTTGAAATTTTCGTGTGTTGATCAGGCACAATGAATTAGAATAGAATTAGTTTCTAAGAAACGGTGTGCAGGAAACAATAGAAAAGTGCTTAAAATCGAACCTTAATTCATAAAACCTAATCTGTTACGTTTGAAGTACATGCTAAAAAATCCGAGTCACGGTCAACATTTTTTGAAATTTCCGTGTGTAATGATCAGGCCCAATGTATTAGAATATAATTAATTTCTAAGAAACGGTGAGCAGGAAACAATAGAAGAGTGCTGAAAATCGAACCCTAATTCATAATTCCTAATCTGTGACGTTTGAAGTACATGCTAAAAAATCCGAGTCACGGTCAACATTTGTTGAAATTTTCGTGTGTAATGATCAGGCACAATGAATTATAATAAAATTAATTTCTAAGAAACGGTGTGGAGGAGACAATAGAAGAGTGCTGAAAATCGAACCCTAATTCATAAATCCTAATCTGTTACGTTTGAAGTACATGCTAAAAAATCCGAGTCACGGTCAACATTTTTTGAAGTTTCCGTGTGTAATGATCAGGCACAATGAATTAGAATAGAATTAATTTCTAAGAAACGGTGTGCATGAAACAATAGAAGAGTGCAGAAAATCGAACCCTAATTCATAAATCCTAATCTGTGACGTTTGAAGTACATGCTAAAAAATCCGAGTCACGGTCAACATTTTTTGAAATTTTCGTGTGTTGATCAGGCACAATGAATTAGAATAGAATAAGTTTCTAAGAAACGGTGTGCAGGAAACAATAGAAAAGTGCTTAAAATCGAACCTTAATTCATAAAACCTAATCTGTTACGTTTGAAGTACATGCTAAAAAATCCGAGTCACGGTCAACAATTTTTGAAATTTTCGTGTGTAATGATCAGGCACAATGAATTAGAATAGAATTAATTTCTAAGAAACGGTGTGCATTAAACAATAGAAGAGTGCTTAAAATCGAACCCAAATTCATAAAAACTAATCTGTTACGTTTGAAGTACATGCTAAAAAATCCGATTCACGGTCAAAATTTTTTGAAATTTTCGTGTGTAATGATTAGGCACAATGAATTAGAATAGAATTAATTTCTAAGAAACGGTGTGCAGGAAACAATAGAAGAGTGCTTAAAATCGAACCCTAATTCATAAATCCTAATCTGTTACGTTTGAAGTACATGCTAAAAAATCCGAGTCACGGTCAACATTTGTTTAAATTTCCGTGTGTAATGATCAGGCATAATGAATTAGAATAGAATTAATTTCTAAGAAACTGTGTGCATGAAACAATAGAACAGTGCTGAAAATCGAACCCTAATTCATAAACCCTAATCTGTGACGTTTGAAGTACATGCTAAAAAATCCGAGTCACGGTCAACATTTTTTGAAATTTCCATGTGTAATGATCAGGCACAATGAATTAGAATAGAATTAATTTCTATGAAACGATGTGCAGGAAACAATAGAAAAGTGCTTAAAATCGAACCCTAATTCATAAATCCTAATCTGTGACGTTTGAAGTACATGCTAAAAAATCCGAGTCACGGTCAACATTTGTTGAAATTTTCATGTGTAATGATCAGGCACAATGAATTATAATAAAATTAATTTCTAAGAAACGGTGTGGAGGAGACAATAGAAGAGTGCTGAAAATCGAACCCTAATTCATAAATCCTAATCTGTTACGTTTGAAGTACATGCTAAAAAATCCGAGTCACGGTCAACATTTTTTGAAATTTTCGTGTGTAATGACCAGGCACAATGAATTAGAATAGAATTAATTTCTAAGAAACGATGTGCAGGAAACAATAGAAGTGTGCTTAAAATCGAACCCTAATTCATAAATCCTAATCTGTGACGTTTGAAGTACATGCTAAAAAATCCTAGTCACGGTCAACATTTGTTGAAATTTTCGTGTGAAATGATCAGGCACAATGAATTATAATAAAATTAATATCTAAGAAACGGTGAGGAGGAAACAATAGAAGAATGCTGAAAATCGAACCCTAATTCATAAATCCTAATCTGTGATGTTTGAAGTACATGCTAAAAAATCCGAGTCACGGTCAACATTTTTTTAAATTTCCGTGGGTAATGATCAGGTATAATGAATTAGAATAGAATTAATTTCTAAGAAACGGTGTGCAGGAAACAATAGAAGAGTAATTAAAATCGAACCCTAATTCATAAATCCTAATCTGTTACGTTTGAAGTACATGCTAAAAAATCCGAGTCACGGTCAACATTTTTTGAAATTTCCGTGTTTAATGATCAGGCACAATGAATTAGAATAGAATTAATTTCTAAGAAACGATGTGCAGGAAACAATAGAAGAGTGCTTAAAATCGAACCCTAATTCATAAATCATAATCTGTGACGTTTGAAGTACATGCTAAAAAATCCGAGTCACGGTCAACATTTTTTGAAATTTTCGTGTGTAATGATCAGGCACAATGAATTATAATAGAATTAATTTCTAAGAAACGGTGTGCATGAAACAATAGAAGAGTGCTGAAAATGGAACCCTAATTCATAAATCCTAATCTGTGACGTTTGAAATACATTCTCCAAAATCCGAGTCACGGTCAACATTTTTTGAAATTTTCGTGTGTAATGATCAGGCATAATGAATTAGAATAGAATTAATTTCTAAGAAACTGTGTGCAGGAAACAATAGAACAGTGCTCAAAATCGAACCCTAATTCATAAATCCTAATCTGTGACGTTTGAAGTACATGCTAAAAAATCCGAGTCACGGTCAACATTTTTTGAAGTTTCCGTGTGTAATGATCAGGCACAATGAATTAGAATAGAATTAATTTCTAAGAAACGGTGTGCATGAAACAATAGAAGAGTGCAGAAAATCGAACCCTAATTCATAAATCCTAATCTGTTACGTTTGAAGTACATGCTAAAAAATCCGAGTCACAGTCAACATTTTTTGAAATTTTCGTGTGTTGATCAGGCACAATGAATTAGAATAGAATTAGTTTCTAAGAAACGGTGTGCAGGAAACAATAGAAAAGTGCTTAAAATCGAACCTTAATTCATAAAACCTAATCTGTTACGTTTGAAGTACATGCTAAAAAATCCGAGTCACGGTCAACAATTTTTGAAATTTTCGTGTGTAATGATCAGGCACAATGAATTAGAATAGAATTAATTTCTAAGAAACGGTGTGCATTAAACAATAGAAGAGTGCTTAAAATCGAACCCAAATTCATAAAAACTAATCTGTTACGTTTGAAGTACATGCTAAAAAATCCGATTCACGGTCAAAATTTTTTGAAATTTTCGTGTGTAATGATTAGGCACAATGAATTAGAATAGAATTAATTTCTAAGAAACGGTGTGCAGGAAACAATAGAAGAGTGCTTAAAATCGAACCCTAATTCATAAATCCTAATCTGTTACGTTTGAAGTACATGCTAAAAAATCCGAGTCACGGTCAACATTTGTTTAAATTTCCGTGTGTAATGATCAGGCATAATGAATTAGAATAGAATTAATTTCTAAGAAACTGTGTGCATGAAACAATAGAACAGTGCTGAAAATCGAACCCTAATTCATAAATCCTAATCTGTGACGTTTGAAGTACATGCTAAAAAATCCGAGTCACGGTCAACATTTTTTGAAATTTCCATGTGTAATGATCAGGCACAATGAATTAGAATAGAATTAATTTCTATGAAACGATGTGCAGGAAACAATAGAAAAGTGCTTAAAATCGAACCCTAATTCATAAATCCTAATCTGTGACGTTTGAAGTACATGCTAAAAAATCCGAGTCACGGTCAACATTTGTTGAAATTTTCATGTGTAATGATCAGGCACAATGAATTATAATAAAATTAATTTCTAAGAAACGGAGGAGACAATAGAAGAGTGCTGAAAATCGAACCCTAATTCATAAATCCTAATCTGTTACGTTTGAAGTACATGCTAAAAAATCCGAGTCACGGTCAACATTTTTTGAAATTTTCGTGTGTAATGACCAGGCACAATGAATTAGAATAGAATTAATTTCTAAGAAACGATGTGCAGGAAACAATAGAAGTGTGCTTAAAATCGAACCCTAATTCATAAATCCTAATCTGTGACGTTTGAAGTACATGCTAAAAAATCCTAGTCACGGTCAACATTTGTTGAAATTTTCGTGTGAAATGATCAGGCACAATGAATTATAATAAAATTAATTTCTAAGAAACGGTGAGGAGGAAACAATAGAAGAGTGCTGAAAATCGAACCCTAATTCATAAATCCTAATCTGTGATGTTTGAAGTACATGCTAAAAAATCCGAGTCACGGTCAACATTTTTTTAAATTTCCGTGGGTAATGATCAGGTATAATGAATTAGAATAGAATTAATTTCTAAGAAACGGTGTGCAGGAAACAATCGAAGAGTAATTAAAATCGAACCCTAATTCATAAATCCTAATCTGTTACGTTTGAAGTACATGCTAAAAAATCCGAGTCACGGTCAACATTTTTTGAAATTTCCGTGTTTAATGATCAGGCACAATGAATTAGAATAGAATTAATTTCTAAGAAACGATGTGCAGGAAACAATAGAAGAGTGCTTAAAATCGAACCCTAATTCATAAATCATAATCTGTGACGTTTGAAGTACATGCTAAAAAATCCGAGTCACGGTCAACATTTTTTGAAATTTTCGTGTGTAATGATCAGGCACAATGAATTATAATAGAATTAATTTCTAAGAAACGGTGTGCATGAAACAATAGAAGAGTGCTGAAAATGGAACCCTAATTCATAAATCCTAATCTGTGACGTTTGAAATACATTCTCCAAAATCCGAGTCACGGTCAACATTTTTTGAAATTTTCGTGTGTAATGATCAGGCATAATGAATTAGAATAGAATTAATTTCTAAGAAACTGTGTGCAGGAAACAATAGAACAGTGCTCAAAATCGAACCCTAATTCATAAATCCTAATCTGTGACGTTTGAAGTACATGCTAAAAAATCCGAGTCACGGTCAACATTTTTTGAAGTTTCCGTGTGTAATGATCAGGCACAATGAATTAGAATAGAATTAATTTCTAAGAAACGGTGTGCACGAAACAATAGAAGAGTGCAGAAAATCGAACCCTAATTCATAAATCCTAATCTGTGACGTTTGAAGTACATGCTAAAAAATCCGAGTCATGGTCAACATTTTTTGAAATTTTCGTGTGTAATGATCAGGCACAATGAATTAGAATAGAATTAATTTCTAAGAAACGGTGTGCATTAAACAATAGAAGAGTGCTTAAAATCGAACCCAAATTCTTAAAAACTAATCTGTTACGTTTGAAGTACATGCTAAAAAATCCGATTCACGGTCAAATTTTTTTGAAATTTTCGTGTGTAATGATTAGGCACAATGAATTAGAATAGAATTAATTTCTAAGAAACGGTGTGCAGGAAACAATAGAAGAGTGCTTAAAATCGAACCCTAATTCATAAATCCTAATCTGTTACGTTTGAAGTACATGCTAAAAAATCCGAGTCACGGTCAACATTTGTTTAAATTTCCGTGTGTAATGATCAGGCATAATGAATTAGAATAGAATTAATTTCTAAGAAACTGTGTGCAGGAAACAATAGAACAGTGCTGAAAATCGAACCCTAATTCATAAATCCTAATCTGTGACGTTTGAAGTACATGCTAAAAAATCCGAGTCACGGTCAACATTTTTTTAATTTTCCGGGCGTAATGATCAGGCACAATGAATTAGAATAGAATTAATTTCTATGAAACGATGTGCAGGAAACAATAGAAAAGTGCTTAAAATCGAACCCTAATTCATAAATCCTAATCTGTGACGTTTGAAGTAC
The DNA here is from genome assembly GCF_057944985.1 of Cucurbita pepo subsp. pepo. Taxonomy (NCBI): domain Eukaryota; kingdom Viridiplantae; phylum Streptophyta; class Magnoliopsida; order Cucurbitales; family Cucurbitaceae; genus Cucurbita; species Cucurbita pepo. The sequence goes on along the minus strand of NC_141816.1, from coordinate 4,014,601 downwards.
ATGCTAAAAAATCCGAGTCACGGTCAACATTTGTTGAAATTTTCGTGTGTAATGATCAGGCACAATGAATTATAATAAAATTAATTTCTAAGAAACGGTGTGGAGGAGACAATAGAAGAGTGCTGAAAATCGAACCCTAATTCATAAATCCTAATCTGTTACGTTTGAAGTACATGCTAAAAAATCCGAGTCACGGTCAACATTTTTTGAAATTTTCGTGTGTAATGACCAAGCACAATGAATTAGAATAGAATTAATTTCTAAGAAACGATGTGCAGGAAACAATAGAAGTGTGCTTAAAATCGAACCCTAATTCATAAATCCTAATCTGTGACGTTTGAAGTACATGCTAAAAAATCCTAGTCACGGTCAACATTTGTTGAAATTTTCGTGTGTAATGATCAGGCACAATGAATTATAATAAAATTAATTTCTAAGAAACGGTGAGGAGGAAACAATAGAAGAGTGCTGAAAATCGAACCCTAATTCATAAATCCTAATCTGTGATGTTTGAAGTACATGCTAAAAAATCCGAGTCACGGTCAACATTTTTTTAAATTTCCGTGGGTAATGATCTGGTATAATGAATTAGAATAGAATTAATTTCTAAGAAACGGTGTGCAGGAAACAATAGAAGAGTAATTAAAATCGAACCCTAATTCATAAATCCTAATCTGTTACGTTTGAAGTACATGCTAAAAAATCCGAGTCACGGTCAACATTTTTTGAAGTTTCCGTGTGTAATGATCAGGCACAATGAATTAGAATAGAATTAATTTCTAAGAAACGGTGTGCATGAAACAATAGAAGAGTGCAGAAAATCGAACCCTAATTCATAAATCCTAATCTGTGACGTTTGAAGTACATGCTAAAAAATCCGAGTCACGGTCAACATTTTTTGAAGTTTCCGTGTGTAATGATCAGGCACAATGAATTAGAATAGAATTAATTTCTAAGAAATGGTGTGCATGAAAAAATAGAAGAGTGTAGAAAATCGAACCCTAATTCATAAAAACTAATCTGTTACGTTTGAAGTACATGCTAAAAAATCCGATTCACGGTCAACATTTTTTGAAATTTTCGTGTGTAATGATTAGGCACAATGAATTAGAATAGAATTAATTTCTAAGAAACGGTGTGCAGGAAACAATAGAAGAGTGCTTAAAATCGAACCCGAATTCATAAATCCTAATCTGTTACGTTTGAAGTACATGCTAAAAAATCCGAGTCACGGTCAACATTTTTTGAAATTTTCGTGTGTTGATCAGGCACAATGAATTAGAATAGAATTAGTTTCTAAGAAACGGTGTGCAGGAAACAATAGAAAAGTTTTTAAAATCGAACCTTAATTCATAAAACCTAATCTGTTACGTTTGAAGTACATGCTAAAAAATCCGAGTCACGGTCAACAATTTTTGAAATTTCCGTGTGTAATGATCAGGCACAATGAATTAGAATAGAATTAATTTCTAAGAAACGGTGTGCATTAAACAATAGAAGAGTGCTTAAAATCGAACCCAAATTCATAAAAACTAATCTGTTACGTTTGAAGTACATGCTAAAAAATCCGATTCACGGTCAAATTTTTTTGAAATTTTCGTGTGTAATGATTAGGCACAATGAATTAGAATAGAATTAATTTCTAAGAAACGGTGTGCAGGAAACAATAGAAGAGTGCTTAAAATCGAACCCTAATTCATAAATCCTAATCTGTTACGTTTGAAGTACATGCTAAAAAATCCGAGTCACGGTCAACATTTGTTTAAATTTCCGTGTGTAATGATCAGGCATAATGAATTAGAATAGAATTAATTTCTAAGAAACTGTGTGCAGGAAACAATAGAACAGTGCTGAAAATCGAACCCTAATTCATAAATCCTAATCTGTCACGTTTGAAGTACATGCTAAAAAATCCGAGTCACGGTCAACATTTTTTGAAATTTCCATGTGTAATGATCAGGCACAATGAATTAGAATAGAATTAATTTCTATGAAACGATGTGCAGGAAACAATAGAAAAGTGCTTAAAATCGAACCCTAATTCATAAATCCTAATCTGTGACGTTTGAAGTACATGCTAAAAAATCCGAGTCACGGTCAACATTTGTTGAAATTTTCGTGTGTAATGATCAGGCACAATGAATTATAATAAAATTAATTTCTAAGAAACGGTGTGGAGGAGACAATAGAAGAGTGCTGAAAATCGAACCCTAATTCATAAATCCTAATCTGTTACGTTTGAAATACATGCTAAAAAATCCGAGTCACGGTCAACATTTTTTGAAATTTTCGTGTGTAATGACCAGGCACAATGAATTAGAATAGAATTAATTTCTAAGAAACGATGTGCAGGAAACAATAGAAGTGTGCTTAAAATCGAACCCTAATTCATAAATCATAATCTGTGACGTTTGAAGTACATGCTAAAAAATCCGAGTCACGGTCAACATTTTTTGAAATTTTCGTGTGTAATGATCAGGCACAATGAATTATAATAGAATTAATTTCTAAGAAACGGTGTGCATGAAACAATAGAAGAGTGCTGAAAATGGAACCCTAATTCATAAATCCTAATCTGTGACGTTTGAAGTACATGCTAAAAAATCCGAGTCACGGTCAACATTTGTTGAAATTTTCGTGTGTAATGATCAGGCACAATGAATTATAATAAAATTAATTTCTAAGAAACGGTGTGGAGGAGACAATAGAAGAGTGCTGAAAATCGAACCCTAATTCATAAATCCTAATCTGTTACGTTTGAAATACATGCTAAAAAATCCGAGTCACGGTCAACATTTTTTGAAATTTTCGTGTGTAATGACCAGGCACAATGAATTAGAATAGAATTAATTTCTAAGAAACGATGTGCAGGAAACAATAGAAGTGTGCTTAAAATCGAACCCTAATTCATAAATCCTAATCTGTGACGTTTGAAGTACATGCTAAAAAATCCTAGTCACGGTCAACATTTTTTTAAATTTCCGTGGGTAATGATCAGGTATAATGAATTAGAATAGAATTAATTTCTAAGAAACGGTGTGCAGGAAACAATAGAAGAGTAATTAAAATCGAACCCTAATTCATAAATCCTAATCTGTAACGTTTGAAGTACATGCTAAAAAATCCGAGTCACGGTCAACATTTTTTGAAATTTCCGTGTTTAATGATCAGGCACAATGAATTAGAATAGAATTAATTTCTAAGAAACGATGTGCAGGAAACAATAGAAGAGTGCTTAAAATCGAACCCTAATTCATAAATCATAATCTGTGACGTTTGAAGTACATGCTAAAAAATCCGAGTCACGGTCAACATTTTTTGAAATTTTCGTGTGTAATGATCAGGCACAATGAATTATAATAGAATTAATTTCTAAGAAACGGTGTGCATGAAACAATAGAAGAGTGCTGAAAATGGAACCCTAATTCATAAATCCTAATCTGTGACGTTTGAAATACATTCTCCAAAATCCGAGTCACGGTCAACATTTTTTGAAATTTTCGTGTGTAATGATCAGGCATAATGAATTAGAATAGAATTAATTTCTAAGAAACTGTGTGCAGGAAACAATAGAACAGTGCTCAAAATCGAACCCTAATTCATAAATCCTAATCTGTGACGTTTGAAGTACATGCTAAAAAATCCGAGTCACGGTCAACATTTTTTGAAGTTTCCGTGTGTAATGATCAGGCACAATGAATTAGAATAGAATTAATTTCTAAGAAACGGTGTGCAAGAAACAATAGAAGAGTGCAGAAAATCGAACCCTAATTCATAAATCCTAATCTGTGACGTTTGAAGTACATGCTAAAAAATCCGAGTCACGGTCAACATTTTTTGAAATTTTCGTGTGTTGATCAGGCACAATGAATTAGAATAGAATTAGTTTCTAAGAAACGGTGTGCAGGAAACAATAGAAAAGTGCTTAAAATCGAACCTTAATTCATAAAACCTAATCTGTTACGTTTGAAGTACATGCTAAAAAATCCGAGTCACGGTCAACATTTTTTGAAATTTCCGTGTGTAATGATCAGGCCCAATGTATTAGAATATAATTAATTTCTAAGAAACGGTGAGCAGGAAACAATAGAAGAGTGCTGAAAATCGAACCCTAATTCATAATTCCTAATCTGTGACGTTTGAAGTACATGCTAAAAAATCCGAGTCACGGTCAACATTTGTTGAAATTTTCGTGTGTAATGATCAGGCACAATGAATTATAATAAAATTAATTTCTAAGAAACGGTGTGGAGGAGACAATAGAAGAGTGCTGAAAATCGAACCCTAATTCATAAATCCTAATCTGTTACGTTTGAAGTACATGCTAAAAAATCCGAGTCACGGTCAACATTTTTTGAAGTTTCCGTGTGTAATGATCAGGCACAATGAATTAGAATAGAATTAATTTCTAAGAAACGGTGTGCATGAAACAATAGAAGAGTGCAGAAAATCGAACCCTAATTCATAAATCCTAATCTGTGACGTTTGAAGTACATGCTAAAAAATCCGAGTCACGGTCAACATTTTTTGAAATTTTCGTGTGTTGATCAGGCACAATGAATTAGAATAGAATAAGTTTCTAAGAAACGGTGTGCAGGAAACAATAGAAAAGTGCTTAAAATCGAACCTTAATTCATAAAACCTAATCTGTTACGTTTGAAGTACATGCTAAAAAATCCGAGTCACGGTCAACAATTTTTGAAATTTTCGTGTGTAATGATCAGGCACAATGAATTAGAATAGAATTAATTTCTAAGAAACGGTGTGCATTAAACAATAGAAGAGTGCTTAAAATCGAACCCAAATTCATAAAAACTAATCTGTTACGTTTGAAGTACATGCTAAAAAATCCGATTCACGGTCAAAATTTTTTGAAATTTTCGTGTGTAATGATTAGGCACAATGAATTAGAATAGAATTAATTTCTAAGAAACGGTGTGCAGGAAACAATAGAAGAGTGCTTAAAATCGAACCCTAATTCATAAATCCTAATCTGTTACGTTTGAAGTACATGCTAAAAAATCCGAGTCACGGTCAACATTTGTTTAAATTTCCGTGTGTAATGATCAGGCATAATGAATTAGAATAGAATTAATTTCTAAGAAACTGTGTGCATGAAACAATAGAACAGTGCTGAAAATCGAACCCTAATTCATAAATCCTAATCTGTGACGTTTGAAGTACATGCTAAAAAATCCTAGTCACGGTCAACATTTTTTTAAATTTCCGTGGGTAATGATCAGGTATAATGAATTAGAATAGAATTAATTTCTAAGAAACGGTGTGCAGGAAACAATAGAAGAGTAATTAAAATCGAACCCTAATTCATAAATCCTAATCTGTAACGTTTGAAGTACATGCTAAAAAATCCGAGTCACGGTCAACATTTTTTGAAATTTCCGTGTTTAATGATCAGGCACAATGAATTAGAATAGAATTAATTTCTAAGAAACGATGTGCAGGAAACAATAGAAGAGTGCTTAAAATCGAACCCTAATTCATAAATCATAATCTGTGACGTTTGAAGTACATGCTAAAAAATCCGAGTCACGGTCAACATTTTTTGAAATTTTCGTGTGTAATGATCAGGCACAATGAATTATAATAGAATTAATTTCTAAGAAACGGTGTGCATGAAACAATAGAAGAGTGCTGAAAATGGAACCCTAATTCATAAATCCTAATCTGTGACGTTTGAAATACATTCTCCAAAATCCGAGTCACGGTCAACATTTTTTGAAATTTTCGTGTGTAATGATCAGGCATAATGAATTAGAATAGAATTAATTTCTAAGAAACTGTGTGCAGGAAACAATAGAACAGTGCTCAAAATCGAACCCTAATTCATAAATCCTAATCTGTGACGTTTGAAGTACATGCTAAAAAATCCGAGTCACGGTCAACATTTTTTGAAGTTTCCGTGTGTAATGATCAGGCACAATGAATTAGAATAGAATTAATTTCTAAGAAACGGTGTGCAAGAAACAATAGAAGAGTGCAGAAAATCGAACCCTAATTCATAAATCCTAATCTGTGACGTTTGAAGTACATGCTAAAAAATCCGAGTCACGGTCAACATTTTTTGAAATTTTCGTGTGTTGATCAGGCACAATGAATTAGAATAGAATTAGTTTCTAAGAAACGGTGTGCAGGAAACAATAGAAAAGTGCTTAAAATCGAACCTTAATTCATAAAACCTAATCTGTTACGTTTGAAGTACATGCTAAAAAATCCGAGTCACGGTCAACATTTTTTGAAATTTCCGTGTGTAATGATCAGGCCCAATGTATTAGAATATAATTAATTTCTAAGAAACGGTGAGCAGGAAACAATAGAAGAGTGCTGAAAATCGAACCCTAATTCATAATTCCTAATCTGTGACGTTTGAAGTACATGCTAAAAAATCCGAGTCACGGTCAACATTTGTTGAAATTTTCGTGTGTAATGATCAGGCACAATGAATTATAATAAAATTAATTTCTAAGAAACGGTGTGGAGGAGACAATAGAAGAGTGCTGAAAATCGAACCCTAATTCATAAATCCTAATCTGTTACGTTTGAAGTACATGCTAAAAAATCCGAGTCACGGTCAACATTTTTTGAAGTTTCCGTGTGTAATGATCAGGCACAATGAATTAGAATAGAATTAATTTCTAAGAAACGGTGTGCATGAAACAATAGAAGAGTGCAGAAAATCGAACCCTAATTCATAAATCCTAATCTGTGACGTTTGAAGTACATGCTAAAAAATCCGAGTCACGGTCAACATTTTTTGAAATTTTCGTGTGTTGATCAGGCACAATGAATTAGAATAGAATAAGTTTCTAAGAAACGGTGTGCAGGAAACAATAGAAAAGTGCTTAAAATCGAACCTTAATTCATAAAACCTAATCTGTTACGTTTGAAGTACATGCTAAAAAATCCGAGTCACGGTCAACAATTTTTGAAATTTTCGTGTGTAATGATCAGGCACAATGAATTAGAATAGAATTAATTTCTAAGAAACGGTGTGCATTAAACAATAGAAGAGTGCTTAAAATCGAACCCAAATTCATAAAAACTAATCTGTTACGTTTGAAGTACATGCTAAAAAATCCGATTCACGGTCAAAATTTTTTGAAATTTTCGTGTGTAATGATTAGGCACAATGAATTAGAATAGAATTAATTTCTAAGAAACGGTGTGCAGGAAACAATAGAAGAGTGCTTAAAATCGAACCCTAATTCATAAATCCTAATCTGTTACGTTTGAAGTACATGCTAAAAAATCCGAGTCACGGTCAACATTTGTTTAAATTTCCGTGTGTAATGATCAGGCATAATGAATTAGAATAGAATTAATTTCTAAGAAACTGTGTGCATGAAACAATAGAACAGTGCTGAAAATCGAACCCTAATTCATAAACCCTAATCTGTGACGTTTGAAGTACATGCTAAAAAATCCGAGTCACGGTCAACATTTTTTGAAATTTCCATGTGTAATGATCAGGCACAATGAATTAGAATAGAATTAATTTCTATGAAACGATGTGCAGGAAACAATAGAAAAGTGCTTAAAATCGAACCCTAATTCATAAATCCTAATCTGTGACGTTTGAAGTACATGCTAAAAAATCCGAGTCACGGTCAACATTTGTTGAAATTTTCATGTGTAATGATCAGGCACAATGAATTATAATAAAATTAATTTCTAAGAAACGGTGTGGAGGAGACAATAGAAGAGTGCTGAAAATCGAACCCTAATTCATAAATCCTAATCTGTTACGTTTGAAGTACATGCTAAAAAATCCGAGTCACGGTCAACATTTTTTGAAATTTTCGTGTGTAATGACCAGGCACAATGAATTAGAATAGAATTAATTTCTAAGAAACGATGTGCAGGAAACAATAGAAGTGTGCTTAAAATCGAACCCTAATTCATAAATCCTAATCTGTGACGTTTGAAGTACATGCTAAAAAATCCTAGTCACGGTCAACATTTGTTGAAATTTTCGTGTGAAATGATCAGGCACAATGAATTATAATAAAATTAATATCTAAGAAACGGTGAGGAGGAAACAATAGAAGAATGCTGAAAATCGAACCCTAATTCATAAATCCTAATCTGTGATGTTTGAAGTACATGCTAAAAAATCCGAGTCACGGTCAACATTTTTTTAAATTTCCGTGGGTAATGATCAGGTATAATGAATTAGAATAGAATTAATTTCTAAGAAACGGTGTGCAGGAAACAATAGAAGAGTAATTAAAATCGAACCCTAATTCATAAATCCTAATCTGTTACGTTTGAAGTACATGCTAAAAAATCCGAGTCACGGTCAACATTTTTTGAAATTTCCGTGTTTAATGATCAGGCACAATGAATTAGAATAGAATTAATTTCTAAGAAACGATGTGCAGGAAACAATAGAAGAGTGCTTAAAATCGAACCCTAATTCATAAATCATAATCTGTGACGTTTGAAGTACATGCTAAAAAATCCGAGTCACGGTCAACATTTTTTGAAATTTTCGTGTGTAATGATCAGGCACAATGAATTATAATAGAATTAATTTCTAAGAAACGGTGTGCATGAAACAATAGAAGAGTGCTGAAAATGGAACCCTAATTCATAAATCCTAATCTGTGACGTTTGAAATACATTCTCCAAAATCCGAGTCACGGTCAACATTTTTTGAAATTTTCGTGTGTAATGATCAGGCATAATGAATTAGAATAGAATTAATTTCTAAGAAACTGTGTGCAGGAAACAATAGAACAGTGCTCAAAATCGAACCCTAATTCATAAATCCTAATCTGTGACGTTTGAAGTACATGCTAAAAAATCCGAGTCACGGTCAACATTTTTTGAAGTTTCCGTGTGTAATGATCAGGCACAATGAATTAGAATAGAATTAATTTCTAAGAAACGGTGTGCATGAAACAATAGAAGAGTGCAGAAAATCGAACCCTAATTCATAAATCCTAATCTGTTACGTTTGAAGTACATGCTAAAAAATCCGAGTCACAGTCAACATTTTTTGAAATTTTCGTGTGTTGATCAGGCACAATGAATTAGAATAGAATTAGTTTCTAAGAAACGGTGTGCAGGAAACAATAGAAAAGTGCTTAAAATCGAACCTTAATTCATAAAACCTAATCTGTTACGTTTGAAGTACATGCTAAAAAATCCGAGTCACGGTCAACAATTTTTGAAATTTTCGTGTGTAATGATCAGGCACAATGAATTAGAATAGAATTAATTTCTAAGAAACGGTGTGCATTAAACAATAGAAGAGTGCTTAAAATCGAACCCAAATTCATAAAAACTAATCTGTTACGTTTGAAGTACATGCTAAAAAATCCGATTCACGGTCAAAATTTTTTGAAATTTTCGTGTGTAATGATTAGGCACAATGAATTAGAATAGAATTAATTTCTAAGAAACGGTGTGCAGGAAACAATAGAAGAGTGCTTAAAATCGAACCCTAATTCATAAATCCTAATCTGTTACGTTTGAAGTACATGCTAAAAAATCCGAGTCACGGTCAACATTTGTTTAAATTTCCGTGTGTAATGATCAGGCATAATGAATTAGAATAGAATTAATTTCTAAGAAACTGTGTGCATGAAACAATAGAACAGTGCTGAAAATCGAACCCTAATTCATAAATCCTAATCTGTGACGTTTGAAGTACATGCTAAAAAATCCGAGTCACGGTCAACATTTTTTGAAATTTCCATGTGTAATGATCAGGCACAATGAATTAGAATAGAATTAATTTCTATGAAACGATGTGCAGGAAACAATAGAAAAGTGCTTAAAATCGAACCCTAATTCATAAATCCTAATCTGTGACGTTTGAAGTACATGCTAAAAAATCCGAGTCACGGTCAACATTTGTTGAAATTTTCATGTGTAATGATCAGGCACAATGAATTATAATAAAATTAATTTCTAAGAAACGGTGTGGAGGAGACAATAGAAGAGTGCTGAAAATCGAACCCTAATTCATAAATCCTAATCTGTTACGTTTGAAGTACATGCTAAAAAATCCGAGTCACGGTCAACATTTTTTGAAATTTTCGTGTGTAATGACCAGGCACAATGAATTAGAATAGAATTAATTTCTAAGAAACGATGTGCAGGAAACAATAGAAGTGTGCTTAAAATCGAACCCTAATTCATAAATCCTAATCTGTGACGTTTGAAGTACATGCTAAAAAATCCTAGTCACGGTCAACATTTGTTGAAATTTTCGTGTGAAATGATCAGGCACAATGAATTATAATAAAATTAATTTCTAAGAAACGGTGAGGAGGAAACAATAGAAGAGTGCTGAAAATCGAACCCTAATTCATAAATCCTAATCTGTGATGTTTGAAGTACATGCTAAAAAATCCGAGTCACGGTCAACATTTTTTTAAATTTCCGTGGGTAATGATCAGGTATAATGAATTAGAATAGAATTAATTTCTAAGAAACGGTGTGCAGGAAACAATCGAAGAGTAATTAAAATCGAACCCTAATTCATAAATCCTAATCTGTTACGTTTGAAGTACATGCTAAAAAATCCGAGTCACGGTCAACATTTTTTGAAATTTCCGTGTTTAATGATCAGGCACAATGAATTAGAATAGAATTAATTTCTAAGAAACGATGTGCAGGAAACAATAGAAGAGTGCTTAAAATCGAACCCTAATTCATAAATCATAATCTGTGACGTTTGAAGTACATGCTAAAAAATCCGAGTCACGGTCAACATTTTTTGAAATTTTCGTGTGTAATGATCAGGCACAATGAATTATAATAGAATTAATTTCTAAGAAACGGTGTGCATGAAACAATAGAAGAGTGCTGAAAATGGAACCCTAATTCATAAATCCTAATCTGTGACGTTTGAAATACATTCTCCAAAATCCGAGTCACGGTCAACATTTTTTGAAATTTTCGTGTGTAATGATCAGGCATAATGAATTAGAATAGAATTAATTTCTAAGAAACTGTGTGCAGGAAACAATAGAACAGTGCTCAAAATCGAACCCTAATTCATAAATCCTAATCTGTGACGTTTGAAGTACATGCTAAAAAATCCGAGTCACGGTCAACATTTTTTGAAGTTTCCGTGTGTAATGATCAGGCACAATGAATTAGAATAGAATTAATTTCTAAGAAACGGTGTGCACGAAACAATAGAAGAGTGCAGAAAATCGAACCCTAATTCATAAATCCTAATCTGTGACGTTTGAAGTACATGCTAAAAAATCCGAGTCATGGTCAACATTTTTTGAAATTTTCGTGTGTAATGATCAGGCACAATGAATTAGAATAGAATTAATTTCTAAGAAACGGTGTGCATTAAACAATAGAAGAGTGCTTAAAATCGAACCCAAATTCTTAAAAACTAATCTGTTACGTTTGAAGTACATGCTAAAAAATCCGATTCACGGTCAAATTTTTTTGAAATTTTCGTGTGTAATGATTAGGCACAATGAATTAGAATAGAATTAATTTCTAAGAAACGGTGTGCAGGAAACAATAGAAGAGTGCTTAAAATCGAACCCTAATTCATAAATCCTAATCTGTTACGTTTGAAGTACATGCTAAAAAATCCGAGTCACGGTCAACATTTGTTTAAATTTCCGTGTGTAATGATCAGGCATAATGAATTAGAATAGAATTAATTTCTAAGAAACTGTGTGCAGGAAACAATAGAACAGTGCTGAAAATCGAACCCTAATTCATAAATCCTAATCTGTGACGTTTGAAGTACATGCTAAAAAATCCGAGTCACGGTCAACATTTTTTTAATTTTCCGGGCGTAATGATCAGGCACAATGAATTAGAATAGAATTAATTTCTATGAAACGATGTGCAGGAAACAATAGAAAAGTGCTTAAAATCGAACCCTAATTCATAAATCCTAATCTGTGACGTTTGAAGTACATGCTAAAAAATCCGAGTCACGGTCAACATTTGTTGAAATTTTCGTGTGTAATGATCAGGCACAATGAATTATAATAAAATTAATTTCTAAGAAACGGTGTGGAGGAGACAATAGAAGAGTGCTGAAAATCGAACCCTAATTCATAAATCCTAATCTGTTACGTTTGAAGTACATGCTAAAAAATCCGAGTCACGGTCAACATTTTTTGAAATTTTCGTGTGTAATGACCAAGCACAATGAATTAGAATAGAATTAATTTCTAAGAAACGATGTGCAGGAAACAATAGAAGTGTGCTTAAAATCGAACCCTAATTCATAAATCCTAATCTGTGACGTTTGAAGTACATGCTAAAAAATCCTAGTCACGGTCAACATTTGTTGAAATTTTCGTGTGTAATGATCAGGCACAATGAATTATAATAAAATTAATTTCTAAGAAACGGTGAGGAGGAAACAATAGAAGAGTGCTGAAAATCGAACCCTAATTCATAAATCCTAATCTGTGATGTTTGAAGTACATGCTAAAAAATCCGAGTCACGGTCAACATTTTTTTAAATTTCCGTGGGTAATGATCTGGTATAATGAATTAGAATAGAATTAATTTCTAAGAAACGGTGTGCAGGAAACAATAGAAGAGTAATTAAAATCGAACCCTAATTCATAAATCCTAATCTGTTACGTTTGAAGTACATGCTAAAAAATCCGAGTCACGGTCAACATTTTTTGAAATTTCCGTGTTTAATGATCAGGCACAATGAATTAGAATAGAATTAATTTCTAAGAAACGATGTGCAGGAAACAATAGAAGAGTGCTTAAAATCGAACCCTAATTCATAAATCATAATCTGTGACGTTTGAAGTACATGCTAAAAAATCCGAGTCACGGTCAACATTTTTTGAAATTTTCGTGTTTAATGATCAGGCACAATGAATTATAATAGAATTAATTTCTAAGAAACGGTGTGCATGAAACAATAGAAGAGTGCTGAAAATGGAACCCTAATTCATAAATCCTAATCTGTGACGTTTGAAATACATTCTCCAAAATCCGAGTCACGGTCAACATTTTTTGAAATTTTCGTGTGTAATGATCAGGCATAATGAATTAGAATAGAATTAATTTCTAAGAAACTGTGTGCAGGAAACAATAGAACAGTGCTGAAAATCGAACCCTAATTCATAAATCCTAATCTCTGACGTTTGAAGTACATGCTAAAAAATCCGAGTCACGGTCAACATTTTTTGAAGTTTCCGTGTGTAATGATCAGGCACAATGAATTAGAATAGAATTAATTTCTAAGAAACGGTGTGCATGAAACAATAGAAGAGTGCAGAAAATCGAACCCTAATTCATAAATCCTAATCTGTGACGTTTGAAGTACATGCTAAAAAATCCGAGTCACGGTCAACATTTTTTCAAATTTTCGTGTGTTGATCAGGCACAATGAATTAGAATAGAATTAGTTTCTAAGAAACGGTGTGCAGGAAACAATAGAAAAGTGCTTAAAATCGAACCTTAATTCATAAAACCTAATCTGTTACGTTTGAAGTACATGCAAAAAAATCCGAGTCACGGTCAACAATTTTTGAAATTTTCGTGTGTAATGATCAGGCACAATGAATTAGAATAGAATTAATTTCTAAGAAACGGTGTGCATTAAACAATAGAAGAGTGCTTAAAATCGAACCCAAATTCATAAAAACTAATCTGTTACGTTTGAAGTACATGCTAAAAAATCCGATTCATGGTAAAAATTTTTTGAAATTTTCGTGTGTAATGATTATGCACAATGAATTAGAATAGAATTAATTTCTAAGAAACGGTGTGCAGGAAACAATAGAAGAGTGCTTAAAATCGAACCCTAATTCATAAATCCTAATCTGTTACGTTTGAAGTACATGCTAAAAAATATCGAGTCACGGTCAACATTTGTTTAAATTTCCGTGTGTAATGATCAGGCATAATGAATTAGAATAGAATTAATTTCTAAGAAACTGTGTGCAGGAAACAATAGAACAGTGCTGAAAATCGAACCCTAATTCATAAATCCTAATCTGTGACGTTTGAAGTACATGCTAAAAAATCCGAGTCACGGTCAACATTTTTTGAAATTTCCGTGTGTAATGATCAGGCACAATGAATTAGAATAGAATTAATTATTATGAAACGATGTGCAGGAAACAATAGAAAAGTGCTTAAAATCGAACCCTAATTCATAAATCCTAATCTGTGACGTTTGAAGTACATGCTAAAAAATCCGAGTCACGGTCAACATTTGTTGAAATTTTCGTGTGTAATGATCAGGCACAATGAATTATAATAAAATTAATTTCTAAGAAACGGTGTGGAGGAGACAATAGAAGAGTGCTGAAAATCGAACCCTAATTCATAAATCCTAATCTGTTACGTTTGAAATACATGCTAAAAAATCCGAGTCACGGTCAACATTTTTTGAAATTTTCGTGTGTAATGACCAGGCACAATGAATTAGAATAGAATTAATTTCTAAGAAACGATGTGCAGGAAACAATAGAAGTGTGCTTAAAATCGAACCCTAATTCATAAATCCTAATCTGTGACGTTTGAAGTACATGCTAAAAAAACCTAGTCACGGTCAACATTTGTTGAAATTTTCGTGTGTAATGATCAGGCACAATGAATTATAATAAAATTAATTTCTAAGAAACGGTGTGGAGGAGACAATAGAAGAGTGCTGAAAATCGAACCCTAATTCATAAATCCTAATCTGTTACGTTTGAAGTACATGCTAAAAAATATCGAGTCACGGTCAACATTTGTTTAAATTTCCGTGTGTAATGATCAGGCATAATGAATTAGAATAGAATTAATTTCTAAGAAACTTTGTGCAGGAAACAATAGAACAGTGCTGAAAATCGAACCCTAATTCATAAATCCTAATCTGTGACGTTTGAAGTACATGCTAAAAAATCCGAGTCACGGTCAACATTTTTTTAAATTTTCGTGTGTTGATCAGGCACAATGAATTAGAATAGAATTAATTATTATGAAACGATGTGCAGGAAACAATAGAAAAGTGCTTAAAATCGAACCCTAATTCATAAATCCTAATCTGTGACGTTTGAAGTACATGCTAAAAAATCCGAGTCACGGTCAACATTTGTTGAAATTTTCGTGTGTAATGATCAGGCACAATGAATTATAATAAAATTAATTTCTAAGAAACGGTGTGGAGGAGACAATAGAAGAGTGCTGAAAATCGAACCCTAATTCATAAATCCTAATCTGTTACGTTTGAAGTACATGCTAAAAAATCCGAGTCACGGTCAACATTTTTTGAAATTTTCGTGTGTAATGACCAGGCACAATGAATTAGAATAGAATTAATTTCTAAGAAACGATGTGCAGGAAACAATAGAAGTGTGCTTAAAATCGAACCCTAATTCATAAATCCTAATCTGTGACGTTTGAAGTACATGCTAAAAAAACCTAGTCACGGTCAACATTTGTTGAAATTTTCGTGTGTAATGATCAGGCACAATGAATTATAATAAAATTAATTTCTAAGAAACTGTGTGGAGGAGACAATAGAAGAGTGCTGAAAATCGAACCCTAATTCATAAATCCTAATCTGTTACGTTTGAAGTACATGCTAAAAAATCCGAGTCACGGTCAACATTTTTTGAAATTTTCGTGTGTAATGACCAGGCACAATGAATTAGAATAGAATTAATTTCTAAGAAACGATGTGCAGGAAACAATAGAAGTGTGCTTAAAATCGAACCCTAATTCATAAATCCTAATCTGTGACGTTTGAAGTACATGCTAAAAAAACCTAGTCACGGTCAACATTTGTTGAAATTTTCGTGTGTAATGATCAGGCACAATGAATTATAATAAAATTAATTTCTAAGAAACGGTGAGGAGGAAACAATAGAAGAGTGCTGAAAATCGAACCCTAATTCATAAATCCTAATCTGTGATGTTTGAAGTACATGCTAAAAAATCCGAGTCACGGTCAACATTTTTTTAAATTTCCGTGGGTAATGATCAGGTATAATGAATTAGAATAGAATTAATTTCTAAGAAACGGTGTGCAGGAAACAATAGAAGAGTGCTTAAAATCGAACCCTAATTCATAAATCCTAATCTGTGACGTTTGAAGTACATGCTAAAAAATCCGAGTCACGGTCAACATTTGTTTAAATTTCCGTGTGTAATGATCAGGCATAATGAATTAGAATAGAATTAATTTCTAAGAAACTGTGTGCAGGAAACAATAGAACAGTGCTGAAAATCGAACCCTAATTCATAAATCCTAATCTGTGACGTTTGAAGTACATGCTAAAAAATCCGAGTCACGGTCAACATTTTTTGAAGTTTCCGTGTGTAATGATCAGGCACAATGAATTAGAATAGAATTAATTTCTAAGAAACGGTGTGCATGAAACAATAGAAGAGTGCAGAAAATCGAACCCTAATTCATAAATCCTAATCTGTGACGTTTGAAGTACATGCTAAAAAATCCGAGTCACGGTCAACATTTTTTGAAATTTTCGTGTGTTGATCAGGCACAATGAATTAGAATAGAATAAGTTTCTAAGAAACGGTGTGCAGGAAACAATAGAAAAGTGCTTAAAATCGAACCTTAATTCATAAAACCTAATCTGTTACGTTTGAAGTACATGCTAAAAAATCCGAGTCACGGTCAACAATTTTTGAAATTTTCGTGTGTAATGATCAGGCACAATGAATTAGAATAGAATTAATTTCTAAGAAACGGTGTGCATTAAACAATAGAAGAGTGCTTAAAATCGAACCCAAATTCATAAAAACTAATCTGTTACGTTTGGAGTACATGCTAAAAAATCCGATTCACGGTCAAATTTTTTTTGAAATTTTCGTGTGTAATGATTAGGCACAATGAATTAGAATAGAATTAATTTCTAAGAAACGGTGTGCAGGAAACAATAGAAGAGTGCTTAAAATCGAACCCTAATTCATAAATCCTAATCTGTTACGTTTGAAGTGCATGCAAAAAAATCCGAGTCACGGTCAAGATTTTTTTAAATTTCCGTGTGTAATGATCAGGCCCAATGTATTAGAATATAATTAATTTCTAAGAAACGGTGAGCAGGAAAGAATAGAAGAGTGCTGAAAATTGAACCCTAATTCATAAATACTAATCTGTGACGTTTGAAGTACATGCTAAAAAAATCCGAGTCACGGTCAATATTTTTTGAAATTTCCGTGTTTAATGATCAGGCACAATGAATTAGAATAGAATTAATTTCTAAGAAACGATGTGCAGGAAACAATAGAAGAGTGCTTAAAATCAAACCCTAATTCATAAATCATAATCTGTGACGTTTGAAGTACATGCTAAAAAATCCGAGTCACGGTCAACATTTTTTGAAATTTTCGTGTGTAATGATCAGGCACAATGAATTATAATAGAATTAATTTCTAAGAAACGGTGTGCATGAAACAATAGAAGAGTGCTGAAAATGGAACCCTAATTCATAAATCCTAATCTGTGACGTTTGAAATACATTCTCCAAAATCCGAGTCACGGTCAACATTTTTTGAAATTTTCGTGTGTAATGATCAGGCATAATGAATTAGAACAGAATTAATTTCTAGAAACTGTGTGCAGGAAACAATAGAAAAGTGCTTAAAATCGAACCCTAATTCATAAATCCTAATCTGTTACGTTTGAAGTGCATGCTAAAAAATCCGAGTCACGGTCAAGATTTTTTTAATTTTCCGTGTGTAATGATCAGGCCCAATGAATTAGAATATAATTAATTTCTAAGAAACGGTGTGCAGGAAACAATAGAAGAGTGCTGAAAATCGAACCCTAATTCATAATTCCTAATCTGTGACGTTTGAAGTACATCCTAAAAAATCCGAGTCACGGTCAATATTTTTTGAAATTTCCGTGTTTAATGATCAGGCACAATGAATTAGAATAGAATTAATTTCTAAGAAACGATGTGCAGGAAACAATAGAAGAGTGCTTAAAATCGAACCCTAATTCATAAATCCTAATCTGTTACGTTTGAAGTACATGCTAAAAAATCCGAGTCACGGTCAACATTTTTTGAAATTTCCGTGTTTAATGATCAGGCACAATGAATTAGAATAGAATTAATTTCTAAGAAACGATGTGCAGGAAACAATAGAAGAGTGCTTAAAATCAAACCCTAATTCATAAATCATAATCTGTGACGTTTGAAGTACATGCTAAAAAATCCGAGTCACGGTCAACATTTTTTGAAATTTTCGTGTGTAATGATCAGACACAATGAATTATAATAGAATTAATTTCTAAGAAACGGTGTGCATGAAACAATAGAAGAGTGCTGAAAATGGAACCCTAATTCATAAATTCTAATCTGTGACGTTTGAAATACATTCTCCAAAATCCGAGTCACGGTCAACATTTTTTGAAATTTTCGTGTGTAATGATCAGGCATAATGAATTAGAATAGAATTAATTTCTAAGAAACTGTGTGCAGGAAACAATGGAACAGTGCTGAAAATCGAACCCTAATTCATAAATCCTAATCTGTTACGTTTGAAGTACATGCTAAAAAATCCGAGTCACGGTCAACATTTTTTGAAGTTTCCGTGTGTAATGATCAGGCACAATGAATTAGAATATAATTAATTTCTAAGAAACGGTGTGCATGAAACAATAAAAGGGTGCAGAAAATCGAACCCTAATTCATAAATCCTAATCTGTGACGTTTGAAGTACATGCTAAAAAATCCGAGTCACGGTCAACATTTTTTGAAATTTTCGTGTGTTGATCAGGCACAATGAATTAGAATAGAATTAGTTTCTAAGAAACGATGTGCAGGAAACAATAGAAAACTGCTTAAAATCGAACCTTAATTCATAAAACTAATATGTTACGTTTGAAGTACATGCTAAAAAATCCGAGTCACGGTCAACATTTTTTGAATTTTTCGTGTGTAATGATCAGGCACAATGAACTAGAATAGAATTAATTTCTAAGAAACGGTGTGCATTAAACAATAGAAGAGTGCTTAAATCGAACCCTAATTCATAAAAACTAATTTGTTACGTTTGAAGTACATGCTAAAAAATCCGATTCACGGTCAAAATTTTTTGAAATTTTCGTGTGTAATGATTAGGCACAATGAATTAGAATAGAATTAATTTCTAAGAAACGGTGTGCAGGAAACAATAGAAGAGTGCTTGAAATCGAACCCTAATTCATAAATCCTAATCTGTTACGTTTGAAGTGCATGCTAAAAAATCCGAGTCACGGTCAAGATTTTTGTAATTTTCCGTGTGTAATGATCAGGCCCAATGAATTAGAATATAATTAATTTCTAAGAAACGGTGTGCAGGAAACAATAGAAGAGTGCTGAAAATCGAACCCTAATTCATAATTCCTAATCTGTGACGTTTGAAGTACATGCTAAAAAATCCGAGTCACGGTCAAAATTTTTTTAAATTTCCATGGGTAATGATCAGGTATAATGAATTAGAATAGAATTAATTTCTAAGAAACGGTGTGCAGGAAACAATAGAAGAGTGCTTAAAATCGAACCCTAATTCATAAATCCTAATCTGTTACGTTTGAAGTACATGCTAAAAAATCCGAGTCACGGTCAACATTTTTTGAAATTTCCGTGTTTAATGCTCAGGCACAATGAATTAGAATAGAATTAATTTCTAAGAAACGATGTGAAGGAAACAATAGAAGAGTGCTTAAAATCGAACCCTAATTCATAAATCATAATCTGTTTCGTTTGAAGTACATGCTAAAAAATCCGAGTCACGGTCAACATTTTTTTAAATTTTCGTGTGTAATGATCAGGCACAATGAATTATAATAGAATTAATTTCTAAGAAACGGTGTGCATGAAACAATAGAAGAGTGCTGAAAATGGAACCCTAATTCATAAATCCTAATCTGTGACGTTTGAAATACATTATCCAAAATCCGAGTCACGGTCAACATTTTTTGAAATTTCCGTGTGTAATGATCAGGCACAATGAATTAGAATAGAATTAATTTCTAAGAAACGATGTGCAGGAAACAATAGAAGAGTGCTTAAAATCGAACCCTAATTCATAAATCCTAATCTGATACGTTTGAAGTACATGGTAAAAAATCCGAGTCACGGTCAACATTTTTTGAAATTTCCGTGTTTAATGATCAGGCACAATGAATTAGAATAGAATTAATTTCTAAGAAACGATGTGCAGGAAACAATAGAAGAGTGCTTAAAATCAAACCCTAATTCATAAATCATAATCTGTGACGTTTGAAGTACATGCTAAAAAATCCGAGTCACGGTCAACATTTGTTGAAATTTTCGTGTGTAATGATCAGGCACAATGAATTATAATAAAATTAATTTCTAAGAAACGGTGTGGAGGAAACAATAGAAGAGTGCTGAAAATCGAACCCTAATTCATAAATCCTAATCTATGACGTTTGAAGTACATGCTAAAAAATCCGAGTCACGGTCAACATTTTTTTAAATTTCCGTGGGTAATGATCAGGTAGAATGAATTAGAATAGAATTAATTTCTAAGAAACGGTGTGCAGGAAACAATAGAAGAGTGCTTAAAATCGAACCCTAATTCATAAATCCTAATCTGTTACGTTTGAAGTACATGCTAAAAAATCCGAGTCACGGTCAACATTTTTTGAAATTTCCGTGTTTAATGATCAGGCACAATCAATTAGAATAGAATTAATTTCTAAGAAACGATGTGCAGGAAACAATAGAAGAGTGCTTAAAATCGAACCCTAATTCATAAATCATAATCTGTGACGTTTGAAGTACATGCTAAAAAATCCGAGTCACGGTCAACATTTTTTGAAATTTTCGTGTGTAATGATCAGGCACAATGAATTATAATAGAATTAATTTCTAAGAAACGGTGTGCATGAAACAATAGAAGAGTGCTTAAAATCGAACCCTAATTCATAAATCCTAATCTGTTACGTTTGAAATACATTATCCAAAATCCGAGTCACGGTCAACATTTTTTGAAATTTCCGTGTGTAATGATCAGGCACAATGAATTAGAATAGAATTAATTTCTAAGAAACTGTGTGCAGGAAACAATAGAACAGTGCTGAAAATCGAACCCTAATTCATAATTCCTAATCTGTGACGTTTGAAGTACATGCTAAAAAATCCGAGTCACGGTCAACATTTTTTGAAGTTTCCGTGTGTAATGATCAGGCACAATAAATTAGAATAGAATTAATTTCTAAGAAACGGTGTGCATGAAACAATAGAAGAGTGTAGAGAATCGAACCCTAATTCATAAATCCTAATCTGTGACGTTTGAAGTACATGCTAAAAAATCCGAGTCACGGTCAAGATTTTTTGAAATTTTCGTGTGTTGATCAGGCACAATGAATTAGAATAGAATTAGTTTCTAAGAAACGGTGTGCAGGAAACAATAGAAAAGTGCTTAAAATCGAACCTTAATTCATAAAACCTAATCTGTTACGTTTGAAGTACATGCTAAAAAATCCGAGTCACGGTCAACATTTTTTGAAATTTTCGTGTGTAATGATCAGGCACAATGAATTAGAATAGAATTAATTTCTAAGAAACGGTGTGCATTAAACAATAGAAGAGTGCTTAAAATCGAACCCTAATTCATAAAAACTAATATGTTACGTTTGAAGTACATGCTAAAAAATCCGATTCACGGTCAAAATTTTTTGAAATTTTCGTGTGTAATGATTAGGCACAATGAATTTGAATAGAATTAATTTCTAAGAAACGGTGTGCAGGAAACAATAGAAGAGTGCTTAAAATCGAACCCTAATTCATAAATCCTAATCTGTTACGTTTGAAGTACATGCTATAAAATCCGAGTCACGGTCAAGATTTTTTTAAATTTCCGTGTGTAATGATCAGGCCCAATGAATTAGAATATAATTAATTTCTAAGAAACGGTGTGCAGGAAACAATAGAAGAGTGCTGAAAATCGAACCCTAATTCATAATTCCTAATCGGGGACGTTTGAAGTACATGCTAAAAAATCCGAGTCACGGTCAACATTTTTTGAAATTTCCGTGTGTAATGATCAGGCACAATGAATTATAATAGAATTAATTTCTAAGAAACGGTGTGCAGGAAACAATAGAAGAGTGCTTAAAATCGAACCCTCATTCATAAATCATAATCGGTGACGTTTGAAGTACATGCTAAAAAATCCGAGTCACGGTCAACATTTTTTTAAATTTCCGTGTGTAATGATCAGGCACAATGAATTATAATAGAATTAATTTCTAAAAAACGGTGTGCATGAAACAATAGAAGAGTGCTGAAAATGGAACCCTAATTCATAAATCCTAATCTGTGACGTTTGAAATACATTCTCAAAAATCCGAGTCACGGTCAACATTTTTTGAAATTTCCGTGTGTAATGATCAGGCATAATGAATTAGAATAGAATTAATTTCTAAGAAACTGTGTGCAGGAAACAATAGAACAGTGCTAAAAATCGAACCCTAATTCATAAATACTAATCTGTGACGTTTGAAGTACATGCTAAAAAATCCGAGTCACGGTCAACATTTTTTGAAGTTTCCGTGTGTAATGATCAGGCACAATGAATTAGAATAGAATTAATTTCTAAGAAACGGTGTGCATGAAACAATAGAAGAGTGCAGAAAATTGAACCCTAATTCATAAATCCTAATCTGTGACGATTGAAGTACATGCTAAAAAATCCGAGTCACGGTCAAGATTTTTTGAAAATTTCGTGTGTTGATCAGGCACAATGAATTAGAATAGAATTAGTTTCTAAGAAACGGTGTGCAGGAAACAATAGAAAAGTGCTTAAAATCGAACCTTAATTCATAAAACCTAATCTGTTACGTTTGAAGTACATGCTGAAAAATCCAAGCACAATGCATTAGAATAGAATTAATTTCGAAGAAACGGTGTGCATGAAACAATAAAAGAGTGAAGAAAATTGAACCCTAATTCATAGATCCTAATCTGTGAAGTTTGAAGTACGTGCTAAAAAATCCGAGTCACGGTCAACATTTTTTTAAATTTTCGTGGGTAATGATCAGGTATAATGAATTAGAATAGAATTAATTTCTAAGAAACGGTGTGCTGGAAACAATAGAAGAGTGCTTAAAATCGAACCCTAATTCATAAATCCTAATCTGTGACGTTTGAAATACATTCTCAAAAATCCGAGTAACGGTCAACATTTTTTGAAATTTCCGTGTGTAATGATCAGGCATAATGAATTAGAATAGAATTAATTTCTAAGAAACTGTGTGCAGGAAACAATAGAACAGTGCTAAAAATCGAACCCTAATTCATAAATCCTAATCTGTGACGTTTGAAGTACATGCTAAAAAATTCGAGTCACGGTCAACATTTTTTGAAGTTTCCGTGTGTAATGATCAGGCACAATGAATTAGAATAGAATTAATTTCTAAGAAACGGTGTGCATGAAACAATAGAAGAGTGCAGAAAATCGAACCCTAATTCATAAATCCTAATCTGTGACGTTTGAAGTACATGCTAAAAAATCCGAGTCACGGTCAACATTTTTTTAATTTTCCGTGTGTAATGATCAGGCACAATGAATTAGAATAGAATTAATTTCTAAGAAACGGTGTGCAGGAAACAACAGAAGAGTGCTGAAAATCAAACCCTAATTAATAAATCATAATCTGTGACGTTTGAAGTACATGCTAAAAAATCCGAGTCACGGTCAAGATTTTTTGAAATTTTCGTGTGTTGATCAGGCACAATGAATTAGAATAGAATTAGTTTCTAAGAAACGGTGTGCAGGAAACAATAGAATAGTGCTTAAAATCGAACCTTAATTCATAAAACCTAATCTGTTACGTTTGAAGTACATGCTAAAAAATCCGAGTCACGGTCAACATTTTTTGAAATTTTCGTGTGTAATGATCAGGCACAATGAATTAGAATAGAATTAATTTCTAAGAAACGGTGTGCATTAAACAATAG
This sequence comes from Cucurbita pepo subsp. pepo, assembly GCF_057944985.1. Lineage (NCBI taxonomy): Eukaryota > Viridiplantae > Streptophyta > Magnoliopsida > Cucurbitales > Cucurbitaceae > Cucurbita > Cucurbita pepo. The sequence goes on along the minus strand of NC_141816.1, from coordinate 3,990,680 downwards.
AAGAGTGCTTAAAATCGAACCCTAATTCATAAAAACTAATCTGTTACGTTTGAAGTACATGCTAAAAAATCCGATTCACGGTCAAAATTTTTTGAAATTTTCGTGTGTAATGATTAGGCACAATGAATTTGAATAGAATTAATTTCTAAGAAATGGTGTGCAGGAAACAATAGAAGAGTGCTTAAAATCGAACCCTAATTCATAAATCCTAATCTGTTACGTTTGAAGTACATGCTATAAAATCCGAGTCACGGTCAAGATTTTTTTAAATTTCCGTGTGTAATGATCAGGCCCAATGAATTAGAATATAATTAATTTCTAAGAAACGGTGTGCAGGAAACAATAGAAGAGTGCTGAAAATCGAACCATAATTCATAATTCCTAATCGGGGACGTTTGAAGTACATGCTAAAAAATCCGAGTCACGGTCAACATTTTTTGAAATTTCCGTGTGTAATGATCAGGCACAATGAATTAGAATAGAATTAATTTCTAAGAAACGGTGTGCAGGAAACAATAGAAGAGTGCTTAAAATCGAACCCTCATTCATAAATCATAATCGGTGACGTTTGAAGTACATGCTAAAAAATCCGAGTCACGGTCAACATTTTTTTAAATTTCCGTGTGTAATGATCAGGCACAATGAATTATAATAGAATTAATTTCTAAAAAACGGTGTGCATGAAACAATAGAAGAGTGCTGAAAATGGAACCCTAATTCATAAATCCTAATCTGTGACGTTTGAAATACATTCTAAAAAATCCGAGTCACGGTCAACATTTTTTGAAGTTTCCGTGTGTAATGATCAGGCACAATGAATTAGAATAGAATTAATTTCTAAGAAACGGTGTGCATGAAACAATAGAAGAGTGTAGAAAATCGAACCCTAATTCATAAATCCTAATCTGTGACGTTTGAAGTACATGCTAAAAAATCCGAGTCACGGTCAACATTTTTTTAATTTTCCGTGTGTAATGATCAGGCACAATGAATTAGAATAGAATTAATTTCTAAGAAACGGTGTGCAGGAAACAACAAAAGAGTGCTGAAAATCAAACCCTAATTAATAAATCATAATCTGTGATGTTTGAAGTACATGCTAAAAAATCCGAGTCACGCTCAAGATTTTTTGAAATTTTCGTGTGTTGATCAGGCACAATGAATTAGAATAGAATTAGTTTCTAAGAAACGGTGTGCAGGAATCAATAGAAAAGTGCTGAAAATTGAACCTTAATTCATAAAACCTAATCTGTTACGTTTGAAGTACATGCTGAAAAATCCAAGCACAATGAATTAGAATAGAATTAATTTCGAAGAAAAGGTGTGCATGAAACAATAAAAGAGTGCAGAAAATTGAACCCTAATTCATAAATCCTAATCTGTGAAGTTTGAAGTACATGCTAAAAAATCCGAGTCACGGTCAACATTTTTTTAATTTTCCGTGTGTAATGATCAGGCACAATGAATTAGAATAGAATTAATTTCTAAGAAACGGTGTGCAGGAAACAACAAAAGAGTGCTGAAAATCAAACCCTAATTAATAAATCATAATCTGTGATGTTTGAAGTACATGCTAAAAAATCCGAGTCACGCTCAAGATTTTTTGAAATTTTCGTGTGTTGATCAGGCACAATGAATTAGAATAGAATTAGTTTCTAAGAAACGGTGTGCAGGAATCAATAGAAAAGTGCTGAAAATTGAACCTTAATTCATAAAACCTAATCTGTTACGTTTGAAGTACATGCTGAAAAATCCAAGCACAATGAATTAGAATAGAATTAATTTCGAAGAAAAGGTGTGCATGAAACAATAAAAGAGTGCAGAAAATTGAACCCTAATTCATAAATCCTAATCTGTGAAGTTTGAAGTACATGCTAAAAAATCCGAGTCACGGTCAACATTTTTTTAAATTTCCGTGGGTAATGATCAGGTATAATGAATTAGAATAGAATTAATTTCTAAGAAACGGTGTGCAGGAAACAATAGAAGAGTGCTTAAAATCGAACCCTAATTCATAAATCCTAATCTTTTACGTTTGAAGTACATGCTAAAAAATCCGAGACACGGTTAACATTGTTTGAAATTTCCGTGTGTAATGATTAGGCACAATGAATTAGAATAGAATTAATTTCTATGAAACGATGTGCAGGAAACAATAGAAGAGTGCAGAAAATCGAACCCTAATTCATAAATTCTAATCTGTTACGTTTGATGTACATGCTAAAAAATCCGAGTCACGGTCAACATTTTTTGAAATTTCCGTGTGTAATGATCAGGCATAATGAATTAGAATAGAATTAATTTCTAAGAAACGGTGTGCAGGAAACAATAGAACAGTGCTGAAAATCGAACCCTAATTCATAAATCCTAATCTGTGACGTTTGAAGTACATGCTAAAAAATCCGAGTCACGGTCAACATTTTCTGAAGTTTCCGTGTGTAATGATCAGGCACAATGAATTAGAATAGAATTAATTTCTAAGAAACGGTGTGCATGAAACAATAGAAGAGTGCAGAAAATCGAACCCTAATTAATAAATCCTAATCTGTGACGTTTGAAGTACATGCTAAAAAATCCGAGTCACGGTCAACATTTTCTGAAGTTTCCGTGTGTAATGATCAGGCACAATGAATTAGAATAGAATTAATTTCTAAGAAACGGTGTGCATGAAACAATAGAAGAGTGCAGAAAATCGAACCCTAATTAATAAATCCTAATCTGTGACGTTTGAAGTACATGCTAAAAAATCCGAGTCACGGTCAACATTTTTTTAATTTTCCGTGTGTAATGATTAGGCACAATGAATTAGAATAGAATTAATTTCTAAGAAACGGTGTGCAGGAAACAATAAAAGAGTGCTGAAAATCGAACCCTAATTCATAAATCCTAATCTGTGATGTTTGAAGTACATGCTAAAAAATCCGAGTCACGGTCAACATTTTTTGAAATTTCCGTGGGTAATGATCAGGCACAATGAATTAGAATAGAATTAATTTCTAAGAAACGGTGTAAAGGAAACACTAGAAGAGTGCTGAAAATCGAACCCTAATTCATAAATCATAATCTGTGACGTTTGAAGTACATGCTAAAAAATCCGAGTCACGGTCAAAACTTTTTTACATTTCCGTGTGTAATGATCAGGCACAATGAATTAGAATAGAATTAATTTCTAAGTAACGGTGTGCATGAAACAATAGAAGAATGCAGAAAATCGAACCCTAATTCATAAATCCTAATCTGTGACGTTTGAAGTACATGCTAAAAAATTCGAATCACGGTCAACATTTTTTTAAATTTCCGTGTGTAATGATCAGGCACAATGAATTAGAATAGAATTAATTTCTAAGATACGGTGTGCATGAAACAATAGAAGAGTGCTGAAAATCGAACACTAATTCATAATTCCTAATTTGTGACGTTTGATGTACATGCTAAAAAATCCGAGTCACGGTGAACATTTTTTTAAATTTTCGTGTGTAATGATCAGGCACAATGAATTACAAATTGAATTAATTTTTAAGAAACGGTGTGCATGAAACAATAGAAGAGTGCTGAAAATTGAACCCTAATTCATCAATCCTAATCTGTGACGTTTGAAGTACATGCTAAAAAATCCGAATCGCGGTCAACATTTTTTTAAATTTCCGTGTGTAATGATCAGTCACAATGAATTACAATAGAATTATTTTCTAAGAAACGGTGTGCAGGAAACAATAGAAGAGTATAGAAAATCGAACCCTAATTCATAAATCCTAATCTGTGACGTTTGAAGTACATGCTAAAAGATCAGAGTCACGGTCAACATTTTTTAAAATTTCCGTGCGTAATGATCAGGCACAATGAATTAGAATAGAATTAATTTCTAAGAAACGGTGTGCATGAAACAATAGAAGAGTGATGAAAATCGAACCCTAATTAATAAATCCTAAGCTATGACGTTTGAAGTACATGCTCAAAAAAACGAGTCACGGTCAACATTTTTTGAAATTTCCGTGTGTAATGATCAGGCACAATGAATTAGCATAGAATTAATTTCTAAGAAACGGTGTGCATGAAACAATAGAAGAGTGCTGAAAATCGAACACTAATTCATAAATCCTAATTTGTGACGTTTGATGTACATGCTAAAAAATCCGAGTCACGGTGAACATTTTTTTAAATTTTCGTGTGTAATGATCGGGCACAATGAATTATAATTGAATTAATTTTTAAGAAACGGTGTGCATGAAACAATAGAAGAGTGATGAAAATCGAACCCTAATTAATAAATCCTAAGCTGTGACGTTTGAAGTACATGCTAAAAAAAACGAGTCACGGTCAACATTTTTTGAAGTTTCCGTGTGTAATGATCAGGCACAATGAATTAGAATAGAATTAATTTCTAAGAAACGGTGTGCATGAAACAATAGAAGAGTGCTGAAAATCGAACACTAATTCATAAATCCTAATTTGTGACGTTTGATATACATGCTAAAAAATCCGAGTCACGGTCAACATTTTTTTAAATTTTCGTGTGTAATGATCAGGCACAATGAATTACAATTGAATTAATTTTTAAGAAACGGTGTGCATGAAACAATAGAAGAGTGCTGAAAATCGAACCCTAATTCATAAATCCTAATCTGTGACGTTTGAAGTACATGCTAAAAAATCCGAATCACGGTCAACATTTTTTTAAATTTCCTTGTGTAATGATCAGGCACAATGAATTAGAATAGAATTAATTTCTAAGAAACGGTGTGCATGAAACAATAGAATAGTGCTGAAAATCGAACACTAATTCATAAATCCTAATTTGTGACGTTTGACGTACATGCTAAAAAATCCGAGTCACGGTGAACATTTTTTTAAATTTTCGTGTGTAATGATCAGGCACAATGAATTACAAATTGAATTAATTTTTGAGAAGACGGTACCATTTCACTCGCAAGTTAGTGGAAGAAGGCGATATGTGTTTGGAGAAGATAGAGGGTGCAAAGAATCCAGCAGACATGTTGACAAAATGTGTTGATGTTGGAAAATTAAAGCTATGCAAAGCCCTAATTGGTATGATGTAGGATCAGTCTCCAAGTGGGAGAATTGTTGAGTTATGGAGTCTGCTCCCTGTATTTATAGCTTGGTCAATGGCTATATCCGGTAAAGCTATATATGGTACATAGCTATATATAGTAGATGGTTAAATCTGGTAAAGCTATATTTAGTAGACTGAACCATATATATATCCCGTCCAGTAAAGCTCTTAAATGTACTTTTCTATTCTCTGTACTCTCTTGTTGTACATGCCTGAAGTCATCAATAAAAAATCCTTTTAGCAAGAGTTCTCCTTGCAACTTCTCTCTATCCTTCTCTTTGTGTTCATCTAGATCGAGCGTGTGCGTTGTTGTGCGATCCTAACAACTGGTATCGATCCTAACATTAATTTCTTAGAAACGGTGTGCAGGAAACAATAGAAGAGTGCTTAAAATCGAACCCTAATTCATAAATCCTATTCTGTGACGTTTGAAGTAAATGCTAAAAAATCCGAGTCACGGTCAACATTTTTTTAAATTTCCGTGTGTAATGATCAGGCACAATGAATTAAATAGAATTAATTTCTAACAAACGGTGTGCAGGAAACAATAGAAGAGTGCTTAAAATCGAACCCTAATTCATAAATCCTAATCTGTAACGATTGAAGTACATGCTAAAAAATCCGAGTCACGGTCAACATATTTTGAAATTTCCGTGTGTAATGATCAGGTAGAATTTATTAGAATAGAATTAATTTCTAAGAAACGGTGTGCATGAAACAATAGAAGAGTGCAGAAAATCGAACCCTAATTCATAAATCCTAATTTGTTACGTTTGAAGTACATGCTAAAAAATCCGAGTCACGGTCAACATTTTTTGAAATTTCCGTGTGTAATGATCACGCACAATGAATTAGAATAGAATTAATTTCTAAGAAACGGTGTGCAGGAAACAATAGAAGAGTGCAGAAAATCGAACCCTAATTCATAAATCCTAATCTGTGACATTTGAATTACATGCTAAAAAATCCGAGTCACGGTCAACATTTTTTTATATTTCCGTGTGTAATGATCAGGCACAATGAATTAGAATAGAATTAATTTCTAAGAAACGGTGTGCAGGAAACAATAGAAGAGTGCTGAAAATCGAACCCTAATTCATAAATCTTAATGTGTGACGTTTGAAGTACATGCTAAAAAATACGAGTCACGGTCAACATTTTTTTAAATTTCCGTGTGTAATGATCAGGCACAATGAATTAGAATAGAATTAATTTCTAAGAAACGGTGTGCAGGAAACAATAGAAGAGTGCTGAAAATCGAACCCTAATTCATAAATCTTAATGTGTGACGTTTGAAGTACATGCTAAAAAATACGAGTCACGGTCAACATTTTTTTAAATTTCCGTGTGTAATGATCAGGCACAATGAATTAGAATAGAATTAATTTCTAAGAAACGGTGTGCACGAAACAATAGAAGAGTGCTGAAAATCGAACCCTAATTCATAAATCCTAATCTGTGACATTTGGAAGTACATGCTAAAAAATCCGAGTCACGGTCAACATTTTTTGAAATTTCCGTGTGTAATGATCACGCACAATGTATTATAATAGAATTAATTTCTAAGAAACGGTGTGCAGGAAACAATAGAAGAGTGCAGAAAATCGAACCCTAATTCATAAATCCTAATCTGTGACATTTGAATTACATGCTAAAAAATCCGAGTCACGGTCAACATTTTTTTATATTTCCGTGTGTAATGATCAGGCACAATGAATTAGAATAGAATTAATTTCTAAGAAACGGTGTGCAGGAAACAATAGAAGAGTGCTGAAAATCGAACCCTAATTCATAAATCTTAATGTGTGACGTTATAAGTACATGCTAAAAAATACGAGTCACGGTCAACATTTTTTTAAATTTTCGTGTGTAATGATCAGGCACAATGAATTAGAATAGAATTAATTTCTAAGAAACGGTGTGCACGAAACAATAGAAGAGTGCTGAAATTCGAACACTAATTCATAAAATCTAATCTGTGACGTTTGAAGTACATGATAAAAAATCCGAGTCACGGTCAACATTTTTTTAAATTTCCGTGGGTAATGATCAGGTATAATGAATTAGAATAGAATTAATTTCTAAGAAACGGTGTGCATGAAACAATAGAAGAGTGCTGAAAGTCGAACACTAATTCATAAATCCTAATTTGTGACGTTTGACGTACATGCTAAAAAATCCGAGTCACGGTGAACATTTTTTTAAATTTTCGTGTGTAATGATCAGGCACAATGAATTACAAATTGAATTAATTTTTGAGAAGACGGTACCATTTCACTCGCAGGTTAGTGGAAGAAGGCGATATGTGTTTGGAGAAGATAGAGGGTGCAAAGAATCCAGCAGACATGTTGACAAAATGTGTTGATGTTGGAAAATTAAAGCTATGCAAAGCCCTAATTGGTATGATGTAGGATCAGTCTCCAAGTGGGAGAATTGTTGAGTTATGGAGTCTGCTCCCTGTATTTATAGCTTGGTCAATGGCTATATCCGGTAAAGCTATATATGGTACATAGCTATATATAGTAGATGGTTAAATCTGGTAAAGCTATATTTAGTAGACTGAACCATATATATATCCCGTCCAGTAAAGCTCTTAAATGTACTTTTCTATTCTCTGTACTCTCTTGTTGTACATGCCTGAAGTCATCAATAAAAAATCCTTTTAGCAAGAGTTCTCCTTGCAACTTCTCTCTATCCTTCTCTTTGTGTTCATCTAGATCGAGCGTGTGCGTTGTTGTGCGATCCTAACAACTGGTATCGATCCTAACATTAATTTCTTAGAAACGGTGTGCAGGAAACAATAGAAGAGTGCTTAAAATCGAACCCTAATTCATAAATCCTATTCTGTGACGTTTGAAGTAAATGCTAAAAAATCCGAGTCACGGTCAACATTTTTTTAAATTTCCGTGTGTAATGATCAGGCACAATGAATTAAATAGAATTAATTTCTAACAAACGGTGTGCAGGAAACAATAGAAGAGTGCTTAAAATCGAACCCTAATTCATAAATCCTAATCTGTAACGATTGAAGTACATGCTAAAAAATCCGAGTCACGGTCAACATATTTTGAAATTTCCGTGTGTAATGATCAGGTAGAATTTATTAGAATAGAATTAATTTCTAAGAAACGGTGTGCATGAAACAATAGAAGAGTGCAGAAAATCGAACCCTAATTCATAAATCCTAATTTGTTACGTTTGAAGTACATGCTAAAAAATCCGAGTCACGGTCAACATTTTTTGAAATTTCCGTGTGTAATGATCACGCACAATGAATTAGAATAGAATTAATTTCTAAGAAACGGTGTGCAGGAAACAATAGAAGAGTGCAGAAAATCGAACCCTAATTCATAAATCCTAATCTGTGACATTTGAATTACATGCTAAAAAATCCGAGTCACGGTCAACATTTTTTTATATTTCCGTGTGTAATGATCAGGCACAATGAATTAGAATAGAATTAATTTCTAAGAAACGGTGTGCAGGAAACAATAGAAGAGTGCTGAAAATCGAACCCTAATTCATAAATCTTAATGTGTGACGTTTGAAGTACATGCTAAAAAATACGAGTCACGGTCAACATTTTTTTAAATTTCCGTGTGTAATGATCAGGCACAATGAATTAGAATAGAATTAATTTCTAAGAAACGGTGTGCAGGAAACAATAGAAGAGTGCTGAAAATCGAACCCTAATTCATAAATCTTAATGTGTGACGTTTGAAGTACATGCTAAAAAATACGAGTCACGGTCAACATTTTTTTAAATTTCCGTGTGTAATGATCAGGCACAATGAATTAGAATAGAATTAATTTCTAAGAAACGGTGTGCACGAAACAATAGAAGAGTGCTGAAAATCGAACCCTAATTCATAAATCCTAATCTGTGACATTTGGAAGTACATGCTAAAAAATCCGAGTCACGGTCAACATTTTTTGAAATTTCCGTGTGTAATGATCACGCACAATGTATTATAATAGAATTAATTTCTAAGAAACGGTGTGCAGGAAACAATAGAAGAGTGCAGAAAATCGAACCCTAATTCATAAATCCTAATCTGTGACATTTGAATTACATGCTAAAAAATCCGAGTCACGGTCAACATTTTTTTATATTTCCGTGTGTAATGATCAGGCACAATGAATTAGAATAGAATTAATTTCTAAGAAACGGTGTGCAGGAAACAATAGAAGAGTGCTGAAAATCGAACCCTAATTCATAAATCTTAATGTGTGACGTTATAAGTACATGCTAAAAAATACGAGTCACGGTCAACATTTTTTTAAATTTTCGTGTGTAATGATCAGGCACAATGAATTAGAATAGAATTAATTTCTAAGAAACGGTGTGCACGAAACAATAGAAGAGTGCTGAAATTCGAACACTAATTCATAAAATCTAATCTGTGACGTTTGAAGTACATGATAAAAAATCCGAGTCACGGTCAACATTTTTTTAAATTTCCGTGGGTAATGATCAGGTATAATGAATTAGAATAGAATTAATTTCTAAGAAACGGTGTGCATGAAACAATAGAAGAGTGCTGAAAATCGAACACTAATTCATAAATCCTAATTTGTGACGTTTGACGTACATGCTAAAAAATCCGAGTCACGGTGAACATTTTTTTAAATTTTCGTGTGTAATGATCAGGCACAATGAATTACAAATTGAATTAATTTTTGAGAAGACGGTACCATTTCACTCGCAGGTTAGTGGAAGAAGGCGATATGTGTTTGGAGAAGATAGAGGGTGCAAAGAATCCAGCAGACATGTTGACAAAATGTGTTGATGTTGGAAAATTAAAGCTATGCAAAGCCCTAATTGGTATGATGTAGGATCAGTCTCCAAGTGGGAGAATTGTTGAGTTATGGAGTCTGCTCCCTGTATTTATAGCTTGGTCAATGGCTATATCCGGTAAAGCTATATATGGTACATAGCTATATATAGTAGATGGTTAAATCTGGTAAAGCTATATTTAGTAGACTGAACCATATATATATCCCGTCCAGTAAAGCTCTTAAATGTACTTTTCTATTCTCTGTACTCTCTTGTTGTACATGCCTGAAGTCATCAATAAAAAATCCTTTTAGCAAGAGTTCTCCTTGCAACTTCTCTCTATCCTTCTCTTTGTGTTCATCTAGATCGAGCGTGTGCGTTGTTGTGCGATCCTAACAACTGGTATCGATCCTAACATTAATTTCTTAGAAACGGTGTGCAGGAAACAATAGAAGAGTGCTTAAAATCGAACCCTAATTCATAAATCCTATTCTGTGACGTTTGAAGTAAATGCTAAAAAATCCGAGTCACGGTCAACATTTTTTTAAATTTCCGTGTGTAATGATCAGGCACAATGAATTAAATAGAATTAATTTCTAACAAACGGTGTGCAGGAAACAATAGAAGAGTGCTTAAAATCGAACCCTAATTCATAAATCCTAATCTGTAACGATTGAAGTACATGCTAAAAAATCCGAGTCACGGTCAACATTTTTTGAAATTTCCGTGTGTAATGATCAGGCACAATGAATTAGAATAGAATTAATTTCTAAGAAACGGTGTGCATGAAACTATAGAAGTGTGCGGAAAATCGAACCCTAATCTATGACGTTTGAAGTACATGCTAAAAAATCCGAGTCACGGTCAACATTTTTTGAAATTTCCGTGTGTAATGATCAGGCAGAATAAATTAGAATAGAATTAAGTTCTAAGAAATGGTGTACATGAAACAATAGAAGAGTGCTGAAAATTGAACCCTAATTCATAAATTCTAATCTGTTACGTTTGAAGTACATGCTAAAAAATCCGAGTCACGGTCAACATTTTTTGAAATTTCCGTGTGTAATGATCAGGCACAATGAATTAGAATAGAATTAATTTCTTAGAAACGGTGTGCAGGAAACAATAGAAGAGTGCTGAAAATTGAACCCTAATTCATAAATCCTAATCTGTGATGTTTGAAGTACATGCAAAAAAATCCTAGTCACGGTCAACATTTTTTGAATTTTCGTTGTGTAATGATCAGCCACAAAGAATTAGAATAGAAATAATTTCTAAGAAACGGTGTGCATGAAACAATAGAAGAGTGATGAAAATGGAACCCTAATTCATAAATCCTAATCTGTGACGTTTGAAATACATTCTCCAAAATCCAAGTCACGGTCAACATTTTTTGAAATTTTCGTGTGTAATGATCAGGCACAATGAATTAGAATAGAATTAATTTCTAAGAAACTGTGTGCAGACAACAATAGAACAGTGCTGAAAATCGAACCCTAATTCATAAATCCTAATCTGTGACGTTTGAAGTACATGCTAAAAAATCCGAGTCACGGTCAACATTTTTTGAAGTTTCCGTGTGTAATGATCAGGCACAATGAATTAGAATAGAATTAATTTCTTAGAAACGGTATGCAGGAAACAATAGAAGAGTGCTGAAAATTGAACCCTAATTCATAAATCCTAATCTGTGACGTTTGAAGTACATGCTAAAAAATCCTAGTCACGGTCAACATTTTTTGAATTTTCGTTGTGTAATGATAAGCCACAAAGAATTAGAATAGAATTAATTTCTAAGAAACGGTGTGCATGAAACAATAGAAGAGTGATGAAAATGGAACCCTAATTCATAAATCCTAATCTGTAACGTTTGAAATACATTCTCCAAAATCCAAGTCACTGTCAACATTTTTTGAAATTTTCGTGTGTAATGATCAGGCATAATGAATTAGAATAGAATTAATTTCTAAGAAACTGTGTGCAGACAACAATAGAACAGTGCTGAAAATAGAATCCTAATTCATAAATCCTAATCTGTGACGTTTGAAGTACATGCTAAAAAATCCGAGTCACGGTCAACCTTTTTTGAAGTTTCCGTGTGTAATGATCAGGCACAATGAATTAGAATAGAATTAATTTCTAAGAAACGGTGTGCAGGAAACAATAGAAGAGTGCAGAAAATCGAACCCTAATTCATAAATCCTAGTCTGTGACATTTGAATTACATGCTAAAAAATCCGAGTCACGGTCAACATTTTTTTAAATTTCCGTGTGTAATGATCAAGCACAATGAATTAGAATAGAATTAATTTCTAAGAAACGGTGTGCAGGAAACAATAGAAGAGTGCTGAAAATCGAACCCTAATTCATAAAATCTAATCTGTGACGTTTGAAGTGCATGGTAAAAAATCCGAGTCACGAACAACATTTTTTGAAATTTCCGTGTGTAATGATCAGGTAGAATTTATTAGAATAGAATTAATTTCTAAGAAACGGTGTGCATGAAACAATAGAAGAGTGCAGAAAATCGAACCCTAATTCATAAATGCTAATCTATGACGTTTGAAGTACATGCTAAAAAATCCGAGTCACGGTCAACATTTTTTTAAATTTCCGTGTGTAATGATCAGGCACAATGAATTAGAATAGAATTAATTTCTAAGAAACGGTGTGCACGAAACAATAGAAGAGTAATGAAAATCGAACCCTAATTCATAAATCATAATCTGTGACGTTTGAAGTACATGCTAAAAAATCCGAGTCACGGTCAACATTTTTTTTTAAATTTTCGTGTGTTGATCAGGCACAATGAATTAGAATAGAATTAATTTCTAAGAAACGGTGTGCAGGAAACAATAGAAGAGTGCTGAAAATCGAACCCTAATTCATAAATCTTAATCTGTAACGTTTTTAGTACATGCTAAAAAATCCGAGTCACGGTCAACATTTTTTGAAATTTCCGTGTGTAATGATCAGGTAGAATTTATTAGAATAGAATTAATTTCTAAGAAACGGTGTGCATGAAACAATAGAAGATTGCAGAAAATCGAACCCTAATTCATAAATCCTAATCTGTGACGTTTGAAGTACATGCTAAAAAATCCGAGTCACGGTCGACATTTTTTTAAATTTCCGTGGGTAATGATCAGCCACAAAGAATTAGAATAGAATTAATTTCTAAGAAACGGTGTGCATGAATCAATAGAAGAGTGCAGAAAATCGAACCCTAATTAATAAATCCTAATCTGAGACGTTTGAAGTACATGCTAAAAAATCCGAGTCACGGTCAACATTTTTTAAAGTTTCTGTGTGTAATGATAAGGCACAATGAATTAGAATAGAATTAATTTCTAAGAAACGGTGTGAAGGAAACAATAGAAGAGTGCAGAAAATCGAACCCTAATTCATAAATCCTAATCTGTGACATTTGAATTACATGCTAAAAAATCCGAGTCACGGTCAACATTTTTTTAAATTTCCGTGTGTAATGATCAGGCACAATGAATTAGAATAGAATTAATTTCTAAGAAACGGTGTGCAGGAAACAATAGAAGAGTGCTGAAAATCGAACCCTAATTCATAAAATCTAATCTTTGACGTTTGAAGTACATGCTAAAAAATCCGAGTCACGGTCAACATTTTTTTAAATTTCCGTGTGTAATGATCAGGTAGAATTTATTAGAATAGAATTAATTTCTAAGAAACGGTGTGCATGAAACAATAGAAGAGTGCAGAAAATCGAACCCTAATTCATAAATCCTAATCTGTGACGTTTGAAGTACATGCTAAAAAATCCGAGTCACGGTCAACATTTTTTGAAATTTCCGTGGGTAATGATCAGGTATAATGAATTAGAATAGAATTAATTTCTAAGAAACGGTGTGCAGGAAACAATAGAAGAATGCAGAAAATCGAACCCTAATTCATAAATCCTACTCTGTGACGTTTGAAGTTCATGCTAAAAAATCCGAGTCACGGTCAACATTTTTTTAAATTTCCGTGGGTAATGATGAGGTATAATGAATTAGAATAAAATTAATTTCTAAGAAACGGTGTGCAGGAAACAATAGAAGAGTGCTTAAAATCGAACCCTAATTCATAAATCCTAATCTGTTACGTTTGAAGTACATGCTAAAAAATCCGAGTCACGGTCAACATTTTTTGAAATTTTCGTGTGTAATGATCAGGCACAATGAATTAGAATAGAATTAATTTCTTAGAAACGGTGTGCAGGAAACAATAGAAGAGTGCTGAAAATTGAACCCTAATTCATAAATCCTAATTTGTGACGTTTGAAGTACATGCTAAAAAATCCGAGTCACGGTCAACATTTTTTGAATTTTCGGTGTGTAATGATCAGCCACAAAGAATTAGAATAGAATTAATTTCTAATAAACGGTGTGCATGAAACAATAGAAGAGTGCTGAAAATGGAACCCTAATTCATAAATCCTAATCTGTGACGTTTGAAATACATTCTCCAAAATCCGAGTCACGGTCAACATTTTTTGAAATTTTCGTGTGTAATGATCAGGCATAATGAATTAGAATAGAATTAATTTCTAAGAAACTGTGTGCAGACAACAATAGAACAGTGCTGAAAATCGAACCATAATTCATAAATCTTAATATGTGACGTTTGAAGTACATCTAAAAAATCCGAGTCACGGTCAACATTTTTTGAAGTTTCCGTGTGTAATGATGAGGCACAATGAATTAGAATAGAATTAATTTCTAAGAAACGGTGTGCATGAAACAATAGAAGAGTGCAGAAAATCGAACCCTAATTCATAAATGCTAATCTGTGACGTTTGAAGTACATGCTAAAAAATTCGAGTCACGGTCAACATTTTTTTAAATTTCTGTGTGTAATGATCAGGCACAATGAATTAGAATAGAATTAATTTCTAAGAAACGGTGTGCAGGAAACAATAGAAGAGTGCTGAAAATCGAACCCTAATTCATAAATCTTAATCTGTAACGTTTTTAGTACATGCTAAAAAATCCGAGTCACGGTCAACATTTTTTGAAATTTCCGTGTGTATTGATCAGGTAGAATTTATTAGAATAGAATTAATTTCTAAGAAACGGTGTGCATGAAACAATAGAAGAGTGCAGAAAATCGAACCCTAATTCATAAATCCTAATCTGTGACGTTTGAAGTACATGCTAAAAAATCCGAGTCACGGTCGACATTTTTTTAAATTTCCGTGGGTATTGATCAGCCACAAAGAATTAGAATAGAATTAATTTCTAAGAAACGGTGTGCATGAATCAATAGAAGAGTGCAGAAAATCGAACACTAATTAATAAATCCTAATCTGTGACGTTTGAAGTACATGCTAAAAAATCCGAGTCACGGTCAACATTTTCTGAAGTTTCCGTGTGTAATGATCAGGCATAATGAATTAGAATAGAATTAATTTCTAAGAAACGGTGTGAAGGAAACAATAGAAGAGTGCAGAAAATCGAACCCTAATTCATAAATCCTAATCTGTGACATTTGAATTACATGCTAAAAAATCCGAGTCACGGTCAACATTTATTTAAATTTCCGTGTGTAATGATAAGGCACAATGAATTAGAATAGAATTAATTTCTAAGAAACGGTGTGAAGGAAACAATAGAAGAGTGCTGAAAATCGAACCCTAATTCATAAAATCTAATCTTTGACGTTTGAAGTACATGCTAAAAAATCCGAGTCACGGTCAACATTTTTTTAAATTTCCGTGTGTAATGATCAGGTAGAATTTATTAGAATAGAATTAATTTCTAAGAAACGGTGTGCATGAAACAATAGAAGAGTGCAGAAAATCGAACCCTAATTCATAAATCCTAATCTGTGACGTTTGAAGTACATGCTAAAAAATCCGAGTCACAGTCAACATTTTTTGAAATTTCCGTGGGTAATGATCAGGTATAATGAATTAGAATAGAATTAATTTCTAAGAAACGGTGTGCAGGAAACAATAGAAGAATGTAGAAAATAGAACCCTAATTCATAAATCCTAATCTGTGACGTTTGAAGTACATGCTAAAAAATCCGAGTCACGGTCAACATTTTTTTAAATTTCCGTGGGTAATGATCAGGTATAATGAATTAGAATAGTATTAATTTCTAAGAAACGGTGTGCAGGAAACAATAGAAGAGTGCTTGAAATCGAACCCTAATTCATAAATCCTAATTTGTTACGTTTGAAGTACATGCTAAAAAATCCGAGTCACGGTCAACATTTTTTGAAATTTCCGTGTGTAATGATCAGGCACAATGAACTAGAATATAATTAATTTTTTAGAAACGGTGTGCATGAAACAATAGAAGAGTGCTGAAAATCGAACCCTAATTCATAAATCCTAATCTGTGACGTTTGAAATACATTCTCCAAAATCCGAGTCACGGTCAACATTTTTTGAAATTTTCGTGTGTAATGATCAGGCATAATGAATTAGAATAGAATTAATTTCTAAGAAACTGTGTGCAGACAACAATAGAACAGTGCTGAAAATCGAACCATAATTCATAAATCTTAATACGTGACGTTTGAAGTACATCTAAAAAATCCGAGTCACGGTCAACATTTTTTGAAGTTTCCGTGTGTAATGATGAGGCACAATGAATTAGAATAGAATTAATTTCTAAGAAATGGTGTGCATGAAACAATAGAAGAGTGCAGAAAATCGAACCCTAATTCATAAATGCTAATCTGTGACGTTTGAAGTACATGCTAAAAAATCCGAGTCACGGTCAACATTTTTTTAAATTTCTGTGTGTAATGATCAGGCACAATGAATTAGAATTGAATTAATTTCTAAGAAACGGTGTGCAGGAAACAATAGAAGAGTAATGAAAATCGAACCCTAATTCATAAATCCTAATCTGTGACGTTTGAAGTACATGCTAAAAAATCCGAGTCACGGTCAACATTTTTTTAAATTTCCGTGGGTAATGATCAGCCACAAAGAATTAGAATAGAATTAATTTCTAAGAAACGGTGTGCATGAAACAATAGAAGAGTGCTGAAAATGGAACCCTAATTCATAAATCCTAATCTGTGACGTTTGAAATACATTCTCAAAAATCCGAGTCACGGTCAACATTTTTTGAAATTTTCGTGTGTAATGATCAGGCATAATGAATTAGAATAGAATTAATTTCTAAGAAACTGTGTGTAGACAACAATAGAACAGTGCTGAAAATCGAACCATAATTCATAAATCCTAATCTGTGACGTTTGAAGTACATTCTAAAAAATCCGAGTCACGGTCAACATTTTTTGAAGTTTCCGTGTGTAATGATCAGGCACAATGAATTAGAATAGAATTAATTTCTAAGAAATGGTGTGCATGAAACAATAGAAGAGTGCAGAAAATCGAACCCTAATTCATAAATCCTAATCTTTGACGTTTGAAGTACATGCTAAAAAATCCGAGTCACGGTCAACATTTTTTTAAATTTCCGTGTGTAATGATCAGGCACAATGAATTAGAATAGAATTAATTTCTAACAAACGGTGTGCAGGAAACAATAGAAGAGTGCTGAAAATCGAACCCTAATTCATAAATCATAATCTGTGACGTTTGAAGTACATGCTAAAAAATCCGAGTCACGGTCAACATTTTTTTTAAATTTTCGTGTGTTGATCAGGCACAATGAATTAGAATAGAATTAATTTCTAAGAAACGGTGTGCAGGAAACAATAGAAGAGTGCTGAAAATCGAACCCTAATTCATAAATCTTAATCTGTGACGTTTTTAGTACATGCTAAAAAATCCGAGTCACGGTCAACATTTTTTGAAATTTCCGTGTGGAATGATCACGCACAATGAATTAGAATAGAATTAATTTCTAAGAAACGGTGTGCAGGAAACAATAGAAGAGTGCAGAAAATCGAACCCTAATTCATAAATCCTAATCTGTGACATTTGAATTACATGTTAAAAAATTCGAGTCACAGGCAACATTTTTTTAAATTTCCGTGTGTAATGATCAGACACAATGAATTAGAATAGAATTGATTTCTAAGAAACGGTGTGCAGGAAACAATAGAAGAGTGCTGAAAATCGAACCCTAATTCATAAATCCTAATCTGTGACGTTTGAAGTACATGCTAAAAAATCCGAGTCACGGTCGACATTTTTTTAAATTTCCGTGGGTAATGATCAGCCACAAAGAATTAGAATAGAATTAATTTCTAAGAAACGGTGTGCATGAAACAATAGATGAGTGCTGAAAATTGAACCCTAATTCATAAATCCTAATCTGTGACGTTTGAAGTACATGCTAAAAAATCCGAGTCACGGTCAACATTTTTTTAAATTTCCGTGGGTAATGATCAGCCACAAGGAATTAGAATAGAATTAATTTCTAAGAAACGGTGTGCATGAAACAATAGAAGAGTGCTGAAAATGGAACCCTAATTCATAAATCTTAATCTGTGACGTTTTTAGTACATGCTAAAAAATCCGAGTCACGGTCAACATTTTTTGAAATTTCCGTGTGTAATGATCACGCACAATGAATTAGAATAGAATTAATTTCTAAGAAACGGTGTGCAGGAAACAATAGAAGAGTGCTGAAAATCGAACCCTAATTCATAAATCATAATCTGTGACGTTTGAAGTACATGCTAAAAAATCCGAGTCACGTTCAACATTTTTTTTAAATTTTCGTGTGTTGATCAGGCACAATGAATTAGAATAGAATTAATTTCTAAGAAACGGTGTGCAGGAAACAATAGAAGAGTGCTGAAAATCGAACCCTAATTCATAAATCTTAATCTGTGACGTTTTTAGTACATGCTAAAAAACACGAGTCACGGTCAACATTTTTTGAAATTTCCGTGTGTAATGATCACGCACAATGAATTAGAATAGAATTAATTTCTAAGAAACGGTGTGCAGGAAACAATAGAAGAGTGCAGAAAATCGAACCCTAATTCATAAATCCTAATTTGTGACATTTGAATTACATGTTAAAAAATTCGAGTCACGGTAAACATTTTTTTAAATTTCCGTGTGTAATGATCAGACACAATGAATTAGAATAGAATTGATTTCTAAGAAACGGTGTGCAGGAAACAATAGAAGAGTGCTGAAAATTGAACCCTAATTCATAAATCCTAATTTGTGACGTTTGAAGTACATGCTAAAAAATCCGAGTCACGGTCAACATTTTTTGAATTTTCGGTGTGTAATGATCAGCCACAAAGAATTAGAATAGAATTAATTTCTAATAAACGGTGTGCATGAAACAATAGAAGAGTGCTGAAAATGGAACCCTAATTCATAAATCCTAATCTGTGACGTTTGAAATACATTCTCCAAAATCCGAGTCACGGTCAACATTTTTTGAAATTTTCGTGTGTAATGATCAGGCATAATGAATTAGAATAGAATTAATTTCTAAGAAACTGTGTGCAGACAACAATAGAACAGTGCTGAAAATCGAACCATAATTCATAAATCTTAATATGTGACGTTTGAAGTACATCTAAAAAATCCGAGTCACGGTCAACATTTTTTGAAGTTTCCGTGTGTAATGATGAGGCACAATGAATTAGAATAGAATTAATTTCTAAGAAACGGTGTGCATGAAACAATAGAAGAGTGCAGAAAATCGAACCCTAATTCATAAATGCTAATCTGTGACGTTTGAAGTACATGCTAAAAAATTCGAGTCACGGTCAACATTTTTTTAAATTTCTGTGTGTAATGATCAGGCACAATGAATTAGAATAGAATTAATTTCTAAGAAACGGTGTGCAGGAAACAATAGAAGAGTGCTGAAAATCGAACCCTAATTCATAAATCTTAATCTGTAACGTTTTTAGTACATGCTAAAAAATCCGAGTCACGGTCAACATTTTTTGAAATTTCCGTGTGTATTGATCAGGTAGAATTTATTAGAATAGAATTAATTTCTAAGAAACGGTGTGCATGAAACAATAGAAGAGTGCAGAAAATCGAACCCTAATTCATAAATCCTAATCTGTGACGTTTGAAGTACATGCTAAAAAATCCGAGTCACGGTCGACATTTTTTTAAATTTCCGTGGGTATTGATCAGCCACAAAGAATTAGAATAGAATTAATTTCTAAGAAACGGTGTGCATGAATCAATAGAAGAGTGCAGAAAATCGAACACTAATTAATAAATCCTAATCTGTGACGTTTGAAGTACATGCTAAAAAATCCGAGTCACGGTCAACATTTTCTGAAGTTTCCGTGTGTAATGATCAGGCATAATGAATTAGAATAGAATTAATTTCTAAGAAACGGTGTGAAGGAAACAATAGAAGAGTGCAGAAAATCGAACCCTAATTCATAAATCCTAATCTGTGACATTTGAATTACATGCTAAAAAATCCGAGTCACGGTCAACATTTATTTAAATTTCCGTGTGTAATGATAAGGCACAATGAATTAGAATAGAATTAATTTCTAAGAAACGGTGTGAAGGAAACAATAGAAGAGTGCTGAAAATCGAACCCTAATTCATAAAATCTAATCTTTGACGTTTGAAGTACATGCTAAAAAATCCGAGTCACGGTCAACATTTTTTTAAATTTCCGTGTGTAATGATCAGGTAGAATTTATTAGAATAGAATTAATTTCTAAGAAACGGTGTGCATGAAACAATAGAAGAGTGCAGAAAATCGAACCCTAATTCATAAATCCTAATCTGTGACGTTTGAAGTACATGCTAAAAAATCCGAGTCACAGTCAACATTTTTTGAAATTTCCGTGGGTAATGATCAGGTATAATGAATTAGAATAGAATTAATTTCTAAGAAACGGTGTGCAGGAAACAATAGAAGAATGTAGAAAATAGAACCCTAATTCATAAATCCTAATCTGTGACGTTTGAAGTACATGCTAAAAAATCCGAGTCACGGTCAACATTTTTTTAAATTTCCGTGGGTAATGATCAGGTATAATGAATTAGAATAGTATTAATTTCTAAGAAACGGTGTGCAGGAAACAATAGAAGAGTGCTTGAAATCGAACCCTAATTCATAAATCCTAATTTGTTACGTTTGAAGTACATGCTAAAAAATCCGAGTCACGGTCAACATTTTTTGAAATTTCCGTGTGTAATGATCAGGCACAATGAACTAGAATATAATTAATTTTTTAGAAACGGTGTGCATGAAACAATAGAAGAGTGCTGAAAATCGAACCCTAATTCATAAATCCTAATCTGTGACGTTTGAAATACATTCTCCAAAATCCGAGTCACGGTCAACATTTTTTGAAATTTTCGTGTGTAATGATCAGGCATAATGAATTAGAATAGAATTAATTTCTAAGAAACTGTGTGCAGACAACAATAGAACAGTGCTGAAAATCGAACCATAATTCATAAATCTTAATACGTGACGTTTGAAGTACATCTAAAAAATCCGAGTCACGGTCAACATTTTTTGAAGTTTCCGTGTGTAATGATGAGGCACAATGAATTAGAATAGAATTAATTTCTAAGAAATGGTGTGCATGAAACAATAGAAGAGTGCAGAAAATCGAACCCTAATTCATAAATGCTAATCTGTGACGTTTGAAGTACATGCTAAAAAATCCGAGTCACGGTCAACATTTTTTTAAATTTCTGTGTGTAATGATCAGGCACAATGAATTAGAATTGAATTAATTTCTAAGAAACGGTGTGCAGGAAACAATAGAAGAGTAATGAAAATCGAACCCTAATTCATAAATCCTAATCTGTGACGTTTGAAGTACATGCTAAAAAATCCGAGTCACGGTCGACATTTTTTTGAATTTCCGTGGGTAATGATCAGCCACAAAGAATTAGAATAGAATTAATTTCTAAGAAACGGTGTGCATGAAACAATAGATGAGTGCTGAAAATTGAACCCTAATTCATAAATCCTAATCTGTGACGTTTGAAGTACATGCTAAAAAATCCGAGTCACGGTCAACATTTTTTTAAATTTCCGTGGGTAATGATCAGCCACAAAGAATTAGAATAGAATTAATTTCTAAGAAACGGTGTGCATGAAACAATAGAAAAGTGCTGAAAATGGAACCCTAATTCATAAATCCTAATCTGTGACGTTTGAAATACATTCTCAAAAATCCGAGTCACGGTCAACATTTTTTGAAATTTTCGTGTGTAATGATCAGGCATAATGAATTAGAATAGAATTAATTTCTAAGAAACTGTGTGTAGACAACAATAGAACAGTGCTGAAAATCGAACCATAATTCATAAATCCTAATCTGTGACGTTTGAAGTACATTCTAAAAAATCCGAGTCACGGTCAACATTTTTTGAAGTTTCCGTGTGTAATGATCAGGCACAATGAATTAGAATAGAATTAATTTCTAAGAAATGGTGTGCATGAAACAATAGAAGAGTGCAGAAAATCGAACCCTAATTCATAAATCCTAATCTTTGACGTTTGAAGTACATGCTAAAAAATCCGAGTCACGGTCAACATTTTTTTAAATTTCCGTGTGTAATGATCAGGCACAATGAATTAGAATAGAATTAATTTCTAACAAACGGTGTGCAGGAAACAATAGAAGAGTGCTGAAAATCGAACCCTAATTCATAAATCATAATCTGTGACGTTTGAAGTACATGCTAAAAAATCCGAGTCACGGTCAACATTTTTTTTAAATTTTCGTGTGTTGATCAGGCACAATGAATTAGAATAGAATTAATTTCTAAGAAACGGTGTGCAGGAAACAATAGAAGAGTGCTGAAAATCGAACCCTAATTCATAAATCTTAATCTGTGACGTTTTTAGTACATGCTAAAAAATCCGAGTCACGGTCAACATTTTTTGAAATTTCCGTGTGGAATGATCACGCACAATGAATTAGAATAGAATTAATTTCTAAGAAACGGTGTGCAGGAAACAATAGAAGAGTGCAGAAAATCGAACCCTAATTCATAAATCCTAATCTGTGACATTTGAATTACATGTTAAAAAATTCGAGTCACAGGCAACATTTTTTTAAATTTCCGTGTGTAATGATCAGACACAATGAATTAGAATAGAATTGATTTCTAAGAAACGGTGTGCAGGAAACAATAGAAGAGTGCTGAAAATCGAACCCTAATTCATAAATCCTAATCTGTGACGTTTGAAGTACATGCTAAAAAATCCGAGTCACGGTCGACATTTTTTTAAATTTCCGTGGGTAATGATCAGCCACAAAGAATTAGAATAGAATTAATTTCTAAGAAACGGTGTGCATGAAACAATAGATGAGTGCTGAAAATTGAACCCTAATTCATAAATCCTAATCTGTGACGTTTGAAGTACATGCTAAAAAATCCGAGTCACGGTCAACATTTTTTTAAATTTCCGTGGGTAATGATCAGCCACAAGGAATTAGAATAGAATTAATTTCTAAGAAACGGTGTGCATGAAACAATAGAAGAGTGCTGAAAATGGAACCCTAATTCATAAATCTTAATCTGTGACGTTTTTAGTACATGCTAAAAAATCCGAGTCACGGTCAACATTTTTTGAAATTTCCGTGTGTAATGATCACGCACAATGAATTAGAATAGAATTAATTTCTAAGAAACGGTGTGCAGGAAACAATAGAAGAGTGCTGAAAATCGAACCCTAATTCATAAATCATAATCTGTGACGTTTGAAGTACATGCTAAAAAATCCGAGTCACGTTCAACATTTTTTTTAAATTTTCGTGTGTTGATCAGGCACAATGAATTAGAATAGAATTAATTTCTAAGAAACGGTGTGCAGGAAACAATAGAAGAGTGCTGAAAATCGAACCCTAATTCATAAATCTTAATCTGTGACGTTTTTAGTACATGCTAAAAAACACGAGTCACGGTCAACATTTTTTGAAATTTCCGTGTGTAATGATCACGCACAATGAATTAGAATAGAATTAATTTCTAAGAAACGGTGTGCAGGAAACAATAGAAGAGTGCAGAAAATCGAACCCTAATTCATAAATCCTAATTTGTGACATTTGAATTACATGTTAAAAAATTCGAGTCACGGTCAACATTTTTTTAAATTTCCGTGTGTAATGATCAGACACAATGAATTAGAATAGAATTGATTTCTAAGAAACGGTGTGCAGGAAACAATAGAAGAGTGCTGAAAATCGAACTCTAATTCATAAATCTTAATCTGTGACGTTTGAAGTACATGCTAAAAAATCCGAGTCACGGTCAACATTTTTTTAAATTTCCGTGTGTAATGATCAGGCACAATGAATTAGAATAGAATTAATTTCTAAGAAACGGTGTGCAGGAAAAAATAGAAGAGTGCTTAAAATCGAACCCTAATTCATAAATCCTAATCTGTGACGATTGAAGTACATGCTAAAAAATCCGAGTCACGGTCAACATATTTTGAAATTTCCGTGTGTAATGATCAGGTAGAATTTATTAGAATAGAATTAATTTCTGAGAAACGGTGTGAATGAAACAATAGAAGAGTGCAGAAAATCAAACCCTAATTCATAAATCCTAATCTGTGACGTTTGAAGTACATGCTAAAAAATTCAAGTCACGGTCAACATATTTTGAAATTTCCGTGGGTAATGATCAGGTATAATGAATTAGAATAGAATTAATTTCTAAGAAACGGTGTGCATGAAACAATAGAAGAGTGCAGAAAATCGAACCTAATTCATAAATCCTAATCTGTGACGTTTGAAGTACATGCTAAAAAATCCGAGTCACGGTCAACATTTTTTGAAATTTCCGTGGGTAATGATCAGGTATAATGAATTAGAATAGAATTAATTTCTAAGAAACGGTGTGCAGGAAACAATAGAAGAGTGCTTAAAATCGAACCCTAATTCATAAATCCTAATCTGTTACGTTTGAAGTACATGCTAAAAAATCCGAGTCACTGTCAACATTTTTTGAAATTTCCGTGTGTAATGATCTGGCACAATGAATTAGAATAGAATTAATTTCTTAGAAACGGTGTGCAGGAAACAATAGAAGAGTGCTGAAAATTGAACCCTAACTCATAAATCCTAATCTGAGACGTTTGAAGTACATGCTAAAAAATCCGAATCACGGTCAACATTTTTTGAAATTTTCGTGTGTAATGATCAGGCACAATGAATTAGAATAGAATTAATTTCTAAGAAACGGTGTGCATGAAACAATAGAAGAGTGCTGAAAATGGAACCCTAATTCATAAATCCTAATTTGTGGCGTTTGAAATACATTCTCAAAAATCTGAGTCACGGTCAACATTTTTTGAAATTTTCGTGTGTAATGATCAGGCATAATGAATTAGAATAGAATTAATTTCTAAGAAACTGTGTGCAGACAACAATAGAACAGTGCTGAAAATCGAACCCTAATTCATAAATCCTAATCTGTGACGTTTGAAGTACATGCTAAAACATCCGTGTCACGGTCAACATATTTTGAAATTTCCATGTGTAATGATCAGGCACAATGAATTAGAATAGAATTAATTTCTAAGAAACGGTGTGCAGGAAACAATAGAAGAGTGCTTAAAATCGAACCCTAATTCATAAATCCTAATCTGTTACGTTTGAAGTACATGCTAAAAAATCCGAGTCACGGTCAACATTTTTTGAAATTTCCGTGTGTAATGATCAGGCACAATGAATTAGAATAGAATTAGTTTCTAAGAAACGGTGTGCAGGAAACAATAGAAGAGTGCTAAAAATCGAACCTTAATTCATAAATCCTAATCTGTTACGTTTGAAGTACATGCTAAAAAATCTGAGTCACGGTCAACATTTTTTTAAATTTCCGTGTGTAATGATCAGGCCCAATGAATTAGAATATAATTAATTTCTAAGAAACGGTGTGCAGGAAACAATAGAAGAGTGCTGAAAATCGAACCCTAATTCATAATTCCTTATCTGTGACGTTTGAAGTACATGCTAAAAAATCTGAGTCACGGTCAACATTTTTTTAAATTTCCGTGTGTAATGATCAGGCACAATGAATTAGAATATAATTAATTTCTAAGAAACGGTGTGCAGGAAACAATAGAAGAGTGCTGTAAATCGAACCCTAATTCATAATTCCTTATCTGTGACGTTTGCAGTACATGCTAAAAAATCCGAGTCACGGTAAACATTTTTTGAAATTTCTGTGTGTAATGATCAGGCACAATGAATTAGAATACAATTAATTTCTAAGAAACGATGTGCAGGAAACAATAGAAGAGTGCAGAAAATCGAACCCGAATTCATAAATACTAATTTGTGACGTTTGAAGTACATGCTAAAAAATCCGAGTCACTGTCAACATTTTTTTAATTTTCCGTGTGTCATGATCAGGCACAATGAATTTGAATAGAATTTATTTCTAAGAAACGGTGTGCAGGAAACAATAGAAGAGTGCTGAAAATCGAACCCTAATTCATAAATCATAATCTATGACGTTTGAAGTACATGTTAAAAAATCCGAGTCACGGTCAAGATTTTTTGAAATTTCCGTGTGTAATGATCAGGCACAATGAATTAGAATAGAATTAATTTCTTAGAAACGGTGTGCAGGAAACAATAGAAAAGTGCTTAAAATCGAACCTTAATTCATAAAACCTAATCTGTGACGTTTGAAGTACATGCTAAAAAATCCGAGTCACGGTCAACATTTTTTTTAATTTCCGTGGGTAATGATCAGGTATAATGAATTAGAATAGAATTAATTTCTAAGAAACGGTGTGCAGGAAACAATAGAAGAGTGCTTAAAATCGAACCCTAATTCATAAATCCTAATCTGTTACGTTTGAAGTACATGCTAAAAAATCCGAGTCACGGTCAACATTTTTTTAAATTTCCGTGTGTAATTATCAGGCACAATGAATTAAATAGAATTCATTTCTAAGAAACGGTGTGCATGAAACAATAGAAGAGTGCAGAAAATCGAACCGTAATTCATAAATCCTAATCTTTTACGTTTGAAGTACATGCTAAAAAATCCGAGTCACGGTCAACATTTTTTTAAATTTCCGTGGGTAATGATCAGGTATAATGAATTAGAATAGAATTAATTTCTAAGAAACGGTGTGCTGGAAACAATAGAAGAGTGCTGAAAAAAGAACCCTCATTCATAAATCCTAATCTGTGACGTTTGAAGTACATGCTAAAAAATCCGAGTCACGGTCAACATTTTTTGAAGTTTCCTTGTGTAATGATCAGGCACAATGAATTAGAATAGACTTAATTTCTAAGAAACGGTGTGCATGAAACAATAGAAGAGTGCTGAAAATCGAACCCTAATTCATAAATCCAAATCTGTGACGTTTGAAGTACATGCAAAAAAATCCTAGTCACGGTCAACATTTTTTTAAATTTCCGTGGGTAATAATCAGGTATAATGAATTAGAATAGAATTAATTTCTAAGAAACGGTGTGCAGGAAACAATAGAAGAGTGCTTAAAATCGAACCCTAATTCATAAATCCTAATCTGTTACGTTTGAAGTACATGCTAAAAAATCCGACTCACGGTCAACATTTTTTAAAATTTCCGTGTGTAATGATCAGGCACAATGAATTAGAATAGAATTAATTTCTAAGAAACGGTGTGCAGGAAACAATAGAAGAGTGCTAAAAATCGAACCCTAATTCATAAATCCTAATCTGTTACGTTTGAAGTACATGCTAAAAAATCTGAGTCACGGTCAACATTTTTTTAAATTTCCGTGTGTAATGATCAGGCCCAATGAATTAGAATATAATTAATTTCTAAGAAACGGTGTGCAGGAAACAATAGAAGAGTGCTGAAAATCGAACCCTAATTCATAATTCCTTATATGTGACGTTTGAAGTACATGCTAAAAAATCTGAGTCACGGTCAACATTTTTTGAAATTTCCGTGTGTAATGATCTGGCACAATGAATTAGAATAGAATTAATTTCTTAGAAACGGTGTGCAGGAAACAATAGAAGAGTGCTGAAAATTGAACCCTAACTCATAAATCCTAATCTGAGACGTTTGAAGTACATGCTAAAAAATCCGAATCACGGTCAACATTTTTTGAAATTTTCGTGTGTAATGATCAGGCACAATGAATTAGAATAGAATTAATTTCTAAGAAACGGTGTGCATGAAACAATAGAAGAGTGCTGAAAATGGAACCCTAATTCATAAATCCTAATTTGTGGCGTTTGAAATACATTCTCAAAAATCTGAGTCACGGTCAACATTTTTTGAAATTTTCGTGTGTAATGATCAGGCATAATGAATTAGAATAGAATTAATTTCTAAGAAACTGTGTTCAGACAACAATAGAACAGTGCTGAAAATCGAACCCTAATTCATAAATCCTAATCTGTGACGTTTGAAGTACATGCTAAAACATCCGTGTCACGGTCAACATATTTTGAAATTTCCATGTGTAATGATCAGGCACAATGAATTAGAATAGAATTAATTTCTAAGAAACGGTGTG
Source organism: Cucurbita pepo subsp. pepo (assembly GCF_057944985.1). Lineage (NCBI taxonomy): Eukaryota > Viridiplantae > Streptophyta > Magnoliopsida > Cucurbitales > Cucurbitaceae > Cucurbita > Cucurbita pepo. The sequence continues at coordinate 3,962,426 of NC_141816.1, read as the reverse complement.
CAGGAAACAATAGAAGAGTGCTTAAAATCGAACCCTAATTCATAAATCCTAATCTGTTACGTTTGAAGTACATGCTAAAAAATCCGAGTCACGGTCAACATTTTTTGAAATTTCCGTGTGTAATGATCAGGCACAATGAATTAGAATAGAATTAGTTTCTAAGAAACGGTGTGCAGGAAACAATAGAAGAGTGCTAAAAATCGAACCTTAATTCATAAATCCTAATCTGTTACGTTTGAAGTACATGCTAAAAAATCTGAGTCACGGTCAACATTTTTTTAAATTTCCGTGTGTAATGATCAGGCCCAATGAATTAGAATATAATTAATTTCTAAGAAACGGTGTGCAGGAAACAATAGAAGAGTGCTGAAAATCGAACCCTAATTCATAATTCCTTATCTGTGACGTTTGAAGTACATGCTAAAAAATCTGAGTCACGGTCAACATTTTTTTAAATTTCCGTGTGTAATGATCAGGCACAATGAATTAGAATATAATTAATTTCTAAGAAACGGTGTGCAGGAAACAATAGAAGAGTGCTGTAAATCGAACCCTAATTCATAATTCCTTATCTGTGACGTTTGCAGTACATGCTAAAAAATCCGAGTCACGGTAAACATTTTTTGAAATTTCTGTGTGTAATGATCAGGCACAATGAATTAGAATACAATTAATTTCTAAGAAACGATGTGCAGGAAACAATAGAAGAGTGCAGAAAATCGAACCCGAATTCATAAATACTAATTTGTGACGTTTGAAGTACATGCTAAAAAATCCGAGTCACTGTCAACATTTTTTTAATTTTCCGTGTGTCATGATCAGGCACAATGAATTTGAATAGAATTTATTTCTAAGAAACGGTGTGCAGGAAACAATAGAAGAGTGCTGAAAATCGAACCCTAATTCATAAATCATAATCTGTGACGTTTGAAGTACATGTTAAAAAATCCGAGTCACGGTCAAGATTTTTTGAAATTTCCGTGTGTAATGATCAGGCACAATGAATTAGAATAGAATTAATTTCTTAGAAACGGTGTGCAGGAAACAATAGAAAAGTGCTTAAAATCGAACCTTAATTCATAAAACCTAATCTGTGACGTTTGAAGTACATGCTAAAAAATCCGAGTCACGGTCAACATTTTTTTTAATTTCCGTGGGTAATGATCAGGTATAATGAATTAGAATAGAATTAATTTCTAAGAAACGGTGTGCAGGAAACAATAGAAGAGTGCTTAAAATCGAACCCTAATTCATAAATCCTAATCTGTTACGTTTGAAGTACATGCTAAAAAATCCGAGTCACGGTCAACATTTTTTTAAATTTCCGTGTGTAATTATCAGGCACAATGAATTAAATAGAATTCATTTCTAAGAAACGGTGTGCATGAAACAATAGAAGAGTGCAGAAAATCGAACCGTAATTCATAAATCCTAATCTTTTACGTTTGAAGTACATGCTAAAAAATCCGAGTCACGGTCAACATTTTTTTAAATTTCCGTGGGTAATGATCAGGTATAATGAATTAGAATAGAATTAATTTCTAAGAAACGGTGTGCTGGAAACAATAGAAGAGTGCTGAAAAAAGAACCCTCATTCATAAATCCTAATCTGTGACGTTTGAAGTACATGCTAAAAAATCCGAGTCACGGTCAACATTTTTTGAAGTTTCCTTGTGTAATGATCAGGCACAATGAATTAGAATAGACTTAATTTCTAAGAAACGGTGTGCATGAAACAATAGAAGAGTGCTGAAAATCGAACCCTAATTCATAAATCCAAATCTGTGACGTTTGAAGTACATGCAAAAAAATCCTAGTCACGGTCAACATTTTTTTAAATTTCCGTGGGTAATAATCAGGTATAATGAATTAGAATAGAATTAATTTCTAAGAAACGGTGTGCAGGAAACAATAGAAGAGTGCTTAAAATCGAACCCTAATTCATAAATCCTAATCTGTTACGTTTGAAGTACATGCTAAAAAATCCGACTCACGGTCAACATTTTTTGAAATTTCCGTGTGTAATGATCAGGCACAATGAATTAGAATAGAATTAATTTCTAAGAAACGGTGTGCAGGAAACAATAGAAGAGTGCTAAAAATCGAACCCTAATTCATAAATCCTAATCTGTTACGTTTGAAGTACATGCTAAAAAATCTGAGTCACGGTCAACATTTTTTTAAATTTCCGTGTGTAATGATCAGGCCCAATGAATTAGAATATAATTAATTTCTAAGAAACGGTGTGCAGGAAACAATAGAAGAGTGCTGAAAATCGAACCCTAATTCATAATTCCTTATATGTGACGTTTGAAGTACATGCTAAAAAATCTGAGTCACGGTCAACATTTTTTGAAATTTCCGTGTGTAATGATCAGGCACAATGAATTAGAATACAATTAATTTCTAAGAAACGATGTGCAGGAAACAATAGAAGAGTGCAGAAAATCGAACCCGAATCCAGAAATACTAATTTGTAACGTTTGAAGTACATGCTAAAAAATCCGAGTCACGGTCAACATTTTTTTAATTTTACGTGTGTCATGATCAGGCACAATGAATTTGAATAGAATTTATTTCTAAGAAACAGTGTGCAGGAAACAATAGAAGAGTGCTGAAAATTGAACCCTAATTCATAAATCATAATCTGTGACGTTTAAAGTACATGTTAAAAAATCCGAGTCACAGTCAAGATTTTTTGAAATTTCCGTGTGTAATGATCAGGCACAATGAATTAGAATAGAATTAATTTCTTAGAAACGGTGTGCAGGAAACAATAGAAAAGTGCTTAAAATCGAACCTTAATTCATAAAACCTAATCTGTTACGTTTGAAGTACATGCTAAAAAATCCGAGTCACGGTCAACATTTTTTGAAATTTCCGTGTGTAATGATCAGGCACAATGAATTAGAATAGAATTATTTTCTAAGAAACGCTGTGCATGAAACAATAGAAGAGTGCAGAAAATCGAACCGTAATTCATAAATCCTAATCTTTTACGTTTGAAGTACATGCTAAAAAATCCGAGTCACGGTCAACATTTTTTTAAATTTCCGTGGGTAATGATCAGGTATAATGAATTAGAATAGAATTAATTTCTAAGAAACGGTGTGCTGGAAACAATTGAAGAGTGCTGAAAAAAGAACCCTCATTCATAAATCCTAATCTGTGACGTTTGAAGTACATGCTAAAAAATCCGAGTCACGGTCAACATTTTTTGAAGTTTCCTTGTGTAATGATCAGGCACAATGAATTAGAATAGAATTAATTTCTAAGAAACGGTGTGCATGAAACAATAGAAGAGTGCTGAAAATCGAACCCTAATTCATAAATCCTAATCTGTGACGTTTGAAGTACATGCAAAAAAATCCTAGTCACGGTCAACATTTTTTTAAATTTCCGTGGGTAATAATCAGGTATAATGAATTAGAATAGAATTAATTTCTAAGAAACGGTGTGCAGGAAACAATAGAAGAGTGCTTAAAATCGAACCCTAATTCATAAATCCTAATCTGTTACGTTTGAAGTACATGCTAAAAAATCCGACTCACGGTCAACATTTTTTGAAATTTCCGTGTGTAATGATCAGGCACAATGAATTAGAATAGAATTAATTTCTAAGAAACAGTGTGCAGGAAACAATAGAAGAGTGCTAAAAATCGAACCCTAATTCATAAATCCTAATCTGTTACGTTTGAAGTACATGCTAAAAAATCTGAGTCACGGTCAACATTTTTTTAAATTTCCGTGTGTAATGATCAGGCCCAATCAATTAGAATATAATTAATTTCTAAGAAACGGTGTGCAGGAAACAATAGAAGAGTGCTGAAATTCGAACCCTAATTCATAAATACTAATTTGTGACGTTTGAAGTACATGCTAAAAAATCTGAGTCACGGTCAACATTTTTTGAAATTTCCGTGTGTAATGATCAGGCACAATGAATTAGAATACAATTAATTTCTAAGAAACGATGTGCAGGAAACAATAGAAGAGTGCAGAAAATCGAACCCGAATCCAGAAATACTAATTTGTAACGTTTGAAGTACATGCTAAAAAATCCGAGTCACGGTCAACATTTTTTTAATTTTACGTGTGTCATGATCAGGCACAATGAATTTGAATAGAATTTATTTCTAAGAAACAGTGTGCAGGAAACAATAGAAGAGTGCTGAAAATTGAACCCTAATTCATAAATCATAATCTGTGACGTTTAAAGTACATGTTAAAAAATCCGAGTCACAGTCAAGATTTTTTGAAATTTCCGTGTGTAATGATCAGGCACAATGAATTAGAATAGAATTAATTTCTTAGAAACGGTGTGCAGGAAACAATAGAAAAGTGCTTAAAATCGAACCTTAATTCATAAAACCTAATCTGTTACGTTTGAAGTACATGCTAAAAAATCCGAGTCACGGTCAACATTTTTTGAAATTTCCGTGTGTAATGATCAGGCACAATGAATTAGAATAGAATTATTTTCTAAGAAACGCTGTGCATGAAACAATAGAAGAGTGCAGAAAATCGAACCGTAATTCATAAATCCTAATCTTTTACGTTTGAAGTACATGCTAAAAAATCCGAGTCACGGTCAACATTTTTTTAAATTTCCGTGGGTAATGATCAGGTATAATGAATTAGAATAGAATTAATTTCTAAGAAACGGTGTGCTGGAAACAATTGAAGAGTGATGAAAAAAGAACCCTCATTCATAAATCCTAATCTGTGACGTTTGAAGTACATGCTAAAAAATCCGAGTCACGGTCAACATTTTTTGAAGTTTCCTTGTGTAATGATCAGGCACAATGAATTAGAATAGAATTAATTTCTAAGAAACGGTGTGCATGAAACAATAGAAGAGTGCTGAAAATCGAACCCTAATTCATAAATCCTAATCTGTGACGTTTGAAGTACATGCAAAAAAATCCTAGTCACGGTCAACATTTTTTTAAATTTCCGTGGGTAATAATCAGGTATAATGAATTAGAATAGAATTAATTTCTAAGAAACGGTGTGCAGGAAACAATAGAAGAGTGCTTAAAATCGAACCCTAATTCATAAATCCTAATCTGTTACGTTTGAAGTACATGCTAAAAAATCCGACTCACGGTCAACATTTTTTGAAATTTCCGTGTGTAATGATCAGGCACAATGAATTAGAATAGAATTAATTTCTAAGAAACGGTGTGCAGGAAACAATAGAAGAGTGCTAAAAATCGAACCCTAATTCATAAATCCTAATCTGTTACGTTTGAAGTACATGCTAAAAAATCTGAGTCACGGTCAACATTTTTTTAAATTTCCGTGTGTAATGATCAGGCCCAATGAATTAGAATATAATTAATTTCTAAGAAACGGTGTGCAGGAAACAATAGAAGAGTGCTGAAAATCGAACCCTAATTCATAATTCCTTATATGTGACGTTTGAAGTACATGCTAAAAAATCTGAGTCACGGTCAACATTTTTTGAAATTTCCGTGTGTAATGATCAGGCACAATGAATTAGAATACAATTAATTTCTAAGAAACGATGTGCAGGAAACAATAGAAGAGTGCAGAAAATCGAACCCGAATCCAGAAATACTAATTTGTAACGTTTGAAGTACATGCTAAAAAATCCGAGTCACGGTCAACATTTTTTTAATTTTACGTGTGTCATGATCAGGCACAATGAATTTGAATAGAATTTATTTCTAAGAAACAGTGTGCAGGAAACAATAGAAGAGTGCTGAAAATTGAACCCTAATTCATAAATCATAATCTGTGACGTTTAAAGTACATGTTAAAAAATCCGAGTCACAGTCAAGATTTTTTGAAATTTCCGTGTGTAATGATCAGGCACAATGAATTAGAATAGAATTAATTTCTTAGAAACGGTGTGCAGGAAACAATAGAAAAGTGCTTAAAATCGAACCTTAATTCATAAAACCTAATCTGTTACGTTTGAAGTACATGCTAAAAAATCCGAGTCACGGTCAACATTTTTTGAAATTTCCGTGTGTAATGATCAGGCACAATGAATTAGAATAGAATTATTTTCTAAGAAACGCTGTGCATGAAACAATAGAAGAGTGCAGAAAATCGAACCGTAATTCATAAATCCTAATCTTTTACGTTTGAAGTACATGCTAAAAAATCCGAGTCACGGTCAACATTTTTTTAAATTTCCGTGGGTAATGATCAGGTATAATGAATTAGAATAGAATTAATTTCTAAGAAACGGTGTGCTGGAAACAATTGAAGAGTGCTGAAAAAAGAACCCTCATTCATAAATCCTAATCTGTGACGTTTGAAGTACATGCTAAAAAATCCGAGTCACGGTCAACATTTTTTGAAGTTTCCTTGTGTAATGATCAGGCACAATGAATTAGAATAGAATTAATTTCTAAGAAACGGTGTGCATGAAACAATAGAAGAGTGCTGAAAATCGAACCCTAATTCATAAATCCTAATCTGTGACGTTTGAAGTACATGCAAAAAAATCCTAGTCACGGTCAACATTTTTTTAAATTTCCGTGGGTAATAATCAGGTATAATGAATTAGAATAGAATTAATTTCTAAGAAACGGTGTGCAGGAAACAATAGAAGAGTGCTTAAAATCGAACCCTAATTCATAAATCCTAATCTGTTACGTTTGAAGTACATGCTAAAAAATCCGACTCACGGTCAACATTTTTTGAAATTTCCGTGTGTAATGATCAGGCACAATGAATTAGAATAGAATTAATTTCTAAGAAACGGTGTGCAGGAAACAATAGAAGAGTGCTAAAAATCGAACCCTAATTCATAAATCCTAATCTGTTACGTTTGAAGTACATGCTAAAAAATCTGAGTCACGGTCAACATTTTTTTAAATTTCCGTGTGTAATGATCAGGCCCAATCAATTAGAATATAATTAATTTCTAAGAAACGGTGTGCAGGAAACAATAGAAGAGTGCTGAAATTCGAACCCTAATTCATAAATACTAATTTGTGACGTTTGAAGTACATGCTAAAAAATCTGAGTCACGGTCAACATTTTTTGAAATTTCCGTGTGTAATGATCAGGCACAATGAATTAGAATACAATTAATTTCTAAGAAACGATGTGCAGGAAACAATAGAAGAGTGTAGAAAATCGAACCCGAATCCAGAAATACTAATTTGTGACGTTTGAAGTACATGCTAAAAAATCCGAGTCACGGTCAACATTTTTTTAATTTTCCGTGTGTCATGATCAGGCACAATGAATTTGAATAGAATTTATTTATAAGAAACAGTGTGCAGGAAACAATAGAAGAGTGCTGAAAATTGAACCCTAATTCATAAATCATAATCTGTGACGTTTAAAGTACATGTTAAAAAATCCGAGTCACAGTCAAGATTTTTTGAAATTTCCGTGTGTAATGATCAGGCACAATGAATTAGAATAGAATTAATTTCTTAGAAACAGTGTGCAGGAAACAATAGAAAAGTGCTTAAAATCGAACCTTAATTCATAAAACCTAATCTGTTACGTTTGAAGTACATGCTAAAAAATCCGAGTCACGGTCAACATTTTTTGAAATTTCCGTGTGTAATGATCATGCACAATGAATTAGAATAGAATTAATTTCTAAGAAACGGTGTGCATGAAACAATAGAACAGTGCTGAAAATCGATCCCTAATTCATAAATCCTAATCTGTGACGTTTGAAGTACATGCTAAAAAATCCGAGTCACGGTCAACATTTTTTGAAGTTTCCTTGTGTAATGATCAGGCACAATGAATTAGAATAGAATTAATTTCTATGAAACGATGTGCAGGAAACAATAGAAGAGTGCTTAAAATCGTACCCTAATTCATAAATCATAATCTGTGACGTTTGAAATACATTCTCCAAAATCCGAGTCACGGTCAACATTTTTTTAAATTTCCGTGTGTAATGATCAGGCATAATGAATTAGAATAGAATTAATTTCTAAGAAACCGTGTGCAGGAAACAATAAAAGAGTAATGAAAATCGAACCCTAATTCATAAATCCTAATCTGTGACGTTTGAAGTACATGAAAAAAAATCTGAGTCACGGTCAACATTATTTTAAATTTCCGTGGGTAATGATCAGGTATAATGAATTAGAATAGAATTAATTTCTAAGAAACGGTGTGCAGGAAACAACAGAAGAGTGCTTAAAATCGAACCCTAATTCATAAATCGTAATCTGTTACGTTTGAAGTACATGCTAAAAAATCCGAGTCACGGTCAACATTTTTTGAAATTTCCGTGTGTAATGATCAGTCACAATGCATTAGAATAGAATTAATTTCTAAGAAACGGTGTGCAGGAAACAATAGAAGAGTGCTTAAAAAAGAACCCTCATTCATAAATCCTAATCTGTTACGTTTGAAGTACATGCTAAAAAATCCGAGTCACGGTCAACATTTTTTGAAATTTCCGTGTGTAATGATCAGGCACAATGAATTAGAATAGAATTCATTTCTAAGAAACGGTGTGCATGAAACAATAGAAGAGTGCAGAAAATCGAACCGTAATTCATAAATCCTAATCTTTTACGTTTGAAGTACATGCTAAAAAATCCGAGTCACGGTCAACATTTTTTTAAATTTCCGTGGGTAATGATCAGGTATAATGAATTAGAATAGAATTAATTTCTAAGAAACGGTGTGCACGAAACAATAGAAGAGTGCTTAAAAAAGAACCCTCATTCATAAATCCTAATCTGTTACGTTTGAAGTACATGCTTAAAAATCCGAGTCACGGTCAACATTTTTTGAAATTTCCATGTGTAATGATCAGGCACAATGAATTAGAATAGAATTAATTTCTATGAAACGATGTGCAGGAAACAATAGAAGAGTGCTTAAAATCGAACCCTAATTCATAAATCATAATCTGTGACGTTTGAAATACATTCTCCAAAATCCGAGTCACGGTCAACATTTTTTTAAATTTCCGTGTGTAATGATCAGGCATAATGAATTAGAATAGAATTAATTTCTAAGAAACCGTGTGCAGGAAACAATAGAAGAGTAATGAAAATCGAACCCTAATTCATAAATCCTAATCTGTGACGTTTGAAGTACATGAAAAAAAATCTGAGTCACGGTCAACATTTTTTTAAATTTCCGTGGGTAATGATCAGGTATAATGAATTAGAATAGAATTAATTTCTAAGAAACGGTGTGCAGGAAACAACAGAAGAGTGCTTAAAATCGAACCCTAATTCATAAATCGTAATCTGTTACGTTTGAAGTACATGCTAAAAAATCCGAGTCACGGTCAACATTTTTTGAAATTTCCGTGTGTAATGATCAGTCACAATGCATTAGAATAGAATTAATTTCTAAGAAACGGTGTGCAGGAAACAATAGAAGAGTGCTTAAAAAAGAACCCTCATTCATAAATCCTAATCTGTTACGTTTGAAGTACATGCTAAAAAATCCGAGTCACGGTCAACATTTTTTTAAATTTCCGTGTGTAATGATCACGCACAATGAATTAGAATAGAATTAATTTCTAAGAAACGGTGTGCATGAAACAATAGAAGAGTGCTCAAAATGGAACCCTAATTCATAAATCCTAATCTGTGACGTTTGAAATACATTCTCCAAAATCGGTGTGCATGAAACAATAGAAAAGTGCTGAAAATCGAACCGTAATTCATAAATCCTAATCTGTGACGTTTGAAGTACATCTAAAAAATCCGAGTCACGGTCAACATTTTTTGAAGTTTCCGTGTGTAATGATCAGGCACAATGAATTAGAATAGAATTAATTTCTAAGAAACGGTGTGCATGAAACAATAGAAGAGTGCTTAAAATCGAACCCTAATTCAAAAATGCTAATCTGTGACGTTTGAAGTACATGCTAAAAAATCCGAGTCACGGTCAACATTTTTTTAAATTTCCGTGTGTAATGATCAGGCAAAAGGAATTAGAATAGAATTAATTTCTAAGAAACGATGTGCAGGAAACAATAGAAGAGTGCAGAAAATTGAACCCGAATTCATAAATACTAATTTGTGACGTTTGAAGTACATGCTAAAAAATCCGAGTCACGGTCAACATTTTTTTAATTTTCCGTGTGTCATGATTAGGCACAATGAATTTGAATAGAATTATTTTCTATGAAACGGTGTGCAGGAAACAATAGAAGAGTGCTGAAAATCGAACCCTAATTCATAATTCCTTATCTGTGACGTTTGAAGTACATGCTAAAAAATCCGAGTCACGGTCAACATTTTTTGAAATTTCCGTGTGTAATGATCAGGCACAATGAATTAGAATACAATTAATTTCTAAGAAACGATGTGCAGGAAACAATAGAAGAGTGCAGAAAATCGAACCCGAATTCATAAATACTAATTTGTGACGTTTGAAGTACATGCTAAAAAATCCGAGTCACGGTCAACATTTTTTTTCATTTTCCGTGTGTCATGATCAGGCACAATGAATTTGAATAGAATTAATTTCTAAGAAACGGTGTGCAGGAAACAATAGAAGAGTGCTGAAAATCGAACCCTAATTCATAAATCATAATCTGTGACGTTTGAAGTACATGCACAAAAATCCGAGTCACGGTCAACATTTTTTTAAATTTCCGTGGGTAATGATCAGGTATAATGAATTAGAATAAAATTAATTTCTAAGAAACGGTGTGCAGGAAACAACAGAAGGGTGCTTAACATCGAACCCTAATTCATAAATCGTAATCTGTTACGTTTAAAGTACATGCTAAAAAATCCGAGTCACGGTCAACATTTTTTGAAATTTCCGTGTGTAATGATCAGGCACAATGAATTAGAATAGAATTCATTTCTAAGAAACAGTGTGCATGAAACAATAGAAGAGTGCTTAAAATCAAACCCTAATTCATAAATCCTAATCTGTTACGTTTGAAGTACATGCTAAAAAATCTGAGTCACGGTCAACATTTTTTTAAATTTCCGTGTGTAATGATCAGGCACAATGAATTAGAATAGAATTAATTTCTTAGAAACGGTGTGCAGGAAACAATAGAAGAGTGCTGAAAATTGAACCCTAATTCATAAATCCTAATCTGTGTCGTTTGAAGTACATGCTAAAAAATCCGAGTCACGGTCAACATTTTTTTAAATTTCCGTGTGTAATGATCACGCACAATGAATTAGAATAGAATTAATTTCTATGAAACGGTGTGCATGAAACAATAGAAGAGTGCTCAAAATGGAACCCTAATTCATAAATCCTAATCTGTGACGTTTGAAATACATTCTCCAAAATCCGAGTCACGGTCAACATTTTTTTAAATTTTCGTGTGTAATGATCAGGCATAATGAATTAGAATAGAATTAATTTCTAAGAAACTGTGTGCAGACAACAATAGAACAGTGCTGAAAATCGAACCCTAATTCATAAATCCTAATCTGTGACGTTTGAAGTACATCTAAAAAATCCGAGTCACGGTCAACATTTTTTGAATTTTCGGTGTGTAATGATCAGCCACAAAGAATTAGAATAGAATTAATTTCTAAGAAACGGTGTGCATGAAACAATAGAAGAGTGCTGAAAATGGAACCCTAATTCATAAATCCTAATCTGTGACGTTTGAAATACATTCTCCAAAATCCGAGTCACGGTCAACATTTTTTTAAATTTTCGTGTGTAATGATCAGGCATAATGAATTAGAATAGAATTAATTTCTAAGAAACTGTGTGCACACAACAATAGAACAGTGCTGAAAATCGAACCGTAATTCATAAATCCTAATCTGTGACGTTTGAAGTACATCTAAAAAATCCGAGTCACGGTCAACATTTTTTGAAGTTTCCGTGTGTAATGATCAGGCACAATGAATTAGAATAGAATTAATTTCTAAGAAACGGTGTGCATGAAACAATAGAAGAGTGCTTAAAATCGAACCCTAATTCAAAAATGCTAATCTGTGACGTTTGAAGTACATGCTAAAAAATCCGAGTCACGGTCAACATTTTTTTAAATTTCCGTGGGTAATGATCAGGTATAATGAATTAGAATAGAATTAATTTCTAAGAAACGGTGTGCAGGAAACAATAGAAGAGTGCTTAAAATCAAACCCTAATTCATAAATCCTAATCTGTTCCGTTTGAAGTACATGCTAAAAAATCCGAGTCACGGTCAACATTTTTTTAAATTTCCGTGTGTAATGATCAGGCACAATGAATTAGAATAGAATTAATTTCTTAGAAACGGTGTGCAGGAAACAATAGAAGAGTGCTGAAAATTGAACCCTAATTCATAAATCCTAATCTGTGACGTTTGAAGTACATGCTAAAAAATCCGAGTCACGGTCAACATTTTTTTAAATTTCCGTGTGTAATGATCACGCACAATGAATTAGAATAGAATTAATTTCTAAGAAACGGTGTGCATGAAACAATAGAAGAGTGCTCAAAATGGAACCCTAATTCATAAATCCTAATCTGTGACGTTTGAAATACATTCTCCAAAATCCGAGTCACGGTCAACATTTTTTTAAATTTTCGTGTGTAATGATCAGGCACAATGAATTAGAATAGAATTAATTTCTTAGAAACGGTGTGCAGGAAACAATAGAAGAGTGCTGAAAATTGAACCCTAATTCATAAATCCTAATCTGTGACGTTTGAAGTACATGCTAAAAAATCCGAGTCACGGTCAACATTTTTTTAAATTTCCGTGTGTAATGATCACGCACAATGAATTAGAATAGAATTAATTTCTAAGAAACGGTGTGCATGAAACAATAGAAGAGTGCTCAAAATGGAACCCTAATTCATAAATCCTAATCTGTGACGTTTGAAATACATTCTCCAAAATCCGAGTCAGGGTCAACATTTTTTTAAATTTTCGTGTGTAATGATCAGGCATAATGAATTAGAATAGAATTAATTTTTAAGAAACTGTGTGCAGACAACAATAGAAAAGTGCTGAAAATCGAACCGTAATTCATAAATCCTAATCTGTGACGTTTGAAGTACATCTAAAAAATCCGAGTCACGGTCAACATTTTTTGAAGTTTCCGTGTGTAATGATCAGGCACAATGAATTAGAATAGAATTAATTTCTAAGAAACGGTGTGCATGAAACAATAGAAGAGTGCTTAAAATCGAACCCTAATTCAAAAATGCTAATCTGTGACGTTTGAAGTACATGCTAAAAAATCCGAGTCACGGTCAACATTTTTTTAAATTTCCGTGGGTAATAATCAGGTATAATGAATTAGAATAGAATTAATTTCTAAGAAACGGTGTGCAGGAAACAATAGAAGAGTGCTTAAAATCGAACCCTAATTCATAAATCCTAATCTGTTACGTTTGAAGTACATGCTAAAAAATCCGACTCACGGTCAACATATTTTGAAATTTCCGTGTGTAATGATCAGGCACAATGAATTAGAATAGAATTAATTTCTAAGAAACGGTGTGTAGGAAACAATAGAAGAGTGCTGAAAATCGAACCCTAATTCATAAATCCTAATCTGTGACGATTGAAGTACATGCTAAAAAACCCGAGTCACTTCATCATTTTTTTAAATTTCCGTGTGTAATGATCAGGCAAAATGAATTAGAATAGAATTAATTTCTAAGAAACGGTGTGCAGGAAACAATAGAAGAGTGCTTAAATCGAACCCTAATTCATGAATCCTAATCTGTTACATTTGAAGTACATGGTAAAAAACCCGAGTCACAGTCAACATTTTTTTAAATTTCCGTGTGTAATGATCACGCAAAATGAATTAGAATAGAATTAATTTCTAAGAAACGGTGTGCAGGAAACAATAGAAGAGTGCTTAAAATCGAACCCTAATTCATAAATCCTAATCTGTTACGTTTGAAGTACATGCTAAAAAATCCGAGTCACGGTCAACATTTTTTGAAATTTCCGTGTGTAATGATCAGGCACAATGTATTAGAATAGAATTAATTTCTAAGAAACGGTGTGGAGGAAACAATAGAAGAGTGCTGAAAATCGACCCCTAATTCAAAAATCCTAATCTGTGACGTTTGAAGTACATGCCAAAAAATCCGAGTCACGGTCAACATTTTTTGAAATTTCTGTGTGTAATGATCAGGCACAATGAATTAGAATAGAATTAATTTCTAAGAAACGGTGTGCAAGAAACAATAGATGAGTGCTTAAAATTGAACCCTAATTCATAAATCCTAATCTGTTACGTTTGAAGTACATGCTAAAAAATCCGAGTCACGGTCAACATTTTTTGAAATTTCCGTGTGTAATGATCAGGCACAATGAATTAGAATAGAATTCAGTTCTAAGAAACGGTGTGCATGAAACAATAGAAGAGTGCTTAAAATCAAACTCTAATTCATAAATCATAATCTGTGTCGTTTGAAGTACATGCTAAAAAATGTGAGTCATGGTCAACATTTTTTTAAATTTCCGTGTGTAATGATTAGGCCCAATGAATTAGAATAGAATTCATTTCTAAGAAACGGTGTGCAGAAAACAATAGAAGAGTGCTTAAAATCGAACCCTAATTCATAAATCCTAATCTGTTACGTTTGAAGTACATGCTAAAAAATCCGAGTCACGGTCAACATTTTTTGAAATTTCCGTGTGTGATGATCAGGCACAATGAATTAGAATAGAATTCATTTCTAAGAAACGGTGTGCATGAAACAATAGAAGAGTGCTTAAAATCAAACCCTAATTCATAAATCCTAATCTGTGTCGTTTGAAGTACATGCTAAAAAATGCGAGTCACGGTCAACATTTTTTTAAATTTCCGTGGGTAATGATCAGCCACAAAGAATTAGAATAGAATTAATTTCTAAGAAACGGTGTGCATGAAACAATAGAAGAGTGCTGAAAATGGAACCCTAATTCATAAATCCTAATCTGTGTCGTTCGAAATACATTCTCCAAAATCCGAGTCACGGTCAACATTTTTTGAAATTTTCGTGTGTAATGATCAGACATAATGAATTTGAATAGAATTAATTTCTAAGAAACTTTGTGCAGACAACAATAGAACAGTGCTGAAAATCGAACCCTAATTCATAAATCCTAATCTGTGACGTTTGAAGTAAATGCTAAAAAATCCGAGTCACGGTCAACATTTTTTGAAGTTTCCGTTTGTAATGATCAGGCACAATGAATTAGAATAGAATTAATTTCTAAGAAACGGTGTGCATGAAACAATAGAAGAGTGCAGAAAATCGAACCATAATTCATAAATCCTAATCTGTGACGTTTGAAGTACATGCTAAAAAATCCGAGTCACTGTCAAAATTTTTTTAAATTTCCGTGTGTAATGATCAGGCACAATGAATTAGAATAGAATTAATTTCCAAGAAACGGTGTGCAGAAAACAATAGAAGAGTGCTGAAAATCGAACCCTAATTCATAAATCATAATCTGTGACGTTTGAAGTACATGCTAAAAAATCCGAGTCACGGTCAACATTTTTTTTTAAATTTTTGTGTGTTGATCAGGCACAATGAATTAGAATATAATTAATTTCTAAGAAACGGTGTGTAGGAAACAATAGAAGAGTGCTGAAAATCGAACCCTAATTCATAAATCTTAATCTGTGACGTTTTTAGTACATGCTAAAAAATCCGAGTCACGGTCAACATTTTTTGAAATTTCCGTGTGTAATGATCATGCACAATGAATTAGAATAGAATTAATTTCTAAGAAACGGTGTGCAGGAAACAATAGAAGAGTGCAGAAAATCGAACCCTAATTCATAAATACTAATCTGTGACATTCGAATTACATGTTAAAAAATCCGAGTCACGGTCAATATTTTTTTAAATTTCCGTGTGTAATGATCAGGCACAATGAATTAGAATAGAATTAATTTAGAAGAAACGGTGTGCAGGAAACAATAGAACAGTGCTGAAAATCGAACCCTAATTCATAAATCTTCATCTGTGACGTTTGAAGTACATGCTAAAAAATCCGAGTCACGGTCAACATTTTTTTAAATTTCCGTGTGTAATGATCAGGCACAATGAATTAGAATAGAATGAATTTCTAAGAAACGGTGTGCAGGAAACAATAGAAGAGTGCTTAAAATCGAACCCTAATTCATAAATCCTAATCTGTGACGTTTGAAGTACATGCTAAAAAATCCGAGTCACGGTCAACATATTTTGAAATTTCCGTGTGTAATGATTAGGTAGAATTTATTAGAATAGAATTAATTTCTAAGAAACAGTGTGCATGAAACAATAGAAGAGTGCAGAAAATCGAACCCTAATTCATAAATCCGAATCTGTGACGTTTGAAGTACATGCTAAAAAATCTAAGTCACGGTCAACATTTTTTTAAATTTCCGTGGGTAATGATCAGGTATAATGAATTAGAATAGAATTAATTTCTAATAAACGGTGTGCAGGAAACAATAGAAGAGTGCTTAAAATCGAACCCTAATTCATAAATCCTAATCTGTTACGTTTGAAGTACATGCTAAAAAATCCGAGTCACGGTCAACATTTTTTGAAATTTCCGTGTGTAATGATCAGGCACAATGAATTAGAATAGAATTAATTTCTTAGAAATGGTGTGCAGGAAACAATAGAAGAGTGCTGAAAATTGAACCCTAATTCATAAATCCTAATCTGTGACGTTGAAGTACATGCTAAAAAATCCGAGTCACGGTCAACATTTTTTTAAATTTCCGTGTGTAATGATCAGCCACAATGAATTAGAATAGAATTAATTTCTAAGAAACGGTGTGCATGAAACAATAGAAGAATGCTGAAAATGGAACCCTAATTCATAAATCCTAATCTGTGACGTTTGAAATACATTCTCAAAAATCCGAGTCACGGTCAACATTTTTTGAAATTTTCGTGTGTAATGATCAGGCATAATGAATTAGAATAGAATTAATTTCTAAGAAACTGTGTGCAGACAACAATACAACAGTGCTGAAAATCGAACCCTAATTCAAATAAATCCTAATCTGTGACGTTTGAAGTACATGCTAAAAAATCCGAGTCACGGTCAACATATTTTGAAATTTCCGTGTGTAATGATCAGGCACAATGAATTAGAATAGAATTAATTTCTAAGAAACGGTGTGTAGGAAACAATAGAAGAGTGCTGAGAATCGAACCCTAATTCATAAATCCTAATCTGTGACGATTGAAGTACATGCTAAAAAACCCGAGTCACTTCATCATTTTTTTAAATTTCCGTGTGTAATGATCAGGCAAAATGAATTAGAATAGAATTAATTTCTAAGAAACGGTGTGCAGGAAACAATAGAAGAGTGCTTAAATCGAACCCTAATTCATGAATCCTAATCTGTTACGTTTGAAGTACATGGTAAAAAACCCGAGTCACAGTCAACATTTTTTTAAATTTCCGTGTGTAATGATCAGGCAAAATGAATTAGAATAGAATTAATTTCTAAGAAACGGTGTGCAGGAAACAATAGAAGAGTGCTTAAAATCGAACCCTAATTCATAAATCCTAATCTGTTACGTTTGAAGTACATGCTAAAAAATCCGAGTCACGGTCAACATTTTTTGAAATTTCCGTGTGTAATGATCAGGCACAATGAATTAGAATAGAATTCATTTCTAAGAAACGGTGTGCATGAAACAATAGAAGAGTGCTTAAAATCAAACCCTAATTCATAAATCCTAATCTGTGTCGTTTGAAGTACATGCTAAAAAATGCGAGTCATAGTCAACATTTTTTAAAATTTCCGTGTGTGATGATTAGGCCCAATGAATTAGAATAGAATTCATTTCTAAGAAACGGTGTGCAGAAAACAATAGAAGAGTGCTTAAAATCGAACCCTAATTCATAAATCCTAATCTGTTACGTTTGAAGTACATGCTAAAAAATCCGAGTCACGGTCAACATTTTTTGAAATTTCCGTGTGTAATGATCAGGCACAATGAATTAGAATAGAATTCAGTTCTAAGAAACGGTGTGCATGAAACAATAGAAGAGTGCTTAAAATCAAACCCTAATTCATAAATCCTAATCTGTGTCGTTTGAAGTACATGCTAAAAAATGCGAGTCATGGTCAACATTTTTTTAAATTTTCGTGTGTAATGATTAGGCCCAATGAATTAGAATAGAATTCATTTCTAAGAAACGGTGTGCAGAAAACAATAGAAGAGTGCTTAAAATCGAACCCTAAGTAATAAATCCTAATCTGTTACGTTTGAAGTACATGCTAAAAAATCCGAGTCACGGTCAACATTTTTTGAAATTTCCGTGTGTAATGATCAGGCACAATGAATTAGAATAGAATTCATTTCTAAGAAACGGTGTGCATGAAACAATAGAAGAGTGCTTAAAATCAAACCCTAATTCAGAAATCCTAATCTGTGTCGTTTGAAGTACATGTTAAAAAATGCGAGTCATAGTCAACATTTTTTAAAATTTCCGTGTGTAATGATTAGGCCCAATGAATTAGAATAGAATTCATTTCTAAGAAACGGTGTGCAGAAAACAATAGAAGAGTGCTTAAAATCGAACCCTAATTCATAAATCCTAATCTGTTACGTTTGAAGTACATGCTAAAAAATCCGAGTCACGGTCAACATTTTTTGAAATTTCCGTGTGTAATGATCAGGCACAATGAATTAGAATAGAATTCATTTCTAAGAAACGGTGTGCATGAAACAATAGAAGAGTGCTTAAAATCAAACCCTAATTCATAAATCCTAATCTGTGTCGTTTGAAGTACATGCTAAAAAATGCGAGTCATGGTCAACATTTTTTTAAATTTCCGTGTGTAATGATTAGGCCCAATGAATTAGAATAGAATTCATTTCTAAGAAACGGTGTGCAGAAAACAATAGAAGAGTGCTTAAAATCGAACCCTAATTCATAAATCCTAATCTGTTACGTTTGAAGTACATGCTAAAAAATCCGAGTCACGGACAACATTTTTTGAAATTTCCGTGTGTAATGATCAGGCACAATGAATTAGAATAGAATTCATTTCTAAGAAACGGTGTGCATGAAACAATAGAAGAGTGCTTAAAATCAAACCCTAATTCATAAATCCTAATCTGTGTCGTTTGAAGTACATGCTAAAAAATGCGAGTCATAGTCAACATTTTTTAAAATTTCCGTGTGTAATGATTAGGCCCAATGAATTAGAATAGAATTCATTTCTAAGAAACGGTGTGCAGAAAACAATAGAAGAGTGCTTAAAATCGAACCCTAATTCATAAATCCTAATCTGTTACGTTTGAAGTACATGCTAAAAAATCCGAGTCACGGTCAACATTTTTTGAAATTTCCGTGTGTAATGATCAGGCACAATGAATTAGAATAGAATTCATTTCTAAGAAACGGTGTGCATGAAACAATAGAAGAGTGCTTAAAATCAAACCCTAATTCATAAATCCTAATCTGTGTCGTTTGAAGTACATGCTAAAAAATGCGAGTCATAGTCAACATTTTTTAAAATTTCCGTGTGTGATGATTAGGCCCAATGAATTAGAATAGAATTCATTTCTAAGAAACGGTGTGCAGAAAACAATAGAAGAGTGCTTAAAATCGAACCCTAATTCATAAATCCTAATCTGTTACGTTTGAAGTACATGCTAAAAAATCCGAGTCACGGTCAACATTTTTTGAAATTTCCGTGTGTAATGATCAGGCACAATGAATTAGAATAGAATTCAGTTCTAAGAAACGGTGTGCATGAAACAATAGAAGAGTGCTTAAAATCAAACCCTAATTCATAAATCCTAATCTGTGTCGTTTGAAGTACATGCTAAAAAATGCGAGTCATGGTCAACATTTTTTTAAATTTTCGTGTGTAATGATTAGGCCCAATGAATTAGAATAGAATTCATTTCTAAGAAACGGTGTGCAGAAAACAATAGAAGAGTGCTTAAAATCGAACCCTAAGTAATAAATCCTAATCTGTTACGTTTGAAGTACATGCTAAAAAATCCGAGTCACGGTCAACATTTTTTGAAATTTCCGTGTGTAATGATCAGGCACAATGAATTAGAATAGAATTCATTTCTAAGAAACGGTGTGCATGAAACAATAGAAGAGTGCTTAAAATCAAACCCTAATTCAGAAATCCTAATCTGTGTCGTTTGAAGTACATGTTAAAAAATGCGAGTCATGGTCAACATTTTTTTAAATTTCCGTGTGTAATGATTAGGCCCAATGAATTAGAATAGAATTCATTTCTAAGAAACGGTGTGCAGAAAACAATAGAAGAGTGCTTAAAATCGAACCCTAATTCATAAATCCTAATCTGTTACGTTTGAAGTACATGCTAAAAAATCCGAGTCACGGACAACATTTTTTGAAATTTCCGTGTGTAATGATCAGGCACAATGAATTAGAATAGAATTCATTTCTAAGAAACGGAGTGCATGAAACAATAGAAGAGTGCTTAAAATCAAACCCTAATTCATAAATCCTAATCTGTGTCGTTTGAAGTACATGCTAAAAAATGCGAGTCATAGTCAACATTTTTTAAAATTTCCGTGTGTAATGATTAGGCCCAATGAATTAGAATAGAATTCATTTCTAAGAAACGGTGTGCAGAAAACAATAGAAGAGTGCTTAAAATCGAACCCTAATTCATAAATCCTAATCTGTTACGTTTGAAGTACATGCTAAAAAATCCGAGTCACGGTCAACATTTTTTGAAATTTCCGTGTGTAATGATCAGGCACAATGAATTAGAATAGAATTCATTTCTAAGAAACGGTGTGCATGAAACAATAGAAGAGTGCTTAAAATCAAACCCTAATTCATAAATCCTAATCTGTGTCGTTTGAAGTACATGCTAAAAAATGCGAGTCATGGTCAACATTTTTTTAAATTTCCGTGTGTAATGATTAGGCCCAATGAATTAGAATAGAATTCATTTCTAAGAAACGGTGTGCAGAAAACAATAGAAGAGTGCTTAAAATCGAACCCTAATTCATAAATCCTAATCTGTTACGTTTGAAGTACATGCTAAAAAATCCGAGTCACGTTCAACATTTTTTGAAATTTCCGTGTGTAATGATCAGGCACAATGAATTAGAATAGAATTCAGTTCTAAGAAACGGTGTGCATGAAACAATAGAAGAGTGCTTAAAATCAAACCCTAATTCATAAATCCTAATCTGTGTCGTTTGAAGTACATGCTAAAAAATGCGAGTCATGGTCAACATTTTTTTAAATTTTCGTGTGTAATGATTAGGCCCAATGAATTAGAATAGAATTCATTTCTAAGAAACGGTGTGCAGAAAACAATAGAAGAGTGCTTAAAATCGAACCCTAAGTAATAAATCCTAATCTGTTACGTTTGAAGTACATGCTAAAAAATCCGAGTCACGGTCAACATTTTTTGAAATTTCCGTGTGTAATGATCAGGCACAATGAATTAGAATAGAATTCATTTCTAAGAAACGGTGTGCATGAAACAATAGAAGAGTGCTTAAAATCAAACCCTAATTCAGAAATCCTAATCTGTGTCGTTTGAAGTACATGTTAAAAAATGCGAGTCATGGTCAACATTTTTTTAAATTTCCGTGTGTAATGATTAGGCCCAATGAATTAGAATAGAATTCATTTCTAAGAAACGGTGTGCAGAAAACAATAGAAGAGTGCTTAAAATCGAACCCTAATTCATAAATCCTAATCTGTTACGTTTGAAGTACATGCTAAAAAATCCGAGTCACGGACAACATTTTTTGAAATTTCCGTGTGTAATGATCAGGCACAATGAATTAGAATAGAATTCATTTCTAAGAAACGGAGTGCATGAAACAATAGAAGAGTGCTTAAAATCAAACCCTAATTCATAAATCCTAATCTGTGTCGTTTGAAGTACATGCTAAAAAATGCGAGTCATAGTCAACATTTTTTAAAATTTCCGTGTGTAATGATTAGGCCCAATGAATTAGAATAGAATTCATTTCTAAGAAACGGTGTGCAGAAAACAATAGAAGAGTGCTTAAAATCGAACCCTAATTCATAAATCCTAATCTGTTACGTTTGAAGTACATGCTAAAAAATCCGAGTCACGGTCAACATTTTTTGAAATTTCCGTGTGTAATGATCAGGCACAATGAATTAGAATAGAATTCATTTCTAAGAAACGGTGTGCATGAAACAATAGAAGAGTGCTTAAAATCAAACCCTAATTCATAAATCCTAATCTGTGTCGTTTGAAGTACATGCTAAAAAATGCGAGTCATGGTCAACATTTTTTTAAATTTCCGTGTGTAATGATTAGGCCCAATGAATTAGAATAGAATTCATTTCTAAGAAACGGTGTGCAGAAAACAATAGAAGAGTGCTTAAAATCGAACCCTAATTCATAAATCCTAATCTGTTACGTTTGAAGTACATGCTAAAAAATCCGAGTCACGTTCAACATTTTTTGAAATTTCAGTGTGTAATGATCAGGCACAATGAATTAGAATAGAATTCATTTCTAAGAAACGGTGTGCATGAAACAATAGAAGAGTGCTTAAAATCAAACCCTAATTCAGAAATCCTAATCTGTGTCGTTTGAAGTACATGCTAAAAAATGCGAGTCATGGTCAACATTTTTTTAAATTTCCGTGGGTAATAATCAGGTATAATGAATTAGAATAGTATTAATTTCTAAGAAACGGTGTGCAGAAAACAATAGAAGAGTGCTTAAAATCGAACCCTAATTCATAAATCCTAATCTGTTACGTTTGAAGTACATGCTAAAAAATCTGAGTCACGGTCAACATTTTTTGAAATTTCCGTGTGTAATGATCAGGCACAATGAATTATATTAGAATTCATTTCTAAGAAACGGTGTGCATGAAACAATAGAAGAGTGCTTAAAATCAAACCCTAATTCATAAATCCTAATCTGTGTCGTTTGAAGTACATGCTAAAAAATGCGAGTCATGGTCAACATTTTTTTAAATTTTCGTGTGTAATGATCAGGCCCAATGAATTAGAATATAATTAATTTCTAAGAAATGGTGTGGAGGAAACAATAGAAGAGTGCTGAAAATCGAACCCTAATTCATAATTCCTAATCTGTGACGTTTGAAGTACATGCTAAAAATTCCGAGTCACGGTCAACATTTTTTGAAATTTCCGTGTGTAATGATCAGGCACAATGAATTACAGTAGAATTAATTTCTAAGAAACGATGTGCAGTAAACAATAGAAGAGTGCTGAAAATCGAACCCTAATTCATAAATCATAATCTGTGACGTTTGAAGTACATGCTAAAAAATCCGAGTCACGGTCAACATTTTTTGAAATTTTCGTGTGTCATGATCAGGCACAATGAATTTGAATAGAATTAATTTCTAAGAAACGGTGTGCAGGAAACAATAGAAGAGTGCTGAAAATCGAACCCTAATTCATAAATCATAATCTGTGACGTTTGAAGTACATGCTAAAAAATCCGAGTCACGGTCAAGATTTTTTGAAATTTCCGTGTGTAATGATCAGGCACAATGAAATAGAATAGAATTAATTTCTTAGAAACGGTGTGCAGGAAACAATAGAAAAGTGCTTAAAATCGAACCTTAATTCATAAAACCTAATCTGTTACGTTTGAAGTACATGCTAAAAAATCCGAGTCACGGTCAACATTTTTTTAAATTTTCGTGTGTAATTATGAGGCACAATGAATTAGAATAGAATTAATTTCTAAGAAACGGTGTGCATGAATCAATAGAAGAGTACAGAAAATCGAACCCTAATTCATAAATCCTAATCTGTGACGTTTGAAGTACATGCTAAAAAATCTGATTCACGGTCAAAATTTTTTTAAATTTCCGTGGGTAATGATCAGGTATAATGAATTAGAATAGAATTAATTTCTTAGAAACGGTGTGCAGGAAACAATAGAAGAGTGCTTAAAATCGAACCCTAATTCATAAATCCTAATCTGTTACGTTTGAAGTACATGCTAAAAAATCCGAGTCACGGTCAACATTTTTTGAAATTTCCGTGCGTAATGATCAGGCACAATGAATTAGAATAGAATTAATTTCTAAGAAACGGTGTGCAGGAAACAATAGAAGAGTGCTTAAAAAAGAACCCTCATTCATAAATCCTAATCTGTTACGTTTGAAGTACAAGCTAAAAAATCCGAGTCACGGTCAACATTTTTTGAAATTTTCGTGTGTAATGATCAGGCACAATGAATTATAATAGAATTAATTTCTATGAAACGATGTGCAGAAAACAATAGAAGTGTGCTTAAAATCGAACCCTAATTCATAAATCATAATCTGTGACGTTTGAAGTACATGCTAAAAAATCCGAGTCACGGTCAACATTTTTTGAAACTTTCGTGTGTAATGATCAGGCACAATGAATTATAATAGAATTAATTTCTAAGAAACGGTGTGCATGAAAAAATAGAAGAGTGCTGAAAATGGAACCCTAATTCATAAATCCTAATCTGTGACGTTTGAAATACATTCAACAAAATCCGAGTCACGGTCAACATTTTTTTAAATTTCCGTGTGTAATGATCATGCATAATGAATTAGAATAGAATTAATTTCTAAGAAACTGTGTGCAGGAAACAATAGAACAGTGCTGAAAATCGATCCCTAAGTCATAAATCCTAATCTGTGACGTTTGAAGTACATGCTAAAAAATCCGAGTCACGGTTAACATTTTTTGAAGTTTCCGTGTGTAATGATCAGGCACAATGAATTAGAATAGAATTAATTTTTAAGAAACGGTGTGCATGAAACAATAGAAGAGTGCTGAAAATCTAACCCTAATTCATAAATCCTAATCTGTGACGTTTGAAGTACATGCTAAAAAATCCGAGTCACGGTCAACATTTTTTTAAATTTTCGTGGGTAATGATCAGGTATAATGAATTAGAATAGAATTAATTTCTAAGAAACGGTGTGCAGGAAACAATAGAAGAGTGCTTAAAATCGAACCCTAATTCATAAATCCTAATCTGTTACGTTTGAAGTACATGCTAAAAAATCCGAGACACGGTCAATATTTTTTGAAATTTCCGTGTGTAATGATCAGGCACAATGAATTAGAATAGAATTAATTTCTAAGAAACGGTGTGTAGGAAACAATAGAAGAGTGCAGAAAATCGAACGCTAATTCATAATTCCTAATCTGTGACGTTTGAAGTACATGCTAAAAAATCCGAGTCACGGTCAACATTTTTTGAAATTTCCGTGTGTAATGATCAGGCACAATGAATTAGAATAGAATTAATTTCTAAGAAACTGTGTGCAGACAACAAAAGAACAGTGCTGAAAATCGAACCCTAATTCATAAATCCTAATCTGTGACGTTTGAAGTACATGCTAAAAAATCCGAGTCACGGTCAACATTTTTTGAAGTTTCCGTGTGTAATGATCAGGCACAATGAAATAGAATAGAATTAATTTCTAAGAAACGGTGTGTAGGAAACAATAGAAGAGTGCTGAAAATCGAACCCTAATTCATAATTCCTAATCTGTGACGTTTGAAGTACATGCTAAAAAATCCGAGTCACGGTCAACATTTTTTTAAATTTTCGTGTGTAATTATGAGGCACAATGAATTAGAATAGAATTAATTTCTAAGAAACGGTGTGCATGAATCAATAGAAGAGTACAGAAAATCGAACCCTAATTCATAAATCCTAATCTGTGACGTTGAAGTACATGCTAAAAAATCTGATTCACGGTCAACATTTTATTAAATTTCCGTGGGTAATGATCAGGTATAATGAATTAGAATAGAATTAATTTCTAAGAAACGGTGTGCAGGAAACAATAGAACAGTGCTTAAAATCGAACCTTAATTCATAAATCCTAATCTGTTACGTTTGAAGTACATGCTAAAAAATCCGAGTCACGGTCAACATTTTTTGAAATTTCCGTGTGTAATGATTAGGCACAATGAATTAGAATAGAATTAAAATCTAAGAAACGATGTGCAGGAAACAATAGAAGAGTGCAGAAAATCGAACCCAAATTCATAAATACTAATCTGTGACGTTTGAAGTACATGCTAAAAAATCCGAGTCACGGTCAACATTTTTTTAATTTTCCGATTGTAATGATCAGGAACAATGAATTATAATAGAATTAATTTCTAAGAAACGGTGTGCATGAAACAATAGAAGAGTGCTGAAAATGGAACCCTAATTCATAAATCCTAATCTGTGACGTTTGAAATACATTCTCCAAAATCCGAGTCACGGTCAACATTTTTTTAAATTTCCGTGTGTATTGATCATGCATAATGAATTAGAATAGAATTAATTTCTAAGAAACTGTGTGCAGGAAACAATAGAACAGTGCTGAAAATCGATCCCTAAGTCATAAATCCTAATCTGTGACGTTTGAAGTACATGCTAAAAAATCCGAGTCACGGTCAACATTTTTTGAAGTTTCCGTGTGTAATGATCAGGCACAATGAATTAGAATAGAATTAATTTCTAAGAAACGGTGTGCATGAAACAATAGAAGAGTGCTGAAAATCGAACCCTAATTCATAAATCCTAATCTGTGACGTTTGAAGTACATGCTAAAAAATCCGAGTCACGGTCAACATTTTTTTAAATTTCCGTGGGTAATGATCAGGGATAATGAATTAGAATAGAATTAATTTCTAAGAAACGGTGTGCAGGAAACAATAGAAGAGTGCTTAAAATCGAACCCTAATTCATAAATCCTAATCTGTTACGTTTGAAGTACATGCTAAAAAATCCGAGTCACGGTCAACATTTTTTGAAATTTCCGTGTGTAATGATCAGGAACAATGAATTAGAATAGAATTAATTTCTAAGAAACGGTGTGCAGGAAAAAATAGAAGAGTGCTAAAAATCGAACCCTAATTCATAAACCCTAATCTGTTACGTTTGAAGTACATGCTAAAAAATCTGAGTCACGGTCAACATTTTTTGAAATTTCCGTGCGTAATGATCAGGCACAATGAATTAGAATAGAATTAATTTCTTAGAAACGGAGTGCAGGAAACAATAGAAGAGTGCTTAAAAAAGAACCCTCATTCATAAATCCTAATCTGTTACGTTTGAAGTACATGCTAAAAAATCCGAGTCACGGTCAACATTTTTTTAATTTTCCGATTGTAATTATCAGGCACAATGAATTAGAATAGAATTAATTTCTAAGAAACTGTGTGCAGACAACAAAAGAACAGTGCTGAAAATCGAACCCTAATTCATAAATCCTAATCTGTGACGTTTGAAGTACATGCTAAAAAATCCGAGTCACGGTCAACATTTTTTGAAGTTTCCGTGTGTAATGATCAGGCACAATGAATTAGAATAGAATTAATTTCTAAGAAACGGTGTGCATGAAACAATAGAAGAGTGCTGAAAATCGAACCCTAATTCATAAATCCTAATCTGTGACGTTTGAAGTACATGCTAAAAAATCCGAGTCACGGTCAACATTTTTTTAAATTTCCGTGGGTAATGATCAGGGATAATGAATTAGAATAGAATTAATTTCTAAGAAACGGTGTGCAGGAAACAATAGAAGAGTGCTTAAAATCGAACCCTAATTCATAAATCCTAATCTGTTACGTTTGAAGTACATGCTAAAAAATCCGAGTCACGGTCAACATTTTTTGAAATTTCCGTGTGTAATGATCAGGAACAATGAATTAGAATAGAATTAATTTCTAAGAAACGGTGTGCAGGAAAAAATAGAAGAGTGCTAAAAATCGAACCCTAATTCATAAACCCTAATCTGTTACGTTTGAAGTACATGCTAAAAAATCTGAGTCACGGTCAACATTTTTTGAAATTTCCGTGCGTAATGATCAGGCACAATGAATTAGAATAGAATTAATTTCTTAGAAACGGTGTGCAGGAAACAATAGAAGAGTGCTTAAAAAAGAACCCTCATTCATAAATCCTAATCTGTTACGTTTGAAGTACATGCTAAAGAATCCGAGTCACGGTCAACATTTTTTTAATTTTCCGATTGTAATTATCAGGCACAATGAATTAGAATAGAATTAATTTCTAAGAAACTGTGTGCAGACAACAAAAGAACAGTGCTGAAAATCGAACCCTAATTCATAAATCCTAATCTGTGACGTTTGAAGTACATGCTAAAAAATCCGAGTCACGGTCAACATTTTTTGAAGTTTCCGTGTGTAATGATCAGGCACAATGAATTAGAATAGAATTAATTTCTAAGAAACGGTGTGCATGAAACAATAGAACAGTGCTGAAAATTGATCCCTAAGTCATAAATCCTAATCTGTGACGTTTGAAGTACATGCTAAAAAATCCGAGTCACGGTCAACATTTTTTTAAGTTTCCGTGTGTAATGATCAGGCACAATGAATTAGAATAGAATTAATTTCTAAGAAACGGTGTGCATGAAACAATAAAAGAGTGCTGAAAATCGAACCCTAATTCATAAATCCTAATCTGTGACGTTTGAAGTACATGCTAAAAAATCCGAGTCACGGTCAACATTTTTTTAGATTTCCGTGGGTAATGATCAGGTATAATGAATTAGAATAGAATTAATTTCTAAGAAACGGTGTGCAGGAAACAATAGAAGAGTGCTTAAAATTGAACCCTAATTCATAAATCCTAATCTGTTACGTTTGAAGTACATGCTAAAAAATCCGAGTCACGGTCAACATTTTTTTAAATTTTCGTGGGTAATGATCAGGTATAATGAATTAAAATAGAATTAATTTCTAAGAAACGATGTGCAGGAAACAATAGAAGAGTGCTTAAAATCGAACCCTAATTCATAAATCCTAATCTGTTACGTTTGAAGTACATGCTAAAAAATCCGAGACACGGTCAACATTTTTTGAAATTTCCGTGTGTAATGATCAGGCACAATGAATTAGAATAGAATTAATTTCTAAGAAACGGTGTGTAGGAAACAATAGAAGAGTGCTAAAAATCGAACCCTAATTCATAAATCCTAATCTGTTACGTTTGAAGTACATGCTAAAAAATCTGAGTCACGGTCAACATTTTTTTAAATTTCCGTGTGTAATGATCAGGCACAATGAATTAGAATAGAATTAATTTCTAAGAAACGGTGTGCAGGAAACAATAGAAGAGTGCTTAAAATCGAACCCTAATTCATAAATCCGAATCTTTTACGTTTGAAGTACATGCTAAAAAATCCGAGTCACGGTCAACATTTTTTTAAATTTCCGTGGGTAATGAATAGGTATAATGAATTAGAATAGAATTAATTTCTAAGAAACGGAGTGCAGGAAACAATAGAAGAGTGCTTAAAATCGAACCCTAATTCATAAATCCTAATCTGTTACGTTTGAAGTACATGCTGAAAAATCCGAGTCACGGTCAACATTTTTTGAAATTTCCGTGTGTAATGATCAGGCAAAATGAATTAGAATAGAATTAATTTCTATGAAACGATGTACAGGAAACAATAGAAGAGTGCTTAAAATCGAACCCTAATTCATAAATCATAATCTGTGACGTTTGAAGTACATGCTAAAAAATCCGAGTCACGATCAACATTTTTTGAAACTTTCGTGTGTAATGATACGGCACAATGAATTATAATAGAATTAATTTCTAATAAACGGTGTGCATGAAACAATAGAAAAGTGATGAAAATGGAACCCTAATTCATAAATCCAAATCTGTGATGTTTGAAATACATTCTCCAAAATCCGAGTCACGGTCAACATTTTTTTAAATTTTCGTGTGTAATGATCATGCATAATGAATTAGAATAGAATTAATTTCTAAGAAACGGTGTGCAGGAAACAATAGAATAGTGCTGAAAATCGAACCCTAATTCATAAATCCTAATCTGTGACGTTTTCTAGTACATGCTAAAAAATCCGAGTCACGGTCAACATTTTTTGAAGTTTCCGTGTGTAATGATCAGGCACAATGAATTAGAATAGAATTAATTTCTAAGAAACGGTGTGCATGAAACAATAGAAGAGTGCTGAAAATCGAACCCTAATTCATTAATCCTAATCTGTGACGTTTGAAGTACATGCTAAAAAATCCGAGTCACGGTCCACATTTTTTTAAATTTCCGTGGGTAATGATCAGGTATAATGAATTAGAATAGAATTAATTTCTAAGAAACGGTGTGCAGGAAACAATAGAAGAGTGCTTAAAATCGAACCCTAATTCATAAATCCTAATCTGTTACGTTTGAAGTACTTGCTAAAAAATCCGAGTAAAGGTCAAAATTTTTTGAAATTTCCGTGTGTAATGATCAGGCACAATGAATTAGAATAGAATTAATTTCTAAGAAACGGTGTGCAGGAAACAATAGAAGAGTGCTAAAAATCGAACCCTAATTCATAAATCCTAATCTGTTACGTTTGAAGTACATGCTAAAAAATATGAGTCACGGTCAACATTTTTTTAAATTTCCGTGTGTAATGATCAGGCACAATAAATTAGAATAGAATTCATTTCTAAGAAACGGTGTGCATGAAAGAATTGAAGAGTGATGAAAATCGAACGCTAATTCAGAAATCCTAATCAGTTACATTTGAAGTACATGCTAAAAAATCCGAGTCACGGTCAACATTTTTTTAAATTTCCGTGTGTAATGATGAGGCCCAATGAATTAGAATATAATTAATTTCTAAGAAACGGTGTGCAGGAAACAATAGAAGAGTGCTGAAAATCGAACCTTCATTCATAAAACCTAATCTGTTACGTTTGAAGTACATGCTAAAAAATCCGAGTCACGGTCAACATTTTTTTAAATTTTCGTGTGTAATGATCAGGCACAATGAATTAGAATAGAATTAATTTCTAAGAAACGGTGTGCATGAAACAATAGAAGAGTGCTTAAAATCGAACCCTAATTTATAAAAACTAATCTGTTACGTTTGAAGTACATGCTAAAAAATCGGATTCACGGTCAACATGTTTTGAAATTTTCGTGTTTAATGATTAGGCACAATGAATTAGAATAGCATTAATTTCTAAGAAACGATGTGCAGGAAACAATAGAAGAGTGCAGAAAATCGAACCCTAATTCATAAATATTAATCTGTGACGTTTGAAGTACATGCTAAAAAATTCGAGTCACGGTCAACATTTTTTTAAATTTCCGTGTGTAATGATCAGACACAATGAATTAGAATAGAATTAATTTCTAAGAAACGGTGTGCAGGAAACAATAGAGGAGTGCTGAAAATCGAACCCTAATTCATAAATCATAATCTGTGACGTTTGAAGTACATGCTAAAAAATCCGAGTCACGGTCAAGATTTTTTGAAATTTTCGTGTGTTGATAAGGCACAATGAATTAGAATAGAATTAGTTTCTTAGAAACGGTGTGCAGGAAACAATAGAAAAGTTCTTAAAATCGAACCATAATTCATAAAACCTAATCTGTTACGTTTGAAGTACATGCTAAAAAATCCGAGTCACGGTCAACATTTTTTTAAATTTCCGTGGGTAATGATCAGGTATAATGAATTAGAATATAAAATTAATTTCTAAGAAACGGTGTGCAGGAAACAATAGAAGAGTGCTTAAAATCAAACCCTAATTCATAAATCCTAATCTGTTACGTTTGAAGTACTTGCTAAAAAATCCGAGTCACGGTCAACATTTTTTGAAATTTCCGTGTGTAATGATCAGGCACAATGAATTAGAATAGAATTCATTTCTAAGAAACGGTGTGCAGGAAACAATAGAAGAGTGCTAAAAATCCAACCCTAATTCATAAATCCTAATCTGTTACGTTTGAAGTACATGCTAAAAAATGTGAGTCACGGTCAACATTTTTTTAAATTTCCGTGTGTAATGATCAGGCCCAATGAATTAGAATATAATTAATTTCTAAGAAACGGTGTGCAGGAAACAATAGAAGAGTGCTGAAAATCGAACCCTAATTCATAATTCCTAATCTGTGACGTTTGAAGTACATGCTAAAAAATCCGAGTCACGGTCAACATTTTTTGAAGTTTCCGTGTGTAATGATCAGGCACAATGAATTAGAATAGAATTAATTTCTAAGAAACGATGTGCATGAAACAATAGAAGAGTGCAGAAAATCAAACCCTAATTCATAAATCCTAATCGGTGACGTTCGAAGTACATGCTAAAAAATCCGAGTCACGGTCAACATTTTTTGAAATTTTCGTGTGTTGATCAGGCACAATGAATTAGAATAGAATTAGTTTCTCAGAAACGGTGTACAGGAAACAGTAGAAAAGTGCTTAAAATCGAACCTTAATTCATAAAACCTAATCTGTTACGTTTGAAGTACATGCTAAAAAATCCGAGTCACGGTCAACATTTTTTTAAATTTTCGTGTGTAATGATCAGGCACAATGAATTAGAATAGAATTAATTTCTAAGAAACAGTGTGCATGAAACAATAGAAGAGTGCTTAAAATCGAACCCTAATTTATAAAAACTAATCTGTTACGTTTGAAGTACATGCTAAAAAATCGGATTCACGGTCAACATGTTTTGAAATTTTCGTGTGTAATGATTAGGCACAATGAATTAGAATAGCATTAATTTCTAAGAAACGATGTGCAGGAAAAAATAGAAGAGTGCAGAAAATCGAACCCTAATTCATAAATACTAATCTGTGACGTTTGAAGTACATGCTAAAAAATTCGAGTCACGGTCAACATTTTTTTAATTTTCCGTGTGTAATGATCAGGCACAATGAATTAGAATAGAATTAATTTCTAAGAAACGGTGTGCAGGAAACAATAGAAGAGTGCTGAAAATCGAACCCTATTTCATAAATCATAATTTGTGACGTTTGAAGTACATGCTAAAAAATCCGAGTCACGGTCAAGATTTTTTGAAATTTTCGTTTGTTGATCAGGCACAATGATTTAGAATAAAATTAGTTTCTTAGAAACGGTGTGCAGGAAACAATAGAAAAGTTCTTAAAATCGAACCTTAATTCATAAAACCTAATCTGTTACGTTTGAAGTACATGCTAAAAAATCCGAGTCACGGTCAACATTTTTTGAAACTTTCGTGTGTAATGAGCAGGCACAATGAATTATAATAGAATTAATTTCTAAGAAACGGTGTGCATGAAACAATTGAAGAGTGATGTAAATCGAACGCTAATTCAGAAATCCTAATCAGTTACATTTGAAGTACATGCTAAAAAATCCGAGTCACGGTCAACATTTTTTTAAATTTCCGTGTGTAATGATCAGGCATAACGAATTAGAATAGAATTAGTTTCTAAGAAACGGTGTGCAGGAAACAGTAGAAAAGTGCTTAAAATCGAACCTTAATTCATAAAACCTAATCTGTTACGTTTGAAGTACATGCTAAAAAATCCGAGTCACGGTCAAGATTTTTTTAAATTTTCGTGTGTAATGATCAGGCACAATGAATTAGAATAGAATTAATTTCTAAGAAACGGTGTGCATGAAACAATAGAAGAGTGCTTAAAATCGAACCCTAATTCATAAAAACTAATCTGTTACGTTTGAAGTACATGCTAAAAAATCGGATTCACGGTCAACATGTTTTGAAATTTTCGTGTGTAATGATTTGGCACAATGAATTAGAATAGCATTAATTTCTAAGAAACGATGTTCAGGAAACAATAGAAGAGTGCAGAAAATCGAACCCTAAGTCATAAATACTAATCTTTGACGTTTGAAGTACATGCTAAAAAATCCGAGTCACGGTCAACATTTTTTTAATTTTCCGTGTGTAATGATCAGGCACAATGAATTAGAATAGAATTAATTTCTAAGAAACGGTGTGGAGGAAACAATAGAAGAGTGCTGAAAATCGAACCCTAATTCATAAATTATAATCTGTGACATTTGAAGTACATGCTAAAAAATCCGAGTCACGGTCAAGAT
Source organism: Cucurbita pepo subsp. pepo (assembly GCF_057944985.1). Classification (NCBI taxonomy): domain Eukaryota; kingdom Viridiplantae; phylum Streptophyta; class Magnoliopsida; order Cucurbitales; family Cucurbitaceae; genus Cucurbita; species Cucurbita pepo. The sequence goes on along the minus strand of NC_141816.1, from coordinate 3,928,684 downwards.
TTTTTGAAATTTTCGTTTGTTGATCAGGCACAATGATTTAGAATAAAATTAGTTTCTTAGAAACGGTGTGCAGGAAACAATAGAAAAGTTCTTAAAATCGAACCTTAATTCATAAAACCTAATCTGTTACGTTTGAAGTACATGCTAAAAAATCCGAGTCACGGTCAACATTTTTTGAAACTTTCGTGTGTAATGAGCAGGCACAATGAATTATAATAGAATTAATTGCTAAGAAACGGTGTGCATGAAACAATTGAAGAGTGATGAAAATCGAACGCTAATTCAGAAATCCTAATCAGTTACATTTGAAGTACATGCTAAAAAATCCGAGTCACGGTCAACATTTTTTGAAATTTGCGTGTGTAATGATCAGGCATAACGAATTAGAATAGAATTAATTTCTAAGAAACTGTGTGCAGGAAACAATAGAACAGTGCTGAAAATCGAACCCTAATTCATAAATCCTAATCTGTGACGTTTGAAGTACATGCTAAAAAATCCGAGTCACGGTCAATATTTTTTGAAATTTCCGTATGTAATGATCAGGCATAATGAATTATTATAGACTTAATTTCTAAGAAACTCTGTGCAGGAAACAATAGAACAGTGCTGAAAATCGAACCCTAATTCATAAATCCTAATCTGTAACGTTTGAAGTACATGCTAAAAAATCCGAGTCACGGTCAACATTTTTTGAAGTTTCCGTGTGTAATGAGCAGGCACAATGAATTAGAATAGAATTAATTTCTAAGAAACGGTGTGCATGAAACAATAGAAGAGTGCAGAAAATCGAACCCTAATTCATAAATCCTAATCTGTGACGCTTGAAGTACATGCTAAAAAATCCGAGTCACGGTCAACATTTTTTGAAATTTTCATGTGTAATTATCAGGCACAATGAATTAGAATAGAATTAATTTCTAAGAAACGGTGTGCATGAAACAATAGAAGAGTGCTGAAAATCGAACCCTAATTCATAAATCCTAATCTGTGACGTTTGAAGTACATGCTAAAAAATCCGAGTCACGGTCAACATTTTTTTAAATTTCCGTGGGTAATGATCAGGTATAATGAATTAGAATAGAATTAATTTCTAAGAAACGGTGTGCAGGAAACAATAGAAGAGTGAATAGAATCGAACCCTAATTCATAAATCCTAATCTGTTACGTTTGAAGTACATGCTAAAAAATCCGAGTCACGGTCAACATTTTTTAAAATTTCCGTTCGTAATGATCAGGCACAATGAATTAGAATAGAATTAATTTCTATGAAACGATGTGCAGGAAACAATAGAGGAGTGCTTAAAATCGAACCCTAATTCATAAATCATAATCTGTGACGTTTGAAGTACATGCTAAAAAATCCGAGTCACGGTCAACATTTCTTTAAATTTCCGTGTGTAATGATCAGGCACAATGAATTAGAATAGAATTCATTTCTAAGAAACGGTGTGCATGAAACAATTGAAGAGTGATGAAAATCGAACGCTAATTGAGAAATCCTAATCAGTTACATTTGAAGTACATGCTAAAAAATCCGAGTCACGGTCAACATCTTTTAAAATTTCCGTGTGTAATGATCAGGCATAATGAATTAGAGTAGAATTAATTTCTAAGAAACTGTGTGCAGGAAACAATAGAACAGTGCTGAAAATCGAACCCTTATTCATAAATTCTAATCTGTGACGTTTGAAGTACATGCTAAAAAATCCGAGTCACGGTCAACATTTTTTGAAGTTTCCGTGTGTAATGATCAGGCACAATGAATTAAAATAGAATTAATTTCTAAGAAACGGTGTTCATGAAACAATCGAAGAGTGCTGAAAATTGAACCCTAATTCATAAATCATAATCTGAGACATTTGAAGTACATGCTAAAAAATCCGAGTCACGGTCAACATTTTTTTAAATTTCCGTGTGTAAAGATCAGGCACAATGAATTAGCATAGAATTAATTTCTAAGAAACGGTGTGCATGAAACAATAGAAGAGTGCAGACAATCGAACCCTAATTCATAAATACTAATCTGTGACGATTGAAGTACATGCTAAAAAATTCGAGTCACGGTCAACATTTTTTTAAATTTCCGTGTGTAATGATCAGGCACAATGAATTAGAATAGAATTCATTTCTAAGAAACGGTGTGCATGAAACAATTGAAGAGTGATGAAAATCGAACCCTAATTCATAAATCCTAATCAGTTACATTTGAAGTACATGCTAAAAAATCCGAGTCACGGTCAACATTTTTTGAAATTTCCGTGTGTAATCATCACGCACAATGAATTAGAATAGAATTAATTTCTAAGAAACGGTGTGCATGAAAAAATAGAAGAGTGCTTAAAATCGAACCCTAATTCATAAAAACTAATCTGTTACGTTTGAAGTACATGCTAAAAAATCCGAATCACGGTCAACATTTTTTTAAATTTCCGTGTGTAATGATCAGGCACAATGAATTAGAATAGAATTCATTTCTAAGAAACGGTGTGCATGAAACAATTGAAGAGTGATGAAAATCGAACGCTAATTCAGAAATCCTAATCAGTTACATTTGAAGTACATGCTAAAAAATCCGAGTCACGGTCAACATTTTTTTAATTTTCCGTGTGTAATGATCAGGCACAATGAATTAGAATAGAATTAATTTCTAAGAAACGGTGTGCATGAAACAATGGAAGAGTGCAGAAAATCGAACCCTCATTCATAAATCCTAATCTGTGACGTTTGAAGTACATGCTAAAAAATCCGAGTCACGGTCAACATTTTTTTAAATTTCCGTGTGTAATGATCAGGCACAATGAATTAGAATAGAATTAATTTCTAAGAAACGGTGTGCATGAAACAATAGAAGAGTGCAGAAAATCGAACCCTAATTCATAAATCCTAATCTGTGACGTTTGAAGTACATGCTAAAAAATCCGAGTCACGGTCAACATTTTTTGAAATTTTCGTGTGTTAATCAGGCACAATGAATTAGAATAGAATTAGTTTTTAAGAAACGGTGTGCAGGAAACAATAGAAAAGTGCTTAAAATCGAACCCTAATTCATAAAAATTAATCTGTTACGTTTGAAGTACATGCTAAAAAATCCGATTCACGGTCAACATTTTTTGAAATTTTCGTGTGTAATGATTAGGCACAATGAATTAGAATAGAGTTAATTTCTAAGAAACGGTGTGCAGGAAACAATAGAAGAGTGCTTAAAATCGAACCCTAATTCATAAATCCTAATCTGTTACGTTTGAAGTACATGCTAAAAAATCCGAGTCATGGTCAAGATTTTTTTAAATTTCCGTGTGTAATGATCAGGCATAATGAATTAGAATAGAATTAATTTCTAAGAAACTGTGTGCAGGAAACAATAGAACAGTGCTGAAAATCGAACCCTAATTCATAAATCCTAATCTGTGACGTTTGAAGTACATGCTAAAAAATCCGAATCACGGTCAACATTTTTTGAAGTTTCCGTGTGTAATGATCAGGCACAATGAATTAGAATAGAATTAATTTCTAAGAAACTGTGTGCATGAAACAATAGAAGAGTGCAGAAAATCGAACCCTAATTCATAAATCCTAATCTGTGACGTTTGAAGTAGATGCTTAAAAATCCGAGTCACGGTCAACATTTTTTGAAATTTCGTGTGTTAATCAGGCACAATGAATTAGAATAGAATTAGTTTTTAAGAAACGGTGTGCAGGAAACAATAGAAAAGTGCTTAAAATCGAACCCTAATTCATAAAAATTAATCTGTTACGTTTGAAGTACATGCTAAAAAATCCGATTCACGGTCAACATTTCTTGAAATTTTCGTGTGTAATGATTAGGCACAATGAATTAGAATAGAGTTAATGTCTAAGAAACGGTGTGCAGGAAACAATAGAAGAGTGCTTAAAATCGAACCCTAATTCATAAAAACTAATCTGTTACCTTTGAAGTACATGCTAAAAAATCCGAGTCACGGTCAAGATTTTTTTAAATTTCCGTGTGTAATGATCACGCCCAATGAATTAGAATATAATTAATTTCTAAGAAACGGTGTGCATGAAACAATAGAAGAGTGCTGAAAATCGAACCTTAATTCCTAAATCCTAATCTGTTACGTTTGAAGTACATGCTAAAAAATCCGAGTCACGGTCAAGATTTTTTTTAAATTTCCGTGTGTAATGATCAGGCATAATGAATTAGAATAGAATTAATTTCTAAAAAACTGTGTGCAGGAAACAATAGAATAGTGCAGAAAATCGAACCCTAATTCATAAATCCTAATCTGTGACGTTTGAAGTACATGCTAAAAAATCCGAGTCACGGTCAACATTTTTTGAAATTTCCGTGTGTAATGATCAGGCACAATGAATTAGAATAGAATTAATTTCTATGAAACGATGTGCAGGAAACAATTGAAGAGTGCTGAAAATCGAACCCTAATTCATAAATCCTAATCTGTGACGTTTGAAGTACATGCTAAAAAATCCGAGTCACGGTCAACATTTGTTGAAATTTTCGTGTGTAATGATCAGGCACAATGAATTATATAAAATTAATTTCTAAGAAACGGTGTGGAGGAAACAATAGAAGAGTGCTGAAAATCGAACCCTAATTCATAAATTCTAATCTGTGACGTTTGAAGTACATGTTAAAAAATCCGAGTCACGGTCAATATTTTTTTAAATTACCGTGTGTAATGATCAGGCACAATGAATTAGAATAGAATTAAATTTCTATGAAACGATGTGCAGGAAACAATAGAAGAGTGCTTAAAATCGAACCCTAATTCATAAATCATAAACTGTGACGTTTGAAGTACATGCTAAAAAATCCGAGTCACGGTCAACATTTTTTTAAATTTCCGTGTGTAATGATCAGGCACAATGAATTAGAATAGAATTCATTTCTAAGAAACGGTGTGCATGAAACAATTGAAGAGTGATGAAAATCGAACGCTAATTCAGAAATCCTAATCAGTTACATTTGAAGTACATGCTAAAAAATCCGAGTCACGGTCAACATCTTTTAAAATTTCCGTGTGTAATGATCAGGCATAATGAATTAGAATAGAATTAATTTCTAAGAAACTGTGTGTAGGAAACAATAGAACAGTGCTGAAAATCGAACCCTTATTCATAAATCCTAATCTGTGACGTTTGAAGTACATGCTAAAAAATCCGAGTCACGGTCAACATTTTTTGAAGTTTCCGTGTGTAATGATCAGGCACAATGAATTAGAATAGAATTAATTTCTAAGAAACGGTGTTCATGAAACAATCGAAGAGTGCTGAAAATTGAACCGAAATTCATAAATCATAATCTGAGACGTTTGAAGTACATGCTAAAAAATCCGAGTCACGGTCAACATTTTTTTAAATTTCCGTGTGTAAAGATCAGGCACAATGAATTAGCATAGAATTAATTTCTAAGAAACGGTGTGCATGAAACAATAGAAGAGTGCAGACAATCGAACCCTAATTCATAAATACTAATCTGTGACGTTTGAAGTACATGCTAAAAAATCCGAGTCACGGTCAACAAATTTTTGAAATTTCCGTGTGTAATCATCAGGCACAATGAATTAGAATAGAATTAATTTCTAAGAAAGGGTTTCATGAAAAAATAGAAGAGTGCTTAAAATCGAACCCTAATTCATAAAAACTAATTTGTTACGTTTGAAATACATGCTAAAAAATCCGAGTCACGGTCAACATCTTTTAAAATTTCCGTGTGTAATGATCAGGCATAATGAATTAGAATAGAATTAATTTCTAAGAAACTGTGTGCAGGAAACAATAGAACAGTGCTGAAAATCGAACCCTTATTCATAAATCCTAATCTGTGACGTTTGAAGTACATGCTAAAAAATCCGAGTCACGGTCAACATTTTTTTAAATTTCCGTGTGTAATGATCAGGCACAATGAATTAGAATAGAATTCATTAATAAGAAACGGTGTGCATGAAACAATTGAAGAGTGATGAAAATCGAACGCTAATTCAGAAATCCTAATCAGTTACATTTGAAGTACATGCTAAAAAATCCGAGTCACGGTCAACATCTTTTAAAATTTCCGTGTGTAATGATCAGGCATAATGAATTAGAATAGAATTAATTTCTAAGAAACTGTGTGTAGGAAACAATAGAACAGTGCTGAAAATCGAACCCTTATTCATAAATCCTAATCTGTGACGTTTGAAGTACATGCTAAAAAATCCGAGTCACGGTCAACATTTTTTGAAGTTTCCGTGTGTAATGATCAGGCACAATGAATTAGAATAGAATTAATTTCTAAGAAACGGTGTTCATGAAACAATCGAAGAGTGCTGAAAATTGAACCGAAATTCATAAATCATAATCTGAGACGTTTGAAGTACATGCTAAAAAATCCGAGTCACGGTCAACATTTTTTTAAATTTCCGTGTGTAAAGATCAGGCACAATGAATTAGCATAGAATTAATTTCTAAGAAACGGTGTGCATGAAACAATAGAAGAGTGCAGACAATCGAACCCTAATTCATAAATACTAATCTGTGACGTTTGAAGTACATGCTAAAAAATCCGAGTCACGGTCAACAAATTTTTGAAATTTCCGTGTGTAATCATCAGGCACAATGAATTAGAATAGAATTAATTTCTAAGAAAGGGTTTCATGAAAAAATAGAAGAGTGCTTAAAATCGAACCCTAATTCATAAAAACTAATTTGTTACGTTTGAAATACATGCTAAAAAATCCGAGTCACGGTCAACATCTTTTAAAATTTCCGTGTGTAATGATCAGGCATAATGAATTAGAATAGAATTAATTTCTAAGAAACTGTGTGCAGGAAACAATAGAACAGTGCTGAAAATCGAACCCTTATTCATAAATCCTAATCTGTGACGTTTGAAGTACATGCTAAAAAATCCGAGTCACGGTCAACATTTTTTGAAGTTTCCGTGTGTAATGATCAGGCACAATGAATTAGAATAGAATTAATTTCTAAGAAACGGTGTTCATGAAACAATCGAAGAGTGCTGAAAGATGAACCCTAATTCATAAATCATAATCTGAGACGTTTGAAGTACATGCTAAAAAATCCGAGTCACGGTCAACATTTTTTTAAATTTCCGTGTGTAAAGATCAGGCACAATGAATTAGCATAGAATTAATTTCTAAGAAACGGTGTGCATGAAACAATAGAAGAGTGCAGACAATCGAACCCTAATTCATAAATACTAATCTGTGACGTTTGAAGTACATGCTAAAAAATCCGAGTCACGGTCAACATTTTTTGAAATTTCCGTGTGTAATCATCAGGCACAATGAATTAGAATAGAATTTATTTCTAAGAAAGGGTTTCATGAAAAAATAGAAGAGTGCTTAAAATCGAACCCTAATTCATAAAAACTAATCTGTTACGTTTGAAGTACATGCTAAAAAATCCGAGTCACGGTCAACATTTTTTTAAATTTCCGTGTGTAATGATCAGGCACAATGAATTAGAATAGAATTCATTTCTAAGAAACGGTGTGCATGAAACAATTGAAGAGTGATGAAAATCGAACGCTAATTCAGAAATCCTAATCAGTTACATTTGAAGTACATGCTAAAAAATCCGAGTCACGGTCAACATTTTTTGAAATTTCCGTGTGTAATGATCAGGCATAATGAATTAGAATAGAATTAATTTCTAAGAAACTGTGTGCAGGAAACAATAGAACAGTGCTGAGAATCGAACCCTAATTCATAAATCCTAATCTGTGACGTTTGAAATACATGCTAAAAAATCCAAGTCACGGTCAACATTTTTTGAAGTTTCCGTGTGTAATGATCAGGCACAATGAATTAGAATAGAATTAATTTCTAAGAAACTGTGTGCATGAAACAATAGAAGAGTGCAGAAAATCGAACCCTAATTCATAAATACTAATCTGTGACGTTTGAAGTACATGCTAAAAAATCCGAGTCACGGTCAACATTTTTTGAAATTTTCGTGTGTTAATCAGGCACAATGAATTAGAATAGAATTAGTTTTTAAGAAACGGTGTGCAGGAAACAATAGAAAAGTGCTTAAAATCGAACCCTAATTCATAAAAATTAATCTGTTACGTTTGAAGTACATGCTAAAAAATCCGATTCACGGTCAACATTTTTTGAAATTTTCGTGTGTAATGATTAGGCACAATGAATTAGAATAGAGTTAATTTCTAAGAAACGGTGTGCAGGAAACAATAGAAGAGTGCTTAAAATCGAACCCTAATTCATAAAAACTAATCTGTTACGTTTGAAGTACATGCTAAAAAATCCGAGTCACGGTCAACATTTTTTTAAATTTCCGTGTGTAATGATCAGGCACAATGAATTAGAATAGAATTCATTTCTAAGAAACGGTGTGCATGAAACAATTGAAGAGTGATGAAAATCGAACGCTAATTCAGAAATCCTAATCAGTTACATTTGAAGTACATGCTAAAAAATCCGAGTCACGGTCAACATCTTTTAAAATTTCCGTGTGTAATGATCAGGCATAATGAATTAGAATAGAATTAATTTCTAAGAAACTGTGTGCAGGAAACAATAGAACAGTGCTGAAAATCGAACCCTTATTCATAAATCCTAATCTGTGACGTTTGAAGTACATGCTAAAAAATCCGAGTCACGGTCAACATTTTTTGAAGTTTCCGTGTGTAATGATCAGGCACAATGAATTAGAATAGAATTAATTTCTAAGAAACGGTGTTCATGAAACAATCGAAGAGTGCTGAAAATTGAACCGAAATTCATAAATCATAATCTGAGACGTTTGAAGTACATGCTAAAAAATCCGAGTCACGGTCAACATTTTTTTAAATTTCCGTGTGTAAAGATCAGGCACAATGAATTAGCATAGAATTAATTTCTAAGAAACGGTGTGCATGAAACAATAGAAGAGTGCAGACAATCGAACCCTAATTCATAAATACTAATCTGTGACGTTTGAAGTACATGCTAAAAAATCCGAGTCACGGTCAACAAATTTTTGAAATTTCCGTGTGTAATCATCAGGCACAATGAATTAGAATAGAATTAATTTCTAAGAAAGGGTTTCATGAAAAAATAGAAGAGTGCTTAAAATCGAACCCTAATTCATAAAAACTAATCTGTGACGTTTGAAGTACATGCTAAAAAATCCAAGTCACGGTCAACATTTTTTGAAGTTTCCGTGTGTAATGATCAGGCACAATGAATTAGAATAGAATTAATTTCTAAGAAACTGTGTGCATGAAACAATAGAAGAGTGCAGAAAATCGAACCCTAATTCATAAATCCTAATCTGTGACGTTTGAAGTACATGCTAAAAAATCCGAGTCACGGTCAACATTTTTTGAAATTTTCGTGTGTTAATCAGGCACAATGAATTAGAATAGAATTAGTTTTTAAGAAACGGTGTGCAGGAAACAATAGAAAAGTGCTTAAAATCGAACCCTAATTCATAAAAATTAATCTGTTACGTTTGAAGTACATGCTAAAAAATCCGATTCACGGTCAACATTTTTTGAAATTTTCGTGTGTAATGATTAGGCACAATGAATTAGAATAGAGTTAATTTCTAAGAAACGGTGTGCAGGAAACAATAGAAGAGTGCTTAAAATCGAACCCTAATTCATAAAAACTAATCTGTTACGTTTGAAGTACATGCTAAAAAATCCGAGTCACGGTCAACATTTTTTTAAATTTCCGTGTGTAATGATCAGGCACAATGAATTAGAATAGAATTCATTTCTAAGAAACGGTGTGCATGAAACAATTGAAGAGTGATGAAAATCGAACGCTAATTCAGAAATCCTAATCAGTTACATTTGAAGTACATGCTAAAAAATCCGAGTCACGGTCAACATCTTTTAAAATTTCCGTGTGTAATGATCAGGCATAATGAATTAGAATAGAATTAATTTCTAAGAAACTGTGTGCAGGAAACAATAGAACAGTGCTGAAAATCGAACCCTTATTCATAAATCCTAATCTGTGACGTTTGAAGTACATGCTAAAAAATCCGAGTCACGGTCAACATTTTTTGAAGTTTCCGTGTGTAATGATCAGGCACAATGAATTAGAATAGAATTAATTTCTAAGAAACGGTGTTCATGAAACAATCGAAGAGTGCTGAAAATTGAACCGAAATTCATAAATCATAATCTGAGACGTTTGAAGTACATGCTAAAAAATCCGAGTCACGGTCAACATTTTTTTAAATTTCCGTGTGTAAAGATCAGGCACAATGAATTAGCATAGAATTAATTTCTAAGAAACGGTGTGCATGAAACAATAGAAGAGTGCAGACAATCGAACCCTAATTCATAAATACTAATCTGTGACGTTTGAAGTACATGCTAAAAAATCCGAGTCACGGTCAACAAATTTTTGAAATTTCCGTGTGTAATCATCAGGCACAATGAATTAGAATAGAATTAATTTCTAAGAAAGGGTTTCATGAAAAAATAGAAGAGTGCTTAAAATCGAACCCTAATTCATAAAAACTAATTTGTTACGTTTGAAGTACATGCTAAAAAATCCGAGTCACGGTCAACATCTTTTAAAATTTCCGTGTGTAATGATCAGGCATAATGAATTAGAATAGAATTAATTTCTAAGAAACTGTGTGCAGGAAACAATAGAACAGTGCTGAAAATCGAACCCTTATTCATAAATCCTAATCTGTGACGTTTGAAGTACATGCTAAAAAATCCGAGTCACGGTCAACATTTTTTGAAGTTTCCGTGTGTAATGATCAGGCACAATGAATTAGAATAGAATTAATTTCTAAGAAACGGTGTTCATGAAACAATCGAAGAGTGCTGAAAGATGAACCCTAATTCATAAATCATAATCTGAGACGTTTGAAGTACATGCTAAAAAATCCGAGTCACGGTCAACATTTTTTTAAATTTCCGTGTGTAAAGATCAGGCCCAATGAATTAGCATAGAATTAATTTCTAAGAAACGGTGTGCATGAAACAATAGAAGAGTGCAGACAATCGAACCCTAATTCATAAATACTAATCTGTGACGTTTGAAGTACATGCTAAAAAATCCGAGTCACGGTCAACAAATTTTTGAAATTTCCGTGTGTAATCATCAGGCACAATGAATTAGAATAGAATTAATTTCTAAGAAAGGGTTTCATGAAAAAATAGAAGAGTGCTTAAAATCGAACCCTAATTCATAAAAACTAATTTGTTACGTTTGAAGTACATGCTAAAAAATCCGAGTCACGGTCAACATCTTTTAAAATTTCCGTGTGTAATGATCAGGCATAATGAATTAGAATAGAATTAATTTCTAAGAAACTGTGTGCAGGAAACAATAGAACAGTGCTGAAAATCGAACCCTTATTCATAAATCCTAATCTGTGACGTTTGAAGTACATGCTAAAAAATCCGAGTCACGGTCAACATTTTTTGAAGTTTCCGTGTGTAATGATCAGGCACAATGAATTAGAATAGAATTAATTTCTAAGAAACGATGTTCATGAAACAATCGAAGAGTGCTGAAAATTGAACCGAAATTCATAAATCATAATCTGAGACGTTTGAAGTACATGCTAAAAAATCCGAGTCACGGTCAACATTTTTTTAAATTTCCGTGTGTAAAGATCAGGCACAATGAATTAGCATAGAATTAATTTCTAAGAAACGGTGTGCATGAAACAATAGAAGAGTGCAGACAATCGAACCCTAATTCATAAATACTAATCTGTGACGTTTGAAGTACATGCTAAAAAATCTGAGTCACGGTCAACAAATTTTTGAAATTTCCGTGTGTAATCATCAGGCACAATGAATTAGAATAGAATTAATTTCTAAGAAAGGGTTTCATGAAAAAATAGAAGAGTGCTTAAAATCGAACCCTAATTCATAAAAACTAATTTGTTACGTTTGAAGTACATGCTAAAAAATCCGAGTCACGGTCAACATCTTTTAAAATTTCCGTGTGTAATGATCAGGCATAATGAATTAGAATAGAATTAATTTCTAAGAAACTGTGTGCAGGAAACAATAGAACAGTGCTGAAAATCGAACCCTTATTCATAAATCCTAATCTGTGACGTTTGAAGTACATGCTAAAAAATCCGAGTCACGGTCAACATTTTTTGAAGTTTCCGTGTGTAATGATCAGGCACAATGAATTAGAATAGAATTAATTTCTAAGAAACGGTGTTCATGAAACAATCGAAGAGTGCTGAGAATCGAACCCTAATTCATAAATCCTAATCTGTGACGTTTGAAATACATGCTAAAAAATCCAAGTCACGGTCAACATTTTTTGAAGTTTCCGTGTGTAATGATCAGGCACAATGAATTAGAATAGAATTAATTTCTAAGAAACTGTGTGCATGAAACAATAGAAGAGTGCAGAAAATCGAACCCTAATTCATAAATCCTAATCTGTGACGTTTGAAGTACATGCTAAAAAATCCGAGTCATGGTCAACATTTTTTGAAATTTTCGTGTGTTAATCAGGCACAATGAATTAGAATAGAATTAGTTTTTAAGAAACGGTGTGCAGGAAACAATAGAAAAGTGCTTAAAATCGAACCCTAATTCATAAAAATTAATCTGTTACGTTTGAAGTACATGCTAAAAAATCCGATTCAAGGTCAACATTTTTTGAAATTTTCGTGTGTAATGATTAGGCACAATGAATTAGAATAGAGTTAATTTCTAAGAAACGGTGTGCAGGAAACAATAGAAGAGTGCTTAAAATCGAACCCTAATTCATAAAAACTAATCTGTTACGTTTGAAGTACATGCTAAAAAATCCGAGTCACGGTCAAGATTTTTTTAAATTTCCGTGTGTAATGATCACGCCCAATGAATTAGAATATAATTAATTTCTAAGAAACAGTGTGCATGAAACAATAGAAGAGTGCTGAAAATCGAACCTTAATTCATAAAACCTAATCTGTTACGTTTGAAGTACATGCTAAAAAATCCGAGTCACGGTCAACATTTTTTTAAATTTACGTGTGTAATGATCAGGCACAATGAATTAGAATAGAATTAATTTCTAAGAAACGGTGTGCATGAAAAAATAGAAGAGTGCTTAAAATCGAACCCTAATTCATAAAAACTAATCTGTTACGTTTGAAGTACATGCAAAAAAATCCGATTCACGGTCAACATTTTTTGAAATTTTCGTGTGTAATGATTAGGCACAATGAATTAGAATAGAATTAATTTCTAAGAAACGGTGTGCAGGAAACAATAGAAGAGTGCTTAAAATCGAACCCTAATTCATAAATCCTAATCTGTTACGTTTGAAGTACATGCTAAAAAATCCGAGTCACGGTCAAGATTTTTTTAAATTTCCGTGTGTAATGATCACGCCCAATGAATTAGAATATAATTAATTTCTAAGAAACAGTGTGCATGAAACAATAGAAGAGTGCTGAAAATCGAACCTTAATTCATAAAACCTAATCTGTTACGTTTGAAGTACATGCTAAAAAATCCGAGTCACGGTCAACATTTTTTTAAATTTACGTGTGTAATGATCAGGCACAATGAATTAGAATAGAATTAATTTCTAAGAAACGGTGTGCATGAAAAAATAGAAGAGTGCTTAAAATCGAACCCTAATTCATAAAAACTAATCTGTTACGTTTGAAGTACATGCAAAAAAATCCGATTCACGGTCAACATTTTTTGAAATTTTCGTGTGTAATGATTAGGCACAATGAATTAGAATAGAATTAATTTCTAAGAAACGGTGTGCAGGAAACAATAGAAGAGTGCTTAAAATCGAACCCTAATTCATAAATCCTAATCTGTTACGTTTGAAGTACATGCTAAAAAATCCGAGTCACGGTCAAGATTTTTTTAAATTTCCGTGTGTAATGATCAGGCATAATGAATTAGAATAGAATTAATTTCTAAAAAACTGTGTGCAGGAAACAATAGAATAGTGCTGAAATCGAACCCTAATTCATAAATCCTAATCTGTGACGTTTGAAGTACATGCTAAAAAATCCGAGTCACGGTCAACATTTTTTGAAGTTTCCGTGTGTAATGATCAGGCACAATGAATTAGAATAGAATTAATTTCTAAGAAACGGTGTTCATGAAACAATCGAAGAGTGCTGAAAATTGAACCCTAATTCATAAATCATAATCTGAGACGTTTGAAGTACATGCTAAAAAATCCGAGTCACGGTCAACATTTTTTTAAATTTCCGTGTGTAAAGATCATGCACAATGAATTAGCATAGAATTAATTTGTAAGAAACGGTGTGCATGAAACAATAGAAGAGTGCAGACAATCGAACCCTAATTCATAAATACTAATCTGTGACGTTTGAAGTACATGCTAAAAAATCCGAGTCACGGTCAACAAATTTTTGAAATTTCCGTGTGTAATCATCAGGCACAATGAATTAGAATAGAATTAATTTCTAAGAAAGGGTTTCATGAAAAAATAGAAGAGTGCTTAAAATCGAACCCTAATTCATAAAAACTAATTTGTTACGTTTGAAGTACATGCTAAAAAATCCGAGTCACGGTCAACATCTTTTAAAATTTCCGTGTGTAATGATCAGGCATAATGAATTAGAATAGAATTAATTTCTAAGAAACTGTGTGCAGGAAACAATAGAACAGTGCTGAAAATCGAACCCTTATTCATAAATCCTAATCTGTGACGTTTGAAGTACATGCTAAAAAATCCGAGTCACGGTCAACATTTTTTGAAGTTTCCGTGTGTAATGATCAGGCACAATGAATTAGAATAGAATTAATTTCTAAGAAACGGTGTTCATGAAACAATCGAAGAGTGCTGAAAGATGAACCCTAATTCATAAATCATAATCTGAGACGTTTGAAGTACATGCTAAAAAATCCGAGTCACGGTCAACATTTTTTTAAATTTCCGTGTGTAAAGATCAGGCACAATGAATTAGCATAGAATTAATTTCTAAGAAACGGTGTGCATGAAACAATAGAAGAGTGCAGACAATCGAACCCTAATTCATAAATACTAATCTGTGACGTTTGAAGTACATGCTAAAAAATCCGAGTCACGGTCAACATTTTTTGAAATTTCCGTGTGTAATCATCAGGCACAATGAATTAGAATAGAATTAATTTCTAAGAAAGGGTTTCATGAAAAAATAGAAGAGTGCTTAAAATCGAACCCTAATTCATAAAAACTAATCTGTTACGTTTGAAGTACATGCTAAAAAATCCGAGTCACGGTCAACATTTTTTTAAATTTCCGTGTGTAATGATCAGGCACAATGAATTAGAATAGAATTCATTTCTAAGAAACGGTGTGCATGAAACAATTGAAGAGTGATGAAAATCGAACGCTAATTCAGAAATCCTAATCAGTTACATTTGAAGTACATGCTAAAAAATCCGAGTCACGGTCAACATTTTTTGAAATTTCCGTGTGTAATGATCAGGCATAATGAATTAGAATAGAATTAATTTCTAAGAAACTGTGTGCAGGAAACAATAGAACAGTGCTGAGAATCGAACCCTAATTCATAAATCCTAATCTGTGACGTTTGAAATACATGCTAAAAAATCCAAGTCACGGTCAACATTTTTTGAAGTTTCCGTGTGTAATGATCAGGCACAATGAATTAGAATAGAATTAATTTCTAAGAAACTGTGTGCATGAAACAATAGAAGAGTGCAGAAAATCGAACCCTAATTCATAAATACTAATCTGTGACGTTTGAAGTACATGCTAAAAAATCCGAGTCACGGTCAACATTTTTTGAAATTTCCGTGTGTAATCATCAGGCACAATGAATTAGAATAGAATTAATTTCTAAGAAAGGGTTTCATGAAAAAATAGAAGAGTGCTTAAAATCGAACCCTAATTCATAAAAACTAATCTGTTACGTTTGAAGTACATGCTAAAAAATCCGAGTCACGGTCAACATTTTTTTAAATTTCCGTGTGTAATGATCAGGCACAATGAATTAGAATAGAATTCATTTCTAAGAAACGGTGTGCATGAAACAATTGAAGAGTGATGAAAATCGAACGCTAATTCAGAAATCCTAATCAGTTACATTTGAAGTACATGCTAAAAAATCCGAGTCACGGTCAACATTTTTTGAAATTTCCGTGTGTAATGATCAGGCATAATGAATTAGAATAGAATTAATTTCTAAGGAACTGTGTGCAGGAAACAATAGAACAGTGCTGAAAATCGAACCCTAATTCATAAATCCTAATCTGTGACGTTTGAAGTACATGCTAAAAAATCCAAGTCACGGTCAACATTTTTTGAAGTTTCCGTGTGTAATGATCAGGCACAATGAATTAGAATAGAATTAATTTCTAAGAAACGGTGTTCATGAAACAATCGAAGAGTGCTGAAAATTGAACCCTAATTCATAAATCATAATCTGAGACGTTTGAAATACATGCTAAAAAATCCGAGTCACGGTCAACATTTTTTTAAATTTCCGTGTGTAAAGATCAGGCACAATGAATTAGCATAGAATTAATTTCTAAGAAACGGTGTGCATGAAACAATAGAAGAGTGCAGACAATCGAACCCTAATTCATAAATACTAATCTGTGACGATTGAAGTACATGCTAAAAAATTCGAGTCACGGTCAACATTTTTTTAAATTTCCGTGTGTAATGATCAGGCACAATGAATTAGAATAGAATTCATTTCTAAGAAACGGTGTGCATGAAACAATTGAAGAGTGATGAAAATCGAACCCTAATTCATAAATCCTAATCAGTTACATTTGAAGTACATGCTAAAAAATCCGAGTCACGGTCAACATTTTTTGAAATTTCCGTGTGTAATCATCACGCACAATGAATTAGAATAGAATTAATTTCTAAGAAACGGTGTGCATGAAAAAATAGAAGAGTGCTTAAAATCGAACCCTAATTCATAAAAACTAATCTGTTACGTTTGAAGTACATGCTAAAAAATCCGAATCACGGTCAACATTTTTTTAAATTTCCGTGTGTAATGATCAGGCACAATGAATTAGAATAGAATTCATTTCTAAGAAACGGTGTGCATGAAACAATTGAAGAGTGATGAAAATCGAACGCTAATTCAGAAATCCTAATCAGTTACATTTGAAGTACATGCTAAAAAATCCGAGTCACGGTCAACATTTTTTGAAATTTCAGTGTGTAATGATCAGGCATAATGAATTAGAATAGAATTAATTTCTAAGAAACTGTGTGCAGGAAACAATAGAACAGTGCTGAAAATCGAACCCTAATTCATAAATCCTAATCTGTGACATTTGAAGTACATGCTAAAAAATCCGAGTCACGGTCAACATTTTTTTAATTTTCCGTGTGTAATGATCAGGCACAATGAATTAGAATAGAATTAATTTCTAAGAAACGGTGTGCAGGAAACAATAGAAGAGTGCTGAAAATCGAACCCTAATTCATAAATCCTAATCTGTGACGTTTGAAGTACATGCTAAAAAATCCGAGTCACGGTCAACATTTTTTGAAATTTTCGTGTGTTAATCAGGCACAATGAATTAGAATAGAATTAGTTTTTAAGAAACGGTGTACAGGAAACAATAGAAAAGTGCTTAAAATCGAACCCTAATTCATAAAAATTAATCTGTTACGTTTGAAGTACATGCTAAAAAATCCGATTCACGGTCAACATTTTTTGAAATTTTCGTGTGTAATGATTAGGCACAATGAATTAGAATAGAGTTAATTTCTAAGAAACGGTGTGCAGGAAACAATAGAAGAGTGCTTAAAATCGAACCCTAATTCATAAATCCTAACCTGTTACGTTTGAAGTACATGCTAAAAAATCCGAGTCATGGTCAAGATTTTTTTAAATTTCCGTGTGTAATGATCAGGCATAATGAATTAGAATAGAATTAATTTCTAAGAAACTGTGTGCAGGAAACAATAGAACAGTGCTGAAAATCGAACCCTAATTCATAAATCCTAATCTGTGACGTTTGAAGTACATGCTAAAAAATCCGAATCACGGTCAACATTTTTTGAAGTTTCCGTGTGTAATGATCAGGCACAATGAATTAGAATAGAATTAATTTCTAAGAAACTGTGTGCATGAAACAATAGAAGAGTGCAGAAAATCGAACCCTAATTCATAAATCCTAATCTGTGACGTTTGAAGTACATGCTAAAAAATCCGAGTCACGGTCAACATTTTTTGAAATTTCGTGTGTTAATCAGGCACAATGAATTAGAATAGAATTAGTTTTTAAGAAACGGTGTGCAGGAAACAATAGAAAAGTGCTTAAAATCGAACCCTAATTCATAAAAATTAATCTGTTACGTTTGAAGTACATGCTAAAAAATCCGATTCACGGTCAACATTTCTTGAAATTTTCGTGTGTAATGATTAGGCACAATGAATTAGAATAGAGTTAATTTCTAAGAAACGGTGTGCAGGAAACAATAGAAGAGTGCTTAAAATCGAACCCTAATTCATAAAAACTAATCTGTTACGTTTGAAGTACATGCTAAAAAATCCGAGTCACGGTCAAGATTTTTTTAAATTTCCGTGTGTAATGATCACGCCCAATGAATTAGAATATAATTAATTTCTAAGAAACGGTGTGCATGAAACAATAGAAGAGTGCTGAAAATCGAACCTTAATTCCTAAATCCTAATCTGTTACGTTTGAAGTACATGCTAAAAAATCCGAGTCACGGTCAAGATTTTTTTTAAATTTCCGTGTGTAATGATCAGGCATAATGAATTAGAATAGAATTAATTTCTAAAAAACTGTGTGCAGGAAACAATAGAATAGTGCTGAAAATCGAACCCTAATTCATAAATCCTAATCTGTGACGTTTGAAGTACATGCTAAAAAATCCGAGTCACGGTCAACATTTTTTGAAATTTCCGTGTGTAATGATCAGGCACAATGAATTAGAATAGAATTAATTTCTATGAAACGATGTGCAGGAAACAATTGAAGAGTGCTGAAAATCGAACCCTAATTCATAAATCCTAATCTGTGATGTTTGAAGTACATGCTAAAAAATCCGAGTCACGGTCAACATTTGTTGAAATTTTCGTGTGTAATGATCAGGCACAATGAATTATATAAAATTAATTTCTAAGAAACGGTGTGGAGGAAACAATAGAAGAGTGCTGAAAATCGAACCCTAATTCATAAATTCTAATCTGTGACGTTTGAAGTACATGTTAAAAAATCCGAGTCACGGTCAATATTTTTTTAAATTACCGTGTGTAATGATCAGGCACAATGAATTAGAATAGAATTAAATTTCTATGAAACGATGTGCAGGAAACAATAGAAGAGTGCTTAAAATCGAACCCTAATTCATAAATCATAAACTGTGACGTTTGAAGTACATGCTAAAAAATCCGAGTCACGGTCAACATTTTTTTAAATTTCCGTGTGTAATGATCAGGCACAATGAATTAGAATAGAATTCATTTCTAAGAAACGGTGTGCATGAAACAATTGAAGAGTGATGAAAATCGAACGCTAATTCAGAAATCCTAATCAGTTACATTTGAAGTACATGCTAAAAAATCCGAGTCACGGTCAACATTTTTTGAAATTTCCGTGAGTAATGATCAGGCATAATGAATTAGAATAGAATTAATTTCTAAGAAACTGTGTGCAGGAAACAATAGAACAATGCTGAGAATCGAACCCTAATTCATAAATCCTAATCTGTGACGTTTGAAGTACATGCTAAAAAATCCAAGTCACGGTCAACATTTTTTGAAGTTTCCGTGTGTAATGATCAGGCACAATGAATTAGAATAGAATTAATTTCTAAGAAACTGTGTGCATGAAACAATCGAAGAGTGCTGAAAATTGAACCCTAATTCATAAATCATAATCTGAGACGTTTGAAATACATGCTAAAAAATCCGAGTCACGGTCAACATTTTTTTAAATTTCCGTGTGTAAAGATCAGGCACAATGAATTAGCATAGAATTAATTTCTAAGAAACGGTGTGCATGAAACAATAGAAGAGTGCAGACAATCGAACCCTAATTCATAAATACTAATCTGTGACGATTGAAGTACATGCTAAAAAATTCGAGTCACGGTCAACATTTTTTTAAATTTCCGTGTGTAATGATCAGGCACAATGAATTAGAATAGAATTCATTTCTAAGAAACGGTGTGCATGAAACAATTGAAGAGTGATGAAAATCGAACCCTAATTCATAAATCCTAATCAGTTACATTTGAAGTACATGCTAAAAAATCCGAGTCACGGTCAACATTTTTTGAAATTTCCGTGTGTAATCATCACGCACAATGAATTAGAATAGAATTAATTTCTAAGAAACGGTGTGCATGAAAAAATAGAAGAGTGCTTAAAATCGAACCCTAATTCATAAAAACTAATCTGTTACGTTTGAAGTACATGCTAAAAAATCCGAATCACGGTCAACATTTTTTTAAATTTCCGTGTGTAATGATCAGGCACAATGAATTAGAATAGAATTCATTTCTAAGAAACGGTGTGCATGAAACAATTGAAGAGTGATGAAAATCGAACGCTAATTCAGAAATCCTAATCAGTTACATTTGAAGTACATGCTAAAAAATCCGAGTCACGGTCAACATTTTTTGAAATTTCAGTGTGTAATGATCAGGCATAATGAATTAGAATAGAATTAATTTCTAAGAAACTGTGTGCAGGAAACAATAGAACAGTGCTGAAAATCGAACCCTAATTCATAAATCCTAATCTGTGACATTTGAAGTACATGCTAAAAAATCCGAGTCACGGTCAACATTTTTTTAATTTTCCGTGTGTAATGATCAGGCACAATGAATTAGAATAGAATTAATTTCTAAGAAACGGTGTGCAAGAAACAATAGAAGAGTGCTGAAAATCGAACCCTAATTCATAAATCCTAATCTGTGACGTTTGAAGTACATGCTAAAAAATCCGAGTCACGGTCAACATTTTTTGAAATTTTCGTGTGTTAATCAGGCACAATGAATTAGAATAGAATTAGTTTTTAAGAAACGGTGTACAGGAAACAATAGAAAAGTGCTTAAAATCGAACCCTAATTCATAAAAATTAATCTGTTACGTTTGAAGTACATGCTAAAAAATCCGATTCACGGTCAACATTTTTTGAAATTTTCGTGTGTAATGATTAGACACAATGAATTAGAATAGAGTTAATTTCTAAGAAACGGTGTGCAGGAAACAATAGAAGAGTGCTTAAAATCGAACCCTAATTCATAAATCCTAACCTGTTACGTTTGAAGTACATGCTAAAAAATCCGAGTCATGGTCAAGATTTTTTTAAATTTCCGTGTGTAATGATCAGGCATAATGAATTAGAATAGAATTAATTTCTAAGAAACTGTGTGCAGGAAACAATAGAACAGTGCTGAAAATCGAACCCTAATTCATAAATCCTAATCTGTGACGTTTGAAGTACATGCTAAAAAATCCGAATCACGGTCAACATTTTTTGAAGTTTCCGTGTGTAATGATCAGGCACAATGAATTAGAATAGAATTAATTTCTAAGAAACTGTGTGCATGAAACAATAGAAGAGTGTAGAAAATCGAACCCTAATTCATAAATCCTAATCTGTGACGTTTGAAGTACATGCTAAAAAATCCGAGTCACGGTCAACATTTTTTGAAATTTCGTGTGTTAATCAGGCACAATGAATTAGAATAGAATTAGTTTTTAAGAAACGGTGTGCAGGAAACAATAGAAAAGTGCTTAAAATCGAACCCTAATTCATAAAAATTAATCTGTTACGTTTGAAGTACATGCTAAAAAATCCGATTCACGGTCAACATTTCTTGAAATTTTCGTGTGTAATGATTAGGCACAATGAATTAGAATAGAGTTAATTTCTAAGAAACGGTGTGCAGGAAACAATAGAAGAGTGCTTAAAATCGAACCCTAATTCATAAAAACTAATCTGTTACGTTTGAAGTACATGCTAAAAAATCCGAGTCACGGTCAAGATTTTTTTAAATTTCCATGTGTAATGATCACGCCCAATGAATTAGAATATAATTAATTTCTAAGAAACGGTGTGCATGAAACAATAGAAGAGTGCTGAAAATCGAACCTTAATTCCTAAATCCTAATCTGTTACGTTTGAAGTACATGCTAAAAAATCCGAGTCACGGTCAAGATTTTTTTTAAATTTCCGTGTGTAATGATCAGGCATAATGAATTAGAATAGAATTAATTTCTAAAAAACTGTGTGCAGGAAACAATAGAATAGTGCTGAAAATCGAACCCTAATTCATAAATCCTAATCTGTGACGTTTGAAGTACATGCTAAAAAATCCGAGTCACGGTCAACATTTTTTGAAATTTCCGTGTGTAATGATCAGGCACAATGAATTAGAATAGAATTAATTTCTATGAAACGATGTGCAGGAAACAATTGAAGAGTGCTGAAAATCGAACCCTAATTCATAAATCCTAATCTGTGATGTTTGAAGTACATGCTAAAAAATCCGAGTCACGGTCAACATTTGTTGAAATTTTCGTGTGTAATGATCAGGCACAATGAATTATATAAAATTAATTTCTAAGAAACGGTGTGGAGGAAACAATAGAAGAGTGCTGAAAATCGAACCCTAATTCATAAATTCTAATCTGTGACGTTTGAAGTACATGTTAAAAAATCCGAGTCACGGTCAATATTTTTTTAAATTACCGTGTGTAATGATCAGGCACAATGAATTAGAATAGAATTAAATTTCTATGAAACGATGTGCAGGAAACAATAGAAGAGTGCTTAAAATCGAACCCTAATTCATAAATCATAAACTGTGACGTTTGAAGTACATGCTAAAAAATCCGAGTCACGGTCAACATTTTTTTAAATTTCCGTGTGTAATGATCAGGCACAATGAATTAGAATAGAATTCATTTCTAAGAAACGGTGTGCATGAAACAATTGAAGAGTGATGAAAATCGAACGCTAATTCAGAAATCCTAATCAGTTACATTTGAAGTACATGCTAAAAAATCCGAGTCACGGTCAACATCTTTTGAAATTTCCGTGTGTAATGATCAGGCATAATGAATTAGAATAGAATTAATTTCTAAGAAACTGTGTGCAGGAAACAATAGAACAGTGCTGAAAATCGAACCCTTATTCATAAATCCTAATCTGTGACGTTTGAAGTACATGCTAAAAAATCCGAGTCACGGTCAACATTTTTTGAAGTTTCCGTGTGTAATGATCAGGCACAATGAATTAGAATAGAATTAATTTCTAAGAAACGGTGTTCATGAAACAATCGAAGAGTGCTGAAAATTGAACCCTAATTCATAAATCATAATCTGAGACGTTTGAAGTACATGCTAAAAAATCCGAGTCACGGTCAACATTTTTTTAAATTTCCGTGTGTAAAGATCAGGCACAATGAATTAGCATAGAATTAATTTGTAAGAAACGGTGTGCATGAAACAATAAAAGAGTGCAGACAATCGAACCCTAATTCATAAATACTAATCTGTGACGTTTGAAGTACATGCTAAAAAATCCGAGTCACGGTCAACAAATTTTTGAAATTTCCGTGTGTAATCATCAGGCACAATGAATTAGAATAGAATTAATTTCTAAGAAAGGGTTTCATGAAAAAATAGAAGAGTGCTTAAAATCGAACCCTAATTCATAAAAACTAATTTGTTACGTTTGAAGTACATGCTAAAAAATCCGAGTCACGGTCAACATGTTTTAAAATTTCCGTGTGTAATGATCAGGCATAATGAATTAGAATAGAATTAATTTCTAAGAAACTGTGTGCAGGAAACAATAGAACAGTGCTGAAAATCGAACCCTTATTCATAAATCCTAATCTGTGACGTTTGAAGTACATGCTAAAAAATCCGAGTCACGGTCAACATTTTTTGAAGTTTCCGTGTGTAATGATCAGGCACAATGAATTAGAATAGAATTAATTTCTAAGAAACGGTGTTCATGAAACAATCGAAGAGTGCTGAAAATTGAACCCTAATTCATAAATCATAATCTGAGACGTTTGAAGTACATGCTAAAAAATCCGAGTCACGGTCAACATTTTTTTAAATTTCCGTGTGTAAAGATCAGGCACAATGAATTAGCATAGAATTAATTTCTAAGAAACGGTGTGCATGAAACAATAGAAGAGTGCAGACAATCGAACCCTAATTCATAAATACTAATCTGTGACGTTTGAAGTACATGCTAAAAAATCCGAGTCACGGTCAACATTTTTTGAAATTTCCGTTTGTAATCATCAGGCACAATGAATTAGAATAGAATTAATTTCTAAGAAAGGGTTTCATGAAAAAATAGAAGAGTGCTTAAAATCGAACCCTAATTCATAAAAACTAATCTGTTACGTTTGAAGTACATGCAAAAAAATCCGATTCACGGTCAACATTTTTTGAAATTTTCGTGTGTAATGATTAGGCACAATGAATTAGAATATAATTAATTTCTAAGAAACGGTGTGCAGGAAACAATAGAAGAGTGCTTAAAATCGAACCCTAATTCATAAATCCTAATCTGTTACGTTTGAAGTACATGCTAAAAAATCCGAGTCACGGTCAAGATTTTTTTAAATTTCCGTGTGTAATGAGCAGGCATAATGAATTAGAATAGAATTAATTTCTAAAAAACTGTGTGCAGGAAACAATAGAATAGTGCTGAAATCGAACCCTAATTCATAAATCCTAATCTGTGACGTTTGAAGTACATGCTAAAAAATCCGAGTCACGGTCAACAAATTTTTGAAATTTCCGTGTGTAATCATCAGGCACAATGAATTAGAATAGAATTAATTTCTAAGAAAGGGTTTCATGAAAAAATAGAAGAGTGCTTAAAATCGAACCCTAATTCATAAAAACTAATTTGTTACGTTTGAAGTACATGCTAAAAAATCCGAGTCACGGTCAACATGTTTTAAAATTTCCGTGTGTAATGATCAGGCATAATGAATTAGAATAGAATTAATTTCTAAGAAACTGTGTGCAGGAAACAATAGAACAGTGCTGAAAATCGAACCCTTATTCATAAATCCTAATCTGTGACGTTTGAAGTACATGCTAAAAAATCCGAGTCACGGTCAACATTTTTTGAAGTTTCCGTGTGTAATGATCAGGCACAATGAATTAGAATAGAATTAATTTCTAAGAAACGGTGTTCATGAAACAATCGAAGAGTGCTGAAAATTGAACCCTAATTCATAAATCATAATCTGAGACGTTTGAAGTACATGCTAAAAAATCCGAGTCACGGTCAACATTTTTTGAAATTTCCGTGTGTAAAGATCAGGCACAATGAATTAGCATAGAATTAATTTCTAAGAAACGGTGTGCATGAAACAATAGAAGAGTGCAGACAATCGAACCCTAATTCATAAATACTAATCTGTGACGTTTGAAGTACATGCTAAAAAATCCGAGTCACGGTCAACATTTTTTGAAATTTCCGTGTGTAATCATCAGGCACAATGAATTAGAATAGAATTAATTTCTAAGAAAGGGTTTCATGAAAAAATAGAAGAGTGCTTAAAATCGAACCCTAATTCATAAAAACTAATCTGTTACGTTTGAAGTACATGCTAAAAAATCCGAGTCACGGTCAACATTTTTTTAAATTTCCGTGTGTAATGATCAGGCACAATGAATTAGAATAGAATTCATTTCTAAGAAACGGTGTGCATGAAACAATTGAAGAGTGATGAAAATCGAACGCTAATTCAGAAATCCTAATCAGTTACATTTGAAGTACATGCTAAAAAATCCGAGTCACGGTCAACATTTTTTGAAGTTTCCGTGTGTAATGATCAGGCACAATGAATTAGAATAGAATTAATTTCTAAGAAACTGTGTGCATGAAACAATAGAAGAGTGCAGAAAATCGAACCCTAATTCATAAATCCTAATCTGTGACGTTTGAAGTACATGCTAAAAAATCCGAGTCACGGTCAACATTTGTTTAAATTTCCGTGTGTAATGATCAGGCATAATGAATTAGAATAGAATTAATTTCTAAGAAACGGTGTGCATGAAACAATAGAAGAGTGCAGAAAATCGAACCCTAATTCATAAATCCTAATCTGTGACGTTTGAAGTACATGCTAAAAAATCCGAGTCACGGTCAACATTTTTTGAAATTTTCGTGTGTTAATCAGGCACAATGAATTAGAATAGAATTAGTTTTTAAGAAACGGTGTGCAGGAAACAATAGAAAAGTGCTTAAAATCGAACCCTAATTCATAAAAATTAATCTGTTACGTTTGAAGTACATGCTAAAAAATCCGATTCACGGTCAACATTTTTTGAAATTTTCGTGTGTAATGATTAGGCACAATGAATTAGAATAGAGTTAATTTCTAAGAAACGGTGTGCAGGAAACAATAGAAGAGTGCTTAAAATCGAACCCTAATTCATAAAAACTAATCTGTTACGTTTGAAGTACATGCTAAAAAATCCGAGTCACGGTCAAGATTTTTTTAAATTTCCGTGTGTAATGATCACGCCCAATGAATTAGAATATAATTAATTTCTAAGAAACAGTGTGCATGAAACAATAGAAGAGTGCTGAAAATCGAACCTTAATTCATAAAACCTAATCTGTTACGTTTGAAGTACATGCTAAAAAATCCGAGTCACGGTCAACATTTTTTTAAATTTACGTGTGTAATGATCAGGCACAATGAATTAGAATAGAATTAATTTCTAAGAAACGGTGTGCATGAAAAAATAGAAGAGTGCTTAAAATCGAACCCTAATTCATAAAAACTAATCTGTTACGTTTGGAGTACATGCAAAAAAATCCGAGTCACGGTCAACATTTTTTGAAATTTTCGTGTGTTAATCAGGCACAATGAATTAGAATAGAATTAGTTTTTAAGAAACGGTGTGCAGGAAACAATAGAAAAGTGCTTAAAATCGAACCCTAATTCATAAAAACTAATCTGTTACGTTTGAAATACATGCTAAAAAATCCGAGTCACGGTCAAGATTTTTTTAAATTTCCGTGTGTAATGATCACGCCCAATGAATTAGAATATAATTAATTTCTAAGAAACAGTGTGCATGAAACAATAGAAGAGTGCTGAAAATCGAACCTTAATTCATAAAACCTAATCTGTTACGTTTGAAGTACATGCTAAAAAATCCGAGTCACGGTCAACATTTTTTTAAATTTACGTGTGTAATGATCAGGCACAATGAATTAGAATAGAATTAATTTCTAAGAAACGGTGTGCATGAAAAAATAGAAGAGTGCTTAAAATCGAACCCTAATTCATAAATCCTAATCTGTGACGTTTGAAGTACATGCTAAAAAATCCGAGTCACGGTCAACATTTTTTGAAGTTTCCGTGTGTAATGATCAGGCACAATGAATTAGAATAGAATTAATTTCTAAGAAATGGTGTGCATGAAAAAATAGAAGAGTGCAGAAAATCGAACCCTAATTCATAAAAACTAATCTGTTACGTTTGAAGTACATGCTAAAAAATCCGATTCACGGTCAACATTTTTTGAAATTTTCGTGTGTAATGATTAGGCACAATGAATTAGAATAGAATTAATTTCTAAGAAACGGTGTGCAGGAAACAATAGAAGAGTGCTTAAAATCGAACCCGAATTCATAAATCCTAATCTGTTACGTTTGAAGTACATGCTAAAAAATCCGAGTCACGGTCAACATTTTTTGAAATTTTCGTGTGTTGATCAGGCACAATGAATTAGAATAGAATTAGTTTCTAAGAAACGGTGTGCAGGAAACAATAGAAAAGTTTTTAAAATCGAACCTTAATTCATAAAACCTAATCTGTTACGTTTGAAGTACATGCTAAAAAATCCGAGTCACGGTCAACAATTTTTGAAATTTCCGTGTGTAATGATCAGGCACAATGAATTAGAATAGAATTAATTTCTAAGAAACAGTGTGCATTAAACAATAGAAGAGTGCTTAAAATCGAACCCAAATTCATAAAAACTAATCTGTTACGTTTGAAGTACATGCTAAAAAATCCGATTCACGGTCAAATTTTTTTGAAATTTTCGTGTGTAATGATTAGGCACAATGAATTAGAATAGAATTAATTTCTAAGAAACGGTGTGCAGGAAACAATAGAAGAGTGCTTAAAATCGAACCCTAATTCATAAATCCTAATCTGTTACGTTTGAAGTACATGCTAAAAAATCCGAGTCACGGTCAAGATTTTTTTAAATTTCCGTGTGTAATGATCAGGCATAATGAATTAGAATAGAATTAATTTCTAAAAAACTGTGTGCAGGAAACAATAGAATAGTGCTGAAATCGAACCCTAATTCATAAATCCTAATCTGTGACGTTTGAAGTACATGCTAAAAAATCCGAGTCACGGTCAACATTTTTTAAAATTTCCGTGTGTAATGATCAGGCACAATGAATTAGAATAGAATTAATTTCTATGAAACGATGTGCAGGAAACAATTGAAGAGTGCTTAAAATCGAACCCTAATTCATAAATCCTAATCTGTGACGTTTGAAGTACATGCTAAAAAATCCGAGTCACGGTCAACATTTGTTGAAATTTTCGTGTGTAATGATCAGGCACAATGAATTATAATAAAATTAATTTCTAAGAAACGGTGTGGAGGAAACAATAGAAGAGTGCTGAAAATCGAACCCTAATTCATAAATTCTAATCTGTGACGATTGAAGTACATGTTAAAAAATCCGAGTCACGGTCAACATTTTTTTAAATTTCCGTGTGTAATGATCAGGCACAATGAATTAGAATAGAATTAAATTTCTATGAAACGATGTGCAGGAAACAATAGAAGAGTGCTTAAAATCGAACCCTAATTCATAAATCATAATCTGTGACGTTTGAAGTACATGCTAAAAAATCCGAGTCACGGTCAATATTTTTTGAAATTTTCGTGTGTAATGATCAGGCACAATGAATTATAATAGAATTAATTTCTAAGAAACGGTGTGCATGAAACAATAGAAGAGTACTGAAAATGGAACCCTAATTCATAAATCCTAATCTGTGACGTTTGAAATAAATTCTCCAAAATCCGAGTCACGGTCAACATTTTTTGAAATTTCCGTGTGTAATGATCAATCATAATGAATTAGAATAGAATTAATTTCTAAGAAACTGTGTGCAGGAAACAATAAAACAGTGCTGAAAATCGAACCCTAATTCATAAATCCTAATCTGTGACGTTTGAAGTACATGCTAAAAAATCCGAGTCACGGTCAACATTTTTTGAAGTTTCCGTGTGTAATGATCAGGCACAATGAATTAGAATAGAATTAATTTCTAAGAAATGGTGTGCATGAAAAAATAGAAGAGTGCAGAAAATCGAACCCTAATTCATAAAAACTAATCTGTTATGTTTGAAGTACATGCTAAAAAATCCGATTCACGGTCAACATTTGTTTAAATTTCCGTGTGTAATGATAAGGCATAATGAATTAGAATAGAATTAATTTCTAAGAAACTGTGTGCAGGAAACAATAGAACAGTGCTGAAAATCGAACCCTAATTCATAAATCCTAATCTATGACGTTTGAAGTACATGCTAAAAAATCCGAGTCACGGTCAACATTTTTTTAAATTTCCGTGTGTAATGATCAGGCACAATGAATTAGAATAGAATTAATTTCTATGAAACGATGTGCAGGAAACAATAGAAAAGTGCTTAAAATCGAACCCTAATTCAAAAATCCTAATCTGTGACGTTTGAAGTACATGCTAAAAAATCCGAGTCACGGTCAACATTTGTTGAAATTTTCGTGTGTAATGATCAGGCACAATGAATTATAATAAAATTAATTTCTAAGAAACGGTGTGGAGGAGACAATAGAAGAGTGCTGAAAATGAACCCCAATTCATAAATCCTAATCTGTGACGTTTGAAGTACATACTAAAAAATCCGAGTCACGGTCAACATTTTTTGAATTTTTCGTGTGTAATGACCAGGCACAATGAATTAGAATAGAATTAATTTCTATAAAACGATGTGCAGGAAACAATAGAAGTGTGCTTAAAATCGAACCCTAATTCATAAATCCTAATCTTTGACGTTTGAAGTACATGCTAAAAAATCCGAGTCACGGTCAACATTTGTTGAAATTTTCGTGTGTAATGATCAGGCACAATGAATTATAATAAAATTAATTTTTAAGAAACGGTGAGGAGGAAACAATAGAAGAGTGCTGAAAATCGAACCCTAATTCATAAATCCTAATCTGTGACGTTTGAAGTACATGCTAAAAAATCTGAGTCACGGTCAACATTTTTTTAAATTTCCGTGGGTAATGATCAGGTATAATGAATTAGAATAGAATTAATTTCTAAGAAACGGTGTGCAGGAAACAATAGAAGAGTAATTAAAATCGAACCCTAATTCATAAATCCTAATCTGTTACGTTTGAAGTACATGCTAAAAAATCCGAGTCACGGTCAACATTTTTTGAAATTTCCGTGTTTAATGATCAGGCACAATGAATTAGAATAGAATTAATTTCTAAGAAACGATGTGCAGGAAACAATAGAAGAGTGCTTAAAATCGAACCCTAATTCATAAATCATAATTTGTGACGTTTGAAGTACATGCTAAAAAATCCGAGTCACGGTCAACATTTTTTGAAATTTTCGTGTGTAATGATCAGGCACAATGAATTATAATAGAATTAATTTCTAAGAAACGGTGTGCAGGAAACAATAGAAGAGTGCTTAAAATCGAACCCTAATTCATAAATCCTAATCTGTTACGTTTGAAGTACATGCTAAAAAATCCGAGTCACGGTCAACATTTGTTTAAATTTCCGTGTGTAATGATCAGGCATAATGAATTAGAATAGAATTAATTTCTAAGAAACTGTGTGCAGGAAACAATAGAACAGTGCTGAAAATCGAACCCTAATTCATAAATCCTAATCTGTGACGTTTGAAGTACATGCTAAAAAATCCGAGTCACGGTCAACATTTTTTGAAGTTTCCGTGTGTAATGATCAGGCACAATGAATTAGAATATAATTAATTTCTAAGAAACGGTGTGCATGAAACAATAGAAAAGTGCAGAAAATCGAACCCTAATTCATAAATCCTAATCTGTGACGTTTGAAGTACATGCTAAAATATCCGAGTCACGGTGAACATTTTTTGAAATTTTCGTGTGTTGATCAGGCACAATGAATTAGAATAGAATTAGTTTCTAAGAAACGGTGTGCAGGAAACAATAGAAAAGTGCTTAAAATCGAACCTTAATTCATAAAACCTAATCTGTTACGTTTGAAGTACATGCTAGAAAATCCGAGTCACGGTCAACAATTTTTGAAATTTTCGTGTGTAATGATCAGGCACAATGAATTAGAATAGAATTAATTTCTAAGAAACGGTGTGCATTAAACAATAGAAGAGTGCTTAAAATCGAACCCAAATTCATATAAATTAATCTGTTACGTTTGAAGTACATGCTAAAAAATCCGATTCACGGTCAAAATTTTTTGAAATTTTCGTGTGTAATGATTAGGCACAATGAATTAGAATAGAATTAATTTCTAAGAAACGGTGTGCAGGAAACAATAGAAGAGTGCTTAAAATCGAACCCTAATTCATAAATCCAAATCTGTTACGTTTTAAGTGCATGCTAAAAAATCCGAGTCACGGTCAAGATTTTTTTATATTTCCGTGTGTAATGATCAGGCAGAATGAATTAGAATACAATTAATTTCTAAGAAACGATGTGCAGGAAATAATAGACGAGTGCTTAAAATCGAACCCTAATTCATAAATCCGAATATGTGACGTTTGAAGTACATGCTAAAAAATCTGAGTCACGGTCAACATTTTTTGAAATTTTCGTGTGTTGATCAGGCACAATGAATTAGAATAGAATTAATTTCTAAGAAACGGTGTGCAGGAAACAATAGAAGAGTGCTTAAAATCGAACCCTAATTCATAAATCCTAATCTGTTACGTTTTAAGTGCATGCTAAAAAATCCGAGTCACGGTCAAGATTTTTTTAAATTTCCGTGTGTAATGATCAGGCCCAATGAATTCGAATAGAATTAATTTCTAAGAAACGGTGTGCAGGAAACAATAGAAGAGTGCTGAAAATCGAACCCTAATTCATAATTCCTAATCTGTGACGTTTGAAGTACATGCTAAAAAATCCGAGTCACGGTCAACATTTTTTGAAATTTCCGTGTGTAATGATCAGGCACAATGAATTAGAATACAATTAATTTCTAAGAAACGATGTGCAGGAAATAATAGACGAGTGCTTAAAATCGAACCCTATATCATAAATCCTAATCTGTGACGTTTGAAGTACATGCTAAAAAATCCGAGTCACGGTCAACATTTGTTGAAATTTTCGTGTGTAATGATCAGGCACAATGAATTATAATAAAATTAATTTCTAAGAAACGGTGTGGAGGAGACAATAGAAGAGTGCTGAAAATCGAACCCTAATTCATAATTCCTAATCTGTGACGTTTGAAGTACATGCTAAAAAATCCGAGTCACGGTCAACATTTTTTGAAATTTTCGTGTGTAATGACCACGCACAATGAATTAGAATAGAATTAATTTCTAAGAAACGATGTGCAGGAAACAATAGAATTGTGCTGAAAATCGAACCCTAATTCATAAATCCTAATCTGTGACGTTTGAAGTACATGCTAAAAAATCCGAGTCACGGTCAACATTTGTTGAAATTTTCGTGTGTAATGATCAGGCACAATGAATTATAATAAAATTAATTTCTAAGAAACGATGTGCAGGAAACAATAGAAGAGTGCTTAAAATCGAACCCTAATTCATAAATCCTAATCTGTTACGTTTGAAGTACATGCTAAAAAATCCGAGTCACGGTCAACATTTTTTGAAGTTTCCGTGTGTAATGATCAGGCACAATGAATTAGAATAGAATTAATTTCTAAGAAACGGTGTTCATGAAACAATCGAAGAGTGCTGAAAATTGAACCCTAATTCATAAATCATAATCTGAGACGTTTGAAGTACATGCTAAAAAATCCGAGTCACGGTCAACATTTTTTTAAATTTCCGTGTGTAAAGATCAGGCACAATGAATTAGCATAGAATTAATTTGTAAGAAACGGTGTGCATGAAACAATAAAAGAGTGCAGACAATCGAACCCTAATTCATAAATACTAATCTGTGACGTTTGAAGTACATGCTAAAAAATCTGAGTCACGGTCAACATTTTTTGAAATTTTCGTGTGTTGATCAGGCACAATGAATTAGAATAGAATTAATTTCTAAGAAACGGTGTGCAGGAAACAATAGAAGAGTGCTTAAAATCGAACCCTAATTCATAAATCCTAATCTGTGACGTTTGAAATACATGCTAAAAAATCCGAGTCACGGTCAACATTTGTTGAAATTTTCGTGTGTAATGATCAGGCACAATGAATTATAATAAAATTAATTTTTAAGAAACGGTGAGGAGGAAACAATAGAAGAGTGCTGAAAATCGAACCCTAATTCATAAATCCTAATCTGTGACGTTTGAAGTACATGCTAAAAAATCTGAGTCACGGTCAACATTTTTTTAAATTTCCGTGGGTAATGATCAGGTATAATGAATTAGAATAGAATTAATTTCTAAGAAACGGTGTGCAGGAAACAATAGAAGAGTAATTAAAATCGAACCCTAATTCATAAATCCTAATCTGTTACGTTTGAAGTACATGCTAAAAAATCCGAGTCACGGTCAACATTTTTTTAAATTTCCGTGTGTAAAGATCAGGCACAATGAATTAGCATAGAATTAATTTGTAAGAAACGGTGTGCATGAAACAATAGAAGAGTGCAGACAATCGAACCCTAATTTATAAATACTAATCTGTGACGTTTGAAGTACATGCTAAAAAATCCGAGTCACGGTCAACAAATTTTTGAAATTTCCGTGTGTAATCATCAGGCACAATGAATTAGAATAGAATTAATTTCTAAGAAAGGGTTTCATGAAAAAATAGAAGAGTGCTTAAAATCGAACCCTAATTCATAAAAACTAATTTGTTACGTTTGAAGTACATGCTAAAAAATCCGAGTCACGGTCAACATGTTTTAAAATTTCCGTGTGTAATGATCAGGCATAATGAATTAGAATAGAATTAATTTCTAAGAAACTGTGTGCAGGAAACAATAGAACAGTGCTGAAAATCGAACCCTTATTCATAAATCCTAATCTGTGACGTTTGAAGTACATGCTAAAAAATCCGAGTCACGGTCAACATTTTTTGAAGTTTCCGTGTGTAATGATCAGGCACAATGAATTAGAATAGAATTAATTTCTAAGAAACGGTGTTCATGAAACAATCGAAGAGTGCTGAAAATTGAACCCTAATTCATAAATCATAATCTGAGACGTTTGAAGTACATGCTAAAAAATCCGAGTCACGGTCAACATTTTTTTAAATTTACGTGTGTAAAGATCAGGCACAATGAATTAGCATAGAATTAATTTCTAAGAAACGGTGTGCATGAAACAATAGAAGAGTGCAGACAATCGAACCCTAATTCATAAATACTAATCTGTGACGTTTGAAGTACATGCTAAAAAATCCGAGTCACGGTCAACATTTTTTGAAATTTCCGTGTGTAATCATCAGGCACAATGAATTAGAATAGAATTAATTTCTAAGAAAGGGTTTCATGAAAAAATAGAAGAGTGCTTAAAATCGAACCCTAATTCATAAAAACTAATCTGTTACGTTTGAAGTACATGCTAAAAAATCCGAGTCACGGTCAACATTTTTTTAAATTTCCGTGTGTAATGATCAGGCACAATGAATTAGAATAGAATTCATTTCTAAGAAACGGTGTGCATGAAACAATTGAAGAGTGATGAAAATCGAACGCTAATTCAGAAATCCTAATCAGTTACATTTGAAGTACATGCTAAAAAATCCGAGTCACGGTCAACATTTTTTGAAATTTCCGTGTGTAATGATCAGGCATAATGAATTAGAATAGAATTAATTTCTAAGAAACTGTGTGCAGGAAACAATAGAACAGTGCTGAAAATCGAACCCTAATTCATAAATCCTAATCTGTGACGTTTGAAGTACATGCTAAAAAATCCAAGTCACGGTCAACATTTTTTGAAGTTTCCGTGTGTAATGATCAGGCACAATGAATTAGAATAGAATTAATTTCTAAGAAACGGTGTTCATGAAACAATCGAAGAGTGCTGAAAATTGAACCCTAATTCATAAATCATAATCTGAGACGTTTGAAGTACATGCTAAAAAATCCGAGTCACGGTCAACATTTTTTTAAATTTCCGTGTGTAAAGATCAGGCACAATGAATTAGCATAGAATTAATTTGTAAGAAACGGTGTGCATGAAACAATAAAAGAGTGCAGACAATCGAACCCTAATTCATAAATACTAATCTGTGACGTTTGAAGTACATGCTAAAAAATCTGAGTCACGGTCAACATTTTTTGAAATTTTCGTGTGTTGATCAGGCACAATGAATTAGAATAGAATTAATTTCTAAGAAACGGTGTGCAGGAAACAATAGAAGAGTGCTTAAAATCGAACCCTAATTCATAAATCCTAATCTGTTACGTTTTAAGTGCATGCTAAAAAATCCGAGTCACGGTCAAGATTTTTTTAAATTTCCGTGTGTAATGATCAGGCCCAATGAATTCGAATAGAATTAATTTCTAAGAAACGGTGTGCAGGAAACAATAGAAGAGTGCTGAAAATCGAACCCTAATTCATAATTCCTAATCTGTGACGTTTGAAGTACATGCTAAAAAATCCGAGTCACGGTCAACATTTTTTGAAATTTCCGTGTGTAATGATCAGGCACAATGAATTAGAATACAATTAATTTCTAAGAAACGATGTGCAGGAAATAATAGACGAGTGCTTAAAATCGAACCCTATATCATAAATCCTAATCTGTGACGTTTGAAGTACATGCTAAAAAATCCGAATCACGGTCAACATTTGTTGAAATTTTCGTGTGTAATGATCAGGCACAATGAATTATAATAAAATTAATTTCTAAGAAACGGTGTGGAGGAGACAATAGAAGAGTGCTGAAAATCGAACCCTAATTCATAATTCCTAATCTGTGACGTTTGAAGTACATGCTAAAAAATCCGAGTCACGGTCAACATTTTTTGAAATTTTCGTGTGTAATGACCAGGCACAATGAATTAGAATAGAATTAATTTCTAAGAAACGATGTGCAAGAAACAATAGAATTGTGCTTAAAATCGAACCCTAATTCATAAATCCTAATCTGTGACGTTTGAAGTACATGCTAAAAAATCCGAGTCACGGTCAACATTTGTTTAAATTTTCGTGTGTAATGATCAGGCACAATGAATTATAATAAAATTAATTTCTAAGAAACGGTGAGGAGGAAACAATACAAGAGTGCTGAAAATCGAACCCTAATTCATAAATCCTAATCTGTGACGTTTGAAGTACATGCTAAAAAATCCGAGTCACGGTCAACATTTTTTGAAATTTCCGTGTTTAATGATCAGGCACAATGAATTAGAATAGAATTAATTTCTAAGAAACGATGTGCAGGAAACAATAGAAGAGTGCTTAAAATCGAACCCTAATTCATAAATCCTAATATGTTACGTTTGAAGTACATGCTAAAAAATCCGAGTCACGGTCAACATTTTTTGAAATTTCCGTGTTTAATGATCAGGCACAATATATTAGAATAGAATTAATTTCTAAGAAACGATGTGCAGGAAACAATAGAAGTGTGCTTAAAATCGAACCCTAATTCATAAATCATAATCTGTGACGTTTGAAGTACATGCTAAAAAATCCGAGTCACGGTCAACATTTTTTGAAATTTTCGTGTGTAATGATCAGGCACAATGAATTATAATAGAATTAATTTCTAAGAAACGGTGTGCATGAAACAATAGAAGAGTGCTGAAAATGGAACCCTAATTCATAAATCCTAATCTGTGACGTTTGAAATACATTCTCCAAAATCCGAGTCACGGTCAACATTTTTTGAAGTTTCCGTGTGTAATGATCAGGCACAATGAATTAGAATAGAATTAATTTCTAAGAAACAGTGTGCATGAAACAATAGAAGAGTGCAGAAAATCGAACCCTAATTCATAAATCCTAATCTGTGACGTTTGAAGTACATGCTAAAAAATCCGAGTCACGGTCAACATTTTTTGAAGTTTCCGTGTGTAATGATCAGGCACAATGAATTAGAATAGAATTAATTTCTAAGAAATGGTGTGCATGAAAAAATAGAAGAGTGCAGAAAATCGAACCCTAATTCATAAAAACTAATCTGTTACGTTTGAAGTACATGCTAAAAAATCCGATTCACGATCAACATTTTTTGAAATTTTCGTGTGTAATGATTAGGCACAATGAATTAGAATAGAATTAATTTCTAAGAAACGGTGTGCAGGAAACAATAGAAGAGTGCTTAAAATCGAACCCTAATTCATAAATCCTAATCTGTTACGTTTGAAGTACATGCTAAAAAATCCGAGTCACGGTCAACATTTCTTTAAATTTCCGTGTGTAATGATCAGGCATAATGAATTAGAATAGAATTAATTTCTAAGAAACTGTGTGCAGGAAACAATAGAACAGTGCTGAAAATCGAACCCTAATTCATAAATCCGAATCTGTGACGTTTGAAGTACATGCTAAAAAATCCGAGTCACGGTCAACATTTTTTGAAATTTCCGTGTGTAATGATCAGGCACAATGAATTAGAATAGAATTGATTTCTATGAAACGATGTGCAGGAAACAATAGAAAAGTGCTTAAAATCGAACCCTAATTCATAAATCCTAATATGTGACGTTTGAAGTACATGCTAAAAAATCCGAGTCACGGTCAACATTTGTTGAAATTTTCGTGTGTAATGATCAGGCACAATGAATTATAATAAAATTAATTTCTAAGAAACGGTGTGGAGTAGACAATAGAAGAGTGCTGAAAATCGAACCCTAATTCATAAATCCTAATCTGTTACGTTTGAAGTACATGCTAAAAAATCCGAGTCACGGTCAACATTTTTTGAAATTTTCGTGTGTAATGACCAGGCACAATGAATTAGAATAGAATTAATTTCTAAGAAACGATGTGCAGGAAACAATAGAAGTGTGCTTAAAATCGAACCCTAATTCATAAATCCTAATCTGTGACGTTTGAAGTACATGCTAAAAAATC
The DNA here is from genome assembly GCF_057944985.1 of Cucurbita pepo subsp. pepo. Lineage (NCBI taxonomy): Eukaryota > Viridiplantae > Streptophyta > Magnoliopsida > Cucurbitales > Cucurbitaceae > Cucurbita > Cucurbita pepo. The sequence goes on along the minus strand of NC_141816.1, from coordinate 3,890,511 downwards.
CTAGTCACGGTCAACATTTGTTGAAATTTTCGTGTGTAATGATCAGGCACAATGAATTATAATAAAATTAATTTCTAAGAAACGGTGAGAAGGAAACAATAGAAGAGTGCTGAAAATCGAACCCTAATTCATAAATCCTAATCTGTGATGTTTGAAGTACATGCTAAAAAATCCGAGTCACGGTCAACATTTTTTTAAATTTCCGTGGGTAATGATCAGGTATAATGAATTAGAATAGAATTAATTTCTAAGAAACGGTGTGCAAGAAACAATAGAAGAGTAATTAAAATCGAACCCTAATTCATAAATCCTAATCTGTTACGTTTGAAGTACATGCTAAAAAATCCGAGTCACGGTCAACATTTTTTGAAATTTTCGTGTGTAATGATCAGGCACAATGAATTATAATAGAATTAATTTCTAAGAAACGGTGTGCATGAAACAATAGAAGAGTGCTGAAAATGGAACCCTAATTCATAAATCCTAATCTGTGACGTTTGAAATACATGCTAAAAAATCCGAGTCACGGTCAACATTTTTTGAAGTTTCCGTGTGTAATGATCAGGCACAATGAATTAGAATAGAATTAATTTCTAAGAAACGGTGTGCATGAAACAATAGAAGAGTGCAGAAAATCGAACCCTAATTCATAAATCCTAATCTGTGACGTTTGAAGTACATGCTAAAAAATCCGAGTCACGGTCAACATTTTTTGAAATTTTCGTGTGTTGATCAGGCACAATGAATTAGAATAGAATTAGTTTCTAAGAAACGGTGTGCAGGAAACAATAGAAAAGTGCTTAAAATCGAACCTTAATTCATAAAACCTAATCTGTTACGTTTGAAGTACATGCTAAAAAATCCGAGTCACGGTCAACAATTTTTGAAATTTTCGTGTGTAATGATCAGGCACAATGAATTAGAATAGAATTAATTTCTAAGAAACGGTGTGCATTAAACAATTGAAGAGTGCTTAAAATCGAACCCAAATTCATAAAAACTAATCTGTTACGTTTGAAGTACATGCTAAAAAATCCGATTCACGGTCAAAATTTTTTGAAATTTTCGTGTGTAATGATTAGGCACAATGAATTAGAATAGAATTAATTTCTAAGAAACGGTGTGCAGGAAACAATAGAAGAGTGCTTAAAATCGAACCCTAATTCATAAATCCTAATCTGTTACGTTTGAAGTACATGCTAAAAAATCCGAGTCACGGTCAACATTTGTTTAAATTTCCGTGTGTAATGATCAGGCATAATGAATTAGAATAGAATTAATTTCTAAGAAACTGTGTGCAGGAAACAATAGAAAAGTGCTGAAAATCGAACCCTAATTCATAAATCCTAATCTGTGACGTTTGAAGTACATGCTAAAAAATCCGAGTCACGGTCAACATTTTTTGAAATTTCCGTGTGTAATGATCAGGCACAATGAATTAGAATAGAATTAATTTCTATGAAACGATGTGCAGGAAACAATAGAAAAGTGCTTAAAATCGAACCCTAATTCATAAATCCTAATCTGTGACGTTTGAAGTACATGCTAAAAAATCCGAGTCACGGTCAACATTTGTTGAAATTTTCGTGTGTAATGATCAGGCACAATGAATTATAATAAAATTAATTTCTAAGAAACGGTGTGGAGGAGACAATAGAAGAATGCTGAAAATCGAACCCTAATTCATAAATCCTAATCTGTTACGTTTGAAGTACATGCTAAAAAATCCGAGTCACGGTCAACATTTTTTGAAATTTTCGTGTGTAATGACCAGGCACAATGAATTAGAATAGAATTAATTTCTAAGAAACGATGTGTAGGAAACAATAGAAGTGTGCTTAAAATCGAACCCTAATTCATAAATCCTAATCTGTGACGTTTGAAGTACATGCTAAAAAATCCTAGTCACGGTCAACATTTGTTGAAATTTTCGTGTGAAATGATCAGGCACAATGAATTATAATAAAATTAATTTCTAAGAAACGGTGAGGAGGAAACAATAGAAGAGTGCTGAAAATCGAACCCTAATTCATAAATCCTAATCTGTGATGTTTGAAGTACATGCTAAAAAATCCGAGTCACGGTCAACATTTTTTTAAATTTCCGTGGGTAATGATCAGGTATAATGAATTAGAATAGAATTAATTTCTAAGAAACGGTGTGCAGGAAACAATAGAAGAGTAATTAAAATCGAACCCTAATTCATAAATCCTAATCTGTTACGTTTGAAGTACATGCTAAAAAATCCGAGTCACGGTCAACATTTTTTGAAATTTCCGTGTTTAATGATCAGGCACAATGAATTAGAATAGAATTAATTTCTAAGAAACGATGTGCAGGAAACAATAGAAGAGTGCTTAAAATCGAACCCTAATTCATAAATCCTAATCTGTGACGTTTGAAGTACATGCTAAAAAATCCGAGTCACGGTCAACATTTTTTGAAATTTTCGTGTGTAATGATCAGGCACAATGAATTATAATAGAATTAATTTCTAAGAAACGGTGTGCATGAAACAATAGAAGAGTGCTGAAAATGGAACCCTAATTCATAAATCCTAATCTGTGACGTTTGAAATACATTCTCCAAAATCCGAGTCACGGTCAACATTTTTTGAAATTTTCGTGTGTAATGATCAGGCATAATGAATTAGAATAGAATTAATTTCTAAGAAACTGTGTGCAGGAAACAATAGAACAGTGCTCAAAATCGAACCCTAATTCATAAATCCTAATCTGTGATGTTTGAAGTACATGCTAAAAAATCCGAGTCACGGTCAACATTTTTTGAAGTTTCCGTGTGTAATGATCAGGCACAATGAATTAGAATAGAATTAATTTCTAAGAAACGGTGTGCATGAAACAATAGAAGAGTGCAGAAAATCGAACCCTAATTCATAAATCCTAATCTGTGACGTTTGAAGTACATGCTAAAAAATCCGAGTCACGGTCAACATTTTTTGAAATTTTCGTGTGTTGATCAGGCACAATGAATTAGAATAGAATTAGTTTCTAAGAAACGGTGTGCAGGAAACAATAGAAAAGTGCTTAAAATCGAACCTTAATTCATAAAACCTAATCTGTTACGTTTGAAGTACATGCTAAAAAATCCGAGTCACGGTCAACAATTTTTGAAATTTTCGTGTGTAATGATCAGGCACAATGAATTAGAATAGAATTAATTTCTAAGAAACGGTGTGCATTAAACAATAGAAGAGTGCTTAAAATCGAACCCAAATTCATAAAAACTAATCTGTTACGTTTGAAGTACATGCTAAAAAATCCGATTCACGGTCAAATTTTTTTGAAATTTTCGTGTGTAATGATTAGGCACAATGAATTAGAATAGAATTAATTTCTAAGAAACGGTGTGCAGGAAACAATAGAAGAGTGCTTAAAATCGAACCCTAATTCATAAATCCTAATCTGTTACGTTTGAAGTACATGCTAAAAAATCCGAGTCACGGTCAACATTTGTTTAAATTTCCGTGTGTAATGATCAGGCATAATGAATTAGAATAGAATTAATTTCTAAGAAACTGTGTGCAGGAAACAATAAAACAGTGCTGAAAATCGAACCCTAATTCATAAATCCAAATCTGTGACGTTTGAAGTACATGCTAAAAAATCCGAGTCACGGTCAACATTTTTTTAATTTTCCGGGCGTAATGATCAGGCACAATGAATTAGAATAGAATTAATTTCTATGAAACGATGTGCAGGAAACAATAGAAAAGTGCTTAAAATCGAACCCTAATTCATAAATCCTAATCTGTGACGTTTGAAGTACATGCTAAAAAATCCGAGTCACGGTCAACATTTGTTGAAATTTTCGTGTGTATTGATCAGGCACAATGAATTATAATAAAATTAATTTCTAAGAAACGGTGTGGAGGAGACAATAGAAGAGTGCTGAAAATCGAACCCTAATTCATAAATCCTAATCTGTTACGTTTGAAGTACATGCTAAAAAATCCGAGTCACGGTCAACATTTTTTGAAATTTTCGTGTGTAATGACCAAGCACAATGAATTAGAATAGAATTAATTTCTAAGAAACGATGTGCAGGAAACAATAGAAGTGTGCTTAAAATCGAACCCTAATTCATAAATCCTAATCTGTGACGTTTGAAGTACATGCTAAAAAATCCTAGTCACGGTCAACATTTGTTGAAATTTTCGTGTGTAATGATTAGGCACAATGAATTATAATAAAATTAATTTCTAAGAAACGGTGAGGAGGAAACAATAGAAGAGTGCTGAAAATCGAACCCTAATTCATAAATCCTAATCTGTGATGTTTGAAGTACATGCTAAAAAATCCGAGTCACGGTCAACATTTTTTTAAATTTCCGTGGGTAATGATCTGGTATAATGAATTAGAATAGAATTAATTTCTAAGAAACGGTGTGCAGGAAACAATAGAAGAGTAATTAAAATCGAACCCTAATTCATAAATCCTAATCTGTTACGTTTGAAGTACATGCTAAAAAATCCGAGTCACGGTCAACATTTTTTGAAATTTCCGTGTTTAATGATCAGGCACAATGAATTAGAATAGAATTAATTTCTAAGAAACGATGTGCAGGAAACAATAGAAGAGTGCTTAAAATCGAACCCTAATTCATAAATCATAATCTGTGACGTTTGAAGTACATGCTAAAAAATCCGAGTCACGGTCAACATTTTTTGAAATTTTCGTGTGTAATGATCAGGCACAATGAATTATAATAGAATTAATTTCTAAGAAACGGTGTGCATGAAACAATAGAAGAGTGCTGAAAATGGAACCCTAATTCATAAATCCTAATCTGTGACGTTTGAAATACATTCTCCAAAATCCGAGTCACGGTCAACATTTTTTGAAATTTTCGTGTGTAATGATCAGGCATAATGAATTAGAATAGAATTAATTTCTAAGAAACTGTGTGCAGGAAACAATAGAACAGTGCTGAAAATCGAACCCTAATTCATAAATCCTAATCTGTGACGTTTGAAGTACATGCTAAAAAATCCGAGTCACGGTCAACATTTTTTGAAGTTTCCGTGTGTAATGATCAGGCACAATGAATTAGAATAGAATTAATTTCTAAGAAACGGTGTGCATGAAACAATAGAAGAGTGCAGAAAATCGAACCCTAATTCATAAATCCTAATCTGTGACGTTTGAAGTACATGCTAAAAAATCCGAGTCACGGTCAACATTTTTTGAAATTTTCGTGTGTTGATCAGGCACAATGAATTAGAATAGAATAAGTTTCTAAGAAACGGTGTGCAGGAAACAATAGAAAAGTGCTTAAAATCGAACCTTAATTCATAAAACCTAATCTGTTACGTTTGAAGTACATGCTAAAAAATCCGAGTCACGGTCAACAAGTTTTGAAATTTTCGTGTGTAATGATCAGGCACAATGAATTAGAATAGAATTAATTTCTAAGAAACGGTGTGCATTAAACAATAGAAGAGTGCTTAAAATCGAACCCAAATTCATAAAAACTAATCTGTTACGTTTGGAGTACATGCTAAAAAATCCGATTCACGGTCAAATTTTTTTTGAAATTTTCGTGTGTAATGATTAGGCACAATGAATTAGAATAGAATTAATTTCTAAGAAACGGTGTGCAGGAAACAATAGAAGAGTGCTTAAAATCGAACCCTAATTCATAAATCCTAATCTGTTACGTTTGAAGTACATGCAAAAAAATCCGAGTCACGGTCAAGATTTTTTTAAATTTCCGTGTGTAATGATCAGGCCCAATGTATTAGAATATAATTAATTTCTAAGAAACGGTGAGCAGGAAACAATAGAAGAGTGCTGAAAATCGAACCCTAATTCATAATTCCTAATCTGTGACGTTTGAAGTACATGCTAAAAAATCCGAGTCACGGTCAACATTTGTTGAAATTTTCGTGTGTAATGATCAGGCACAATGAATTATAATAAAATTAATTTCTAAGAAACGGTGTGGAGGAGACAATAGAAGAGTGCTGAAAATCGAACCCTAATTCATAAATCCTAATCTGTTACGTTTGAAGTACATGCTAAAAAATCCGAGTCTTGGTCAACATTTTTTGAAATTTTCGTGTGTAATGACCAAGCACAATGAATTAGAATAGAATTAATTTCTAAGAAACGATGTGCAGGAAACAATAGAAGTGTGCTTAAAATCGAACCCTAATTCATAAATCCTAATCTGTGACGTTTGAAGTACATGCTAAAAAATCCTAGTCACGGTCAACATTTGTTGAAATTTTCGTGTGTAATGATCAGGCACAATGAATTATAATAAAATTAATTTCTAAGAAACGGTGAGGAGGAAACAATACAAGAGTGCTGAAAATCGAACCCTAATTCATAAATCCTAATCTGTGACGTTTGAAGTACATGCTAAAAAATCCGAGTCACGGTCAACATTTTTTGAAATTTCCGTGTTTAATGATCAGGCACAATGAATTAGAATAGAATTAATTTCTAAGAAACGATGTGCAGGAAACAATAGAAGAGTGCTTAAAATCGAACCCTAATTCATAAATCCTAATCTGTTACGTTTGAAGTACATGCTAAAAAATCCGAGTCACGGTCAACATTTTTTGAAATTTCCGTGTTTAATGATCAGGCACAATATATTAGAATAGAATTAATTTCTAAGAAACGATGTGCAGGAAACAATAGAAGTGTGCTTAAAATCGAACCCTAATTCATAAATCATAATCTGTGACGTTTGAAGTACATGCTAAAAAATCCGAGTCACGGTCAACATTTTTTGAAATTTTCGTGTGTAATGATCAGGCACAATGAATTATAATAGAATTAATTTCTAAGAAACGGTGTGCATGAAACAATAGAAGAGTGCTGAAAATGGAACCCTAATTCATAAATCCTAATCTGTGACGTTTGAAATACATTCTCCAAAATCCGAGTCACGGTCAACATTTTTTGAAGTTTCCGTGTGTAATGATCAGGCACAATGAATTAGAATAGAATTAATTTCTAAGAAACGGTGTGCATGAAACAATAGAAGAGTGCAGAAAATCGAACCCTAATTCATAAATCCTAATCTGTGACGTTTGAAGTACATGCTAAAAAATCCGAGTCACGGTCAACATTTTTTGAAGTTTCCGTGTGTAATGATCAGGCACAATGAATTAGAATAGAATTAATTTCTAAGAAATGGTGTGCATGAAAAAATAGAAGAGTGCAGAAAATCGAACCCTAATTCATAAAAACTAATCTGTTACGTTTGAAGTACATGCTAAAAAATCCGATTCACGGTCAACATTTTTTGAAATTTTCGTGTGTAATGATTAGGCACAATGAATTAGAATAGAATTAATTTCTAAGAAACGGTGTGCAGGAAACAATAGAAGAGTGCTTAAAATCGAACCCGAATTCATAAATCCTAATCTGTTACGTTTGAAGTACATGCTAAAAAATCCGAGTCACGGTCAACATTTTTTGAAATTTTCGTGTGTTGATCAGGCACAATGAATTAGAATAGAATTAGTTTCTAAGAAACGGTGTGCAGGAAACAATAGAAAAGTTTTTAAAATCGAACCTTAATTCATAAAACCTAATCTGTTACGTTTGAAGTACATGCTAAAAAATCCGAGTCACGGTCAACAATTTTTGAAATTTCCGTGTGTAATGATCAGGCACAATGAATTAGAATAGAATTAATTTCTAAGAAACGGTGTGCATTAAACAATAGAAGAGTGCTTAAAATCGAACCCAAATTCATAAAAACTAATCTGTTACGTTTGAAGTACATGCTAAAAAATCCGATTCACGGTCAAATTTTTTTGAAATTTTCGTGTGTAATGATTAGGCACAATGAATTAGAATAGAATTAATTTCTAAGAAACGGTGTGCAGGAAACAATAGAAGAGTGCTTAAAATCGAACCCTAATTCATAAATCCTAATCTGTTACGTTTGAAGTACATGCTAAAAAATCCGAGTCACGGTCAACATTTGTTTAAATTTCCGTGTGTAATGATCAGGCATAATGAATTAGAATAGAATTAATTTCTAAGAAACTGTGTGCAGGAAACAATAGAACAGTGCTGAAAATCGAACCCTAATTCATAAATCCTAATCTGTGACGTTTGAAGTACATGCTAAAAAATCCGAGTCACGGTCAACATTTTTTGAAATTTCCATGTGTAATGATCAGGCACAATGAATTAGAATAGAATTAATTTCTATGAAACGATGTGCAGGAAACAATAGAAAAGTGCTTAAAATCGAACCCTAATTCATAAATCCTAATCTGTGACGTTTGAAGTACATGCTAAAAAATCCGAGTCACGGTCAACATTTGTTGAAATTTTCGTGTGTAATGATCAGGCACAATGAATTATAATAAAATTAATTTCTAAGAAACGGTGTGGAGGAGACAATAGAAGAGTGCTGAAAATCGAACCCTAATTCATAAATCATAATCTGTGACGTTTGAAGTACATGCTAAAAAATCCGAGTCACGGTCAACATTTTTTGAAATTTTCGTGTGTAATGATCAGGCACAATGAATTATAATAGAATTAATTTCTAAGAAACGGTGTGCATGAAACAATAGAAGAGTGCTGAAAATGGAACCCTAATTCATAAATCCTAATCTGTGACGTTTGAAGTACATGCTAAAAAATCCGAGTCACGGTCAACATTTGTTGAAATTTTCGTGTGTAATGATCAGGCACAATGAATTATAATAAAATTAATTTCTAAGAAACGGTGTGGAGGAGACAATAGAAGAGTGCTGAAAATCGAACCCTAATTCATAAATCCTAATCTGTTACGTTTGAAGTACATGCTAAAAAATCCGAGTCTTGGTCAACATTTTTTGAAATTTTCGTGTGTAATGACCAAGCACAATGAATTAGAATAGAATTAATTTCTAAGAAACGATGTGCAGGAAACAATAGAAGTGTGCTTAAAATCGAACCCTAATTCATAAATCCTAATCTGTGACGTTTGAAGTACATGCTAAAAAATCCTAGTCACGGTCAACATTTGTTGAAATTTTCGTGTGTAATGATCAGGCACAATGAATTATAATAAAATTAATTTCTAAGAAACGGTGAGGAGGAAACAATACAAGAGTGCTGAAAATCGAACCCTAATTCATAAATCCTAATCTGTGACGTTTGAAGTACATGCTAAAAAATCCGAGTCACGGTCAACATTTTTTGAAATTTCCGTGTTTAATGATCAGGCACAATGAATTAGAATAGAATTAATTTCTAAGAAACGATGTGCAGGAAACAATAGAAGAGTGCTTAAAATCGAACCCTAATTCATAAATCCTAATCTGTTACGTTTGAAGTACATGCTAAAAAATCCGAGTCACGGTCAACATTTTTTGAAATTTCCGTGTTTAATGATCAGGCACAATATATTAGAATAGAATTAATTTCTAAGAAACGATGTGCAGGAAACAATAGAAGTGTGCTTAAAATCGAACCCTAATTCATAAATCATAATCTGTGACGTTTGAAGTACATGCTAAAAAATCCGAGTCACGGTCAACATTTTTTGAAATTTTCGTGTGTAATGATCAGGCACAATGAATTATAATAGAATTAATTTCTAAGAAACGGTGTGCATGAAACAATAGAAGAGTGCTGAAAATGGAACCCTAATTCATAAATCCTAATCTGTGACGTTTGAAATACATTCTCCAAAATCCGAGTCACGGTCAACATTTTTTGAAGTTTCCGTGTGTAATGATCAGGCACAATGAATTAGAATAGAATTAATTTCTAAGAAACGGTGTGCATGAAACAATAGAAGAGTGCAGAAAATCGAACCCTAATTCATAAATCCTAATCTGTGACGTTTGAAGTACATGCTAAAAAATCCGAGTCACGGTCAACATTTTTTGAATGTTTCCGTGTGTAATGATCAGGCACAATGAATTAGAATAGAATTAATTTCTAAGAAATGGTGTGCATGAAAAAATAGAAGAGTGCAGAAAATCGAACCCTAATTCATAAAAACTAATCTGTTACGTTTGAAGTACATGCTAAAAAATCCGATTCACGGTCAACATTTTTTGAAATTTTCGTGTGTAATGATTAGGCACAATGAATTAGAATAGAATTAATTTCTAAGAAACGGTGTGCAGGAAACAATAGAAGAGTGCTTAAAATCGAACCCGAATTCATAAATCCTAATCTGTTACGTTTGAAGTACATGCTAAAAAATCCGAGTCACGGTCAACATTTTTTGAAATTTTCGTGTGTTGATCAGGCACAATGAATTAGAATAGAATTAGTTTCTAAGAAACGGTGTGCAGGAAACAATAGAAAAGTTTTTAAAATCGAACCTTAATTCATAAAACCTAATCTGTTACGTTTGAAGTACATGCTAAAAAATCCGAGTCACGGTCAACAATTTTTGAAATTTCCGTGTGTAATGATCAGGCACAATGAATTAGAATAGAATTAATTTCTAAGAAACGGTGTGCATTAAACAATAGAAGAGTGCTTAAAATCGAACCCAAATTCATAAAAACTAATCTGTTACGTTTGAAGTACATGCTAAAAAATCCGATTCACGGTCAAATTTTTTTGAAATTTTCGTGTGTAATGATTAGGCACAATGAATTAGAATAGAATTAATTTCTAAGAAACGGTGTGCAGGAAACAATAGAAGAGTGCTTAAAATCGAACCCTAATTCATAAATCCTAATCTGTTACGTTTGAAGTACATGCTAAAAAATCCGAGTCACGGTCAACATTTGTTTAAATTTCCGTGTGTAATGATCAGGCATAATGAATTAGAATAGAATTAATTTCTAAGAAACTGTGTGCAGGAAACAATAGAACAGTGCTGAAAATCGAACCCTAATTCATAAATCCTAATCTGTGACGTTTGAAGTACATGCTAAAAAATCTGAGTCACGGTCAACATTTTTTGAAATTTCCATGTGTAATGATCAGGCACAATGAATTAGAATAGAATTAATTTCTATGAAACGATGTGCAGGAAACAATAGAAAAGTGCTTAAAATCGAACCCTAATTCATAAATCCTAATCTGTGACGTTTGAAGTACATGCTAAAAAATCCGAGTCACGGTCAACATTTGTTGAAATTTTCGTGTGTAATGATCAGGCACAATGAATTATAATAAAATTAATTTCTAAGAAACGGTGTGGAGGAGACAATAGAAGAGTGCTGAAAATCGAACCCTAATTCATAAATCCTAATCTGTTACGTTTGAAATACATGCTAAAAAATCCGAGTCACGGTCAACATTTTTTGAAATTTTCGTGTGTAATGACCAGGCACAATGAATTAGAATAGAATTAATTTCTAAGAAACGATGTGCAGGAAACAATAGAAGTGTGCTTAAAATCGAACCCTAATTCATAAATCCTAATCTGTGACGTTTGAAGTACATGCTAAAAAATCCTAGTCACGGTCAACATTTTTTTAAATTTCCGTGGGTAATGATCAGGTATAATGAATTAGAATAGAATTAATTTCTAAGAAACGATGTGCAGGAAACAATAGAAGTGTGCTTAAAATCGAACCCTAATTCATAAATCATAATCTGTGACGTTTGAAGTACATGCTAAAAAATCCGAGTCACGGTCAACATTTTTTGAAATTTCCGTGTGTAATGATCAGACACAATGAATTAGAATACAATTAATTTCTAAGAAACGATGTGCAGGAAACAATAGAAGAGTGCAGAAAATCGAACCCTAATTCATAAATCCTAATCTGTGACGTTTGAAGTACATGCTAAAAAATCCGAGTCACGGTCAACATTTTTTGAATGTTTCCGTGTGTAATGATCAGGCACAATGAATTAGAATAGAATTAATTTCTAAGAAATGGTGTGCATGAAAAAATAGAAGAGTGCAGAAAATCGAACCCTAATTCATAAAAACTAATCTGTTACGTTTGAAGTACATGCTAAAAAATCCGATTCACGGTCAACATTTTTTGAAATTTTCGTGTGTAATGATTAGGCACAATGAATTAGAATAGAATTAATTTCTAAGAAACGGTGTGCAGGAAACAATAGAAGAGTGCTTAAAATCGAACCCGAATTCATAAATCCTAATCTGTTACGTTTGAAGTACATGCTAAAAAATCCGAGTCACGGTCAACATTTTTTGAAATTTTCGTGTGTTGATCAGGCACAATGAATTAGAATAGAATTAGTTTCTAAGAAACGGTGTGCAGGAAACAATAGAAAAGTTTTTAAAATCGAACCTTAATTCATAAAACCTAATCTGTTACGTTTGAAGTACATGCTAAAAAATCCGAGTCACGGTCAACAATTTTTGAAATTTCCGTGTGTAATGATCAGGCACAATGAATTAGAATAGAATTAATTTCTAAGAAACGGTGTGCATTAAACAATAGAAGAGTGCTTAAAATCGAACCCAAATTCATAAAAACTAATCTGTTACGTTTGAAGTACATGCTAAAAAATCCGATTCACGGTCAAATTTTTTTGAAATTTTCGTGTGTAATGATTAGGCACAATGAATTAGAATAGAATTAATTTCTAAGAAACGGTGTGCAGGAAACAATAGAAGAGTGCTTAAAATCGAACCCTAATTCATAAATCCTAATCTGTTACGTTTGAAGTACATGCTAAAAAATCCGAGTCACGGTCAACATTTGTTTAAATTTCCGTGTGTAATGATCAGGCATAATGAATTAGAATAGAATTAATTTCTAAGAAACTGTGTGCAGGAAACAATAGAACAGTGCTGAAAATCGAACCCTAATTCATAAATCCTAATCTGTGACGTTTGAAGTACATGCTAAAAAATCTGAGTCACGGTCAACATTTTTTGAAATTTCCATGTGTAATGATCAGGCACAATGAATTAGAATAGAATTAATTTCTATGAAACGATGTGCAGGAAACAATAGAAAAGTGCTTAAAATCGAACCCTAATTCATAAATCCTAATCTGTGACGTTTGAAGTACATGCTAAAAAATCCGAGTCACGGTCAACATTTGTTGAAATTTTCGTGTGTAATGATCAGGCACAATGAATTATAATAAAATTAATTTCTAAGAAACGGTGTGGAGGAGACAATAGAAGAGTGCTGAAAATCGAACCCTAATTCATAAATCCTAATCTGTTACGTTTGAAATACATGCTAAAAAATCCGAGTCACGGTCAACATTTTTTGAAATTTTCGTGTGTAATGACCAGGCACAATGAATTAGAATAGAATTAATTTCTAAGAAACGATGTGCAGGAAACAATAGAAGTGTGCTTAAAATCGAACCCTAATTCATAAATCCTAATCTGTGACGTTTGAAGTACATGCTAAAAAATCCTAGTCACGGTCAACATTTTTTTAAATTTCCGTGGGTAATGATCAGGTATAATGAATTAGAATAGAATTAATTTCTAAGAAACGATGTGCAGGAAACAATAGAAGTGTGCTTAAAATCGAACCCTAATTCATAAATCATAATCTGTGACGTTTGAAGTACATGCTAAAAAATCCGAGTCACGGTCAACATTTTTTGAAATTTCCGTGTGTAATGATCAGACACAATGAATTAGAATACAATTAATTTCTAAGAAACGATGTGCAGGAAATAATAGACGAGTGCAGAAAATCGAACCCTAATTCACAAATAGTAATCTGTGACGTTTGAAGTACATGCTAAAAAATCCGAGTCACGGTCAACATTTTTTGAAATTTTCGTGTGTAATGACCAGGCACAATGAATTAGAATAGAATTAATTTCTATGAAACGATGTGTAGGAAACAATAGAAGAGTGCTCAAAATCGAACCCTAATTCATAAATCCTAATCTGTGACGTTTGAAGTACATGCTAAAATATCCGAGTCACGGTCAACATTTGTTGAAATTTTCGTGTGTAATGATCAGGCACAATGAATTATAATAAAATTAATTTCTAAGAAACGGTGTGGAGGAAACAATAGAAGAGTGCTGAAAATCGGACCCTAATTCATCAATCCTAATCTGTGACGTTTGAAGTACATGCTAAAAAATCCTAGTCACGGTCAACATTTTTTTAAATTTCCGTGGGTAATGATCAGGTATAATGAATTAGAATAGAATTAATTTCTAAGAAACGGTGTGCAGGAAACAATAGAAGAGTGCTTAAAATCGAACCCTAATTCATAAATCCTAATCTGTTACGTTTGAAGTACATGCTAAAAAATCCGAGTCACGGTCAACATTTTTTGAAATTTCCGTGTTTAATGATCAGGCACAATGAATTAGAATAGAATTAATTTCTAAGAAACGATGTGCAGGAAACAATAGAAGAGTGCTTAAAATCGAACCCTAATTCATAAATCATAATCTGTGACGTTTGAAGTACATGCTAAAAAATCCGAGTCACGGTCAACATTTTTTGAAATTTTCGTGTGTAATGATCAGGCACAATGAATTATAATTGAATTAATTTCTAAGAAACGGTGTGCATGAAACAATAGAAGAGTGCTGAAAATGGAACCCTAATTCATAAATCCTAATCTGTGACGTTTGAAATACATTCTCCAAATCCGAGTCACGGTCAACATTTTTTGAAATTTTCGTGTGTAATGATCAGGCATAATGAATTACAATAGAATTATTTTCTAAGAAACTGTGTGCAGGAAACAATAGAACAGTGCTGAAAATCGAACCCTAATTCATAAATCCTAATCTGTGACGTTTGAAGTACATGCTAAAAAATCCGAGTCACGGTCAACATTTTTTTAATTTTCCGGGCGTAATGATCAGGCACAATGAATTAGAATAGAATTAATTTCTAAGAAACGGTGTGCAGGAAACAATAGAAGAGTGATTAAAATCGAACCTTAATTCATAAATCCTAATCTGTGACGTTTTAAGTAGATGCTAAAAAATCCGAGTCACGGTCAACATTTGTTGAAATTTTCGTGTGTAATGATCAGGCACAATGAATTATAATAAAATTAATTTCTAAGAAACGGTGTGGTGGAAACAATAGAAGAGTGCTGAAAATCGAACCCTAATTCATAAATCCTAATCTATGACGTTTGAAGTACATGCTAAAAAATCCGAGTCACGGTCAACATTTTTTTAAATTTCCATGGGTAATGATCAGGTATAATGAATTAGAATAGAATTAATTTCTAAGAAACGGTGTGCAGGAAACAATAGAAGAGTGCTTAAAATCGAACCCTAATTCATAAATCCTAATCTGTTACGTTTGAAGTACATGCTAAAAAATCCGAGTCACGGTCAACATTTTTTGAAATTTCCGTGTTTAATGCTCAGGCACAATGAATTAGAATAGAATTAATTTCTAAGAAACGATGTGAAGGAAACAATAGAAGAGTGCTTAAAATCGAACCCTAATTCATAAATCATAATCTGTTTCGTTTGAAGTACATGCTAAAAAATCCGAGTCACGGTCAACATTTTTTTAAATTTTCGTGTGTAATGATCAGGCACAATGAATTATAATAGAATTAATTTCTAAGAAACGGTGTGCATGAAACAATAGAAGAGTGCTGAAAATGGAACCCTAATTCATAAATCCTAATCTGTGACGTTTGAAATACATTATCCAAAATCCGAGTCACGGTCAACATTTTTTGAAATTTCCGTGTGTAATGATCAGGCACAATGAATTAGAATAGAATTAATTTCTAAGAAACGATGTGCAGGAAACAATAGAAGAGTGCTTAAAATCGAACCCTAATTCATAAATCCTAATCTGATACGTTTGAAGTACATGCTAAAAAATCCGAGTCACGGTCAACATTTTTTGAAATTTCCGTGTTTAATGATCAGGCACAATGAATTAGAATAGAATTAATTTCTAAGAAACGATGTGCAGGAAACAATAGAAGAGTGCTTAAAATCAAACCCTAATTCATAAATCATAATCTGTGACGTTTGAAGTACATGCTAAAAAATCCGAGTCACGGTCAACATTTGTTGAAATTTTCGTGTGTAATGATCAGGCACAATGAATTATAATAAAATTAATTTCTAAGAAACGGTGTGGAGGAAACAATAGAAGAGTGCTGAAAATCGAACCCTAATTCATAAATCCTAATCTATGACGTTTGAAGTACATGCTAAAAAATCCGAGTCACGGTCAACATTTTTTTAAATTTCCGTGGGTAATGATCAGGTAGAATGAATTAGAATAGAATTAATTTCTAAGAAACGGTGTGCAGGAAACAATAGAAGAGTGCTTAAAATCGAACCCTAATTCATAAATCCTAATCTGTTACGTTTGAAGTACATGCTAAAAAATCCGAGTCACGGTCAACATTTTTTGAAATTTCCGTGTTTAATGATCAGGCACAATGAATTAGAATAGAATTAATTTCTAAGAAACGATGTGCAGGAAACAATAGAAGAGTGCTTAAAATCGAACCCTAATTCATAAATCATAATCTGTGACGTTTGAAGTACATGCTAAAAAATCCGAGTCACGGTCAACATTTTTTGAAATTTTCGTGTGTAATGATCAGGCACAATGAATTATAATAGAATTAATTTCTAAGAAACGGTGTGCATGAAACAATAGAAGAGTGCTTAAAATCGAACCCTAATTCATAAATCCTAATCTGTTACGTTTGAAATACATTATCCAAAATCCGAGTCACGGTCAACATTTTTTGAAATTTCCGTGTGTAATGATCAGGCACAATGAATTAGAATAGAATTAATTTCTAAGAAACTGTGTGCAGGAAACAATAGAACAGTGCTGAAAATCGAACCCTAATTCATAATTCCTAATCTGTGACGTTTGAAGTACATGCTAAAAAATCCGAGTCACGGTCAACATTTTTTGAAGTTTCCGTGTGTAATGATCAGGCACAATAAATTAGAATAGAATTAATTTCTAAGAAACGGTGTGCATGAAACAATAGAAGAGTGTAGAGAATCGAACCCTAATTCATAAATCCTAATCTGTGACGTTTGAAGTACATGCTAAAAAATCCGAGTCACGGTCAAGATTTTTTGAAATTTTCGTGTGTTGATCAGGCACAATGAATTAGAATAGAATTAGTTTCTAAGAAACGGTGTGCAGGAAACAATAGAAAAGTGCTTAAAATCGAACCTTAATTCATAAAACCTAATCTGTTACGTTTGAAGTACATGCTAAAAAATCCGAGTCACGGTCAACATTTTTTGAAATTTTCGTGTGTAATGATCAGGCACAATGAATTAGAATAGAATTAATTTCTAAGAAACGGTGTGCATTAAACAATAGAAGAGTGCTTAAAATCGAACCCTAATTCATAAAAACTAATATGTTACGTTTGAAGTACATGCTAAAAAATCCGATTCACGGTCAAAATTTTTTGAAATTTTCGTGTGTAATGATTAGGCACAATGAATTTGAATAGAATTAATTTCTAAGAAACGGTGTGCAGGAAACAATAGAAGAGTGCTTAAAATCGAACCCTAATTCATAAATCCTAATCTGTTACGTTTGAAGTACATGCTATAAAATCCGAGTCACGGTCAAGATTTTTTTAAATTTCCGTGTGTAATGATCAGGCCCAATGAATTAGAATATAATTAATTTCTAAGAAACGGTGTGCAGGAAACAATAGAAGAGTGCTGAAAATCGAACCCTAATTCATAATTCCTAATCGGGGACGTTTGAAGTACATGCTAAAAAATCCGAGTCACGGTCAACATTTTTTGAAATTTCCGTGTGTAATGATCAGGCACAATGAATTATAATAGAATTAATTTCTAAGAAACGGTGTGCAGGAAACAATAGAAGAGTGCTTAAAATCGAACCCTAATTCATAAATCATAATCTGTGACGTTTGAAGTACATGCTAAAAAATCCGAGTCACGGTCAATATTTTTTGAAATTTTCGTGTGTAATGATCAGGCACAATGAATTATAATAGAATTAATTTCTAAGAAACGGTGTGCATGAAACAATAGAAGAGTACTGAAAATGGAACCCTAATTCATAAATCCTAATCTGTGACGTTTGAAATAAATTCTCCAAAATCCGAGTCACGGTCAAGATTTTTTTAAATTTCCGTGTGTAATGATCAGGCCCAATGAATTAGAATATAATTAATTTCTAAGAAACGGTGTGCAGGAAACAATAGAAGAGTGCTGAAAATCGAACCCTAATTCATAAATCCTAATCTGTTACGTTTGAAATACATGCTAAAAAATCCGAGTCTTGGTCAACATTTTTTGAAATTTTCGTGTGTAATGACCAAGCACAATGAATTAGAATAGAATTAATTTCTAAGAAACGATGTGCAGGAAACAATAGAAGTGTGCTTAAAATCGAACCCTAATTCATAAATCCTAATCTGTGACGTTTGAAGTACATGCTAAAAAATCCTAGTCACGGTCAACATTTGTTGAAATTCTCGTGTGTAATGATCAGGCACAATGAATTATAATAAAATTAATTTCTAAGAAACGGTGAGGAGGAAACAATACAAGAGTGCTGAAAATCGAACCCTAATTCATAAATCCTAATCTGTGACGTTTGAAGTACATGCTAAAAAATCCGAGTCACGGTCAACATTTTTTGAAATTTCCGTGTTTAATGATCAGGCACAATGAATTAGAATAGAATTAATTTCTAAGAAACGATGTGCAGGAAACAATAGAAGAGTGCTTAAAATCGAACCCTAATTCATAAATCCTAATCTGTTACGTTTGAAGTACATGCTAAAAAATCCGAGTCACGGTCAACATTTTTTGAAATTTCCGTGTTTAATGATCAGGCACAATATATTAGAATAGAATTAATTTCTAAGAAACGATGTGCAGGAAACAATAGAAGTGTGCTTAAAATCGAACCCTAATTCATAAATCATAATCTGTGACGTTTGAAGTACATGCTAAAAAATCCGAGTCACGGTCAACATTTTTTGAAATTTTCGTGTGTAATGATCAGGCACAATGAATTATAATAGAATTAATTTCTAAGAAACGGTGTGCATGAAACAATAGAAGAGTGCTGAAAATGGAACCCTAATTCATAAATCCTAATCTGTGACGTTTGAAATACATTCTCCAAAATCCGAGTCACGGTCAACATTTTTTGAAGTTTCCGTGTGTAATGATCAGGCACAATGAATTAGAATAGAATTAATTTCTAAGAAACGGTGTGCATGAAACAATAGAAGAGTGCAGAAAATCGAACCCTAATTCATAAATCCTAATCTGTGACGTTTGAAGTACATGCTAAAAAATCCGAGTCACGGTCAACATTTTTTGAAGTTTCCGTGTGTAATGATCAGGCACAATGAATTAGAATAGAATTAATTTCTAAGAAATGGTGTGCATGAAAAAATAGAAGAGTGCAGAAAATCGAACCCTAATTCATAAAAACTAATCTGTTACGTTTGAAGTACATGCTAAAAAATCCGATTCACGGTCAACATTTTTTGAAATTTTCGTGTGTAATGATTAGGCACAATGAATTAGAATAGAATTAATTTCTAAGAAACGGTGTGCAGGAAACAATAGAAGAGTGCTTAAAATCGAACCCGAATTCATAAATCCTAATCTGTTACGTTTGAAGTACATGCTAAAAAATCCGAGTCACGGTCAACATTTTTTGAAATTTTCGTGTGTTGATCAGGCACAATGAATTAGAATAGAATTAGTTTCTAAGAAACGGTGTGCAGGAAACAATAGAAAAGTTTTTAAAATCGAACCTTAATTCATAAAACCTAATCTGTTACGTTTGAAGTACATGCTAAAAAATCCGAGTCACGGTCAACAATTTTTGAAATTTCCGTGTGTAATGATCAGGCACAATGAATTAGAATAGAATTAATTTCTAAGAAACGGTGTGCATTAAACAATAGAAGAGTGCTTAAAATCGAACCCAAATTCATAAAAACTAATCTGTTACGTTTGAAGTACATGCTAAAAAATCCGATTCACGGTCAAATTTTTTTGAAATTTTCGTGTGTAATGATTAGGCACAATGAATTAGAATAGAATTAATTTCTAAGAAACGGTGTGCAGGAAACAATAGAAGAGTGCTTAAAATCGAACCCTAATTCATAAATCCTAATCTGTTACGTTTGAAGTACATGCTAAAAAATCCGAGTCACGGTCAACATTTGTTTAAATTTCCGTGTGTAATGATCAGGCATAATGAATTAGAATAGAATTAATTTCTAAGAAACTGTGTGCAGGAAACAATAGAACAGTGCTGAAAATCGAACCCTAATTCATAAATCCTAATCTGTGACGTTTGAAGTACATGCTAAAAAATCCGAGTCACGGTCAACATTTTTTGAAATTTCCATGTGTAATGATCAGGCACAATGAATTAGAATAGAATTAATTTCTATGAAACGATGTGCAGGAAACAATAGAAAAGTGCTTAAAATCGAACCCTAATTCATAAATCCTAATCTGTGACGTTTGAAGTACATGCTAAAAAATCCGAGTCACGGTCAACATTTGTTGAAATTTTCGTGTGTAATGATCAGGCACAATGAATTATAATAAAATTAATTTCTAAGAAACGGTGTGGAGGAGACAATAGAAGAGTGCTGAAAATCGAACCCTAATTCATAAATCCTAATCTGTTACGTTTGAAATACATGCTAAAAAATCCGAGTCACGGTCAACATTTTTTGAAATTTTCGTGTGTAATGACCAGGCACAATGAATTAGAATAGAATTAATTTCTAAGAAACGATGTGCAGGAAACAATAGAAGTGTGCTTAAAATCGAACCCTAATTCATAAATCATAATCTGTGACGTTTGAAGTACATGCTAAAAAATCCGAGTCACGGTCAACATTTTTTGAAATTTTCGTGTGTAATGATCAGGCACAATGAATTATAATAGAATTAATTTCTAAGAAACGGTGTGCATGAAACAATAGAAGAGTGCTGAAAATGGAACCCTAATTCATAAATCCTAATCTGTGACGTTTGAAGTACATGCTAAAAAATCCGAGTCTTGGTCAACATTTTTTGAAATTTTCGTGTGTAATGACCAAGCACAATGAATTAGAATAGAATTAATTTCTAAGAAACGATGTGCAGGAAACAATAGAAGTGTGCTTAAAATCGAACCCTAATTCATAAATCCTAATCTGTGACGTTTGAAGTACATGCTAAAAAATCCTAGTCACGGTCAACATTTGTTGAAATTCTCGTGTGTAATGATCAGGCACAATGAATTATAATAAAATTAATTTCTAAGAAACGGTGAGGAGGAAACAATACAAGAGTGCTGAAAATCGAACCCTAATTCATAAATCCTAATCTGTGACGTTTGAAGTACATGCTAAAAAATCCGAGTCACGGTCAACATTTGTTGAAATTTTCGTGTGTAATGATCAGGCACAATGAATTATAATAAAATTAATTTCTAAGAAACGGTGTGGAGGAGACAATAGAAGAGTGCTGAAAATCGAACCCTAATTCATAAATCCTAATCTGTTACGTTTGAAATACATGCTAAAAAATCCGAGTCACGGTCAACATTTTTTGAAATTTTCGTGTGTAATGACCAGGCACAATGAATTAGAATAGAATTAATTTCTAAGAAACGATGTGCAGGAAACAATAGAAGTGTGCTTAAAATCGAACCCTAATTCATAAATCATAATCTGTGACGTTTGAAGTACATGCTAAAAAATCCGAGTCACGGTCAACATTTTTTGAAATTTCCGTGTTTAATGATCAGGCACAATATATTAGAATAGAATTAATTTCTAAGAAACGATGTGCAGGAAACAATAGAAGTGTGCTTAAAATCGAACCCTAATTCATAAATCATAATCTGTGACGTTTGAAGTACATGCTAAAAAATCCTAGTCACGGTCAACATTTGTTGAAATTCTCGTGTGTAATGATCAGGCACAATGAATTATAATAAAATTAATTTCTAAGAAACGGTGAGGAGGAAACAATACAAGAGTGCTGAAAATCGAACCCTAATTCATAAATCCTAATCTGTGACGTTTGAAGTACATGCTAAAAAATCCGAGTCACGGTCAACATTTGTTGAAATTTTCGTGTGTAATGATCAGGCACAATGAATTATAATAAAATTAATTTCTAAGAAACGGTGTGGAGGAGACAATAGAAGAGTGCTGAAAATCGAACCCTAATTCATAAATCCTAATCTGTTACGTTTGAAATACATGCTAAAAAATCCGAGTCACGGTCAACATTTTTTGAAATTTTCGTGTGTAATGACCAGGCACAATGAATTAGAATAGAATTAATTTCTAAGAAACGATGTGCAGGAAACAATAGAAGTGTGCTTAAAATCGAACCCTAATTCATAAATCATAATCTGTGACGTTTGAAGTACATGCTAAAAAATCCGAGTCACGGTCAACATTTTTTGAAATTTTCGTGTGTAATGATCAGGCACAATGAATTATAATAGAATTAATTTCTAAGAAACGGTGTGCATGAAACAATAGAAGAGTGCTGAAAATGGAACCCTAATTCATAAATCCTAATCTGTGACGTTTGAAGTACATGCTAAAAAATCCGAGTCTTGGTCAACATTTTTTGAAATTTTCGTGTGTAATGACCAAGCACAATGAATTAGAATAGAATTAATTTCTAAGAAACGATGTGCAGGAAACAATAGAAGTGTGCTTAAAATCGAACCCTAATTCATAAATCCTAATCTGTGACGTTTGAAGTACATGCTAAAAAATCCTAGTCACGGTCAACATTTGTTGAAATTCTCGTGTGTAATGATCAGGCACAATGAATTATAATAAAATTAATTTCTAAGAAACGGTGAGGAGGAAACAATACAAGAGTGCTGAAAATCGAACCCTAATTCATAAATCCTAATCTGTGACGTTTGAAGTACATGCTAAAAAATCCGAGTCACGGTCAACATTTGTTGAAATTTTCGTGTGTAATGATCAGGCACAATGAATTATAATAAAATTAATTTCTAAGAAACGGTGTGGAGGAGACAATAGAAGAGTGCTGAAAATCGAACCCTAATTCATAAATCCTAATCTGTTACGTTTGAAATACATGCTAAAAAATCCGAGTCACGGTCAACATTTTTTGAAATTTTCGTGTGTAATGACCAGGCACAATGAATTAGAATAGAATTAATTTCTAAGAAACGATGTGCAGGAAACAATAGAAGTGTGCTTAAAATCGAACCCTAATTCATAAATCATAATCTGTGACGTTTGAAGTACATGCTAAAAAATCCGAGTCACGGTCAACATTTTTTGAAATTTCCGTGTTTAATGATCAGGCACAATATATTAGAATAGAATTAATTTCTAAGAAACGATGTGCAGGAAACAATAGAAGTGTGCTTAAAATCGAACCCTAATTCATAAATCATAATCTGTGACGTTTGAAGTACATGCTAAAAAATCCTAGTCACGGTCAACATTTGTTGAAATTCTCGTGTGTAATGATCAGGCACAATGAATTATAATAAAATTAATTTCTAAGAAACGGTGAGGAGGAAACAATACAAGAGTGCTGAAAATCGAACCCTAATTCATAAATCCTAATCTGTGACGTTTGAAGTACATGCTAAAAAATCCGAGTCACGGTCAACATTTGTTGAAATTTTCGTGTGTAATGATCAGGCACAATGAATTATAATAAAATTAATTTCTAAGAAACGGTGTGGAGGAGACAATAGAAGAGTGCTGAAAATCGAACCCTAATTCATAAATCCTAATCTGTTACGTTTGAAATACATGCTAAAAAATCCGAGTCACGGTCAACATTTTTTGAAATTTTCGTGTGTAATGACCAGGCACAATGAATTAGAATAGAATTAATTTCTAAGAAACGATGTGCAGGAAACAATAGAAGTGTGCTTAAAATCGAACCCTAATTCATAAATCATAATCTGTGACGTTTGAAGTACATGCTAAAAAATCCGAGTCACGGTCAACATTTTTTGAAATTTTCGTGTGTAATGATCAGGCACAATGAATTATAATAGAATTAATTTCTAAGAAACGGTGTGCATGAAACAATAGAAGAGTGCTGAAAATGGAACCCTAATTCATAAATCCTAATCTGTTACGTTTGAAGTACATGCTAAAAAATCCGAGTCTTGGTCAACATTTTTTGAAATTTTCGTGTGTAATGACCAAGCACAATGAATTAGAATAGAATTAATTTCTAAGAAACGATGTGCAGGAAACAATAGAAGTGTGCTTAAAATCGAACCCTAATTCATAAATCCTAATCTGTGACGTTTGAAGTACATGCTAAAAAATCCTAGTCACGGTCAACATTTGTTGAAATTCTCGTGTGTAATGATCAGGCACAATGAATTATAATAAAATTAATTTCTAAGAAACGGTGAGGAGGAAACAATACAAGAGTGCTGAAAATCGAACCCTAATTCATAAATCCTAATCTGTGACGTTTGAAGTACATGCTAAAAAATCCGAGTCACGGTCAACATTTTTTGAAATTTCCGTGTTTAATGATCAGGCACAATGAATTAGAATAGAATTAATTTCTAAGAAACGATGTGCAGGAAACAATAGAAGAGTGCTTAAAATCGAACCCTAATTCATAAATCCTAATCTGTTACGTTTGAAGTACATGCTAAAAAATCCGAGTCACGGTCAACATTTTTTGAATTTCCGTGTTTAATGATCAGGCACAATATATTAGAATAGAATTAATTTCTAAGAAACGATGTGCAGGAAACAATAGAAGTGTGCTTAAAATCGAACCCTAATTCATAAATCATAATCTGTGACGTTTGAAGTACATGCTAAAAAATCCGAGTCACGGTCAACATTTTTTGAAATTTTCGTGTGTAATGATCAGGCACAATGAATTATAATAGAATTAATTTCTAAGAAACGGTGTGCATGAAACAATAGAAGAGTGCTGAAAATGGAACCCTAATTCATAAATCCTAATCTGTGACGTTTGAAATACATTCTCCAAAATCCGAGTCACGGTCAACATTTTTTGAAGTTTCCGTGTGTAATGATCAGGCACAATGAATTAGAATAGAATTAATTTCTAAGAAACGGTGTGCATGAAACAATAGAAGAGTGCAGAAAATCGAACCCTAATTCATAAATCCTAATCTGTGACGTTTGAAGTACATGCTAAAAAATCCGAGTCACGGTCAACATTTTTTGAAGTTTCCGTGTGTAATGATCAGGCACAATGAATTAGAATAGAATTAATTTCTAAGAAATGGTGTGCATGAAAAAATAGAAGAGTGCAGAAAATCGAACCCTAATTCATAAAAACTAATCTGTTACGTTTGAAGTACATGCTAAAAAATCCGATTCACGGTCAACATTTTTTGAAATTTTCGTGTGTAATGATTAGGCACAATGAATTAGAATAGAATTAATTTCTAAGAAACGGTGTGCAGGAAACAATAGAAGAGTGCTTAAAATCGAACCCGAATTCATAAATCCTAATCTGTTACGTTTGAAGTACATGCTAAAAAATCCGAGTCACGGTCAACATTTTTTGAAATTTTCGTGTGTTGATCAGGCACAATGAATTAGAATAGAATTAGTTTCTAAGAAACGGTGTGCAGGAAACAATAGAAAAGTTTTTAAAATCGAACCTTAATTCATAAAACCTAATCTGTTACGTTTGAAGTACATGCTAAAAAATCCGAGTCACGGTCAACAATTTTTGAAATTTCCGTGTGTAATGATCAGGCACAATGAATTAGAATAGAATTAATTTCTAAGAAACGGTGTGCATTAAACAATAGAAGAGTGTTTAAAATCGAACCCAAATTCATAAAAACTAATCTGTTACGTTTGAAGTACATGCTAAAAAATCCGATTCACGGTCAAATTTTTTTGAAATTTTCGTGTGTAATGATTAGGCACAATGAATTAGAATAGAATTAATTTCTAAGAAACGATGTGCAGGAAACAATAGAAGTGTGCTTAAAATCGAACCCTAATTCATAAATCATAATCTGTGACGTTTGAAGTACATGCTAAAAAATCCGAGTCACGGTCAACATTTTTTGAAATTTTCGTGTGTAATGATCAGGCACAATGAATTATAATAGAATTAATTTCTAAGAAACGGTGTGCATGAAACAATAGAAGAGTGCTGAAAATGGAACCCTAATTCATAAATCCTAATCTGTTACGTTTGAAGTACATGCTAAAAAATCCGAGTCTTGGTCAACATTTTTTGAAATTTTCGTGTGTAATGACCAAGCACAATGAATTAGAATAGAATTAATTTCTAAGAAACGATGTGCAGGAAACAATAGAAGTGTGCTTAAAATCGAACCCTAATTCATAAATCCTAATCTGTGACGTTTGAAGTACATGCTAAAAAATCCTAGTCACGGTCAACATTTGTTGAAATTCTCGTGTGTAATGATCAGGCACAATGAATTATAATAAAATTAATTTCTAAGAAACGGTGAGGAGGAAACAATACAAGAGTGCTGAAAATCGAACCCTAATTCATAAATCCTAATCTGTGACGTTTGAAGTACATGCTAAAAAATCCGAGTCACGGTCAACATTTTTTGAAATTTCCGTGTTTAATGATCAGGCACAATGAATTAGAATAGAATTAATTTCTAAGAAACGATGTGCAGGAAACAATAGAAGAGTGCTTAAAATCGAACCCTAATTCATAAATCCTAATCTGTTACGTTTGAAGTACATGCTAAAAAATCCGAGTCACGGTCAACATTTTTTGAAATTTCCGTGTTTAATGATCAGGCACAATATATTAGAATAGAATTAATTTCTAAGAAACGATGTGCAGGAAACAATAGAAGTGTGCTTAAAATCGAACCCTAATTCATAAATCATAATCTGTGACGTTTGAAGTACATGCTAAAAAATCCGAGTCACGGTCAACATTTTTTGAAATTTTCGTGTGTAATGATCAGGCACAATGAATTATAATAGAATTAATTTCTAAGAAACGGTGTGCATGAAACAATAGAAGAGTGCTGAAAATGGAACCCTAATTCATAAATCCTAATCTGTGACGTTTGAAATACATTCTCCAAAATCCGAGTCACGGTCAACATTTTTTGAAGTTTCCGTGTGTAATGATCAGGCACAATGAATTAGAATAGAATTAATTTCTAAGAAACGGTGTGCATGAAACAATAGAAGAGTGCAGAAAATCGAACCCTAATTCATAAATCCTAATCTGTGACGTTTGAAGTACATGCTAAAAAATCCGAGTCACGGTCAACATTTTTTGAAGTTTCCGTGTGTAATGATCAGGCACAATGAATTAGAATAGAATTAATTTCTAAGAAATGGTGTGCATGAAAAAATAGAAGAGTGCAGAAAATCGAACCCTAATTCATAAAAACTAATCTGTTACGTTTGAAGTACATGCTAAAAAATCCGATTCACGGTCAACATTTTTTGAAATTTTCGTGTGTAATGATTAGGCACAATGAATTAGAATAGAATTAATTTCTAAGAAACGGTGTGCAGGAAACAATAGAAGAGTGCTTAAAATCGAACCCGAATTCATAAATCCTAATCTGTTACGTTTGAAGTACATGCTAAAAAATCCGAGTCACGGTCAACATTTTTTGAAATTTTCGTGTGTTGATCAGGCACAATGAATTAGAATAGAATTAGTTTCTAAGAAACGGTGTGCAGGAAACAATAGAAAAGTTTTTAAAATCGAACCTTAATTCATAAAACCTAATCTGTTACGTTTGAAGTACATGCTAAAAAATCCGAGTCACGGTCAACAATTTTTGAAATTTCCGTGTGTAATGATCAGGCACAATGAATTAGAATAGAATTAATTTCTAAGAAACGGTGTGCATTAAACAATAGAAGAGTGCTTAAAATCGAACCCAAATTCATAAAAACTAATCTGTTACGTTTGAAGTACATGCTAAAAAATCCGATTCACGGTCAAATTTTTTTGAAATTTTCGTGTGTAATGATTAGGCACAATGAATTAGAATAGAATTAATTTCTAAGAAACGGTGTGCAGGAAACAATAGAAGAGTGCTTAAAATCGAACCCTAATTCATAAATCCTAATCTGTTACGTTTGAAGTACATGCTAAAAAATCCGAGTCACGGTCAACATTTGTTTAAATTTCCGTGTGTAATGATCAGGCATAATGAATTAGAATAGAATTAATTTCTAAGAAACTGTGTGCAGGAAACAATAGAACAGTGCTGAAAATCGAACCCTAATTCATAAATCCTAATCTGTGACGTTTGAAGTACATGCTAAAAAATCCGAGTCACGGTCAACATTTTTTGAAATTTCCATGTGTAATGATCAGGCACAATGAATTAGAATAGAATTAATTTCTATGAAACGATGTGCAGGAAACAATAGAAAAGTGCTTAAAATCGAACCCTAATTCATAAATCCTAATCTGTGACGTTTGAAGTACATGCTAAAAAATCCGAGTCACGGTCAACATTTGTTGAAATTTTCGTGTGTAATGATCAGGCACAATGAATTATAATAAAATTAATTTCTAAGAAACGGTGTGGAGGAGACAATAGAAGAGTGCTGAAAATCGAACCCTAATTCATAAATCCTAATCTGTTACGTTTGAAATACATGCTAAAAAATCCGAGTCACGGTCAACATTTTTTGAAATTTTCGTGTGTAATGACCAGGCACAATGAATTAGAATAGAATTAATTTCTAAGAAACGATGTGCAGGAAACAATAGAAGTGTGCTTAAAATCGAACCCTAATTCATAAATCATAATCTGTGACGTTTGAAGTACATGCTAAAAAATCCGAGTCACGGTCAACATTTTTTGAAATTTTCGTGTGTAATGATCAGGCACAATGAATTATAATAGAATTAATTTCTAAGAAACGGTGTGCATGAAACAATAGAAGAGTGCTGAAAATGGAACCCTAATTCATAAATCCTAATCTGTGACGTTTGAAGTACATGCTAAAAAATCCGAGTCACGGTCAACATTTGTTGAAATTTTCGTGTGTAATGATCAGGCACAATGAATTATAATAAAATTAATTTCTAAGAAACGGTGTGGAGGAGACAATAGAAGAGTGCTGAAAATCGAACCCTAATTCATAAATCCTAATCTGTTACGTTTGAAGTACATGCTAAAAAATCCGAGTCTTGGTCAACATTTTTTGAAATTTTCGTGTGTAATGACCAAGCACAATGAATTAGAATAGAATTAATTTCTAAGAAACGATGTGCAGGAAACAATAGAAGTGTGCTTAAAATCGAACCCTAATTCATAAATCCTAATCTGTGACGTTTGAAGTACATGCTAAAAAATCCTAGTCACGGTCAACATTTGTTGAAATTTTCGTGTGTAATGATCAGGCACAATGAATTATAATAAAATTAATTTCTAAGAAACGGTGAGGAGGAAACAATACAAGAGTGCTGAAAATCGAACCCTAATTCATAAATCCTAATCTGTGACGTTTGAAGTACATGCTAAAAAATCCGAGTCACGGTCAACATTTTTTGAAATTTCCGTGTTTAATGATCAGGCACAATGAATTAGAATAGAATTAATTTCTAAGAAACGATGTGCAGGAAACAATAGAAGAGTGCTTAAAATCGAACCCTAATTCATAAATCCTAATCTGTTACGTTTGAAGTACATGCTAAAAAATCCGAGTCACGGTCAACATTTTTTGAAATTTCCGTGTTTAATGATCAGGCACAATATATTAGAATAGAATTAATTTCTAAGAAACGATGTGCAGGAAACAATAGAAGTGTGCTTAAAATCGAACCCTAATTCATAAATCATAATCTGTGACGTTTGAAGTACATGCTAAAAAATCCGAGTCACGGTCAACATTTTTTGAAATTTTCGTGTGTAATGATCAGGCACAATGAATTATAATAGAATTAATTTCTAAGAAACGGTGTGCATGAAACAATAGAAGAGTGCTGAAAATGGAACCCTAATTCATAAATCCTAATCTGTGACGTTTGAAATACATTCTCCAAAATCCGAGTCACGGTCAACATTTTTTGAAGTTTCCGTGTGTAATGATCAGGCACAATGAATTAGAATAGAATTAATTTCTAAGAAACGGTGTGCATGAAACAATAGAAGAGTGCAGAAAATCGAACCCTAATTCATAAATCCTAATCTGTGACGTTTGAAGTACATGCTAAAAAATCCGAGTCACGGTCAACATTTTTTGAATGTTTCCGTGTGTAATGATCAGGCACAATGAATTAGAATAGAATTAATTTCTAAGAAATGGTGTGCATGAAAAAATAGAAGAGTGCAGAAAATCGAACCCTAATTCATAAAAACTAATCTGTTACGTTTGAAGTACATGCTAAAAAATCCGATTCACGGTCAACATTTTTTGAAATTTTCGTGTGTAATGATTAGGCACAATGAATTAGAATAGAATTAATTTCTAAGAAACGGTGTGCAGGAAACAATAGAAGAGTGCTTAAAATCGAACCCGAATTCATAAATCCTAATCTGTTACGTTTGAAGTACATGCTAAAAAATCCGAGTCACGGTCAACATTTTTTGAAATTTTCGTGTGTTGATCAGGCACAATGAATTAGAATAGAATTAGTTTCTAAGAAACGGTGTGCAGGAAACAATAGAAAAGTTTTTAAAATCGAACCTTAATTCATAAAACCTAATCTGTTACGTTTGAAGTACATGCTAAAAAATCCGAGTCACGGTCAACAATTTTTGAAATTTCCGTGTGTAATGATCAGGCACAATGAATTAGAATAGAATTAATTTCTAAGAAACGGTGTGCATTAAACAATAGAAGAGTGCTTAAAATCGAACCCAAATTCATAAAAACTAATCTGTTACGTTTGAAGTACATGCTAAAAAATCCGATTCACGGTCAAATTTTTTTGAAATTTTCGTGTGTAATGATTAGGCACAATGAATTAGAATAGAATTAATTTCTAAGAAACGGTGTGCAGGAAACAATAGAAGAGTGCTTAAAATCGAACCCTAATTCATAAATCCTAATCTGTTACGTTTGAAGTACATGCTAAAAAATCCGAGTCACGGTCAACATTTGTTTAAATTTCCGTGTGTAATGATCAGGCATAATGAATTAGAATAGAATTAATTTCTAAGAAACTGTGTGCAGGAAACAATAGAAGTGTGCTTAAAATCGAACCCTAATTCATAAATCCTAATCTGTGACGTTTGAAGTACATGCTAAAAAATCCTAGTCACGGTCAACATTTGTTGAAATTTTCGTGTGTAATGATCAGGCACAATGAATTATAATAAAATTAATTTCTAAGAAACGGTGAGGAGGAAACAATACAAGAGTGCTGAAAATCGAACCCTAATTCATAAATCCTAATCTGTGACGTTTGAAGTACATGCTAAAAAATCCGAGTCACGGTCAACATTTTTTGAAATTTCCGTGTTTAATGATCAGGCACAATGAATTAGAATAGAATTAATTTCTAAGAAACGATGTGCAGGAAACAATAGAAGAGTGCTTAAAATCGAACCCTAATTCATAAATCCTAATCTGTTACGTTTGAAGTACATGCTAAAAAATCCGAGTCTTGGTCAACATTTTTTGAAATTTTCGTGTGTAATGACCAAGCACAATGAATTAGAATAGAATTAATTTCTAAGAAACGATGTGCAGGAAACAATAGAAGTGTGCTTAAAATCGAACCCTAATTCATAAATCCTAATCTGTGACGTTTGAAGTACATGCTAAAAAATCCTAGTCACGGTCAACATTTGTTGAAATTTTCGTGTGTAATGATCAGGCACAATGAATTATAATAAAATTAATTTCTAAGAAACGGTGAGGAGGAAACAATACAAGAGTGCTGAAAATCGAACCCTAATTCATAAATCCTAATCTGTGACGTTTGAAGTACATGCTAAAAAATCCGAGTCACGGTCAACATTTTTTGAAATTTCCGTGTTTAATGATCAGGCACAATGAATTAGAATAGAATTAATTTCTAAGAAACGATGTGCAGGAAACAATAGAAGAGTGCTTAAAATCGAACCCTAATTCATAAATCCTAATCTGTTACGTTTGAAGTACATGCTAAAAAATCCGAGTCACGGTCAACATTTTTTGAAATTTCCGTGTTTAATGATCAGGCACAATATATTAGAATAGAATTAATTTCTAAGAAACGATGTGCAGGAAACAATAGAAGTGTGCTTAAAATCGAACCCTAATTCATAAATCATAATCTGTGACGTTTGAAGTACATGCTAAAAAATCCGAGTCACGGTCAACATTTTTTGAAATTTTCGTGTGTAATGATCAGGCACAATGAATTATAATAGAATTAATTTCTAAGAAACGGTGTGCATGAAACAATAGAAGAGTGCTGAAAATGGAACCCTAATTCATAAATCCTAATCTGTGACGTTTGAAATACATTCTCCAAAATCCGAGTCACGGTCAACATTTTTTGAAGTTTCCGTGTGTAATGATCAGGCACAATGAATTAGAATAGAATTAATTTCTAAGAAACGGTGTGCATGAAACAATAGAAGAGTGCAGAAAATCGAACCCTAATTCATAAATCCTAATCTGTGACGTTTGAAGTACATGCTAAAAAATCCGAGTCACGGTCAACATTTTTTGAATGTTTCCGTGTGTAATGATCAGGCACAATGAATTAGAATAGAATTAATTTCTAAGAAATGGTGTGCATGAAAAAATAGAAGAGTGCAGAAAATCGAACCCTAATTCATAAAAACTAATCTGTTACGTTTGAAGTACATGCTAAAAAATCCGATTCACGGTCAACATTTTTTGAAATTTTCGTGTGTAATGATTAGGCACAATGAATTAGAATAGAATTAATTTCTAAGAAACGGTGTGCAGGAAACAATAGAAGAGTGCTTAAAATCGAACCCGAATTCATAAATCCTAATCTGTTACGTTTGAAGTACATGCTAAAAAATCCGAGTCACGGTCAACATTTTTTGAAATTTTCGTGTGTTGATCAGGCACAATGAATTAGAATAGAATTAGTTTCTAAGAAACGGTGTGCAGGAATCAATAGAAAAGTTTTTAAAATCGAACCTTAATTCATAAAACCTAATCTGTTACGTTTGAAGTACATGCTAAAAAATCCGAGTCACGGTCAACAATTTTTGAAATTTCCGTGTGTAATGATCAGGCACAATGAATTAGAATAGAATTAATTTCTAAGAAACGGTGTGCATTAAACAATAGAAGAGTGCTTAAAATCGAACCCAAATTCATAAAAACTAATCTGTTACGTTTGAAGTACATGCTAAAAAATCCGATTCACGGTCAAATTTTTTTGAAATTTTCGTGTGTAATGATTAGGCACAATGAATTAGAATAGAATTAATTTCTAAGAAACGGTGTGCAGGAAACAATAGAAGAGTGCTTAAAATCGAACCCTAATTCATAAATCCTAATCTGTTACGTTTGAAGTACATGCTAAAAAATCCGAGTCACGGTCAACATTTGTTTAAATTTCCGTGTGTAATGATCAGGCATAATGAATTAGAATAGAATTAATTTCTAAGAAACTGTGTGCAGGAAACAATAGAACAGTGCTGAAAATCGAACCCTAATTCATAAATCCTAATCTGTGACGTTTGAAGTACATGCTAAAAAATCTGAGTCACGGTCAACATTTTTTGAAATTTCCATGTGTAATGATCAGGCACAATGAATTAGAATAGAATTAATTTCTATGAAACGATGTGCAGGAAACAATAGAAAAGTGCTTAAAATCGAACCCTAATTCATAAATCCTAATCTGTGACGTTTGAAGTACATGCTAAAAAATCCGAGTCACGGTCAACATTTGTTGAAATTTTCGTGTGTAATGATCAGGCACAATGAATTATAATAAAATTAATTTTTAAGAAACGGTGAGGAGGAAACAATAGAAGAGTGCTGAAAATCGAACCCTAATTCATAAATCCTAATCTGTGACGTTTGAAGTACATGCTAAAAAATCTGAGTCACGGTCAACATTTTTTTAAATTTCCGTGGGTAATGATCAGGTATAATGAATTAGAATAGAATTAATTTCTAAGAAACGGTGTGCAGGAAACAATAGAAGAGTAATTAAAATCGAACCCTAATTCATAAATCCTAATCTGTGACGTTTGAAGTACATGCTAAAAAATCCGAGTCACGGTCAACATTTTTTGAATGTTTCCGTGTGTAATGATCAGGCACAATGAATTAGAATAGAATTAATTTCTAAGAAATGGTGTGCATGAAAAAATAGAAGAGTGCAGAAAATCGAACCCTAATTCATAAAAACTAATCTGTTACGTTTGAAGTACATGCTAAAAAATCCGATTCACGGTCAACATTTTTTGAAATTTTCGTGTGTAATGATTAGGCACAATGAATTAGAATAGAATTAATTTCTAAGAAACGGTGTGCAGGAAACAATAGAAGAGTGCTTAAAATCGAACCCGAATTCATAAATCCTAATCTGTTACGTTTGAAGTACATGCTAAAAAATCCGAGTCACGGTCAACATTTTTTGAAATTTTCGTGTGTTGATCAGGCACAATGAATTAGAATAGAATTAGTTTCTAAGAAACGGTGTGCAGGAATCAATAGAAAAGTTTTTAAAATCGAACCTTAATTCATAAAACCTAATCTGTTACGTTTGAAGTACATGCTAAAAAATCCGAGTCACGGTCAACAATTTTTGAAATTTCCGTGTGTAATGATCAGGCACAATGAATTAGAATAGAATTAATTTCTAAGAAACGGTGTGCATTAAACAATAGAAGAGTGCTTAAAATCGAACCCAAATTCATAAAAACTAATCTGTTACGTTTGAAGTACATGCTAAAAAATCCGATTCACGGTCAAATTTTTTTGAAATTTTCGTGTGTAATGATTAGGCACAATGAATTAGAATAGAATTAATTTCTAAGAAACGGTGTGCAGGAAACAATAGAAGAGTGCTTAAAATCGAACCCTAATTCACAAATCCTAATCTGTTACGTTTGAAGTACATGCTAAAAAATCCGAGTCACGGTCAACATTTGTTTAAATTTCCGTGTGTAATGATCAGGCATAATGAATTAGAATAGAATTAATTTCTAAGAAACTGTGTGCAGGAAACAATAGAACAGTGCTGAAAATCGAACCCTAATTCATAAATCCTAATCTGTGACGTTTGAAGTACATGCTAAAAAATCTGAGTCACGGTCAACATTTTTTGAAATTTCCATGTGTAATGATCAGGCACAATGAATTAGAATAGAATTAATTTCTATGAAACGATGTGCAGGAAACAATAGAAAAGTGCTTAAAATCGAACCCTAATTCATAAATCCTAATCTGTGACGTTTGAAGTACATGCTAAAAAATCCGAGTCACGGTCAACATTTGTTGAAATTTTCGTGTGTAATGATCAGGCACAATGAATTATAATAAAATTAATTTCTAAGAAACGGTGTGGAGGAGACAATAGAAGAGTGCTGAAAATCGAACCCTAATTCATAAATCCTAATCTGTTACGTTTGAAATACATGCTAAAAAATCCGAGTCACGGTCAACATTTTTTGAAATTTTCGTGTGTAATGACCAGGCACAATGAATTAGAATAGAATTAATTTCTAAGAAACGATGTGCAGGAAACAATAGAAGTGTGCTTAAAATCGAACCCTAATTCATAAATCCTAATCTGTGACGTTTGAAGTACATGCTAAAAAATCCTAGTCACGGTCAACATTTTTTTAAATTTCCGTGGGTAATGATCAGGTATAATGAATTAGAATAGAATTAATTTCTAAGAAACGGTGTGCAGGAAACAATAGAAGAGTAATTAAAATCGAACCCTAATTCATAAATCCTAATCTGTTACGTTTGAAGTACATGCTAAAAAATCCGAGTCACGGTCAACATTTTTTGAAATTTCCGTGTGTAATGATCAGACACAATGAATTAGAATACAATTAATTTCTAAGAAACGATGTGCAGGAAATAATAGACGAGTGCAGAAAATCGAACCCTAATTCACAAATAGTAATCTATGACGTTTGAAGTACATGCTAAAAAATCCGAGTCACGGTCAACATTTTTTGAAATTTTCGTGTGTAATGACCAGGCACAATGAATTAGAATAGAATTAATTTCTATGAAACGATGTGTAGGAAACAATAGAAGAGTGCTCAAAATCGAACCCTAATTCATAAATCCTAATCTGTGACGTTTGAAGTACATGCTAAAAAATCCGAGTCACGGTCAACATTTGTTGAAATTTTCGTGTGTAATGATCAGGCACAATGAATTATAATAAAATTAATTTCTAAGAAACGGTGTGGAGGAAACAATAGAAGAGTGCTGAAAATCGGACCCTAATTCATCAATCCTAATCTGTGACGTTTGAAGTACATGCTAAAAAATCCGAGTCACGGTCAACATTTTTTTAAATTTCCGTGGGTAATGATCAGGTATAATGAATTAGAATAGAATTAATTTCTAAGAAACGGTGTGCAGGAAACAATAGAAGAGTGCTTAAAATCGAACCCTAATTCATAAATCCTAATCTGTTACGTTTGAAGTACATGCTAAAAAATCCGAGTCACGGTCAACATTTTTTGAAATTTCCGTGTTTAATGATCAGGCACAATGAATTAGAATAGAATTAATTTCTAAGAAACGATGTGCAGGAAACAATAGAAGAGTGCTTAAAATCGAACCCTAATTCATAAATCATAATCTGTGACGTTTGAAGTACATGCTAAAAAATCCGAGTCACGGTCAACATTTTTTGAAATTTTCGTGTGTAATGATCAGGCACAATGAATTATAATTGAATTAATTTCTAAGAAACGGTGTGCATGAAACAATAGAAGAGTGCTGAAAATGGAACCCTAATTCATAAATCCTAATCTGTGACGTTTGAAATACATTCTCCAAATCCGAGTCACGGTCAACATTTTTTGAAATTTTCGTGTGTAATGATCAGGCATAATGAATTACAATAGAATTATTTTCTAAGAAACTGTGTGCAGGAAACAATAGAACAGTGCTGAAAATCGAACCCTAATTCATAAATCCTAATCTGTGACGTTTGAAGTACATGCTAAAAAATCCGAGTCACGGTCAACATTTTTTTAATTTTCCGGGCGTAATGATCAGGCACAATGAATTAGAATAGAATTAATTTCTAAGAAACGGTGTGCAGGAAACAATAGAAGAGTGATTAAAATCGAACCTTAATTCATAAATCCTAATCTGTGACGTTTTAAGTACATGCTAAAAAATCCGAGTCACGGTCAACATTTGTTGAAATTTTCGTGTGTAATGATCAGGCACAATGAATTATAATAAAATTAATTTCTAAGAAACGGTGTGGTGGAAACAATAGAAGAGTGCTGAAAATCGAACCCTAATTCATAAATCCTAATCTATGACGTTTGAAGTACATGCTAAAAAATCCGAGTCACGGTCAACATTTTTTTAAATTTCCATGGGTAATGATCAGGTATAATGAATTAGAATAGAATTAATTTCTAAGAAACGGTGTGCAGGAAACAATAGAAGAGTGCTTAAAATCGAACCCTAATTCATAAATCCTAATCTGTTACGTTTGAAGTACATGCTAAAAAATCCGAGTCACGGTCAACATTTTTTGAAGTTTCCGTGTGTAATGATCAGGCACAATAAATTAGAATAGAATTAATTTCTAAGAAACGGTGTGCATGAAACAATAGAAGAGTGTAGAGAATCGAACCCTAATTCATAAATCCTAATCTGTGACGTTTGAAGTACATGCTAAAAAATCCGAGTCACGGTCAAGATTTTTTGAAATTTTCGTGTGTTGATCAGGCACAATGAATTAGAATAGAATTAGTTTCTAAGAAACGGTGTGCAGGAAACAATAGAAAAGTGCTTAAAATCGAACCTTAATTCATAAAACCTAATCTGTTACGTTTGAAGTACATGCTAAAAAATCCGAGTCACGGTCAACATTTTTTGAAATTTTCGTGTGTAATGATCAGGCACAATGAATTAGAATAGAATTAATTTCTAAGAAACGGTGTGCATTAAACAATAGAAGAGTGCTTAAAATCGAACCCTAATTCATAAAAACTATATGTTACGTTTGAAGTACATGCTAAAAAATCCGATTCACGGTCAAAATTTTTTGAAATTTTCGTGTGTAATGATTAGGCACAATGAATTTGAATAGAATTAATTTCTAAGAAACGGTGTGCAGGAAACAATAGAAGAGTGCTTAAAATCGAACCCTAATTCATAATTCCTAATCGGGGACGTTTGAAGTACATGCTAAAAAATCCGAGTCACGGTCAACATTTTTTGAAATTTCCGTGTGTAATGATCAGGCACAATGAATTATAATAGAATTAATTTCTAAGAAACGGTGTGCAGGAAACAATAGAAGAGTGCTTAAAATCGAACCCTCATTCATAAATCATAATCGGTGACGTTTGAAGTACATGCTAAAAAATCCGAGTCACGGTCAACATTTTTTTAAATTTCCGTGTGTAATGATCAGGCACAATGAATTATAATAGAATTAATTTCTAAAAAACGGTGTGCATGAAACAATAGAAGAGTGCTGAAAATGGAACCCTAATTCATAAATCCTAATCTGTGACGTTTGAAATACATTCTCAAAAATCCGAGTCACGGTCAACATTTTTTGAAATTTCCGTGTGTAATGATCAGGCATAATGAATTAGAATAGAATTAATTTCTAAGAAACTGTGTGCAGGAAACAATAGAACAGTGCTAAAAATCGAACCCTAATTCATAAATACTAATCTGTGACGTTTGAAGTACATGCTAAAAAATCCGAGTCACGGTCAACATTTTTTGAAGTTTCCGTGTGTAATGATCAGGCACAATGAATTAGAATAGAATTAATTTCTAAGAAACGGTGTGCATGAAACAATAGAAGAGTGCAGAAAATTGAACCCTAATTCATAAATCCTAATCTGTGACGATTGAAGTACATGCTAAATAATCCGAGTCACGGTCAAGATTTTTTGAAATTTTCGTGTGTTGATCAGGCACAATGAATTAGAATAGAATTAGTTTCTAAGAAACGGTGTGCAGGAAACAATAGAAAAGTGCTTAAAATCGAACCTTAATTCATAAAACCTAATCTGTTACGTTTGAAGTACATGCTGAAAAATCCAAGCACAATGCATTAGAATAGAATTAATTTCGAAGAAACGGTGTGCATGAAACAATAAAAGAGTGAAGAAAATTGAACCCTAATTCATAGATCCTAATCTGTGAAGTTTGAAGTACGTGCTAAAAAATCCGAGTCACGGTCAACATTTTTTTAAATTTTCGTGGGTAATGATCAGGTATAATGAATTAGAATAGAATTAATTTCTAAGAAACGGTGTGCTGGAAACAATAGAAGAGTGCTTAAAATCGAACCCTAATTCATAAATCCTAATCTGTGACGTTTGAAATACATTCTCAAAAATCCGAGTAACGGTCAACATTTTTTGAAATTTCCGTGTGTAATGATCAGGCATAATGAATTAGAATAGAATTAATTTCTAAGAAACTGTGTGCAGGAAACAATAGAACAGTGCTAAAAATCGAACCCTAATTCATAAATCCTAATCTGTGACGTTTGAAGTACATGCTAAAAAATTCGAGTCACGGTCAACATTTTTTGAAGTTTCCGTGTGTAATGATCAGGCACAATGAATTAGAATAGAATTAATTTCTAAGAAACGGTGTGCATGAAACAATAGAAGAGTGCAGAAAATCGAACCCTAATTCATAAATCCTAATCTGTGACGTTTGAAGTACATGCTAAAAAATCCGAGTCACGGTCAACATTTTTTTAATTTTCCGTGTGTAATGATCAGGCACAATGAATTAGAATAGAATTAATTTCTAAGAAACGGTGTGCAGGAAACAACAGAAGAGTGCTGAAAATCAAACCCTAATTAATAAATCATAATCTGTGACGTTTGAAGTACATGCTAAAAAATCCGAGTCACGGTCAAGATTTTTTGAAATTTTCGTGTGTAATGATCAGGCACAATGAATTAGAATAGAATTAGTTTCTAAGAAACGGTGTGCAGGAAACAATAGAATAGTGCTTAAAATCGAACCTTAATTCATAAAACCTAATCTGTTACGTTTGAAGTACATGCTAAAAAATCCGTGTCACGGTCAACATTTTTTGAAATTTTCGTGTGTAATGATCAGGCACAATGAATTAGAATAGAATTAATTTCTAAGAAACGGTGTGCATTAAACAATAGAAGAGTGCTTAAAATCGAACCCTAATTCATA
Organism: Cucurbita pepo subsp. pepo; assembly: GCF_057944985.1. Classification (NCBI taxonomy): domain Eukaryota; kingdom Viridiplantae; phylum Streptophyta; class Magnoliopsida; order Cucurbitales; family Cucurbitaceae; genus Cucurbita; species Cucurbita pepo. Next base: position 3,850,313 of record NC_141816.1, on the reverse strand, counting down.
AAAACTAATATGTTACGTTTGAAGTACATGCTAAAAAATCCGATTCACGGTCAAAATTTTTTGAAATTTTCGTGTGTAATGATTAGGCACAATGAATTTGAATAGAATTAATTTCTAAGAAATGGTGTGCAGGAAACAATAGAAGAGTGCTTAAAATCGAACCCTAATTCATAAATCCTAATCTGTTACGTTTGAAGTACATGCTATAAAATCCGAGTCACGGTCAAGATTTTTTTAAATTTCCGTGTGTAATGATCAGGCCCAATGAATTAGAATATAATTAATTTCTAAGAAACGGTGTGCAGGAAACAATAGAAGAGTGCTGAAAATCGAACCATAATTCATAATTCCTAATCGGGGACGTTTGAAATACATGCTAAAAAATCCGAGTCACGGTCAACATTTTTTGAAATTTCCGTGTGTAATGATCAGGCACAATGAATTAGAATAGAATTAATTTCTAAGAAACGGTGTGCAGGAAACAATAGAAGAGTGCTTAAAATCGAACCCTCATTCATAAATCATAATCGGTGACGTTTGAAGTACATGCTAAAAAATCCGAGTCACGGTCAACATTTTTTTAAATTTCCGTGTGTAATGATCAGGCACAATGAATTATAATAGAATTAATTTCTAAAAAACGGTGTGCATGAAACAATAGAAGAGTGCTGAAAATGGAACCCTAATTCATAAATCCTAATCTGTGACGTTTGAAATACATTCTAAAAAATCCGAGTCACGGTCAACATTTTTTGAAGTTTCCGTGTGTAATGATCAGGCACAATGAATTAGAATAGAATTAATTTCTAAGAAACGGTGTGCATGAAACAATAGAAGAGTGTAGAAAATCGAACCCTAATTCATAAATCCTAATCTGTGACGTTTGAAGTACATGCTAAAAAATCCGAGTCACGGTCAACATTTTTTTAATTTTCCGTGTGTAATGATCAGGCACAATGAATTAGAATAGAATTAATTTCTAAGAAACGGTGTGCAGGAAACAACAGAAGAGTGCTGAAAATCAAACCCTAATTAATAAATCATAATCTGTGATGTTTGAAGTACATGCTAAAAAATCCGAGTCACGCTCAAGATTTTTTGAAATTTTCGTGTGTTGATCAGGCACAATGAATTAGAATAGAATTAGTTTCTAAGGAACGGTGTGCAGGAATCAATAGAAAAGTGCTGAAAATTGAACCTTAATTCATAAAACCTAATCTGTTACGTTTGAAGTACATGCTGAAAAATCCAAGCACAATGAATTAGAATAGAATTAATTTCGAAGAAAAGGTGTGCATGAAACAATAAAAGAGTGCAGAAAATTGAACCCTAATTCATAAATCCTAATCTGTGAAGTTTGAAGTACATGCTAAAAAATCCGAGTCACGGTCAACATTTTTTTAAATTTCCGTGGGTAATGATCAGGTATAATGAATTAGAATAGAATTAATTTCTAAGAAACGGTGTGCAGGAAACAATAGAAGAGTGCTTAAAATCGAACCCTAATTCATAAATCCTAATCTTTTACGTTTGAAGTACATGCTAAAAAATCCGAGACACGGTTAACATTGTTTGAAATTTCCGTGTGTAATGATTAGGCACAATGAATTAGAATAGAATTAATTTCTATGAAACGATGTGCAGGAAACAATAGAAGAGTGCAGAAAATCGAACCCTAATTCATAAATTCTAATCTGTTACGTTTGATGTACATGCTAAAAAATCCGAGTCACGGTCAACATTTTTTGAAATTTCCGTGTGTAATGATCAGGCATAATGAATTAGAATAGAATTAATTTCTAAGAAACGGTGTGCAGGAAACAATAGAACAGTGCTGAAAATCGAACCCTAATTCATAAATCCTAATCTGTGACGTTTGAAGTACATGCTAAAAAATCCGAGTCACGGTCAACATTTTCTGAAGTTTCCGTGTGTAATGATCAGGCACAATGAATTAGAATAGAATTAATTTCTAAGAAACGGTGTGCATGAAACAATAGAAGAGTGTAGAAAATCGAACCCTAATTAATAAATCCTAATCTGTGACGTTTGAAGTACATGCTAAAAAATCCGAGTCACGGTCAACATTTTTTTAATTTTCCGTGTGTAATGATTAGGCACAATGAATTAGAATAGAATTAATTTCTAAGAAACGGTGTGCAGGAAACAATAAAAGAGTGCTGAAAATCGAACCCTAATTCATAAATCCTAATCTGTGATGTTTGAAGTACATGCTAAAAAATCCGAGTCACGGTCAACATTTTTTGAAATTTCCGTGGGTAATGATCAGGCACAATGAATTAGAATAGAATTAATTTCTAAGAAACGGTGTAAAGGAAACACTAGAAGAGTGCTGAAAAATCGAACCCTAATTCATAAATCATAATCTGTGACGTTTGAAGTACATGCTAAAAAATCCGAGTCACGGTCAAAACTTTTTTACATTTCCGTGTGTAATGATCAGGCACAATGAATTAGAATAGAATTAATTTCTAAGTAACGGTGTGCATGAAACAATAGAAGAATGCAGAAAATCGAACCCTAATTCATCAATCCTAATCTGTGACGTTTGAAGTACATGCTAAAAAATCCGAATCACGGTCAACATTTTTTTAAATTTCCGTGTGTAATGATCAGTCACAATGAATTACAATAGAATTATTTTCTAAGAAACGGTGTGCAGGAAACAATAGAAGAGTGTAGAAAATCGAACCCTAATTCATAAATCCTAATCTGTGACGTTTGAAGTACATGCTAAAAGATCAGAGTCACGGTCAACATTTTTTAAAATTTCCGTGCGTAATGATCAGGCACAATGAATTAGAATAGAATTAATTTCTAAGAAACGGTGTGCATGAAACAATAGAAGAGTGATGAAAATCGAACCCTAATTAATAAATCCTAAGCTATGACGTTTGAAGTACATGCTAAAAAAAACGAGTCACGGTCAACATTTTTTGAAATTTCCGTGTGTAATGATCAGGCACAATGAATTAGCATAGAATTAATTTCTAAGAAACGGTGTGCATGAAACAATAGAAGAGTGCTGAAAATCGAACACTAATTCATAAATCCTAATTTGTGACGTTTGATGTACATGCTAAAAAATCCGAGTCACGGTGAACATTTTTTTAAATTTTCGTGTGTAATGATCAGGCACAATGAATTATAATTGAATTAATTTTTAAGAAACGGTGTGCATGAAACAATAGAAGAGTGATGAAAATCGAACCCTAATTAATAAATCCTAAGCTGTGACGTTTGAAGTACATGCTAAAAAAAACGAGTCACGGTCAACATTTTTTGAAGTTTCCGTGTGTAATGATCAGGCACAATGAATTAGAATAGAATTAATTTCTAAGAAACGGTGTGCATGAAACAATAGAAGAGTGCTGAAAATCGAACACTAATTCATAAATCCTAATTTGTGACGTTTGATATACATGCTAAAAAATCCGAGTCACGGTCAACATTTTTTTAAATTTTCGTGTGTAATGATCAGGCACAATGAATTACAATTGAATTAATTTTTAAGAAACGGTGTGCATGAAACAATAGAAGAGTGCTGAAAATCGAACCCTAATTCATAAATCCTAATCTGTGACGTTTGAAGTACATGCTAAAAAATCCGAATCACGGTCAACATTTTTTTAAATTTCCTTGTGTAATGATCAGGCACAATGAATTAGAATAGAATTAATTTCTAAGAAACGGTGTGCATGAAACAATAGAAGAGTGCTGAAAATCGAACACTAATTCATAAATCCTAATTTGTGACGTTTGACGTACATGCTAAAAAATCCGAGTCACGGTGAACATTTTTTTAAATTTTCGTGTGTAATGATCAGGCACAATGAATTACAAATTGAATTAATTTTTGAGAAACGGTGTGCATGAAACAATAGAAGAGTGCTGAAAATTGAACCCTAATTCATCAATCCTAATCTGTGACGTTTGAAGTACATGCTAAAAAATCCGAATCACGGTCAACATTTTTTTAAATTTCCGTGTGTAATGATCAGGCACAATGAATTAGAATAGAATTAATTTCTAAGAAACGGTGTGCATGAAACAATAGAAGAGTGCTGAAAATCGAACACTAATTCATAAATCCTAATTTGTGACGTTTGAAGTACATGCTAAAAAATCCGAGTCACGGTCAACATTTTCTGAAGTTTCCGTGTGTAATGATCAGGCACAATGAATTAGAATAGAATTAATTGCTAAGAAACGGTGTGCATGAAACAATAGAAGAGTGCAGAAAATCGAACCCTAATTAATAAATCCTAATCTGTGACGTTTGAAGTACATGCTAAAAAATCCGAGTCACGGTCAACATTTTTTTAATTTTCCGTGTGTAATGATTAGGCACAATGAATTAGAATAGAATTAATTTCTAAGAAACGGTGTGCAGGAATCAATAGAAAAGTGCTGAAAATCGAACCTTAATTCATAAAACCTAATCTGTTACGTTTGAAGTACATGCTGAAAAATCCAAGCACAATGAATTAGAATAGAATTAATTTCGAAGAAAAGGTGTGCATGAAACAATAAAAGAGTGCAGAAAATTGAACCCTAATTCATAAATCCTAATCTGTGACGTTTGAAGTACATGCTAAAAAATCCGAGTCACGGTCAACATTTTTTTAAATTTCCGTGGGTAATGATGAGGTATAATGAATTAGAATAGAATTAATTTCTAAGAAACGGTGTGCAGGAAACAATAGAAGAGTGCTTAAAATCGAACCCTAATTCATAAATCCTAATCTTTTACGTTTGAAGTACATGCTAAAAAATCCGAGACACGGTTAACATTGTTTGAAATTTCCGTGTGTAATGATCAGGCACAATGAATTACAAATTGAATTAATTTTTGAGAAACGGTGTGCATGAAACAATAGAAGAGTGCTGAAAATTGAACCCTAATTCATCAATCCTAATCTGTGACGTTTGAAGTACATGCTAAAAAATCCGAATCACGGTCAACATTTTTTTAAATTTCCGTGTGTAATGATCAGGCACAATGAATTAGAATAGAATTAATTTCTAAGAAACGGTGTGCATGAAACAATAGAAGAGTGCTGAAAATCGAACACTAATTCATAAATCCTAATTTGTGACGTTTGAAGTACATGCTAAAAAATCCGAGTCACGGTCAACATTTTCTGAAGTTTCCGTGTGTAATGATCAGGCACAATGAATTAGAATAGAATTAATTTCTAAGAAACGGTGTGCATGAAACAATAGAAGAGTGCAGAAAATCGAACCCTAATTAATAAATCCTAATCTGTGACGTTTGAAGTACATGCTAAAAAATCCGAGTCACGGTCAACATTTTTTTAATTTTCCGTGTGTAATGATTTGGCACAATGAATTAGAATAGAATTAATTTCTAAGAAACGGTGTGCAGGAATCAATAGAAAAGTGCTGAAAATCGAACCTTAATTCATAAAACCTAATCTGTTACGTTTGAAGTACATGCTGAAAAATCCAAGCACAATGAATTAGAATAGAATTAATTTCGAAGAAAAGGTGTGCATGAAACAATAAAAGAGTGCAGAAAATTGAACCCTAATTCATAAATCCTAATCTGTGAAGTTTGAAGTACATGCTAAAAAATCCGAGTCACGGTCAACATTTTTTTAAATTTCCGTGGGTAATGATCAGGTATAATGAATTAGAATAGAATTAATTTCTAAGAAACGGTGTGCAGGAAACAATAGAAGAGTGCTTAAAATCGAACCCTAATTCATAAATCCTAATCTTTAAAGTTTGAAGTACATGCTAAAAAATCCGAGACACGGTTAACATTGTTTGAAATTTCCGTGTGTAATGATTAGGCACAATGAATTAGAATAGAATTAATTTCTATGAAACGATGCGCAGGAAACAATAGAAGAGTGCAGAAAATCGAACCCTAATTCATAAATTCTAATCTGTTACGTTTGAAGTACATGCTAAAAAATCCGAGTCACGGTCAACATTTTTTGAAATTTCCGTGTGTAATGATCAGGCATAATGAATTAGAATAGAATTAATTTCTAAGAAACGGTGTGCAGGAAACAATAGAACAGTGCTGAAAATCGAACCCTAATTCATAAATCCTAATCTGTGACGTTTGAAGTACATGCTAAAAAATCCGAGTCACGGTCAACATTTTCTGAAGTTTCCGTGTGTAATGATCAGGCACAATGAATTAGAATAGAATTAATTTCTAAGAAACGGTGTGCATGAAACAATAGAAGAGTGCAGAAAATCGAACCCTAATTAATAAATCCTAATCTGTGACGTTTGAAGTACATGCTAAAAAATCCGAGTCACGGTCAACATTTTTTTAATTTTCCGTGTGTAATGATTAGGCACAATGAATTAGAATAGAATTAATTTCTAAGAAACGGTGTGCAGGAAACAAAATAAAGAGTGTAGAAAATCGAACCCTAATTCATAAATCCTAATCTGTGATGTTTGAAGTACATGCTAAAAAATCCGAGTCACGGTCAACATTTTTTGAAATTTCCGTGGGTAATGATCAGGCACAATGAATTAGAATAGAATTAATTTCTAAGAAACGGTGTAAAGGAAACACTAGAAGAGTGCTGAAAATCGAACCCTAATTCATAAATCATAATCTGTGACGTTTGAAGTACATGCTAAAAAATCCGAGTCACGGTCAAAACTTTTTTACATTTCCGTGTGTAATGATCAGGCACAATGAATTAGAATAGAATTAATTTCTAAGTAACGGTGTGCATGAAACAATAGAAGAATGCAGAAAATCGAACCCTAATTCATAAATCCTAATCTGTGACGTTTGAAGTACATGCTAAAAAATTCGAATCACGGTCAACATTTTTTTAAATTTCCGTGTGTAATGATCAGGCACAATGAATTAGAATAGAATTAATTTCTAAGATACGGTGTGCATGAAACAATAGAAGAGTGCTGAAAATCGAACACTAATTCATAATTCCTAATTTGTGACGTTTGATGTACATGCTAAAAAATCCGAGTCACGGTGAACATTTTTTTAAATTTTCGTGTGTAATGATCAGGCACAATGAATTACAAATTGAATTAATTTTTAAGAAACGGTGTGCATGAAACAATAGAAGAGTGCTGAAAATTGAACCCTAATTCATCAATCCTAATCTGTGACGTTTGAAGTACATGCTAAAAAATCCGAATCGCGGTCAACATTTTTTTAAATTTCCGTGTGTAATGATCAGTCACAATGAATTACAATAGAATTATTTTCTAAGAAACGGTGTGCAGGAAACAATAGAAGAGTGTAGAAAATCGAACCCTAATTCATAAATCCTAATCTGTGACGTTTGAAGTACATGCTAAAAGATCAGAGTCACGGTCAACATTTTTTAAAATTTCCGTGCGTAATGATCAGGCACAATGAATTAGAATAGAATTAATTTCTAAGAAACGGTGTGCATGAAACAATAGAAGAGTGATGAAAATCGAACCCTAATTAATAAATCCTAAGCTATGACGTTTGAAGTACATGCTAAAAAAAACGAGTCACGGTCAACATTTTTTGAAATTTCCGTGTGTAATGATCAGGCACAATGAATTAGCATAGAATTAATTTCTAAGAAACGGTGTGCATGAAACAATAGAAGAGTGCTGAAAATCGAACACTAATTCATAAATCCTAATTTGTGACGTTTGATGTACATGCTAAAAAATCCGAGTCACGGTGAACATTTTTTTAAATTTTCGTGTGTAATGATCGGGCACAATGAATTATAATTGAATTAATTTTTAAGAAACGGTGTGCATGAAACAATAGAAGAGTGATGAAAATCGAACCCTAATTAATAAATCCTAAGCTGTGACGTTTGAAGTACATGCTAAAAAAAACGAGTCACGGTCAACATTTTTTGAAGTTTCCGTGTGTAATGATCAGGCACAATGAATTAGAATAGAATTAATTTCTAAGAAACGGTGTGCATGAAACAATAGAAGAGTGCTGAAAATCGAACACTAATTCATAAATCCTAATTTGTGACGTTTGATATACATGCTAAAAAATCCGAGTCACGGTCAACATTTTTTTAAATTTTCGTGTGTAATGATCAGGCACAATGAATTACAATTGAATTAATTTTTAAGAAACGGTGTGCATGAAACAATAGAAGAGTGCTGAAAATCGAACCCTAATTCATAAATCCTAATCTGTAACGTTTGAAGTACATGCTAAAAAATCCGAATCACGGTCAACATTTTTTTAAATTTCCTTGTGTAATGATCAGGCACAATGAATTAGAATAGAATTAATTTCTAAGAAACGGTGTGCATGAAACAATAGAAGAGTGCTGAAAATCGAACACTAATTCATAAATCCTAATTTGTGACGTTTGACGTACATGCTAAAAAATCCGAGTCACGGTGAACATTTTTTTAAATTTTCGTGTGTAATGATCAGGCACAATGAATTACAAATTGAATTAATTTTTGAGAAACGGTGTGCATGAAACAATAGAAGAGTGCTGAAAATTGAACCCTAATTCATCAATCCTAATCTGTGACGTTTGAAGTACATGCTAAAAAATCCGAATCACGGTCAACATTTTTTTAAATTTCCGTGTGTAATGATCAGGCACAATGAATTAGAATAGAATTAATTTCTAAGAAACGGTGTGCATGAAACAATAGAAGAGTGCTGAAAATCGAACACTAATTCATAAATCCTAATTTGTGACGTTTGAAGTACATGCTAAAAAATCCGAGTCACGGTCAACATTTTCTGAAGTTTCCGTGTGTAATGATCAGGCACAATGAATTAGAATAGAATTAATTTCTAAGAAACGGTGTGCATGAAACAATAGAAGAGTGCAGAAAATCGAACCCTAATTAATAAATCCTAATCTGTGACGTTTGAAGTACATGCTAAAAAATCCGAGTCACGGTCAACATTTTTTTAATTTTCCGTGTGTAATGATTAGGCACAATGAATTAGAATAGAATTAATTTCTAAGAAACGGTGTGCAGGAAACAATAAAAGAGTGCTGAAAATCGAACCCTAATTCATAAATCCTAATCTGTGATGTTTGAAGTACATGCTAAAAAATCCGAGTCACGGTCAACATTTTTTGAAATTTCCGTGGGTAATGATCAGGCACAATGAATTAGAATAGAATTAATTTCTAAGAAACGGTGTAAAGGAAACACTAGAAGAGTGCTGAAAATCGAACCCTAATTCATAAATCATAATCTGTGACGTTTGAAGTACATGCTAAAAAATCCGAGTCACGGTCAAAACTTTTTTACATTTCCGTGTGTAATGATCAGGCACAATGAATTAGAATAGAATTAATTTCTAAGTAACGGTGTGCATGAAACAATAGAAGAATGCAGAAAATCGAACCCTAATTCATAAATCCTAATCTGTGACGTTTGAAGTACATGCTAAAAAATTCGAATCACGGTCAACATTTTTTTAAATTTCCGTGTGTAATGATCAGGCACAATGAATTAGAATAGAATTAATTTCTAAGATACGGTGTGCATGAAACAATAGAAGAGTGCTGAAAATCGAACACTAATTCATAATTCCTAATTTGTGACGTTTGATGTACATGCTAAAAAATCCGAGTCACGGTGAACATTTTTTTAAATTTTCGTGTGTAATGATCAGGCACAATGAATTACAAATTGAATTAATTTTTAAGAAACGGTGTGCATGAAACAATAGAAGAGTGCTGAAAATTGAACCCTAATTCATCAATCCTAATCTGTGACGTTTGAAGTACATGCTAAAAAATCCGAATCACGGTCAACATTTTTTTAAATTTCCGTGTGTAATGATCAGTCACAATGAATTACAATAGAATTATTTTCTAAGAAACGGTGTGCAGGAAACAATAGAAGAGTGTAGAAAATCGAACCCTAATTCATAAATCCTAATCTGTGACGTTTGAAGTACATGCTAAAAGATCAGAGTCACGGTCAACATTTTTTAAAATTTCCGTGCGTAATGATCAGGCACAATGAATTAGAATAGAATTAATTTCTAAGAAACGGTGTGCATGAAACAATAGAAGAGTGATGAAAATCGAACCCTAATTAATAAATCCTAAGCTATGACGTTTGAAGTACATGCTAAAAAAAACGAGTCACGGTCAACATTTTTTGAAATTTCCGTGTGTAATGATCAGGCACAATGAATTAGCATAGAATTAATTTCTAAGAAACGGTGTGCATGAAACAATAGAAGAGTGCTGAAAATCGAACACTAATTCATAAATCCTAATTTGTGACGTTTGATGTACATGCTAAAAAATCCGAGTCACGGTGAACATTTTTTTAAATTTTCGTGTGTAATGATCAGGCACAATGAATTATAATTGAATTAATTTTTAAGAAACGGTGTGCATGAAACAATAGAAGAGTGATGAAAATCGAACCCTAATTAATAAATCCTAAGCTGTGACGTTTGAAGTACATGCTAAAAAAAACGAGTCACGGTCAACATTTTTTGAAGTTTCCGTGTGTAATGATCAGGCACAATGAATTAGAATAGAATTAATTTCTAAGAAACGGTGTGCATGAAACAATAGAAGAGTGCTGAAAATCGAACACTAATTCATAAATCCTAATTTGTGACGTTTGATATACATGCTAAAAAATCCGAGTCACGGTCAACATTTTTTTAAATTTTCGTGTGTAATGATCAGGCACAATGAATTACAATTGAATTAATTTTTAAGAAACGGTGTGCATGAAACAATAGAAGAGTGCTGAAAATCGAACCCTAATTCATAAATCCTAATCTGTGACGTTTGAAGTACATGCTAAAAAATCCGAATCACGGTCAACATTTTTTTAAATTTCCTTGTGTAATGATCAGGCACAATGAATTAGAATAGAATTAATTTCTAAGAAACGGTGTGCATGAAACAATAGAAGAGTGCTGAAAATCGAACACTAATTCATAAATCCTAATTTGTGACGTTTGACGTACATGCTAAAAAATCCGAGTCACGGTGAACATTTTTTTAAATTTTCGTGTGTAATGATCAGGCACAATGAATTACAAATTGAATTAATTTTTGAGAAACGGTGTGCATGAAACAATAGAAGAGTGCTGAAAATTGAACCCTAATTCATCAATCCTAATCTGTGACGTTTGAAGTACATGCTAAAAAATCCGAATCACGGTCAACATTTTTTTAAATTTCCGTGTGTAATGATCAGGCACAATGAATTAGAATAGAATTAATTTCTAAGAAACGGTGTGCATGAAACAATAGAAGAGTGCTGAAAATCGAACACTAATTCATAAATCCTAATTTGTGACGTTTGATGTACATGCTAAAAAATCCGAGTCACGGTGAACATTTTTTTAAATTTTCGTGTGTAATGATTAGGCACAATGAATTACAAATTGAATTAATTTTTAAGAAACGGTGTGCATGAAACAATAGAAGAGTGCTGAAAATTGAACCCTAATTCATCAATCCTAATCTGTGACGTTTGAAGTACATGCTAAAAAATCCGAATCACGGTCAACATTTTTTTAAATTACCGTGTGTAATGATCAGTCACAATGAATTACAATAGAATTAATTTCTAAGAAACGGTGTGCAGGAAACAATAGAAGAGTGTAGAAAATCGAACCCTAATTCATAAATCCTAATCTGTGACGTTTGAAGTACATGCTAAAAGATCAGAGTCACGGTCAACATTTTTTTAAATTTCCGTGCGTAATGATCAGGCACAATGAATTAGAATAGAATTAATTTCTAAGAAACGGAGTGCATGAAACAATAGAAGAGTGATGAAAATCGAACCCTAATTAATAAATCCTAAGCTATGACGTTTGAAGTACATGCTAAAAAAAACGAGTCACGGTCAACATTTTTTGAAATTTCCGTGTGTAATGATCAGGCACAATGAATTAGCATAGAATTAATTTCTAAGAAACGGTGTGCATGAAACAATAGAAGAGTGCTGAAAATCGAACACTAATTCATAAATCCTAATTTGTGACGTTTGATGTACATGCTAAAAAATCCGAGTCACGGTGAACATTTTTTTAAATTTTCGTGTGTAATGATCAGGCACAATGAATTATAATTGAATTAATTTTTAAGAAACGGTGTGCATGAAACAATAGAAGAGTGATGAAAATCGAACCCTAATTAATAAATCCTAAGCTGTGACGTTTGAAGTACATGCTAAAAAAAACGAGTCACGGTCAACATTTTTTGAAGTTTCCGTGTGTAATGATCAGGCACAATGAGTTAGCATAGAATTAATTTCTAAGAAACGGTGTGCATGAAACAATAGAAGAGTGCTGAAAATCGAACACTAATTCATAAATCCTAATTTGTGACGTTTGATATACGTGCTAAAAAATCCGAGTCACGGTCAACATTTTTTTAAATTTTCGTGTGTAATGATCAGGCACAATGAATTACAATTGAATTAATTTTTAAGAAACGGTGTGCATGAAACAATAGAAGAGTTCTGAAAATCGAACCCTAATTCATAAATCCTAATCTGTGACGTTTGAAGTACATGCTAAAAAATCCGAATCACGGTCAACATTTTTTTAAATTTCCGTGTGTAATGATCAGGCACAATGAATTAGAATAGAATTAATTTCTAAGAAACGGTGTGCATGAAACAATAGAAGAGTGATGAAAATCGAACCCTAATTAATAAATCCTAAGCTGTGACGTTTCAAGTACATGCTAAAAAAAACGAGTCACGGTCAACATTTTTTGAAGTTTCCGTGTGTAATGATCAGGCACAATGAATTAGCATAGAATTAATTTCTAAGAAACGGTGTGCATGAAACAATAGAAGAGTGCTGAAAATTGAACCCTAATTCATCAATCCTAATCTGTGACGTTTGAAGTACATGCTAAAAAATCCGAATCACGGTCAACATTTTTTTAAATTTCCGTGTGTAATGAACAGTCACAATGAATTACAATAGAATTAATTTCTAAGAAACGGTGTGCAGGAAACAATAGAAGAGTGTAGAAAATCGAACCCTAATTAATAAATCCTAAGCTGTGACGTTTGAAGTACATGCTAAAAAAAACGAGTCACGGTCAACATTTTTTGAAGTTTCCGTGTGTAATGATCAGGCACAATGAGTTAGCATAGAATTAATTTCTAAGAAACGGTGTGCATGAAACAATAGAAGAGTGCTGAAAATCGAACACTAATTCATAAATCCTAATTTGTGACGTTTGATATACGTGCTAAAAAATCCGAGTCACGGTCAACATTTTTTTAAATTTTCGTGTGTAATGATCAGGCACAATGAATTACAATTGAATTAATTTTTAAGAAACGGTGTGCATGAAACAATAGAAGAGTTCTTAAAATTGAACCCTAATTCATAAATCCTAATCTGTGACGTTTGAAGTACATGCTAAAAGATCCGAGTCACGGTCAACATTTTTTGAAATTTCCGTGGGTAATGATCAGGCACAATGAATTAGAATAGAATTAATTTCTAAGGAACGGTGTGCATGAAACAATAGAAGAGTGCTTAAAATCGATCCCTAATTAATAAATCCTAAGCTGTGACGTTTGAAGAACATGCTAAAAAAAACGAGTCACGGTCAACATTTTTTGAAATTTCCGTGTGTAATGATCAGGCACATTGAATTAGAATAGAATTAATTTCTAAGAAACGGTGTGCATGAAACAATAGAAGAGTGCTGAAAATCGAACACTAATTCATAAATCCTAATTTGTGACGTTTGATGTACATGCTAAAAAATCCGAGTCACGGTGAACAAATTTTTAAATTTTCGTGTGTAATGAACAGGCACAATGAATTACAATAGAATTAATTTTTAAGAAACGGTGTGCATGAAAAAATAGAAGAGTGCTGAATATCGAACACTAATTCATAAATCCTAATCTGTGACGTTTGAAGTACATGCTAAAAAATCCGAATCACGGTCAACATTTTTTTAAATTTCCTTGTGTAATGATCAGTCACAATGAATTACAATAGAATTAATTTCTAAGAAACGGTGTGCAGGAAACAATAGAAGAGTGTAGAAAATCGAACCCTAATTCATAAATCCTAATCTGTGACGTTTGAAGTACATGCTAAAAGATCCGAGTCACGGTCAACATTTTTTTAAATTTCCGTGCGTAATGATCAGGCACAATGAATTAGAATTGAATTAATTTCTAAGAAACGGTGTGCATGAAACAATAGAAGAGTGCTGAAAATCGAACCCTAATTCATAAATCCTAATCAGTGACGTTTGAAGTACATGCTAAAAAATTCGAATCACGGTCAACATTTTTTTAAATTTCCGTGTGTAATGATCAGGCACAATGAATTAGCATACAATTAATTTCTAAGAAACGGTGTGCATGAAACAATAGAAGAGTGCTGAAAATCGAACACTAATTCATAAATCCTAATTTGTGACGTTTGATATACATGCTAAAAAATCCGAGTCACGGTGAACATTTTTTTAAATTTTCGTGTGTAATGATCAGGCACAATGAATTACAATTGAATTAATTTTTAAGAAACGGTGTGCATGAAACAATAGAAGAGTGCTTAAAATCGAACCCTAATTCATAAATCCTAATCTGTGACGTTTGAAGTACATGCTAAAAAATCTGAATCACGGTCAACATTTTTTTACATTTCCGTGTGTAATGATCAGTCACAATGAATTAGAATAGTATTAATTTCTAAGAAACGGTGTGCAGGAAACAATAGAAGAGTGTAGAAAATCGAACCCTAATTCATAAATCCTAATCTGTGACGTTTGAAGTACATGCTAAAAGATCCGAGTCACGGTCAACATTTTTTTAAATTTCCGTGCGTAATGATCAGGCACAATGAATTAGAATAGAATTAATTTCTAAGAAACGGTGTGCATGAAACAATAGAAGAGTAATGAAAATCGAACCCTAATTCATAAATCCTAATCTGTAACGTTTGAAGTACATGCTAAAAAATCCGACTCACGGTTAACATTTTTTTAAATTTCCGTGTGTAATGATCAGGCACAATGAATTAGAATAGAATTAATTTCTAAGAAACGGTGTGCATGAAACAATAGAAGAGTTCTTAAAATCGAACCCTAATTCATAAATCCTAATCTGTGACGTTTGAAGTACATGCTAAAAGATCCGAGTCACGGTCAACATTTTTTGAAATTTCCGTGGGTAATGATCAGGCACAATGAATTAGAATAGAATTAATTTCTAAGAAACGGTGTGCATGAAACAATAGAAGAGTGCTTAAAATCGATCCCTAAGTAATAAATCCTAAGCTGTGACGTTTGAAGTACATGCTAAAAAAAACGAGTCACGGTCAACATTTTTTGAAATTTCCGTGTGTAATGATCAGGCACAATGAATTAGAATAGAATTAATTTCTAAGAAACGGTGTGCATGAAACAATAGAAGAGTGCTGAAAATCGAACACTAATTCATAAATCCTAATTTGTGACATTTGATGTACATGCTAAAAAATCCGAGTCACGGTGAACAATTTTTTAAATTTTCGTGTGTAATGAACAGGCACAATGAATTACAATTGAATTAATTTTTAAGAAACGGTGTGCATGAAACAATAGAAGAGTGCTGAATATCGAACCCTAATTCATAAATCCTAATCTGTTACGTTTGAAGTACATGCTAAAAAATCCGAATCACGGTCAACATTTTTTTAAATTTCCGTGTGTAATGATCAGTCACAATGAATTACAATAGAATTAATTTCTAAGAAACAGTGTGCAGGAAACAATAAAAGAGTGTAGAAAATCGAACCCTAATTCATAAATCCTAATCTGTGACGTTTGAAGTACATGCTAAAAGATCCGAGTCACGGTCAACATTTTTTTAAATTTCCGTGCGTAATGATCAGGCACAATGAATTAGAATAGAATTAATTTCTAACAAACGGTGTGCATTAAACAATAGAAGAGTGATGAAAATCGAACCCTAATTCATAAATCCTAATCTGTAACGTTTGAAGTACATGCTAAAAAATCCGACTCACGGTCAACATTTTTTTAAATTTCCGTGTCTAATGATCAGGCACAATGAATTAGAATAGAATTAATTTCTAAGAAATGGTGTGCATGAAACAATAGAAGAGTTCTGAAAATCGAACCCTAATTCATAAATCCTAATCTGTGACATTTGAAATACATGCTAAAAAATACGAGTCACGGTCAACATTTTTTTAAATTTTCGTGTGTAATGATCAGGCACAGCTAATTAGAATAGAATTAATTTCTAAGAAACGGTGTGCATGAAGAATAGAAGAGTGCAGAATATCGAACCCTAATTCATAAATCCTAATTTGTGACGTTTGAAGTACATGTTAAAAAATCCGAGTCACGGTCAACATTTTTTGAAATTTCCGTGTGTAATGATCAGGCACAATGAATTAGCATAGAATTAATTTCTAAGAAACGGTGTGCATGAAACAATAGAAGAGTGCTGAAAATCGAACACTAATTCATAAATCCTAATTTGTGACGTTTGATGTACATGCTAAAAAATCCGAGTCACGGGTAACATTTTTTTAAATTTTCGTGTGTAATGATCAGGCACAATGAATTATAATTGAATTAATTTTTAAGAAACGGTGTGCATGAAACAATAGAAGAGTGATGAAAATCGAACCCTAATTAATAAATCCTAAGCTGTGACGTTTGAAGTACATGCTAAAAAAAACGAGTCACGGTCAACATTTTTTGAAGTTTCCGTGTGTAATGATCAGGCACAATGAGTTAGCATAGAATTAATTTCTAAGAAACGGTGTGCATGAAACAATAGAAGAGTGCTGAAAATCGAACACTAATTCATAAATCCTAATTTGTGACGTTTGATGTACATGCTAAAATATCCGAGTCACGGTGAACATTTTTTTAAATTTTCGTGTGTAATGATCAGGCACAATGAATTACAATTGAATTAATTTTTAAGAAACGGTGTGCATGAAACAATAGAAGAGTGCTGAAAATCGAACCCTAATTCATAAATCCTAATCTGTGACGTTTGAAGTACATGCTAAAAAATCCGAATCACGGTCAACATTTTTTTAAATTTTGGTGTGTAATGATCAGGCACAATGAATTAGCATAGAATTAATTTCTAAGAAACGATGTGCATGAAACAATAGAAGAGTGCAGACAATCGAACCCTAATTCATAAATACTAATCTGTGATGTTTGAAGTAAATGCTAAAAAATCCGAGTCACGTTGAACGTTTTTTTAAATTTCCGTGGGTAATGATCAGGCACAATGAATTAGAATAGAATTAATTTCTAAGAAACGGTGTGCTGGAAACAATAGAAAAGTTCTTCAAATCGAACCCTAATTCATAAATCATAATCTGTGACGTTCGAAGTATATGATAAAAAAGCCGAGTCGGTCAACATTTTTTTAAATAAACGTGTGTAATGATCAGGCACAATGAATTAGAATAGAATTAATTTCTAAGAAACGGTGTGAATGAAACAATAGAAAAGTGCAGAAAATCGAACCCTAATTCATAAATCCTAATCTGTGACGTTTGAAGTACATGCTAAAAAAAACGAGTCACGATCAACATTTTTTGAAATTTCCGTGTGTAATGATCATGCACAATGAATTAGAATAGAATTAATTTCTAAGAAACGGTGTGCATGAAACAATAGAAGAGTGCTAAAAATCGAACACTAATTCATAAATCCTAATTTGTGACGTTTGATGTACATGATAAAAAATCCGAGTCACGGTGAACAATTTCTTAAATTTTCGTTTGTAATGATCAGGCACAATGAATTACAATTGAATTAATTTTTATGAAACGGTGTGCATGAAACAATAGAAGAGTGCTGAATATCGAACCCTAATTCATAAATCCTAATCTGTGACGTTTGAAGTACATGCTAAAAAATCCGAATCACGGTCAACATTTTTTTAAATTTCCGTGTGTAATGATCAGTCACAATGAATTACAATAGAATTAATTTCTAAGAAACGGTGTGCAGGAAACAATAGAAGAGTGTAGAAAATCGAACCCTAATTCATAAATCCTAATCTGTGACGTTTGAAGTACATGCTAAAAGATCCGAGTCACGGTCAACATTTTTTTAAATTTCCGTGCGTAATGATCAGGCACAATGAATTAGAATAGAATTAATTTCTAAGAAACGGTGTGCATGAAACAATAGAAGAGTGATGAAAATCGAACCCTAATTAATAAATCCTAAGCTGTGACGTTTGAAGTACATGCTAAAAAAAAGAGTCACGGTCAACATTTTTTGAAATTTCCGTGTGTAATGATCAGGCACAATGAATTAGCATAGAATTAATTTCTAAGAAACGGTGTGCATGAAACAATAGAAGAGTGCTGAAAATCGAACCCTAATTCATAAATCCTAATCTGTGACGTTTGAAGTACATGCTAAAAAATCCAGGTCACGGTCAACATTTTTTTAAATTTCCGTGCGTAATGATCAGGCACAATGAATTAGCATAGAATTAATTTCTAAGAAACGATGTGCATGAAACAATAGAAGAGTGCAGACAATCGATCCCTAATTCATAAATACTAATCTTTGATGTTTGAAGTAAATGCTAAAAAATCCGAGTCACGTTCAACGTTTTTTTAAATTTCCGTGGGTAATGATCAGGCACAATGAATTAGAATAGAATTAATTTCTAAGAAACGGTGTGCTGGAAACAATAGAAAAGTGCTTAAAATCGAACCCTAATTCATAAATCATAATCTGTGACGTTCGAAGTATATGCTAAAAAAGCCGAGTCGGTCAACATTTTTTGAAATAAACGTGTGTAATGATCAGGCACAATGAATTAGAATAGAATTAATTTCTAAGAAACGGTGTGAATGAAACAATAGAAAAGTGCAGAAAATCGAAACATAATTCATAAATCCTAATCTGTGACGTTTGAAGACCATGCTAAAAAAAACGAGTCACGGTCAACATTTTTTGAAATTTCCGTGTGTAATGATCAGGCACAATGAATTAGAATAGAATTAATTTCTAAGAAACGGTGTGCATGAAACAATAGAAGAGTGCTGAAAATCGAACACTAATTCATAAATCCTAATTTGTGACGTTTGATGTACATGCTAAAAAATCCGAGTCACGGTGAACAATTTTTTAAATTTTCGTGTGTAATGAACAGGCACAATGAATTACAATTGAATTAATTTTTAAGAAACGGTGTGCATGAAACAATAGAAGAGTGCTGAAAATCGAACACTAATTCATAAATCCTAATTTGTGACGTTTGATGTACATGCTAAAAAATCCGAGTCACGGTGAACAATTTTTTAAATTTTCGTGTGTAATGATCAGGCACAATGAATTACAATTGAATTAATTTTTAAGAAACGGTGTGCATGAAACAATAGAAGAGTGCTGAATATCGAACCCTAATTCATAAATCCTAATCTGTGACGTTTGAAGTACATGCTAAAAACTCCGAATCACGGTCAACATTTTCTTAAATTTCCGGGTGTAATGATCAGGCACAATGAATTACAATAGAATTAATTTCTAAGAAACGGTGTGCAGGAAACAATAGAAGAGTTCTTAAAATCGAACCCTAATTCATAAATCCTAATCTGTGACGTTTGAAGTACATGCTAAAAAATCCGAATCACGGTCAACATTTTTTGAAATTTTCGTGTGTAATGATCAGGCACAATGAATTAGAATAGAATTAATTTCTAAGAAATGGTGTGCATGAAACAATAGAAGAGTGCTGAAAATCGAACTCTAATTCATAAATCCTAATTTGTGACGTTTGAAGTACATGCTAAAAAATCCGAGTCACGGTCAACATTTTTTGAAATTTCCGTGGGTAATGATCAGGCACAATGAATTAATACAGAATTAATTTTTAAGAAACGGTATGCATGAAACAATAGAAGAGTGCTGAAAATCGAACCCTAATTCATAAATCCTAATCTGTGACGTTTGAAGTACATGCTAAAAAATCCGAATCACGGTCAACATTTTCTTAAATTTCCGTGTGTAATGATCAAGCACAATGAATTACAATAGAATTAATTTCTAAGAAACGGTGTGTAGGAAACAATAGAAGAGTTCTTAAAATCGAACCCTAATACATAAATCCTAATCTGTGACGTTTGAAGTACATGCTAAAAGATCCGAGTCATGGTCAACATTTTTTGAAATTTCCGTGGGTAATGATCAGGCACAATGAATTAGAATAGAATTAATTTCTAAGAAACGGTGTGCATGAAACAATAGAAGAGTGCTTAAAATCGATCCCTAATTAATAAATCCTAAGCTGTGACGTTTGAAGTACATGCTAAAAAAAACGAGTCACGGTCAACATTTTTTGAAATTTCCGTGTGTAATGATCAGGCACAATGAATTAGAATAGAATTAATTTCTAAGAAACGGTGTGCATGAAACAATAGAAGAGTGCTGAAAATGGAACCCTAATTCATAAATCCTAATCTGTGACGTTTGAAATACATTATCCAAAATCCGAGTCACGGTCAACATTTTTTGAAATTTCCGTGTGTAATTATCAGGCACAATGAATTAGAATACAATTAATTTCTAAGAAACGATGTGCAGGAAGTAATAGACGAGTGCAGAAAATCGAACCCTAATTCATAAATACTAATCTGTGACGTTTGAAGTACATGCTAAAAAATCCGAGTCACGGTCAATATTTTTTGAAATTTCCGTGTTTAATGATCAGGCACAATGAATTAGAATAGAATTAATTTCTAAGAAACGATGTGCAGGAAACAATAGAAGAGTGCTTAAAATCGAACCCTAATTCATAAATCCTAATCTGTTACGTTTGAAGTACATGCTAAAAAATCCGAGTCACGGTCAACATTTTTTGAAATTTCCGTGTTTAATGATCAGGCACAATGAATTAGAATAGAATTAATTTCTAAGAAACGATGTGCAGGAAACAATAGAAGAGTGCTTAAAATCAAACCCTAATTCATAAATCATAATTTGTGACGTTTGAAGTACATGCTAAAAAATCCGAGTCACGGTCAACATTTTTTGAAATTTTCGTGTGTAATGATCAGGCACAATGAATTATAATAGAATTAATTTCTAAGAAACGGTGTGCATGAAACAATAGAAGAGTGCTGAAAATGGAACCCTAATTCATAAATCCTAATCTGTGACGTTTGAAATACATTCTCCAAAATCCGAGTCACGGTCAACATTTTTTGAAATTTTCGTGTGTAATGATCAGGCATAATGAATTAGAATAGAATTAATTTCTAGAAACTGTGTGCAGGAAACAATAGAAAAGTGCTTAAAATCGAACCCTAATTCATAAATCCTAATCTGTTACGTTTGAAGTGCATGCTAAAAAATCCGAGTCACGGTCAAGATTTTTTTAATTTTCCGTGTGTAATGATCAGGCCCAATGAATTAGAATATAATTAATTTCTAAGAAACGGTGTGCAGGAAACAATAGAAGAGTGCTGAAAATCGAACCCTAATTCATAATTCCTAATCTGTGACGTTTGAAGTACATGCTAAAAAATCCGAGTCACGGTCAACATTTTTTGAAGTTTCCGTGTGTAATGATCAGGCACAATGAATTAGAATATAATTAATTTCTAAGAAACGGTGTGCATGAAACAATAGAAGAGTGCAGAAAATTGAACCCTAATTCATAAATACTAATCTGTGACGTTTGAAGTACATGCTAAAAAATCCGAGTCACGGTCAATATTTTTTGAAATTTCCGTGTTTAATGATCAGGCACAATGAATTAGAATAGAATTAATTTCTAAGAAACGATGTGCAGGAAACAATAGAAGAGTGCTTAAAATCAAACCCTAATTCATAAATCATAATCTGTGACGTTTGAAGTACATGCTAAAAAATCCGAGTCACGGTCAACATTTTTTGAAATTTTCGTGTGTAATGATCAGGCACAATGAATTATAATAGAATTAATTTCTAAGAAACGGTGTGCATGAAACAATAGAAGAGTGCTGAAAATGGAACCCTAATTCATAAATCCTAATCTGTGACGTTTGAAATACATTCTCCAAAATCCGAGTCACGGTCAACATTTTTTGAAATTTTCGTGTGTAATGATCAGGCATAATGAATTAGAATAGAATTAATTTCTAGAAACTGTGTGCAGGAAACAATAGAAAAGTGCTTAAAATCGAACCCTAATTCATAAATCCTAATCTGTTACGTTTGAAGTGCATGCTAAAAAATCCGAGTCACGGTCAAGATTTTTTTAATTTTCCGTGTGTAATGATCAGGCCCAATGAATTAGAATATAATTAATTTCTAAGAAACGGTGTGCAGGAAACAATAGAAGAGTGCTGAAAATCGAACCCTAATTCATAATTCCTAATCTGTGACGTTTGAAGTACATGCTAAAAAATCCGAGTCACGGTCAACATTTTTTGAAATTTCCGTGTGTAATGATCAGGCACAATGAATTAGAATACAATTAATTTCTAAGAAACGATGTGCAGGAAATAATAGACGAGTGCAGAAAATCGAACCCTAATTCATAAATACTAATCTGTGACGTTTGAAGTACATGCTAAAAAATCCGAGTCACGGTCAATATTTTTTGACATTTCTGTGTTTAATGATCAGGCACAATGAATTAGAATAGAATTAATTTCTAAGAAACGATGTGCAGGAAACAATAGAAGAGTGCTTAAAATCGAACCCTAATTCATAAATCCTAATCTGTTACGTTTGAAGTACATGCTAAAAAATCCGAGTCACGGTCAACATTTTTTGAAATTTCCGTGTTTAATGATCAGGCACAATGAATTAGAATAGAATTAATTTCTAAGAAACGATGTGCAGGAAACAATAGAAGAGTGCTTAAAATCAAACCCTAATTCATAAATCATAATCTGTGACGTTTGAAGTACATGCTAAAAAATCCGAGTCACGGTCAACATTTTTTGAAATTTTCGTGTGTAATGATCAGGCACAATGAATTATAATAGAATTAATTTCTAAGAAACGGTGTGCATGAAACAATAGAAGAGTGCTGAAAATGGAACCCTAATTCATAAATTCTAATCTGTGACGTTTGAAATACATTCTCCAAAATCCGAGTCACGGTCAACATTTTTTGAAATTTTCGTGTGTAATGATCAGGCATAATGAATTAGAATAGAATTAATTTCTAAGAAACTGTGTGCAGGAAACAATGGAACAGTGCTGAAAATCGAACCCTAATTCATAAATCTTAATCTGTGACGTTTGAAGTACATGCTAAAAAATCCGAGTCACGGTCAACATTTTTTGAAGTTTCCGTGTGTAATGATCAGGCACAATGAATTAGAATATAATTAATTTCTAAGAAACGGTGTGCATGAAACAATAAAAGGGTGCAGAAAATCGAACCCTAATTCATAAATCCTAATCTGTGACGTTTGAAGTACATGCTAAAAAATCCGAGTCACGGTCAACATTTTTTGAAATTTTCGTGTGTTGATCAGGCACAATGAATTAGAATAGAATTAGTTTCTAAGAAACGATGTGCAGGAAAAATTAGAACACTGCTTAAAATCGAACCTTAATTCATAAAACTAATCTGTTACGTTTGAAGTACATGCTAAAAAATCCGAGTCACGGTCAACATTTTTTGAATTTTTCGTGTGTAATGATCAGGCACAATGAACTAGAATAGAATTAATTTCTAAGAAACGGTGTGCATTAAACAATAGAAGAGTGCTTAAATCGAACCCTAATTCATAAAAACTAATTTGTTACGTTTGAAGTACATGCTAAAAAATCCGATTCACGGTCAAAATTTTTTGAAATTTTCGTGTGTAATGATTAGGCACAATGAATTAGAATAGAATTAATTTCTAAGAAACGGTGTGCAGGAAACAATAGAAGAGTGCTTGAAATCGAACCCTAATTCATAAATCCTAATCTGTTACGTTTGAAGTGCATGCTAAAAAATCCGAGTCACGGTCAAGATTTTTGTAATTTTCCGTGTGTAATGATCAGGCCCAATGAATTAGAATATAATTAATTTCTAAGAAACGGTGTGCAGGAAACAATAGAAGAGTGCTGAAAATCGAACCCTAATTCATAATTCCTAATCTGTGACGTTTGAAGTACATGCTAAAAAATCCGAGTCACGGTCAACATTTTTTGAAATTTCCGTGTGTAATGATCAGACACAATGAATTAGAATACAATTAATTTCTAAGAAACGATGTGCAGGAAATAATAGACGAGTGCAGAAAATCGAACCCTAATTCACAAATAGTAATCTGTGACGTTTGAAGTACATGCTAAAAAATCCGAGTCACGGTCAACATTTTTTGAAATTTTCGTGTGTAATGACCAGGCACAATGAATTAGAATAGAATTAATTTCTATGAAACGATGTGTAGGAAACAATAGAAGAGTGCTCAAAATCGAACCCTAATTCATAAATCCTAATCTGTGACGTTTGAAGTACATGCTAAAAAATCCGAGTCACGGTCAACATTTGTTGAAATTTTCGTGTGTAATGATCAGGCACAATGAATTATAATAAAATTAATTTCTAAGAAACGGTGTGGAGGAAACAATAGAAGAGTGCTGAAAATCGGACCCTAATTCATCAATCCTAATCTGTGACGTTTGAAGTACATGCTAAAAAATCCGAGTCACGGTCAACATTTTTTTAAATTTCCGTGGGTAATGATCAGGTATAATGAATTAGAATAGAATTAATTTCTAAGAAACGGTGTGCAGGAAACAATAGAAGAGTGCTTAAAATCGAACCCTAATTCATAAATCCTAATCTGTTACGTTTGAAGTACATGCTAAAAAATCCGAGTCACGGTCAACATTTTTTGAAATTTCCGTGTTTAATGATCAGGCACAATGAATTAGAATAGAATTAATTTCTAAGAAACGATGTGCAGGAAACAATAGAAGAGTGCTTAAAATCGAACCCTAATTCATAAATCATAATCTGTGACGTTTGAAGTACATGCTAAAAAATCCGAGTCACGGTCAACATTTTTTGAAATTTTCGTGTGTAATGATCAGGCACAATGAATTATAATTGAATTAATTTCTAAGAAACGGTGTGCATGAAACAATAGAAGAGTGCTGAAAATGGAACCCTAATTCATAAATCCTAATCTGTGACGTTTGAAATACATTCTCCAAATCCGAGTCACGGTCAACATTTTTTGAAATTTTCGTGTGTAATGATCAGGCATAATGAATTACAATAGAATTATTTTCTAAGAAACTGTGTGCAGGAAACAATAGAACAGTGCTGAAAATCGAACCCTAATTCATAAATCCTAATCTGTGACGTTTGAAGTACATGCTAAAAAATCCGAGTCACGGTCAACATTTTTTTAATTTTCCGGGCGTAATGATCAGGCACAATGAATTAGAATAGAATTAATTTCTAAGAAACGGTGTGCAGGAAACAATAGAAGAGTGATTAAAATCGAACCTTAATTCATAAATCCTAATCTGTGACGTTTGAAGTACATGCTAAAAAATCCGAGTCACGGTCAACATTTGTTGAAATTTTCGTGTGTAATGATCAGGCACAATGAATTATAATAAAATTAATTTCTAAGAAACGGTGTGGAGGAAACAATAGAAGAGTGCTGAAAATCGGACCCTAATTCATCAATCCTAATCTGTGACGTTTGAAGTACATGCTAAAAAATCCGAGTCACGGTCAACATTTTTTTAAATTTCCGTGGGTAATGATCAGGTATAATGAATTAGAATAGAATTAATTTCTAAGAAACGGTGTGCAGGAAACAATAGAAGAGTGCTTAAAATCGAACCCTAATTCATAAATCCTAATCTGTTACGTTTGAAGTACATGCTAAAAAATCCGAGTCACGGTCAACATTTTTTGAAATTTCCGTGTTTAATGATCAGGCACAATGAATTAGAATAGAATTAATTTCTAAGAAACGATGTGCAGGAAACAATAGAAGAGTGCTTAAAATCGAACCCTAATTCATAAATCATAATCTGTGACGTTTGAAGTACATGCTAAAAAATCCGAGTCACGGTCAACATTTTTTGAAATTTTCGTGTGTAATGATCAGGCACAATGAATTATAATAGAATTAATTTCTAAGAAACGGTGTGCATGAAACAATAGAAGAGTGCTGAAAATGGAACCCTAATTCATAAATCCTAATCTGTGACGTTTGAAATACATTATCCAAAATCCGAGTCACGGTCAACATTTTTTGAAATTTCCGTGTGTAATGATCAGGCACAATGAATTAGAATAGAATTAATTTCTAAGAAACGATGTGCAGGAAACAATAGAAGAGTGCTTAAAATCGAACCCTAATTCATAAATCCTAATCTGTTACGTTTGAAGTACATGCTAAAAAATCCGAGTCACGGTCAACATTTTTTGAAATTTCCGTGTTTAATGATCAGGCACAATGAATTAGAATAGAATTAATTTCTAAGAAACGATGTGCAGGAAACAATAGAAGAGTGCTTAAAATCAAACCCTAATTCATAAATCATAATCTGTGACGTTTGAAGTACATGCTAAAAAATCCGAGTCACGGTCAACATTTGTTGAAATTTTCGTGTGTAATGATCAGGCACAATGAATTATAATAAAACTAATTTCTAAGAAACGGTGTGGAGGAAACAATAGAAGAGTGCTGAAAATCGAACCCTAATTCATAAATCCTAATCTATGACGTTTGAAGTACATGCTAAAAAATCCGAGTCACGGTCAACATTTTTTTAAATTTCCGTGGGTAATGATCAGGTAGAATGAATTAGAATAGAATTAATTTCTAAGAAACGGTGTGCAGGAAACAATAGAAGAGTGCTTAAAATCGAACCCTAATTCATAAATCCTAATCTGTTACGTTTGAAGTACATGCTAAAAAATCCGAGTCACGGTCAACATTTTTTGAAATTTCCGTGTTTAATGATCAGGCACAATGAATTAGAATAGAATTAATTTCTAAGAAACGATGTGCAGGAAACAATAGAAGAGTGCTTAAAATCGAACCCTAATTCATAAATCATAATCTGTGACGTTTGAAGTACATGCTAAAAAATCCGAATCACGGTCAACATTTTTTGAAATTTTCGTGTGTAATGATCAGGCACAATGAATTATAATAGAATTAATTTCTAAGAAACGGTGTGCATGAAACAATAGAAGAGTGCTTAAAATCGAACCCTAATTCATAAATCCTAATCTGTTACGTTTGAAATACATTATCCAAAATCCGAGTCACGGTCAACATTTTTTGAAATTTCCGTGTGTAATGATCAGGCACAATGAATTAGAATAGAATTAATTTCTAAGAAACTGTGTGCAGGAAACAATAGAACAGTGCTGAAAATCGAACCCTAATTCATAATTCCTAATCTGTGACGTTTGAAGTACATGCTAAAAAATCCGAGTCACGGTCAACATTTTTTGAAGTTTCCGTGTGTAATGATCAGGCACAATAAATTAGAATAGAATTAATTTCTAAGAAACGGTGTGCATGAAACAATAGAAGAGTGTAGAGAATCGAACCCTAATTCATAAATCCTAATCTGTGACGTTTGAAGTACATGCTAAAAAATCCGAGTCACGGTCAAGATTTTTTGAAATTTTCGTGTGTTGATCAGGCACAATGAATTAGAATAGAATTAGTTTCTAAGAAACGGTGTGCAGGAAACAATATAAAAGTGCTTAAAATCGAACCTTAATTCATAAAACCTAATCTGTTACGTTTGAAGTACATGCTAAAAAATCCGAGTCACGGTCAACATTTTTTGAAATTTTCGTGTGTAATGATCAGGCACAATGAATTAGAATAGAATTAATTTCTAAGAAACGGTGTGCATTAAACAATAGAAGAGTGCTTAAAATCGAACCCTAATTCATAAAAACTAATATGTTACGTTTGAAGTACATGCTAAAAAATCCGATTCACGGTCAAAATTTTTTGAAATTTTCGTGTGTAATGATTAGGCACAATGAATTTGAATAGAATTAATTTCTAAGAAACGGTGTGCAGGAAACAATAAAAGAGTGCTTAAAATCGAACCCTAATTCATAAATCCTAATCTGTTACGTTTGAAGTACATGCTATAAAATCCGAGTCACGGTCAAGATTTTTTTAAAATTCCGTGTGTAATGATCAGGCCCAATGAATTAGAATATAATTAATTTCTAAGAAACGGTGTGCAGGAAACAATAGAAGAGTGCTGAAAATCGAACCCTAATTCATAATTCCTAATCGGGGACGTTTGAAGTACATGCTAAAAAATCCGAGTCACGGTCAACATTTTTTGAAATTTCCGTGTGTAATGATCAGGCACAATGAATTATAATAGAATTAATTTCTAAGAAACGGTGTGCAGGAAACAATAGAAGAGTGCTTAAAATCGAACCCTCATTCATAAATCATAATCGGTGACGTTTGAAGTACATGCTAAAAAATCCGAGTCACGGTCAACATTTTTTTAAATTTCCGTGTGTAATGATCAGGCACAATGAATTATAATAGAATTAATTTCTAAAAAACGGTGTGCATGAAACAATAGAAGAGTGCTGAAAATGGAACCCTAATTCATAAATCCTAATCTGTGACGTTTGAAATACATTCTCAAAAATCCGAGTCACGGTCAACATTTTTTGAAATTTCCGTGTGTAATGATCAGGCATAATGAATTAGAATAGAATTAATTTCTAAGAAACTGTGTGCAGGAAACAATAGAACAGTGCTAAAAATCGAACCCTAATTCATAAATACTAATCTGTGACGTTTGAAGTACATGCTAAAAAATCCGAGTCACGGTCAACATTTTTTGAAGTTTCCGTGTGTAATGATCAGGCACAATGAATTAGAATAGAATTAATTTCTAAGAAACGGTGTGCATGAAACAATAGAAGAGTGCAGAAAATTGAACCCTAATTCTTAAATCCTAATCTGTGACGATTGAAGTACATGCTAAAAAATCCGAGTCACGGTCAAGATTTTTTGAAATTTTCGTGTGTTGATCAGGCACAATG
This sequence comes from Cucurbita pepo subsp. pepo, assembly GCF_057944985.1. Taxonomy (NCBI): domain Eukaryota; kingdom Viridiplantae; phylum Streptophyta; class Magnoliopsida; order Cucurbitales; family Cucurbitaceae; genus Cucurbita; species Cucurbita pepo. The sequence goes on along the minus strand of NC_141816.1, from coordinate 3,821,294 downwards.
AATTAGAATAGAATTAGTTTCTAAGAAACGGTGTGCAGGAAACAATAGAAAAGTGCTTAAAATCGAACCTTAATTCATAAAACCTAATCTGTTACGTTTGAAGTACATGCTGAAAAATCCAAGCACAATGCATTAGAATAGAATTAATTTCGAAGAAACGGTGTGCATGAAACAATAAAAGAGTGAAGAAAATTGAACCCTAATTCATAGATCCTAATCTGTGAAGTTTGAAGTACATGCTAAAAAATCCGAGTCACGTTCAACATTTTTTTAAATTTTCGTGGGTAATGATCAGGTATAATGAATTAGAATAGAATTAATTTCTAAGAAACGGTGTGCTGGAAACAATAGAAGAGTGCTTAAAATCGAACCCTAATTCATAAATCCTAATCTGTGACGTTTGAAATACATTCTCAAAAATCCGAGTAACGGTCAACATTTTTTGAAATTTCCGTGTGTAATGATCAGGCATAATGAATTAGAATAGAATTAATTTCTAAGAAACTGTGTGCAGGAAACAATAGAACAGTGCTAAAAATCGAACCCTAATTCATAAATCCTAATCTGTGACGTTTGAAGTACATGCTAAAAAATTCGAGTCACGGTCAACATTTTTTGAAGTTTCCGTGTGTAATGATCAGGCACAATGAATTAGAATAGAATTAATTTCTAAGAAACGGTGTGCATGAAACAATAGAAGAGTGCAGAAAATCGAACCCTAATTCATATATCCTAATCTGTGACGTTTGAAGTACATGCTAAAAAATCCGAGTCACGGTCAACATTTTTTTAATTTTCCGTGTGTAATGATCAGGCACAATGAATTAGAATAGAATTAATTTCTAAGAAACGGTGTGCAGGAAACAACAGAAGAGTGCTGAAAATCAAACCCTAATTAATAAATCATAATCTGTGACGTTTGAAGTACATGCTAAAAAATCCGAGTCACGGTCAAGATTTTTTGAAATTTTCGTGTGTTGATCAGGCACAATGAATTAGAATAGAATTAGTTTCTAAGAAACGGTGTGCAGGAAACAATAGAATAGTGCTTAAAATCGAACCTTAATTCATAAAACCTAATCTGTTACGTTTGAAGTACATGCTAAAAAATCCGAGTCACGGTCAACATTTTTTGAAATTTTCGTGTGTAATGATCAGGCACAATGAATTAGAATAGAATTAATTTCTAAGAAACGGTGTGCATTAAACAATAGAAGAGTGCTTAAAATCGAACCCTAATTCATAAAAACTAATATGTTACGTTTGAAGTACATGCTAAAAAATCCGATTCACGGTCAAAATTTTTTGAAATTTTCGTGTGTAATGATTAGGCACAATGAATTTGAATAGAATTAATTTCTAAGAAATGGTGTGCAGGAAACAATAGAAGAGTGCTTAAAATCGAACCCTAATTCATAAATCCTAATCTGTTACGTTTGAAGTACATGCTATAAAATCCGAGTCACGGTCAAGATTTTTTTAAATTTCCGTGTGTAATGATCAGGCCCAATGAATTAGAATATAATTAATTTCTAAGAAACGGTGTGCAGGAAACAATAGAAGAGTGCTGAAAATCGAACCATAATTCATAATTCCTAATCGGGGACGTTTGAAGTACATGCTAAAAAATCCGAGTCACGGTCAACATTTTTTGAAATTTCCGTGTGTAATGATCAGGCACAATGAATTAGAATAGAATTAATTTCTAAGAAACGGTGTGCAGGAAACAATAGAAGAGTGCTTAAAATCGAACCCTCATTCATAAATCATAATCGGTGACGTTTGAAGTACATGCTAAAAAATCCGAGTCACGGTCAACATTTTTTTAAATTTCCGTGTGTAATGATCAGGCACAATGAATTATAATAGAATTAATTTCTAAAAAACGGTGTGCATGAAACAATAGAAGAGTGCTGAAAATGGAACCCTAATTCATAAATCCTAATCTGTGACGTTTGAAATACATTCTAAAAAATCCGAGTCACGGTCAACATTTTTTGAAGTTTCCGTGTGTAATGATCAGGCACAATGAATTAGAATAGAATTAATTTCTAAGAAACGGTGTGCATGAAACAATAGAAGAGTGTAGAAAATCGAACCCTAATTCATAAATCCTAATCTGTGACGTTTGAAGTACATGCTAAAAAATCCGAGTCACGGTCAACATTTTTTTAATTTTCCGTGTGTAATGATCAGGCACAATGAATTAGAATAGAATTAATTTCTAAGAAACGGTGTGCAGGAAACAACAGAAGAGTGCTGAAAATCAAACCCTAATTAATAAATCATAATCTGTGATGTTTGAAGTACATGCTAAAAAATCCGAGTCACGCTCAAGATTTTTTGAAATTTTCGTGTGTTGATCAGGCACAATGAATTAGAATAGAATTAGTTTCTAAGAAACGGTGTGCAGGAATCAATAGAAAAGTGCTGAAAATCGAACCTTAATTCATAAAACCTAATCTGTTACGTTTGAAGTACATGCTGAAAAATCCAAGCACAATGAATTAGAATAGAATTAATTTCGAAGAAAAGGTGTGCATGAAACAATAAAAGAGTGCAGAAAATTGAACCCTAATTCATAAATCCTAATCTGTGAAGTTTGAAGTACATGCTAAAAAATCCGAGTCACGGTCAACATTTTTTTAAATTTCCGTGGGTAATGATCAGGTATAATGAATTAGAATAGAATTAATTTCTAAGAAACGGTGTGCAGGAAACAATAGAAGAGTGCTTAAAATCGAACCCTAATTCATAAATCCTAATCTTTTACGTTTGAAGTACATGCTAAAAAATCCGAGACACGGTTAACATTGTTTGAAATTTCCGTGTGTAATGATTAGGCACAATGAATTAGAATAGAATTAATTTCTATGAAACGATGCGCAGGAAACAATAGAAGAGTGCAGAAAATCGAACCCTAATTCATAAATTCTAATCTGTTACGTTTGAAGTACATGCTAAAAAATCCGAGTCACGGTCAACATTTTTTGAAATTTCCGTGTGTAATGATCAGGCATAATGAATTAGAATAGAATTAATTTCTAAGAAACGGTGTGCAGGAAACAATAGAACAGTGCTGAAAATCGAACCCTAATTCATAAATCCTAATCTGTGACGTTTGAAGTACATGCTAAAAAATCCGAGTCACGGTCAACATTTTCTGAAGTTTCCGTGTGTAATGATCAGGCACAATGAATTAGAATAGAATTAATTTCTAAGAAACGGTGTGCATGAAACAATAGAAGAGTGCAGAAAATCGAACCCTAATTAATAAATCCTAATCTGTGACGTTTGAAGTACATGCTAAAAAATCCGAGTCACGGTCAACATTTTTTTAATTTTCCGTGTGTAATGATTAGGCACAATGAATTAGAATAGAATTAATTTCTAAGAAACGGTGTGCAGGAAACAATAAAAGAGTGCTGAAAATCGAACCCTAATTCATAAATCCTAATCTGTGATGTTTGAAGTACATGCTAAAAAATCCGAGTCACGGTCAACATTTTTTGAAATTTCCGTGGGTAATGATCAGGCACAATGAATTAGAATAGAATTAATTTCTAAGAAACGGTGTAAAGGAAACACTAGAAGAGTGCTGAAAATCGAACCCTAATTCATAAATCATAATCTGTGACGTTTGAAGTACATGCTAAAAAATCCGAGTCACGGTCAAAACTTTTTTACATTTCCGTGTGTAATGATCAGGCACAATGAATTAGAATAGAATTAATTTCTAAGTAACGGTTGCATGAAACAATAGAAGAATGCAGAAAATCGAACCCTAATTCATAAATCCTAATCTGTGACGTTTGAAGTACATGCTAAAAAATTCGAATCACGGTCAACATTTTTTTAAATTTCCGTGTGTAATGATCAGGCACAATAAATTAGAATAGAATTAATTTCTAAGATACGGTGTGCATGAAACAATAGAAGAGTGCTGAAAATCGAACACTAATTCATAATTCCTAATTTGTGACGTTTGATGTACATGCTAAAAAATCCGAGTCACGGTGAACATTTTTTTAAATTTTCGTGTGTAATGATCAGGCACAATGAATTACAAATTGAATTAATTTTTAAGAAACGGTGTGCATGAAACAATAGAAGAGTGCTGAAAATTGAACCCTAATTCATCAATCCTAATCTGTGACGTTTGAAGTACATGCTAAAAAATCCGAATCACGGTCAACATTTTTTTAAATTTCCGTGTGTAATGATCAGTCACAATGAATTACAATAGAATTATTTTCTAAGAAACGGTGTGCAGGAAACAATAGAAGAGTGTAGAAAATCGAACCCTAATTCATAAATCCTAATCTGTGACGTTTGAAGTACATGCTAAAAGATCAGAGTCACGGTCAACATTTTTTAAAATTTCCGTGCGTAATGATCAGGCACAATGAATTAGAATAGAATTAATTTCTAAGAAACGGTGTGCATGAAACAATAGAAGAGTGATGAAAATCGAACCCTAATTAATAAATCCTAAGCTATGACGTTTGAAGTACATGCTAAAAAAAACGAGTCACGGTCAACATTTTTTGAAATTTCCGTGTGTAATGATCAGGCACAATGAATTAGCATAGAATTAATTTCTAAGAAACGGTGTGCATGAAACAATAGAAGAGTGCTGAAAATCGAACACTAATTCATAAATCCTAATTTGTGACGTTTGATGTACATGCTAAAAAATCCGAGTCACGGTGAACATTTTTTTAAATTTTCGTGTGTAATGATCAGGCACAATGAATTATAATTGAATTAATTTTTAAGAAACGGTGTGCATGAAACAATAGAAGAGTGATGAAAATCGAACCCTAATTAATAAATCCTAAGCTGTGACGTTTGAAGTACATGCTAAAAAAAACGAGTCACGGTCAACATTTTTTGAAGTTTCCGTGTGTAATGATCAGGCACAATGAATTAGAATAGAATTAATTTCTAAGAAACGGTGTGCATGAAACAATAGAAGAGTGCTGAAAATCGAACACTAATTCATAAATCCTAATTTGTGACGTTTGATATACATGCTAAAAAATCCGAGTCACGGTCAACATTTTTTTAAATTTTCGTGTGTAATGATCAGGCACAATGAATTACAATTGAATTAATTTTTAAGAAACGGTGTGCATGAAACAATAGAAGAGTGCTGAAAATCGAACCCTAATTCATAAATCCTAATCTGTGACGTTTGAAGTACATGCTAAAAAATCCGAATCACGGTCAACATTTTCTTAAATTTCCGTGTGTAATGATCAGGCACAATGAATTACAATAGAATTAATTTCTAAGAAACGGTGTGTAGGAAACAATAGAAGAGTTCTTAAAATCGAACCCTAATACATAAATCCTAATCTGTGACGTTTGAAGTACATGCTAAAAGATCCGAGTCATGGTCAACATTTTTTGAAATTTCCGTGGGTAATGATCAGGCACAATGAATTAGAATATAATTAATTTCTAAGAAACGGTGTGCATGAAACAATAGAAGAGTGCTTAAAATCGATCCCTAATTAATAAATCCTAAGCTGTGACGTTTGAAGTACATGCTAAAAAAAACGAGTCACGGTCAACATTTTCTGAAGTTTCCGTGTGTAATGATCAGGCACAATGAATTAGAATAGAATTAATTTCTAAGAAACGGTGTGCATGAAACAATAGAAGAGTGCAGAAAATCGAACCCTAATTAATAAATCCTAATCTGTGACGTTTGAAGTACATGCTAAAAGATCCGAGTCATGGTCAACATTTTTTGAAATTTCCGTGGGTAATGATCAGGCACAATGAATTAGAATAGAATTAATTTCTAAGAAACGGTGTGCAGGAAACAATAGAAGAGTGCTTAAAATCGAACCCTCATTCATAAATCATAATCGGTGACGTTTGAAGTACATGCTAAAAAATCCGAGTCATGGTCAACATTTTTTTAAATTTCCGTGTGTAATGATCAGGCACAATGAATTAGCATAGAATTAATTTCTAAGAAACGGTGTGCATGAAACAATAGAAGAGTGCTGAAAATCGAACACTAATTCATAAATCCTAATTTGTGACGTTTGATGTACATGCTAAAAAATCCGAGTCACGGTGAACATTTTTTTAAATTTTCGTGTGTAATGATCAGGCACAATGAATTATAATTGAATTAATTTTTAAGAAACGGTGTGCATGAAACAATAGAAGAGTGCTGAAAATCGAACACTAATTCATAAATCCTAATTTGTGACGTTTGATGTACATGCTAAAAAATCCGAGTCACGGTGAACATTTTTTTAAATTTTCGTGTGTAATGATCGGGCACAATGAATTATAATTGAATTAATTTTTAAGAAACGGTGTGCATGAAACAATAGAAGAGTGATGAAAATCGAACCCTAATTAATAAATCCTAAGCTGTGACGTTTGAAGTACATGCTAAAAAAAACGAGTCACGGTCAACATTTTTTGAAGTTTCCGTGTGTAATGATCAGGCACAATGAATTAGAATAGAATTAATTTCTAAGAAACGGTGTGCATGAAACAATAGAAGAGTGCTGAAAATCGAACACTAATTCATAAATCCTAATTTGTGACGTTTGATATACATGCTAAAAAATCCGAGTCACGGTCAACATTTTTTTAAATTTTCGTGTGTAATGATCAGGCACAATGAATTACAATTGAATTAATTTTTAAGAAACGGTGTGCATGAAACAATAGAAGAGTGCTGAAAATCGAACCCTAATTCATAAATCCTAATCTGTGACGTTTGAAGTACATGCTAAAAAATCCGAATCACGGTCAACATTTTTTTAAATTTCCTTGTGTAATGATCAGGCACAATGAATTAGAATAGAATTAATTTCTAAGAAACGGTGTGCATGAAACAATAGAAGAGTGCTGAAAATCGAACACTAATTCATAAATCCTAATTTGTGACGTTTGACGTACATGCTAAAAAATCCGAGTCACGGTGAACATTTTTTTAAATTTTCGTGTGTAATGATCAGGCACAATGAATTACAAATTGAATTAATTTTTGAGAAACGGTGTGCATGAAACAATAGAAGAGTGCTGAAAATTGAACCCTAATTCATCAATCCTAATCTGTGACGTTTGAAGTACATGCTAAAAAATCCGAATCACGGTCAACATTTTTTTAAATTTCCGTGTGTAATGATCAGGCACAATGAATTAGAATAGAATTAATTTCTAAGAAACGGTGTGCATGAAACAATAGAAGAGTGCTGAAAATCGAACACTAATTCATAAATCCTAATTTGTGACGTTTGAAGTACATGCTAAAAAATCCGAGTCACGGTCAACATTTTCTGAAGTTTCCGTGTGTAATGATCAGGCACAATGAATTAGAATAGAATTAATTTCTAAGAAACGGTGTGCATGAAACAATAGAAGAGTGCAGAAAATCGAACCCTAATTAATAAATCCTAATCTGTGACGTTTGAAGTACATGCTAAAAAATCCGAGTCACGGTCAACATTTTTTTAATTTTCCGTGTGTAATGATTAGGCACAATGAATTAGAATAGAATTAATTTCTAAGAAACGGTGTGCAGGAATCAATAGAAAAGTGCTGAAAATCGAACCTTAATTCATAAAACCTAATCTGTTACGTTTGAAGTACATGCTGAAAAATCCAAGCACAATGAATTAGAATATTATTAATTTCGAAGAAAAGGTGTGCATGAAACAATAAAAGAGTGCAGAAAATTGAACCCTAATTCATAAATCCTAATCTGTGAAGTTTGAAGTACATGCTAAAAAATCCGAGTCACGGTCAACATTTTTTTAAATTTCCGTGGGTAATGATCAGGTATAATGAATTAGAATAGAATTAATTTCTAAGAAACGGTGTGCAGGAAACAATAGAAGAGTGCTTAAAATCGAACCCTAATTCATAAATCCTAATCTTTTACGTTTGAAGTACATGCTAAAAAATCCGAGACACGGTTAACATTGTTTGAAATTTCCGTGTGTAATGATCAGGCACAATGAATTACAAATTGAATTAATTTTTGAGAAACGGTGTGCATGAAACAATAGAAGAGTGCTGAAAATTGAACCCTAATTCATCAATCCTAATCTGTGACGTTTGAAGTACATGCTAAAAAATCCGAATCACGGTCAACATTTTTTTAAATTTCCGTGTGTAATGATCAGGCACAATGAATTAGAATAGAATTAATTTCTAAGAAACGGTGTGCATGAAACAATAGAAGAGTGCTGAAAATCGAACACTAATTCATAAATCCTAATTTGTGACGTTTGAAGTACATGCTAAAAAATCCGAGTCACGGTCAACATTTTCTGAAGTTTCCGTGTGTAATGATCAGGCACAATGAATTAGAATAGAATTAATTTCTAAGAAACGGTGTGCATGAAACAATAGAAGAGTGCAGAAAATCGAACCCTAATTAATAAATCCTAATCTGTGACGTTTGAAGTACATGCTAAAAAATCCGAGTCACGGTCAACATTTTTTTAATTTTCCGTGTGTAATGATTAGGCACAATGAATTAGAATAGAATTAATTTCTAAGAAACGGTGTGCAGGAATCAATAGAAAAGTGCTGAAAATCGAACCTTAATTCATAAAACCTAATCTGTTACGTTTGAAGTACATGCTGAAAAATCCAAGCACAATGAATTAGAATAGAATTAATTTCGAAGAAAAGGTGTGCATGAAACAATAAAAGAGTGCAGAAAATTGAACCCTAATTCATAAATCCTAATCTGTGAAGTTTGAAGTACATGCTAAAAAATCCGAGTCACGGTCAACATTTTTTTAAATTTCCGTCGGTAATGATCAGGTATAATGAATTAGAATAGAATTAATTTCTAAGAAACGGTGTGCAGGAAACAATAGAAGAGTGCTTAAAATCGAACCCTAATTCATAAATCCTAATCTTTTACGTTTGAAGTACATGCTAAAAAATCCGAGACACGGTTAACATTGTTTGAAATTTCCGTGTGTAATGATTAGGCACAATGAATTAGAATAGAATTAATTTCTATGAAACGATGCGCAGGAAACAATAGAAGAGTGCAGAAAATCGAACCCTAATTCATAAATTCTAATCTGTTACGTTTGAAGTACATGCTAAAAAATCCGAGTCACGGTCAACATTTTTTGAAATTTCCGTGTGTAATGATCAAGCATAATGAATTAGAATAGAATTAATTTCTAAAAAACTGTGTGCAGGAAACAATAGAATAGTGCTGAAATCGAACCCTAATTCATAAATCCTAATCTGTGACGTTTGAAGTACATGCTAAAAAATCCGAGTCACGGTCAACATTTTTTTAATTTTCCGTGTGTAATGATTAGGCACAATGAATTAGAATAGAATTAATTTCTAAGAAACGGTGTGCAGGAAACAATAAAAGAGTGCTGAAAATCGAACCCTAATTCATAAATCCTAATCTGTGATGTTTGAAGTACATGCTAAAAAATCCGAGTCACGGTCAACATTTTTTGAAATTTCCGTGGGTAATGATCAGGCACAATGAATTAGAATAGAATTAATTTCTAAGAAACGGTGTAAAGGAAACACTAGAAGAGTGCTGAAAATCGAACCCTAATTCATAAATCATAATCTGTGACGTTTGAAGTACATGCTAAAAAATCCGAGTCACGGTCAAAACTTTTTTACATTTCCGTGTGTAATGATCAGGCACAATGAATTAGAATAGAATTAATTTCTAAGTAACGGTGTGCATGAAACAATAGAAGAATGCAGAAAATCGAACCCTAATTCATAAATCCTAATCTGTGACGTTTGAAGTACATGCTAAAAAATTCGAATCACGGTCAACATTTTTTTAAATTTCCGTGTGTAATGATCAGGCACAATGAATTAGAATAGAATTAATTTCTAAGATACGGTGTGCATGAAACAATAGAAGAGTGCTGAAAATCGAACACTAATTCATAATTCCTAATTTGTGACGTTTGATGTACATGCTAAAAAATCCGAGTCACGGTGAACATTTTTTTAAATTTTCGTGTGTAATGATCAGGCACAATGAATTACAAATTGAATTAATTTTTAAGAAACGGTGTGCATGAAACAATAGAAGAGTGCTGAAAATTGAACCCTAATTCATCAATCCTAATCTGTGACGTTTGAAGTACATGCTAAAAAATCCGAATCGCGGTCAACATTTTTTTAAATTTCCGTGTGTAATGATCAGTCACAATGAATTACAATAGAATTATTTTCTAAGAAACGGTGTGCAGGAAACAATAGAAGAGTGTAGAAAATCGAACCCTAATTCATAAATCCTAATCTGTGACGTTTGAAGTACATGCTAAAAGATCAGAGTCACGGTCAACATTTTTTAAAATTTCCGTGCGTAATGATCAGGCACAATGAATTAGAATAGAATTAATTTCTAAGAAACGGTGTGCATGAAACAATAGAAGAGTGATGAAAATCGAACCCTAATTAATAAATCCTAAGCTATGACGTTTGAAGTACATGCTAAAAAAAACGAGTCACGGTCAACATTTTTTGAAATTTCCGTGTGTAATGATCAGGCACAATGAATTAGCATAGAATTAATTTCTAAGAAACGGTGTGCATGAAACAATAGAAGAGTGCTGAAAATCGAACACTAATTCATAAATCCTAATTTGTGACGTTTGATGTACATGCTAAAAAATCCGAGTCACGGTGAACATTTTTTTAAATTTTCGTGTGTAATGATCGGGCACAATGAATTATAATTGAATTAATTTTTAAGAAACGGTGTGCATGAAACAATAGAAGAGTGATGAAAATCGAACCCTAATTAATAAATCCTAAGCTGTGACGTTTGAAGTACATGCTAAAAAAAACGAGTCACGGTCAACATTTTTTGAAGTTTCCGTGTGTAATGATCAGGCACAATGAATTAGAATAGAATTAATTTCTAAGAAACGGTGTGCATGAAACAATAGAAGAGTGCTGAAAATCGAACACTAATTCATAAATCCTAATTTGTGACGTTTGATATACATGCTAAAAAATCCGAGTCACGGTCAACATTTTTTTAAATTTTCGTGTGTAATGATCAGGCACAATGAATTACAATTGAATTAATTTTTAAGAAACGGTGTGCATGAAACAATAGAAGAGTGCTGAAAATCGAACCCTAATTCATAAATCCTAATCTGTGACGTTTGAAGTACATGCTAAAAAATCCGAATCACGGTCAACATTTTTTTAAATTTCCTTGTGTAATGATCAGGCACAATGAATTAGAATAGAATTAATTTCTAAGAAACGGTGTGCATGAAACAATAGAAGAGTGCTGAAAATCGAACACTAATTCATAAATCCTAATTTGTGACGTTTGACGTACATGCTAAAAAATCCGAGTCACGGTGAACATTTTTTTAAATTTTCGTGTGTAATGATCAGGCACAATGAATTACAAATTGAATTAATTTTTGAGAAACGGTGTGCATGAAACAATAGAAGAGTGCTGAAAATTGAACCCTAATTCATCAATCCTAATCAGTGACGTTTGAAGTACATGCTAAAAAATCCGAATCACGGTCAACATTTTTTTAAATTTCCGTGTGTAATGATCAGGCACAATGAATTAGAATAGAATTAATTTCTAAGAAACGGTGTGCATGAAACAATAGAAGAGTGCTGAAAATCGAACACTAATTCATAAATCCTAATTTGTGACGTTTGAAGTACATGCTAAAAAATCCGAGTCACGGTCAACATTTTCTGAAGTTTCCGTGTGTAATGATCAGGCACAATGAATTAGAATAGAATTAATTTCTAAGAAACGGTGTGCATGAAACAATAGAAGAGTGCAGAAAATCGAACCCTAATTAATAAATCCTAATCTGTGACGTTTGAAGTACATGCTAAAAAATCCGAGTCACGGTCAACATTTTTTTAATTTTCCGTGTGTAATGATTAGGCACAATGAATTAGAATAGAATTAATTTCTAAGAAACGGTGTGCAGGAAACAATAAAAGAGTGCTGAAAATCGAACCCTAATTCATAAATCCTAATCTGTGATGTTTGAAGTACATGCTAAAAAATCCGAGTCACGGTCAACATTTTTTGAAATTTCCGTGGGTAATGATCAGGCACAATGAATTAGAATAGAATTAATTTCTAAGAAACGGTGTAAAGGAAACACTAGAAGAGTGCTGAAAATCGAACCCTAATTCATAAATCATAATCTGTGACGTTTGAAGTACATGCTAAAAAATCCGAGTCACGGTCAAAACTTTTTTACATTTCCGTGTGTAATGATCAGGCACAATGAATTAGAATAGAATTAATTTCTAAGTAACGGTGTGCATGAAACAATAGAAGAATGCAGAAAATCGAACCCTAATTCATAAATCCTAATCTGTGACGTTTGAAGTACATGCTAAAAAATTCGAATCACGGTCAACATTTTTTTAAATTTCCGTGTGTAATGATCAGGCACAATGAATTAGAATAGAATTAATTTCTAAGATACGGTGTGCATGAAACAATAGAAGAGTGCTGAAAATCGAACACTAATTCATAATTCCTAATTTGTGACGTTTGATGTACATGCTAAAAAATCCGAGTCACGGTGAACATTTTTTTAAATTTTCGTGTGTAATGATCAGGCACAATGAATTACAAATTGAATTAATTTTTAAGAAACGGTGTGCATGAAACAATAGAAGAGTGCTGAAAATTGAACCCTAATTCATCAATCCTAATCTGTGACGTTTGAAGTACATGCTAAAAAATCCGAATCACGGTCAACATTTTTTTAAATTTCCGTGTGTAATGATCAGTCACAATGAATTACAATAGAATTATTTTCTAAGAAACGGTGTGCAGGAAACAATAGAAGAGTGTAGAAAATCGAACCCTAATTCATAAATCCTAATCTGTGACGTTTGAAGTACATGCTAAAAGATCAGAGTCACGGTCAACATTTTTTAAAATTTCCGTGCGTAATGATCAGGCACAATGAATTAGAATAGAATTAATTTCTAAGAAACGGTGTGCATGAAACAATAGAAGAGTGATGAAAATCGAACCCTAATTAATAAATCCTAAGCTATGACGTTTGAAGTACATGCTAAAAAAAACGAGTCACGGTCAACATTTTTTGAAATTTCCGTGTGTAATGATCAGGCACAATGAATTAGCATAGAATTAATTTCTAAGAAACGGTGTGCATGAAACAATAGAAGAGTGCTGAAAATCGAACACTAATTCATAAATCCTAATTTGTAACGTTTGATGTACATGCTAAAAAATCCGAGTCACGGTGAACATTTTTTTAAATTTTCGTGTGTAATGATCAGGCACAATGAATTATAATTGAATTAATTTTTAAGAAACGGTGTGCATGAAACAATAGAAGAGTGATGAAAATCGAACCCTAATTAATAAATCCTAAGCTGTGACGTTTGAAGTACATGCTAAAAAAAACGAGTCACGGTCAACATTTTTTGAAGTTTCCGTGTGTAATGATCAGGCACAATGAATTAGAATAGAATTAATTTCTAAGAAACGGTGTGCATGAAACAATAGAAGAGTGCTGAAAATCGAACACTAATTCATAAATCCTAATTTGTGACGTTTGATATACATGCTAAAAAATCCGAGTCACGGTCAACATTTTTTTAAATTTTCGTGTGTAATGATCAGGCACAATGAATTACAATTGAATTAATTTTTAAGAAACGGTGTGCATGAAACAATAGAAGAGTGCTGAAAATCGAACCCTAATTCATAAATCCTAATCTGTGACGTTTGAAGTACATGCTAAAAAATCCAAATCACGGTCAACATTTTCTTAAATTTCCGTGTGTAATGATCAGGCACAATGAATTACAATAGAATTAATTTCTAAGAAACGGTGTGTAGGAAACAATAGAAGAGTTCTTAAAATCGAACCCTAATACATAAATCCTAATCTGTGACGTTTGAAGTACATGCTAAAAGATCCGAGTCATGGTCAACATTTTTTGAAATTTCCGTGGGTAATGATCAGGCACAATGAATTAGAATAGAATTAATTTCTAAGAAACGGTGTGCATGAAACAATAGAAGAGTGCTTAAAATCGATCCCTAATTAATAAATCCTAAGCTGTGACGTTTGAAGTACATGCTAAAAAAAACGAGTCACGGTCAACATTTTCTGAAGTTTCCGTGTGTAATGATCAGGCACAATGAATTAGAATAGAATTAATTTCTAAGAAACGGTGTGCATGAAACAATAGAAGAGTGCAGAAAATCGAACCCTAATTAATAAATCCTAATCTGTGACGTTTGAAGTACATTCTAAAAAATCCGAGTCACGGTCAACATTTTTTTAATTTTCCGTGTGTAATGATTAGGCACAATGAATTAGAATAGAATTAATTTCTAAGAAACGGTGTGCAGGAATCAATAGAAAAGTGCTGAAAATCGAACCTTAATTCATAAAACCTAATCTGTTACGTTTGAAGTACATGCTGAAAAATCCAAGCACAATGAATTAGAATAGAATTAATTTCGAAGAAAAGGTGTGCATGAAACAATAAAAGAGTGCAGAAAATTGAACCCTAATTCATAAATCCTAATCTGTGAAGTTTGAAGTACATGCTAAAAAATCCGAGTCACGGTCAACATTTTTTTAAATTTCCGTGGGTAATGATCAGGTATAATGAATTAGAATAGAATTAATTTCTAAGAAACGGTGTGCAGGAAACAATAGAAGAGTGCTTAAAATCGAACCCTAATTCATAAATCCTAATCTTTTACGTTTGAAGTACATGCTAAAAAATCCGAGACACGGTTAACATTGTTTGAAATTTCCGTGTGTAATGATTAGGCACAATGAATTAGAATAGAATTAATTTCTATGAAACGATGCGCAGGAAACAATAGAAGAGTGCAGAAAATCGAACCCTAATTCACAAATTCTAATCTGTTACGTTTGAAGTACATGCTAAAAAATCCGAGTCACGGTCAACATTTTTTGAAATTTCCGTGTGTAATGATCAGGCATAATGAATTAGAATAGAATTAATTTCTAAGAAACGGTGTGCAGGAAACAATAGAACAGTGCTGAAAATCGAACCCTAATTCATAAATCCTAATCTGTGACGTTTGAAGTACATGCTAAAAAATCCGAGTCACGGTCAACATTTTCTGAAGTTTCCGTGTGTAATGATCAGGCACAATGAATTAGAATAGAATTAATTTCTAAGAAACGGTGTGCATGAAACAATAGAAGAGTGCAGAAAATCGAACCCTAATTAATAAATCCTAATCTGTGACGTTTGAAGTACATGCTAAAAAATCCGAGTCACGGTCAACATTTTTTTAATTTTCCGTGTGTAATGATTAGGCACAATGAATTAGAATAGAATTAATTTCTAAGAAACGGTGTGCAGGAAACAATAAAAGAGTGCTGAAAATCGAACCCTAATTCATAAATCCTAATCTGTGATGTTTGAAGTACATGCTAAAAAATCCGAGTCACGGTCAACATTTTTTGAAATTTCCGTGGGTAATGATCAGGCACAATGAATTAGAATAGAATTAATTTCTAAGAAACGGTGTAAAGGAAACACTAGAAGAGTGCTGAAAATCGAACCCTAATTCATAAATCATAATCTGTGACGTTTGAAGTACATGCTAAAAAATCCGAGTCACGGTCAAAACTTTTTTACATTTCCGTGTGTAATGATCAGGCACAATGAATTAGAATAGAATTAATTTCTAAGTAACGGTGTGCATGAAACAATAGAAGAATGCAGAAAATCGAACCCTAATTCATAAATCCTAATCTGTGACGTTTGAAGTACATGCTAAAAAATTCGAATCACGGTCAACATTTTTTTAAATTTCCGTGTGTAATGATCAGGCACAATGAATTAGAATAGAATTAATTTCTAAGATACGGTGTGCATGAAACAATAGAAGAGTGCTGAAAATCGAACACTAATTCATAATTCCTAATTTGTGACGTTTGATGTACATGCTAAAAAATCCGAGTCACGGTGAACATTTTTTTAAATTTTCGTGTGTAATGATCAGGCACAATGAATTACAAATTGAATTAATTTTTAAGAAACGGTGTGCATGAAACAATAGAAGAGTGCTGAAAATTGAACCCTAATTCATCAATCCTAATCTGTGACGTTTGAAGTACATGCTAAAAAATCCGAATCACGGTCAACATTTTTTTAAATTTCCGTGTGTAATGATCAGTCACAATGAATTACAATAGAATTATTTTCTAAGAAACGGTGTGCAGGAAACAATAGAAGAGTGTAGAAAATCGAACCCTAATTCATAAATCCTAATCTGTGACGTTTGAAGTACATGCTAAAAGATCAGAGTCACGGTCAACATTTTTTAAAATTAACGTGCGTAATGATCAGGCACAATGAATTAGAATAGAATTAATTTCTAAGAAACGGTGTGCATGAAACAATAGAAGAGTGATGAAAATCGAACCCTAATTAATAAATCCTAAGCTATGACGTTTGAAGTACATGCTAAAAAAAACGAGTCACGGTCAACATTTTTTGAAATTTCCGTGTGTAATGATCAGGCACAATGAATTAGCATAGAATTAATTTCTAAGAAACGGTGTGCATGAAACAATAGAAGAGTGCTGAAAATCGAACACTAATTCATAAATCCTAATTTGTGACGTTTGATGTACATGCTAAAAAATCCGAGTCACGGTGAACATTTTTTTAAATTTTCGTGTGTAATGATCAGGCACAATGAATTATAATTGAATTAATTTTTAAGAAACGGTGTGCATGAAACAATAGAAGAGTGATGAAAATCGAACCCTAATTAATAAATCCTAAGCTGTGACGTTTGAAGTACATGCTAAAAAAAACGAGTCACGGTCAACATTTTTTGAAGTTTCCGTGTGTAATGATCAGGCACAATGAATTAGAATAGAATTAATTTCTAAGAAACGGTGTGCATGAAACAATAGAAGAGTGCTGAAAATCGAACACTAATTCATAAATCCTAATTTGTGACGTTTGATATACATGCTAAAAAATCCGAGTCACGGTCAACATTTTTTTAAATTTTCGTGTGTAATGATCAGGCACAATGAATTACAATTGAATTAATTTTTAAGAAACGGTGTGCATGAAACAATAGAAGAGTGCTGAAAATCGAACCCTAATTCATAAATCCTAATCTGTGACGTTTGAAGTACATGCTAAAAAATCCGAATCACGGTCAACATTTTTTTAAATTTCCTTGTGTAATGATCAGGCACAATGAATTAGAATAGAATTAATTTCTAAGAAACGGTGTGCATGAAACAATAGAAGAGTGCTGAAAATCGAACACTAATTCATAAATCCTAATTTGTGACGTTTGACGTACATGCTAAAAAATCCGAGTCACGGTGAACATTTTTTTAAATTTTCGTGTGTAATGATCAGGCACAATGAATTACAAATTGAATTAATTTTTGAGAAACGGTGTGCATGAAACAATAGAAGAGTGCTGAAAATTGAACCCTAATTCATCAATCCTAATCTGTGACGTTTGAAGTACATGCTAAAAAATCCGAATCACGGTCAACATTTTTTTAAATTTCCGTGTGTAATGATCAGGCACAATGAATTAGAATAGAATTAATTTCTAAGAAACGGTGTGCATGATACAATAGAAGAGTGCTGAAAATCGAACACTAATTCATAAATCCTAATTTGTGACGTTTGATGTACATGCTAAAAAATCCGAGTCACGGTGAACATTTTTTTAAATTTTCGTGTGTAATGATTAGGCACAATGAATTACAAATTGAATTAATTTTTAAGAAACGGTGTGCATGAAACAATAGAAGAGTGCTGAAAATTGAACCCTAATTCATCAATCCTAATCTGTGACGTTTGAAGTACATGCTAAAAAATCCGAATCACGGTCAACATTTTTTTAAATTACCGTGTGTAATGATCAGTCACAATGAATTACAATAGAATTAATTTCTAAGAAACGGTGTGCAGGAAACAATAGAAGAGTGTAGAAAATCGAACCCTAATTCATAAATCCTAATCTGTGACGTTTGAAGTACATGCTAAAAGATCAGAGTCACGGTCAACATTTTTTTAAATTTCCGTGCGTAATGATCAGGCACAATGAATTAGAATAGAATTAATTTCTAAGAAACGGAGTGCATGAAACAATAGAAGAGTGATGAAAATCGAACCCTAATTAATAAATCCTAAGCTATGACGTTTGAAGTACATGCTAAAAAAAACGAGTCACGGTCAACATTTTTTGAAATTTCCGTGTGTAATGATCAGGCACAATGAATTAGCATAGAATTAATTTCTAAGAAACGGTGTGCATGAAACAATAGAAGAGTGCTGAAAATCGAACACTAATTCATAAATCCTAATTTGTGACGTTTGATGTACATGCTAAAAAATCCGAGTCACGGTGAACATTTTTTTAAATTTTCGTGTGTAATGATCAGGCACAATGAATTATAATTGAATTAATTTTTAAGAAACGGTGTGCATGAAACAATAGAAGAGTGATGAAAATCGAACCCTAATTAATAAATCCTAAGCTGTGACGTTTGAAGTACATGCTAAAAAAAACGAGTCACGGTCAACATTTTTTGAAGTTTCCGTGTGTAATGATCAGGCACAATGAGTTAGCATAGAATTAATTTCTAAGAAACGGTGTGCATGAAACAATAGAAGAGTGCTGAAAATCGAACACTAATTCATAAATCCTAATTTGTGACGTTTGATATACGTGCTAAAAAATCCGAGTCACGGTCAACATTTTTTAAAATTTTCGTGTGTAATGATCAGGCACAATGAATTACAATTGAATTAATTTTTAAGAAACGGTGTGCATGAAACAATAGAAGAGTGCTGAAAATCGAACCCTAATTCATAAATCCTAATCTGTGACGTTTGAAGTACATGCTAAAAAATCCGAATCACGGTCAACATTTTTTTAAATTTCCGTGTGTAATGATCAGGCACAATGAATTAGAATAGAATTAATTTCTAAGAAACGGTGTGCATGAAACAATAGAAGAGTGATGAAAATCGAACCCTAATTAATAAATCCTAAGCTGTGACGTTTCAAGTACATGCTAAAAAAAACGAGTCACGGTCAACATTTTTTGAAGTTTCCGTGTGTAATGATCAGGCACAATGAATTAGCATAGAATTAATTTCTAAGAAACGGTGTGCATGAAACAATAGAAGAGTGCTGAAAATTGAACCCTAATTCATCAATCCTAATCTGTGACGTTTGAAGTACATGCTAAAAAATCCGAATCACGGTCAACATTTTTTTAAATTTCCGTGTGTAATGATCAGTCACAATGAATTACAATAGAATTAATTTCTAAGAAACGGTGTGCAGGAAACAATAGAAGAGTGTAGAAAATCGAACCCTAATTAATAAATCCTAAGCTGTGACGTTTGAAGTACATGCTAAAAAAAACGAGTCACGGTCAACATTTTTTGAAGTTTCCGTGTGTAATGATCAGGCACAATGAGTTAGCATAGAATTAATTTCTAAGAAACGGTGTGCATGAAACAATAGAAGAGTGCTGAAAATCGAACACTAATTCATAAATCCTAATTTGTGACGTTTGATATACGTGCTAAAAAATCCGAGTCACGGTCAACATTTTTTTAAATTTTCGTGTGTAATGATCAGGCACAATGAATTACAATTGAATTAATTTTTAAGAAACGGTGTGCATGAAACAATAGAAGAGTTCTTAAAATTGAACCCTAATTCATAAATCCTAATCTGTGACGTTTGAAGTACATGCTAAAAGATCCGAGTCACGGTCAACATTTTTTGAAATTTCCGTGGGTAATGATCAGGCACAATGAATTAGAATAGAATTAATTTCTAAGGAACGGTGTGCATGAAACAATAGAAGAGTGCTTAAAATCGATCCCTAATTAATAAATCCTAAGCTGTGACGTTTGAAGAACATGCTAAAAAAAACGAGTCACGGTCAACATTTTTTGAAATTTCCGTGTGTAATGATCAGGCACAATGAATTAGAATAGAATTAATTTCTAAGAAACGGTGTGCATGAAACAATAGAAGAGTGCTGAAAATCGAACACTAATTCATAAATCCTAATTTGTGACGTTTGATGTACATGCTAAAAAATCCGAGTCACGGTGAACAAATTTTTAAATTTTCGTGTGTAATGAACAGGCACAATGAATTACAATAGAATTAATTTTTAAGAAACGGTGTGCATGAAAAAATAGAAGAGTGCTGAATATCGAACACTAATTCATAAATCCTAATCTGTGACGTTTGAAGTACATGCTAAAAAATCCGAATCACGGTCAACATTTTTTTAAATTTCCGTGTGTAATGATCAGTCACAATGAATTACAATAGAATTAATTTCTAAGAAACGGTGTGCAGGAAACAATAGAAGAGTGTAGAAAATCGAACCCTAATTCATAAATCCTAATCTGTGACGTTTGAAGTACATGCTAAAAGATCCGAGTCACGGTCAACATTTTTTTAAATTTCCGTGCGTAATGATCAGGCACAATGAATTAGAATTGAATTAATTTCTAAGAAACGGTGTGCATGAAACAATAGAAGAGTGCTGAAAATCGAACCCTAATTCATAAATCCTAATCTGTGACGTTTGAAGTACATGCTAAAAAATTCGAATCACGGTCAACATTTTTTTAAATTTCTGTGTGTAATGATCAGGCACAATGAATTAGCATACAATTAATTTCTAAGAAACGGTGTGCATGAAACAATAGAAGAGTGCTGAAAATCGAACACTAATTCATAAATCCTAATTTGTGACGTTTGATATACATGCTAAAAAATCCGAGTCACGGTGAACATTTTTTTAAATTTTCGTGTGTAATGATCAGGCACAATGAATTACAATTGAATTAATTTTTAAGAAACGGTGTGCATGAAACAATAGAAGAGTGCTTAAAATCGAACCCTAATTCATAAATCCTAATCTGTGACGTTTGAAGTACATGCTAAAAAATCCGAATCACGGTCAACATTTTTTTACATTTCCGTGTGTAATGATCAGTCACAATGAATTAGAATAGTATTAATTTCTAAGAAACGGTGTGCAGGAAACAATAGAAGAGTGTAGAAAATCGAACCCTAATTCATAAATCCTAATCTGTGACGTTTGAAGTACATGCTAAAAGATCCGAGTCACGGTCAACATTTTTTGAAATTTCCGTGGGTAATGATCAGGCACAATGAATTAGAATAGAATTAATTTCTAAGAAACGGTGTGCATGAAACAATAGAAGAGTGCTTAAAATCGATCCCTAAGTAATAAATCCTAAGCTGTGACGTTTGAAGTACATGCTAAAAAAAACGAGTCACGGTCAACATTTTTTGAAATTTCTGTGTGTAATGATCAGGCACAATGAATTAGAATAGAATTAATTTCTAAGAAACGGTGTGCATGAAACAATAGAAGAGTGCTGAAAATCGAACACTAATTCATAAATCCTAATTTGTGACATTTGATGTACATGCTAAAAAATCCGAGTCACGGTGAACAATTTTTTAAATTTTCGTGTGTAATGAACAGGCACAATGAATTACAATTGAATTAATTTTTAAGAAACGGTGTGCATGAAACAATAGAAGAGTGCTGAATATCGAACCCTAATTCATAAATCCTAATCTGTTACGTTTGAAGTACATGCTAAAAAATCCGAATCACGGTCAACATTTTTTTAAATTTCCGTGTGTAATGATCAGTCACAATGAATTACAATAGAATTAATTTCTAAGAAACAGTGTGCAGGAAACAATAAAAGAGTGTAGAAAATCGAACCCTAATTCATAAATCCTAATCTGTGACGTTTGAAGTACATGCTAAAAGATCCGAGTCACGGTAAACATTTTTTTAAATTTCCGTGCGTAATGATCAGGCACAATGAATTAGAATAGAATTAATTTCTAACAAACGGTGTGCATGAAACAATAGAAGAGTGATGAAAATCGAACCCTAATTCATAAATCCTAATCTGTAACGTTTGAAGTACATGCTAAAAAATCCGACTCACGGTCAACATTTTTTTAAATTTCCGTGTCTAATGATCAGGCACAATGAATTAGAATAGAATTAATTTCTAAGAAATGGTGTGCATGAAACAATAGAAGAGTTCTGAAAATCGAACCCTAATTCATAAATCCTAATCTGTGACATTTGAAATACATGCTAAAAAATACGAGTCACGGTCAACATTTTTTTAAATTTTCGTGTGTAATGATCAGGCACAGCTAATTAGAATAGAATTAATTTCTAAGAAACGGTGTGCATGAAGAATAGAAGAGTGCAGAATATCGAACCCTAATTCATAAATCCTAATTTGTGACGTTTGAAGTACATGTTAAAAAATCCGAGTCACGGTCAACATTTTTTGAAATTTCCGTGTGTAATGATCAGGCACAATGAATTAGCATAGAATTAATTTCTAAGAAACGGTGTGCATGAAACAATAGAAGAGTGCTGAAAATCGAACACTAATTCATAAATCCTAATTTGTGACGTTTGATGTACATGCTAAAAAATCCGAGTCACGATGAACATTTTTTTAAATTTTCGTGTGTAATGATCAGGCACAATGAATTATAATTGAATTAATTTTTAAGAAACGGTGTGCATGAAACAATAGAAGAGTGATGAAAATCGAACCCTAATTAATAAATCCTAAGCTGTGACGTTTGAAGTACATGCTAAAAAAAACGAGTCACGGTCAACATTTTTTTAAGTTTCCGTGTGTAATGATCAGGCACAATGAGTTAGCATAGAATTAATTTCTAAGAAACGGTGTGCATGAAACAATAGAAGAGTGCTGAAAATCGAACACTAATTCATAAATCCTAATTTGTGACGTTTGATGTACATGCTAAAATATCCGAGTCACGGTGAACATTTTTTTAAATTTTCGTGTGTAATGATCAGGCACAATGAATTACAATTGAATTAATTTTTAAGAAACGGTGTGCATGAAACAATAGAAGAGTGCTGAAAATCGAACCCTAATTCATAAATCCTAATCTGTGACGTTTGAAGTACATGCTAAAAAATCCGAATCACGGTCAACATTTTTTTAAATTTTGGTGTGTAATGATCAGGCACAATGAATTAGCATAGAATTAATTTCTAAGAAACGATGTGCATGAAACAATAGAAGAGTGCAGACAATCGAACCCTAATTCATAAATACTAATCTGTGATGTTTGAAGTAAATGCTAAAAAATCCGAGTCACGTTGAACGTTTTTTTAAATTTCCGTGGGTAATGATCAGGCACAATGAATTAGAATAGAATTAATTTCTAAGAAACGGTGTGCTGGAAACAATAGAAAAGTGCTTCAAATCGAACCCTAATTCATAAATCATAATCTGTGACGTTCGAAGTATATGATAAAAAAGCCGAGTCGGTCAACATTTTTTTAAATAAACGTGTGTAATGATCAGGCACAATGAATTAGAATAGAATTAATTTCTAAGAAACGGTGTGAATGAAACAATAGAAAAGTGCAGAAAATCGAACCATAATTCATAAATCCTAATCTGTGACGTTTGAAGTACATGCTAAAAAAAACGAGTCACGATCAACATTTTTTGAAATTTCCGTGTGTAATGATCATGCACAATGAATTAGAATAGAATTAATTTCTAAGAAACGGTGTGCATGAAACAATAGAAGAGTGCTGAAAATCGAACACTAATTCATAAATCCTAATTTGTGACGTTTGATGTACATGATAAAAAATCCGAGTCACGGTGAACAATTTTTTAAATTTTCGTTTGTAATGATCAGGCACAATGAATTACAATTGAATTAATTTTTAAGAAACGGTGTGCATGAAACAATAGAAGAGTGCTGAATATCGAACCCTAATTCATAAATCCTAATCTGTGACGTTTGAAGTACATGCTAAAAAATCCGAATCACGGTCAACATTTTTTTAAATTTCCGTGTGTAATGATCAGTCACAATGAATTACAATAGAATTAATTTCTAAGAAACGGTGTGCAGGAAACAATAGAAGAGTGTAGAAAATCGAACCCTAATTCATAAATCCTAATCTGTGACGTTTGAAGTACATGCTAAAAGATCCGAGTCACGGTCAACATTTTTTTAAATTTCCGTGCGTAATGATCAGGCACAATGAATTAGAATAGAATTAATTTCTAAGAAACGGTGTGCATGAAACAATAGAAGAGTGATGAAAATCGAACCCTAATTAATAAATCCTAAGCTGTGACGTTTGAAGTACATGCTAAAAAAAAGAGTCACGGTCAACATTTTTTGAAATTTCCGTGTGTAATGATCAGGCACAATGAATTAGCATAGAATTAATTTCTAAGAAACGGTGTGCATGAAACAATAGAAGAGTGCTGAAAATCGAACCCTAATTCATAAATCCTAATCTGTGACGTTTGAAGTACATGCTAAAAAATCCAGGTCACGGTCAACATTTTTTTAAATTTCCGTGCGTAATGATCAGGCACAATGAATTAGCATAGAATTAATTTCTAAGAAACGATGTGCATGAAACAATAGAAGAGTGCAGACAATCGAACCCTAATTCATAAATACTAATCTTTGATGTTTGAAGTAAATGCTAAAAAATCCGAGTCACGTTCAACGTTTTTTTAAATTTCCGTGGGTAATGATCAGGCACAATGAATTAGAATAGAATTAATTTCTAAGAAACGGTGTGCTGGAAACAATAGAAAAGTGCTTAAAATCGAACCCTAATTCATAAATCATAATCTGTGACGTTCGAAGTATATGCTAAAAAAGCCGAGTCGGTCAACATTTTTTGAAATAAACGTGTGTAATGATCAGGCACAATGAATTAGAATAGAATTAATTTCTAAGAAACGGTGTGAATGAAACAATAGAAAAGTGCAGAAAATCGAAACATAATTCATAAATCCTAATCTGTGACGTTTGAAGACCATGCTAAAAAAAACGAGTCACGGTCAACATTTTTTGAAATTTCCGTGTGTAATGATCAGGCACAATGAATTAGAATAGAATTAATTTCTAAGAAACGGTGTGCATGAAACAATAGAAGAGTGCTGAAAATCGAACACTAATTCATAAATCCTAATTTGTGACGTTTGATGTACATGCTAAAAAATCCGAGTCATGGTGAACAATTTTTTAAATTTTCGTGTGTAATGAACAGGCACAATGAATTACAATTGAATTAATTTTTAAGAAACGGTGTGCATGAAACAATAGAAGAGTGCTGAAAATCGAACACTAATTCATAAATCCTAATTTGTGACGTTTGATGTACATGCTAAAAAATCCGAGTCACGGTGAACAATTTTTTAAATTTTCGTGTGTAATGAACAGGCACAATGAATTACAATTGAATTAATTTTTAAGAAACGGTGTGCATGAAACAATAGAAGAGTGCTGAAAATCGAACACTAATTCATAAATCCTAATTTGTGACGTTTGATGTACATGCTAAAAAATCCGAGTCACGGTGAACAATTTTTTAAATTTTCGTGTGTAATGATCAGGCACAATGAATTAGAATAGAATTAATTTCTAAGAAATGGTGTGCATGAAACAATAGAAGAGTGCTGAAAATCGAACTCTAATTCATAAATCCTAATTTGTGACGTTTGAAGTACATGCTAAAAAATCCGAGTCACGGTCAACATTTTTTGAAATTTCCGTGGGTAATGATCAGGCACAATGAATTACAATAGAATTAATTTTTAAGAAACGGTGTGCATGAAAAAATAGAAGAGTGCTGAAAATCGAACCCTAATTCATAAATCCTAATCTGTGACGTTTGAAGTACATGCTAAAAACTCCGAATCACGGTCAACATTTTCTTAAATTTCCGGGTGTAATGATCAGGCAAAATGAATTACAATAGAATTAATTTCTAAGAAACGGTGTGTAGGAAACAATAGAAGAGTTCTTAAAATCGAACCCTAATTCATAAATCCTAATCTGTGACGTTTGAAGTACATGCTAAAAAATCCGAGTAACGGTCAACATTTTTTGAAATTTCCGTGTGTAATGATCAGGCACAATGAATTAGAATAGAATTAATTTCTAAGAAATGGTGTGCATGAAACAATAGAAGAGTGCTGAAAATCGAACTCTAATTCATAAATCCTAATTTGTGACGTTTGAAGTACATGCTAAAAAATCCGAGTCACGGTCAACATTTTTTGAAATTTCCGTGGGTAATGATCAGGCACAATGAATTAATACAGAATTAATTTTTAAGAAACGGTATGCATGAAACAATAGAAGAGTGCTGAAAATCGAACCCTAATTCATAAATCCTAATCTGTGACGTTTGAAGTACATGCTAAAAAATCCGAATCACGGTCAACATTTTCTTAAATTTCCGTGTGTAATGATCAGGCACAATGAATTACAATAGAATTAATTTCTAAGAAACGGTGTGTAGGAAACAATAGAAGAGTTCTTAAAATCGAACCCTAATACATAAATCCTAATCTGTGACGTTTGAAGTACATGCTAAAAGATCCGAGTCATGGTCAATATTTTTTGAAATTTCCGTGGGTAATGATCAGGCACAATGAATTAGAATAGAATTAATTTCTAAGAAACGGTGTGCATGAAACAATAGAAGAGTGCTTAAAATCGATCCCTAATTAATAAATCCTAAGCTGTGACGTTTGAAGTACATGCTAAAAAAAACGAGTCACGGTCAACATTTTTTGAAATTTCCGTGTGTAATGATCAGGCACAATGAATTAGCATAGAATTAATTTCTAAGAAACGGTGTGCATGAAACAATAGAAGAGTGCTGAAAATCGAACCCTAATTCATAAATCCTAATCTGTGACGTTTGAAGTACATGCTAAAAGATCCGAGTCACGTTCAACATTTTTTTAAATTTTCGTGCGTAATGATCAGGCAATATGAATTAGAATAGAATTAATTTCTAAGAAACGGTGTGCATGAAACAATAGAAGAGTGATGAAAATCGAACCCTAATTCATAAATCCTAATCTGTAACGTTTGAAGTACATGCTAAAAAATCCGACTCACGGTCAACATTTTTTTAAATTTCCGTGTCTAATGATCAGGCACAATGAATTAGAATAGAATTAATTTCTAAGAAACGGTGTGCTGGAAACAATAGAAAAGTGCTTCAAATCGAACCCTAATTCATAAATCATAATCTGTGACGTTCGAAGTATATGATAAAAAAGCCGAGTCGGTCAACATTTTTTTAAATAAACGTGTGTAATGATCAGGCACAATGAATTAGAATAGAATTAATTTCTAAGAAACGGTGTGAATGAAACAATAGAAAAGTGCAGAAAATCGAACCCTAATTCATAAATCCTAATCTGTGACGTTTGAAGTACATGCTAAAAAAAACGAGTCACGATCAACATTTTTTGAAATTTCCGTGTGTAATGATCATGCACAATGAATTAGAATAGAATTAATTTCTAAGAAACGGTGTGCATGAAACAATAGAAGAGTGCTAAAAATCGAACACTAATTCATAAATCCTAATTTGTGACGTTTGATGTACATGATAAAAAATCCGAGTCACGGTGAACAATTTTTTAAATTTTCGTTTGTAATGATCAGGCACAATGAATTACAATTGAATTAATTTTTAAGAAACGGTGTTCATGAAACAATAGAAGAGTGCTGAATATCGAACCCTAATTCATAAATCCTAATCTGTGACGTTTGAAGTACATGCTAAAAAATCCGAATCACGGTCAACATTTTTTTAAATTTCCGTGTGTAATGATCAGTCACAATGAATTACAATAGAATTAATTTCTAAGAAACGGTGTGCAGGAAACAATAGAAGAGTGTAGAAAATCGAACCCTAATTCATAAATCCTAATCTGTGACGTTTGAAGTACATGCTAAAAGATCCGAGTCACGGTCAACATTTTTTTAAATTTCCGTGCGTAATGATCAGGCACAATGAATTAGAATAGAATTAATTTCTAAGAAACGGTGTGCATGAAACAATAGAAGAGTGATGAAAATCGAACCCTAATTAATACATCCTAAGCTGTGACGTTTGAAGTACATGCTAAAAAAAAGAGTCACGGTCAACATTTTTTGAAATTTCCGTGTGTAATGATCAGGCACAATGAATTAGCATAGAATTAATTTCTAAGAAACGGTGTGCATGAAACAATAGAAGAGTGCTGAAAATCGAACCCTAATTCATAAATCCTAATCTGTGACGTTTGAAGTACATGCTAAAAAATCCAGGTCACGGTCAACATTTTTTTAAATTTCCGTGCGTAATGATCAGGCACAATGAATTAGCATAGAATTAATTTCTAAGAAACGATGTGCATGAAACAATAGAAGAGTGCAGACAATCGATCCCTAATTCATAAATACTAATCTTTGATGTTTGAAGTAAATGCTAAAAAATCCGAGTCACGTTCAACGTTTTTTTAAATTTCCGTGGGTAATGATCAGGCACAATGAATTAGAATAGAATTAATTTCTAAGAAACGGTGTGCTGGAAACAATAGAAAAGTGCTTAAAATCGAACCCTAATTCATAAATCATAATCTGTGACGTTCGAAGTATATGCTAAAAAAGCCGAGTCGGTCAACATTTTTTGAAATAAACGTGTATAATGATCAGGCACAATGAATTAGAATAGAATTAATTTCTAAGAAACGGTTTGAATGAAACAATAGAAAAGTGCAGAAAATCGAAACATAATTCATAAATCCTAATCTGTGACGTTTGAAGACCATGCTAAAAAAAACGAGTCACGGTCAACATTTTTTGAAATTTCCGTGTGTAATGATCAGGCACAATGAATTAGAATAGAATTAATTTCTAAGAAACGGTGTGCATGAAACAATAGAAGAGTGCTGAAAATCGAACACTAATTCATAAATCCTAATTTGTGACGTTTGATGTACATGCTAAAAAATCCGAGTCACGGTGAACAATTTTTTAAATTTTCGTGTGTAATGAACAGGCACAATGAATTACAATTGAATTAATTTTTAAGAAACGGTGTGCATGAAACAATAGAAGAGTGCTGAAAATCGAACACTAATTCATAAATCCTAATTTGTGACGTTTGATGTACATGCTAAAAAATCCGAGTCACGGTGAACAATTTTTTAAATTTTCGTGTGTAATGATCAGGCACAATGAATTACAATTGAATTAATTTTTAAGAAACGGTGTGCATGAAACAATAGAAGAGTGCTGAATATCGAACCCTAATTCATAAATCCTAATCTGTGACGTTTGAAGTACATGCTAAAAACTCCGAATCACGGTCAACATTTTCTTAAATTTCCGGGTGTAATGATCAGGCACAATGAATTACAATAGAATTAATTTCTAAGAAACGGTGTGCAGGAAACAATAGAAGAGTTCTTAAAATCGAACCCTAATTCATAAATCCTAATCTGTGACGTTTGAAGTACATGCTAAAAAATCCGAGTCACGGTCAACATTTTTTGAAATTTCCGTGTGTAATGATCAGGCACAATGAATTAGAATAGAATTAATTTCTAAGAAATGGTGTGCATAAAACAATAGAAGAGTGCTGAAAATCGAACTCTAATTCATAAATCCTAATTTGTGACGTTTGAAGTACATGCTAAAAAATCCGAGTCACGGTCAACATTTTTTGAAATTTCCGTGGGTAATGATCAGGCACAATGAATTAATACAGAATTAATTTTTAAGAAACGGTATGCATGAAACAATAGAAGAGTGCTGAAAATCGAACCCTAATTCATAAATCCTAATCTGTGACGTTTGAAGTACATGCTAAAAAATCCGAATCACGGTCAACATTTTCTTAAATTTCCGTGTGTAATGATCAAGCACAATGAATTACAATAGAATTAATTTCTAAGAAACGGTGTGTAGGAAACAATAGAAGAGTTCTTAAAATCGAACCCTAATACATAAATCCTAATCTGTGACGTTTGAAGTACATGCTAAAAGATCCGAGTCATGGTCAACATTTTTTGAAATTTCCGTGGGTAATGATCAGGCACAATGAATTAGAATAGAATTAATTTCTAAGAAACGGTGTGCATGAAACAATAGAAGAGTGCTTAAAATCGATCCCTAATTAATAAATCCTAAGCTGTGACGTTTGAAGTACATGCTAAAAAAAACGAGTCACGGTCAACATTTTTTGAAATTTCCGTGTGTAATGATCAGGCACAATGAATTAGAATAGAATTAATTTCTAAGAAACGGTGTGCATGAAACAATAGAAGAGTGCTGAAAATCGAACACTAATTCATAAATCCTAATTTGTGACGTTTGATGTACATGCTAAAAAATCCGAGTCACGGTGAACAATTTTTTAAATTTTCGTGTGTAATGATCAGGCACAATGAATTACAATTGAATTAATTTTTAAGAAACGGTGTGCATGAAACAATAGAAGAGTGCTGAATATCGAACCCTAATTCATAAATCCTAATCTGTGACGTTTGAAGTACATGCTAAAAAATCCGAATCACGGTCAACATTTTTTTAAATTTCCGTGTGTAATGATCAGGCACAATGAATTAGAATAGAATTAATTTCTAAGAAACGGTGTGCATGAAACAATAGAAGAGTGCTGAAAATCGAACACTAATTCATAAATCCTAATTTGTGACGTTTGATGTACATGCTAAAATATCCGAGTCACGGTGAACAATTTTTTAAATTTTCGTGTGTAATGATCAGGCACAATGAATTACAATTGAATTAATTTTTAAGAAACGGTGTGCATGAAACAATAGAAGAGTGCTGAATATCGAACCCTAATTCATAAATCCTAATCTGTGACGTTTGAAGTACATGCTAAAAGATCCGAGTCACGGTCAACATTTTTTTAAATTTCCGTGCGTAATGATCAGGCACAATGAATTAGAATAGAATTAATTTCTAAGAAACGGTGTGCATGAAACAATAGAAGAGTGATGAAAATCGAACCCTAATTAATAAATCCTAAGCTGTGACGTTTGAAGTACATGCTAAAAAAAACGAGTCACGGTCAACATTTTTTGAAATTTCCGTGTGTAATGATCAGGCACAATGAATTAGCATAGAATTAATTTCTAAGAAACGGTGTGCATGAAACAATAGAAGAGTGCTGAAAATCGAACCCTAATTCATAAATCCTAATCTGTGACGTTTGAAGTACATGCTAAAAGATCCGAGTCACGTTCAACATTTTTTTAAATTTTCGTGCGTAATGATCAGGCAATATGAATTAGAATAGAATTAATTTCTAAGAAACGGTGTGCATGAAACAATAGAAGAGTGATGAAAATCGAACCCTAATTCATAAATCCTAATCTGTAACGTTTGAAGTACATGCTAAAAAATCCGACTCACGGTCAACATTTTTTTAAATTTTCGTGTCTAATGATCAGGCACAATGAATTAGAATAGAATTAATTTCTAAGAAACGGTGTGCATGAAACAATAGAAGAGTTCTGAAAATCGAACCCTAATTCATAAATCCTAATCTGTGACGTTTGAAATACATGCTAAAAAATACGAGTCACGGTCAACATTTTTTTAAATTTTCGTGTGTAATGATCAGGCATAGCTAATTAGAATAGAATTAATTTATAAGAAACGGTGTGCATGAAGAATAGAAGAGTGCAGAACATCGAACCCTAATTCATAAATCCTAATTTGTGACGTTTGAAGTACATGCTAAAAAATTCGAGTCACGGTCAACATTTTTTAAAATTTCCGTGTGTAATGATCAGGCACAATTAATTAGCATAGAATTAATTTCTAAGAAACGGTGTGCATGAAACAATAGAAGAGTGCTGAAAATGGAACACCAATTCATAAATCCTAATTTGTGACGTTTGATGTACATGCTAAAAAATCCGAGTCACGGTCAACATTTTTTTAAATTTCCGTCTGTAATGCTCAGTCACAATGAATTACAATAGAATGAATTTCTAAGTAACGGTGTGCAGGAAACAATAGAAGAGTGTAGAAAATCGAACCCTAATTCATAAATCCTAATCTGTGACGTTTGAAGTACATGCTAAAAGATCCGAGTCACGGTCAACATTTTTTTAAATTTCCGTGCGTAATGATCAGGCACAATGAATTAGAATAGAATTAATTTCTAAGAAATGGTGTGCATGAAACAATAGAAGAGTGCTGAAAATCGAACTCTAATTCATAAATCCTAATTTGTGACGTTTGAAGTACATGCTAAAAAATCCGAGTCACGGTCAACATTTTTTGAAATTTCCGTGGGTAATGATCAGGCACAATGAATTACAATAGAATTAATTTTTAAGAAACGGTGTGCATGAAAAAATAGAAGAGTGCTGAAAATCGAACCCTAATTCATAAATCCTAATCTGTGACGTTTGAAGTACATGCTAAAAAATCCAAATCACGGTCAACATTTTTTTAAATTTCCGTGTGTAATGATCAGGCACAATGAATTACAATAGAATTAACTTCTAAGAAACGGTGTGCAGGAAACAATAGAAGAGTTCTTAAAATCGAACCCTAATTCATAAATCCTAATCTGTGACGTTTGAAGTACATGCTAAAAAATCCGAATCACGGTCAACATTTTTTGAAATTTCCGTGTGTAATGATCAGGCACAATGAATTACAATTGAATTAATTTTTAAGAGACGGTGTGCATGAAACAATAGAAGAGTGCTGAAAATCGAACCCTAATTCATAAATCCTAATCTGTGACGTTTGAAGTACATGCTAAAAAATCCGAATCACGGTCAACATTTTTTTAAATTTCCGTGTGTAATGCTCAGTCACAATGAATTACAATAGAATAAATTTCTAAGTAACGGTGTGCAGGAAACAATAGAAGAGTGTAGAAAATCGAACCCTAATTCATAAATCCTAATCTGTGACGTTTGAAGTACATGCTAAAAGATCCGAGTCACGGTCAACATTTTTTTAAATTTCCGTGCGTAATGATCAGGCACAATGAATTAGAATAGAAGTAATTTCTAAGAAACGGTGTGCATGAAACAATAGAAGAGTGATGAAAATCGAACCCTAATTCATAAATCCTAAGCTGTGACGTTTGAAGTACATGCTAAAAAAAACGAGTCACGGTCAACATTTTTTGAAATTTCCGTGTGTAATGATCAGGCACAATTAATTAGCATAGAATTAATTTCTAAGAAACGGTGTGCATGAAACAATAGAAGAGTGCTGAAAATGGAACACTAATTCATAAATCCTAATTTGTGACGTTTGATGTACATGCTAAAAAATCCGAGTCACGGTCAACATTTTTAAAATTTCCGTGTGTAATGATCACGCATAATGAATTAGAATAGAATTAATTTCTAAGACACGGTGTTCATGAAACAATCGAAGAGCGCTGAAAATTGAACCCTAATTCATAAATCATAATCTGTGACGTTTGAAGTACATGCTAAAAAATCCGAGTCACGGTCAACATTTTTTTAAATTTTCGTGTGTAATGATCAGGCACAATGAATTAGCATAGAATTAATTTCTAAGAAACGGTGTGCATGAAACAATAGAAGAGTGCAGACAATCGAACCTAATTCATAAATACTAATCTGTGACGTTTGAAGTACATGCTAAAAAATCCGAGTCACGTTCAACATTTTTTTAAATTTCCGTGGGTAATGATCAGGCACAAAGAATTAGAATAGAATTAATTTCTAAGAAACGGTGTGCTGGAAACAATAGAAAAGTGCTTAAAATCGAACCCTAATTCATAAATCATAATCTGTGACGTTCGAAGTACATGCTAAAAAATCCGAGTCGGTCAACATTTTTTTAAATTACCGTGTGTAATGATCAGGCACAATGAATTAGAATAGAATTAATTTCTAAGAAATAGTGTGCATGAAACAATAGAAGAGTGCTGAAAATCGAACTCTAATTCATAAATCCTAATTTGTGACGTTTGAAGTACATGCTAAAAAATCCGAGTCACGGTCAACATTTTTTGAAATTTCCGTGGGTAATGATCAGGCACAATGAATTACAATAGAATTAATTTTTAAGAAACGGTGTGCATGAAACAATAGAAGAGTGCTGAAAATCGAACCCTAATTCATAAATCCTAATCTGTGACGTTTGAAGTACATGCTAAAAAATCCGAATCACGGTCAACATTTTTTTAAATTTCCGTGTGTAATGATCAGGCACAATGAATTACAATAGAATTAATTTCTAAGAAACGGTGTGCAGGAAACAATAGAAGAGTTCTTAAAATCGAACCCTAATTCATAAATCCTAATCTGTGACGTTTGAAGTACATGCTAAAAGATCCGAGTCACGGTTAACATTTTTTGAAATTTCCGTGGGTAATGATTAGGCACAATGAATTAGAAAAGAATTAATTTCTAAGAAACGGTGTGCATGAAACAATAGAAGAGTGCTGAAAATCGAACACTAATTGATAAATCCTAATTTGTGACGTTTGATGTACATGCTAAAAAATCCGAGTCATGGTGAACATTTTTTTAAATTTTCGTGTGTAATGATCAGGCACAATGAATTACAATTGAATTAATTTTTAAGAAACGGTGTGCATGAAACAATAGCAGAGTTCTGAAAATCGAACCCTAATTCATAAATCCTAATCTGTGACGTTTGAAGTACATGCTAAAAAATCCGAATCACGGTCAACATTTTTTTAAATTTTCGTGTGTAATGATCAGTCACAATGAATTACAATAGAATAAATTTCTAAGAAACGGTGTGCAGGAAACAATAGAAGAGTGTAGAAAATCGAACCCTAATTCATAAATCCTAATCTGTGACGTTTGAAGTACATGCTAAAAGATCCGAGTCACGGTCAACATTTTTTTAAATTTCCGTGCGTAATGATCAGGCACAATGAATTAGAATAGAAGTAATTTCAAAGAAACGGTGTGCATGAAACAATAGAAGAGTGATGAAAATCGAACCCTAATTAATAAATCCTAAGCTGTGACGTTTGAAGTACATGCTAAAAAAAACGAGTCACGGTCAACATTTTTTGAAATTTCCGTGTGTAATGATCAGGCACAATTAATTAGCATAGAATTAATTTCTAAGAAACGGTGTGCATGAAACAATAGAAGAGTGCTGAAAATGGAACACTAATTCATAAATCCTAATTTGTGACGTTTGATGTACATGCTAAAAAATCCGAGTCACTGTCAACATTTTTCAAATTTCCGTGTGTAATGATCACGCATAATGAATTAGAATAGAATTAATTTCTAAGAAACGGTGTTCATGAAACAATCGAAGAGCGCTGAAAATTGAACCCTAATTCATAAATCATAATCTGTGACGTTTGAAGTACATGCTAAAAAATCCGAGTCACGGTCAACATTTTTTTAAATTTCCGTGTGTAATGATCAGGCACAATGAATTACAATAGAATTAATTTCTAAGAAACGGTGTGCAGGAAACAATAGAAGAGTTCTTAAAATCGAACCCTAATTCATAAATCCTAATCTGTGACGTTTGAAGTACATGCTAAAGGATCCGAGTCACGGTCAACATTTTTTGAAATTTCCGTGGGTAATGATTAGGCACAATGAATTAGAAAAGAATTAATTTCTAAGAAACGGTGTGCATGAAACAATAGAAGAGTGCTTAAAATCGATCCCTAATTAATAAATCCTAAGCTGTGACGTTTGAAGTACATGCTAAAAAAAACGAGTCACGGTCAACATTTTTTGAAATTTCCGTGTGTAATGATCAGGCACAATTAATTAGCATAGAATTAATTTCTAAGAAACGGTGTGCATGAAACAATAAAAGAGTGCTGAAAATGGAACACTAATTCATAAATCCTAATTTGTGACGTTTGATGTACATGCTAAAAAATCCGAGTCACGGTCAACATTTTTTTAAATTTTCGTGTGTAATGATCAGGCACAATGAATTACAATTGAATTAATTTTTAAGAAACGGTGTGCATGAAACAATAGAAGAGTGCTGAAAATGGAACACTACTTCATAAATCCTAAGCTGTGACGTTTGAAGTACATGCTAAAAAAAACGAGTCACGGTCAACATTTTTTGAAATTTCCGTGTGTAATGATCAGGCACAATGAATTACAATTGAATTAATTTTTAAGAAACGGTGTGCATGAAACAATAGAAGAGTGCTGAAAATCGAACCCTAATTCATAAATCCTAATCTGTGACGTTTGAAGTACATGCTAAAAAATCCGAATCACGGTCAACATTTTTTTAAATTTCCGTGTGTAATGCTCAGTCACAATGAATTACAATAGAATAAATTTCTAAGAATCCGTGTGCAGGAAACAATAGAAGAGTGTAGAAAATCGAACCCTATTTCATAAATCCTAATCTGTGACGTTTGAAGTACATGCTAAAAGATCCGAGTCACGGTCAACATTTTTTTAAATTTCCGTGCGTAATGATCAGGCACAATGAATTAGAATAGAAGTAATTTCTAAGAAACGGTGTGCATGAAACAATAGAAGAGTGATGAAAATCGAACCCTAATTAATAAATCATAAGCTGTGACGTTTGAAGTACATGCTAAAAAAAACGAGTCACGGTCAACATTTTTTGAAATTTCCGTGTGTAATGATCAGGCACAATTAATTAGAATAGAATTAATTTCTAAGAAACGGTGTGCATGAAACAATAGAAGAGTGCTGAAAATCGAACACTAATTCATAAATCCTAATTTGTGACGTTTGATGTACATGCTAAAAAATCCGAGTCACGGTGAAAATTTTTTTAAATTTTCGTGTGTAATGATCAGGCACAATGAATTACAATTGAATTAATTTTTAAGAAACGGTGTGCATGAAACAATAGAAGAGTGCTGAAAATCGAACCCTAATTCATAAATCCTAATCTGTGACGTTTGAAGTACATGCTAAAAAATCCGAATCACGGTCCACATTTTTCTAAATTTCCGTGTGTAATGCTCTGTCACAATGAATTACAATAGAATAAATTTCGAAGAAACGGTGTGCAGGAAACAATAGAAGAGTGTAGAAAATCGAACCCTAATTCATAAATCCTAATCTGTGACGTTTGAAGTACATGCTAAAAGATCCGAGTCACGGTCAACATTTTTTTAAATTTCCGTGCGTAATGATCAGGCACAATGAATTAGAATAGAATTAATTTCTAAGAAACGGTGTGCATGAAACAATAGAAGAGTGATGAAAATCGAACCCTAATTCATAAATCCTAAGCTGTGACGTTTGAAGTACATGCTAAAAAATCCGAATCACGGTCAACATTTTTTTAAATTTCCGTGTGTAATGATCAGGCACAATGAATTACAATAGAATTAATTTCTAAGAAACGGTGTGCAGGAAACAATAGAAGAGTGTAGAAAATCGAACCCTAATTCATAAATCCTAATCTGTGACGTTTGAAGTACATGCTAAAAGATCCGAGTCACGGTCAACATTTTTTTAAATTTTCGTGCGTAATGATCAGGCACAATGAATTAGAATAGAATTAATTTCTAAGAAACGGTGTGCATGAAACAATAGAAGAGTGATGAAAATCGAACCCTAATTAATAAATCCTAAGCTGTGACGTTTGCAGTACATGCTAAAAAAAACGAGTCACGGTCAACATTTTTTGAAATTTCCGTGTGTAATGATCAGGCACAATTAATTAGCATAGAATTAATTTCTAAGAAACGGTGTGCATGGAACAATAGAAGAGTGCTGAAAATGGAACACTAATTCATAAATCCTAATTTGTGACGTTTGAAGTACATGCTAAAAAATCCGAGTCTCGGTCAACATTTTTTGAAATTTCCGTGGGTAATGATTAGGCACAATGAATTACAATAGAATTAATTTTTAAGAAACGGTGTGCATGAAACAATAGAAGAGTGCTGAAAATCGAACCCTAATTCATAAATCCTAATCTGTGACGTTTGAAGTACATGCTAAAAAATCCGAATCACGGTCAACATTTTTTTAAATTTCGGTGTGTAATGATCAGGCACAATGAATTACAATAGAATTAATTTCTAAGAAACGGTGTGCAGGAAACAATAGAAGAGTTCTTAAAATCGAACCCTAATTCATAAATCATAATCTGTGACGTTTGAAGTACATGCTAAAAGATCCGAGTCACGGTCAACATTTTTTGAAATTTCCGTGGGTAATGATTAGGCACAATGAATTAGAAAAGAATTAATTTCTAAGAAACGGTGTGCATGAAACAATAGAAGAGTGCTTAAAATCGATCCCTAATTAATAAATCCTAAGCTGTAACGTTTGAAGTACATGCTAAAAAAAACGAGTCACGGTCAACATTTTATGAAATTTCCGTGTGTAATGATCAGGCACAATGAATTAGAATAGAATTAATTTCTAAGAAACGGTGTGCATGAAACAATAGAAGAGTGCTGAAAATCGAACACTAATTCATAAATCCTAATTTGTGACGTTTGATGTACATGCTAAAAAATCCGAGTCACGGTGAACATTTTTTTAAATTTTCGTGTGTAATGATCAGGCACAATGAATTACAATTGAATTAATTTTTAAGAAACGGTGTGCATGAAACAATAGAAGAGTGCTGAAAATCGAACCCTAATTCATAAATCCTAATCTGTGACGTTTGAAGTACATGCTAAAAAATCCGAATCACGGTCAACATTTTTTTAAATTTCCGTGTGTAATGCTCAGTCACAATGAATTACAATAGAATTAATTTCTAAGAAACGGTGTGCAGGAAACAATAGAAGAGTGTAGAAAATCGAACCCTAATTCATAAATCCTAATCTGTGACGTTTGAAGTACATGCTAAAAAATCCGAGTCACGGTCAACATTTTTTGAAATTTCCGTGTGTAATGATCAGGCACAATGAATTAGAATAGAATTAATTTCTAAGAAACGGTGTGCATGAAACAATAGAAGAGTGATGAAAATCGAACCCTAATTAATAAATCCTAAGCTGTGACGTTTGCAGTACATGCTAAAAAAAACGAGTCACGGTCAACATTTTTTGAAATTTCCGTGTGTAATGATCAGGCACAATTAATTAGCATAGAATTAATTTCTAAGAAACGGTGTGCATGGAACAATAGAAGAGTGCTGAAAATGGAACACTAATTCATAAATCCTAATTTGTGACGTTTGAAGTACATGCTAAAAAATCCGAGTCTCGGTCAACATTTTTTGAAATTTCCGTGGGTAATGATTAGGCACAATGAATTACAATAGAATTAATTTTTAAGAAACGGTGTGCATGAAACAATAGAAGAGTGCTGAAAATCGAACCCTAATTCATAAATCCTAATCTGTGACGTTTGAAGTACATGCTAAAAAATCCGAATCACGGTCAACATTTTTTTAAATTTCGGTGTGTAATGATCAGGCACAATGAATTACAATAGAATTAATTTCTAAGAAACGGTGTGCAGGAAACAATAGAAGAGTTCTTAAAATCGAACCCTAATTCATAAATCATAATCTGTGACGTTTGAAGTACATGCTAAAAGATCCGAGTCACGGTCAACATTTTTTGAAATTTCCGTGGGTAATGATTAGGCACAATGAATTAGAAAAGAATTAATTTCTAAGAAACGGTGTGCATGAAACAATAGAAGAGTGCTTAAAATCGATCCCTAATTAATAAATCCTAAGCTGTAACGTTTGAAGTACATGCTAAAAAAAACGAGTCACGGTCAACATTTTATGAAATTTCCGTGTGTAATGATCAGGCACAATGAATTAGAATAGAATTAATTTCTAAGAAACGGTGTGCATGAAACAATAGAAGAGTGCTGAAAATCGAACACTAATTCATAAATCCTAATTTGTGACGTTTGATGTACATGCTAAAAAATCCGAGTCACGGTGAACATTTTTTTAAATTTTCGTGTGTAATGATCAGGCACAATGAATTACAATTGAATTAATTTTTAAGAAACGGTGTGCATGAAAAAATAGAAGAGTGCTGAAAATCGAACCCTAATTCATAAATCCTAATCTGTGACGTTTGAAGTACATGCTAAAAAATCCGAATCACGGTCAACATTTTTTTAAATTTCCGTGTGTAATGCTCAGTCACAATGAATTACAATAGAATTAATTTCTAAGAAACGGTGTGCAGGAAACAATAGAAGAGTGTAGAAAATCGAACCCTAATTCATAAATCCTAATCTGTGACGTTTGAAGTACATGCTAAAAGATCCGAGTCACGGTCAACATTTTTTTAAATTTCCGTGCGTAATGATCAGGCACAATGAATTAGAATAGAATTAATTTCTAAGAAACGGTGTGCATGAAACAATAGAAGAGTGATGAAAATCGAACCCTAATTAATAAATCCTAAGCTGTGACGTTTGCAGTACATGCTAAAAAAAACGAGTCACGGTCAACATTTTTTGAAATTTCCGTGTGTAATGATCAGGCACAATTAATTAGCATAGAATTAATTTCTAAGAAACGGTGTGCATGGAACAA
This sequence comes from Cucurbita pepo subsp. pepo, assembly GCF_057944985.1. Lineage (NCBI taxonomy): Eukaryota > Viridiplantae > Streptophyta > Magnoliopsida > Cucurbitales > Cucurbitaceae > Cucurbita > Cucurbita pepo. Next base: position 3,780,823 of record NC_141816.1, on the reverse strand, counting down.
TAGAAGAGTGCTGAAAATGGAACACTAATTCATAAATCCTAATTTGTGACGTTTGAAGTACATGCTAAAAAATCCGAGTCTCGGTCAACATTTTTTGAAATTTCCGTGGGTAATGATTAGGCACAATGAATTACAATAGAATTAATTTTTAAGAAACGGTGTGCATGAAACAATAGAAGAGTGCTGAAAATCGAACCCTAATTCATAAATCCTAATCTGTGACGTTTGAAGTACATGCTAAAAAATCCGAATCACGGTCAACATTTTTTTAAATTTCGGTGTGTAATGATCAGGCACAATGAATTACAATAGAATTAATTTCTAAGAAACGGTGTGCAGGAAACAATAGAAGAGTTCTTAAAATCGAACCCTAATTCATAAATCATAATCTGTGACGTTTGAAGTACATGCTAAAAGATCCGAGTCACGGTCAACATTTTTTGAAATTTCCGTGGGTAATGATTAGGCACAATGAATTAGAAAAGAATTAATTTCTAAGAAACGGTGTGCATGAAACAATAGAAGAGTGCTTAAAATCGATCCCTAATTAATAAATCCTAAGCTGTAACGTTTGAAGTACATGCTAAAAAAAACGAGTCACGGTCAACATTTTATGAAATTTCCGTGTGTAATGATCAGGCACAATGAATTAGAATAGAATTAATTTCTAAGAAACGGTGTGCATGAAACAATAGAAGAGTGCTGAAAATCGAACACTAATTCATAAATCCTAATTTGTGACGTTTGATGTACATGCTAAAAAATCCGAGTCACGGTGAACATTTTTTTAAATTTTCGTGTGTAATGATCAGGCACAATGAATTACAATTGAATTAATTTTTAAGAAACGGTGTGCATGAAACAATAGAAGAGTGCTGAAAATCGAACCCTAATTCATAAATCCTAATCTGTGACGTTTGAAGTACATGCTAAAAAATCCGAATCACGGTCAACATTTTTTTAAATTTCCGTGTGTAATGCTCAGTCACAATGAATTACAATAGAATTAATTTCTAAGAAACGGTGTGCAGGAAACAATAGAAGAGTGTAGAAAATCGAACCCTAATTCATAAATCCTAATCTGTGACGTTTGAAGTACATGCTAAAAAATCCGAGTCACGGTCAACATTTTTTGAAATTTCCGTGTGTAATGATCAGGCACAATGAATTAGAATAGAATTAATTTCTAAGAAACGGTGTGCATGAAACAATAGAAGAGTGATGAAAATCGAACCCTAATTAATAAATCCTAAGCTGTGACGTTTGCAGTACATGCTAAAAAAAACGAGTCACGGTCAACATTTTTTGAAATTTCCGTGTGTAATGATCAGGCACAATTAATTAGCATAGAATTAATTTCTAAGAAACGGTGTGCATGGAACAATAGAAGAGTGCTGAAAATGGAACACTAATTCATAAATCCTAATTTGTGACGTTTGAAGTACATGCTAAAAAATCCGAGTCTCGGTCAACATTTTTTGAAATTTCCGTGGGTAATGATTAGGCACAATGAATTACAATAGAATTAATTTTTAAGAAACGGTGTGCATGAAACAATAGAAGAGTGCTGAAAATCGAACCCTAATTCATAAATCCTAATCTGTGACGTTTGAAGTACATGCTAAAAAATCCGAATCACGGTCAACATTTTTTTAAATTTCGGTGTGTAATGATCAGGCACAATGAATTACAATAGAATTAATTTCTAAGAAACGGTGTGCAGGAAACAATAGAAGAGTTCTTAAAATCGAACCCTAATTCATAAATCATAATCTGTGACGTTTGAAGTACATGCTAAAAGATCCGAGTCACGGTCAACATTTTTTGAAATTTCCGTGGGTAATGATTAGGCACAATGAATTAGAAAAGAATTAATTTCTAAGAAACGGTGTGCATGAAACAATAGAAGAGTGCTTAAAATCGATCCCTAATTAATAAATCCTAAGCTGTAACGTTTGAAGTACATGCTAAAAAAAACGAGTCACGGTCAACATTTTATGAAATTTCCGTGTGTAATGATCAGGCACAATGAATTAGAATAGAATTAATTTCTAAGAAACGGTGTGCATGAAACAATAGAAGAGTGCTGAAAATCGAACACTAATTCATAAATCCTAATTTGTGACGTTTGATGTACATGCTAAAAAATCCGAGTCACGGTGAACATTTTTTTAAATTTTCGTGTGTAATGATCAGGCACAATGAATTACAATTGAATTAATTTTTAAGAAACGGTGTGCATGAAAAAATAGAAGAGTGCTGAAAATCGAACCCTAATTCATAAATCCTAATCTGTGACGTTTGAAGTACATGCTAAAAAATCCGAATCACGGTCAACATTTTTTTAAATTTCCGTGTGTAATGCTCAGTCACAATGAATTACAATAGAATTAATTTCTAAGAAACGGTGTGCAGGAAACAATAGAAGAGTGTAGAAAATCGAACCCTAATTCATAAATCCTAATCTGTGACGTTTGAAGTACATGCTAAAAGATCCGAGTCACGGTCAACATTTTTTTAAATTTCCGTGCGTAATGATCAGGCACAATGAATTAGAATAGAATTAATTTCTAAGAAACGGTGTGCATGAAACAATAGAAGAGTGATGAAAATCGAACCCTAATTAATAAATCCTAAGCTGTGACGTTTGCAGTACATGCTAAAAAAAACGAGTCACGGTCAACATTTTTTGAAATTTCCGTGTGTAATGATCAGGCACAATTAATTAGCATAGAATTAATTTCTAAGAAACGGTGTGCATGGAACAATAGAAGAGTGCTGAAAATGGAACACTAATTCATAAATCCTAATTTGTGACGTTTGAAGTACATGCTAAAAAATCCGAGTCTCGGTCAACATTTTTTGAAATTTCCGTGGGTAATGATTAGGCACAATGAATTACAATAGAATTAATTTTTAAGAAACGGTGTGCATGAAACAATAGAAGAGTGCTGAAAATCGAACCCTAATTCATAAATCCTAATCTGTGACGTTTGAAGTACATGCTAAAAAATCCGAATCACGGTCAACATTTTTTTAAATTTCGGTGTGTAATGATCAGGCACAATGAATTACAATAGAATTAATTTCTAAGAAACGGTGTGCAGGAAACAATAGAAGAGTTCTTAAAATCGAACCCTAATTCATAAATCATAATCTGTGACGTTTGAAGTACATGCTAAAAGATCCGAGTCACGGTCAACATTTTTTGAAATTTCCGTGGGTAATGATTAGGCACAATGAATTAGAAAAGAATTAATTTCTAAGAAACGGTGTGCATGAAACAATAGAAGAGTGCTTAAAATCGATCCCTAATTAATAAATCCTAAGCTGTAACGTTTGAAGTACATGCTAAAAAAAACGAGTCACGGTCAACATTTTATGAAATTTCCGTGTGTAATGATCAGGCACAATGAATTAGAATAGAATTAATTTCTAAGAAACGGTGTGCATGAAACAATAGAAGAGTGCTGAAAATCGAACACTAATTCATAAATCCTAATTTGTGACGTTTGATGTACATGCTAAAAAATCCGAGTCACGGTGAACATTTTTTTAAATTTTCGTGTGTAATGATCAGGCACAATGAATTACAATTGAATTAATTTTTAAGAAACGGTGTGCATGAAACAATAGAAGAGTGCTGAAAATCGAACCCTAATTCATAAATCCTAATCTGTGACGTTTGAAGTACATGCTAAAAAATCCGAATCACGGTCAACATTTTTTTAAATTTCCGTGTGTAATGCTCAGTCACAATGAATTACAATAGAATTAATTTCTAAGAAACGGTGTGCAGGAAACAATAGAAGAGTGTAGAAAATCGAACCCTAATTCATAAATCCTAATCTGTGACGTTTGAAGTACATGCTAAAAGATCCGAGTCACGGTCAACATTTTTTTAAATTTCCGTGCGTAATGATCAGGCACAATGAATTAGAATAGAATTAATTTCTAAGAAACGGTGTGCATGAAACAATAGAAGAGTGATGAAAATCGAACCCTAATTAATAAATCCTAAGCTGTGACGTTTGCAGTACATGCTAAAAAAAACGAGTCACGGTCAACATTTTTTGAAATTTCCGTGTGTAATGATCAGGCACAATTAATTAGCATAGAATTAATTTCTAAGAAACGGTGTGCATGGAACAATAGAAGAGTGCTGAAAATGGAACACTAATTCATAAATCCTAATTTGTGACGTTTGAAGTACATGCTAAAAAATCCGAGTCTCGGTCAACATTTTTTGAAATTTCCGTGGGTAATGATTAGGCACAATGAATTACAATAGAATTAATTTTTAAGAAACGGTGTGCATGAAACAATAGAAGAGTGCTGAAAATCGAACCCTAATTCATAAATCCTAATCTGTGACGTTTGAAGTACATGCTAAAAAATCCGAATCACGGTCAACATTTTTTTAAATTTCGGTGTGTAATGATCAGGCACAATGAATTACAATAGAATTAATTTCTAAGAAACGGTGTGCAGGAAACAATAGAAGAGTTCTTAAAATCGAACCCTAATTCATAAATCATAATCTGTGACGTTTGAAGTACATGCTAAAAGATCCGAGTCACGGTCAACATTTTTTGAAATTTCCGTGGGTAATGATTAGGCACAATGAATTAGAAAAGAATTAATTTCTAAGAAACGGTGTGCATGAAACAATAGAAGAGTGCTTAAAATCGATCCCTAATTAATAAATCCTAAGCTGTAACGTTTGAAGTACATGCTAAAAAAAACGAGTCACGGTCAACATTTTATGAAATTTCCGTGTGTAATGATCAGGCAAAATGAATTAGAATAGAATTAATTTCTAAGAAACGGTGTGCATGAAACAATAGAAGAGTGCTGAAAATCGAACACTAATTCATAAATCCTAATTTGTGACGTTTGATGTACATGCTAAAAAATCCGAGTCACGGTGAACATTTTTTTAAATTTTCGTGTGTAATGATCAGGCACAATGAATTACAATTGAATTAATTTTTAAGAAACGGTGTGCATGAAACAATAGAAGAGTGCTGAAAATCGAACCCTAATTCATAAATCCTAATCTGTGACGTTTGAAGTACATGCTAAAAAATCCGAATCACGGTCAACATTTTTTTAAATTTCCGTGTGTAATGCTCAGTCACAATGAATTACAATAGAATTAATTTCTAAGAAACGGTGTGCAGGAAACAATAGAAGAGTGTAGAAAATCGAACCCTAATTCATAAATCCTAATCTGTGACGTTTGAAGTACATGCTAAAAGATCCGAGTCACGGTCAACATTTTTTTAAATTTCCGTGCGTAATGATCAGGCACAATGAATTAGAATAGAATTAATTTCTAAGAAACGGTGTGCATGAAACAATAGAAGAGTGATGAAAATCGAACCCTAATTAATAAATCCTAAGCTGTGACGTTTGCAGTACATGCTAAAAAAAACGAGTCACGGTCAACATTTTTTGAAATTTCCGTGTGTAATGATCAGGCACAATTAATTAGCATAGAATTAATTTCTAAGAAACGGTGTGCATGGAACAATAGAAGAGTGCTGAAAATGGAACACTAATTCATAAATCCTAATTTGTGACGTTTGAAGTACATGCTAAAAAATCCGAGTCTCGGTCAACATTTTTTGAAATTTCCGTGGGTAATGATTAGGCACAATGAATTACAATAGAATTAATTTTTAAGAAACGGTGTGCATGAAACAATAGAAGAGTGCTGAAAATCGAACCCTAATTCATAAATCCTAATCTGTGACGTTTGAAGTACATGCTAAAAAATCCGAATCACGGTCAACATTTTTTTAAATTTCGGTGTGTAATGATCAGGCACAATGAATTACAATAGAATTAATTTCTAAGAAACGGTGTGCAGGAAACAATAGAAGAGTTCTTAAAATCGAACCCTAATTCATAAATCATAATCTGTGACGTTTGAAGTACATGCTAAAAGATCCGAGTCACGGTCAACATTTTTTGAAATTTCCGTGGGTAATGATTAGGCACAATGAATTAGAAAAGAATTAATTTCTAAGAAACGGTGTGCATGAAACAATAGAAGAGTGCTTAAAATCGATCCCTAATTAATAAATCCTAAGCTGTAACGTTTGAAGTACATGCTAAAAAAAACGAGTCACGGTCAACATTTTATGAAATTTCCGTGTGTAATGATCAGGCAAAATGAATTAGAATAGAATTAATTTCTAAGAAACGGTGTGCATGAAACAATAGAAGAGTGCTGAAAATCGAACACTAATTCATAAATCCTAATTTGTGACGTTTGATGTACATGCTAAAAAATCCGAGTCACGGTGAACATTTTTTTAAATTTTCGTGTGTAATGATCAGGCACAATGAATTACAATTGAATTAATTTTTAAGAAACGGTGTGCATGAAACAATAGAAGAGTGCTGAAAATCGAACCCTAATTCATAAATCCTAATCTGTGACGTTTGAAGTACATGCTAAAAAATCCGAATCACGGTCAACATTTTTTTAAATTTCCGTGTGTAATGCTCAGTCACAATGAATTACAATAGAATTAATTTCTAAGAAACGGTGTGCAGGAAACAATAGAAGAGTGTAGAAAATCGAACCCTAATTCATAAATCCTAATCTGTGACGTTTGAAGTACATGCTAAAAGATCCGAGTCACGGTCAACATTTTTTTAAATTTCCGTGCGTAATGATCAGGCACAATGAATTAGAATAGAATTAATTTCTAAGAAACGGTGTGCATGAAACAATAGAAGAGTGATGAAAATCGAACCCTAATTAATAAATCCTAAGCTGTGACGTTTGCAGTACATGCTAAAAAAAACGAGTCACGGTCAACATTTTTTGAAATTTCCGTGTGTAATGATCAGGCACAATTAATTAGCATAGAATTAATTTCTAAGAAACGGTGTGCATGGAACAATAGAAGAGTGCTGAAAATGGAACACTAATTCATAAATCCTAATTTGTGACGTTTGAAATACATGCTAAAAAATCCGAGTCTCGGTCAACATTTTTTGAAATTTCCGTGGGTAATGATTAGGCACAATGAATTACAATAGAATTAATTTTTAAGAAACGGTGTGCATGAAACAATAGAAGAGTGCTGAAAATCGAACCCTAATTCATAAATCCTAATCTGTGACGTTTGAAGTACATGCTAAAAAATCCGAATCACGGTCAACATTTTTTTAAATTTCGGTGTGTAATGATCAGGCACAATGAATTACAATAGAATTAATTTCTAAGAAACGGTGTGCAGGAAACAATAGAAGAGTTCTTAAAATCGAACCCTAATTCATAAATCATAATCTGTGACGTTTGAAGTACATGCTAAAAGATCCGAGTCACGGTCAACATTTTTTGAAATTTCCGTGGGTAATGATTAGGCACAATGAATTAGAAAAGAATTAATTTCTAAGAAACGGTGTGCATGAAACAATAGAAGAGTGCTTAAAATCGATCCCTAATTAATAAATCCTAAGCTGTAACGTTTGAAGTACATGCTAAAAAAAACGAGTCACGGTCAACATTTTATGAAATTTCCGTGTGTAATGATCAGGCAAAATGAATTAGAATAGAATTAATTTCTAAGAAACGGTGTGCATGAAACAATAGAAGAGTGCTGAAAATCGAACACTAATTCATAAATCCTAATTTGTGACGTTTGATGTACATGCTAAAAAATCCGAGTCACGGTGAACATTTTTTTAAATTTTCGTGTGTAATGATCAGGCACAATGAATTACAATTGAATTAATTTTTAAGAAACGGTGTGCATGAAACAATAGAAGAGTGCTGAAAATCGAACCCTAATTCATAAATCCTAATCTGTGACGTTTGAAGTACATGCTAAAAAATCCGAATCACGGTCAACATTTTTTTAAATTTCCGTGTGTAATGCTCAGTCACAATGAATTACAATAGAATTAATTTCTAAGAAACGGTGTGCAGGAAACAATAGAAGAGTGTAGAAAATCGAACCCTAATTCATAAATCCTAATCTGTGACGTTTGAAGTACATGCTAAAAGATCCGAGTCACGGTCAACATTTTTTTAAATTTCCGTGCGTAATGATCAGGCACAATGAATTAGAATAGAATTAATTTCTAAGAAACGGTGTGCATGAAACAATAGAAGAGTGATGAAAATCGAACCCTAATTAATAAATCCTAAGCTGTGACGTTTGCAGTACATGCTAAAAAAAACGAGTCACGGTCAACATTTTTTGAAATTTCCGTGTGTAATGATCAGGCACAATTAATTAGCATAGAATTAATTTCTAAGAAACGGTGTGCATGGAACAATAGAAGAGTGCTGAAAATGGAACACTAATTCATAAATCCTAATTTGTGACGTTTGAAATACATGCTAAAAAATCCGAGTCTCGGTCAACATTTTTTGAAATTTCCGTGGGTAATGATTAGGCACAATGAATTACAATAGAATTAATTTTTAAGAAACGGTGTGCATGAAACAATAGAAGAGTGCTGAAAATCGAACCCTAATTCATAAATCCTAATCTGTGACGTTTGAAGTACATGCTAAAAAATCCGAATCACGGTCAACATTTTTTTAAATTTCGGTGTGTAATGATCAGGCACAATGAATTACAATAGAATTAATTTCTAAGAAACGGTGTGCAGGAAACAATAGAAGAGTTCTTAAAATCGAACCCTAATTCATAAATCATAATCTGTGACGTTTGAAGTACATGCTAAAAGATCCGAGTCACGGTCAACATTTTTTGAAATTTCCGTGGGTAATGATTAGGCACAATGAATTAGAAAAGAATTAATTTCTAAGAAACGGTGTGCATGAAACAATAGAAGAGTGCTTAAAATCGATCCCTAATTAATAAATCCTAAGCTGTAACGTTTGAAGTACATGCTAAAAAAAACGAGTCACGGTCAACATTTTATGAAATTTCCGTGTGTAATGATCAGGCACAATGAATTAGAATAGAATTAATTTCTAAGAAACGGTGTGCATGAAACAATAGAAGAGTGCTGAAAATCGAACACTAATTCATAAATCCTAATTTGTGACGTTTGATGTACATGCTAAAAAATCCGAGTCACGGTGAACATTTTTTTAAATTTTCGTGTGTAATGATCAGGCACAATGAATTACAATTGAATTAATTTTTAAGAAACGGTGTGCATGAAACAATAGAAGAGTGCTGAAAATCGAACCCTAATTCATAAATCCTAATCTGTGACGTTTGAAGTACATGCTAAAAAATCCGAATCACGGTCAACATTTTTTTAAATTTCCGTGTGTAATGCTCAGTCACAATGAATTACAATAGAATTAATTTCTAAGAAACGGTGTGCAGGAAACAATAGAAGAGTGTAGAAAATCGAACCCTAATTCATAAATCCTAATCTGTGACGTTTGAAGTACATGCTAAAAGATCCGAGTCACGGTCAACATTTTTTTAAATTTCCGTGCGTAATGATCAGGCACAATGAATTAGAATAGAATTAATTTCTAAGAAACGGTGTGCATGAAACAATAGAAGAGTGATGAAAATCGAACCCTAATTAATAAATCCTAAGCTGTGACGTTTGCAGTACATGCTAAAAAAAACGAGTCACAGTCAACATTTTTTGAAATTTCCGTGTGTAATGATCAGGCACAATTAATTAGCATAGAATTAATTTCTAAGAAACGGTGTGCATGGAACAATAGAAGAGTGCTGAAAATGGAACACTAATTCATAAATCCTAATTTGTGACGTTTGAAATACATGCTAAAAAATCCGAGTCTCGGTCAACATTTTTTGAAATTTCCGTGGGTAATGATTAGGCACAATGAATTACAATAGAATTAATTTTTAAGAAACGGTGTGCATGAAACAATAGAAGAGTGCTGAAAATCGAACCCTAATTCATAAATCCTAATCTGTGACGTTTGAAGTACATGCTAAAAAATCCGAATCACGGTCAACATTTTTTTAAATTTCGGTGTGTAATGATCAGGCACAATGAATTACAATAGAATTAATTTCTAAGAAACGGTGTGCAGGAAACAATAGAAGAGTTCTTAAAATCGAACCCTAATTCATAAATCATAATCTGTGACGTTTGAAGTACATGCTAAAAGATCCGAGTCACGGTCAACATTTTTTGAAATTTCCGTGGGTAATGATTAGGCACAATGAATTAGAAAAGAATTAATTTCTAAGAAACGGTGTGCATGAAACAATAGAAGAGTGCTTAAAATCGATCCCTAATTAATAAATCCTAAGCTGTAACGTTTGAAGTACATGCTAAAAAAAACGAGTCACGGTCAACATTTTATGAAATTTCCGTGTGTAATGATCAGGCACAATGAATTAGAATAGAATTAATTTCTAAGAAACGGTGTGCATGAAACAATAGAAGAGTGCTGAAAATCGAACACTAATTCATAAATCCTAATTTGTGACGTTTGATGTACATGCTAAAAAATCCGAGTCACGGTGAACATTTTTTTAAATTTTCGTGTGTAATGATCAGGCACAATGAATTACAATTGAATTAATTTTTAAGAAACGGTGTGCATGAAACAATAGAAGAGTGCTGAAAATCGAACCCTAATTCATAAATCCATATCTGTGACGTTTGAAGTACATGCTAAAAAATCCGAATCACGGTCAACATTTTTTTAAATTTCCGTGTGTAATGCTCAGTCACAATGAATTACAATAGAATTAATTTCTAAGAAACGGTGTGCAGGAAACAATAGAAGAGTGTAGAAAATCGAACCCTAATTCATAAATCCTAATCTGTGACGTTTGAAGTACATGCTAAAAGATCCGAGTCACGGTCAACATTTTTTTAAATTTCCGTGCGTAATGATCAGGCACAATGAATTAGAATAGAATTAATTTCTAAGAAACGGTGTGCATGAAACAATAGAAGAGTGATGAAAATCGAACCCTAATTAATAAATCCTAAGCTGTGACGTTTGCAGTACATGCTAAAAAAAACGAGTCACGGTCAACATTTTTTGAAATTTCCGTGTGTAATGATCAGGCACAATTAATTAGCATAGAATTAATTTCTAAGAAACGGTGTGCATGGAACAATAGAAGAGTGCTGAAAATGGAACACTAATTCATAAATCCTAATTTGTGACGTTTGAAGTACATGCTAAAAAATCCGAGTCTCGGTCAACATTTTTTGAAATTTCCGTGGGTAATGATTAAACACAATGAATTACAATAGAATTAATTTTTAAGAAACGGTGTGCATGAAACAATAGAAGAGTGCTGAAAATCGAACCCTAATTCATAAATCCTAATCTGTGACGTTTGAAGTACATGCTAAAAAATCCGAATCACGGTCAACATTTTTTTAAATTTCGGTGTGTAATGATCAGGCACAATGAATTACAATAGAATTAATTTCTAAGAAACGGTGTGCAGGAAACAATAGAAGAGTTCTTAAAATCGAACCCTAATTCATAAATCATAATCTGTGACGTTTGAAGTACATGCTAAAAGATCCGAGTCACGGTCAACATTTTTTGAAATTTCCGTGGGTAATGATTAGGCACAATGAATTAGAAAAGAATTAATTTCTAAGAAACGGTGTGCATGAAACAATAGAAGAGTGCTTAAAATCGATCCCTAATTAATAAATCCTAAGCTGTAACGTTTGAAGTACATGCTAAAAAAAACGAGTCACGGTCAACATTTTATGAAATTTCCGTGTGTAATGATCAGGCACAATGAATTATAATAGAATTAATTTCTAAGAAACGGTGTGCATGAAACAATAGAAGAGTGCTGAAAATCGAACACTAATTCATAAATCCTAATTTGTGACGTTTGATGTACATGCTAAAAAATTCGAGTCACGGTGAACATTTTTTTAAATTTTCGTGTGTAATGATCAGGCACAATGAATTACAATTGAATTAATTTTTAAGAAACGGTGTGCATGAAACAATAGAAGAGTGCTGAAAATCGAACCCTAATTCATAAATCCTAATCTGTGACGTTTGAAGTACATGCTAAAAAATCCGAATCACGGTCAACATTTTTTTAAATTTCCGTGTGTAATGCTCAGTCACAATGAATTACAATAGAATTAATTTCTAAGAAACGGTGTGCAGGAAACAATAGAAGAGTGTAGAAAATCGAACCCTAATTCATAAATCCTAATCTGTGACGTTTGAAGTACATGCTAAAAGATCCGAGTCACGGTCAACATTTTTTTAAATTTCCGTGCGTAATGATCAGGCACAATGAATTAGAATAGAATTAATTTCTAAGAAACGGTGTGCATGAAACAATAGAAGAGTGATGAAAATCGAACCCTAATTAATAAATCCTAAGCTGTGACGTTTGCAGTACATGCTAAAAAATACGAGTCACGGTCAACATTTTTTTAAATTTTCGTGTGTAATGATCAGGCACAATGAATTAGCATAGAATTAATTTCTAAGAAACGGTGTGCATGAAACAATAGAAGAGTGCAGACAATCGAACCCTAATTCATAAATACTAATCTGTGACGTTTGAAGTACATGCTAAAAAATCCGAGTCACGTTCAACATTTTTTTAAATTTCCGTGGGTAATGATCAGGCACAATGAATTACAATAGAATTAATTTCTAAGAAACGGTGTGCTGGAAACAATAGAAAAGTGCTTAAAATCGAACCCTAATTCATAAATCATAATCTGTGACGTGCGAAGTACATGCTAAAAAATCCGAGTCGGTCAACATTTTTTTAAATTACCGTGTGTAATGATCAGGCACAATGAATTAGAATAGAATTAATTTCTAAGAAACGGTGTGAATGAAACAATAGAAAAGTGCAGAAAATCGAACCCTAATTCATAAATCCTAATCTGTGACGTTTGAAGTACATGCTAAAAAATTCGAATCACGGTCAACATTTTTTTAAATTTCCGTGGGTAATGATCAGGCACAATGAATTACAATTGAATTAATTTCTAAGAAACGGTGTGCTGGAAACAATAGAAAAGTGCTTAAAATCGAACCCTAATTCATAAATCATAATCTGTGACGTTCGAAGTACATGCTAAAAAATCCGAGTCGGTCAACATTTTTTTAAATTACCGTGTGTAATGATCAGGCACAATGAATTAGAATATAATTAATTTCTAAGAAACGGTGTGAATGAAAAAATAGAAAAGTGCAGAAAATCGAACCCTAATTCATAAATCCTAATCTGTGACGTTTTAAGTACATGCTAAAAAATCCGAGTCACGGTCAACATTTTTTGAAATTTCCGTGTGTAATGATCAGGCACAATGAATTAGAATAGAATTAATTTCTAAGAAATGGTGTGCATGAAACAATAGAAGAGTGCTGAAAATCGAACTCTAATTCATAAATCCTAATTTGTGACGTTTGAAGTACATGCTAAAAAATGCGAGTCACGGTCAACATTTTTTGAAATTTCCGTGGGTAATAATCAGTCACAATGAATTACAATAGAATTAATTTTTAAGAAACGGTGTGCAGGAAACAATAGAAGAGTGCTGAAAATCGAACCCTAATTCATAAATCCTAATCTGTGACGTTTGAAGTACATGCTAAAAAATTCGAATCACGGTCAACATTTTTTTAAATTTCCGTGTGTAATGATCAGGCACAATGAATTAGAATAGAATTAATTTCTAAGAAACGGTGTGCATGAAACAATAGAAGAGTTCTGAAAATCGAACCCTAATTCATAAATCCTAATCTGTGACGTTTGAAATACATGCTAAAAAATACGAGTCACGGTCAACATTTTTTTAAATTTTCGTGTGTAATGATCAGACATAGCTAATTAGAATAGAATTAATTTCTAAGAAACGGTGTGAATGAAACAATAGAAAAGTGCAGAAAATCGAACCCTAATTCATAAATCCTAATTTGTGACGTTTGAAGTACATGCTAAAAAATCCGAGTCACGGTCAACATTTTTTTAAATTTCCGTGTGTAATGATCAGTCACAATGAATTACAATAGAATTAATTTCTAAGAAACGGTGTGCAGGAAACAATAGAAGAGTGTAGAAAATCGAACCCTAATTCATAAATCCTTATCTGTGACGTTTGAAGTACATGCTAAAAGATATGAGTCACGGTCAACATTTTTTTAAATTTCCGTGCGTAATGATCAGGCACAATGAATTAGAATAGAATTAATTTCTAAGAAACGGTGTGCATGAAACAATAGAAGAGTGATGGAAATCGAACCCTAATTAATAAATCCTAAGCTGTGACGTTTGAAGTACATGCTAAAAAAAACCAGTCACGGTCAACATTTTTTTAAATTTCCGTGCGTAATGATCAGGCACAATGAATTAGAATAGAATTAATTTCTAAGAAACGGTGTGCATGAAACAATAGAAGAGTGATGGAAATCGAACCCTAATTAATAAATCCTAAGCTGTGACGTTTGAAGTACATGCTAAAAAAAACCAGTCACGGTCAACATTTTTTGAAATTTCCGTGTGTAATGATCAGGCACAATGAATTAGCATAGAATTAATTTCTAAGAAACGGTGTGCATGAAACAATAGAAGAGTGCTGAAAATCGACCACTAATTCATAAATCCTAATTTGTGACGTTTGATGTACATGCTAAAAAATCCGAGTCACGGTGAACATTTTTTTAAATTTTCGTGTGTAATGATCAGGCACAATGAATTATAATTGAATTAATTTTTAAGAAACGGTGTGCATGAAACAATAGAAGAGTGCTGAAAATCGAACCCTAATTCATAAATCCTAATCTGTGACGTTTGAAGTACATGCTAAAAAATCCGAATCACGGTCAACATTTTTTTTAAATTTCCGTGTGTAATGATCAGTCACAATGAATTAGAATAGTATTAATTTCTAAGAAACGGTGTGCAGGAAACAATAGAAGATTGTAGAAAATCGAACCCTAATTCATAAATCCTAATCTGTGACGTTTGAAGTACATGCTAAAGGATCTGAGTCACGGTCAACATTTTTTTAAATTTCCGTGCGTAATGATCAGGCACAATGAATTAGAATAGAATTAATTTCTAAGAAACGGTGTGCATGAAACAATAGAAGAGTTCTGAAAATCGAACCCTAATTCATAAATCCTAATCTGTGACGTTTGAAATACATGCTAAAAAATACGAGTCACGGTCAACATTTTTGTAAATTTTCGTGTGTAATGATCAGGCATAGCTAATTAGAATAGAATTAATTTCTAAGAAACGGTATGCATGAAGAATAGAAGAGTGCAGAACATCGAACCCTAATTCATAAATCCTAATTTGTGACGTTTGAAGTACATGCTAAAAAATCCGAGTCACGGTCAACATTTTTTTAAATTTCCGTGTGTAATGATCAGTCACAATGAATTACAATAGAATTAATTTCTAAGAAACGGTGTGCAGGAAACAATAGAAGAGTGTAGAAAATCGAACCCTAATTCATAAATCCTTATCTGTGACGTTTGAAGTACATGCTAAAAGATATGAGTCACGGTCAACATTTTTTTAAATTTCCGTGCGTAATGATCAGGCACAATGAATTAGAATAGAATTAATTTCTAAGAAACGGTGTGCATGAAACCATAGAAGAGTGATGGAAATCGAACCCTAATTAATAAATCCTAAGCTGTGACGTTTGAAGTACATGCTAAAAAAAACCAGTCACGGTCAACATTTTTTGAAATTTCCGTGTGTAATGATCAGGCACAATGAATTAGCATAGAATTAATTTCTAAGAAACGGTGTGCATGAAACAATAGAAGAGTGCTGAAAATCGACCACTAATTCATAAATCCTAATTTGTGACGTTTGATGTACATGCTAAAAAATCCGAGTCACGGTCAACATTTTTTTAAATTTTCGTGTGTAATGATCAGGCACAATGAATTATAATTGAATTAATTTTTAAGAAACGGTGTGCATGAAACAATAGAAGAGTGCTTAAAATCGAACCCTAATTCATAAATCCTAATCTGTGACGTTTGAAGTACATGCTAAAAAATCCGAATCACGGTCAACATTTTTTTTAAATTTCCGTGTGTAATGATCAGTCACAATGAATTAGAATAGTATTAATTTCTAAGAAACGGTGTGCAGGAAACAATAGAAGAGTGTAGAAAATCGAACCCTAATTCATAAATCCTAATCTGTGACGTTTGAAGTACATGCTAAATGATCTGAGTCACGGTCAACATTTTTTTAAATTTCCGCGCGTAATGATCAGGCACAATGAATTAGAATAGAATTAATTTCTAAGAAACGGTGTGCATGAAACAATAGAAGAGTTCTGAAAATCGAACCCTAATTCATAAATCCTAATCTGTGACGTTTGAAATACATGCTAAAAAATACGAGTCACGGTAAACATTTTTTTAAATTTTCGTGTGTAATGATCAGGCATAGCTAATTAGAATAGAATTAATTTCTAAGAAACGGTATGCATGAAGAATAGAAGAGTGCAGAACATCGAACCCTAATTCATAAATCCTAATTTGTGACGTTTGAAGTACATGCTAAAAAATCCGAGTCACGGTCAACATTTTTTGAAATTTCCGTGTGTAATGATCTGTCACAATGAATTACAATAGAATTAATTTCTAAGAAACGGTGTGCAGGAAACAATAGAAGAGTGTAGAAAATCGAACCCTAATTCATAAATCCTTATCTGTGACGTTTGAAGTACATGCTAAAAGATATGAGTCACGGTCAACATTTTTTTAAATTTCCGTGTGTAATGATCAGGCACAATGAATTAGAATAGAATTAATTTCTAAGAAACGGTGTGCATGAAACAATAGAAGAGTGATGAAAATCGAACCCTAATTAATAAATCCTAAGCTGTGACGTTTGAAGTACATGCTAAAAAAAACGAGTCACGGTCAACATTTTTTGAAATTTCCGTGTGTAATGATCAGGCACAATGAATTAGCATAGAATTAATTTCTAAGAAACGGTGTGCATGAAACAATAGAAGAGTGCTGAAAATCGACCACTAATTCATAAATCCTAATTTGTGACGTTTGATGTACATGCTAAAAAATCCGAGTCACGGTCAACATTTTTTTAAATTTTCGTGTGTAATGATCAGGCACAATGAATTATAATTGAATTAATTTTTAAGAAACGGTGTGCATGAAACAATAGAAGAGTGCTGAAAATCGAACCCTAATTCATAAATCCTAATCTGTGACGTTTGAAGTACATGCTAAAAAATCCGACTCACGGTCAACATTTTTTTTAAATTTCCGTGTGTAATGATCAGTCACAATGAATTAGAATAGTATTAATTTCTAAGAAACGGTGTGCAGGAAACAATAGAAGAGTGTAGAAAATCGAACCCTAATTCATAAATCCTAATCTGTGACGTTTGAAGTACATGCTAAAGGATCTGAGTCACGGTCAACATTTTTTTAAATTTCCGTGCGTAATGATCAGGCACAATGAATTAGAATAGAATTAATTTCTAAGAAACGGTGTGCATGAAACAATAGAAGAGTTCTGAAAATCGAACCCTAATTCATAAATCCTAATCTGAGACGTTTGAAATACATGCTAAAAAATACGAGTCACGGTCAACATTTTTTTAAATTTTCGTGTGTAATGATCAGGCATAGCTAATTAGAATAGAATTAATTTCTAAGAAACGGTATGCATGAAGAATAGAAGAGTGCAGAACATCGAACCCTAATTCATAAGTCCTAATTTGTGACGTTTGAAGTACATGCTAAAAAATCCGAGTCACGGTCAACATTTTTTTAAATTTTCGTGAGTAATGATCAGTCACAATGAATTACAATAGAATTAATTTCTAAGAAACGGTGTGCAGGAAACAATAGAAGAGTGTAGAAATCGAACCCTAATTCATAAATCCTTATCTGTGACGTTTGAAGTACATGCTAAAAGATCCGAGTCACGGTCAACATTTTTTTAAATTTCCGTGCGTAATGATCAGGCACAATGAATTAGAATAGAATTAATTTCTAAGAAACGGTGTGCATGAAACAATAGAAGAGTGATGAAAATCGAACCCTAATTAATAAATCCTAAGCTGTGACGTTTGAAGTACATGCTAAAAAAAACGAGTCACGGTCAACAATTTTTGAAATTTCCGTGTGTAATGATCAGGCACAATGAATTAGCATAGAATTAATTTCTAAGAAACGGTGTGCATGAAACAATAGAAGAGTGCTGAAAATCGAACACTAATTCATAAATCCTAATTTGTGACGTTTGATGTACATGCTAAAAAATCCGAGTCACGGTGAACATTTTTTTAAATTTTCGTGTGTAATGATCAGGCACAATGAATTACAATTGAATTAATTTTTAAGAAACGGTGTGCATGAAACAATAGAAGAGTGCTGAAAATCGAACCCTAATTCATAAATCCTAATCTGTGACGTTTGAAGTACATGCTAAAAAATTCGAATCACGGTCAACATTTTTTTTAAATTTCCGTGTGTAATGATCAGTCACAATGAATTAGAATAGTATTAATTTCTAAGAAACGGTGTGCAGGAAACAATAGAAGAGTGTAGAAAATCGAACCCTAATTCATAAATCCTAATCTGTGACGTTTGAAGTACATGCTAAAGAATCTGAGACACGGTCAACATTTTTTTAAATTTCCGTGCGTAATGATCAGGCACAAGGAATTACAATAGAATTAATTTCTAAGAAACGGTGTGCATGAAACAATAGAAGAGTGATGAAAATCGAACCCTAATTCATAAATCCTAATCTGTAACATTTGAAGTACATGCTAAAAAATCCGACTCACGGTCAACATTTTTTTAAATTTCCGTGTGTAATGATCAGGCACAATGAATTAGAATAGAATTAATTTCTAAGAAACGGTGTGCATGAAACAATAGAAGAGTTCTGAAAATCGAATCCTAATTCATAAATCCTAATCTGTGACGTTTGAAATACATGCTAAAAAATACGAGTCACGGTCAACATTTTTTTAAATTTTCGTGTCTAATGATCAGGCACAATGAATTAGCATAGAATTAATTTCTAAGAAACGGTGTGCATGAAACAATAGAAGAGTGCAGACAATCGAACCCTAATTCATAAATACTAATCTGTGACGTTTGAACTACATGCTAAAAAATCCGAGTCACGGTCAACATTTTTTGAAATTTCCGTGTGTAATGATCACGCATAATGAATTAGAATAGAATTAATTTCTAAGAAACGGTGTTCATGAAGCAATCGAAGAGTGCTGAAAATTTAACCCTAATTCATAAATCATAATCTGTGACGTTTGAAGTACATGCTAAAAAATCCGAGTCACGGTCAACATTTTTTTAAATTTCCGTGTGTAATGATCAGGCACAAAGAATTAGCACAGAATTAATTTCTAAGAAACGGTGTGCATGAAACAATAGAAGAGTGCAGACAATCGAACCCTAATTCATAAATACTAATCTGTGACGTTTGAAGTACATGCTAAAAAAAACGAGTCACGGTCAACCTTTTTTGAAATTTCCGTGTGTAATGATCAGGCACAATGAATTAGCATAGAATTAATTTCTAAGAAACGGTGTGCATGAAACAATAGAAGAGTGCTGAAAATCGAACACTAATTCATAAATCCTAATTTGTGACGTTTGATGTACATGCTAAAAAATCCGAGTCACGGTCAACATTTTTTTAAATTTTCGTGTGTAATGATCAGGCACAATGAATTACAATTGAATTAATTTTTAAGAAACGGTGTGCATGAAACAATAGAAGAGTGCTGAAAATCGAACCCTAATTCATAAATCCTAATCTGTGAAGTTTGAAGTACATGCTAAAAAATCCGAATCACGGTCAACATTTTTTTTAAATTTCCGTGCGTAATGATCACGCATCATGAATTAGAATAGAATTAATTTCTAAGTAACGGTGTTCATGAAACAATCGAAGAGTGCTGAAAATTGAACCCTAATTCATAAATCATAATCTGTGACGTTTGAAGTACATGCTAAAAAATCCGAGTCACGGTCAACATTTTTTTAAATTTCCGTGTGTAATGATTAGGAACAATGAATTAGCATTGAATTAATTTCTAAGAAACGGTGTGCATGAAACAATAGAAGAGTGCAGACAATCGAACCCTAATTCATAAATACTAATCTGTGACGTTTGAAGTACATGCTAAAAAATCCGAGTCACGTTCAACATTTTTTTAAATTTCCGTGGGTAATGATCAGGCACAATGAATTACAATAGAATTAATTTCTAAGAAACGGTGTGCTGGAAACAATAGAAAAGTGCTTAAAATCGAACCCTAATTCATAAATCATAATCTGTGACGTTCGAAGTACATGCTAAAAAATCCGAGTCGGTCAACATTTTTTTAAATTACCGTGTGTAATGATCAGGCATAACGAATTAGAATAGAATTAATTTCTAAGAAACGGTGTGAATGAAACAATAGAAAAGTGCAGAAAATCGAACCCTAATTCATAAATCCTAATCTGTGACGTTTGAAGTACATGCTAAAAAATCCGAGTCACGGTCAACATTTTTTGAAATTTCCGTGTGTAATGATCAGGCACAATGAATTAGAATAGAATTAATTTCTAAGAAATGGTGTGCATGAAACAATAGAAGAGTGCTGAAAATCGAACTCTAATTCATAAATTCTAATTTGTGACGTTTGAAGTACATGCTTAAAAATCCGAGTCACGGTCAACATTTTTTGAAATTTCCGTGGGTAATGATCAGTCACAATGAATTACAATAGAATTAATTTTTAAGAAACGGTGTGCAGGAAACAATAGAAGAGTGCTGAAAATCGAACCCTAATTCATAAATCCTAATCTATGACGTTTGAACTACATGCTAAAAAATCCGAGTCACTGTCAACATTTTTTGAAATTTCCGTGTGTAATGATCAGGCACAATGAATTAGAATAGAATTAATTTCTAAGAAACGGTGTGCATGAAACAATAGAAGAGTGCAGAAAATCGAACCCTAATTCATAAATCCTAATCTGTGACGTTTGAAGTACATGCTAAAAAATCCGAGTAACGGTCAACATTTTTTGAAATTTCCGTGGGTAATGATCAGTCACAATGAATTACAATAGAATTAATTTTTAAGAAACGGTGTGCAAGAAACAATAGAAGAGT
Source organism: Cucurbita pepo subsp. pepo (assembly GCF_057944985.1). NCBI lineage: Eukaryota > Viridiplantae > Streptophyta > Magnoliopsida > Cucurbitales > Cucurbitaceae > Cucurbita > Cucurbita pepo. The sequence goes on along the minus strand of NC_141816.1, from coordinate 3,759,713 downwards.
GCTGAAAATCGAACCCTAATTCATAAATCCTAATCTGTGACGTTTGAAGTACATGCTAAAAAATCCAAGTCACGGTCAACATTTTTTTAAATTTTCGTGCGTAATGATCAGGCACAATGAATTACAATAGAATTAATTTCTAAGAAACGGTGTGCATGAAACAATAGAAGATTGATGAAAATCGAACCCTAATTCATAAATCCTAATCTGTGACGTTTGAAGTACATGCTAAAAAATCCAAGTCACGGTCAACATTTTTTGAAATTTCCGTGTGTAATGATCAGGCACAATGAATTAGAATAGAATTAATTTCTAAGAAACGGTGTGCAGAAAACAATAGAAGAGTGCTTAAAATCGAACCCTAATTCATAAATCCTAATCTGTTACGTTTGAAGTACATGCTAAAAAATCCGAGTCACGGTCAACATTTTTTGAAATTTCCGTGGGTAATGGTCAGGCACAATGATTTAGAATAGAATTAATTTCTAAGAAACGGTGTGCAGGAAACAATAGAAGAGTGCTTAAAATCGAACCCTAATTCATAAATCATAATCTGTGAAGTTTGAAGTACATGTTAAAAAATCCGGGTCACGGTCAAAATTTCTTTAAATTTCCGTGTATAATGATCAGGCACAATGAATTAGAATAGAATTAATTTCTAAGAAACGTTGTGCATGAAACAATAGAAGAGTGCAGAAAATCGAACCCTAATTCATAAATCCTAATCTGTGACGTTTGAAGTACATTATAAAAAATCCGAGTAACGGTCAACATTTTTTGAAATTTCCGTGGGTAATGATCAGTCACAATGAATTACAATAGAATTAATTTTTAAGAAACGGTGTGCAAGAAACAATAGAAGAGTGCTGAAAATCGAACCCTAATTCATAAATCCTAATCTGTGACGTTTGAAGTACATGCTAAAAAATCCAAGTCACGGTCAACATTTTTTTAAATTTTCGTGCGTAATGATCAGGCACAATGAATTACAATAGAATTAATTTCTAAGAAATGGTGTGCATGAAACAATAGAAGAGTGCTGAAAATCGAACTCTAATTCATAAATCCTAATTTGTGACGTTTGAAGTACATGCTTAAAAATCCGAGTCACGGTCAACATTTTTTGAAATTTCCGTGGGTAATGATCAGTCACAATGAATTACAATAGAATTAATTTTTAAGAAACGGTGTGCAGGAAACAATAGAAGAGTGCTGAAAATCGAACCCTAATTCATAAATCCTAATCTATGACGTTTGAACTACATGCTAAAAAATCCGAGTCACTGTCAACATTTTTTGAAATTTCCGTGTGTAATGATCAGGCACAATGAATTAGAATAGAATTAATTTCTAAGAAACGGTGTGCATGAAACAATAGAAGAGTGCAGAAAATCGAACCCTAATTCATAAATCCTAATCTGTGACGTTTGAAGTACATGCTAAAAAATCCGAGTAACGGTCAACATTTTTTGAAATTTCCGTGGGTAATGATCAGTCACAATGAATTACAATAGAATTAATTTTTAAGAAACGGTGTGCAAGAAACAATAGAAGAGTGCTGAAAATCGAACCCTAATTCATAAATCCTAATCTGTGACGTTTGAAGTACATGCTAAAAAATCCAAGTCACGGTCAACATTTTTTTAAATTTTCGTGCGTAATGATCAGGCACAATGAATTACAATAGAATTAATTTCTAAGAAACGGTGTGCATGAAACAATAGAAGATTGATGAAAATCGAACCCTAATTCATAAATCCTAATCTGTGACGTTTGAAGTACATGCTAAAAAATCCAAGTCACGGTCAACATTTTTTGAAATTTCCGTGTGTAATGATCAGGCACAATGAATTAGAATAGAATTAATTTCTAAGAAACGGTGTGCAGAAAACAATAGAAGAGTGCTTAAAATCGAACCCTAATTCATAAATCCTAATCTGTTACGTTTGAAGTACATGCTAAAAAATCCGAGTCACGGTCAACATTTTTTGAAATTTCCGTGGGTAATGGTCAGGCACAATGATTTAGAATAGAATTAATTTCTAAGAAACGGTGTGCAGGAAACAATAGAAGAGTGCTTAAAATCGAACCCTAATTCATAAATCATAATCTGTGAAGTTTGAAGTACATGTTAAAAAATCCGGGTCACGGTCAAAATTTCTTTAAATTTCCGTGTATAATGATCAGGCACAATGAATTAGAATAGAATTAATTTCTAAGAAACGTTGTGCATGAAACAATAGAAGAGTGCAGAAAATCGAACCCTAATTCATAAATCCTAATCTGTGACGTTTGAAGTACATTATAAAAAATCCGAGTCACGGTCAACATTTTTTTAAATTTCCGTGTGTAATGATTAGGCACAATGAATTAGAATAGAATTAATTTCTAAGAAACGGTGTGCAGGAAACGATAGAAGAGTGCAGAAAATCGAACCCTAGTTCATAAATCCTAATCTGTGACGTTTGAAGTACATGCTAAAAAATCTGAGTCACTGTCAACATTTTTTGAAATTTCCGTGTGTAATGATCAGGCACAATGAATTAGAATAGAATTAATTTCTAAGAAACGGTATGCATGAAACAATAGAATAGTGCAGAAAATCGAACCCTAATTCATAAATCCTAATCTGTGATGTTTGAAGTACATGCTAAAAATTATGAGTCACGGTCAACATTTTTTGAAATTTCCGTGTGTAATGATTAGGCACAATGAATTAGAATAGAATTAATTTCTAAGAAACGGTGTGCATGAAAAAATAGAAGAGAGCTGAAAATGGAACCCTAATTCATAAATCCTAATCTGTGACGTTTGAAGTACATGCTAAATAATCCGAGTCACGGTCAACATTTTTTTAAATTTCCGTGGGTAATGATCAGACACAATGAATTAGAATAGAATTAACTTCTAAGAAACGGTGTGCATGAAACAATAGAAGAATGCAGAAAATCGAACCCTAATTCATAAATCCTAATCTGTGACGTTCGAAGTACATTCCAAAAAATTCGAGTCACGGTCAACATTTTTTGAAATTTCCGTGTGTAATGGTCAGGCACAATGAATTAGAATAGAATTAATTTCTAAGAAACGGTGTGCATGAAACAATAGAAGAGTGCAGAAAATCGAACCCTAATTCATAAATCCTAATCTGTGACGTTTGAAGTACATGCTAAAAAATCCGAGTCACGGTCAACATTTTTTTAAATTTCCGTGGGTAATGATCAGGCACAATGAATTAGAATAGAATTAATTTCTAAGAAACGGTGTGCAGGAAACAATAGAAGAGTGATGAAAATCTAACCCTAATTCATAAATCATAACCTGTGACGTTTGAAGTACATGCTAAAAAATCCGAGTCACGGTCAACATTTTTTGAAATTTCCGTGGGTAATGGTCAGGCACAATGAATTAGAATAGAATTAATTTCTAAGAAACGGTGTGCAGGAAACAATAGAAGAGTGCTTAAAATCGAACCCTAATTCATAAATCTTAATCTGTTACGTTTGAAGTACATGCTAAAAAATCCGAGTCACGGTCAACATTTTTTTAAATTTCCGTGTGTAATGATCAGCCACAATGAATTAGAATAGTATTAATTTCTAAGAAACGGTGTGCATGAAACAATAGAAGAGTGCAGAAAATCGAACCCTAATTCATAAATCCTAATCTGTGACGTTTGAAGTACATGCTAAAAAATCCGAGTCACGGTCAACATTTTTTTAAATTTCCGTGGGTAATGATCAGGCACAATGAATTAGAATAGAATTAATTTCTAAGAAACGGTGTGCATTAAACAATAGAAAAGTGCAGAAAATCGAACCCTAATTCATAAATACTAATCTGTGACGTTTGAAATACATGCTAAAAAATCCGAGTCACGGTCAACATTTTTTGAAATTTCCGTGGGTAATGGTCAGGCACAATGAATTAGAATAGAATTAATTTCTAAGAAACGGTGTGCAGGAAACAATAGAAGAGTGCTGAAAATCGAACCCTAATTCATAAATCATAATCTGTGACGTTTGAAGTACATGCTAAAAAATCCGAATCACGGTCAACATTTTTTTAAATTTCCGTGGGTATTGATCAGGCACAATGAATTAGAATAGAATTAATTTCTAAGAAACGGTGTGCATGAAACAATAGAAGAATGCAGAAAATCGAACCCTAATTCATAAATCCTAATCTGTGACGTTTGAAGTACATGCTAAAAAATCCGAGTCACGGTCAACGTTTTTTGAAATTTCCGTTGGTAATGATTAGACACAATGAATTAGAATAGAATTAATTTCTAAGAACGGTGTGCAGGAAACAATAGAAGAGTGCTGAAAATCGAACCCTAATTCATAAATCCTAATCTATGACATTTGAAGTACATGCTAAAAAATCCGAGTCACGGTCAACATTTTTTGAAATTTTCGTGTGTAAAGATCAGGCACAATGAATTAGAATAGAATTAATTTCTAAGAAACGGTGTGCAGGAAACAATAGAAGAGTGCTGAAAATCGGACCCTAATTCATAAATCCTAATCTGTGACGTTTGAAGTACATGCTAAAAAATCCGAGTCACGGTCAACATTTTTTGAAATTTCCGTGGGTAATGGTCAGGCACAATGAATTAGAATAGAATTAATTTCTAAGAAACGGTGTGCAGGAAACAATAGAAGAGTGCTGAAAATCGAACCCTAATTCATAAATCCTAATCTTTGACGTTTGAAGTACATGCTAAAAAATCCGAGTCACGGTCAACATTTTTTTAAATTTCCGTGGGTAATGATCAGGCACAATGAATTAGAATAGAATTAATTTATAAGAAACAGCGTGCAGGAAACAATAGAAGAGTGCTGAAAATCGAACCCTAATTCATAAATCCTAATCTGTGACGTTTGAAGTACATGCTAAAAAATCCGAGTCACGGTCAACATTTTTTTAAATTTCCGTGGGTAATGAGCAGTCACAATGAATTAGAATATAATTAATTTCTAAGAAACGGTGTGCAGGAAACAATAGAAGAGTGATGAAAATCTAACCCTAATTCACAAATCATAATCTTTGACGTTTGAAGTACATGCTAAAAAATTCGAGTCACGGTCAACATTTTTTTAAATTTCCGTGGGTAATGGTCAGGCACAATGAATTAGAATAGAATTAATTTCTAAGAAACGGTGTGCAGGAAACAATAGAAGAGTGCTTAAAATCGAACCCTAATTCATAAATCCTAATCTGTTACGTTTGAAGTACATGCTAAAAAATCCGAGTCACGGTCAACATTTTTTCAAATTTCCGTGTGTAATGATCAGCCACAATGAATTAGAATAGTATTAATTTCTAAGAAACGGTGTGCATGAAACAATAGAAAAGTGCAGAAAATCGAACCCTAATTCATAAATACTAATCTGTGACGTTTGAAATACATGCTAAAAAATCCGAGTCACGGTCAACATTTTTTGAAATTTCCGTGGGTAATGGTCAGGCACAATGAATTAGAATAGAATTAATTTCTAAGAAACGGTGTGCAGGAAACAATAGAAGAGTGCTGAAAATGGAACCCTAATTCATAAATCATAATCTGTGACGTTTGAAGTACATGCTAAAAAATCCGAATCACGGTCAACATTTTTTTAAATTTCCGTGGGTAATGATCAGGCACAATGAATTAGAATAGAATTAATTTCTAAGAAACAGTGTGCATGAAACAATAGAAGAATGCAGAAAATCGAACCCTAATTCATAAATCCTAATCTGTGACGTTTGAAGTACATGCTAAAAAATCCGAGTCACGGTCAACGTTTTTTGAAATTTCCGTTGGTAATGATTAGACACAATGAATTAGAATAGAATTAATTTCTAAGAACGGTGTGCAGGAAACAATAGAAGAGTGCTGAAAATCGAACCCTAATTCATAAATACTAATCTATGACATTTGAAGTACATGCTAAAAAATCCGAGTCACGGTCAACATTTTTTGAAATTTTCGTGTGTAATGATCAGGCACAATGAATTAGAATAGAATTAATTTCTAAGAAACGGTGTGCAGGAAACAATAGAAGAGTGCTGAAAATCGGACCCTAATTCATAAATCCTAATCTGTGACGTTTGAAGTACATGCTAAAAAATCCGAGTCACGGTCAACATTTTTTGAAATTTCCGTGGGTAATGTTCAGGTACAATGAATTAGAATAGAATTAATTTCTAAGAAACGGTGTGCAGGAAACAATAGAAGAGTGCTGAAAATCGAACCCTAATTCATAAATCCTAATCTGTTACGTTTGAAGTACATGCTAAAAAATCCGAGTCACGGTCAACATTTTTTTAAATTTCCGTGTGTAATGATCAGCCACAATGAATTAGAATAGTATTAATTTCTAAGAAACGGTGTGCATGAAACAATAGAAGAGTGCAGAAAATCGAACCCTAATTCATAAATCCTAATCTTTGACGTTTGAAGTACATGCTAAAAAATCCGAGTCACGGTCAACATTTTTTGAAATTTCTGTGGGTAATGGTCAGGCACAATGAATTAGAATAGAATTAATTTCTAAGAAACGGTGTGCAGGAAACGATAGAAGAGTGCTGAAAATCGAACCCTAATTCATAAATCATAATCTGTGACGTTTGAAGTACATGCTAAAAAATCCGAGTCACGGTCAACATTTTTTTAAATTTCCATGTGTAATGATCAGGCACAATGAATTGTGTGCATGAAACAATAGAAGAATGCAGAAAATCGAACCCTAATTCATAAATCCTAATCTGTGACGTTTGAAGTACATGCTAAAAATTCCGAATCACGGTCAACATTTTTGGAAATTTCCGTGGGTAATGAAAAGACACAATGAATTAGAATAGAATTAATTTCTAAGAACGGTGTGCAGGAAATAATAGAAGAGTGCTGAAAATCGAACCCTAATTCATAAATCCTAATCTGTGACATTTGAAGTACATGCTAAAAAATCCGATTCACGGTCAACAGTTTTTTAAATTTTCGTGTGTAATGATCAGGCACAATGAATTAGAATAGAATTAATTTCTAAGAAACAGTGTGCATGAAACAATAGAAGAGTGCTGAAAATCGAACCCTAATTCATAAATCCTAAGCTGTGACGTTTGAAGTACATGCTAAAAATTCCGAGTCACGGTCAACATTTTTTTAATTTTCCGTGTGTAATGATCAGCCACAATGAATTAGAATAGAATTAATTTCTAAGAAACGGTGTGCAGGAAACAATAGAAGAGTGCTGAAAATCGAACCCTAATTCAAAAATCCTAATCTGTGAGTTTGAAGTAATGCTAAAAAATCTGAGTCACGGTCAACATTTTTTGAAATTTCCGTGTGTAATGATCAGGCACAGCTAATTAGAATAGAATTAATTTCTAAAAAACTGTGTGCATGAAACAATAGAAGAGTGCAGAAAATCGAACCCTAATTCATAAATCCTAATCTGTGAGTTTGAAGTACATGCTAAAAAATCCGAGTCACGGTCAACATTTTTTGAAATTTCCGTGTGTAATGATACGGCACAGCTAATTAGAATAGAATTAATTTCTAAGAAACAGTGTGCATGAAACAATAGAAGAGTGCAGAAAATCGAACCCTAATTCATAAATCATAATCTGTGACGTTTGAAGTACATGCTAAATAATCCGAGTCACGGTCAACATTTTTTTAAATTTCCGTGTGTAATGATCAGGCACAATGAATTAGAATAGAATTAATTTCTAAGAAACGGTGTGCAGGAAACAATAGAAGAGTGATGAAAATCGAACCCTAATTCAGAAATCATAATCTGTGACGTTTGAAGTACATGCTAAAAAATCCGAGTCACGGTCAACATTTTTTTAAATTTCCGTGGGTAATGATCAGGCACAATGAATTAGAATAGAATTAATTTCTAAGAAACGGTGTGCATGAAACAATAGAAGAGTGCAGAAAATCGAACCCTAATTCATAAATCCTAATCTTTGACGTTTGAAGTACATGCTAAAAAATCCGAGTCACGGTCAACATTTTTTGAAATTTCCGTGGGTAATGGTCAGGCACAATGAATTAGAATAGAATTAATTTCTAAGAAACGGTGTGCATGAAATAATAGAAGAGTGCTGAAAATGGAACCCTAATTCATAAATCCTAATCTGTGACGTTTGAAGTACATGCTAAAAATTCCGAGTCACGGTCAACATTTTTTGAAATTTCCGTGGGTAATGATCAGACACAATGAATTAGAATAGAATTAATTTCTAAGAACGGTGTGCAGGAAATAATAGAAGAGTGCTGAAAATCGAACCCTAATTCATAAATCCTAATCTGTGAGTTTGAAGTAATGCTAAAAAATCCGAGTCACGGTCAACATTTTTTGAAATTTCCGTGCGTAATGATCAGGCACAGCAAATTAGAATAGAATTAATTTCTAAGAAACGGTGTGCATGAAACAATAGAAAAGTGCAGAAAATCGAACCCTAATTCATACATCCTAATCTGTGAGTTTGAAGTACATGCTAAAAAATCCGAGTCACGGTCAATATTTTTTGAAATTTCCGTGTGTAATGATCAGGCACAGCTAATTAGAATAGAATTAATTTCTAAGAAACGGTGTGCATGAAACAATAGAAGAGTGCAGAAAATCGAACCCTAATTCATAAATCATAATCCGTGACGTGTGAAGTACATGCTAAACAATTCGAGTCACGGTCAACATTTTTTTAAATTTCCGTGTGTAATGATCAGGCACAATGAATTAGAATTGTATTAATTTCTAAGAAACGGTGTGCATGAAACAATGGAAGAGTGCAGAAAATCGAACCCTCATTCATAAATCATAATCTGTGACGTGTGAAGTACATGCTAAAAAATCCTAGTCACGGTCAACATTTTTTTAAATTTCCGTGGGTAATGATCAGGCACAATGAATTAGAATAGAATTAATTTCTAAGAAACGGTGTGCATGAAACAATAGAAGAGTGCAGAAAATCGAACCCTAATTCATAAATCCTAATCTTTGACGTTTGAAGTACATGCTAAAAAATCCGAGTCACGGTCAACATTTTTTGAAATTTCCGTGGGTAATGGTCATGCACAATGAATTAGAATAGAATTAATTTCTAAGAAACGGTGTGCATGAAATAATAGAAGAGTGCTGAAAATGGAACCCTAATTCATAAATCCTAATCTGTGACGTTTGAAGTACATGCTAAAAATTCCGAGTCACGGTCAACATTTTTTGAAATTTCCGTGGGTAATGATCAGACACAATGAATTAGAATAGAATTAATTTCTAAGAACGGTGTGCAGGAAATAATAGAAGAGTGCTGAAAATCGAACCCTAATTCATAAATCCTAATCTGTGAGTTTGAAGTAATGCTAAAAAATCCGAGTCACGGTCAACATTTTTTGAAATTTCCGTGCGTAATGATCAGGCACAGCAAATTAGAATAGAATTAATTTCTAAGAAACGGTGTGCATGAAACAATAGAAAAGTGCAGAAAATCGAACCCTAATTCATACATCCTAATCTGTGAGTTTGAAGTACATGCTAAAAAATCCGAGTCACGGTCAATATTTTTTGAAATTTCCGTGTGTAATGATCAGGCACAGCTAATTAGAATAGAATTAATTTCTAAGAAACGGTGTGCATGAAACAATAGAAGAGTGCAGAAAATCGAACCCTAATTCATAAATCATAATCCGTGACGTGTGAAGTACATGCTAAACAATTCGAGTCACGGTCAACATTTTTTTAAATTTCCGTGTGTAATGATCAGGCACAATGAATTAGAATTGTATTAATTTCTAAGAAACGGTGTGCATGAAACAATGGAAGAGTGCAGAAAATCGAACCCTCATTCATAAATCCTAATCTGTGACGTTTGAAGTACATGCTAAAAAATCCGAGTCACGGTCAACATTTTTTTAAATTTCCGTGTGTAATGATCAGGCACAATGAATTAGAATAGAATTAATTTCTAAGAAACGGTGTGCATGAAACAATAGAAGAGTGCAGAAAATCGAACCCTAATTCATAAATCCTAATCTGTGACGTTTGAAGTACATGCTAAAAAATCCGAGTCACGGTCAACATTTTTTGAAATTTCCGTGGGTAATGATCAGACACAATGAATTAGAATAGAATTAATTTCTAAGAACGGTGTGCAGGAAACAATAGAAGAGTGCTGAAAATCGAATCCTAATTAATAAATCCTAAGCTGTGACGTTTGAAGTACATGCTAAAAATTACGAGTCACGGTCAACATTTTTTGAAATTTCCGCGTGTAATGATCAGGCACAATGAATTCGAATAGAATTAATTTCTAAGAAACGGTATGCAGGAAACAATAGAAGAGTGCTTAAAATCGAACCCTAATTCATAAATCCTAATCTAATAGGTTTGAAGTACATGCTAAAAAATCCGAGTCACGGACAACATTTTTTTAAATTTTCGTGTGTAATGATCAGGCACAATAAATTAGAATAGAATTAATTTCTAAGAAATGGTGTGCATGAAACAACAGAAGAGTGCTGAAAATGGAACCCTAATTCATAAATCCTAATCTGTGACGTTTGAAGTACATGCTAAAAATTTCGAGTCACGGTCAACATTTTTTGAATTTTCCGTTTGTAATGATCAGCCACAATGAATTTGAATAGAATGAATTTCTAAGAAACGGTGTGCATGAAACAATAGAAGAGTGCTGAAAATCGAACCCTAATTCAAAAATCCTAATCTGTGAGTTTGAAGTAATGCTAAAAAATCCGAGTCACGGTCAACATTTTTTGAAATTTCCGTGTGTAATGATCAGGCACAGCTAATTAGAATAGAATTAATTTCTAAGAAACGGTGTGCATGAAACAATAGAAGAGTGCTGAAAATCGAATCCTAATTCATAAATCCTAATCTGTGAGTTTGAAGTACATGCTAAAAAATCCGAGACACGGTCAACATTTTTTGAAATTTCCGTGTGTAATGATCAGGCACAGCTAATTAGAATAGAATTAATTTCTAAGAAACGGTGTGCATGAAACAATAGAAGAGTGCAGAAAATCGAACCCTAATTCATAAATCATAATCTGTGACGTTTGAAGTACACTATAAACAATCCGAGTCACGGTCAACATTTTTTGAAATTTCCGTGTGTAATGATCAGGCACAATGAATTAGAATAGAATTAATTTCTAAGAAACGGTGTGCATGAAACAATGGAAGAGTGCAGAAAATCGAACCCTAATTCATAAATCCTAATCTGTGACGTTTGAAGTACATGCTAAAAAATCCGAGTCACGGTCAACATTTTTTGAAATTTCCGTGGGTAATGGTCAGGCACAATGAATTAGAATAGAATTAATTTCTAAGAAACGGTGTGCAGGAAACGATAGAAGAGTGCTGAAAATCGAACCCTAATTCATAAATCATAATCTGTGACGTTTGAAGTACATGCTAAAAAATCCGAGTCACGGTCAACATTTTTTTAAATTAAAGTGTGTAATGATCAGGCACAATGAATTAGATTAGAATTAATTTCTAACAAACGGTGTGCATGAAACAATAGAAGAATGCAGAAAATCGAACCCTAATTCATAAATCCTAATCTGTGACGTTTGAAGTACATGCTAAAAATTCCGAGTCACGGTCAACATTTTTTGAAATTTCCGTGGGTAATGATCAAACACAATGAATTAGAATAGAATTAATTTCTAAGAACGGTGTGCAGGAAATAATAGAAGAGTGCTGAAAATCGAACCCTAATTCATAAATCCTAATCTGTGACATTTGAAGTACATGCTAAAAAATCCGAGTCACGGTCAACAGTTTTTGAAATTTTCGTGTGTAATGATCAGGCAGAATGAATTAGAATAGAATTAATTTCTAAGAAACGGTGTGCAGGAAACAGTAGAAGAGTTCTGAAAATCGAACCCTAATTAATAAACCCTAAGCTGTGACGTTTGAAGTACATGCTAACAAAAACGTGTCACGGTCAACATTTTTTGAAATTTCCGTGTGTAATGATCAGACACAGCTAATTAGAATAGAATTAATTTCTAAGAAACGGTGTGCATGAAACAATAGAAGAGTGATGAAAATGGAACCCTAATTCATAAATCCTAATCTGTTACGTTTGAAGTACATGCTAAAAAATACGAGTCACGGTCAACATTTTTTTAAATTTCCATGTGTAATGATCAGCCACAATGAATTAGAATTGTATTATTTTCTAAGAAACGGTGTGCATGAAACAATACAAGAGTGCAGAAAATCGAACCCTAATTCATAAATCCGAATCTGTGACGTTTAAAGTACATGCTAAAAAATCCGAGCCACGGTCAACATTTTTTGAAATTTCCGTGGGTAATGGTCAGGCTCAATGAATTAGAATAGAATTAATTTCTAAGAAACGGTGTGCAGGAAACAATAGAAGAGTGCTGAAAATCAAACCCTAATTCATAAATCATAATCTGTGACGTTTGAAGTACATGCTAAAAAATCCGAGTCACGGTCAACATTTTTTGAAATTTCTGTGGGTAATGATCAGGCACAATGAATTAGTATAGAATTAATTTCTAAGAAACGGTGTGCAAGAAACAATAGAAGAGTGCTGAAAATCGAACCCTAATTCATAAATCCTAATATGTGACGTTTGAAGTACATGCTAAAAAATCCGAGTCACGGTCAACATTTTTTGAAATTTCCGTGGGTAATCGTCAGGCACAATGAATTAGAATAGAATTAATTTCTAAGAAACGGTGTGCAGGAAACAATAGAAGAGTGCTGAAAATCGAACCCTAATTTATAAATCCTAATCTGTGAGTTTGAAGTACATGCTAAAAAATCCGAGTCACGGTCAACATTTTTCGAAATTTCCGTGTGTAATGATCAGGCACAATGAATTAGAATAGAATTAATTTCTAAGAAACGGTGTGCATGAAACAATAGAAGAGTGCAGAAAATCGAACCCTAATTCATAAATCCTAATCTGTGAGTTTAAAGTACATGCTAAAAAATCCGAGTCACGGTCAACATTTTTGGAAATTTCCGTGTGTAATGATCAGGCACAGCTAATTAGAATAGAATTAATTTCTAAGAAACGGTGTGCATGAAACAATAGAAGAGTGCAGAAAATCGAACCCTAATTCATAAATCATAATCTGTGACGTTTGAAGTACATGCTAAACAATCCGAGTCACGGTCAACATTTTTTTAAATTTCCGTGTGTAATGATCAGGCAGAATGAATTAGATTAGTATTAATTTCGAAGAAACGGTGTGCATGAAACAATAGAAGAGTGCAGAAAATCGAACCCTAATTCATAAATCCCAATCTGTGACGTTTGAAGTACATGCTAAAAAATCCGAGTCACGGTCAACATTTTTTGAAATTTCAATGGGTAATGGTCAAGCACAATGAATTAGAATAGAATTAATATCTAAGAAACGGTGTGCAGGAAACAATAGAAGAATGCTGAAAATCGAACCCTAATTCATAAATCATAATCTATGACGTTTGAAGTACATAATAAAAAATCCGAGTCACGGTCAACATTTTTTTAAATTTCCGTGTGTAATGATCAGGCACAATGAATTAGAATAGAATTAATTTCTAAGAAACGGTGTGCATGAAACAATAGAAGAATGCAGAAAATCGAACCCTAATTCATAAATCCTAATCTGTGACGTTTGAAGTACATGCTAAAAAATCCGAGTCACGGTCAACATTTTTTGAAATTTCCGTGGGTAATAATCAGGCACAATGAATTAGAATTGAATTAATTTCTAAGAACGGTGTGCAGGAAACAATAGAACAGTGCTGAAAATCGAACCCTAATTCATATCATAAATCCTAATCTGTGACATTTGAAGTACATGCTAAAAAATCCGAGTCACGGTCAAAATTTGTTTAAATTTCCGTGTGTAATGATCAGGCACAATGAATTAGAATAGAATTAATTTCTAAGAAACGGTGTGGAAGAAACAATAGAAGAGTGCTGAAAATAAAACCCTAATTCATAAATCCTAATCTGTGACGTATGAAGTACATGCTAAAAAATCCGAGTCACGGTCAACATTTTTTGAAATTTTCGTGTGTAATGATCAGGCACAATGAATTAGAATAGAATTAATTTCTAAGAAATGGTTTGAAAGAAACAATAGAAGAGTGCTAAAAATAAAACCCTAATTCATAAATCCTAATCTGTGACGTATGAAGTACATGCTAAAAAATCCGAGTCACGGTCAACATTTTATTGAAATTTCCGTGTGTAATGGTCAGGCACAATGAATTAGAATAGAATTAATTTCTAAGAAACGGTGTGCATGAAACAATAGAAGAGTGCAGAAAATCGAACCCTAATTAATAAATCCGAAGCAGTGACGTTTGAAGTACATGCTAAAAAAAACAAGTCACGGTCAACATTTTTTGAAATTTCCGTGTGTAATGATCAGACACAGCTAATTAGAATAGAATTAATTTCTAAGAAACGGTGTGCATGAAACAATAGAAGAGTGCAGAAAATCGAACCCTAATTCATAAATCCTAATCTGTTACGTTTGAAGTACATGCTAAAAAATACGAGTCACGGTCAACATTTTTTTAAATTTCCATGTGTAATGATCAGCCACAATGAATTAGAATTGTATTAATTTCTAAGAAACGGTGTGCATGAAACAATACAAGAGTGTAGAAAATCGAACCCTAATTCATAAATCCCAATCTGTGACGTTTGAAGTACATGCTAAAAAATCCGAGTCACGGTCAACATTTTTTGAAATTTCCGTGGGTAATGGTCAGGCACAATGAATTAGAATAGAATTAATTTCTAATAAACGGTGTGCATGAAACAATAGAAGAATGCAGAAGATCGAACCCTAATTCATAAATCATAATCTGTGACGTTTGAAGTACATGCTAAAAATTCCGAGTCACGGTCAACATTTTTTGACATTTCCGTGGGTAATGAAAAGACACAATGAATTAGAATAGAATTAATTTCTAAGAACGGTGTGCAGGAAATAATAGAAGAGTGCTGAAAATCGAACCCTAATTCAGAAATCCTAATCTGTGACATTTGAAGTACATGCTAAAAAATCCGAGTCACGGTCAACAGTTTTTTAAATTTTCGTGTGTAATGATCAGGCACAATGAATTAGAATAGAATTAATTTCTAAGAAACGGTGTGCATGAAACAATAGAAGAGTGTTGAAAATCGAACCCTAATTCATAAATCCTAAGCTGTGACGTTTGAAGTACATGCTAAAAATTCCGAGTCACGGTCAACATTTTTGTAATTGTCCGTGTGTAATGATCAGCCACAATGAATTAGAATAGAATTAATTTCTAAGAAACGGTGTGCAGGAAACAATCGAAGAGTGCTGAAAATCGAACCCTAATTCAAAAATCCTAATCTGTGAGTTTGAAGTAATGCTAAAAAATCCGAGTCACGGTCAACATTTTTTGAAATTTCCGTGTGTAATGATCAGGCACAGCTAATTAGAATAGAATTAATTTCTAAGAAACGGTGTGCATGAAACAATAGAAGGGTGCAGAAAATCGAACCCTAATTCATAAATCCTAATCTGTGACGTATGAAGTACATGCTAAAAAATCCGAGTCACGGTCAACATTTTTTGAAATTTCCGTGTGTAATGATCAGGCACAGCTAATTAGAATAGAATTAATTTCTAAGAAACAGTGTGCAAGAACCAATAGAAGAGTGCAGAAAATCGAACCCTAATTCATAAATCATAATCTGTGACGTTTGAAGTACATGCTAAACAATCCGAGTCACGGTCAACATTTTTTTAAATTTCCGTGTGTAATGATCAGGCACAATGAATTAGAATAGAATTAATTTCTAAGAAACGGTGTGCAGGGAACAATAGAAGAGTGATGAAAATCGAACCCTAATTCATAAATCATAATCTGTGACGTTTGAAGTACATGCTAAAAAATCCGAGTCACGGTCAACATTTTTTTAAATTTCCGTGGGTAATGATCAGGCACAATGAATTAGAATAGAATTAATTTCTAAGAAACGGTGTGCAGGAAACAATAGAAGAATGCTGAAAATCGAACCCTAATTCATAAATCCTAATCTGTGACGTTTCAAGTACATGCTAAAAATTTCGAGTCACGGTCAACATTTTTTGAAATTTCCGTGGGTAATGATCAGACACAATGAATTAGAATAGAATTAATTTCTAAGAAACGGTGTGCAGGAAACAATAGAAGAGTGCTTAAAATCGAACCCTAATTCATAAATCCTAATCTGTGAGTTTGAAGTACATGCTAAAAAATCCGAGTCACGGTCAACATTTTTTGAAATTTCCGTGTGTAATGATCAGGCACAGCTAATTAGAATAGAATTAATTTCTAAGAAACGGTGTGCATGAAACAATAGAAGAGTGCAGAAAATCGAACCCTAATTCATAAATCATAATCTGTGACGTTTGAAGTACATTATAAACAATTCGAGTCACGGTCACCATTTTTTGAAATTTCCGTTCGTAATGAGCAGGCACAATGAATTAGAATAGAATTAATTTCTAAGAAACGGTGTGCATGAAACAATAGAAGAGTGCAGAAAATCGAACCCTAATTCATAAATCATAATCTGTGACGTTTGAAGTACATGCTAAAAAATCCGAGTCACGGTCAACATTTTTTAAAATTTCCGTGGGTAATGATCAGGCACAGCTAATTAGAATAGAATTAATTTCTAAGAAACGGTGTGCAGGAAACAATAGAAGAGTGCTGAAAATCGAACCCTAATTCATAAATCCTAATCTGTTACGTTTGACGTACATGCTAAAAAATCCGAGTCACGGTCAACATTTTTTTTAATTTCCGTGTGTAATGATCAGCCACAATGAATTAGAATAGTATTAATTTCTAAGAAACGGTGTGCATGAAACAATAGAAGAGTGCAGAAAATCGAACCCTAATTCATAAATCCTAATCTGTGACGTTTGAAGTACATGCTAAAAAATCCGAGTCACGGTCAACATTTTTTGAAATTTCCGTGGGTAATGGTCCGGCACAATGAATTAGAATAGAATAAATTTCTAAGAAACGGTGTGCAGGAAACGATAGAAGAGTGCTGAAAATCGAACCCTAATTCATAAATCATAATCTGTGACGTTTGAAGTACATGCTAAAAAATCCGAGTCACGGTCAACATTTTTTTAAATTTCCGTGTGTAATGATCAGGCACAATGAATTAGAATAGAAGTAATTTCTAACAAACGGTGTGCATGAAACAATAGAAGAATGCAGAAAATCGAACCCTAATTCATAAATCCTAATCTGTGACGTTTGAAGTACATGCAAAAAATTCCGAGTCACGGTCAACATTTTTTGAAATTTCCGTGGGTAATGATCAGACACAATGAATTAGAATAGAATTAATTTCTAAGAACGGTGTGCAGGAAATAATAGAAGAGTGCTGAAAATCGAACCCTAATTCATAAATCCCAATCTGTGACATTTGAAGTACATGCTAAAAAATCCGAGTCACGGTCAACAGTTTTAGAAATTTTCGTGTGTAAATATAAGGCAGAAAGAATTAGAATAGAATTAATTTCTAAGAAACGGTGTGCAGGAAACAATAGAAGAGTGCTGAAAATCGAACCCTAATTAATAAATCCTAAGCTGTGACGTTTTAAGTACATGCTAAAAAAAACGAGTCACGGTCAACATTTTTTGAAATTTCCGTGTGTAATGATCAGGCACAATGAATTAGAATAGAATTAATTTCTAAGAAACGGTGTGCAGGAAACAATAGAAGAGTGCTTAAAATCGAACCCTAATTCATAAATCCTAATCTGTTACGTTTGAAGTACATGCAAAAAAATCCGAGTCACGGTCAAGATTTTTTTAAATTTCCGTGTGTAATGATCAGGCCCAATGTATTAGAATATAATTAATTTCTAAGAAACGGTGAGCAGGAAACAATAGAAGAGTGCTGAAAATCGAACCCTAATTCATAATTCCTAATCTGTGACGTTTGAAGTACATGCTAAAAAATCCGAGTCACGGTCAACATTTGTTGAAATTTTCGTGTGTAATGATCAGGCACAATGAATTAGAATAGAATTAATTTCTTAGAAACGGTGTGCATGAAACAATAGAAGAGTGCTGAAAATCGAACCCTAATTCATACATCCTAATCTTTGAGTTTGAAGTACATGCTAAAAAATCCGAGTCACGGTCAATATTTTTTGAAATTTCCGTGTGTAATGATCAGGCACAGCTAATTAGAATAGAATTAATTTCTAAGAAACGGTGTGCATGAAACAATAGAAGAGTGCAGAAAATCGAACCCTAATTCATAAATCATAATCTGTGACGTGTGAAGTACATGCTAAATAATCCGAGTCACGGTCAACATTTTTTTAAATTTCCGTGTGTAATGATCAGGCACAATGAATTAGAATAGAATTAATTTCTAACAAACGGTGTGCATGAAACAATAGAAGAATGCAGAAAATCGAACCCTAATTCATAAATCCTAATCTGTGACGTTTGAAGTACATGCTAAAAATTCCGAGTCACGGTCAACATTTTTTGAAATTTCCGTGGGTAATGATCAGACACAATGAATTAGAATAGAATTAATTTCTAAGAACGGTGTGCAGGAAACAATAGAAGAGTGCTGAAAATCGAACCCTAATTCATAAATCCTAATCTGTGACATTTTAAGTACATGCTAAAAAATCCGAGTCACGGTCAACAGTTTTTGAAATTTTCGTGTGTAATGATCAGGCATAATGAATTAGAATAGAATTAATTTCTAACAAACGGTGTGAATGAAACAATAGAAGAATGCAGAAAATCGAACCCTAATTCATAAATCCTAATCTGTGACGTTTGAAGTACATGCTAAAAATTCCGAGTCACGGTCAACATTTTTTGAAATTTCCGTGGGTAATGATCAGACACAATGAATTAGAATAGAATTAATTTCTAAGAACGGTGTGCAGGAAACAATAGAAGAGTGCTGAAAATCGAACCCTAATTCATAAATCCTAATCTGTGACATTTTAAGTACATGCTAAAAAATCCGAGTCACGGTCAACAGTTTTTGAAATTTTCGTGTGTAATGATCAGGCATAATGAATTAGAATAGAATTAATTTCTAAGAGACGGTGTGCAGGAAACAATAGAAGAGTGCTGAAAATCGAACCCTAATTAATAAATCCTAAGCTGTGACGTTTGAAGTACATGCTAAAAAAAACGAGTCACGGTCAACATTTTTTGAAATTTCCTATTGTAATGATCAGGCACAACGAATTTGAATAGAATTAATTTCTAAGAAACGGTGTGCAGGAAACAATAGAAGAGTGCTTAAAATCGAACCCTAATTCATAAATCCTAATCTAATACGTTTGAAGTACATGCTAAAAAATCCGAGTCACGGTCAACATTTTTTTAAATTTTCGTGTGTAATGATCAGGCACAATGAATTAGAATAGAATTAATTTCTTAGAAACGGTGTGCATGAAACAATAGAAGAGTGCTGAAAATGGAACCCTAATTCATAAATCCTAATCTGTGACGTTTGAAGTACATGCTAAAAATTCCGAGTCACGGTCAACATTTTTTGAATTTCCCGTGTGTAATGATCAGCCACAATGAATTAGAATAGAATTAATTTCTAAGAAACGGTGTGCAGGAAACAATAGAAGAGTGCAGAAAATCGAACCCTAATTCATACATCCTAATCTTTGAGTTTGAAGTACATGCTAAAAAATCCGAGTCACGGTCAATATTTTTTGAAATTTCCGTGTGTAATGATCAGGCACAGCTAATTAGAATAGAATTAATTTCTAAGAAACGGTGTGCATGAAACAATAGAAGAGTGCAGAAAATCGAACCCTAATTCATAAATCATAATCTGTGACGTGTGAAGTACATGCTAAATAATCCGAGTCACGGTCAACATTTTTTTAAATTTCCGTGTGTAATGATCAGGCACAATGAATTAGAATAGAATTAATTTCTAACAAACGGTGTGCATGAAACAATAGAAGAATGCAGAAAATCGAACCCTAATTCATAAATCCTAATCTGTGACGTTTGAAGTACATGCTAAAAAATCCGAGTCACGGTCAACATTTTTTGAAATTTCCGTGGGTAATGATCAGACACAATGAATTAGAATAGAATTAATTTCTAAGAACGGTGTGCAGGAAACAATAGAAGAGTGCTGAAAATCGAACCCTAATTCATAAATCCTAATCTGTGACATTTTAAGTACATGCTAAAAAATCCGAGTCACGGTCAACAGTTTTTGAAATTTTCGTGTGTAATGATCAGGCATAATGAATTAGAATAGAATTAATTTCTAAGAAACGGTGTGCAGGAAACAATAGAAGAGTGCTGAAAATCGAACCCTAATTAATAAATCCTAAGCTGTGACGTTTGAAGTACATGCTAAAAAAAACGAGTCACGGTCAACATTTTTTGAAATTTCCGTGTGTAATGATCAGGCACAATGAATTAGAATAGAATTAATTTCTAAGAAACGGTGTGTAGGAAACAATAGAAGAGTGCTTAAAATCGAACCCTAATTCATAAATCCTAATCTAATACGTTTGAAGTACATGCTAAAAAATCCGAGTCACGGTCAACATTTTTTTAAATTTTCGTGTGTAATGATCAGGCACAATGAATTAGAATAGAATTAATTTCTAAGAAACGGTGTGCATGAAACAATAGAAGAGTGCGGAAAATGGAACCCTAATTCATAAATCCTAATCTGTGACGTTTGAAGTACATGCTAAAATTTCAGAGTCACGGTCAACATTTTTTGAATTTCCCGTGTGTAATGATCAGCCACAATGAATTAGAATAGAATTAATTTCTAAGAAACGGTGTGCAGGAAACAATAGAAGAGTGCTTAAAATCGAACCCTAATTCATAAATCCTAATCTAATACGTTTGAAGTACATGCTAAAAAATCCGAGTCACGGTCAACATTTTTTTAAATTTTCGTGTGTAATGACCAGGCACAATGAATTAGAATATAATTAATTTCTAAGAAAGGTGTGCATGAAACAATAGAAGAGTGCTGAAAATGGAACCCTAATTCATAAATCCTAATCTGTGACGTTTGAAGTACATGCTAAAAATTCCGAGTCACGGTCAACATTTTTTTAATTTTCCGTGTGTAATGATCAGCCACAATGAATTAGAATAGAATTAATTTCTAAGAAACGGTGTGCAGGAAACAATAGAAGAGTGCTGAAAATCGAACCCTAATTCATAAATCCTAATCTGTGAGTTTGAAGTAATGCTAAAAAATCCGAGTCACGGTCAACATTTTTTGAAATTTTCGTGTGTAATGATCAGGCACAGCTAATTAGAATAGAATTAATTTCTAAGAAACGGTGTGCATGAAACAATACAAGAGTGCTGAAAATCGAACCCTAATTCATACATCCTAATCTTTGAGTTTGAAGTACATGCTAAAAAATCCGAGTCACGGTCAATATTGTTTGAAATTTCCGTGTGTAATGATCAGTTACAGCTAATTAAAATAGAATTAATTTCTAAGAAACGGTGTGCATGAAACAATAGAAGAGTGCAGAAAATCGAACCCTAATTCATAAATTATAATCTGTGACGTGTGAAGTACATGCTAAACAATCCGAGTCACGGTCAACATTTTTTTAAATTTCCGTGTGTAATGATCAGGCACAATGAATTAGAATAGAATTAATTTCTAACAAACGGTGTGCATGAAACAATAGAAGAATGCAGAAAATCGAACCCTAATTCATAAATCCTAATCTGTGACGTTTGAAGTACATGCTAAAAATTCCGAGTCACGGTCAACATTTTTTGAAATTTCCGTGGGTAATGATCAGACACAATGAATTAGAATAGAATTAATTTCTAAAAACGGTGTGCAGGAAACAATAGAAGAGTGCTGAAAATCGAACCCTAATTCATAAATCCTAATCTGTGACATTTTAAGTACATGCTAAAAAATCCGAGTCACGGAAAACAGTTTTTGAAATTTTCGTGTGTAATGATCAGGCATAATGAATTAGAACAGAATTAATTTCTAAGAGACGGTGTGCAGGAAACAATAGAAGAGTGCTGAAAATCGAACCCTAATTAATAAATCCTAAGCTGTGACGTTTGAAGTACATGCTAAAAAAAACGAGTCACGGTCAACATTTTTTGAAATTTTCGTATGTAATGATCAGGCACAACGAATTTGAATAGAATTAATTTCTAAGAAACGGTGTGCAGGAAACAATAGAAGAGTGCTTAAAATCGAACCCTAATTCATAAATCCTAATCTAATACGTTTGAAGTACATGCTAAAAAATCCGAGTCACGGTCAACATTTTTTTAAATTTTCGTGTGTAATGATCAGGCACAATGAATTAGAATAGAATTAATTTCTAAGAAACGGTGTGCATGAAACAATAGAAGAGTGCTGAAAATGGAACCCTAATTCATAAATCCTAATCTGTGACGTTTGAAGTACATGCTAAAAATTCCGAGTCACGGTCAACATTTTTTGAATTTCCCGTGTGTAATGATCAACCACAATGAATTAGAATAGAATTAATTTCTAAGAAACGGTGTGCAGGAAACAATAGAAGAGTGCAGAAAATCGAACCCTAATTCATACATCCTAATCTTTGAGTTTGAAGTACATGCTAAAAAATCCGAGTCACGGTCAATATTTTTTGAAATTTCCGTGTGTAATGATCAGGCACAGCTAATTAGAATAGAATTAATTTCTAAGAAACGGTGTGCATGAAACAATAGAAGAGTGCAGAAAATCGAACCCTAATTCATAAATCATAATCTGTGACGTGTGAAGTACATGCTAAATAATCCGAGTCACGGTCAACATTTTTTTAAATTTCCGTGTGTAATGATCAGGCACAATGAATTAGAATAGAATTAATTTCTAACAAACGGTGTGCATGAAACAATAGAAGAATGCAGAAAATCGAACCCTAATTCATAAATCCTAATCTGTGACGTTTGAAGTACATGCTAAAAATTCCGAGTCACGGTCAACATTTTTTGAAATTTCCGTGGGTAATGATCAGACACAATGAATTAGAATAGAATTAATTTCTAAGAAACGGTGTGCAGGAAACAATAGAAGAGTGCTTAAAATCGAACCCTAATTCATAAATCCTAATCTAATACGTTTGAAGTACATGCTAAAAAATCCGAGTCACGGTCAACATTTTTTTAAATTTTCGTGTGTAATGATCAGGCACAATGAATTAGAATAGAATTAATTTCTAAGAAACGGTGTGCATGAAACAATAGAAGAGTGCTGAAAATGGAACCCTAATTCATAAATCCTAATCTGTGACGTTTGAAGTACATGCTAAAAATTCCGAGTCACGGTCAACATTTTTTGAATTTCCCGTGTGTAATGATCAGCCACAATGAATTAGAATAGAATTAATTTCTAAGAAACGGTGTGCAGGAAACAATAGAAGAGTGCAGAAAATCGAACCCTAATTCATACATCCTAATCTTTGAGTTTGAAGTACATGCTAAAAAATCCGAGTCACGGTCAATATTTTTTGAAATTTCCGTGTGTAATGATCAGGCACAGCTAATTAGAATAGAATTAATTTCTAAGAAACGGTGTGCATGAAACAATAGAAGAGTGCAGAAAATCAAACCCTAATTCATAAATCATAATCTGTGACGTGTGAAGTACATGCTAAATAATCCGAGTCACGGTCAACATTTTTTTAAATTTCCGTGTGTAATGATCAGGCACAATGAATTAGAATAGAATTAATTTCTAACAAACGGTGTGCATGAAACAATAGAAGAATGCAGAAAATCGAACCCTAATTCATAAATCCTAATCTGTGACGTTTGAAGTACATGCTAAAAATTCCGAGTCACGGTCAACATTTTTTGAAATTTCCGTGGGTAATGATCAGACACAATGAATTAGAATAGAATTAATTTCTAAGAAACGGTGTGCAGGAAACAATAGAAGAGTGCTTAAAATCGAACCCTAATTCATAAATCCTAATCTAATACGTTTGAAGTACATGCTAAAAAATCCGAGTCACGGTCAACATTTTTTTAAATTTTCGTGTGTAATGATCAGGCACAATGAATTAGAATAGAATTAATTTCTAAGAAACGGTGTGCATGAAACAATAGAAGAGTGCTGAAAATGGAACCCTAATTCATAAATCCTAATCTGTGACGTTTGAAGTACATGCTAAAAATTCCGAGTCACGGTCAACATTTTTTGAATTTCCCGTGTGTAATGATCAGCCACAATGAATTAGAATAGAATTAATTTCTAAGAAACGGTGTGCAGGAAACAATTGAAGAGTGCTGAAAATCGAACCCTAATTCATACATCCTAATCTTTGAGTTTGAAGTACATGCTAAAAAATCCGAGTCACGGTCAATATTTTTTGAAATTTCCTTGTGTAATGATCAGGCACAACTAATTAAAATAGAATTAATTTCTTAGAAACGGTGTGCATGAAACTATAGAAGAGTGCAGAAAATCGAACCCTAATTCATAAATCATAATCTGTGACGTGTGAAGTACATGCTAAATAATCCGAGTCACGGTCAACATTTTTTTAAATTTCCGTGTGTAATGATCAGGCACAATGAATTAGAATAGAATTAATTTCTAACAAACGGTGTGCATGAAACAATAGAAGAATGCAGAAAATCGAACCCTAATTCATAAATCCTAATCTGTGACGTTTGAAGTACATGCTAAAAATTCCGAGTCACGGTCAACATTTTTTGAAATTTCCGTGGGTAATGATCAGACACAATGAATTAGAATAGAATTAATTTCTAAGAACGGTGTGCAGGAAACAATAGAAGAGTGCTGAAAATCGAACCCTAATTCATAAATCCTAATCTGTGACATTTTAAGTACATGCTAAAAAAAACGAGTCACGGTCAACATTTTTTGAAATGTCCGTGTGTAATGATCAGGCACAATGAATTAGAATAGAATTAATTTCTAAGAAACGGTGTGCAGGAAACAATAGAAGAGTGCTTAAAATCGAACCCTAATTCATAAATCCTAATCTGTGAGTTTGAAGTACATGCTAAAAAATCCGAGTCACGGTCAACAATTTTTGCAATTTCCGTGTGTAATGATCAGGCACAGCTAATTAGAATAGAATTAATTTCTAAGGAACGGTGTTCTTGAAACAATAGAAGAGTGCAGAAAATCGAACCCTAATTCATAAATCATAATCTGTGACATTTGAAGTACATGCTAAACAATCCGAATCACGGTCAACATTTTTTTAAATTTTCGTGGGTAATGATGAGGCACAATGAATTAGAATAGAATTAATTTATAAGAAACGGTGTGCAGGAAACAATAGAAGAGTGCTGAAAATCGAACCCTAATTAATAAATCCTAAGTTGTGACGTTTGAAGTACATGCTAAAAAAAATGAGTCATGGTCAACATTTTTTGAAATTTCCGTGTGCAATGATCAGGCACAATGAATTAGAATAGAATTAATTTCTAAGAAACGGTGTGCAGGAAACAATAGAAGAGTGCAGAAAATCGAACCCTAATTCATAAATCCCAATCTGTGACGTTTGAAGTACATGCTAAAAAATCCGAGTCACGGTCAACATTTTTTGAAATTTCCGTGTGTAATGATCAGGCACACCTAATTAGAATAGAATTAATTTCTAAGAAACGGTGTGCATAAAACAATAGAATAGTGCAGAAAATCAAACCCTAATTCATAAATCATAATCTGTGACGTTTGAAGTACATGCTAAAAAATCCGAGTCACGGTCAACATTTTTTTAAATTTCCGTGTGTAATGATCAGGCACAATGAATTGGAGTAGAATTAATTTCTAAGAAACGGTGTGCATGAAACAATAGAAGAATGCAGAAAATCGAACCCTAATTCATAAATCATAATCTGTGACGTTTGAAGTACATTCTAAACAATCCGATTCACGGTCAACATTTTTTGAAATTTTCGTGTGTAATGATCAGGCACAATGAATTAGAATAGAATTAATTTCTAAGAAACGGTTTGGAAGAAACAATAGAAGAGTGCTGAAAATAAAACCCTAATTCATAAATCCTAATCTGTGACGTATGAAGTACATGCTAAAAAATCCGAGTCACGGTCCACATTTTATTGAAATTTCCGTGTGTAATGGTCAGGCACAATGAATTAGAATAGAATTAATTTCTAAGAAACGGTGTGCAGGAAACAATAGAAGAGTGCTTAAAATCGAACCCTAATTCATAAATCATAATCTGTGACGTTTGAAGTACATGCTAAAAAATCCGAGTCACGGTCAACATTTTTTTAAATTTCCGTGTGTAATGATCAGGCAAAATGAATTAGAATAGAATTAATTTCTAAGAAATGGTGTGCAGGAAACAATAGAAGAATGCTGAAAATCGAACCCTAATTCATAAATCATAATCTGTGACGTTTGAAGTACATGCTAAAAAATCCGAGTCACGGTCAACATTTTTTTAAATTTCCGTGTGTAATGATCAGGCACAATGAATTAGAATAGAATTAATTTCTAAGAAACGGTGTGCATGAAACAATAGAAGAATGCAGAAAATCGAACCCTAATTAATAAATCCTAATCTGTGACGTTTGAAGTACATGCTAAAAAATCCGAGTCACTGTCAACATTTTTTGAAATTTCCGTGGGTAATAATCAGGCACAATGAATTAGAATAGAATTAATTTCTAAGAACGGTGTGCAGGAAACAATAGAAGAGTGCTGAAAATCGAACCTAATTCATAAATCCTAATCTGTGACATTTGAAGTACATGCTAAAAAATTCGATTCACGGTCAAAATTTGTTTAAATTTCCGTGTGTAATGATCAGGCACAATGAATTAGAATAGAATTAATTTTAAGAAACGGTTTGGAAGAAACAATAGAAGAGTGATGAAAATAAAACCCTAATTCATAAATTCTAATCTGGGACGTATGAAGTACATGCTAAAAAATCCGAGTCACGGTCAACATTTTTTGAAATTTCCGTGGGTAATGATCAGACACAATGAATTAGAATAGAATTAATTTCGAAGAAACGGTTTGGAAGAAACAATAGAACAGTGCTGAAAATAAAACCCTAATTCATAAATCCTAATCTGTGACATTTGAAGTACATGCTAAAAAATCCGAGTCACGGTCAACATTTTTTGAAATTTTCGTGTGTAATGATCAGGCACAATGAATTAGAATAGAATTAATTTCTAAGAAACGGTTTGGAAGAAACAATAGAAGAGTGCTGAAAATAAAACCCTAATTCATAAATTCTAATCTGTGACGTATGAAGTACATGCTAAAAAATCCGAGTCACGGTCAACATTTTTTGAAATTTCCGTGGGTAATGATCAGACACAATGAATTAGAATAGAATTAATTTCGAAGAAACGGTTTGGAAGAAACAATAGAACAGTGCTGAAAATAAAGCCCTAATTCATAAATCCTAATCTGTGACGTATGAAGTACATGCTAAAAAATCCGAGTCACGGTCCACATTTTATTGAAATTTCCGTGTGTAATGGTCATGCACAATGAATTAGAATAGAATTAATTTCTAAGAAACGGTGTGCATGAAACAATAGAAGAGTGCAGAAAATCGAACCCTAATTAATAAATCCGAAGCTGTGACGTTTGAAGTACATGCTAAAAAAAACAAGTCACGGTCAACATTTTTTGAAATTTCCGTGTGTAATGATCAGGCACAGCTATTTAGAATATAATTAATTTCTAAGAAACGGTGTGCATGAAACAATAGAAGAGTGCAGAAAATCGAACCCTAATTCATTAATCCTAATCTGTGAATTTGAAGTACATGCTAAAAAATCCGAGTCACGGTCAACATTTTTTGAAATTTCCGTGTGTAATGATCAGGCACAGCTAATTAGAATAGAATTAATTTCTAAGAAATGGTGTGCATGAAACAATAGAAGAGTGTAGAAAATCGAACCCTAATTCATAAATCATAATCAGTGACGTTTGAAGTACATTCTAAACAATCCGAGTCACGGTCAACATTTTTTTAAATTTTCGTGTGTAATGATCAGGCACAATGAATTAGAATAGAATTAATTTCTAAGAAACGGTGTGCAGGAAACAATAGAAGAGTGATGAAAATTGAACCCTAATTCATAAATCATAATCTGTGACGTTTGAAGTACATGCTAAACAATCCGAGTCACGGTCAACATTTTTTTAAATTTCCGTGTGTAATGATCAGGAACAATGAATTAGATTAGTATTAACTTCGAAGAAACGGTGTGCATGAAACAATAGAAGAGTGCAGAAAATCGAACCCTAATTCATAAATCCCAATTTGTGACGTTTGAAGTACATGCTAAAAAATCCGAGTCACGGTCAACATTTTTTGAAATTTCCAGGGGTAATGGTCAGGCACAAGGAATTAGAATAGAATTAATTTCTAAGAAACGGTGTGCAGGAAACAATAGAAGAGTGCAGAAAATCGAACCCTAATTCATAAATCATAATCTGTGACGTTTGAAGTACATGCTAAAAAATCCGAGTCACGGTCAACATTTTTTTAAATTTCCGTGTGTAATGATCAGGCAAAATGAATTAGAATAGAATTAATTTCTAAGAAACGGTGTGCATGAAACAATAGAAGAATGCAGAAAATCGAACCCTAATTCATAAATCCTAATTTGTGACGTTTGAAGTACATGCTAAAAAATCCGAGTCACGGTCAACATTTTTTGAAATTTCCGTGGGTAATAATCAGGCACAATGAATTAGAATAGAATTAATTTCTAAAAACGGTGTGCAGGAAACAATAGAAGAGTGCTGAAAATCGAACCCTAATTCATAAATCATAATCTGTGACGTTTGAAGTACATGCTAAACAATCCGAGTCACGGTCAACATTTTTCTAAATTTTCGTGTGTAATGATCAGGCACAATGAATTAGATTAGTATTAATTTCGAAGAAACGGTGTGCATGAAACAATAGAAGAGTGCAGAAAATCAAACCCTAATTCATAAATCCCAATCTGTGACGTTTGAAGTACATGCTAAAAAATCCGAGTCACGGTCAACATTTTTTGAAATTTCCGTGGGTAATGGTCAGGCACAATGAATTAGAATAGAATTAATTTCTAAGAAACGGTGTGCAGGAAACAATAGAAGAATGATGAAAATCGAACCCTAATTCATAAATCATAATCTGTGACGTTTGAAGTACATGCTAAAAAATCCGAGTCACGGTCAACATTTTTTTAAATTTCCGTGTGTAATGATCAGGCACAATGAATTAGAATAGAATTAATTTCTAAGAAACGGTGTGCATGAAACAATAGAAGAATGCAGAAAATCGAACCCTAATTCATAAATCCTAATCTGTGACGTTTGAAGTACATGCTAAAAAATCCGAGTCACGGTCAACATTTTTTGAAATTTCCGTGGGTAATAATCAGGCACAATGAATTAGAATAGAATTAATTTCTAAGAACGGTGTGCAGGAAACAATAGAAGAGTGCTGAAAATCGAACCCTAATTCATAAATCCTAATCTGTGACATTTGAAGTACATGCGAAAAAATCCGAGTCACGGTCAAAATTTGTTTAAATTTCCGTGTGTAATGATCAGGCACAATGAATTAGAATAGAATTAATTTTAAGAAACGGTTTGGAAGAAACAATAGAAGAGTGATGAAAATAAAACCCTAATTCATAAATTCTAATCTGTGACGTATGAAGTACATGCTAAAAAATCCGAGTCACGGTCAACATTTTTTGAAATTTCCGTGGGTAATGATTAGACACAATGAATTAGAATAGAATTAATTTCTCAGAAACGGTTTGGAAGAAACAATAGAAGAGTGCTGAAAATAAAACCCTAATTCATAAATCCTAATCTGTGACGTATGAAGTACATGCTAAAAAATCCGAGTCACGGTCCACATTTTATTGAAATTTCCGTGTGTAATGGTCACGCACAATGAATTAGAATAGAATTAATTTCTAAGAAACGGTGTGCATGAAACAATAGAAGAGTGCAGAAAATCGAACCCTAATTAATAAATCCGAAGCTGTGACGTTTGAAGTACATGCTAAAAAAAACAAGTCACGGTCAACATTTTTTGAAATTTCCGTGTGTAATGATCAGGAACAGCTAATTAGAATAGAATTAATTTCTAAGAAACGGTGTGCATGAAACAATAGAAGAGTGCAGAAAATCGAACCCTAATTCATTAATCCTAATCTGTGAGTTTGAAGTACATGCTAAAAAATCCGAGTCACGGTCAACATTTTTTGAAATTTCCGTGTGTAATGATCAGGCACAGCTAATTAGAATAGCATTAATTTCTAAGAAATGGTGTGCATGAAACAATAGAAGAGTGTAGAAAATCGAACCCTAATTCATAAATCATAATCTGTGACGTTTGAAGTACATGCTAAAAAATTCGAGTCACGGTCAACATTTTTTTAAATTTCCGTGTGTAATGATCAGGCAGAATGAATTAGAATAGAATTAATTTCTAAGAAACGGTGTGCATGAAACAATAGAAGAATGCAGAAAATCGAACCCTAATTCATAAATCCTAATTTGTGACGTTTGAAGTACATGCTAAAAAATCCGAGTCACGGTCAACATTTTTTGAAATTTCCGTGGGTAATAATCAGGCACAATGAATTAGAATAGAATTAAATTCTAAGAACGGTGTGCAGGAAACAATAGAAGAGTGCTGAAAATCGAACCCTAATTCATAAATCATAATCTGTGACGTTTGAAGTACATGCTAAACAATCCGAGTCACGGTCAACATTTTTTTAAATTTTCGTGTGTAATGATCAGGCACAATGAATTAGATTAGTATTAATTTCGAAGAAACGGTGTGCATGAAACAATAGAAGAGTGCAGAAAATCGAACCCTAATTCATAAATCCCAATCTGTGACGTTTGAAGTACATGCTAAAAAATCCGAGTCACGGTCAACATTTTTTGAAATTTCCGTGGGTAATGGTCAGGCACAATGAATTAGAATAGAATTAATTTCTAAGAACGGTGTGCAGGAAAC
This sequence comes from Cucurbita pepo subsp. pepo, assembly GCF_057944985.1. Taxonomy (NCBI): domain Eukaryota; kingdom Viridiplantae; phylum Streptophyta; class Magnoliopsida; order Cucurbitales; family Cucurbitaceae; genus Cucurbita; species Cucurbita pepo. The sequence goes on along the minus strand of NC_141816.1, from coordinate 3,728,653 downwards.
AATAGAAGAGTGCCGAAAATCGAACCCTAATTCATAAATCATAATCTGTGACGTTTGAAGTACATGCTAAAAAATCCGAGTCACGGTCAACATTTGTTGAAATTTCCGTGGGTAATAATTAGGCACAATGAATTAGAATAGAATTAATTTCTAAGAACGGTGTGCAGGAAACAATAGAAGAGTGCAGAAAATCGAACCCTAATTCATAAATCATAATCTGTGAGTTTGAAGTACATGCTAAAAAATCCGAGTCACGGTCAACATTTTTTGAAATTTCCGTGTGTAATGATCAGGCACAGCTAATTAGAATAGAATTAATTTCTAAGAAACAGTGTGCATGAAACAATAGAAGAGTGCAGAAAATCGAACCCTAATTCATAAATCCTAATCTGTGAGTTTGAAGTACATGCTAAAAAATCCGAGTCACAGTCAACAATTTTTGAAATTTCCGTGTGTAATGATCAGGCACAGCTAATTAGAATAGAATTAATTTCTAAGAAACGATGTTCATGAAACAATAGAAGAGTGCAGAAAATCGAACCCTAATTCATAAATCATAATCTGTGACATTTGAAGTACATGCTAAACAATCCGAATCACGGTCAACATTTTTTTAAATTTTCGTGGGTAATGATGAGGCACAATGAATTAGAATAGAATTAATTTCTAAGAAACGGTGTGCAGGAAACAATAGAAGAGTGCTGAAAATCGAACCCTAATTAATAAATCCTAAGTTGTGACGTTTGAAGTACATGCTAAAAAAAATGAGTCACGGTCAACATTTTTTGAAATTTCCGTGTGCAATGATCAGGCACAATGAATTAGAATAGAATTAATTTCTAAGAAATGGTGTGCAGGAAACAATAGAAGAGTGCAGAAAATCGAACCCTAATTCATAAATCCCAATCTGTGACGTTTGAAGTACATGCTAAAAAATCCGAGTCACGGTCAACATTTTTTGAAATTTCCGTGTGTAATGATTAGGCACAGCTAATTAGAATAGAATTAATTTCTAAGAAACGGTGTGCATGAAACAATAGAAGAGTGCAGAAAATCGAACCCTAATTCATAAATCATAATCTGTGACGTTTGAAGTACATGCTAAAAAATCCGAGTCACGGTCAACATTTTTTTAAATTTCCGTGTGTAATGATCAGGCACAATGAATTAGAATAGAATTAATTTCTAAGAAACGGTGTGCATGAAACAATAGAAGAATGCAGAAAATCGAACCCTAATTCATAAATCCTAATCTGTGACGTTTGAAGTACATGCTAAAAAATCAGAGTCACGGTCAACATTTTTTGAATTTTCCGTGTGTAATGATCAGGCACAATGAATTAGAATAGAATTAATTTCTAAGAAACGGTGTGCAGGAAACAATAGAAGGGTGCTAAAAATCGAACCGTAATTCATAAATCCTAATCTGTGAGTTTGAAGTACATGCTAAAAAATCCGAGTCACGGTCAACATTTTTTTAAATTTCCGTGTGTAATGTTCAGGCACAGCTAATTAGAATAGAATTAATTTCTAAGAAATGGTGTGCATGAAACAATAGAGGAGTGCAGAAAATCGAACCCTAATTCATAAATCCTAATCTGTGAGTTTGAAGTACATGCTAAAAAATCCGAGTCACGGTCAACATTTTTTGAAATTTCCGTGTGTAATGATCAGGCACAGCTAATTAGAATAGAATTAATTTCTAAGAAACGGTGTGCATGAAACAATAGAAGAGTGTAGAAAATCGAACCGTAATTCATAAATCCTAATCTGTGAGTTTGAAGTACATGCTAAAAAATCCGAGTCACGGTCAACATTTTTTTAAATTTCCGTGTGTAATGATCAGGCACAGCTAATTAGAATAGAATTAATTTCTAAGAAACGGTGTGCATGAAACAATAGAAGAGTGCAGAAAATCGAACCCTAATTCATAAATCCTAATCTGTGAGTTTGAAGTACATGCTAAAAAATCCGAGTCACAGTCAACAATTTTTGAAATTTCCGTGTGTAATGATCAGGCACAGCTAATTAGAATAGAATTAATTTCTAAGAAACGATGTTCATGAAACAATAGAAGAGTGCAGAAAATCGAACCCTAATTCATAAATCATAATCTGTGACATTTGAAGTACATGCTAAACAATCCGAATCACGGTCAACATTTTTTTAAATTTTCGTGGGTAATGATGAGGCACAATGAATTAGAATAGAATTAATTTCTAAGAAACGGTGTGCAGGAAACAATAGAAGAGTGCTGAAAATCGAACCCTAATTAATAAATCCTAAGTTGTGACGTTTGAAGTACATGCTAAAAAAAATGAGTCACGGTCAACATTTTTTGAAATTTCCGTGTGCAGTGATCAGGCACAATGAATTAGAATAGAATTAATTTCTAAGAAACGGTGTGCAGGAAACAATAGAAGAGTGCAGAAAATCGAACCCTAATTCATAAATCCCAATCTGTGACGTTTGAAGTACATGCTAAAAAATCCGAGTCACGGTCAACATTTTTTGAAATTTCTGTGTGTAATGATCAGGCACAGCTAATTAGAATAGAATTAATTTCTAAGAAACGGTGTGCATGAAACAATAGAAGAGTGCAGAAAATCGAACCCTAATTCATAAATCATAATCTGTGACGTTTGAAGTACATGCTAAAAAATCCGAGTCACGGTCAACATTTTTTTAAATTTCCGTGTGTAATGATTAGGCACAATGAATTAGAATAGAATTAATTTCTAAGAAACGGTGTGCATGAAACAATAGAAGAATGCAGAAAATCGAACCCTAATTCATAAATCCTAATCAGTGACGTTTGAAGTACATGCTAAAAAATCAGAGTCACGGTCAACATTTTTTGAATTTTCCGTGTGTAATGATGAGGCACAATGAATTAGAATAGAATTAATTTCTAAGAAACGGTGTGCAGGAAACAATAGAAGAGTGCTAAAAATCGAACCCTAATTCATAAATCCTAATTTGTGAGTTTGAAGTACATGCTAAAAAATCAGAGTCACGGTCAACATTTTTTGAATTTTCCGTGTGTAATGATCAGGCACAATGAATTAGAATAGAATTAATTTCTAAGAAACGGTGTGCAGGAAACAATAGAAGGGTGCTAAAAATCGAACCGTAATTCATAAATCCTAATCTGTGAGTTTGAAGTACATGCTAAAAAATCCGAGTCACGGTCAACATTTTTTTAAATTTCCGTGTGTAATGTTCAGGCACAGCTAATTAGAATAGAATTAATTTCTAAGAAATGGTGTGCATGAAACAATAGAGGAGTGCAGAAAATCGAACCCTAATTCATAAATCCTAATCTGTGAGTTTGAAGTACATGCTAAAAAATCCGAGTCACGGTCAACATTTTTTGAAATTTCCGTGTGTAATGATCAGGCACAGCTAATTAGAATAGAATTAATTTCTAAGAAACGGTGTGCATGAAACAATAGAAGAGTGTAGAAAATCGAACCGTAATTCATAAATCCTAATCTGTGAGTTTGAAGTACATGCTAAAAAATCCGAGTCACGGTCAACATTTTTTTAAATTTCCGTGTGTAATGATCAGGCACAGCTAATTAGAATAGAATTAATTTCTAAGAAACGGTGTGCATGAAACAATAGAAGAGTGCAGAAAATCGAACCCTAATTCATAAATCCTAATCTGTGAGTTTGAAGTACATGCTAAAAAATCCGAGTCACAGTCAACAATTTTTGAAATTTCCGTGTGTAATGATCAGGCACAGCTAATTAGAATAGAATTAATTTCTAAGAAACGATGTTCATGAAACAATAGAAGAGTGCAGAAAATCGAACCCTAATTCATAAATCATAATCTGTGACATTTGAAGTACATGCTAAACAATCCGAATCACGGTCAACATTTTTTTAAATTTTCGTGGGTAATGATGAGGCACAATGAATTAGAATAGAATTAATTTCTAAGAAACGGTGTGCAGGAAACAATAGAAGAGTGCTGAAAATCGAACCCTAATTAATAAATCCTAAGTTGTGACGTTTGAAGTACATGCTAAAAAAAATGAGTCACGGTCAACATTTTTTGAAATTTCCGTGTGCAGTGATCAGGCACAATGAATTAGAATAGAATTAATTTCTAAGAAACGGTGTGCAGGAAACAATAGAAGAGTGCAGAAAATCGAACCCTAATTCATAAATCCCAATCTGTGACGTTTGAAGTACATGCTAAAAAATCCGAGTCACGGTCAACATTTTTTGAAATTTCTGTGTGTAATGATCAGGCACAGCTAATTAGAATAGAATTAATTTCTAAGAAACGGTGTGCATGAAACAATAGAAGAGTGCAGAAAATCGAACCCTAATTCATAAATCATAATCTGTGACGTTTGAAGTACATGCTAAAAAATCCGAGTCACGGTCAACATTTTTTTAAATTTCCGTGTGTAATGATTAGGCACAATGAATTAGAATAGAATTAATTTCTAAGAAACGGTGTGCATGAAACAATAGAAGAATGCAGAAAATCGAACCCTAATTCATAAATCCTAATCAGTGACGTTTGAAGTACATGCTAAAAAATCAGAGTCACGGTCAACATTTTTTGAATTTTCCGTGTGTAATGATGAGGCACAATGAATTAGAATAGAATTAATTTCTAAGAAACGGTGTGCAGGAAACAATAGAAGAGTGCTAAAAATCGAACCCTAATTCATAAATCCTAATTTGTGAGTTTGAAGTACATGCTAAAAAATCAGAGTCACGGTCAACATTTTTTGAATTTTCCGTGTGTAATGATCAGGCACAATGAATTAGAATAGAATTAATTTCTAAGAAACGGTGTGCAGGAAACAATAGAAGGGTGCTAAAAATCGAACCGTAATTCATAAATCCTAATCTGTGAGTTTGAAGTACATGCTAAAAAATCCGAGTCACGGTCAACATTTTTTTAAATTTCCGTGTGTAATGTTCAGGCACAGCTAATTAGAATAGAATTAATTTCTAAGAAATGGTGTGCATGAAACAATAGAGGAGTGCAGAAAATCGAACCCTAATTCATAAATCCTAATCTGTGAGTTTGAAGTACATGCTAAAAAATCCGAGTCACGGTCAACATTTTTTGAAATTTCCGTGTGTAATGATCAGGCACAGCTAATTAGAATAGAATTAATTTCTAAGAAACGGTGTGCATGAAACAATAGAAGAGTGTAGAAAATCGAACCGTAATTCATAAATCCTAATCTGTGAGTTTGAAGTACATGCTAAAAAATCCGAGTCACGGTCAACATTTTTTTAAATTTCCGTGTGTAATGATCAGGCACAGCTAATTAGAATAGAATTAATTTCTAAGAAACGGTGTGCATGAAACAATAGAAGAGTGCAGAAAATCGAACCCTAATTCATAAATCCTAATCTGTGAGTTTGAAGTACATGCTAAAAAATCCGAGTCACAGTCAACAATTTTTGAAATTTCCGTGTGTAATGATCAGGCACAGCTAATTAGAATAGAATTAATTTCTAAGAAACGATGTTCATGAAACAATAGAAGAGTGCAGAAAATCGAACCCTAATTCATAAATCATAATCTGTGACATTTGAAGTACATGCTAAACAATCCGAATCACGGTCAACATTTTTTTAAATTTTCGTGGGTAATGATGAGGCACAATGAATTAGAATAGAATTAATTTCTAAGAAACGGTGTGCAGGAAACAATAGAAGAGTGCTGAAAATCGAACCCTAATTAATAAATCCTAAGTTGTGACGTTTGAAGTACATGCTAAAAAAAATGAGTCACGGTCAACATTTTTTGAAATTTCCGTGTGCAGTGATCAGGCACAATGAATTAGAATAGAATTAATTTCTAAGAAACGGTGTGCAGGAAACAATAGAAGAGTGCAGAAAATCGAACCCTAATTCATAAATCCCAATCTGTGACGTTTGAAGTACATGCTAAAAAATCCGAGTCACGGTCAACATTTTTTGAAATTTCCGTGTGTAATGATTAGGCACAGCTAATTAGAATAGAATTAATTTCTAAGAAACGGTGTGCATGAAACAATAGAAGAGTGCAGAAAATCGAACCCTAATTCATAAATCATAATCTGTGACGTTTGAAGTACATGCTAAAAAATCCGAGTCACGGTCAACATTTTTTTAAATTTCCGTGTGTAATGATTAGGCACAATGAATTAGAATAGAATTAATTTCTAAGAAACGGTGTGCATGAAACAATAGAAGAATGCAGAAAATCGAACCCTAATTCATAAATCCCAATCTGTGACGTTTGAAGTACATGCTAAAAAATCCGAGTCACGGTCAACATTTTTTGAAATTTCCGTGTGTAATGTTCAGGCACAGCTAATTAGAATAGAATTAATTTCTAAGAAACGGTGTGCATGAAACAATAGAAGAGTGCAGAAAATCGATCCCTCATTCATAAATCCTAATCTGTGAGTTTGAAGTACATGCTAAAAAATCCGAGTCACGGTCAACAATTTTTGAAATTTCCGTGTGTAATGGTCAGGCACAGCTAATTAGAATAGAATGAATTTCTAAGAAACGGTGTGCATGAAACAATAGAAGAGTGCAGAAAATCGAACCCTAATTCATAAATCATAATCTGTGACATTTGAAGTACATGCTAAACAATCCGAATCACCGTTAACATTTTTTTAAATTTTCGTGGGTAATGATGAGGCACAATGAATTAGAATAGAATTAATTTCTACGAAACGGTGTGCAGGAAACATTAGAAGAATGCTGAAAATCGAACCCTAATTAATAAATCCTAAGTTGTGACGTTTGAAGTAGAAGCTAAAAAAAATGAGTCACGGTCAACATTTTTTGAAATTTCCGTGTGTAATGATCAGGCACAATGAATTAGAATAGAATTAATTTCTATTAAACGGTGTGCAGGAAACAATAGAAGAGTGCTTAAAATCGAACCCTAATTCATACATCCTAATCTGTGACGTTTGAAGTACATGCTAAAAAATCCGAGTCACGGTCAACATTTTTTGAAATTTCCGTGTGTAATGATCAGGCACAGCTAATTAGAATAGAATTAATTTCTAAGAAACGGTGTGCATGAAACAATAGAAGAGTGCAGAAAATCGAACCCTAATTCATTAATCCTAATCTGTGAGTTTGAAGTACATGCTAAAAAATCCGAGTCACGGTCAACATTTTTTGAAATTTCCGTGTGTAATGATCAGGCACAGCTAATTAGAATAGAATTAATTTCTAAGAAACGGTGTGCATGAAACAATAGAAGAGTTTAGAAAATCGAACCGTAATTCATAAATCATAATCTGTGACGTTTGAAGTACATTCTAAACAATCCGAGTCACGGTCAACATTTTTTGAAATTTCCGTGTGTAATGATCAGGCACAATGAATTAGAATAGAATTAATTTCTAAGACACGGTGTGCAGGAAACAATAGAAGAGTGCTTAAAATCGAACCCTAATTCATACATCCTAATCTGTGACGTTTGAAGTACATGCTAAAAAATCCGAGTCACGGTCAACATTTTTTTAAATTTTCATGTGTAATGATCAAGCACAATGAATTAGAATAGAATTAATTTCTAAGAAACGGTGTGCATGAAACAATAGAAGAGTGCTGAAAATGGAACCCTAATTCATAACTCCTAATCTGTGAGTTTGAAGTACATAATAAAAAATCCGAGTCACGGTCAACATTTTTTGAAATTTCCGTGTGTAATGATCAGGCACAGCTAATTAGAATAGAATTAATTTCTAAGAAACGGTGTGCATGAAACAATAGAAGAGTGCAGAAAATCGAACCCTAATTCATAAATCCTAATCTGTGAGTTTGAAGTACATGATAAAAAATCCGAGTCACGGTCAACAATTTTTGAAATTTCCGTGTGTAATGATCAGGCACAGCTAATTAGAATAGAATTAATTTCTAAGAAACGGTGTGCATGAAACAATAGAAGAGTGCAGAAAATCGAACGCTAATTCATAAATCATAATCTGTGACGTTTGAAGTACATGCTAAACAATCCGAGTCACGGTCAACATTTTTTTAAATTTCCGTGTGTAATGATCAGGCAGAATGAATTAGATTAGTATTAATTTCGAAGAAACGTGTGCATGAAACAATAGAAGAGTGCAGAAAATCGAACCCTAATTCATAAATCCTAATCTGTGACGTTTGAAGTACATGCTAAAACATCTGAGTCACGGTCAACTTTTTTTAAAATTTCAGTGGGTAATGGTCAGGCACAATGAATTAGAATAGAATTAATTTCTAAGAAACGGTGTGCAGGAAACAATAGAAGAGTGCTGAAAATCGAACCCTAATTCATAAATCATAATCTGTGACATTTGAAGTACATGCTAAACAATTCGAGTCACGGTCAACATTTTTTTAAATTTCCGTGTGTAATGATCAGGCACAATGAATTAGAATAGAATTAATTTCTATAAAACGGTGTGCAGGAAACAATAGAAGAGTGCTAAAAATTGAACCGTAATTCATAAATCATAATCTGTGACGTTTGAAGTACATGCTAAACAATCCGAGTCACGGTCAACATTTTTTTAAATTTTCGTGTGTAATGAGCAGGCACAATGAATTAGAATAGAATTAATTTATAAGAAACGGTGTGCAGGAAACAATAGAAGAGTGCTGAAAATCGAACCCTAATTCATAAATCATAATCTGTGACGTTTGAAGTACATGCTAAAAAATCCGAGTCACGGTCAATATTTTTTTAAATTTCCGTGGGTAATGATCAGGCACAATGAATTAGAATAGAATTAATTTTTAAGAAACGGTGTGTAGGAAACAATAGAAGAGTGCTGAAAATCGAACCCTAATTCATAAATCTTAATCTGTTACGTTTGAAGTACATGCTGAAAAATCCGAGTCACGGTTAACATTTTTTTAAATTTCCGTGTGTAATGATCAACCACAATGAATTAGAATAGTATTAATTTCTAAGAAACGGTGTGCATGAAACAATAGAAGAGTGCAGAAAATCGAACCCTAATTCATAAATCCTAATCTGTGACGTTTGAAGTACATGCTAAATAATCCGAGTCACGGTCAACATTTTTTGAAATTTCCGTGGGTAATGGTCAGCCACAATGAATTAGAATAGAATTAATTTCTAAGAAACGGTGTGCAGGAAACAATAGAAGAGTGCTGAAAATACCTTAATTCATAAATCATAATCTGTGACGTTTGAAGTACATGCTAAACAATCCGAGTCACGGTCAACATTTTTTTAAATTTTCGTGTGTAATGATCAGGCACAATGAATTAGAATAGAATTAATTTCTAAGAAACGGTGTGCAGGAAACAATAGAAGAGTGCTGAAAATCGAACCCTAATTCGTAAATCCTAATCTGTGACGTTTGAAGTACATTCTAAAAAATCTGAGTCACGGTCAACATTTTTTGAAATTTCCGTGTGTAATGATCAGGCACAATGAATTATAATAGTATTAATTTCTAAGAAACGGTGTGGATGAAACAAAAAGAGTACTGAAAATGGAACCCTAATTCATAAATCGTAATCTGTGACGTTTGAAGTACATGCTAAAAAATCCGAGTCACGGTCAACATTTTTTGAAATTTCCGTGTGTAATGATCAGGCACAATGAATTAGAATAGAATTAATTTCTAAGAAACGGTGTGCATTAAACAATAGAAGAGTGCTGAAAATGGAACCCTAATTCATAAATCCTAATCTCTTACGTTTGAAGTACATGCTAAAAAATCAGAGTCACGGACAACATTTTTTGAATTTTCCGTGTGTAATGATCAGGCACAATGAGTTAGAATAGAATTAATTTCTAAGAAACGGTGTGCAAGAAACAATAGAAGAGTGCTAAATATCGAACCCTAATTCATAAATCCTAATCTGTGAGTTTGAAGTACATGCTAAAAAATCCGAGTCACAGTCAACATTTTTTGAAATTTCCGTGTGTAAAGATCAGGCACAGCTAATTAGAATAGAATTAATTTCTAAGAAAAAATGTGCATGAAACAATAGAAGAGTTCAGAAAATCGAACCCTAATTCATAAATCCTAATCTGTGAGTTTGAAGTACATGCTAAAAAATCCGAGTCACGGTCAACATTTTTTGAAATTTCCGTGTGTAATGATCAGGCACAGCTAATTAGAATATTATTAATTTCTAAGAAACGGTGTGCATGAAACAATAGAAGAGTGAAGAAAATCGAACCCTAATTCATAAATCATAATCTGTGACGTTTGAAGTACATGCTAAACAATCCGAGTCACGGTCAACATTTTTTTAAATTTTCGTGTGTAATGATGAGGCACAATGAATTAGAATAGAATTAATTTCTAAGAAACGGTGAGCAGGAAACAATAGAAGAATGCTGAAAATCGAACCCTAATTAATAAATCCTAAGTTGTGACGTTTGAAGTACGTGCTAAAAAAAACGAGTCACGGTCAACATTTTTTGAAATTTCCGTGTGTAATGATCAGGCACAATGAATTAGAATAGAATTAATTCTAAGAAACGGTGTGTAGGAAACAATAGAAGAGTGATTAAAATCGAACCTTAATTCATAAATCCTAATCTAATACGCTTGAAGTACATGCTAAAAAATCCGAGTCACGGTCAACATTTTTTTAAATTTTCGTGTGTAATGATCAAGCACAATGAATTAGAATAGTATTAATTTCTAAGAAACGGTGTGCATGAAACAATAGAAGAGTGCTGAAAATGGAACCCTAATTCATAAATCCTAATCTAATACGTTTGAAGTACATGCTAAAAAGTCTGAGTCACGGTCAAAATTTTTTTAAATTTTCGTGTGTAATGATCAGGCTCAATGAATTAGAATAGAATTAATTTCAGAGAAACGGTGTGCATGAAACAAAAGAAGAGTGCTGAAAATGGAACCCTAATTCATAAATCCTAATCTGTGACGTTTGAAGTACATGCTAAAAATTCCGAGTCACGGTCAACATTTTTTTAATTTTCCGTGTGTAATGATCAGCCACAATGAATTAGAATAGAATTAATTTCTAAGAAACGGTGTGCAGGAAACAATAGAAGAGTGCTGAAAATCGAACCCTAATTCATAAATCCTAATCTGTGAGTTTGAAGTAATGCTAAAAAATCCGAGTCACGGTCAACATTTTTTGAAATTTTCGTGTGTAATGATCAGGCACAGCTAATTAGAATAGAATTAATTTCTAAGAAACGGTGTGCATGAAACAATAGAAGAGTGAAGAAAATCGAACCCTAATTCATAAATCATAATCTGTGACGTTTGAAGTACATGCTAAACAATCCGAGTCACGGTCAACATTTTTTTAAATTTTCGTGTGTAATGATCAGGCACAATGAATTAGAATAGAATTAATTTCTAAGAAACGGTGTGCAGGAAACAATAGAAGAGTGATGAAAATCGAACCCTAATTCATAAATCATAATCTGTGACGTATGAAGTACATGCTAAAAAATCCAAGTCACGGTCAACATTTTTTGAAATTTCCGTGGGTAATGATCAGGCACAATGAATTAGAATAGAATTAATTTCTAAGAAACGGTGTGCAAGAAATAATAGAAGAGTGCTGAAAATCGAACCCTAATTCATAAATCCTAATCTGTGAGTTTGAAGTACATGCTAAAAAATCCGAGTCACGGTCAACATTTTTTAAAATTTCCGTGTGTAATGATCAGGCACAGCTAATTAGAATAGAATTAATTTCTAAGAAACGGTGTGCATGAAACAATAGAAGAGTGCAGAAAGTCGAACCCTAATTCATACATCCTAATCTTTGAGTTTGAAGTACATGCTAAAAAATCCGAATCACGGTCAACATTTTTTGAAATTTCCGTGTGTAATGATCAGGCACAGCTAATTAGAATTGAATTAATTTCTAAGAAACGGTGTGCATGAAACAATAGAAGAGTTCAGAAAATGGAACCCTAATTCATAAATCATAATCTGTGATGTGTGAATTACATGCTAAACAATCCGAGTCACGGTCAACATTTTTCTAAATTTCCGTGTGTAATGATCTGGCACAATGAATTAGAATTGTATTAATTCTAAGAAACAGTGTGCATGAAACAATAGAAGAGTGCAGAAAATCAAACCCTAATTCATAAATCCTAATCTGTGACGTTTGAAGTACATGCTAAAAAATCCGAGTCACGGTCAACAATTTTTGAAATTTTCGTGGGTAATGGTCAGGCACAATGAATTAGAATAGAATTAATTTCTAAGAAACGGTGTGCAGGAAACAATAGAAGAGTGCTGAAAATCGAACCCTAATTCATAAATCATAATCTGTGACGTTTGAAGTACATGCTAAAAAATCCGAGTCACGGTCAACATTTTTAAAAATTTCCGTGAGTAATGATCAGGCACAATGAATTAAAATAGAATTAATTTCTAACAAACGGTGTGCATGAAACAATAGAAGAATGCAGAAAATCGAACCCTAATTCATAAATCCTAATCTGTGACGTTTGAAGTACATGCTAAAAATTCCGAGTCACGGTCAACATTTTTTGAAATTTCCGTGGGTAATGATCAGACACAGCTAATTAGAATAGAATTAATTTCTAAGAACGGTGTGCAAGAAACAATAGAAGAGTGCTGAAAATCGAACCCTAATTCATAAATCCTAAGCTGTGACGTTTGAAGTACATGCTAAAAAAAACGTGTCACGGTCAACATTTTTTGAAATTTCCGTGTGTAATGATCAGGCACAATGAATTGGAATAGAATTAATTTCTAAGAAACGGTGTGCATTAAACAATAGAAGAGTGTTGAAAATGGAACCCTAATTCATAAATCCTAATCTGTTACGTTTGAAGTACATGCTAAAAAATCAGAGTCACGGACAACATTTTTTGAATTTTCCGTGTGTAATGATCAGGCACAATGAATTAGAATAGAATTAATTTCTAAGAAACGGTGTGCAGGAAACAATACAAGAGTGCTAAATATCGAACCCTAATTCATAAATCCTAATCTGTGAGTTTGAAGTACATGCTAAAAAATCCTAGTCACGGTCAACATTTTTTGAAATTTCCGTGTGTAATGATCAGGCACAGCTAATTAGAATAGAATTAATTTCTAAGAATCAGTGTGCATGAAACAATAGAAGAGTGCAGAAAATCGAACCCTAATTCATAAATCCTAATCTGTGAGTTTGAAGTACATGCTAAAAAATCCGAGTCACGGTCAACATTTTTTGAAATTTCTGTGCGTAATGATCAGGCACAACTAATTAGAATAGAATTAATTTCTAAGAAACGGTGTGCATGAAACAATAGAAGAGTGCAGAAAATCGAACCCTAATTCATAAATCATAATCTGTGACATTTGAAGTACATGCTAAACAATCCGAGTCACGGTCAACATTTTTTTAAATTTTTGTGTAATGATGAGGCACAATGAATTAGAATAGAATTAATTTCTAAGAAACGGTGTGCAGGAAACAATAGAAGAATGCTGAAAATCGAACCCTAATTAATAAATCCTAAGTTGTGACGTTTGAAGTACGTGCTAAAAAAACGAGTCACGGTCAACATTTTTTGAAATTTCCGTGTGTAATGATCAGGCACAATGAATTAGAATAGAATTAATTTCTAAGAAACGGTGTGCAGGAAACAATAGAAGAGTGATTAAAATCGAACCCTAATTCATAAATCCTAATCTAATACGTTTGGAGTACATGCTAAAAAATCCGAGTCACGGTCAACATTTTTTTAAATTTTCGTGTGTAATGATCAAGCACAATGAATTAGAATAGAATGAATTTCTAAGATACGGTATGCATGAAACAATAGAAGAGTGCTGAAAATGGAACCCTAATTGATAAATCCTAATCTGTGAGTTTGAAGTACATGCTAAAAAATCCGAGTCACGGTCAACATTTTTTGAAATTTCCGTGTGTAATTGTCAGGCACAATGAATTAGAATAGAATTAATTTCTAAGAAACGGTGTGCATGAAACAATAGAAGAGTGCAGAAAATCGAACCCTAATTCATAAATCCTAAGCTGTGACGTTTCAAGTACATGCTAAAAAAAACAAGTCACGGTCAACATTTTTTGAAATTTCCGTGTGTAATGATCAGGCACAATAAATTATAATAGAATTAATTTCTAAGAAACGGTGTGGATGAAACAAAAAGAGTACTGAAAATGGAACCCTAATTCATAAATCGTTATCTGTGACGTTTGAAGTACATGCTAAAAAATCCGAGTCACGGTCAACATTTTTTGAAATTTCCGTGTGTAATGATCAGGCACAATGAATTAGAATAGAATTAATTTCTAAGAAACGGTGTGCATTAAACAATAGAAGAGTGCTGAAAATGGAACCCTAATTCATAAATCCTAATCTGTTACGTTTGAAGTACATGCTAAAAAATCAGAGTCACGGACAACATTTTTTGAATTTTCCGTGTGTAATGATCAGGCACAATGAATTAGAATAGAATTAATTTCTAAGAAACGGTGTGCAGGAAACAATAGAAGAGTGCTAAATATCGAACCCTAATTCATAAATCCTAATCTGTGAGTTTGAAGTACATGCTAAAAAATCCGAGTCACAGTCAACATTTTTTGAAATTTCCGTGTGTAATGATCAGGCACAGCTAATTAGAATAGAATTAATTTCTAAGAAACAGTGTGCATGAAACAATAGAAGAGTTCAGAAAATCGAACCCTAATTCATAAATCCTAATCTGTGAGTTTGAAGTACATGCTAAAAAATCCGAGTCACGGTCAACATTTTTTGAAATTTCCGTGTGTAATGATCAGGCACAGCTAATTAGAATAGAATTAATTTCTAAGAAACGGTGTGCATGAAACAATAGAAGAGTGAAGAAAATCGAACCCTAATTCATAAATCATAATCTGTGACGTTTGAAGTACATGCTAAACAATCCGAGTCACGGTCAACATTTTTTTAAATTTTCGTGTGTAATGATGAGGCACAATGAATTAGAATAGAATTAATTTCTAAGAAACGGTGTGCAGGAAACAATAGAAGAATGCAGAAAATCGAACCCTAATTCATAAATCATAATCTGTGAGTTTGAAGTACATGCTAAAAAATCCGAGTCACGGTCAACATTTTTTGAAATTTCCGTGTGTAATGATCAGGCACAGCTAATTAGAATAGAATTAATTTCTAAGAAACGGTGTGCATGAAACAATAGAAGAGTGCAGAAAATCGAACCCTAATTCATAAATCCTAATCTGTGAGTTTGAAGTACATGCTAAAAAATCCGAGTCACAGTCAACAATTTTTGAAATTTCCGTGTGTAATGATCAGGCAC
This sequence comes from Cucurbita pepo subsp. pepo, assembly GCF_057944985.1. NCBI lineage: Eukaryota > Viridiplantae > Streptophyta > Magnoliopsida > Cucurbitales > Cucurbitaceae > Cucurbita > Cucurbita pepo. The sequence continues at coordinate 3,713,351 of NC_141816.1, read as the reverse complement.
AGCTAATTAGAATAGAATTAATTTCTAAGAAACGATGTTCATGAAACAATAGAAGAGTGCAGAAAATCGAACCCTAATTCATAAATCATAATCTGTGACATTTGAAGTACATGCTAAACAATCCGAATCACGGTCAACATTTTTTTAAATTTTCGTGGGTAATGATGAGGCACAATGAATTAGAATAGAATTAATTTCTAAGAAACGGTGTGCAGGAAACAATAGAAGAGTGCTGAAAATCGAACCCTAATTAATAAATCCTAAGTTGTGACGTTTGAAGTACATGCTAAAAAAAATGAGTCACGGTCAACATTTTTTGAAATTTCCGTGTGCAATGATCAGGCACAATGAATTAGAATAGAATTAATTTCTAAGAAACGGTGTGCATGAAACAATAGAAGAGTGAAGAAAATCGAACCCTAATTCATAAATCATAATCTGTGACGTTTGAAGTACATGCTAAACAATCCGAGTCACGGTCAACATTTTTTTAAATTTTCGTGTGTAATGATGAGGCACAACTTAGAATAGAAATAACCCTAATTAATAAATCCTAAGTTGTGACGTTTGAAGTACGTGCTAAAAAAAACGAGTCACGGTCAACATTTTTTGAAATTTCCGTGTGTAATGATCAGGCACAATGAATTAGAATAGAATTAATTCTAAGAAACGGTGTGCAGGAAACAATAGAAGAGTGATTAAAATCGAACCCTAATTCATAAATCCTAATCTAATACGCTTGAAGTACATGCTAAAAAATCCGAGTCACGGTCAACATTTTTTTAAATTTTCGTGTGTAATGATCAAGCACAATGAATTAGAATAGTATTAATTTCTAAGAAACGGTGTGCATGAAACAATAGAAGAGTGCTGAAAATGGAACCCTAATTCATAAATCCTAATCTAATACGTTTGAAGTACATGCTAAAAAGTCTGAGTCACGGTCAAAATTTTTTTAAATTTTCGTGTGTAATGATCAGGCACAATGAATTAGAATAGAATTAATTTCAGAGAAACGGTGTGCATGAAACAAAAGAAGAGTGCTGAAAATGGAACCCTAATTCATAAATCCTAATCTGTGACGTTTGAAGTACATGCTAAAAATTCCGAGTCACGGTCAACATTTTTTTAATTTTCCGTGTGTAATGATCAGCCACAATGAATTAGAATAGAATTAATTTCTAAGAAACGGTGTGCAGGAAACAATAGAAGAGTGCTGAAAATCGAACCCTAATTCATAAATCCTAATCTGTGAGTTTGAAGTAATGCTAAAAAATCCGAGTCACGGTCAACATTTTTTGAAATTTTCGTGTGTAATGATCAGGCACAGCTAATTAGAATAGAATTAATTTCTAAGAAACGGTGTGCATGAAACAATAGAAGAGTGAAGAAAATCGAACCCTAATTCATAAATCATAATCTGTGACGTTTGAAGTACATGCTAAACAATCCGAGTCACGGTCAACATTTTTTTAAATTTTCGTGTGTAATGATCAGGCACAATGAATTAGAATAGAATTAATTTCTAAGAAACGGTGTGCAGGAAACAATAGAAGAGTGATGAAAATCGAACCCTAATTCATAAATCATAATCTGTGACGTATGAAGTACATGCTAAAAAATCCAAGTCACGGTCAACATTTTTTGAAATTTCCGTGGGTAATGATCAGGCACAATGAATTAGAATAGAATTAATTTCTAAGAAACGGTGTGCAAGAAATAATAGAAGAGTGCTGAAAATCGAACCCTAATTCATAAATCCTAATCTGTGAGTTTGAAGTACATGCTAAAAAATCCGAGTCACGGTCAACATTTTTTAAAATTTCCGTGTGTAATGATCAGGCACAGCTAATTAGAATAGAATTAATTTCTAAGAAACGGTGTGCATGAAACAATAGAAGAGTGCAGAAAATCGAACCCTAATTCATACATCCTAATCTTTGAGTTTGAAGTACATGCTAAAAAATCCGAATCACGGTCAACATTTTTTGAAATTTCCGTGTGTAATGATCAGGCACAGCTAATTAGAATTGAATTAATTTCTAAGAAACGGTGTGCATGAAACAATAGAAGAGTGCAGAAAATGGAACCCTAATTCATAAATCATAATCTGTGATGTGTGAATTACATGCTAAACAATCCGAGTCACGGTCAACATTTTTCTAAATTTCCGTGTGTAATGATCTGGCACAATGAATTAGAATTGTATTAATTCTAAGAAACAGTGTGCATGAAACAATAGAAGAGTGCAGAAAATCAAACCCTAATTCATAAATCCTAATCTGTGACGTTTGAAGTACATGCTAAAAAATCCGAGTCACGGTCAACAATTTTTGAAATTTTCGTGGGTAATGGTCAGGCACAATGAATTAGAATAGAATTAATTTCTAAGAAACGGTGTGCAGGAAACAATAGAAGAGTGCTGAAAATCGAACCCTAATTCATAAATCATAATCTGTGACGTTTGAAGTACATGCTAAAAAATCCGAGTCACGGTCAACATTTTTAAAAATTTCCGTGAGTAATGATCAGGCACAATGAATTAAAATAGAATTAATTTCTAACAAACGGTGTGCATGAAACAATAGAAGAATGCAGAAAATCGAACCCTAATTCATAAATCCTAATCTGTGACGTTTGAAGTACATGCTAAAAATTCCGAGTCACGGTCAACATTTTTTGAAATTTCCGTGGGTAATGATCAGACACAGCTAATTAGAATAGAATTAATTTCTAAGAACGGTGTGCAAGAAACAATAGAAGAGTGCTGAAAATCGAACCCTAATTCATAAATCCTAAGCTGTGACGTTTGAAGTACATGCTAAAAAAAACGTGTCACGGTCAACATTTTTTGAAATTTCCGTGTGTAATGATCAGGCACAATGAATTGGAATAGAATTAATTTCTAAGAAACGGTGTGCATTAAACAATAGAAGAGTGTTGAAAATGGAACCCTAATTCATAAATCCTAATCTGTTACGTTTGAAGTACATGCTAAAAAATCAGAGTCACGGACAACATTTTTTGAATTTTCCGTGTGTAATGATCAGGCACAATGAATTAGAATAGAATTAATTTCTAAGAAACGGTGTGCAGGAAACAATACAAGAGTGCTAAATATCGAACCCTAATTCATAAATCCTAATCTGTGAGTTTGAAGTACATGCTAAAAAATCCTAGTCACGGTCAACATTTTTTGAAATTTCCGTGTGTAATGATCAGGCACAGCTAATTAGAATAGAATTAATTTCTAAGAATCAGTGTGCATGAAACAATAGAAGAGTGCAGAAAATCGAACCCTAATTCATAAATCCTAATCTGTGAGTTTGAAGTACATGCTAAAAAATCCGAGTCACGGTCAACATTTTTTGAAATTTCCGTGTGTAATGATCAGGCACAGCTAATTAGAATAGAATTAATTTCTAAGAAACGGTGTGCATGAAACAATAGAAGAGTGCAGAAAATCGAACCCTAATTCATAAATCATAATCTGTGACATTTGAAGTACATGCTAAACAATCCGAGTCACGGTCAACATTTTTTTAAATTTTTGTGTAATGATGAGGCACAATGAATTAGAATAGAATTAATTTCTAAGAAACGGTGTGCAGGAAACAATAGAAGAATGCTGAAAATCGAACCCTAATTAATAAATCCTAAGTTGTGACGTTTGAAGTACGTGCTAAAAAAACGAGTCACGGTCAACATTTTTTGAAATTTCCGTGTGTAATGATCAGGCACAATGAATTAGAATAGAATTAATTTCTAAGAAACGGTGTGCAGGAAACAATAGAAGAGTGATTAAAATCGAACCCTAATTCATAAATCCTAATCTAATACGTTTGGAGTACATGCTAAAAAATCCGAGTCACGGTCAACATTTTTTTAAATTTTCGTGTGTAATGATCAAGCACAATGAATTAGAATAGAATTAATTTCTAAGATACGGTGTGCATGAAACAATAGAAGAGTGCTGAAAATGGAACCCTAATTGATAAATCCTAATCTGTGAGTTTGAAGTACATGCTAAAAAATCCGAGTCACGGTCAACATTTTTTGAAATTTCCGTGTGTAATTGTCAGGCACAATGAATTAGAATAGAATTAATTTCTAAGAAACGGTGTGCATGAAACAATAGAAGAGTGCAGAAAATCGAACCCTAATTCATAAATCCTAAGCTGTGACGTTTCAAGTACATGCTAAAAAAAACAAGTCACGGTCAACATTTTTTGAAATTTCCGTGTGTAATGATCAGGCACAATGAATTATAATAGAATTAATTTCTAAGAAACGGTGTGGATGAAACAAAAAGAGTACTGAAAATGGAACCCTAATTCATAAATCGTAATCTGTGACGTTTGAAGTACATGCTAAAAAATCCGAGTCACGGTCAACATTTTTTGAAATTTCCGTGTGTAATGATCAGGCACAATGAATTAGAATAGAATTAATTTCTAAGAAACGGTGTGCATTAAACAATAGAAGAGTGCTGAAAATGGAACCCTAATTCATAAATCCTAATCTGTTACGTTTGAAGTACATGCTAAAAAATCCGAGTCACGGTCAACATTTTTTGAAATTTCCGTGTGTAATGATCAGGCACAATGAATTAGAATAGAATTAATTTCTAAGAAACGGTGTGCATTAAACAATAGAAAAGTGCTGAAAATGGAACCCTAATTCATAAATCCTAATTTGTTACGTTTGAAGTACATGCTAAAAAATCAGAGTCACGGACAACATTTTTTGAATTTTCCGTGTGTAATGATCAGGCACAATGAATTAGAATAGAATTAATTTCTAAGAAACGGTGTGCAGGAAACAATAGAAGAGTGCTAAATATCGAACCCTAATTCATAAATCCTAATCTGTGAGTTTGAAGTACATGCTAAAAAATCCGAGTCACAGTCAACATTTTTTGAAATTTCCGTGTGTAATGATCAGGCACAGCTAATTAGAATAGAATTAATTTCTAAGAAACAGTGTGCATGAAACAATAGAAGAGTTCAGAAAATCGAACCCTAATTCATAAATCCTAATCTGTGAGTTTGAAGTACATGCTAAAAAATCCGAGTCACGGTCAACATTTTTTGAAATTTCCGTGTGTAATGATCAGGCACAGCTAATTAGAATAGAATTAATTTCTAAGAAACGGTGTGCATGAAACAATAGAAGAGTGAAGAAAATCGAACCCTAATTCATAAATCATAATCTGTGACGTTTGAAGTACATGCTAAACAATCCGAGTCACGGTCAACATTTTTTTAAATTTTCGTGTGTAATGATGAGGCACAATGAATTAGAATAGAATTAATTTCTAAGAAACGGTGTGCAGGAAACAATAGAAGAATGCTGAAAATCGAACCCTAATTAATAAATCCTAAGTTGTGACGTTTGAAGTACGTGCTAAAAAAAACGAGTCACGGTCAACATTTTTTGAAATTTCCGTGTGTAATGATCAGGCACAATGAATTAGAATAGAATTAATTTCTAAGAAACGGTGTGCAGGAAACAATAGAAGAGTGATTAAAATCGAACCCTAATTCATAAATCCTAATCTAATACGCTTGAAGTACATGCTAAAAAATCCGAGTCACGGTCAACATTTTTTTAAATTTTCGTGTGTAATGATCAAGCACAATGAATTAGAATAGTATTAATTTCTAAGAAACGGTGTGCATGAAACAATAGAAGAGTGCTGAAAATGGAACCCTAATTCATAAATCCTAATCTAATACGTTTGAAGTACATGCTAAAAAGTCTGAGTCACGGTCAACATTTTTTGAAATTTCCGTGTGTAATGATCAGGCACAGCTAATTAGAATAGAATTAATTTCTAAGAAACGGTGTGCATGAAACAATAGAAGAGTGAAGAAAATCGAACCCTAATTCATAAATCATAATCTGTGACGTTTGAAGTACATGCTAAACAATCCGAGTCACGGTCAACATTTTTTTAAATTTTCGTGTGTAATGATGAGGCACAATGAATTAGAATAGAATTAATTTCTAAGAAACGGTGTGCAGGAAACAATAGAAGAATGCTGAAAATCGAACCCTAATTAATAAATCCTAAGTTGTGACGTTTGAAGTACGTGCTAAAAAAAACGAGTCACGGTCAACATTTTTTGAAATTTCCGTGTGTAATGATCAGGCACAATGAATTAGAATAGAATTAATTTCTAAGAAACGGTGTGCAGGAAACAATAAAGAGTGATTAAAATCGAACCCTAATTCATAAATCCTAATCTAATACGCTTGAAGTACATGCTAAAAAATCCGAGTCACGGTCAACATTTTTTTAAATTTTCGTGTGTAATGATCAAGCACAATGAATTAGAATAGTATTAATTTCTAAGAAACGGTGTGCATGAAACAATAGAAGAGTGCTGAAAATGGAACCCTAATTCATAAATCCTAATCTAATACGTTTGAAGTACATGCTAAAAAGTCTGAGTCACGGTCAACATTTTTTTAAATTTTCGTGTGTAATGATCAGGCACAATGAATTAGAATAGAATTAATTTCAGAGAAACGGTGTGCATGAAACAATAGAAGAGTGCTGAAAATGGAACCCTAATTCATAAATCCTAATCTGTGACGTTTGAAGTACATGCTAAAAATTCCGAGTCACGGTCAACATTTTTTTAATTTTCCGTGTGTAATGATCAGCCACAATGAATTAGAATAGAATTAATTTCTAAGAAACGGTGTGCAGGAAACAATAGAAGAGTGCTGAAAATCGAACCCTAATTCATAAATCCTAATCTGTGAGTTTGAAGTAATGCTAAAAAATCCGAGTCACGGTCAACATTTTTTGAAATTTTCGTGTGTAATGATCAGGCACAGCTAATTAGAATAGAATTAATTTCTAAGAAACGGTGTGCATGAAACAATAGAAGAGTGAAGAAAATCGAACCCTAATTCATAAATCATAATCTGTGACGTTTGAAGTACATGCTAAACAATCCGAGTCACGGTCAACATTTTTTTAAATTTTCGTGTGTAATGATCAGGCACAATGAATTAGAATAGAATTAATTTCTAAGAAACGGTGTGCAGGAAACAATAGAAGAGTGATGAAAATCGAACCCTAATTCATAAATCATAATCTGTGACGTATGAAGTACATGCTAAAAAATCCAAGTCACGGTCAACATTTTTTGAAATTTCCGTGGGTAATGATCTGGCACAATGAATTAGAATAGAATTAATTTCTAAGAAACGGTGTGCAAGAAATAATAGAAGAGTGCTGAAAATCGAACCCTAATTCATAAATCCTAATCTGTGAGTTTGAAGTACATGCTAAAAAATCCGAGTCACGGTCAACATTTTTTGAAATTTCCGTGTGTAACGATCAGGCACAGCTAATTAGAATAGAATTAATTTCTAAGAAACGGTGTGCATGAAACAATAGAAGAGTGCAGAAAATCGAACCCTAATTCATACATCCTAATCTTTGAGTTTGAAGTACATGCTAAAAAATCCGAATCACGGTCAACATTTTTTGAAATTTCCATGTGTAATGATCAGGCACAGCTAATTAGAATTGAATTAATTTCTAAGAAACGGTGTGCATGAAACAATAGAAGAGTGCAGAAAATGGAACCCTAATTCATAAATCATAATCTGTGACGTGTGAATTACATGCTAAACAATCCGAGTCACGGTCAACATTTTTCTAAATTTCCGTGTGTAATGATCTGGCACAATGAATTAGAATTGTATTAATTCTAAGAAACGGTGTTTATGAAACAATAGAAGAGTGCAAAAAATCGAACCCTAATTCATAAATCCTAATCTTTGACGTTTGAAGTACATGCTAAAAAATCCGAGTCACGGTCAACAATTTTTGAAATTTTCGTGGGTAATGGTCAGGCACAATGAATTAGAATAGAATTAATTTCTAACAAACGGTGTGCATGAAACAATAGAAGAATGTAGAAAATCGAACCCTAATTCATAAATCCTAATCTGTGACGTTTGAAGTACATGCTAAAAATTCCGAGTCACGGTCAACATTTTTTGAAATTTCCGTGGGTAATGATCAGACACAATGAATTAGAATAGAATTAATTTCTAAGAACGGTGTGCAAGAAACAATAGAAGAGTGCTGAAAATCGAACCCTAATTCATAAATCCTAAGCTGTGACGTTTGAAGTACATGCTAAAAAAAACGAGCCACGGTCAACATTTTTTGAAATTTCCGTGTGTAATGATCAGGCACAATGAATTAGAATAGAATTAATTTCTAAGAAACGGTGTGCATTAAACAATAGAAGAGTGCTGAAAATGGAACCCTAATTCATAAATCCTAATCTGTTACGTTTGAAGTACATGCTAAAAAATCAGAGTCACGGACAACATTTTTTGAATTTTCCGTGTGTAATGATCAGGCACAATGAATTAGAATAGAATTAATTTCTAAGAAACGGTGTGCAGGAAACAATAGAAGAGTGCTAAATATCGAACCCTAATTCATAAATCCTAATCTGTGAGTTTGAAGTACATGCTAAAAAATCCTAGTCACGGTCAACATTTTTTGAAATTTCCGTGTGTAATGATCAGGCACAGCTAATTAGAATAGAAGTAATTTCTAAGAAACAGTGTGCATGAAACAATAGAAGAGTGCAGAAAATCGAACCCTAATTCATAAATCCTAATCTGTGAGTTTGAAGTACATGCTAAAAAATCCGAGTCACGGTCAACATTTTTTGAAATTTCCGTGTGTAATGATCAGGCACAGCTAATTAGAATAGAATTAATTTCTAAGAAACGGTGTGCATGAAACAATAGAAGAGTGCAGAAAATCGAACCCTAATTCATAAATCATAATCTGTGACATTTGAAGTACATGCTAAACAATCCGAGTCACGGTCAACATTTTTTTAAATTTTCGTGTGTAATGATGAGGCACAATGAATTAGAATAGAATTAATTTCTAAGAAACGGTGTGCAGGAAACAATAGAAGAATGCTGAAAATCGAACCCTAATTAATAAATCCTAAGTTGTGACGTTTGAAGTACGTGCTAAAAAAACGAGTCACGGTCAACATTTTTTGAAATTTCCGTGTGTAATGATCAGGCACAATGAATTAGAATATAATTAATTTCTAAGAAACGGTGTGCAGGAAACAATAGAAGAGTGATTAAAATCGAACCCTAATTCATAAATCCTAATCTAATACGTTTGGAGTACATGCTAAAAAATCCGAGTCACGGTCAACATTTTTTTAAATTTTCGTGTGTAATGATCAAGCACAATGAATTAGAATAGAATTAATTTCTAAGATACGGTGTGCATGAAACAATAGAAGAGTGCTGAAAATGGAACCCTAATTCATAAATCCTAATCTGTGAGTTTGAAGTACATGCTAAAAAATCCGAGGCACGGTCAACATTTTTTGAAATTTCCGAGTGTAATGATCAGGCACAGCTAATTAGAACAGAATTAATTTCTAAGAAACGGTGTGCATGAAACAATAGAAGAGTGCAGAAAATCGAACCCTAATTCATAAATCATAATCTGTGACGTTTGAAGTACATGCTAAACAATCCGAGTCACGGTCAACATTTTTTTAAATTTCCGTGTGTAATGATCAGGCACAATGAATTAGATTAGTATTAATTTCGAAGAAACGGTGTGCATGAAACAATAGCAGAGTGCAGAAAATCGAACCCTAATTCATAAATCCTAATCTGTGACGTTTGAAGTACATGCTAAAAAATCCGAGTCACGGTCAACATTTTTTGAAATTTCCGTGGGTAATGGTCAGGCAGAATGAATTAGAATAGAATTAATTTCTAAGAAACGGTGTGCAGGAAACAATAGAAGAGTGCTGAAAATCGAACCCTAATTCATAAATCATAATCTGTGACGTTTGAAGTACATGCTAAAATATCCGAGTCACGGTCAACATTTTTTTCAATTTTCGTGTGTAATGATCAGGCAAAATGAATTAGAATAGAATTAATTTCTAAGAAACTGTGTGCAGGAAACAATAGAAGAGTGCTGAAAATCGAACCCTAATTCGTAAAACATAATCTGTGACGTTTGAAGTACATGCTAAAAAATCCGAGTCACGGTCAACATTTTCTTAAATTTCCGTGGGTATTGATCAGGCACAATGAATTAGAATAGAATTAATTTCTAAGAAACGGTGTGTAGGAAACAATAGAAGAGTGCTGAAAATCGTACCCTAATTCATAAATCCTAATCTGTTACGTTTGAAGTACATGCTAAAAAATCCGAGTCACGGTCAACATTTTTTTAAATTTCCGTGTGTAATGATCAGCCACAATGAATTAGAACAGTATTAATTTCTAAGAAACGGTGTGCATGAAACAATAGAAGAGTGCTGAAAATCGTACCCTAATTCATAAATCATAATCTGTGACGTTTGAAGTACATGCTAAAAAATCCGAGTCACGGTCAACTTTTTTTTAAATTTCCGTGTGTAATGATCAGGCACAATGAATAAGAAAAGAATTAATTTCTAACAAACGGTGTGCAGGAAACAATAGAAGAGTGCTTAAAATCGAACCCTAATTCATAAATCCTAATCTGTGACGTTTGAAGTACATGCTAAAAAATCCGAGTCACGGTCAACATTTTTTGAATTTTCCGTGTGTAATGATCAGCCACAATGAATTAGAATAGAATTAATTTCTAAGAAACGGTGTGCAGGAAACAATAGAAGAGTGCTGAAAATCGAACCCTAATTCATAAATCCTAATCTGTGACGTTTGAAGTACATGCTAAAAAATCCGAGTCACGGTCAACATTTTTTGAATTTTCCGTATGTAATGATCAGCCACAATGAATTAGAATAGAATTAATTTCTAAGAAACGGTGTGCAGGAAACAATAGAAGAGTGCAGAAAATCGAACCCTAATTCATAAATCCTAATCTGTGAGTTTGAAGTACATGCTAAAAATTCCGAGTCACGGTCAACATTTTTTTAATTTTCCGTGTGTAATGATCAGCCACAATGAATTAGAATAGAATTAATTTCTAAGAAACGGTGTGCATGAAACAATAGAAGAGTGCAGAAAATCGAACCCTAATTCATAAATCATAATCTGTGACGTTTCAAGTACATGCTAAACAACCAGAGTCACGGTCAACATTTTTTTAAATTTTCGTGTGTAATGATCAGGCACAATGAATTAGATTAGTATTAATTTCGAAGAAACGGTGTGCATGAAACAATAGTAGAGTGCAGAAAATCGAACCCTAATTCATAAATCCTAATCTGTGAGTTTGAAGTACATGCTAAAAAATCCGAGTCACGGTCAACATTTTTTGAAATTTCCGTGGGTAATGGTCAGGCACAATGAATTAGAATAGAATTAATTTCTAAGAAACGGTGTGTAGGAAACAATAGAAGAGTGCTGAAAATCGAACCCTAATTCATAAATCATAATCTGTGACGTTTGAAGTACATGCTAAAATATCCGAGTCACGGTCAACATTTTTTTAAATTTTCGTGTGTAATGATCAGGCACAATGAATTAGAATAGAATTAATTTCTAAGAAACGGTGTGCAGGAAACAATAGAAGAGTGCTGAAAATCGAACCCAAATTTGTAAATCATAATCTGTGACGTTTGAAGTACATGCTAAAAAATCCGAGTCACGGTCAACATTTTTTTAAATTTCCGTGGGTAATGATCAGGCACAATGAATTAGAATAGAATTAATTTCTAAGAAACGGTGTGCAGGAAACAATAGAAGAGTGCTTAAAATCGAACCCTAATTCATAAATCCTAATCTGTTACGTTTGAAGTACATGCTAAAAAATTCGAGTCACGGTCAACATTTTTTGAAATTTCCGTGTGTAATGAACAGGCACAATGAATTAGAATAGAATTAATTTCTAAGAAATGGTGTGCAGGAAACAATAGAAGAGTGCTGAAAATCGAACCCTAATTCATAAATCCTAATCTGTGAGTTTGAAGTACATGCTAAAAAATCCGAGTCACGGTCAACATTTTTTGAAATTTCCGTGTGTAATGATCAGGCACAGCTAATTAGAATAGAATTAATTTCTAAGAAACGGTGTGCATGAAACAATAGAAGAGTGCAGAAAATCGAACCCTAATTCATAAATCCTAATCTGTGAGTTTGAAGTACATGCTAAAAATTCCGAGTCACGGTCATCATTTTTTTAATTTTCCGTGTGTAATGATCAGCCACAATGAATTAGAATAGAATTAATTTCTAAGAAACGGTGTGCATGAAACAATAGAAGAGTGCAAAAAATCGAACCCTAATTCATAAATCCTAATCTGTGACGTTTGAAGTACATGCTAAAAAATCCGAGTCACGGTCAACATTTTTTGAAATTTCCGTGGGTAATGGTCAGGCACAATGAATTAGAATAGAATTAATTTCTAAGAAACGGTGTGTAGGAAATAATAGAAGAGTGCTGAAAATCGAACCCTAATTCATAAATCATAATCTGTGATGTTTGAAGTACATGCTAAACAATCCGAGTCACGGTCAACATTTTTTTAAATTTCCGTGTGCAATGATCAGGCACAATGAATTAGATTAGTATTAATTTCGAAGAAACGGTGTGCATGAAACAATAGAAGAGTGCAGAAAATCGAACCCTAATTCATAAATCCCAATCTGTGACGTTTGAAGTACATGCTAAAAAATCCGAGTCACGGTCAACATTTTTTGAAATTTCCGTTGGTAATGGTCAGGCACAATGAATTAGAAGAGAATTAATTTCTAAGAAACGGTGTGCAGGAAACAATAGAAGAGTGCTGAAAATCGAACCCTAATTCGTAAATCATAATCTGTGACGTTTGAAGTACATGCTAAAAAATCCGAGTCACGGTCAACATTTTTTGAAATTTCCGTGGGTAATGGTCAGGCACAATGAATTAGAATAGAATTAATTTCTAAGAAACGGTGTGTAGGAAATAATAGAAGAGTGCTGAAAATCGAACCCTAATTCATAAATCATAATCTGTGATGTTTGAAGTACATGCTAAACAATCCGAGTCACGGTCAACATTTTTTTAAATTTCCGTGTGCAATGATCAGGCACAATGAATTAGATTAGTATTAATTTCGAAGAAACGGTGTGCATGAAACAATAGAAGAGTGCAGAAAATCGAACCCTAATTCATAAATCCCAATCTGTGACGTTTGAAGTACATGCTAAAAAATCCGAGTCACGGTCAACATTTTTTGAAATTTCCGTGGGTAATGGTCAGGCACAATGAATTAGAATAGAATTAATTTCTAAGAAACGGTGTGCAGGAAACAATAGAAGAGTGCTGAAAATCGAACCCTAATTCATAAATCATAATCTGTGACGTTTGAAGTACATGCTAAAAAATCCGAGTCACGGTCAACATTTTTTTAAATTTCCGTGTGTAATGATCAGGCACAATGAATTAGAATAAAATTAATTTCTAAGAAACGGTGTGCATGAAACAATAGAAGAATGCAGAAAATCAAACCCTAATTCATAAATCCTAATCTGTGACGTTTGAAGTACATGCTAAAAAATCCGAGTCACAGTCAACATTTTTTGAAATTTCCGTGGGTAATGATCAGGCACAGCTAATTAGAATAGAATTAATTTCTAAGAAACAGTGTGCATGAAACAATAGAAGAGTTCAGAAAATCGAACCCTAATTCATAAATCCTAATCTGTGAGTTTGAAGTACATGCTAAAAAATCCGAGTCACGGTCAACATTTTTTGAAATTTCCGTGTGTAATGATCAGGCACAGCTAATTAGAATAGAATTAATTTCTAAGAAACGGTGTGCATGAAACAATAGAAGAGTGCAGAAAATCGAACCCTAATTCATAAATCCTAATCTGTGAGTTTGAAGTACATGCTTAAAAATCCGAGTCATAGTCAACATTTTTTGAAATGTCCGTGTGTAATGATCAGGCACAGCTAATTAGAATAGAATTAATTTCTAAGAAACGGTGTGCATGAAACAATAGAAGAGTGCTGAAAATCGAACCCTAATTCATAAATCCTAATCTGTGACGTTTGAAGTACATGCTAAAAAATCCGAGTCACGGTCAACATTTTTTTAAATTTCCGTGTTTAATGATCAGGCACAATGAATTAGAATAGAATTAATTTCTAAGAAACGGTGTGCATGAACCAATAGAAGAGTGCAGAAAATCGAACCCTAATTCATACATCCTAATCTGTGAGTTTGAAGTACATGCTAAATAATCCGAGTCACGGTCAACATTTTTTGAAATTTCCGTGTGTACTGATCAGGCACAGCTAATTAGAATAAAATTAATTTCTAAGAAACGGTGTGCATGAAACAATAGAAGAATGCAGAAAATCAAACCCTAATTCATAAATCCTAATCTGTGACGTTTGAAGTACATGCTAAAAAATCCGAGTCACAGTCAACATTTTTTGAAATTTCCGTGGGTAATGATCAGGCACAGCTAATTAGAATAGAATTAATTTCTAAGAAACAGTGTGCATGAAACAATAGAAGAGTTCAGAAAATCGAACCCTAATTCATAAATCCTAATCTGTGAGTTTGAAGTACATGCTAAAAAATCCGAGTCACGGTCAACATTTTTTGAAATTTCCGTGTGTAATGATCAGGCACAGCTAATTAGAATAGAATTAATTTCTAAGAAACGGTGTGCATGAAACAATAGAAGAGTGCAGAAAATCGAACCCTAATTCATAAATCCTAATCTGTGAGTTTGAAGTACATGCTTAAAAATCCGAGTCATAGTCAACATTTTTTGAAATGTCCGTGTGTAATGATCAGGCACAGCTAATTAGAATAGAATTAATTTCTAAGAAACGGTGTGCATGAAACAATAGAAGAGTGCTGAAAATCGAACCCTAATTCATAAATCCTAATCTGTGACGTTTGAAGTACATGCTAAAAAATCCGAGTCACGGTCAACATTTTTTTAAATTTCCGTGTTTAATGATCAGGCACAATGAATTAGAATAGAATTAATTTCTAAGAAACGGTGTGCATGAACCAATAGAAGAGTGCAGAAAATCGAACCCTAATTCATACATCCTAATCTGTGAGTTTGAAGTACATGCTAAAAAATCCGAGTCACGGTCAACATTTTTTGAAATTTCCGTGTGTACTGATCAGGCACAGCTAATTAGAATAGAATTAATTTCTAAGAAACGGTGTGCATGAAACAATAGAAGAGTGCAGAAAATCGAACCCTAATTCATAAATCCTAATCTGTGACGTTTGAAGTACATGCTAAAAAATCCGAGTCACGGTCAACATTTTTTGAAATTTCCGTGGGTAATGGTCAGGCACAATGAATTAGAATAGAATTAATTTCTAAGAAACGGTGTGCAGGAAACAATAGAAGAGTGCTGAAAATGGAACCCTAATTCATAAATCCTAATCTGTGACGTTTGAAGTACATGCTAAACAATCCGAGTCACGGTCAACATTTTTTTAAATGTGTAATGATCAGGCACAATGAATTAGAATAGAATTAATTTCTCAGAAACGGTGTGCAGGAAACAATAGAAGAGTGCTTAAAATCGAACCCTAATTCATAAATCCTAATCTAATACGTTTGAAGTACATGCTAAAAAATCCGAGTCACGGTCAACATTTTTTTAAATTTTCGTGTGTAATGATCAGGCACAATGAATTAGAATAGAATTAATTTCTAAGAAACGGTGTGCATGAAACAATAGAAGAGTGCTGAAAATGGAACCCTAATTCATAAATCCTAATCTGTGACGTTTGAAGTACATGCTAAAAATTCCGAGTCACGGTCAACATTTTTTGAATTTTCCGTGTGTAATGATCAGACACAATGAATTAGAATAGAATTAATTTCTAAGAACGGTGTGCAGGAAACAATAGAAGAGTGCTGAAAATCGAACCCTAATTCATAAATCCTAATCTGTGACATTTGAAGTACATGCTAAAAAATCCGAGTCACAGTCAACAGTTTTTGAAATTTTCGTGTGTAATGATCAGACATAATGAATTAGAATAGAATTAATTTCTAAGAAACGGCGTGCGGGAAACAATAGAAGAGTGCTGAAAATCGAACCCTAATTAATAAATCCTAAGCTGTGACGTTTGAAGTACATGCTAAAAAAAACGAGTCACGGTCAACATTTTTTGAAATTTCCGTGTGTAATGATGAGGCACAATGAATTAGAATAGAAATAATTTCAAAGAAACGGTGTGCAGGAAACAATAGAAGAGTGCTTAAAATCGAACCCTAATTCATAAATCCTAATCTAATACGTTTGAAGTACAATGTAAAAAATCCGAGTCACGGTCAACATTTTTTTAAATTTTCGTGTGTAATGATCATTAACAATGAATTAGAATAGAATTAATTTCTAAGAAACGGTTTGCATGAAACAATAGAAGAGTGCTGAAAATGGAACCCTAATTCATAAATCCTAATCTGTGACGTTTGAAGTACATGCTAAAAATTCCGAGTCACGGTCAACATTTTTTTTATTTTCCGTGTGTAATGATCAGCCACAATGAATTAGAATAGAATTAATTTCTAAGAAACGGTGTGCTGGAAACAATAGAAGAGTGCTGAAAATCGAACCCTAATTCATAAATTCTAATCTGTGAGTTTGAAGTAATGCTAAAAAATCCGAGTCACGGTCAACATTTTTTGAAATTTCCGTGTGTAATGATCACGCACAGCTAATTAGAATAGAATTAATTTCTAAGAAACGGTGTGCATGAAACAATAGAAGAGTGCAGAAAATCGAACCCTAATTCATAAATCCTAATCTGTGACGTTTGAAGTACATGCTAAAAAATCCGAGTCACGGTCAATATTTTTTGAAATTTCCGTGGGTAATGGTCAGGCACAATGAATTAGAATAGAATTAATTTCTAAGAAACGGTGTGCAGGAAATAATAGAAGAGTGCTGAAAATCGAACCCTAATTCATAAATCATAATCTGTGACGTTTGAAGTACATGCTAAAAAATCCGAGTCACGGTCAACATTTTTTTAAATTTCCGTGTGTAATGATCAGGCACAATGAATTAGAATAGAATTAATTTCTAAGAAACGGTGTGCATGAAATAATAGAAGAGTGCAGAAAATCGAACCCTAATTCATAAATCCTAATCTGTGACGTTTGAAGTACATGCTAAAAATCCGAGTCACGGTCAACATTTTTTCATATTTTCGTGGGTAATGATCAGACACAATGAATTAGAATAGAATTAATTTCTAAGAACGGTGTGCAGGAAACAATAGAAGAGTGTTGAAAATCGAACCCTAATTCATCAATCCTAATCTGTGACATTTGAAGTACATGCTAAAAAATCCGAGTCACGGTCAACATTTTTTAAAATTTTCGTTTTTAATGATCAGGCACAATGAATTAGAATAGAATTAATTTCTAAGAAACGGTTTGCATGAAACAATAGAAGAGTGCTGAAAATCGAACCCTAATTCATAAATCCTAATCTGTTACGTTTGAAGTACATGCTAAAAATTCCGAGTCACGGTCAACATTTTTTTTATTTTCCGTGTGTAATGATCAGCCACAATGAATTAGAATAGAATTAATTTCTAAGAAACGGTGTGCTGGAAACAATAGAAGAGTGCTGAAAATCGAACCCTAATTCATAAATTCTAATCTGTGAGTTTGAAGTAATGCTAAAAAATCCGAGTCACGGTCAACATTTTTTGAAATTTCCGTGTGTAATGATCAGGCACAGCTAATTAGAATAGAATTAATTTCTATGAAACGGTGTGCATGAAACAATAGAAGAGTGCAGAAAATCGAACCCTAATTCATACATCCTAATCTGTGAGTTTGAAGTACATGCTAAAAAATCCGAGTCACGGTCAACATTTTTTGAAATTTCCGTGTGTAATGATCACGCACAGCTAATTAGAATAGAATTAATTTCTAAGAAACGGTGTGCATGAAACAATAGAAGAGTGCAGAAAATCGAACCCTAATTCATAAATCCTAATCTGTGACGTTTGAAGTACATGCTAAAAAATCCGAGTCACGGTCAATATTTTTTGAAATTTCCGTGGGTAATGGTCAGGCACAATGAATTAGAATAGAATTAATTTCTAAGAAACGGTGTGCAGGAAATAATAGAAGAGTGCTGAAAATCGAACCCTAATTCATAAATCATAATCTGTGACGTTTGAAGTACATGCTAAAAAATCCGAGTCACGGTCAACATTTTTTTAAATTTCCGTGTGTAATGATCAGGCACAATGAATTAGAATAGAATTAATTTCTAAGAAACGGTGTGCATGAAATAATAGAAGAGTGCAGAAAATCGAACCCTAATTCATAAATCCTAATCTGTGAGTTTGAAGTACATGCTTAAAAATCCGAGTCATAGTCAACATTTTTTGAAATGTCCGTGTGTAATGATCAGGCACAGCTAATTAGAATAGAATTAATTTCTAAGAAACGGTGTGCATGAAACAATAGAAGAGTGCTGAAAATCGAACCCTAATTCATAAATCCTAATCTGTGACGTTTGAAGTACATGCTAAAAAATCCGAGTCACGGTCAACATTTTTTTAAATTTCCGTGTTTAATGATCAGGCACAATGAATTAGAATAGAATTAATTTCTAAGAAACGGTGTGCATGAACCAATAGAAGAGTGCAGAAAATCGAACCCTAATTCATACATCCTAATCTGTGAGTTTGAAGTACATGCTAAAAAATCCGAGTCACGGTCAACATTTTTTGAAATTTCCGTGTGTACTGATCAGGCACAGCTAATTAGAATAGAATTAATTTCTAAGAAACGGTGTGCATGAAACAATAGAAGAGTGCAGAAAATCGAACCCTAATTCATAAATCCTAATCTGTGACGTTTGAAGTACATGCTAAAAAATCCGAGTCACGGTCAACATTTTTTGAAATTTCCGTGGGTAATGGTCAGGCACAATGAATTAGAATAGAATTAATTTCTAAGAAACGGTGTGCAGGAAACAATAGAAGAGTGCTGAAAATGGAACCCTAATTCATAAATCCTAATCTGTGACGTTTGAAGTACATGCTAAACAATCCGAGTCACGGTCAACATTTTTTTAAATGTGTAATGATCAGGCACAATGAATTAGAATAGAATTAATTTCTAAGAAACGGTGTGCAGGAAACAATAGAAGAGTGCTGAAAATCGAACCCTAATTCATAAATCCTAATCTGTTACGTTTGAAGTACATGCTAAAAAATCCGTGTCACGGTCAACATTTTTTTAAATTTTCGTGTGTAATGATCAGGCCCAATGAATTAGAATAGTATTAATTTCTAAGAAACGGTGTCCATGAAACAATAGAAGAGTCCAGAAAATCGAACACTAATTCATAAATCCTAATCTGTGAGTTTGAAGTACATGCTAAAAAATCCGAGTCACGGTCAACATTTTTTGAAATTTCCGTGTGTAATGATCAGGCACAGCTAATTAGAATAGAATTAATTTCTAAGAAACGGTGTGCATGAAACAATAGAAGAGTGCAGAAAATCGAACCCTAATTCATAAATCATAATCTGTGACGTGTGAAGTACATGCTAAACAGTCCGAGTCACGGTCAACATTTTTTTAAATTTCCGTGTGTAATGATCAGGCACAATGAAATAGAATTGTATTAATTTCTAAGAAACGGTGTGCATGAAACAATAGAAGAGTGCAGAAAATCGAACCCTAATTCATAAATCCTAATCTGTGACGTTTGAAGTACATGCTAAAAAATCCGAGTCACGGTCAACATTTTTTGAAATTTCCGTGGGTAATGGTCAGGCACAATGAATTAGAATAGAATTAATTTCTAAGAAACGGTGTGCAGGAAATAATAGAAGAGTGCTGAAAATCGAACCCTAATTCATAAATCCTAATCTGTGACGTTTGAAGTACATGCTAAAAAATCCGAGTCACGGTCAACATTTTTTTAAATTTCCGTGTTTAATGATCAGGCACAATGAATTAGAATAGAATTAATTTCTAAGAAACGGTGTGCATGAACCAATAGAAGAGTGCAGAAAATCGAACCCTAATTCATACATCCTAATCTGTGAGTTTGAAGTACATGCTAAAAAATCCGAGTCACGGTCAACATTTTTTGAAATTTCCGTGTGTACTGATCAGGCACAGCTAATTAGAATAGAATTAATTTCTAAGAAACGGTGTGCATGAAACAATAGAAGAGTGCAGAAAATCGAACCCTAATTCATAAATCCTAATCTGTGACGTTTGAAGTACATGCTAAAAAATCCGAGTCACGGTCAACATTTTTTGAAATTTCCGTGGGTAATGGTCAGGCACAATGAATTAGAATAGAATTAATTTCTAAGAAACGGTGTGCAGGAAACAATAGAAGAGTGCTGAAAATGGAACCCTAATTCATAAATCCTAATCTGTGACGTTTGAAGTACATGCTAAACAATCCGAGTCACGGTCAACATTTTTTTAAATGTGTAATGATCAGGCACAATGAATTAGAATAGAATTAATTTCTAAGAAACGGTGTGCAGGAAACAATAGAAGAGTGCTGAAAATCGAACCCTAATTCATAAATCCTAATCTGTTACGTTTGAAGTACATGCTAAAAAATCCGTGTCACGGTCAACATTTTTTTAAATTTTCGTGTGTAATGATCAGGCCCAATGAATTAGAATAGTATTAATTTCTAAGAAACGGTGTGCATGAAACAATAGAAGAGTCCAGAAAATCGAACACTAATTCATAAATCCTAATCTGTGAGTTTGAAGTACATGCTAAAAAATCCGAGTCACGGTCAACATTTTTTGAAATTTCCGTGTGTAATGATCAGGCACAGCTAATTAGAATAGAATTAATTTCTAAGAAACGGTGTGCATGAAACAATAGAAGAGTGCAGAAAATCGAACCCTAATTCATAAATCATAATCTGTGACGTGTGAAGTACATGCTAAACAGTCCGAGTCACGGTCAACATTTTTTTAAATTTCCGTGTGTAATGATCAGGCACAATGAAATAGAATTGTATTAATTTCTAAGAAACGGTGTGCATGAAACAATAGAAGAGTGCAGAAAATCGAACCCTAATTCATAAATCCTAATCTGTGACGTTTGAAGTACATGCTAAAAAATCCGAGTCACGGTCAACATTTTTTGAAATTTCCGTGGGTAATGGTCAGGCACAATGAATTAGAATAGAATTAATTTCTAAGAAACGGTGTGCAGGAAATAATAGAAGAGTGCTGAAAATCGAACCCTAATTCATAAATCATAATCTGTGACGTTTGAAGTACATGCTAAAAAATCCGAGTCACGGTCAACATTTTTTTAAATTTCCGTGTGTAATGATCAGGCACAATGAATTAGAATAGAATTAATTTCTAAGAAACGGTGTGCATGAAATAATAGAAGAGTGCAGAAAATCGAACCCTAATTCATAAATCCTAATCTGTGACGTTTGAAGTACATGCCAAAAATCCGAGTCACGGTCAACATTCTTTTTAAATTTCCGTGTGTAATGATCAGGCACAATGAATTAGAATAGAATTAATTTCTAAGAAACGGTGTGCAGGAAACAATAGAAGAGTGATGAAAATCGAACCCTAATTCATAAATCATAATCTGTGACGTTTGAAGTACATGCTAAAAAATCCGAGTCACGGTCAACATTTTTTTAAATTTCCGTGGGTATTGATCAGGCACAATGAATTAGAATAGAATTAATTTCTAAGAAACGGTGTGCAGGAAACAATAGAAGAGTGCTGAAAATCGAACCCTAATTCATAAATCCTAATCTGTTACGTTTGAAGTACATGCTAAAAACTCCGAGTCACGGTCAACATTTTTTTAAATTTCTGTGTGTAATGATCAGCCACAATGAATTAGAATAGTATTAGTTTCTAAGAAACGGTGTGCATGAAAAAATAGAAGAGTGCAGAAAATCGAACCCTAATTCATAAATCCTAATCTGTGACGTTTGAAGTAATTGCTAAAAAATCCGAGTCACGGTCAACATTTTTTGAAATTTCCGTGGGTAATGATCAGACACAATGAATTAGAATAGAATTAATTTCTAAGAACGGTGTGCAGGAAACAATAGAAGAGTGCCGAAAATCGAACCCTAATTCATAAATCCTAATCTGTGACATTTGACGTACATGCTAAAAAATCCGAGTCACGGTCAACAGTTTTTGAAATTTTCGTGTGTAATGATCAGGCATAATGAATTAGAATAGAATTAATTTCTAAGAAACGGTGTGCAGGAAACAATAGAAGAGTGCTGAAAATCGAACCCTAATTAATAAATCCTAAGCTGTGACGTTTGAAGTACATGCTAAAAAAAACGAGTCACGGTCAACATTTTTTGAAATTTCCGTGTGTAATGATCAGGCACAATGAATTAGAATAGAATTAATTTCTAAGAAACGGTGTGCAGGAAACAATAGAAGAGTGCTTAAAATCGAACCCTAATTCATAAATCCTAATCTAATACGTTTGAAGTACATGCTAAAAAATCCGAGTCACGATCAACATTTTTTGAATTTTCCGTGGGTAATGATCAGGCACAATGAATTAGGATAGAATTAATTTCTAAGAAACGTTGTGCATGAAACAATAGAAGAGTGCTGAAAATCGAATCCTAATTCATAAATCCTAATCTGTGACATTTGAAGTACATGCTAAAAAATCCGAGTCACGGTCAACATTTTTTTAAATTTCCGTGTGTAATGATCAGGCACAATGTATTAGAATTGTATTAATTTCTAAGAAACGTTGTGCATGAAACAATAGAAGAGTGATGAAAATCGAACCCTAATTCATAAATCATAATCTGTGACGTTTGAAGTACATGCTAAAAAATCCGAGTCACGATCAACATTTTTTTAAATTTCCGTGGGTATTGATCAGGCACAATGAATTAGAATAGAATTAATTTCTAAGAAACGGTGTGCAGGAAACAATAGAAGAGTGCTGAAAATCGAACCCTAATTCATAAATCCTAATCTGTGACGTTTGAAGTACATGCTAAAAAATCCGAGTCACGGTCAACATTTTTTGAAATTTCCGTGGGTAATGGTCAGGCACAATGAATTAGAATAGAATTAATTTCTAAGAAACGGTGTGCAGGAAACAATAGAAGAGTGCTGAAAATCGAACCCTAATTCAGAAATCATAATCTGTGACGTTTGAAGTACATGCTAAAAAATCCGAGACACGGTCAACATTTTTTTAAATTTCCGTGTGTAATGATCAGGCACAATGAATTAGAATAGAATTAATTTCTAACAAACGGTGTGCATGAAACAATAGAAGAATGCAGAAAATCGAACCCTAATTCATAAATCCTAATCTGTGACGTTTGAAGTACATGCTAAAAATTCCAAGTCACGGTCAACATTTTTTGAAATTTCCGTGGGTAATGATCAGACACAATGAATTAGAATAGAATTAATTTCTAAGAACGGTGTGCAGGAAACAATAGAAGAGTGCTGAAAATCGAACCCTAATTCATAAATCCTAATCTGTGACATTTGACGTACATGCTAAAAAATCCGAGTCACGGTCAAAAGTTTTTGAAATTTTCGTGTGTAATGATCAGGCATAATGAATTAGAATAGAATTAATTTCTAAGAAACGGTGTGCAGGAAACAATAGAAGAGTGCTGAAAATCGAACCCTAATTAATAAATCCTAAGCTGTGACGTTTGAAGTACATGCTAAAAAAAACGAGTCACGGTCAACATTTTTTGAAATTTCCGTGTGTAATGATCAGGCACAATGAATTAGAATAGAATTAATTTCTAACAAACGGTGTGCATGAAACAATAGAAGAATGCAGAAAATCGAACCCTAATTCATAAATCCTAATCTGTGACGTTTGAAGTACATGCTAAAAATTCCAAGTCACGGTCAACATTTTTTGAAATTTCCGTGGGTAATGATCAGACACAATGAATTAGAATAGAATTAATTTCTAAGAACGGTGTGCAGGAAACAATAGAAGAGTGCTGAAAATCGAACCCTAATTCATAAATCCTAATCTGTGACATTTGACGTACATGCTAAAAAATCCGAGTCACGGTCAAAAGTTTTTGAAATTTCCGTGTGTAATGATCAGGCATAATGAATTAGAATAGAATTAATTTCTAAGAAACGGTGTGCACGAAACAATAGAAGAGTGCTGAAAATCGAACCCTAATTAATAAATCCTAAGCTGTGACGTTTGAAGTACATGCTAAAAAATCCGAGTCACGGTCAACATTTTTTGAAATTTCCGTGTGTAATGATCAGGCACAATGAATTAGAATAGAATTAATTTCTAAGAAACGGTGTGCATGAAACCATAGAAGAGTCCAGAAAATCGAACCCTAATTCATAAATCCTAATCTGTGACGTTTGAAGTACATGCTAAAAAATCCGAGTCACGGTCAACATTTTTTTAAATTTCCGTGTGTAATGATCAGGCACAATGAATTAGAATAGAATTAATTTCTAAGAAACGGTGTGCAGGAAACAATAGAAGAGTGATAAAAATCGAACCCTAATTCACAAATCATAATCTGTGACGTTTGAAGTACATGCTAAAAAATCCGAGTCACGGTCAACATTCTTTTAAATTTCCGTGGGTAATGCTCAGGCACAATGAATTAGAATAGAATTAATTTCTAAGAAACGGTGTGCAGGAAACAATAGAAGAGTGCTGAAAATCGAACCCTAATTCATAAATCATAATCTGTGACGTTTGAAGTACATGCTAAAAAATCCGAGTCACGGTCAACATTTTTTTAAATTTCCGTGGGTAATGCTCAGGCACAATGAAATAGAATATAATTAATTTCTAAGAAACGGTGTGCAGGAAACAATAGAAGAGTGCAAAAAATCGAACCCTAATTCATAAATTCTAATCTGTGACGTTTGAAGTACATGCTAAAAAATCAGAGTCACGGTCAACATTTTTTGAAATTTCCGTGGGTAATGGTCAGGCATAATGAATTAGAATAGAATAAATTTCTAAGAAACGGTGTGCATAAAACAATAAAAGAGTGCAGAAAATGGAACCCTAATTCATAAATCATAATCTGTGACGTTTGAAGTACATGCTAAAAAATCCGAGTCACGGTCAACATTTTTTTAAATTTTCGTGTGTAATGATCAGGCTTAATGAATTAGAATTGTATTAATTTCTAAGAAACGGTGTGCATGAAACAATAGAAGAATGCAGAAAATCGAACCCTAATTCATTAATCCTAATCTGTGACGTTTGAAGTACATGCTAAAAAATCCGAGTCACGGTCAAAATTTTTTTAAATTTCCGTGTGTAATGATCAAGCACAATGAATTAGAATAGAATTAATTTCTAAGAAACGGTGTGCAGGAAATAATAGAAGAGTGATGAAAATCGAACCCTAATTCATAAATCATAATCTGTGACGTTTGAAGTACATGCTAAAAAATCCGAGTCACGGTCAAATTTTTTTTAAATTTCCGTGGGTAATGATCAGGCACAATGAATTAGAATAGAATTAAATTAATTTCTAAGAAACGGTGTGCAGAAAACAATAGAAGAGTGCTGAAAATCGAACCCTAATTCATAAATCCTAATCTGTTACGTTTGAAGTACATGCTAAAAAATCCGAGTCACGGTCAACATTTTTTTAAATTTCCGTGTGTAATGATCAGCAACAATGAATTAGAATAGTATTAATTTCTAAGAAACGGTGTGAATGAAAAAATAGAAGAGTGCAGAAAATCGAACCCTAATTCATAAATCCTAATTTGTGACGTTTGAAGTACATGCTAAACAATCCGAGTCACGGTCAACATTTTTTGAAATTTCCGTGGGTAATGGTCAGGCACAATGAATTAGAATAGAATTAATTTCTAAGAAACGGTGTGCAGGAAACAATAGAAGGATGTGCTGAAAATCGAACCCTAATTCATAAATCATAATCTGTGACGTTTGAAGTACATGCTAAAAAATCCGAGACACGGTCAACATTTTTTTAAATTTCCGTGGGTAATGGTCAGGAACAATGAATTAGAATAGAATTAATTTCTAAGAAACGGTGTGCAGGAAACAATAGAAGAGTGATGAAAATCGAACCCTAATTCATAAATCATAATCTGTGACGTTTGAAGTACATGCTAAAAATTCCGAGTCACGGTCAACATTTTTTTAAATTTCCGTGTGTAATGATCAGGCACAACGAATTAGAATAGAATTAATTTCTAAGAAACGGTGTGCAGGAAACAATAGAAGAGTGATGAAAATCGAACCCTAATTCATAAATCATAATCTGTGACGTTTGAAGTACATGCTAAAAAATCCGAGTCACGGTCAACATTTTTTTAAATTTCCGTGGTTAATGATCAGGCACAATGAATTAGAATAGAATTAATTTCTAAGAAACGGTGTGCAGAAAACAATAGAAGAGTGCTGAAAATCGAACCCTAATTCATAAATCCTAATCTGTTACGTTTGAAGTACATGCTAAAAAATCCGAGTCACGGTCAACATTTTTTTAAATTTCCGTGTGTAATGATCAGGCACAATGAATTAGAATAGAATTAATTTCTAAGAAACGGTGTGCAGGAAACAATAGAAGAGTGATGAAAATCGAACCCTAATTCATAAATCATAATCTGTGACGTTTGAAGTACATGCTAAAAAATCCGAGTCACGGTCAACATTTTTTTAAATTTCCGTGGGTAATGATCAGGCACAATGAAATAGAATAGAATTAATTTCTAAGAAACAGTGTGCAGGAAACAATAGAAGAGTGATGAAAATCGAACCCTAATTCATAAATCCTAATCTGTTACGTTTGAATTACATGCTAAAAAATCCGAGTCACGGTCAACATTTTTTTAAATTTCCGTGTGTAATGATCAGCCACAATGAATTAGAATAGTATTAATTTATAAGAAACGGTGTGCATGAAACAATAGAAGAGTGCAGAAAATCGAACCCTAATTCATAAATCCTAATCTGTGACGTTTGAAGTACATGCTAAAAAATCCGAATCACGGTCAACATTTTTTTAAATTTCCGTGGGTAATGATCAGGCACAATGAATTAGAATAGAATTAATTTCTAAGAAACGGTGTGCAGGAAACAATAGAAGAGTGTTGAAAATCGAACCCTAATTCATAAATCATAATCTGTGACGTTTGAAGTACATGCTAAAAAATCCGAGTCACGGTCAACATTTTTTTAAATTTCCGTGGGTAATGATCAGGCACAATGAAATAGAATAGAATTAATTTCTAAGAAACGGTGTGCAGGAAACAATAGAAGAGTGCTGAAAATCGAACCCTAATTCATAAATCCTAATCTGTTACGTTTGAATTACATGCTAAAAAATCCGAGTCACGGTCAACATTTTTTTAAATTTCCGTGTGTAATGATCAGCCACAATGAATTAGAATAGTATTAATTTATAAGAAACGGTGTGCATGAAACAATAGAAGAGTGCAGAAAATCGAACCCTAATTCATAAATCCTAATCTGTGACGTTTGAAGTACATGCTAAAAAATCCGAATCACGGTCAACATTTTTTTAAATTTCCGTGGGTAATGATCAGGCACAATGAATTAGAATAGAATTAATTTCTAAGAAACGGTGTGCAGGAAACAATAGAAGAGTGTTGAAAATCGAACCCTAATTCATAAATCATAATCTGTGACGTTTGAAGTACATGCT
Source organism: Cucurbita pepo subsp. pepo (assembly GCF_057944985.1). NCBI lineage: Eukaryota > Viridiplantae > Streptophyta > Magnoliopsida > Cucurbitales > Cucurbitaceae > Cucurbita > Cucurbita pepo. Next base: position 3,685,674 of record NC_141816.1, on the reverse strand, counting down.
AAAAAATCCGAGTCACGGTCAACATTTTTTTAAATTTCCGTGGGTAATGATCAGGCACAATGAAATAGAATAGAATTAATTTCTAAGAAACGGTGTGCAGGAAACAATAGAAGAGTGCTGAAAATCGAACCCTAATTCATAAATCCTAATCTGTTACGTTTGAATTACATGCTAAAAAATCCGAGTCACGGTCAACATTTTTTTAAATTTCCGTGTGTAATGATCAGGCACAATGAATTAGAATAGAATTAATTTTAAGAACGGTGTGCAGGAAACAATAGAAGAGTGCTGAAAATCGAACCCTAATTCCTAAATCCTAATCTGTGACATTTGAAGTACATGCTAAAAAATCCGAGTCACGGTCAACATTTTTTAAAATTTTCGTGTGTAATGATCAGGCACAATGAATTAGAATAGAATTAATTTCTAAGAAACGGTGTGCAGGAAACAATAGCAGAGTGCTGAAAATCGAACCCTAATTCATAAATCCTAATCTGTTACGTTTGAAGTACATGCTAAAAAATCCGAGTCACGGTCAACATTTTTTTAAATTTTCGTGTGTAATGATCAGGCACAATGAATTAGAATAGTATTAATTTCAAAGAAACGGTGTGCATGAAAGCATAGAAGAGTCTAGAAAATCGAACCCTAATTCATAAATCCTAATTTGTGACGTTTGAAGTACATGCTAAAAAATCCGAGTCACGGTCAACATTTTTTTAAATTTCCGTGTGTAATGATCAGGCACAATGAATTAGAATAGAATTAATTTCTAAGAAACGGTGTGCAGGAAACAATAGAAGAGTGATGAAAATCGAACCCTAATTCATAAATCATAATCTGTGACGTTTGAAGTACATGCTAAAAAATCCGAGTCACGGTCAAAATTTTTTTAAATTTCCGTGGGTAATGATCAGGCACAATGAATTAGAATAGAATTAATTTCTAAGAAACGGTGTGCAGAAAACAATAGAAGAGTGCTGAAAATCGAACCCTAATTCATAAATCCTAATCTGTTACGTTTGAAGTACATGCTAAAAAATCCGAGTCACGGTCAATATTTTTTTAAATTTCCGTGTGTAATGATCAGGCACAATGAATTAGAATAGAATTAATTTCTAAGAAACGGTGTGCAGGAAACAATAGAAGAGTGATGAAAATCGAACCCTAATTCATAAATCATAATCTGTGACGTTTGAAGTACATGCTAAAAAATCCGAGTCACGGTCAACATTTTTTTAAATTTCCGTGGGTAATGATCAGGCACAATGAAATAGAATAGAATTAATTTCTAAGAAACGGTGTGCAGGAAACAATAGAAGGATGTGCTGAAAATCGAACCCTAATTCATAAATCATAATCTGTGACGTTTGAAGTACATGCTAAAAAATCCGAGACACGGTCAACATTTTTTTAAATTTCCGTGGGTAATGGTCAGGAACAATGAATTAGAATAGAATTAATTTCTAAGAAACGGTGTGCAGGAAACAATAGAAGAGTGATGAAAATCGAACCCTAATTCATAAATCATAATCTGTGACGTTTGAAGTACATGCTAAAAAATCCGAGTCACGGTCAACATTTTTTGAATTTTCCGTATGTAATGATCAGCCACAATGAATTAGAATAGAATTAATTTCTAAGAAACGGTGTGCAGGAAACAATAGAAGAGTGATGAAAATCGAACCCTAATTCATAAATCATAATCTGTGACGTTTGAAGTACATGCTAAAAAATCCGAGTCACGGTCAACATTTTTTTAAATTTCCGTGGGTAATGATCAGGCACAATGAAATAGAATAGAATTAATTTCTAAGAAACGGTGTGCAGGAAACAATAGAAGGATGTGCTGAAAATCGAACCCTAATTCATAAATCATAATCTGTGACGTTTGAAGTACATGCTAAAAAATCCGAGTCACGGTCAACATTTTTTTAAATTTCCGTGGGTAATGATCAGGCACAATGAAATAGAATAGAATTAATTTCTAAGAAACAGTGTGCAGGAAACAATAGAAGAGTGATGAAAATCGAACCCTAATTCATAAATCCTAATCTGTTACGTTTGAATTACATGCTAAAAAATCCGAGTCACGGTCAACATTTTTTTAAATTTCCGTGTGTAATGATCAGCCACAATGAATTAGAATAGTATTAATTTATAAGAAACGGTGTGCATGAAACAATAGAAGAGTGCAGAAAATCGAACCCTAATTCATAAATCCTAATCTGTGACGTTTGAAGTACATGCTAAAAAATCCGAATCACGGTCAACATTTTTTTAAATTTCCGTGGGTAATGATCAGGCACAATGAATTAGAATAGAATTAATTTCTAAGAAACGGTGTGCAGGAAACAATAGAAGAGTGTTGAAAATCGAACCCTAATTCATAAATCATAATCTGTGACGTTTGAAGTACATGCTAAAAAATCCGAGTCACGGTCAACATTTTTTTAAATTTCCGTGGGTAATGATCAGGCACAATGAAATAGAATAGAATTAATTTCTAAGAAACGGTGTGCAGGAAACAATAGAAGAGTGCTGAAAATCGAACCCTAATTCATAAATCCTAATCTGTTACGTTTGAATTACATGCTAAAAAATCCGAGTCACGGTCAACATTTTTTTAAATTTCCGTGTGTAATGATCAGCCACAATGAATTAGAATAGTATTAATTTATAAGAAACGGTGTGCATGAAACAATAGAAGAGTGCAGAAAATCGAACCCTAATTCATAAATCCTAATCTGTGACGTTTGAAGTACATGCTAAAAAATCCGAATCACGGTCAACATTTTTTTAAATTTCCGTGGGTAATGATCAGGCACAATGAATTAGAATAGAATTAATTTCTAAGAAACGGTGTGCAGGAAACAATAGAAGAGTGTTGAAAATCGAACCCTAATTCATAAATCATAATCTGTGACGTTTGAAGTACATGCTAAAAAATCCGAGTCACGGTCAACATTTTTTTAAATTTCCGTGGGTAATGATCAGGCACAATGAAATAGAATAGAATTAATTTCTAAGAAACGGTGTGCAGGAAACAATAGAAGAGTGCTGAAAATCGAACCCTAATTCATAAATCCTAATCTGTTACGTTTGAATTACATGCTAAAAAATCCGAGTCACGGTCAACATTTTTTTAAATTTCCGTGTGTAATGATCAGCCACAATGAATTAGAATAGTATTAATTTATAAGAAACGGTGTGCATGAAACAATAGAAGAGTGCAGAAAATCGAACCCTAATTCATAAATCCTAATCTGTGACGTTTGAAGTACATGCTAAAAAATCCGAATCACGGTCAACATTTTTTTAAATTTCCGTGGGTAATGATCAGGCACAATGAATTAGAATAGAATTAATTTCTAAGAAACGGTGTGCAGGAAACAATAGAAGAGTGTTGAAAATCGAACCCTAATTCATAAATCATAATCTGTGACGTTTGAAGTACATGCTAAAAAATCCGAGTCACGGTCAACATTTTTTTAAATTTCCGTGGGTAATGATCAGGCACAATGAAATAGAATAGAATTAATTTCTAAGAAACGGTGTGCAGGAAACAATAGAAGAGTGCTGAAAATCGAACCCTAATTCATAAATCCTAATCTGTTACGTTTGAATTACATGCTAAAAAATCCGCGTCACGGTCAACATTTTTTTAAATTTCCGTGTGTAATGATCAGGCACAATGAATTAGAATAGAATTAATTTTAAGAACGGTGTGCAGGAAACAATAGAAGAGTGCTGAAAATCGAACCCTAATTCCTAAATCCTAATCTGTGACATTTGAAGTACATGCTAAAAAATCCGAGTCACGGTCAACATTTTTTAAAATTTTCGTGTGTAATGATCAGGCACAATGAATTAGAATAGAATTAATTTCTAAGAAACGGTGTGCAGGAAACAATAGCAGAGTGCTGAAAATCGAACCCTAATTCATAAATCCTAATCTGTTACGTTTGAAGTACATGCTAAAAAATCCGAGTCACGGTCAACATTTTTTTAAATTTTCGTGTGTAATGATCAGGCACAATGAATTAGAATAGTATTAATTTCAAAGAAACGGTGTGCATGAAAGCATAGAAGAGTCTAGAAAATCGAACCCTAATTCATAAATCCTAATTTGTGACGTTTGAAGTACATGCTAAAAAATCCGAGTCACGGTCAACATTTTTTTAAATTTCCGTGTGTAATGATCAGGCACAATGAATTAGAATAGAATTAATTTCTAAGAAACGGTGTGCAGGAAACAATAGAAGAGTGATGAAAATCGAACCCTAATTCATAAATCATAATCTGTGACGTTTGAAGTACATGCTAAAAAATCCGAGTCACGGTCAAAATTTTTTTAAATTTCCGTGGGTAATGATCAGGCACAATGAATTAGAATAGAATTAATTTCTAAGAAACGGTGTGCAGAAAACAATAGAAGAGTGCTGAAAATCGAACCCTAATTCATAAATCCTAATCTGTTACGTTTGAAGTACATGCTAAAAAATCCGAGTCACGGTCAATATTTTTTTAAATTTCCGTGTGTAATGATCAGGCACAATGAATTAGAATAGAATTAATTTCTAAGAAACGGTGTGCAGGAAACAATAGAAGAGTGATGAAAATCGAACCCTAATTCATAAATCATAATCTGTGACGTTTGAAGTACATGCTAAAAAATCCGAGTCACGGTCAACATTTTTTTAAATTTCCGTGGGTAATGATCAGGCACAATGAAATAGAATAGAATTAATTTCTAAGAAACGGTGTGCAGGAAACAATAGAAGGATGTGCTGAAAATCGAACCCTAATTCATAAATCATAATCTGTGACGTTTGAAGTACATGCTAAAAAATCCGAGACACGGTCAACATTTTTTTAAATTTCCGTGGGTAATGGTCAGGAACAATGAATTAGAATAGAATTAATTTCTAAGAAACGGTGTGCAGGAAACAATAGAAGAGTGATGAAAATCGAACCCTAATTCATAAATCATAATCTGTGACGTTTGAAGTACATGCTAAAAATTCCGAGTCACGGTCAACATTTTTTTAAATTTCCGTGTGTAATGATCAGGCACAACGAATTAGAATAGAATTAATTTCTAAGAAACGGTGTGCAGGAAACAATAGAAGAGTGATGAAAATCGAACCCTAATTCATAAATCATAATCTGTGACGTTTGAAGTACATGCTAAAAAATCCGAGTCACGGTCAACATTTTTTTAAATTTCCATGGGTAATGATCAGGCACAATGAATTAGAATAGAATTAATTTCTAAGAAACGGTGTGCAGAAAACAATAGAAGAGTGCTGAAAATCGAACCCTAATTCATAAATCCTAATCTGTTACGTTTGAAGTACATGCTAAAAAATCCGAGTCACGGTCAACATTTTTTTAAATTTCCGTGTGTAATGATCAGGCACAATGAATTAGAATAGAATTAATTTCTAAGAAACGGTGTGCAGGAAACAATAGAAGAGTGATGAAAATCGAACCCTAATTCATAAATCATAATCTGTGACGTTTGAAGTACATGCTAAAAAATCCGAGTCACGGTCAACATTTTTTTAAATTTCCGTGGGTAATGATCAGGCACAATGAAATAGAATAGAATTAATTTCTAAGAAACAGTGTGCAGGAAACAATAGAAGAGTGATGAAAATCGAACCCTAATTCATAAATCCTAATCTGTTACGTTTGAATTACATGCTAAAAAATCCGAGTCACGGTCAACATTTTTTTAAATTTCCGTGTGTAATGATCAGCCACAATGAATTAGAATAGTATTAATTTATAAGAAACGGTGTGCATGAAACAATAGAAGAGTGCAGAAAATCGAACCCTAATTCATAAATCCTAATCTGTGACGTTTGAAGTACATGCTAAAAAATCCGAATCACGGTCAACATTTTTTTAAATTTCCGTGGGTAATGATCAGGCACAATGAATTAGAATAGAATTAATTTCTAAGAAACGGTGTGCAGGAAACAATAGAAGAGTGTTGAAAATCGAACCCTAATTCATAAATCATAATCTGTGACGTTTGAAGTACATGCTAAAAAATCCGAGTCACGGTCAACATTTTTTTAAATTTCCGTGGGTAATGATCAGGCACAATGAAATAGAATAGAATTAATTTCTAAGAAACGGTGTGCAGGAAACAATAGAAGAGTGCTGAAAATCGAACCCTAATTCATAAATCCTAATCTGTTACGTTTGAATTACATGCTAAAAAATCCGAGTCACGGTCAACATTTTTTTAAATTTCCGTGTGTAATGATCAGGCACAATGAATTAGAATAGAATTAATTTTAAGAACGGTGTGCAGGAAACAATAGAAGAGTGCTGAAAATCGAACCCTAATTCCTAAATCCTAATCTGTGACATTTGAAGTACATGCTAAAAAATCCGAGTCACGGTCAACATTTTTTAAAATTTTCGTGTGTAATGATCAGGCACAATGAATTAGAATAGAATTAATTTCTAAGAAACGGTGTGCAGGAAACAATAGCAGAGTGCTGAAAATCGAACCCTAATTCATAAATCCTAATCTGTTACGTTTGAAGTACATGCTAAAAAATCCGAGTCACGGTCAACATTTTTTTAAATTTTCGTGTGTAATGATCAGGCACAATGAATTAGAATAGTATTAATTTCAAAGAAACGGTGTGCATGAAAGCATAGAAGAGTCTAGAAAATCGAACCCTAATTCATAAATCCTAATTTGTGACGTTTGAAGTACATGCTAAAAAATCCGAGTCACGGTCAACATTTTTTTAAATTTCCGTGTGTAATGATCAGGCACAATGAATTAGAATAGAATTAATTTCTAAGAAACGGTGTGCAGGAAACAATAGAAGAGTGATGAAAATCGAACCCTAATTCATAAATCATAATCTGTGACGTTTGAAGTACATGCTAAAAAATCCGAGTCACGGTCAAAATTTTTTTAAATTTCCGTGGGTAATGATCAGGCACAATGAATTAGAATAGAATTAATTTCTAAGAAACGGTGTGCAGAAAACAATAGAAGAGTGCTGAAAATCGAACCCTAATTCATAAATCCTAATCTGTTACGTTTGAAGTACATGCTAAAAAATCCGAGTCACGGTCAATATTTTTTTAAATTTCCGTGTGTAATGATCAGGCACAATGAATTAGAATAGAATTAATTTCTAAGAAACGGTGTGCAGGAAACAATAGAAGAGTGATGAAAATCGAACCCTAATTCATAAATCATAATCTGTGACGTTTGAAGTACATGCTAAAAAATCCGAGTCACGGTCAACATTTTTTTAAATTTCCGTGGGTAATGATCAGGCACAATGAAATAGAATAGAATTAATTTCTAAGAAACGGTGTGCAGGAAACAATAGAAGGATGTGCTGAAAATCGAACCCTAATTCATAAATCATAATCTGTGACGTTTGAAGTACATGCTAAAAAATCCGAGACACGGTCAACATTTTTTTAAATTTCCGTGGGTAATGGTCAGGAACAATGAATTAGAATAGAATTAATTTCTAAGAAACGGTGTGCAGGAAACAATAGAAGAGTGATGAAAATCGAACCCTAATTCATAAATCATAATCTGTGACGTTTGAAGTACATGCTAAAAATTCCGAGTCACGGTCAACATTTTTTTAAATTTCCGTGTGTAATGATCAGGCACAACGAATTAGAATAGAATTAATTTCTAAGAAACGGTGTGCAGGAAACAATAGAAGAGTGATGAAAATCGAACCCTAATTCATAAATCATAATCTGTGACGTTTGAAGTACATGCTAAAAAATCCGAGTCACGGTCAACATTTTTTTAAATTTCCATGGGTAATGATCAGGCACAATGAATTAGAATAGAATTAATTTCTAAGAAACGGTGTGCAGAAAACAATAGAAGAGTGCTGAAAATCGAACCCTAATTCATAAATCCTAATCTGTTACGTTTGAAGTACATGCTAAAAAATCCGAGTCACGGTCAACATTTTTTTAAATTTCCGTGTGTAATGATCAGGCACAATGAATTAGAATAGAATTAATTTCTAAGAAACGGTGTGCAGGAAACAATAGAAGAGTGATGAAAATCGAACCCTAATTCATAAATCATAATCTGTGACGTTTGAAGTACATGCTAAAAAATCCGAGTCACGGTCAACATTTTTTTAAATTTCCGTGGGTAATGATCAGGCACAATGAAATAGAATAGAATTAATTTCTAAGAAACAGTGTGCAGGAAACAATAGAAGAGTGATGAAAATCGAACCCTAATTCATAAATCCTAATCTGTTACGTTTGAATTACATGCTAAAAAATCCGAGTCACGGTCAACATTTTTTTAAATTTCCGTGTGTAATGATCAGCCACAATGAATTAGAATAGTATTAATTTATAAGAAACGGTGTGCATGAAACAATAGAAGAGTGCAGAAAATCGAACCCTAATTCATAAATCCTAATCTGTGACGTTTGAAGTACATGCTAAAAAATCCGAATCACGGTCAACATTTTTTTAAATTTCCGTGGGTAATGATCAGGCACAATGAATTAGAATAGAATTAATTTCTAAGAAACGGTGTGCAGGAAACAATAGAAGAGTGTTGAAAATCGAACCCTAATTCATAAATCATAATCTGTGACGTTTGAAGTACATGCTAAAAAATCCGAGTCACGGTCAACATTTTTTTAAATTTCCGTGGGTAATGATCAGGCACAATGAAATAGAATAGAATTAATTTCTAAGAAACGGTGTGCAGGAAACAATAGAAGAGTGCTGAAAATCGAACCCTAATTCATAAATCCTAATCTGTTACGTTTGAATTACATGCTAAAAAATCCGAGTCACGGTCAACATTTTTTTAAATTTCCGTGTGTAATGATCAGGCACAATGAATTAGAATAGAATTAATTTTAAGAACGGTGTGCAGGAAACAATAGAAGAGTGCTGAAAATCGAACCCTAATTCCTAAATCCTAATCTGTGACATTTGAAGTACATGCTAAAAAATCCGAGTCACGGTCAACATTTTTTAAAATTTTCGTGTGTAATGATCAGGCACAATGAATTAGAATAGAATTAATTTCTAAGAAACGGTGTGCAGGAAACAATAGCAGAGTGCTGAAAATCGAACCCTAATTCATAAATCCTAATCTGTTACGTTTGAAGTACATGCTAAAAAATCCGAGTCACGGTCAACATTTTTTTAAATTTTCGTGTGTAATGATCAGGCACAATGAATTAGAATAGTATTAATTTCAAAGAAACGGTGTGCATGAAAGCATAGAAGAGTCTAGAAAATCGAACCCTAATTCATAAATCCTAATTTGTGACGTTTGAAGTACATGCTAAAAAATCCGAGTCACGGTCAACATTTTTTTAAATTTCCGTGTGTAATGATCAGGCACAATGAATTAGAATAGAATTAATTTCTAAGAAACGGTGTGCAGGAAACAATAGAAGAGTGATGAAAATCGAACCCTAATTCATAAATCATAATCTGTGACGTTTGAAGTACATGCTAAAAAATCCGAGTCACGGTCAAAATTTTTTTAAATTTCCGTGGGTAATGATCAGGCACAATGAATTAGAATAGAATTAATTTCTAAGAAACGGTGTGCAGAAAACAATAGAAGAGTGCTGAAAATCGAACCCTAATTCATAAATCCTAATCTGTTACGTTTGAAGTACATGCTAAAAAATCCGAGTCACGGTCAATATTTTTTTAAATTTCCGTGTGTAATGATCAGGCACAATGAATTAGAATAGAATTAATTTCTAAGAAACGGTGTGCAGGAAACAATAGAAGAGTGATGAAAATCGAACCCTAATTCATAAATCATAATCTGTGACGTTTGAAGTACATGCTAAAAAATCCGAGTCACGGTCAACATTTTTTTAAATTTCCGTGGGTAATGATCAGGCACAATGAAATAGAATAGAATTAATTTCTAAGAAACGGTGTGCAGGAAACAATAGAAGGATGTGCTGAAAATCGAACCCTAATTCATAAATCATAATCTGTGACGTTTGAAGTACATGCTAAAAAATCCGAGACACGGTCAACATTTTTTTAAATTTCCGTGGGTAATGGTCAGGAACAATGAATTAGAATAGAATTAATTTCTAAGAAACGGTGTGCAGGAAACAATAGAAGAGTGATGAAAATCGAACCCTAATTCATAAATCATAATCTGTGACGTTTGAAGTACATGCTAAAAATTCCGAGTCACGGTCAACATTTTTTTAAATTTCCGTGTGTAATGATCAGGCACAACGAATTAGAATAGAATTAATTTCTAAGAAACGGTGTGCAGGAAACAATAGAAGAGTGATGAAAATCGAACCCTAATTCATAAATCATAATCTGTGACGTTTGAAGTACATGCTAAAAAATCCGAGTCACGGTCAACATTTTTTTAAATTTCCATGGGTAATGATCAGGCACAATGAATTAGAATAGAATTAATTTCTAAGAAACGGTGTGCAGAAAACAATAGAAGAGTGCTGAAAATCGAACCCTAATTCATAAATCCTAATCTGTTACGTTTGAATTACATGCTAAAAAATCCGAGTCACGGTCAACATTTTTTTAAATTTCCGTGTGTAATGATCAGCCACAATGAATTAGAATAGTATTAATTTATAAGAAACGGTGTGCATGAAACAATAGAAGAGTGCAGAAAATCGAACCCTAATTCATAAATCCTAATCTGTGACGTTTGAAGTACATGCTAAAAAATCCGAATCACGGTCAACATTTTTTTAAATTTCCGTGGGTAATGATCAGGCACAATGAATTAGAATAGATTTAATTTCTAAGAAACGGTGTGCAGGAAACAATAGAAGAGTGTTGAAAATCGAACCCTAATTCATAAATCCTAATCTATTACGTTTGAAGTACATGCTAAAAAATCCGAGTCACGGTCAACATTTTTTTAAATTTCCGTGTGTAATGATCAGGCACAATGAATTAGAATAGAATTAATTTCTAAGAAACGGTGTGCAGGAAACAATAGAAGAGTGATGAAAATCGAACCCTAATTCATAAATCATAATCTGTGACGTTTGAAGTACATGCTAAAAAATCCGAGTCACATTCAAATTTTTTTTATATTTCCGTGGGTAATGATCAGGCACAATGAATTAGAATAGAATTAATTTCTAAGAAACGGTGTGCAGAAAACAATAGAAGAGTGCTGAAAATCGAACCCTAATTCATAAATCCTAATCTGTTACGTTTGAAGTACATGCTAAAAAATCCGAGTCACGGTCAACATTTTTTTAAATTTCCGTGGGTAATGATCAGGCACAATGAATTAGAATAGAATTAATTTCTAAGAAACGGTGTGCAGAAAACAATAGAAGAGTGCTGAAAATCGAACCCTAATTCATAAATCCTAATCTGTTACGTTTGAAGTACATGCTAAAAAATCCGAGTCACGGTCAATATTTTTTTAAATTTCCGTGTGTAATGATCAGGCACAATGAATTAGAATAGAATTAATTTCTAAGAAACGGTGTGCAGGAAACAATAGAAGAGTGATGAAAATCGAACCCTAATTCATAAATCATAATCTGTGACGTTTGAAGTACATGCTAAAAAATCCGAGTCACGGTCAACATTTTTTTAAATTTCCGTGGGTAATGATCAGGCACAATGAAATAGAATAGAATTAATTTCTAAGAAACGGTGTGCAGGAAACAATAGAAGAGTGATGAAAATCGAACCCTAATTCATAAATCCTAATCTGTTACGTTTGAATTACATGCTAAAAAATCCGAGTCACGGTCAACATTTTTTTAAATTTCCGTGTGTAATGATCAGCCACAATGAATTAGAATAGTATTAATTTATAAGAAACGGTGTGCATGAAACAATAGAAGAGTGCAGAAAATCGAACCCTAATTCATAAATCCTAATCTGTGACGTTTGAAGTACATGCTAAAAAATCCGAATCACGGTCAACATTTTTTTAAATTTCCGTGGGTAATGATCAGGCACAATGAATTAGAATAGAATTAATTTCTAAGAAACGGTGTGCAGGAAACAATAGAAGAGTGTTGAAAATCGAACCCTAATTCATAAATCCTAATCTATTACGTTTGAAGTACATGCTAAAAAATCCGAGTCACGGTCAACATTTTTTTAAATTTCCGTGTGTAATGATCAGGCACAATGAATTAGAATAGAATTAATTTCTAAGAAACGGTGTGCAGGAAACAATAGAAGAGTGATGAAAATCGAACCCTAATTCATAAATCATAATCTGTGACGTTTGAAGTACATGCTAAAAAATCCGAGTCACATTCAAATTTTTTTTATATTTCCGTGGGTAATGATCAGGCACAATGAATTAGAATAGAATTAATTTCTAAGAAACGGTGTGCAGAAAACAATAGAAGAGTGCTGAAAATCGAACCCTAATTCATAAATCCTAATCTGTTACGTTTGAAGTACATGCTAAAAAATCCGAGTCACGGTCAACATTTTTTTAAATTTCCGTGGGTAATGATCAGGCACAATGAATTAGAATAGAATTAATTTCTAAGAAACGGTGTGCAGAAAACAATAGAAGAGTGCTGAAAATCGAACCCTAATTCATAAATCCTAATCTGTTACGTTTGAAGTACATGCTAAAAAATCCGAGTCACGGTCAATATTTTTTTAAATTTCCGTGTGTAATGATCAGGCACAATGAATTAGAATAGAATTAATTTCTAAGAAACGGTGTGCAGGAAACAATAGAAGAGTGATGAAAATCGAACCCTAATTCATAAATCATAATCTGTGACGTTTGAAGTACATGCTAAAAAATCCGAGTCACGGTCAACATTTTTTTAAATTTCTGTGGGTAATGATCAGGCACAATGAAATAGAATAGAATTAATTTCTAAGAAACGGTGTGCAGGAAACAATAGAAGAGTGATGAAAATCGAACCCTAATTCATAAATCCTAATCTGTTACGTTTGAATTACATGCTAAAAAATCCGAGTCACGGTCAACATTTTTTTAAATTTCCGTGTGTAATGATTAGCCACAATGAATTAGAATAGTATTAATTTATAAGAAACGGTGTGCATGAAACAATAGAAGAGTGCAGAAAATCGAACCCTAATTCATAAATCCTAATCTGTGACGTTTGAAGTACATGCTAAAAAATCCGAATCACGGTCAACATTTTTTTAAATTTCCGTGGGTAATGATCAGGCACAATGAATTAGAATAGAATTAATTTCTAAGAAACGGTGTGCAGGAAACAATAGAAGAGTGTTGAAAATCGAACCCTAATTCATAAATCCTAATCTATTACGTTTGAAGTACATGCTAAAAAATCCGAGTCACGGTCAACATTTTTTTAAATTTCCGTGTGTAATGATCAGGCACAATGAATTAGAATAGAATTAATTTCTAAGAAACGGTGTGCAGGAAACAATAGAAGAGTGATGAAAATCGAACCCTAATTCATAAATCATAATCTGTGACGTTTGAAGTACATGCTAAAAAATCCGAGTCACATTCAAATTTTTTTTAAATTTCCGTGGGTAATGATCAGGCACAATGAATTAGAATAGAATTAATTTCTAAGAAACGTTGTGCAGAAAACAATAGAAGAGTGCTGAAAATCGAACCCTAATTCATAAATCCTAATCTGTTACGTTTGAAGTACATGCTAAAAAATCCGAGTCACGGTCAACATTTTTTTAAATTTCCGTGGGTAATGATCAGGCACAATGAATTAGAATAGAATTAATTTCTAAGAAACGGTGTGCAGAAAACAATAGAAGAGTGCTGAAAATCGAACCCTAATTCATAAATCCTAATCTGTTACGTTTGAAGTACATGCTAAAAAATCCGAGTCACGGTCAACATTTTTTTAAATTTCCGTGGGTAATGATCAGGCACAATGAATTAGAATAGAATTAATTTCTAAGAAACGGTGTGCAGAAAACAATAGAAGAGTGCTGAAAATCGAACCCTAATTCATAAATCCTAATCTGTTACGTTTGAAGTACATGCTAAAAAATCCGAGTCACGGTCAATATTTTTTTAAATTTCCGTGTGTAATGATCAGGCACAATGAATTAGAATAGAATTAATTTCTAAGAAACGGTGTGCAGGAAACAATAGAAGAGTGATGAAAATCGAACCCTAATTCATAAATCATAATCTGTGACGTTTGAAGTACATGCTAAAAAATCCGAGTCACATTCAAATTTTTTTTAAATTTCCGTGGGTAATGATCAGGCACAATGAATTAGAATAGAATTAATTTCTAAGAAACGGTGTGCAGAAAACAATAGAAGAGTGCTGAAAATCGAACCCTAATTCATAAATCCTAATCTGTTACGTTTGAAGTACATGCTAAAAAATCCGAGTCACGGTCAACATTTTTTTAAATTTCCGTGGGTAATGATCAGGCACAATGAATTAGAATAGAATTAATTTCTAAGAAACGGTGTGCAGAAAACAATAGAAGAGTGCTGAAAATCGAACCCTAATTCATAAATCCTAATCTGTTACGTTTGAAGTACATGCTAAAAAATCCGAGTCACGGTCAACATTTTTTTAAATTTCCGTGTGTAATGATCAGGCACAATGAATTAGAATAGAATTAATTTCTAAGAAACGGTGTGCAGGAAACAATAGAAGAGTGATGAAAATCGAACCCTAATTCATAAATCATAATCTGTGACGTTTGAAGTACATGCTAAAAAATCCGAGTCACGGTCAACATTTTTTTAAATTTCCGTGGGTAATGATCAGGCACAATGAAATAGAATAGAATTAATTTCTAAGAAACGGTGTGCAGGAAACAATAGAAGAGTGCTGAAAATCGAACCCTAATTCATAAATCCTAATCTGTTACGTTTGAATTACATGCTAAAAAATCCGAGTCACGGTCAACATTTTTTTAAATTTCCGTGTGTAATGATCAGCCACAATGAATTAGAATAGTATTAATTTATAAGAAACGGTGTGCATGAAACAATAGAAGAGTGCAGAAAATCGAACCCTAATTCATAAATCCTAATCTGTGACGTTTGAAGTACATGCTAAAAAATCCGAATCACGATCAACATTTTTTGAAATTTCCGTGGGTAATGATCAGGCACAATGAATTAGAATAGAATTAATTTCTAAGAAACGGTGTGCAGGAAACAATAGAAGAGTGTTGAAAATCGAACCCTAATTCATAAATCCTAATCTATTACGTTTGAAGTACATGCTAAAAAATCCGAGTCACGGTCAACATTTTTTTAAATTTTCGTGTGTAATGATCAGGCACAATGAATTAGAATAGAATTAATTTCTAAGAAACGGTGTGCAGGAAACAATAGAAGAGTGATGAAAATCGAACCCTAATTCATAAATCATAATCTGTGACGTTTGAAGTACATGCTAAAAAATCCGAGTCACGGTCAAAATTTTTTTAAATTTCCGTGGGTAATGATCAGGCACAATGAATTAGAATAGAATTAATTTCTAAGAAACGGTGTGCAGAAAACAATAGAAGAGTGCTGAAAATCGAACCCTAATTCATAAATCCTAATCTGTTACGTTTGAAGTACATGCTAAAAAATCCGAGTCACGGTCAACATTTTTTTAAATTTCCGTGGGTAATGATCAGGCACAATGAATTAGAATAGAATTAATTTCTAAGAAACGGTGTGCAGAAAACAATAGAAGAGTGCTGAAAATCGAACCCTAATTCATAAATCCTAATCTGTTACGTTTGAAGTACATGCTAAAAAATCCGAGTCACGGTCAACATTTTTTTAAATTTCCGTGTGTAATGATCAGGCACAATGAATTAGAATAGAATTAATTTCTAAGAAACGGTGTGCAAGAAACAATAGAAGAGTGATGAAAATCGAACCCTAATTCATAAATCATAATCTGTGACGTTTGAAGTACATGCTAAAAAATCCGAGTCACGGTCAACATTTTTTTAAATTTCCGTGGGTAATGATCAGGCACAATGAAATAGAATAGAATTAATTTCTAAGAAACGGTGTGCAGGAAACAATAGAAGAGTGCTGAAAATCGAACCCTAATTCATAAATCCTAATCTGTTACGTTTGAATTACATGCTAAAAAATCCGAGTCACGGTCAACATTTTTTTAAATTTCCGTGTGTAATGATCAGCCACAATGAATTAGAATAGTATTAATTTATAAGAAACGGTGTGCATGAAACAATAGAAGAGTGCAGAAAATCGAACCCTAATTCATAAATCCTAATCTGTGACGTTTGAAGTACATGCTAAAAAATCCGAATCACGATCAACATTTTTTTAAATTTCCGTGGGTAATGATCAGGCACAATGAATTAGAATAGAATTAATTTCTAAGAAACGGTGTGCAGGAAACAATAGAAGAGTGTTGAAAATCGAACCCTAATTCATAAATCCTAATCTATTACGTTTGAAGTACATGCTAAAAAATCCGAGTCACGGTCAACATTTTTTTAAATTTTCGTGTGTAATGATCAGGCACAATGAATTAGAATAGAATTAATTTCTAAGAAACGGTGTGCAGGAAACAATAGAAGAGTGATGAAAATCGAACCCTAATTCATAAATCATAATCTGTGACGTTTGAAGTACATGCTAAAAAATCCGAGTCACGGTCAAAATTTTTTTAAATTTCCGTGGGTAATGATCAGGCACAATGAATTAGAATAGAATTAATTTCTAAGAAACGTTGTGCAGAAAACAATAGAAGAGTGCTGAAAATCGAACCCTAATTCATAAATCCTAATCTGTTACGTTTGAAGTACATGCTAAAAAATCCGAGTCACGGTCAACATTTTTTTAAATTTCCGTGGGTAATGATCAGGCACAATGAATTAGAATAGAATTAATTTCTAAGAAACGGTGTGCAGAAAACAATAGAAGAGTGCTGAAAATCGAACCCTAATTCATAAATCCTAATCTGTTACGTTTGAAGTACATGCTAAAAAATCCGAGTCACGGTCAACATTTTTTTAAATTTCCGTGTGTAATGATCAGGCACAATGAATTAGAATAGAATTAATTTCTAAGAAACGGTGTGCAGGAAACAATAGAAGAGTGATGAAAATCGAACCCTAATTCATAAATCATAATCTGTGACGTTTGAAGTACATGCTAAAAAATCCGAGTCACGGTCAACATTTTTTTAAATTTCCGTGGGTAATGATCAGGCACAATGAAATAGAATAGAATTAATTTCTAAGAAACGGTGTGCAGGAAACAATAGAAGAGTGCTGAAAATCGAACCCTAATTCATAAATCCTAATCTGTTACGTTTGAATTACATGCTAAAAAATCCGAGTCACGGTCAACATTTTTTTAAATTTCCGTGTGTAATGATCAGGCACAATGAATTAGAATAGAATTAATTTCTAAGAAACGGTGTGCAGGAAACAATAGAAGAGTGATGAAAATCGAACCCTAATTCATAAATCATAATCTGTGACGTTTGAAGTACATGCTAAAAAATCCGAGTCACGGTCAACATTTTTTTAAATTTCCGTGGGTAATGATCAGGCACAATGAAATAGAATAGAATTAATTTCTAAGAAACGGTGTGCAGGAAACAATAGAAGAGTGCTGAAAATCGAACCCTAATTCATAAATCCTAATCTGTTACGTTTGAATTACATGCTAAAAAATCCGAGTCACGGTCAACATTTTTTTAAATTTCCGTGTGTAATGATCAGCCACAATGAATTAGAATAGTATTAATTTATAAGAAACGGTGTGCATGAAACAATAGAAGGGTGCAGAAAATCGAACCCTAATTCATAAATCCTAATCTGTGACGTTTGAAGTACATGCTAAAAAATCCGAATCACGATCAACATTTTTTTAAATTTCCGTGGGTAATGATCAGGCACAATGAATTAGAATAGAATTAATTTCTAAGAAACGGTGTGCAGGAAACAATAGAAGAGTGTTGAAAATCGAACCCTAATTCATAAATCCTAATCTATTACGTTTGAAGTACATGCTAAAAAATCCGAGTCACGGTCAACATTTTTTTAAATTTTCGTGTGTAATGATCAGGCACAATGAATTAGAATAGAATTAATTTCTAAGAAACGGTGTGCAGGAAACAATAGAAGAGTGATGAAAATCGAACCCTAATTCATAAATCCTAATCTGTGACGTTTGAAGTACATGCTAAAAAATCCGAATCACGGTCAACATTTTTTTAAATTTCCGTGGGTAATGATCAGGCACAATGAATTAGAATAGAATTAATTTCTAAGAAACGGTGTGCAGGAAACAATAGAAGAGTGTTGAAAATCGAACCCTAATTCATAAATCCTAATCTATTACGTTTGAAGTACATGCTAAAAAATCCGAGTCACGGTCAACATTTTTTTAAATTTCCGTGTGTAATGATCAGGCACAATGAATTAGAATAGAATTAATTTCTAAGAAACGGTGTGCAGGAAACAATAGAAGAGTGATGAAAATCGAACCCTAATTCATAAATCATAATCTGTGACGTTTGAAGTACATGCTAAAAAATCCGAGTCACATTCAAATTTTTTTTATATTTCCGTGGGTAATGATCAGGCACAATGAATTAGAATAGAATTAATTTCTAAGAAACGGTGTGCAGAAAACAATAGAAGAGTGCTGAAAATCGAACCCTAATTCATAAATCCTAATCTGTTACGTTTGAAGTACATGCTAAAAAATCCGAGTCACGGTCAACATTTTTTTAAATTTCCGTGGGTAATGATCAGGCACAATGAATTAGAATAGAATTAATTTCTAAGAAACGGTGTGCAGAAAACAATAGAAGAGTGCTGAAAATCGAACCCTAATTCATAAATCCTAATCTGTTACGTTTGAAGTACATGCTAAAAAATCCGAGTCACGGTCAATATTTTTTTAAATTTCCGTGTGTAATGATCAGGCACAATGAATTAGAATAGAATTAATTTCTAAGAAACGGTGTGCAGGAAACAATAGAAGAGTGATGAAAATCGAACCCTAATTCATAAATCATAATCTGTGACGTTTGAAGTACATGCTAAAAAATCCGAGTCACATTCAAATTTTTTTTAAATTTCCGTGGGTAATGATCAGGCACAATGAATTAGAATAGAATTAATTTCTAAGAAACGGTGTGCAGAAAACAATAGAAGAGTGCTGAAAATCGAACCCTAATTCATAAATCCTAATCTGTTACGTTTGAAGTACATGCTAAAAAATCCGAGTCACGGTCAACATTTTTTTAAATTTCCGTGGGTAATGATCAGGCACAATGAATTAGAATAGAATTAATTTCTAAGAAACGGTGTGCAGAAAACAATAGAAGAGTGCTGAAAATCGAACCCTAATTCATAAATCCTAATCTGTTACGTTTGAAGTACATGCTAAAAAATCCGAGTCACGGTCAACATTTTTTTAAATTTCCGTGTGTAATGATCAGGCACAATGAATTAGAATAGAATTAATTTCTAAGAAACGGTGTGCAGGAAACAATAGAAGAGTGATGAAAATCGAACCCTAATTCATAAATCATAATCTGTGACGTTTGAAGTACATGCTAAAAAATCCGAGTCACGGTCAACATTTTTTTAAATTTCCGTGGGTAATGATCAGGCACAATGAAATAGAATAGAATTAATTTCTAAGAAACGGTGTGCAGGAAACAATAGAAGAGTGCTGAAAATCGAACCCTAATTCATAAATCCTAATCTGTTACGTTTGAATTACATGCTAAAAAATCCGAGTCACGGTCAACATTTTTTTAAATTTCCGTGTGTAATGATCAGCCACAATGAATTAGAATAGTATTAATTTATAAGAAACGGTGTGCATGAAACAATAGAAGAGTGCAGAAAATCGAACCCTAATTCATAAATCCTAATCTGTGACGTTTGAAGTACATGCTAAAAAATCCGAATCACGATCAACATTTTTTTAAATTTCCGTGGGTAATGATCAGGCACAATGAATTAGAATAGAATTAATTTCTAAGAAACGGTGTGCAGGAAACAATAGAAGAGTGTTGAAAATCGAACCCTAATTCATAAATCCTAATCTATTACGTTTGAAGTACATGCTAAAAAATCCGAGTCACGGTCAACATTTTTTTAAATTTTCGTGTGTAATGATCAGGCACAATGAATTAGAATAGAATTAATTTCTAAGAAACGGTGTGCAGGAAACAATAGAAGAGTGATGAAAATCGAACCCTAATTCATAAATCATAATCTGTGACGTTTGAAGTACATGCTAAAAAATCCGAGTCACGGTCAAAATTTTTTTAAATTTCCGTGGGTAATGATCAGGCACAATGAATTAGAATAGAATTAATTTCTAAGAAACGGTGTGCAGAAAACAATAGAAGAGTGCTGAAAATCGAACCCTAATTCATAAATCCTAATCTGTTACGTTTGAAGTACATGCTAAAAAATCCGAGTCACGGTCAACATTTTTTTAAATTTCCGTGTGTAATGATCAGCAACAATGAATTAGAATAGTATTAATTTCTAAGAAACGGTGTGAATGAAAAAATAGAAGAGTGCAGAAAATCGAACCCTAATTAATAAATCCTAATCTGTGACGTTTGAAGTACATGCTAAACAATCCGAGTCACGGTCAACATTTTTTGAAATTTCCGTGGGTAATGGTCAGGCACAATGATTTAGAATAGAATTAATTTCTAAGAAACGGTGTGCAGGAAACAATAGAAGGATGTGCTGAAAATCGAACCCTAATTCATAAATCCTAATCTGTGACGTTTGAAGTACATGCTAAAAAATCTGAGGCACGGTCAACATTTTTTTAAATTTCCGTGGGTAATGGTCAGGAACAATGAATTAGAATAGAATTAATTTCTAAGAAACGGTGTGCAGGAAACAATAGAAGAGTGATGAAAATCGAACCCTAATTCATAAATCATAATCTGTGACGTTTGAAGTACATGCTAAAAAATCCGAGTCACATTCAAATTTTTTTTAAATTTCCGTGGGTAATGATCAGGCACAATGAATTAGAATAGAATTAATTTCTAAGAAACGGTGTGCAGAAAACAATAGAAGAGTGCTGAAAATCGAACCCTAATTCATAAATCCTAATCTGTTACGTTTGAAGTACATGCTAAAAAATCCGAGTCACGGTCAACATTTTTTTAAATTTCCGTGTGTAATGATCAGGCACAATGAATTAGAATAGAATTAATTTCTAAGAAACGGTGTGCAGGAAACAATAGAAGAGTGATGAAAATCGAACCCTAATTCATAAATCATAATCTGTGACGTTTGAAGTACATGCTAAAAAATCCGAGTCACGGTCAACATTTTTTTAAATTTCCGTGGGTAATGATCAGGCACAATGAAATAGAATAGAATTAATTTCTAAGAAACGGTGTGCAGGAAACAATAGAAGAGTGCTGAAAATCGAACCCTAATTCATAAATCCTAATCTGTTACGTTTGAATTACATGCTAAAAAATCCGAGTCACGGTCAACATGTTTTTAAATTTCCGTGTGTAATGATCAGCCACAATGAATTAGAATAGTATTAATTTATAAGAAACGGTGTGCATGAAACAATAGAAGAGTGCAGAAAATCGAACCCTAATTCATAAATCCTAATCTGTGACGTTTGAAGTACATGCTAAAAAATCCGAATCACGGTCAACATTTTTTTAAATTTCCGTGGGTAATGATCAGGCACAATGAATTAGAATAGAATTAATTTCTAAGAAACGGTGTGCAGGAAACAATAGAAGAGTGTTGAAAATCGAACCCTAATTCATAAATCCTAATCTATTACGTTTGAAGTACATGCTAAAAAATCCGAGTCACGGTCAACATTTTTTTAAATTTCCATGTGTAATGATCAGGCACAATGAATTAGAATAGAATTAATTTATAAGAAACGGTGTGCAGGAAACAATAGAAGAGTGATGAAAATCGAACCCTAATTCATAAATCATAATCTGTGACGTTTGAAGTACATGCTAAAAAATCCGAGTCACGGTCAAAATTTTTTTAAATTTCCGTGGGTAATGATCAGGCACAATGAATTAGAATAGAATTAATTTCTAAGAAACGGTGTGCAGAAAACAATAGAAGAGTGCTGAAAATCGAACCCTAATTCATAAATCCTAATCTGTTACGTTTGAAGTACATGCTAAAAAATCCGAGTCACGGTCAACATTTTTTTAAATTTCCGTGTGTGATCAGCAACAATGAATTAGAATAGTATTAATTTCTAAGAAACGGTGTGAATGAAAAAATAGAAGAGTGCAGAAAATCGAACCCTAATTCATAAATCCTAATCTGTGACGTTTGAAGTACATGCTAAACAATCCGAGTCACGGTCAACATTTTTTGAAATTTCCGTGGGTAATGGTCAGGCACAATGAATTAGAATAGAATTAATTTCTAACAAACGGTGTGCATGAAACAATAGAAGAATGCAGAAAATCGAACCCTAATTCATCAATCCTAATCTGTGACGTTTGAAGTACATGCTAAAAATTACAAGTAACGGTCAACATTTTTTGAAATTTCCGTGGGTAATGATCAGACACAATAATTTAGAATAGAATTAATTTCTAAGAACGGTGTGCAGGAAACAATAGAAGAGAGCTGAAAATCGAACCCTAATTCATAAATCCTAATCTGTGACATTTAAAGTACATGCTAAAAAATCCGAGTCACGGTCAACAGTTTTTGAAATTTTCGTGTGTAATGATCAGGCATAATGAATTAGAATAGAATTAATTTCTAAGAAACGGTGTGCCGGAAACAATAGAAGAGTGCTGAAAATCGAACACTAATTAATAAATCCTAAGCTGTGACGTTTGAAGTACATGCTAAAAAAAACGAGTCACGGTCAACATTTTTTGAAATTTCCGTGTGTAATGATCAGGCACAATGAATTAGAATAGAATTAATTTCTAAGAAACGGTGTGCAGGAAACAATAGAAGAGTGCTTAAAATCGAACCCTAATTCATAAATCCTAATCTGTTACGTTTGAAGTACATGCTAAAAAATCCGAGTCACGGTCAACATTTGTTTAAATTTCCGTGTGTAATGATCAGGCATAATGAATTAGAATAGAATTAATTTCTAAGAAACTGTGTGCAGGAAACAATAGAACAGTGCTGAAAATCGAACCCTAATTCATAAATCCTAATCTGTGACGTTTGAAGTACATGCTAAAAAATCCGAGTCACGGTCAACATTTTTTGAAATTTCCATGTGTAATGATCAGGCACAATGAATTAGAATAGAATTAATTTCTATGAAACGATGTGCAGGAAACAATAGAAAAGTGCTTAAAATCGAACCCTAATTCATAAATCCTAATCTGTGACGTTTGAAGTACATGCTAAAAAATCCGAGTCACGGTCAACATTTGTTGAAATTTTCGTGTGTAATGATCAGGCACAATGAATTATAATAAAATTAATTTCTAAGAAACGGTGTGGAGGAGACAATAGAAGAGTGCTGAAAATCGAACCCTAATTCATAAATCCTAATCTGTTACGTTTGAAGTACATGCTAAAAAATCCGAGTCACGGTCAACATTTTTTGAAATTTTCGTGTGTAATGACCAGGCACAATGAATTAGAATAGAATTAATTTCTAAGAAACGATGTGCAGGAAACAATAGAAGTGTGCTTAAAATCGAACCCTAATTCATAAATCCTAATCTGTGACGTTTGAAGTACATGCTAAAAAATCCTAGTCACGGTCAACATTTTTTTAAATTTCCGTGGGTAATGATCAGGTATAATGAATTAGAATAGAATTAATTTCTAAGAAACGGTGTGCAGGAAACAATAGAAGAGTAATTAAAATCGAACCCTAATTCATAAATCCTAATCTGTTACGTTTGAAGTACATGCTAAAAAATCCGAGTCACGGTCAACATTTTTTGAAATTTCCGTGTTTAATGATCAGGCACAATGAATTAGAATAGAATTAATTTCTAAGAAACGATGTGCAGGAAACAATAGAAGAGTGCTTAAAATCGAACCCTAATTCATAAATCATAATCTGTGACGTTTGAAGTACATGCTAAAAAATCCGAGTCACGGTCAACATTTTTTGAAATTTTCGTGTGTAATGATCAGGCACAATGAATTATAATAGAATTAATTTCTAAGAAACGGTGTGCATGAAACAATAGAAGAGTGCTGAAAATGGAACCCTAATTCATAAATCCTAATCTGTGACGTTTGAAATACATTCTCCAAAATCCGAGTCACGGTCAACATTTTTTTAAATTTTCGTGTGTAATGATCAGGCATAATGAATTAGAATAGAATTAATTTCTAAGAAACTGTGTGCAGGAAACAATAGAACAGTGCTCAAAATCGAACCCTAATTCATAAATCCTAATCTGTGACGTTTGAAGTACATGCTAAAAAATCCGAGTCACGGTCAACATTTTTTGAAGTTTCCGTGTGTAATGATCAGGCACAATGAATTAGAATAGAATTAATTTCTAAGAAACGGTGTGCATGAAACAATAGAAGAGTGCAGAAAATCGAACCCTAATTCATAAATCCTAATCTGTGACGTTTGAAGTACATGCTAAAAAATCCGAGTCACGGTCAACATTTTTTGAAATTTTCGTGTGTTGATCAGGCATAATGAATTAGAATAGAATTAGTTTCTAAGAAACGGTGTGCAGGAAACAATAGAAAAGTGCTTAAAATCGAACCTTAATTCATAAAACCTAATCTGTTACGTTTGAAGTACATGCTAAAAAATCCGAGTCACGGTCAACAATTTTTGAAATTTTCGTGTGTAATGATCAGGCACAATGAATTAGAATAGAATTAATTTCTAAGAAACGGTGTGCATTAAACAATAGAAGAGTGCTTAAAATCGAACCCAAATTCATAAAAACTAATCTGTTACGTTTGAAGTACATGCTAAAAAATCCGATTCACGGTCAAATTTTTTTGAAATTTTCGTGTGTAATGATTAGGCACAATGAATTAGAATAGAATTAATTTCTAAGAAACGGTGTGCAGGAAACAATAGAAGAGTGCTTAAAATCGAACCCTAATTCATAAATCCTAATCTGTTACGTTTGAAGTACATGCTAAAAAATCCGAGTAACGGTCAACATTTGTTTAAATTTCCGTGTGTAATGATCAGGCATAATGAATTAGAATAGAATTAATTTCTAAGAAACTGTGTGCAGGAAACAATAGAACAGTGCTGAAAATCGAACCCTAATTCATAAATCCTAATCTGTGACGTTTGAAGTACATGCTAAAAAATCCGAGTCACGGTCAACATTTTTTGAAATTTCCATGTGTAATGATCAGGCACAATGAATTAGAATAGAATTAATTTCTATGAAACGATGTGCAGGAAACAATAGAAAAGTGCTTAAAATCGAACCCTAATTCATAAATCCTAATCTGTGACGTTTGAAGTACATGCTAAAAAATCCGAGTCACGGTCAACATTTGTTGAAATTTTCGTGTGTAATGATCAGGCACAATGAATTATAATAAAATTAATTTCTAAGAAACGGTGTGGAGGAGACAATAGAAGAGTGCTGAAAATCGAACCCTAATTCATAAATCCTAATCTGTTACGTTTGAAGTACATGCTAAAAAATCCGAGTCACGGTCAACATTTTTTGAAATTTTCGTGTGTAATGACCAGGCACAATGAATTAGAATAGAATTAATTTCTAAGAAACGATGTGCAGGAAACAATAGAAGTGTGCTTAAAATCGAACCCTAATTCATAAATCCTAATCTGTGACGTTTGAAGTACATGCTAAAAAATCCTAGTCACGGTCAACATTTGTTGAAATTTTCGTGTGAAATGATCAGGCACAATGAATTATAATAAAATTAATTTCTAAGAAACGGTGAGGAGGAAACAATAGAAGAGTGCTGAAAATCGAACCCTAATTCATAAATCCTAATCTGTGATGTTTGAAGTACATGCTAAAAAATCCGAGTCACGGTCAACATTTTTTTAAATTTCCGTGGGTAATGATCAGGTATAATGAATTAGAATAGAATTAATTTCTAAGAAACGGTGTGCAGGAAACAATAGAAGAGTAATTAAAATCGAACCCTAATTCATAAATCCTAATCTGTTACGTTTGAAGTACACGCTAAAAAATCCGAGTCACGGTCAACATTTTTTGAAATTTCCGTGTTTAATGATCAGGCACAATGAATTAGAATAGAATTAATTTCTAAGAAACGATGTGCAGGAAACAATAGAAGAGTGCTTAAAATCGAACCCTAATTCATAAATCATAATCTGTGACGTTTGAAGTACATGCTAAAAAATCCGAGTCACGGTCAACATTTTTTGAAGTTTCCGTGTGTAATGATCAGGCACAATGAATTAGAATAGAATTAATTTCTAAGAAACGGTGTGCATGAAACAATAGAAGAGTGCTGAAAATGGAACCCTAATTCATAAATCCTAATCTGTGACGTTTGAAATACATTCTCCAAAATCCGAGTCACGGTCAACATTTTTTGAAATTTTCGTGTGTAATGATCAGGCATAATGAATTAGAATAGAATTAATTTCTAGAAACTGTGTGCAGGAAACAATAGAAAAGTGCTTAAAATCGAACCCTAATTCATAAATCCTAATCTGTTACGTTTGAAGTGCATGCTAAAAAATCCGAGTCACGGTCAAGATTTTTTTAATTTTCCGTGTGTAATGATCAGGCCCAATGAATTAGAATATAATTAATTTCTAAGAAACGGTGTGCAGGAAACAATAGAAGAGTGCTGAAAATCGAACCCTAATTCATAATTCCTAATCTGTGACGTTTGAAGTACATGCTAAAAAATCCGAGTCACGGTCAACATTTTTTGAAGTTTCCGTGTGTAATGATCAGGCACAATGAATTAGAATATAATTAATTTCTAAGAAACGGTGTGCATGAAACAATAGAAGAGTGCAGAAAATCGAACCCTAATTCATAAATACTAATCTGTGACGTTTGAAGTACATGCTAAAAAATCCGAGTCACGGTCAATATTTTTTGAAATTTCCGTGTTTAATGATCAGGCACAATGAATTAGAATAGAATTAATTTCTAAGAAACGATGTGCAGGAAACAATAGAAGAGTGCTTAAAATCAAACCCTAATTCATAAATCATAATCTGTGACGTTTGAAGTACATGCTAAAAAATCCGAGTCACGGTCAACATTTTTTGAAATTTTCGTGTGTAATGATCAGGCACAATGAATTATAATAGAATTAATTTCTAAGAAACGGTGTGCATGAAACAATAGAAGAGTGCTGAAAATCGAACCCTAATTCATAATTCCTAATCTATGACGTTTGAAGTACATGCTAAAAAATCCGAGTCACGGTCAACATTTTTTGAAATTTCCGTGTTTAATGATCAGGCACAATGAATTAGAATAGAATTAATTTCTAAGAAACGATGTGCAGGAAACAATAGAAGAGTGCTTAAAATCGAACCCTAATTCATAAATCCTAATCTGTTACGTTTGAAGTACATGCTAAAAAATTCGAATCACGGTCAACATTTTTTTAAATTTCCGTGTGTAATGATCAGGCACAATGAATTAGAATAGAATTAATTTCTAAGATACGGTGTGCATGAAACAATAGAAGAGTGCTGAAAATCGAACACTAATTCATAATTCCTAATTTGTGACGTTTGATGTACATGCTAAAAAATCCGAGTCACGGTGAACATTTTTTTAAATTTTCGTGTGTAATGATCAGGCACAATGAATTACAAATTGAATTAATTTTTAAGAAACGGTGTGCATGAAACAATAGAAGAGTGCTGAAAATTGAACCCTAATTCATCAATCCTAATCTGTGACGTTTGAAGTACATGCTAAAAAATCCGAATCACGGTCAACATTTTTTTAAATTTCCGTGTGTAATGATCAGTCACAATGAATTACAATAGAATTATTTTCTAAGAAACGGTGTGCAGGAAACAATAGAAGAGTGTAGAAAATCGAACCCTAATTCATAAATCCTAATCTGTGACGTTTGAAGTACATGCTAAAAGATCAGAATCACGGTCAACATTTTTTAAAATTTCCGTGCGTAATGATCAGGCACAATGAATTAGAATAGAATTAATTTCTAAGAAACGGTGTGCATGAAACAATAGAAGAGTGATGAAAATCGAACCCTAATTAATAAATCCTAAGCTATGACGTTTGAAGTACATGCTAAAAAAAACGAGTCACGGTCAACATTTTTTGAAATTTCCGTGTGTAATGATCAGGCACAATGAATTAGCATAGAATTAATTTCTAAGAAACGGTGTGCAGGAAACAATAGAAGAGTGCAGAAAATCGAACCCTAATTCATAAATCCCAATCTGTGACGTTTGAAGTACATGCTAAAAAATCCGAGTCACGGTCAACATTTTTTGAAATTTCCATGTGTAATGATCAGGCACAATGAATTAGAATAGAATTAATTTCTATGAAACGATGTGCAGGAAACAATAGAAAAGTGCTTAAAATCGAACCCTAATTCATAAATCCTAATCTGTGACGTTTGAAGTACATGCTAAAAAATCCGAGTCACGGTCAACATTTGTTGAAATTTTCGTGTGTAATGATCAGGCACAATGAATTATAATAAAATTAATTTCTAAGAAACGGTGTGGAGGAGACAATAGAAGAGTGCTGAAAATCGAACCCTAATTCATAAATCCTAATCTGTTACGTTTGAAGTACATGCTAAAAAATCCGAGTCACGGTCAACATTTTTTGAAATTTTCGTGTGTAATGACCAGGCACAATGAATTAGAATAGAATTAATTTCTAAGAAACGATGTGCAGGAAACAATAGAAGTGTGCTTAAAATCGAACCCTAATTCATAAATCCTAATCTGTGACGTTTGAAGTACATGCTAAAAAATCCTAGTCACGGTCAACATTTTTTTAAATTTCCGTGGGTAATGATCAGGTATAATGAATTAGAATAGAATTAATTTCTAAGAAACGGTGTGCAGGAAACAATAGAAGAGTAATTAAAATCGAACCCTAATTCATAAATCCTAATCTGTTACGTTTGAATTACATGCTAAAAAATCCGAGTCACGGTCAACATTTTTTTAAATTTCCGTGTGTAATGATCAGGCCCAATGAATTAGAATATAATTAATTTCTAAGAAACGGTGTGCATGAAACAATAGAAGTGTGCTTAAAATCGATCCCTAATTCATAAATCCTAATCTGTGACGTTTGAAATACATTCTCCAAAATCCGAGTCACGGTCAACATTTTTTGAAATTTTCGTGTGTAATGATCAGGCATAATGAATTAGAATAGAATTAATTTCTAAGAAACTGTGTGCAGGAAACAATAGAACAGTGCTCAAAATCGAACCCTAATTCATAAATCCTAATCTGTGACGTTTGAAGTACATGCTAAAAAATCCGAGTCACGGTCAACATTTTTTGAAGTTTCCGTGTGTAATGATCAGGCACAATGAATTAGAATAGAATTAATTTCTAAGAAACGGTGTGCATGAAACAATAGAAGAGTGCAGAAAATCGAACCCTAATTCATAAATCCTAATCTGTGACGTTTGAAGTACATGCTAAAAAATCCGAGTCACGGTCAACATTTTTTGAAATTTTCGTGTGTTGATCAGGCACAATGAATTAGAATAGAATTAGTTTCTAAGAAACGGTGTGCAGGAAACAATAGAAAAGTGCTTAAAATCGAACCTTAATTCATAAAACCTAATCTGTTACGTTTGAAGTACATGCTAAAAAATCCGAGTCACGGTCAACAATTTTTGAAATTTTCGTGTGTAATGATCAGGCACAATGAATTAGAATAGAATTAATTTCTAAGAAACGGTGTGCATTAAACAATAGAAGAGTGCTTAAAATCGAACCCAAATTCTTAAAAACTAATCTGTTACGTTTGAAGTACATGCTAAAAAATCCGATTCACGGTCAAATTTTTTTGAAATTTTCGTGTGTAATGATTAGGCACAATGAATTAGAATAGAATTAATTTCTAAGAAACGGTGTGCAGGAAACAATAGAAGAGTGCTTAAAATCGAACCCTAATTCATAAATCCTAATCTGTTACGTTTGAAGTACATGCTAAAAAATCCGAGTCACGGTCAACATTTGTTTAAATTTCCGTGTGTAATGATCAGGCATAATGAATTAGAATAGAATTAATTTCTAAGAAACTGTGTGCAGGAAACAATAGAACAGTGCTGAAAATCGAACCCTAATTCATAAATCCTAATCTGTGACGTTTGAAGTACATGCTAAAAAATCCGAGTCACGGTCAACATTTTTTTAATTTTCCGGGCGTAATGATCAGGCACAATGAATTAGAATAGAATTAATTTCTATGAAACGATGTGCAGGAAACAATAGAAAAGTGCTTAAAATCGAACCCTAATTCATAAATCCTAATTTGTGACGTTTGAAGTACATGCTAAAAAATCCGAGTCACGGTCAACATTTGTTGAAATTTTCGTGTGTAATGATCAGGCACAATGAATTATAATAAAATTAATTTCTAAGAAACGGTGTGGAGGAGACAATAGAAGAGTGCTGAAAATCGAACCCTAATTCATAAATCCTAATCTGTTACGTTTGAAGTACATGCTAAAAAATCCGAGTCACGGTCAACATTTTTTGAAATTTTCGTGTGTAATGACCAAGCACAATGAATTAGAATAGAATTAATTTCTAAGAAACGATGTGCAGGAAACAATAGAAGTGTGCTTAAAATCGAACCCTAATTCATAAATCCTAATTTGTGACGTTTGAAGTACATGCTAAAAAATCCTAGTCACGGTCAACATTTGTTGAAATTTTCGTGTGTAATGATCAGGCACAATGAATTATAATAAAATTAATTTCTAAGAAACGGTGAGGAGGAAACAATAGAAGAGTGCTGAAAATCGAACCCTAATTCATAAATCCTAATCTGTGATGTTTGAAGTACATGCTAAAAAATCCGAGTCACGGTCAACATTTTTTTAAATTTCCGTGGGTAATGATCAGGCACAATGAATTAGAATAGAATTAATTTCTAAGAAACGATGTGCAGGAAACAATAGAAGAGTAATTAAAATCGAACCCTAATTCATAAATCCTAATCTGTTACGTTTGAAGTACATGCTAAAAAATCCGAGTCACGGTCAACATTTTTTGAAATTTCCGTGTTTAATGATCAGGCACAATGAATTAGAATAGAATTAATTTCTAAGAAACGATGTGCAGGAAACAATTTTAGAGTGCTTAAAATCGAACCCTAATTCATAAATCATAATCTGTGACGTTTGAAGTACATGCTAAAAAATCCGAGTCACGGTCAACATTTTTTGAAATTTTCGTGTTTAATGATCAGGCACAATGAATTATAATAGAATTAATTTCTAAGAAACGGTGTGCATGAAACAATAGAAGAGTGCTGAAAATGGAACCCTAATTCATAAATCCTAATCTGTGACGTTTGAAATACATTCTCCAAAATCCGAGTCACGGTCAACATTTTTTGAAATTTTCGTGTGTAATGATCAGGCATAATGAATTAGAATAGAATTAATTTCTAAGAAACTGTGTGCAGGAAACAATAGAACAGTGCTGAAAATCGAACCCTAATTCATAAATCCTAATCTCTGACGTTTGAAGTACATGCTAAAAAATCCGAGTCACGGTCAACATTTTTTGAAGTTTCCGTGTGTAATGATCAGGCACAATGAATTAGAATAGAATTAATTTCTAAGAAACGGTGTGCATGAAACAATAGAAGAGTGCAGAAAATCGAACCCTAATTCATAAATCCTAATCTGTTACGTTTGAAGTACATGCAAAAAAATCCGAGTCACGGTCAACAATTTTTGAAATTTTCGTGTGTAATGATCAGGCACAATGAATTAGAATAGAATTAATTTCTAAGAAACGGTGTGCATTAAACAATAGAAGAGTGCTTAAAATCGAACCCAAATTCATAAAAACTAATCTGTTACGTTTGAAGTACATGCTAAAAAATCCTATTCATGGTCAAAATTTTTTGAAATTTTCGTGTGTAATGATTAGGCACAATGAATTAGAATAGAATTAATTTCTAAGAAACGGTGTGCAGGAAACAATAGAAGAGTGCTTAAAATCGAACCCTAATTCATAAATCCTAATCTGTTACGTTTGAAGTACATGCTAAAAAATCCGAGTCACGGTCAACATTTGTTTAAATTTCCGTGTGTAATGATCAGGCATAATGAATTAGAATAGAATTAATTTCTAAGAAACTGTGTGGAGGAAACAATAGAACAGTGCTGAAAATCGAACCCTAATTCATAAATCCTAATCTGTGACGTTTGAAGTACATGCTAAAAAATCCGAGTCACGGTCAACATTTTTTGAAATTTCCGTGTGTAATGATCAGGCACAATGAATTAGAATAGAATTAATTATTATGAAACGATGTGCAGGAAACAATAGAAAAGTGCTTAAAATCGAACCCTAATTCATAAATCCTAATCTGTGACGTTTGAAGTACATGCTAAAAAATCCGAGTCACGGTCAACATTTGTTGAAATTTTCGTGTGTAATGATCAGGCACAATGAATTATAATAAAATTAATTTCTAAGAAACGGTGTGGAGGAGACAATAGAAGAGTGCTGAAAATCGAACCCTAATTCATAAATCCTAATCTGTTATGTTTGAAGTACATGCTAAAAAATCCGAGTCACGGTCAACATTTTTTGAAATTTTCGTGTGTAATGACCAGGCACAATGAATTAGAATAGAATTAATTTCTAAGAAACGATGTGCAAGAAACAATAGAAGTGTGCTTAAAATCGAACCCTAATTCATAAATCCTAATCTGTGACGTTTGAAGTACATGCTAAAAAAACCTAGTCACGGTCAACATTTGTTGAAATTTTCGTGTGTAATGATCAGGCACAATGAATTATAATAAAATTAATTTCTAAGAAACGGTGAGGAGGAAACAATAGAAGAGTGCTGAAAATCGAACCCTAATTCATAAATCCTAATCTGTGATGTTTGAAGTACATGCTAAAAAATCCGAGTCACGGTCAACATTTTTTTAAATTTCCGTGGGTAATGATCAGGTATAATGAATTAGAATAGAATTAATTTCTAAGAAACGGTGTGCAGGAAACAATAGAAGAGTAATTAAAATCGAACCCTAATTCATAAATCCTAATCTGTGACGTTTGAAGTACATGCTAAAAAATCCGAGTCACGGTCAACATTTGTTTAAATTTCCGTGTGTAATGATCAGGCATAATGAATTAGAATAGAATTAATTTCTAAGAAACTGTGTGCAGGAAACAATAGAACAGTGCTGAAAATCGAACCCTAATTCATAAATCCTAATCTGTGACGTTTGAAGTACATGCTAAAAAATCCGAGTCACGGTCAACATTTTTTGAAGTTTCCGTGTGTAATGATCAGGCACAATGAATTAGAATAGAATTAATTTCTAAGAAACGGTGTGCATGAAACAATAGAAGAGTGCAGAAAATCGAACCCTAATTCATAAATCCTAATCTGTGACGTTTGAAGTACATGCTAAAAAATCCGAGTCACGGTCAACATTTTTTGAAATTTTCGTGTGTTGATCAGGCACAATGAATTAGAATAGAATAAGTTTCTAAGAAACGGTGTGCAGGAAACAATAGAAAAGTGCTTAAAATCGAACCTTAATTCATAAAACCTAATCTGTTACGTTTGAAGTACATGCTAAAAAATCCGAGTCACGGTCAACAATTTTTGAAATTTTCGTGTGTAATGATCAGGCACAATGAATTAGAATAGAATTAATTTCTAAGAAACGGTGTGCATTAAACAATAGAAGAGTGCTTAAAATCGAACCCAAATTCATAAAAACTAATCTGTTACGTTTGGAGTACATGCTAAAAAATCCGATTCACGGTCAAATTTTTTTTGAAATTTTCGTGTGTAATGATTAGGCACAATGAATTAGAATAGAATTAATTTCTAAGAAACGGTGTGCAGGAAACAATAGAAGAGTGCTTAAAATCGAACCCTAATTCATAAATCCTAATCTGTTACGTTTGAAGTGCATGCAAAAAAATCCGAGTCACGGTCAAGATTTTTTTAAATTTCCGTGTGTAATGATCAGGCCCAATGTATTAGAATATAATTAATTTCTAAGAAACGGTGAGCAGGAAACAATAGAAGAGTGCTGAAAATCGAACCCTAATTCATAATTCCTAATCTGTGACGTTTGAAGTACATGCTAAAAAATCCGAGTCACGGTCAACATTTTTTGAAATTTTCGTGTGTAATGATCAGGCACAATGAATTAGAATAGAATTAATTTCTATGAAACGATGTGCAGGAAACAATAGAAAAGTGCTTAAAATCGAACCCTAATTCATAAATCCTAATCTGTGACGTTTGAAGTACATGCTAAAAAATCCGAGTCACGGTCAACATTTGTTGAAATTTTCGTGTGTAATGATCAGGCACAATGAATTATAATAAAATTAATTTCTAAGAAACGGTGTGGAGGAGACAATAGAAGAGTGCTGAAAATCGAACCCTAATTCATAAATCCTAATCTGTTACGTTTGAAGTACATGCTAAAAAATCCGAGTCACGGTCAACATTTTTTGAAATTTTCGTGTGTAATGACCAGGCACAATGAATTAGAATAGAATTAATTTCTAAGAAACGATGTGCAGGAAACAATAGAAGTGTGCTTAAAATCGAACCCTAATTCATAAATCCTAATCTGTGACGTTTGAAGTACATGCTAAAAAATCCTAGTCACGGTCAACATTTTTTTAAATTTCCGTGGGTAATGATCAGGTATAATGAATTAGAATAGAATTAATTTCTAAGAAACGGTGTGCAGGAAACAATAGAAGAGTAATTAAAATCGAACCCTAATTCATAAATCCTAATCTGTTACGTTTGAATTACATGCTAAAAAATCCGAGTCACGGTCAACATTTTTTTAAATTTCCGTGTGTAATGATCAGGCCCAATGAATTAGAATATAATTAATTTCTAAGAAACGGTGTGCATGAAACAATAGAAGTGTGCTTAAAATCGATCCCTAATTCATAAATCCTAATCTGTGACGTTTGAAATACATTCTCCAAAATCCGAGTCACGGTCAACATTTTTTGAAATTTTCGTGTGTAATGATCAGGCATAATGAATTAGAATAGAATTAATTTCTAAGAAACTGTGTGCAGGAAACAATAGAACAGTGCTCAAAATCGAACCCTAATTCATAAATCCTAATCTGTGACGTTTGAAGTACATGCTAAAAAATCCGAGTCACGGTCAACATTTTTTGAAGTTTCCGTGTGTAATGATCAGGCACAATGAATTAGAATAGAATTAATTTCTAAGAAACGGTGTGCATGAAACAATAGAAGAGTGCAGAAAATCGAACCCTAATTCATAAATCCTAATCTGTGACGTTTGAAGTACATGCTAAAAAATCCGAGTCACGGTCAACATTTTTTGAAATTTTCGTGTGTTGATCAGGCACAATGAATTAGAATAGAATTAGTTTCTAAGAAACGGTGTGCAGGAAACAATAGAAAAGTGCTTAAAATCGAACCTTAATTCATAAAACCTAATCTGTTACGTTTGAAGTACATGCTAAAAAATCCGAGTCACGGTCAACAATTTTTGAAATTTTCGTGTGTAATGATCAGGCACAATGAATTAGAATAGAATTAATTTCTAAGAAACGGTGTGCATTAAACAATAGAAGAGTGCTTAAAATCGAACCCAAATTCTTAAAAACTAATCTGTTACGTTTGAAGTACATGCTAAAAAATCCGATTCACGGTCAAATTTTTTTGAAATTTTCGTGTGTAATGATTAGGCACAATGAATTAGAATAGAATTAATTTCTAAGAAACGGTGTGCAGGAAACAATAGAAGAGTGCTTAAAATCGAACCCTAATTCATAAATCCTAATCTGTTACGTTTGAAGTACATGCTAAAAAATCCGAGTCACGGTCAACATTTGTTTAAATTTCCGTGTGTAATGATCAGGCATAATGAATTAGAATAGAATTAATTTCTAAGAAACTGTGTGCAGGAAACAATAGAACAGTGCTGAAAATCGAACCCTAATTCATAAATCCTAATCTGTGACGTTTGAAGTACATGCTAAAAAATCCGAGTCACGGTCAACATTTTTTTAATTTTCCGGGCGTAATGATCAGGCACAATGAATTAGAATAGAATTAATTTCTATGAAACGATGTGCAGGAAACAATAGAAAAGTGCTTAAAATCGAACCCTAATTCATAAATCCTAATCTGTGACGTTTGAAGTACATGCTAAAAAATCCGAGTCACGGTCAACATTTGTTGAAATTTTCGTGTGTAATGATCAGGCACAATGAATTATAATAAAATTAATTTCTAAGAAACGGTGTGGAGGAGACAATAGAAGAGTGCTGAAAATCGAACCCTAATTCATAAATCCTAATCTGTTACGTTTGAAGTACATGCTAAAAAATCCGAGTCACGGTCAACATTTTTTGAAATTTTCGTGTGTAATGACCAAGCACAATGAATTAGAATAGAATTAATTTCTAAGAAACGATGTGCAGGAAACAATAGAAGTGTGCTTAAAATCGAACCCTAATTCATAAATCCTAATTTGTGACGTTTGAAGTACATGCTAAAAAATCCTAGTCACGGTCAACATTTGTTGAAATTTTCGTGTGTAATGATCAGGCACAATGAATTATAATAAAATTAATTTCTAAGAAACGGTGAGGAGGAAACAATAGAAGAGTGCTGAAAATCGAACCCTAATTCATAAATCCTAATCTGTGATGTTTGAAGTACATGCTAAAAAATCCGAGTCACGGTCAACATTTTTTGAAATTTTCGTGTGTAATGACCAAGCACAATGAATTAGAATAGAATTAATTTCTAAGAAACGATGTGCAGGAAACAATAGAAGTGTGCTTAAAATCGAACCCTAATTCATAAATCCTAATTTGTGACGTTTGAAGTACATGCTAAAAAATCCTAGTCACGGTCAACATTTGTTGAAATTTTCGTGTGTAATGATCAGGCACAATGAATTATAATAAAATTAATTTCTAAGAAACGGTGAGGAGGAAACAATAGAAGAGTGCTGAAAATCGAACCCTAATTCATAAATCCTAATCTGTGATGTTTGAAGTACATGCTAAAAAATCCGAGTCACGGTCAACATTTTTTTAAATTTCCGTGGGTAATGATCAGGCACAATGAATTAGAATAGAATTAATTTCTAAGAAACGATGTGCAGGAAACAATAGAAGAGTAATTAAAATCGAACCCTAATTCATAAATCCTAATCTGTTACGTTTGAAGTACATGCTAAAAAATCCGAGTCACGGTCAACATTTTTTGAAATTTCCGTGTTTAATGATCAGGCACAATGAATTAGAATAGAATTAATTTCTAAGAAACGATGTGCAGGAAACAATTTTAGAGTGCTTAAAATCGAACCCTAATTCATAAATCATAATCTGTGACGTTTGAAGTACATGCTAAAAAATCCGAGTCACGGTCAACATTTTTTGAAATTTTCGTGTTTAATGATCAGGCACAATGAATTATAATAGAATTAATTTCTAAGAAACGGTGTGCATGAAACAATAGAAGAGTGCTGAAAATGGAACCCTAATTCATAAATCCTAATCTGTGACGTTTGAAATACATTCTCCAAAATCCGAGTCACGGTCAACATTTTTTGAAATTTTCGTGTGTAATGATCAGGCATAATGAATTAGAATAGAATTAATTTCTAAGAAACTGTGTGCAGGAAACAATAGAACAGTGCTGAAAATCGAACCCTAATTCATAAATCCTAATCTCTGACGTTTGAAGTACATGCTAAAAAATCCGAGTCACGGTCAACATTTTTTGAAGTTTCCGTGTGTAATGATCAGGCACAATGAATTAGAATAGAATTAATTTCTAAGAAACGGTGTGCATGAAACAATAGAAGAGTGCAGAAAATCGAACCCTAATTCATAAATCCTAATCTGTTACGTTTGAAGTACATGCAAAAAAATCCGAGTCACGGTCAACAATTTTTGAAATTTTCGTGTGTAATGATCAGGCACAATGAATTAGAATAGAATTAATTTCTAAGAAACGGTGTGCATTAAACAATAGAAGAGTGCTTAAAATCGAACCCAAATTCATAAAAACTAATCTGTTACGTTTGAAGTACATGCTAAAAAATCCTATTCATGGTCTAAATTTTTTGAAATTTTCGTGTGTAATGATTAGGCACAATGAATTAGAATAGAATTAATTTCTAAGAAACGGTGTGCAGGAAACAATAGAAGAGTGCTTAAAATCGAACCCTAATTCATAAATCCTAATCTGTTACGTTTGAAGTACATGCTAAAAAATCCGAGTCACGGTCAACATTTGTTTAAATTTCCGTGTGTAATGATCAGGCATAATGAATTAGAATAGAATTAATTTCTAAGAAACTGTGTGGAGGAAACAATAGAACAGTGCTGAAAATCGAACCCTAATTCATAAATCCTAATCTGTGACGTTTGAAGTACATGCTAAAAAATCCGAGTCACGGTCAACATTTTTTGAAATTTCCGTGTGTAATGATCAGGCACAATGAATTAGAATAGAATTAATTATTATGAAACGATGTGCAGGAAACAATAGAAAAGTGCTTAAAATCGAACCCTAATTCATAAATCCTAATCTGTGACGTTTGAAGTACATGCTAAAAAATCCGAGTCACGGTCAACATTTGTTGAAATTTTCGTGTGTAATGATCAGGCACAATGAATTATAATAAAATTAATTTCTAAGAAACGGTGTGGAGGAGACAATAGAAGAGTGCTGAAAATCGAACCCTAATTCATAAATCCTAATCTGTTATGTTTGAAGTACATGCTAAAAAATCCGAGTCACGGTCAACATTTTTTGAAATTTTCGTGTGTAATGACCAGGCACAATGAATTAGAATAGAATTAATTTCTAAGAAACGATGTGCAAGAAACAATAGAAGTGTGCTTAAAATCGAACCCTAATTCATAAATCCTAATCTGTGACGTTTGAAGTACATGCTAAAAAAACCTAGTCACGGTCAACATTTGTTGAAATTTTCGTGTGTAATGATCAGGCACAATGAATTATAATAAAATTAATTTCTAAGAAACGGTGAGGAGGAAACAATAGAAGAGTGCTGAAAATCGAACCCTAATTCATAAATCCTAATCTGTGATGTTTGAAGTACATGCTAAAAAATCCGAGTCACGGTCAACATTTTTTTAAATTTCCGTGGGTAATGATCAGGTATAATGAATTAGAATAGAATTAATTTCTAAGAAACGGTGTGCAGGAAACAATAGAAGAGTAATTAAAATCGAACCCTAATTCATAAATCCTAATCTGTGACGTTTGAAGTACATGCTAAAAAATCCGAGTCACGGTCAACATTTGTTTAAATTTCCGTGTGTAATGATCAGGCATAATGAATTAGAATAGAATTAATTTCTAAGAAACTGTGTGCAGGAAACAATAGAACAGTGCTGAAAATCGAACCCTAATTCATAAATCCCTATCTGTGACGTTTGAAGTACATGCTAAAAAATCCGAGTCACGGTCAACATTTTTTGAAGTTTCCGTGTGTAATGATCAGGCACAATGAATTAGAATAGAATTAATTTCTAAGAAACGGTGTGCATGAAACAATAGAAGAGTGCAGAAAATCGAACCCTAATTCATAAATCCTAATCTGTGACGTTTGAAGTACATGCTAAAAAATCCGAGTCACGGTCAACATTTTTTGAAATTTTCGTGTGTTGATCAGGCACAATGAATTAGAATAGAATAAGTTTCTAAGAAACGGTGTGCAGGAAACAATAGAAAAGTGCTTAAAATCGAACCTTAATTCATAAAACCTAATCTGTTACGTTTGAAGTACATGCTAAAAAATCCGAGTCACGGTCAACAATTTTTGAAATTTTCGTGTGTAATGATCAGGCACAATGAATTAGAATAGAATTAATTTCTAAGAAACGGTGTGCATTAAACAATAGAAGAGTGCTTAAAATCGAACCCAAAT
This sequence comes from Cucurbita pepo subsp. pepo, assembly GCF_057944985.1. NCBI lineage: Eukaryota > Viridiplantae > Streptophyta > Magnoliopsida > Cucurbitales > Cucurbitaceae > Cucurbita > Cucurbita pepo. Next base: position 3,645,584 of record NC_141816.1, on the reverse strand, counting down.
TCATAAAAACTAATCTGTTACGTTTGGAGTACATGCTAAAAAATCCGATTCACGGTCAAATTTTTTTTGAAATTTTCGTGTGTAATGATTAGGCACAATGAATTAGAATAGAATTAATTTCTAAGAAACGGTGTGCAGGAAACAATAGAAGAGTGCTTAAAATCGAACCCTAATTCATAAATCCTAATCTGTTACGTTTGAAGTGCATGCAAAAACATCCGAGTCACGGTCAAGATTTTTTTAAATTTCCGTGTGTAATGATCAGGCCCAATGTATTAGAATATAATTAATTTCTAAGAAACGGTGAGCAGGAAACAATAGAAGAGTGCTGAAAATCGAACCCTAATTCATAATTCCTAATCTGTGACGTTTGAAGTACATGCTAAAAAATCCGAGTCACGGTCAACATTTTTTGAAATTTCCGTGTGTAATGATCAGACACAATGAATTAGAATACAATTAATTTCTAAGAAACGATGTGCAGGAAATAATAGACGAGTGCAGAAAATCGATCCCTAATTCATAAATACTAATCTGTGACGTTTGAAGTACATGCTAAAAAATCCGAGTCACGGTCAACATTTTTTTAATTTTCCGTGTGTAATGATCAGGCACAATGAATTAGAATAGAATTAATTTCTTAGAAACGGTGTGCAGGAAACAATAGAAAGGTGCTGAAAATCGAAACCTAATTCATAAATCCTAATCTGTGACGTTTGAAGTACATGCTAAAAAATCCGAGTCACGGTCAACATTTTTTGAAATTTTCGTGTGTAATGACCAGGCACAATGAATTAGAATAGAATTAATTTCTATGAAACGATGTGCAGGAAACAATAGAAGAGTGCTCAAAATCGAACCGTAATTCATAAATCCTAATTTGTGACGTTTGAAGTACATGCTAAAAAATCCGAGTAACGGTCAACATTTGTTGAAATTTTCGTTTGTAATGATCAGGCACAATGAATTATAATAAAATTAATTTCTAAGAAACGGTGTGGAGGAAACAATAGAAGAGTGCAGAAAATCGAACCCTAATTCATAAATCCTAATCTGTGACGTTTGAAGTACATGCTAAAAAATCCGAGTCACGGTCAACATTTTTTTAAATTTCCGTGGGTAATGATCAGGTATAATGAATTAGAATAGAATTAATTTCTAAGAAACGGTGTGCAGGAAACAATAGAAGAGTGCTTAAAATCGAACCCTAATTCATAAATCCTAATCTGTTACGTTTGAAGTACATGCTAAAAAATCCGAGTCACGGTCAACATTTTTTGAAATTTCCGTGTTTAATGATCAGGCACAATGAATTAGAATATAATTAATTTCTAAGAAACGGTGTGCATGAAACAATAGAAGAGTGCAGAAAATCGAACCCTAATTCATAAATCCTAATCTGTGACGTTTGAAGTACATGCTAAAAAATCCGAGTCACGGTCAACATTTTTTGAAATTTTCGTGTGTTGATCAGGCACAATGAATTAGAATAGAATTAGTTTCTAAGAAACGGTGTGCAGGAAACAATAGAAAAGTGCTTAAAATCGAACCTTAATTCATAAAACCTAATCTGTTACGTTTGAAGTACATGCTAAAAAATCCGAGTCACGGTCAACAATTTTTTAAATTTTCGTGTGTAATGATCAGGCACAATGAATTAGAATAGAATTAATTTCTAAGAAACGGTGTGCATTAAACAAAAGAAGAGTGCTTAAAATCGAACCCAAATTCATAAAAACTAATCTGTTACGTTTGAAGTACATGCTAAAAAATCCGATTCACGGTCAAAATTTTTTGAAATTTTCGTGTGTAATGATTAGGCACAATGAATTAGAATAGAATTAATTTCTTAAGAAACGGTGTGCAGGAAACAATAGATGAGTGCAGAAAATCGAACCCTAATTCATAAATCCTAATCTGTTACGTTTTAAGTGCATGCTAAAAAATCCGAGTCACGGTCAAGATTTTTTTAAATTTCCGTGTGTAATGATCAGGCCCAATGAATTAGAATATAATTAATTTCTAAGAAACGGTGTGCAGGAAACAATAGAAGAGTGCTGAAAATCGAACCCTAATTCATAAATCCTAATCTGTGACGTTTGAAGTACATGCTAAAAAATCCGAGTCACGGTCAACATTTTTTGAAATTTTCGTGTGTAATGACCAGGCACAATGAATTAGAATAGAATTAATTTCTATGAAACGATGTGCAGGAAACAATAGAAGAGTGCTCAAAATCGAACCCTAATTCATAAATCCTAATTTGTGACGTTTGAAGTACATGCTAAAAAATCCGAGTCACGGTCAACATTTGTTGAAATTTTCGTGTGTAATGATCAGGCACAATGAATTATAATAAAATTAATTTCTAAGAAACGGTGTGGAGGAAACAATAGAAGAGTGCTGAAAATCGAACCCTAATTCATAAATCCTAATCGGTGACGTTTGAAGTACATGCTAAAACATCCGAGTCACGGTCAACATTTTTTTAAATTTCCGTGGGTAATGATCAGGTATAATGAATTAGAATAGAATTAATTTCTAAGAAACGGTGTGCAGGAAACAATAGAAGAGTGCTTAAAATCGAACCCTAATTCATAAATCCTAATCTGTTACGTTTGAAGTACATGTTAAAAAATCCGAGTCACGGTCAACATTTTTTGAAATTTCCGTGTTTAATGATCAGGCACAATGAATTAGAATAGAATTAATTTCTAAGAAACGATGTGCAGGAAAGAATAGAAGAGTGCTTAAAATCAAACCCTAATTCATAAATCATAATCTGTGACGTTTGAAGTACATGCTAAAAAATCCGAGTCACGGTCAACATTTTTTGAAATTTTCGTGTGTAATGATCAGGCACAATGAATTATAATAGAATTAATTTCTAAGAAACGGTGTGCATGAAACAATAGAAGAGTGCTGAAAATGGAACCCTAATTCATAAATCCTAATCTGTGACGTTTGAAATACATTATCCAAAATCCGAGTCACGGTCAACATTTTTTGAAATTTCCGTGTGTAATGATCAGGCACAATGAATTAGAATACAATTAATTTCTAAGAAACGATGTGCAGGAAGTAATAGACGAGTGCAGAAAATCGAACCCTAATTCATAAATACTAATCTGTGACGTTTGAAGTACATGCTAAAAAATCCGAGTCACGGTCAATATTTTTTGAAATTTCCGTGTTTAATGATCAGGCACAATGAATTAGAATAGAATTAATTTCTAAGAAACGATGTGCAGGAAACAATAGAAGAGTGCTTAAAATCGAACCCTAATTCATAAATCCTAATCTGTTACGTTTGAAGTACATGCTAAAAAATCCGAGTCACGGTCAACATTTTTTGAAATTTCCGTGTTTAATGATCAGGCACAATGAATTAGAATAGAATTAATTTCTAAGAAACGATGTGCAGGAAACAATAGAAGAGTGCTTAAAATCAAACCCTAATTCATAAATCCTAATCTGTTACGTTTTAAGTGCATGCTAAAAAATCCGAGTCACGGTCAAGATTTTTTTAAATTTCCGTGTGTAATGATCAGGCACAATGAATTATAATAGAATTAATTTCTAAGAAACGGTGTGCATGAAACAATAGAAGAGTGCTGAAAATGGAACCCTAATTCATAAATCCTAATCTGTGACGTTTGAAATACATTCTCCAAAATCCGAGTCACGGTCAACATTTTTTGAAATTTTCGTGTGTAATGATCAGGCATAATGAATTAGAATAGAATTAATTTCTAGAAACTGTGTGCAGGAAACAATAGAAAAGTGCTTAAAATCGAACCCTAATTCATAAATCCTAATCTGTTACGTTTGAAGTGCATGCTAAAAAATCCGAGTCACGGTCAAGATTTTTTTAATTTTCCGTGTGTAATGATCAGGCCCAATGAATTAGAATATAATTAATTTCTAAGAAACGGTGTGCAGGAAACAATAGAAGAGTGCTGAAAATCGAACCCTAATTCATAATTCCTAATCTGTGACGTTTGAAGTACATGCTAAAAAATCCGAGTCACGGTCAACATTTTTTGAAGTTTCCGTGTGTAATGATCAGGCACAATGAATTAGAATATAATTAATTTCTAAGAAACGGTGTGCATGAAACAATAGAAGAGTGCAGAAAATCGAACCCTAATTCATAAATACTAATCTGTGACGTTTGAAGTACATGCTAAAAAATCCGAGTCACGGTCAATATTTTTTGAAATTTCCGTGTTTAATGATCAGGCACAATGAATTAGAATAGAATTAATTTCTAAGAAACGATGTGCAGGAAACAATAGAAGAGTGCTTAAAATCAAACCCTAATTCATAAATCATAATCTGTGACGTTTGAAGTACATGCTAAAAAATCCGAGTCACGGTCAACATTTTTTGAAATTTTCGTGTGTAATGATCAGGCACAATGAATTATAATAGAATTAATTTCTAAGAAACGGTGTGCATGAAACAATAGAAGAGTGCTGAAAATGGAACCCTAATTCATAAATCCTAATCTGTGACGTTTGAAATACATTCTCCAAAATCCGAGTCACGGTCAACATTTTTTGAAATTTTCGTGTGTAATGATCAGGCATAATGAATTAGAATAGAATTAATTTCTAGAAACTGTGTGCAGGAAACAATAGAAAAGTGCTTAAAATCGAACCCTAATTCATAAATCCTAATCTGTTACGTTTGAAGTGCATGCTAAAAAATCCGAGTCACGGTCAAGATTTTTTTAATTTTCCGTGTGTAATGATCAGGCCCAATGAATTAGAATATAATTAATTTCTAAGAAACGGTGTGCAGGAAACAATAGAAGAGTGCTGAAAATCGAACCCTAATTCATAATTCCTAATCTGTGACGTTTGAAGTACATGCTAAAAAATCCGAGTCACGGTCAACATTTTTTGAAATTTCCGTGTGTAATGATCAGGCACAATGAATTAGAATACAATTAATTTCTAAGAAACGATGTGCAGGAAATAATAGACGAGTGCAGAAAATCGAACCCTAATTCATAAATACTAATCTGTGACGTTTGAAGTACATGCTAAAAAATCCGAGTCACGGTCAATATTTTTTGAAATTTCCGTGTTTAATGATCAGGCACAATGAATTAGAATAGAATTAATTTCTAAGAAACGATGTGCAGGAAACAATAGAAGAGTGCTTAAAATCGAACCCTAATTCATAAATCCTAATCTGTTACGTTTGAAGTACATGCTAAAAAATCCGAGTCACGGTCAACATTTTTTGAAATTTCCGTGTTTAATGATCAGGCACAATGAATTAGAATAGAATTAATTTCTAAGAAACGATGTGCAGGAAACAATAGAAGAGTGCTTAAAATCAAACCCTAATTCATAAATCATAATCTGTGACGTTTGAAGTACATGCTAAAAAATCCGAGTCACGGTCAACATTTTTTGAAATTTTCGTGTGTAATGATCAGGCACAATGAATTATAATAGAATTAATTTCTAAGAAACGGTGTGCATGAAACAATAGAAGAGTGCTGAAAATGGAACCCTAATTTATAAATCCTAATCTGTGACGTTTGAAATACATTCTCCAAAATCCGAGTCACGGTCAACATTTTTTGAAATTTTCGTGTGTAATGATCAGGCATAATGAATTAGAATAGAATTAATTTCTAAGAAACGATGTGCAGGAAACAATAGAAGAGTGCTTAAAATCAAACCCTAATTCATAAATCATAATCTGTGACGTTTGAAGTACATGCTAAAAAATCCGAGTCACGGTCAACATTTTTTGAAATTTTCGTGTGTAATGATCAGGCACAATGAATTATAATAGAATTAATTTCTAAGAAACGGTGTGCATGAAACAATAGAAGAGTGCTGAAAATGGAACCCTAATTCATAAATCCTAATCTGTGACGTTTGAAATACATTCTCCAAAATCCGAGTCACGGTCAACATTTTTTGAAATTTTCGTGTGTAATGATCAGGCATAATGAATTAGAATAGAATTAATTTCTAGAAACTGTGTGCAGGAAACAATAGAAAAGTGCTTAAAATCGAACCCTAATTCATAAATCCTAATCTGTTACGTTTGAAGTGCATGCTAAAAAATCCGAGTCACGGTCAAGATTTTTTTAATTTTCCGTGTGTAATGATCAGGCCCAATGAATTAGAATATAATTAATTTCTAAGAAACGGTGTGCAGGAAACAATAGAAGAGTGCTGAAAATCGAACCCTAATTCATAATTCCTAATCTGTGACGTTTGAAGTACATGCTAAAAAATCCGAGTCACGGTCAACATTTTTTGAAATTTCCGTGTGTAATGATCAGGCACAATGAATTAGAATACAATTAATTTCTAAGAAACGATGTGCAGGAAATAATAGACGAGTGCAGAAAATCGAACCCTAATTCATAAATACTAATCTGTGACGTTTGAAGTACATGCTAAAAAATCCGAGTCACGGTCAATATTTTTTGAAATTTCCGTGTTTAATGATCAGGCACAATGAATTAGAATAGAATTAATTTCTAAGAAACGATGTGCAGGAAACAATAGAAGAGTGCTTAAAATCGAACCCTAATTCATAAATCCTAATCTGTTACGTTTGAAAACATGCTAAAAAATCCGAGTCACGGTCAACATTTTTTGAAATTTCCGTGTTTAATGATCAGGCACAATGAATTAGAATAGAATTAATTTCTAAGAAACGATGTGCAGGAAACATTAGAAGAGTGCTTAAAATCAAACCCTAATTCATAAATCATAATCTGTGACGTTTGAAGTACATGCTAAAAAATCCGAGTCACGGTCAACATTTTTTGAAATTTTCGTGTGTAATGATCAGGCACAATGAATTATAATAGAATTAATTTCTAAGAAACGGTGTGCATGAAACAATAGAAGAGTGCTGAAAATGGAACCCTAATTCATAAATCCTAATCTGTGACGTTTGAAATACATTCTCCAAAATCCGAGTCACGGTCAACATTTTTTGAAATTTTCGTGTGTAATGATCAGGCATAATGAATTAGAATAGAATTAATTTCTAGAAACTGTGTGCAGGAAACAATAGAAAAGTGCTTAAAATCGAACCCTAATTCATAAATCCTAATCTGTTACGTTTGAAGTGCATGCTAAAAAATCCGAGTCACGGTCAAGATTTTTTTAATTTTCCGTGTGTAATGATCAGGCCCAATGAATTAGAATATAATTAATTTCTAAGAAACGGTGTGCAGGAAACAATAGAAGAGTGCTGAAAATCGAACCCTAATTCATAATTCCTAATCTGTGACGTTTGAAGTACATGCTAAAAAATCCGAGTCACGGTCAACATTTTTTGAAATTTCCGTGTGTAATGATCAGGCACAATGAATTAGAATACAATTAATTTCTAAGAAACGATGTGCAGGAAATAATAGACGAGTGCAGAAAATCGAACCCTAATTCATAAATACTAATCTGTGACGTTTGAAGTACATGCTAAAAAATCCGAGTCACGGTCAATATTTTTTGAAATTTCCGTGTTTAATGATCAGGCACAATGAATTAGAATAGAATTAATTTCTAAGAAACGATGTGCAGGAAACAATAGAAGAGTGCTTAAAATCGAACCCTAATTCATAAATCCTAATCTGTTACGTTTGAAAACATGCTAAAAAATCCGAGTCACGGTCAACATTTTTTGAAATTTCCGTGTTTAATGATCAGGCACAATGAATTAGAATAGAATTAATTTCTAAGAAACGATGTGCAGGAAACATTAGAAGAGTGCTTAAAATCAAACCCTAATTCATAAATCATAATCTGTGACGTTTGAAGTACATGCTAAAAAATCCGAGTCACGGTCAACATTTTTTGAAATTTTCGTGTGTAATGATCAGGCACAATGAATTATAATAGAATTAATTTCTAAAAAACGGTGTGCATGAAACAATAGAAGAGTGCTGAAAATGGAACCCTAATTCATAAATCCTAATCTGTGACGTTTGAAATACATTCTCCAAAATCCGAGTCACGGTCAACATTTTTTGAAATTTTCGTGTGTAATGATCAGGCATAATGAATTAGAATAGAATTAATTTCTAAGAAACTGTGTGCAGGAAACAATGGAACAGTGCTGAAAATCGAACCCTAATTCATAAATCTTAATCTGTGACGTTTGAAGTACATGCTAAAAAATCCGAGTCACGGTCAACATTTTTTGAAGTTTCCGTGTGTAATGATCAGGCACAATGAATTAGAATATAATTAATTTCTAAGAAACGGTGTGCATGAAACAATAAAAGAGTGCAGAAAATCGAACCCTAATTCATAAATCCTAATCTGTGACGTTTGAAGTACATGCTAAAAAATCCGAGTCACGGTCAACATTTTTTGAAATTTTCGTGTGTTGATCAGGCACAATGAATTAGAATAGAATTAGTTTCTAAGAAACGATGTGCAGGAAACAATAGAAAACTGCTTAAAATCGAACCTTAATTCATAAAACTAATCTGTTACGTTTGAAGTACATGCTAAAAAATCCGAGTCACGGTCAACATTTTTTTAATTTTTCGTGTGTAATGATCAGGCACAATGAACTAGAATAGAATTAATTCCTAAGAAACGGTGTGCATTAAACAATAGAAGAGTGCTTAAATCGAACCCTAATTCATAAAAACTAATTTGTTACGTTTGAAGTACATGCTAAAAAATCCGATTCACGGTCAAAATTTTTTGAAATTTTCGTGTGTAATGATTAGGCACAATGAATTAGAATAGAATTAATTTCTAAGAAACGGTGTGCAGGAAACAATAGAAGAGTGCTTGAAATCGAACCCTAATTCATAAATCCTAATCTGTTACGTTTGAAGTGCATGCTAAAAAATCCGAGTCACGGTCAAGATTTTTGTAATTTTCCGTGTGTAATGATCAGGCCCAATGAATTAGAATATAATTAATTTCTAAGAAACGGTGTGCAGGAAACAATAGAAGAGTGCTGAAAATCGAACCCTAATTCATAATTCCTAATCTGTGACGTTTGAAGTACATGCTAAAAAATCCGAGTCACGGTCAACATTTTTTGAAATTTCCGTGTGTAATGATCAGACACAATGAATTAGAATACAATTAATTTCTAAGAAACGATGTGCAGGAAATAATAGACGAGTGCAGAAAATCGAACCCTAATTCACAAATAGTAATCTGTGACGTTTGAAGTACATGCTAAAAAATCCGAGTCACGGTCAACATTTTTTGAAATTTTCGTGTGTAATGACCAGGCACAATGAATTAGAATAGAATTAATTTCTATGAAACGATGTGTAGGAAACAATAGAAGAGTGCTCAAAATCGAACCCTAATTCATAAATCCTAATCTGTGACGTTTGAAGTACATGCTAAAAAATCCGAGTCACGGTCAACATTTGTTGAAATTTTCGTGTGTAATGATCAGGCACAATGAATTATAATAAAATTAATTTCTAAGAAACGGTGTGGAGGAAACAATAGAAGAGTGCTGAAAATCGGACCCTAATTCATCAATCCTAATCTGTGACGTTTGAAGTACATGCTAAAAAATCCGAGTCACGGTCAACATTTTTTTAAATTTCCGTGGGTAATGATCAGGTATAATGAATTAGAATAGAATTAATTTCTAAGAAACGGTGTGCAGGAAACAATAGAAGAGTGCTTAAAATCGAACCCTAATTCATAAATCCTAATCTGTTACGTTTGAAGTACATGCTAAAAAATCCGAGTCACGGTCAACATTTTTTGAAATTTCCGTGTTTAATGATCAGGCACAATGAATTAGAATAGAATTAATTTCTAAGAAACGATGTGCAGGAAACAATAGAAGAGTGCTTAAAATCGAACCCTAATTCATAAATCATAATCTGTGACGTTTGAAGTACATGCTAAAAAATCCGAGTCACGGTCAACATTTTTTGAAATTTTCGTGTGTAATGATCAGGCACAATGAAGTATAATTGAATTAATTTCTAAGAAACGGTGTGCATGAAACAATAGAAGAGTGCTGAAAATGGAACCCTAATTCATAAATCCTAATCTGTGACGTTTGAAATACATTCTCCAAATCCGAGTCACGGTCAACATTTTTTGAAATTTTCGTGTGTAATGATCAGGCATAATGAATTACAATAGAATTATTTTCTAAGAAACTGTGTGCAGGAAACAATAGAACAGTGCTGAAAATCGAACCCTAATTCATAAATCCTAATCTGTGACGTTTGAAGTACATGCTAAAAAATCCGAGTCACGGTCAACATTTTTTTAATTTTCCGGGCGTAATGATCAGGCACAATGAATTAGAATAGAATTAATTTCTAAGAAACGGTGTGCAGGAAACAATAGAAGAGTGATTAAAATCGAACCTTAATTCATAAATCCTAATCTGTGACGTTTGAAGTACATGCTAAAAAATCCGAGTCACGGTCAACATTTGTTGAAATTTTCGTGTGTAATGATCAGGCACAATGAATTATAATAAAATTAATTTCTAAGAAACGGTGTGGTGGAAACAATAGAAGAGTGCTGAAAATCGAACCCTAATTCATAAATCCTAATCTATGACGTTTGAAGTACATGCTAAAAAATCCGAGTCACGGTCAACATTTTTTTAAATTTCCATGGGTAATGATCAGGTATAATGAATTAGAATAGAATTAATTTCTAAGAAACGGTGTGTAGGAAACAATAGAAGAGTGCTTAAAATCGAACCCTAATTCATAAATCCTAATCTGTTACGTTTGAAGTACATGCTAAAAAATCCGAGTCACGGTCAACATTTTTTGAAATTTCCGTGTTTAATGATCAGGCACAATGAATTAGAATAGAATTAATTTCTAAGAAACGATGTGAAGGAAACAATAGAAGAGTGCTTAAAATCGAACCCTAATTCATAAATCATAATCTGTTTCGTTTGAAGTACATGCTAAAAAATCCGAGTCACGGTCAACATTTTTTTAAATTTTCGTGTGTAATGATCAGGCACAATGAATTATAATAGAATTAATTTCTAAGAAACGGTGTGCATGAAACAATAGAAGAGTGCTTAAAATCGAACCCTAATTCATAAATCCTAATCTGTGACGTTTGAAATAGATTATCCAAAATCCGAGTCACGGTCAACATTTTTTGAAATTTCCGTGTGTAATGATCAGGCACAATGAATTAGAATAGAATTAATTTCTAAGAAACGATGTGCAGGAAACAATAGAAGAGTGCTTAAAATCGAACCCTAATTCATAAATCCTAATCTGTTACGTTTGAAGTACATGCTAAAAAATCCGAGTCACGGTCAACATTTTTTGAAATTTCCGTGTTTAATGATCAGGCACAATGAATTAGAATAGAATTAATTTCTAAGAAACGATGTGCAGGAAACAATAGAAGAGTGCTTAAAATCAAACCCTAATTCATAAATCATAATCTGTGACGTTTGAAGTACATGCTAAAAAATCTGAGTCACGGTCAACATTTGTTGAAATTTTCGTGTGTAATGATCAGGCACAATGAATTATAATAAAATTAATTTCTAAGAAACGGTGTGGAGGAAACAATAGAAGAGTGCTGAAAATCGAACCCTAATTCATAAATCCTAATCTATGACGTTTGAAGTACATGCTAAAAAATCCGAGTCACGGTCAACATTTTTTTAAATTTCCGTGGGTAATGATCTGGTAGAATGAATTAGAATAGAATTAATTTCTAAGAAACGGTGTGCAGGAAACAATAGAAGAGTGCTTAAAATCGAACCCTAATTCATAAATCCTAATCTGTTACGTTTGAAGTACATGCTAAAAAATCCGAGTCACGGTCAACATTTTTTGAAATTTCCGTGTTTAATGATCAGGCACAATGAATTAGAATAGAATTAATTTCTAAGAAACGATGTGCAGGAAACAATAGAAGAGTGCTTAAAATCGAACCCTAATTCATAAATCATAATCTGTGACGTTTGAAGTACATGCTAAAAAATCCGAGTCACGGTCAACATTTTTTGAAATTTTCGTGTGTAATGATCAGGCACAATGAATTATAATAGAATTAATTTCTAAGAAACGGTGTGCATGAAACAATAGAAGAGTGCTTAAAATCGAACCCTAATTCATAAATCCTAATCTGTTACGTTTGAAATACATTATCCAAAATCTGAGTCACGGTCAACATTTTTTGAAATTTCCGTGTGTAATGATCAGGCACAATGAATTAGAATAGAATTAATTTCTAAGAAACTGTGTGCAGGAAACAATAGAACAGTGCTGAAAATCGAACCCTAATTCATAATTCCTAATCTGTGACGTTTGAAGTACATGCTAAAAAATCCGAGTCACGGTCAACATTTTTTGAAGTTTCCGTGTGTAATGATCAGGCACAATAAATTAGAATAGAATTAATTTCTAAGAAACGGTGTGCATGAAACAATAGAAGAGTCTAGAGAATCGAACCCTAATTCATAAATCCTAATCTGTGACGTTTGAAGTACATGCTAAAAAATCCGAGTCACGGTCAAGATTTTTTGAAATTTTCGTGTGTTGATCAGGCACAATGAATTAGAATAGAATTAGTTTCTAAGAAACGGTGTGCAGGAAACAATAGAAAAGTGCTTAAAATCGAACCTTAATTCATAAAACCTAATCTGTTACGTTTGAAGTACATGCTAAAAAATCCGAGTCACGGTCAACATTTTTTGAAATTTTCGTGTGTAATGATCAGTCACAATGAATTAGAATAGAATTAATTTCTAAGAAACGGTGTGCATTAAACAATAGAAGAGTGCTTAAAATCGAACCCTAATTCATAAAAACTAATATGTTACGTTTGAAGTACATGCTAAAAAATCCGATTCACGGTCAAAATTTTTTGAAATTTTCGTGTGTAATGATCAGGCCCAATGAATTAGAATATAATTAATTTCTAAGAAACGGTGTGCAGGAAACAATAGAAGAGTGCTGAAAATCGAACCCTAATTCATAATTCCTAATCGGGGACGTTTGAAGTACATGCTAAAAAATCCGAGTCACGGTCAACATTTTTTGAAATTTCCGTGTGTAATGATCAGGCATAATGAATTAGAATAGAATTAATTTCTAAGAAACTGTGTGCAGGAAACAATAGAACAGTGCTAAAAATCGAACCCTAATTCATAAATCCTAATCTGTGACGTTTGAAGTACATGCTAAAAAATCCGAGTCACGGTCAACATTTTTTGAAGTTTCCGTGTGTAATGATCAGGCACAATGAATTAGAATAGAATTAATTTCTAAGAAACGGTGTGCATGAAACAATAGAAGAGTGCAGAAAATTGAACCCTAATTCATAAATCCTAATCTGTGACGATTGAAGTACATGCTAAAAAATCCGAGTCACGGTCAAGATTTTTTGAAATTTTCGTGTGTTGATCAGGCACAATGAATTAGAATAGAATTAGTTTCTAAGAAACGGTGTGCAGGAAACAATAGAAAAGTGCTTAAAATCGAACCTTAATTCATAAAACCTAATCTGTTACGTTTGAAGTACATGCTGAAAAATCCAAGCACAATGCATTAGAATAGAATTAATTTCGAAGAAACGGTGTGCATGAAACAATAAAAGAGTGAAGAAAATTGAACCCTAATTCATAGATCCTAATCTGTGAAGTTTGAAGTACATGCTAAAAAATCCGAGTCACGGTCAACATTTTTTTAAATTTTCGTGGGTAATGATCAGGTATAATGAATTAGAATAGAATTAATTTCTAAGAAACGGTGTGCTGGAAACAATAGAAGAGTGCTTAAAATCGAACCCTAATTCATAAATCCTAATCTGTGACGTTTGAAATACATTCTCAAAAATCCAAGTAACGGTCAACATTTTTTGAAATTTCCGTGTGTAATGATCAGGCATAATGAATTAGAATAGAATTAATTTCTAAGAAACTGTGTGCAGGAAACAATAGAACAGTGCTAAAAATCGAACCCTAATTCATAAATCCTAATCTGTGACGTTTGAAGTACATGCTAAAAAATTCGAGTCACGGTCAACATTTTTTGAAGTTTCCGTGTGTAATGATCAGGCACAATGAATTAGAATAGAATTAATTTCTAAGAAACGGTGTGCATGAAACAATAGAAGAGTGCAGAAAATCGAACCCTAATTCATAAATCCTAATCTGTGACGTTTGAAGTACATGCTAAAAAATCCGAGTCACGGTCAACATTTTTTTTAATTTTCCGTGTGTAATGATCAGGCACAATGAATTAGAATAGAATTAATTTCTAAGAAACGGTGTGCAGGAAACAACAGAAGAGTGCTGAAAATCAAACCCTAATTAATAAATCATAATCTGTGACGTTTGAAGTACATGCTAAAAAATCCGAGTCACGGTCAAGATTTTTTGAAATTTTCGTGTGTTGATCAGGCACAATGAATTAGAATAGAATTAGTTTCTAAGAAACGGTGTGCAGGAAACAATAGAATAGTGCTTAAAATCGAACCTTAATTCATAAAACCTAATCTGTTACATTTGAAGTACATGCTAAAAAATCCGAGTCACGGTCAACATTTTTTGAAATTTTCGTGTGTAATGATCAGGCACAATGAATTAGAATCGAATTAATTTCTAAGAAACGGTGTGCATTAAACAATAGAAGAGTGCTTAAAATCGAACCCTAATTCATAAAAACTAATATGTTACGTTTGAAGTACATGCTAAAAAATCCGATTCACGGTCAAAATTTTTTGAAATTTTCGTGTGTAATGATTAGGCACAATGAATTTGAATAGAATTAATTTCTAAGAAATGGTGTGCAGGAAACAATAGAAGAGTGCTTAAAATCGAACCCTAATTCATAAATCCTAATCTGTTACGTTTGAAGTACATGCTATAAAATCCGAGTCACGGTCAAGATTTTTTTAAATTTCCGTGTGTAATGATCAGGCCCAATGAATTAGAATATAATTAATTTCTAAGAAACGGTGTGTAGGAAACAATAGAAGAATGCTTAAAATCGAACCCTAATTCATAAATCCTAATCTAATACGTTTGAAGTACATGCTAAAAAATCCTAGTCACGGTGAACATTTTTTTAAATTTTCGTGTGTAATGATCAGGCACAATGAATTACAAATTGAATTAATTTTTGAGAAACGGTGTGCATGAAACAATAGAAGAGTGCTGAAAATTGAACCCTAATTCATCAATCCTAATCTGTGACGTTTGAAGTACATGCTAAAAAATCCGAATCACGGTCAACATTTTTTTAAATTTCCGTGTGTAATGATCAGGCACAATGAATTATAATAGAATTAATTTCTAAAAAACGGTGTGCATGAAACAATAGAAGAGTGCTGAAAATGGAACCCTAATTCATAAATCCTAATCTGTGACGTTTGAAATACATTCTAAAAAATCCGAGTCACGATCAACATTTTTTGAAGTTTCGGTGTGTAATGATCAGGCACAATGAATTAGAATAGAATTAATTTCTAAGAAACGGTGTGCATGAAACAATAGAAGAGTGTAGAAAATCGAACCCTAATTCATAAATCCTAATCTGTGACGTTTGAAGTACATGCTAAAAAATCCGAATCACGGTCAACATTTTTTTAATTTTCCGTGTGTAATGATCAGGCACAATGAATTAGAATAGAATTAATTTCTAAGAAACGGTGTGCAGGAAACAACAGAAGAGTGCTGAAAATCAAACCCTAATTAATAAATCATAATCTGTGATGTTTGAAGTACATGCTAAAAAATCCGAGTCACGCTCAAGATTTTTTGAAATTTTCGTGTGTTGATCAGGCACAATGAATTAGAATAGAATTAGTTTCTAAGAAACGGTGTGCAGGAAACAATAGAATAGTGCTTAAAATCGAACCTTAATTCATAAAACCTAATCTGTTACATTTGAAGTACATGCTAAAAAATCCGAGTCACGGTCAACATTTTTTGAAATTTTCGTGTGTAATGATCAGGCACAATGAATTAGAATAGAATTAATTTCTAAGAAACGGTGTGCATTAAACAATAGAAGAGTGCTTAAAATCGAACCCTAATTCATAAAAACTAATATGTTACGTTTGAAGTACATGCTAAAAAATCCGATTCACGGTCAAAATTTTTTGAAATTTTCGTGTGTAATGATTAGGCACAATGAATTTGAATAGAATTAATTTCTAAGAAATGGTGTGCAGGAAACAATAGAAGAGTGCTTAAAATCGAACCCTAATTCATAAATCCTAATCTGTTACGTTTGAAGTACATGCTATAAAATCCGAGTCACGGTCAAGATTTTTTTAAATTTCCGTGTGTAATGATCAGGCCCAATGAATTAGAATATAATTAATTTCTAAGAAACGGTGTGTAGGAAACAATAGAAGAATGCTTAAAATCGAACCCTAATTCATAAATCCTAATCTAATACGTTTGAAGTACATGCTAAAAAATCCTAGTCACGGTGAACATTTTTTTAAATTTTCGTGTGTAATGATCAGGCACAATGAATTACAAATTGAATTAATTTTTGAGAAACGGTGTGCATGAAACAATAGAAGAGTGCTGAAAATTGAACCCTAATTCATCAATCCTAATCTGTGACGTTTGAAGTACATGCTAAAAAATCCGAATCACGGTCAACATTTTTTTAAATTTCCGTGTGTAATGATCAGGCACAATGAATTATAATAGAATTAATTTCTAAAAAACGGTGTGCATGAAACAATAGAAGAGTGCTGAAAATGGAACCCTAATTCATAAATCCTAATCTGTGACGTTTGAAATACATTCTAAAAAATCCGAGTCACGATCAACATTTTTTGAAGTTTCCGTGTGTAATGATCAGGCACAATGAATTAGAATAGAATTAATTTCTAAGAAACGGTGTGCATGAAACAATAGAAGAGTGTAGAAAATCGAACCCTAATTCATAAATCCTAATCTGTGACGTTTGAAGTACATGCTAAAAAATCCGAATCACGGTCAACATTTTTTTAATTTTCCGTGTGTAATGATCAGGCACAATGAATTAGAATAGAATTAATTTCTAAGAAACGGTGTGCAGGAAACAACAGAAGAGTGCTGAAAATCAAACCCTAATTAATAAATCATAATCTGTGATGTTTGAAGTACATGCTAAAAAATCCGAGTCACGCTCAAGATTTTTTGAAATTTTCGTGTGTTGATCAGGCACAATGAATTAGAATAGAATTAGTTTCTAAGAAACGGTGTGCAGGAATCAATAGAAAAGTGCTGAAAATCGAACCTTAATTCATAAAACCTAATCTGTTACGTTTGAAGTACATGCTGAAAAATCCAAGCACAATGAATTAGAATAGAATTAATTTCGAAGAAAAGGTGTGCATGAAACAATAAAAGAGTGCAGAAAATTGAACCCTAATTCATAAATCCTAATCTGTGAAGTTTGAAGTACATGCTAAAAAATCCGAGTCACGGTCAACATTTTTTTAAATTTCCGTGGGTAATGATCAGGTATAATGAATTAGAATAGAATTAATTTCTAAGAAACGGTGTGCAGGAAACAATAGAAGAGTGCTTAAAATCGAACCCTAATTCATAAATCCTAATCTTTTACGTTTGAAGTACATGCTAAAAAATCCGAGACACGGTTAACATTGTTTGAAATTTCCGTGTGTAATGATTAGGCACAATGAATTAGAATAGAATTAATTTCTATGAAACGATGTGCAGGAAACAATAGAAGAGTGCAGAAAATCGAACCCTAATTCATAAATTCTAATCTGTTACGTTTGATGTACATGCTAAAAAATCCGAGTCACGATCAACATTTTTTGAAGTTTCCGTGTGTAATGATCAGGCACAATGAATTAGAATAGAATTAATTTCTAAGAAACGGTGTGCATGAAACAATAGAAGAGTGCTGAAAATCGAACCCTAATTTATAAATCATAATCTGTGACGTTTGAAGTACATGCTAAAAAATCCGAGTCACGGTCAAAACTTTTTTACATTTCCGTGTGTAATGATCAGGCACAATGAATTAGAATAGAATTAATTTCTAAGTAACGGTGTGCATGAAACAATAGAAGAATGCAGAAAATCGAACCCTAATTCATAAATCCTAATCTGTGACGTTTGAAGTACATGCTAAAAAATTCGAATCACGGTCAAAATTTTTTTAAATTTCCGTGTGTAATGATCAGGCACAATGAATTAGAATAGAATTAATTTCTAAGATACGGTGTGCATGAAACAATAGAAGAGTGCTGAAAATCGAACACTAATTCATAATTCCTAATTTGTGACGTTTGATGTACATGCTAAAAAATCCGAGTCACGGTGAACATTTTTTTAAATTTTCGTGTGTAATGATCAGGCACAATGAATTACAAATTGAATTAATTTTTAAGAAACGGTGTGCATGAAACAATAGAAGAGTGCTGAAAATTGAACCCTAATTCATCAATCCTAATCTGTGACGTTTGAAGTACATGCTAAAAAATCCGAATCACGGTCAACATTTTTTTAAATTTCCGTGTGTAATGATCAGTCACAATGAATTACAATAGAATTATTTTCTAAGAAACGGTGTGCAGGAAACAATAGAAGAGTGTAGAAAATCGAACCCTAATTCATAAATCCTAATCTGTGACGTTTGAAGTACATGCTAAAAGATCAGAGTCACGGTCAACATTTTTTAAAATTTCCGTGCGTAATGATCAGGCACAATGAATTAGAATAGAATTAATTTCTAAGAAACGGTGTGCATGAAACAATAGAAGAGTGATGAAAATCGAACCCTAATTAATAAATCCTAAGCTATGACGTTTGAAGTACATGCTAAAAAAAACGAGTCACGGTCAACATTTTTTGAAATTTCCGTGTGTAATGATCAGGCACAATGAATTAGCATAGAATTAATTTCTAAGAAACGGTGTGCATGAAACAATAGAAGAGTGCTGAAAATCGAACACTAATTCATAAATCCTAATTTGTGACGTTTGATGTACATGCTAAAAAATCCGAGTCACGGTGAACATTTTTTTAAATTTTCGTGTGTAATGATCAGGCACAATGAATTATAATTGAATTAATTTTTAAGAAACGGTGTGCATGAAACAATAGAAGAGTGATGAAAATCGAACCCTAATTAATAAATCCTAAGCTGTGACGTTTGAAGTACATGCTAAAAAAAACGAGTCACGGTCAACATTTTTTGAAGTTTCCGTGTGTAATGATCAGGCACAATGAATTAGAATAGAATTAATTTCTAAGAAACGGTGTGCATGAAACAATAGAAGAGTGCTGAAAATCGAACACTAATTCATAAATCCTAATTTGTGACGTTTGATATACATGCTAAAAAATCCGAGTCACGGTCAACATTTTTTTAAATTTTCGTGTGTAATGATCAGGCACAATGAATTACAATTGAATTAATTTTTAAGAAACGGTGTGCATGAAACAATAGAAGAGTGCTGAAAATCGAACCCTAATTCATAAATCCTAATCTGTGACGTTTGAAGTACATGCTAAAAAATCCGAATCACGGTCAACATTTTTTTAAATTTCCTTGTGTAATGATCAGGCACAATGAATTAGAATAGAATTAATTTCTAAGAAACGGTGTGCATGAAACAATAGAAGAGTGCTGAAAATCGAACACTAATTCATAAATCCTAATTTGTGACGTTTGACGTACATGCTAAAAAATCCGAGTCACGGTGAACATTTTTTTAAATTTTCGTGTGTAATGATCAGGCACAATGAATTACAAATTGAATTAATTTTTGAGAAACGGTGTGCATGAAACAATAGAAGAGTGCTGAAAATTGAACCCTAATTCATCAATCCTAATCTGTGACGTTTGAAGTACATGCTAAAAAATCCGAATCACGGTCAACATTTTTTTAAATTTCCGTGTGTAATGATCAGGCACAATGAATTAGAATAGAATTAATTTCTAAGAAACGGTGTGCATGAAACAATAGAAGAGTGCTGAAAATCGAACACTAATTCATAAATCCTAATTTGTGACGTTTGAAGTACATGCTAAAAAATCCGAGTCACGGTCAACATTTTCTGAAGTTTCCGTGTGTAATGATCAGGCACAATGAATTAGAATAGAATTAATTTCTAAGAAACGGTGTGCATGAAACAATAGAAGAGTGCAGAAAATCGAACCCTAATTAATAAATCCTAATCTGTGACGTTTGAAGTACATGCTAAAAATCCGAGTCACGGTCAACATTTTTTTAATTTTCCGTGTGTAATGATTAGGCACAATGAATTAGAATAGAATTAATTTCTAAGAAACGGTGTGCAGGAATCAATAGAAAAGTGCTGAAAATCGAACCTTAATTCATAAAACCTAATCTGTTACGTTTGAAGTACATGCTGAAAAATCCAAGCACAATGAATTAGAATAGAATTAATTTCGAAGAAAAGGTGTGCATGAAACAATAAAAGAGTGCAGAAAATTGAACCCTAATTCATAAATCCTAATCTGTGAAGTTTGAAGTACATGCTAAAAAATCCGAGTCACGGTCAACATTTTTTTAAATTTCCGTGGGTAATGATCAGGTATAATGAATTAGAATAGAATTAATTTCTAAGAAACGGTGTGCAGGAAACAATAGAAGAGTGCTTAAAATCGAACCCTAATTCATAAATCCTAATCTTTTACGTTTGAAGTACATGCTAAAAAATTCGAGACACGGTTAACATTGTTTGAAATTTCCGTGTGTAATGATTAGGCACAATGAATTAGAATAGAATTAATTTCTATGAAACGATGCGCAGGAAACAATAGAAGAGTGCAGAAAATCGAACACTAATTCATAAATTCTAATCTGTTACGTTTGAAGTACATGCTAAAAAATCCGAGTCACGGTCAACATTTTTTGAAATTTTCGTGTGTAATGATCAGGCATAATGAATTAGAATAGAATTAATTTCTAAGAAACGGTTTGCAGGAAACAATAGAACAGTGCTGAAAATCGAACCCTAATTCATAAATCCTAATCTATGACGTTTGAAGTACATGCTAAAAAATCCGAGTCACGGTCAACATTTTCTGAAGTTTCCGTGTGTAATGATCAGGCACAATGAATTAGAATAGAATTAATTTCTAAGAAACGGTGTGCATGAAACAATAGAAGAGTGCAGAAAATCGAACCCTAATTAATAAATCCTAATCTGTGACGTTTGAAGTACATGCTAAAAAATCCGAGTCACGGTCAACATTTTTTTAATTTTCCGTGTGTAATGATTAGGCACAATGAATTAGAATAGAATTAATTTCTAAGAAACGGTGTGCAGGAATCAATAGAAAAGTGCTGAAAATCGAACCTTAATTCATAAAACCTAATCTGTTACGTTTGAAGTACATACTGAAAAATCCAAGCACAATGAATTAGAATAGAATTAATTTCGAAGAAAAGGTGTGCATGAAACAATAAAAGAGTGCAGAAAATTGAACCCTAATTCATAAATCCTAATCTGTAATGTTTGAAGTACATGCTAAAAAATCCGAGTCACGGTCAACATTTTTTTAAATTTCCGTGGGTAATGATCAGGTATAATGAATTAGAATAGAATTAATTTCTAAGAAACGGTGTGCAGGAAACAATAGAAGAGTGCTTAAAATCGAACCCTAATTCATAAATCCTAATCTTTTACGTTTGAAGTACATGCTAAAAAATCCGAGACACGGTTAACATTGTTTGAAATTTCCGTGTGTAATGATTAGGCACAATGAATTAGAATAGAATTAATTTCTATGAAACGATGTGCAGGAAACAATAGAAGAGTGCAGAAAATCGAACCCTAATTCATAAATTCTAATCTGTTACGTTTGATGTACATGCTAAAAAATCCGAGTCACGGTCAACATTTTTTGAAATTTCCGTGTGTAATGATCAGGCATAATGAATTAGAATAGAATTAATTTCTAAGAAACGGTGTGCAGGAAACAATAGAACAGTGCTGAAAATCGAACCCTAATTCATAAATCCTAATCTGTGACGTTTGAAGTACATGCTAAAAAATCCGAGTCACGGTCAACATTTTCTGAAGTTTCCGTGTGTAATGATCAGGCACAATGAATTAGAATAGAATTAATTTCTAAGAAACGGTGTGCATGAAACAATAGAAGAGTGCAGAAAATCGAACCCTAATTAATAAATCCTAATCTGTGACGTTTGAAGTACATGCTAAAAAATCCGAGTCACGGTCAACATTTTTTTAATTTTCCGTGTGTAATGATTAGGCACAATGAATTAGAATAGAATTAATTTCTAAGAAACGGTGTGCAGGAAACAATAAAAGAGTGCTGAAAATCGAACCCTAATTCATAAATCCTAATCTGTGATGTTTGAAGTACATGCTAAAAAATCCGAGTCACGGTCAACATTTTTTGAAATTTCCGTGGGTAATGATCAGGCACAATGAATTAGAATAGAATTAATTTCTAAGAAACGGTGTAAAGGAAACACTTGAAGAGTGCTGAAAATCGAACCCTAATTCATAAATCATAATCTGTGACGTTTGAAGTACATGCTAAAAAATCCGAGTCACGGTCAAAACTTTTTTACATTTCCGTGTGTAATGATCAGGCACAATGAATTAGAATAGAATTAATTTCTAAGTAACGGTGTGCATGAAACAATAGAAGAATGCAGAAAATCGAACCCTAATTCATAAATCCTAATCTGTGACGTTTGAAGTACATGCTAAAAAATTCGAATCACGGTCAACATTTTTTTAAATTTCCGTGTGTAATGATCAGGCACAATGAATTAGAATAGAATTAATTTCTAAGATACGGTGTGCATGAAACAATAGAAGAGTGCTGAAAATCGAACACTAATTCATAATTCCTAATTTGTGACGTTTGATGTACATGCTAAAAAATCCGAGTCACGGTGAACATTTTTTTAAATTTTCGTGTGTAATGATCAGGCACAATGAATTACAAATTGAATTAATTTTTAAGAAACGGTGTGCATGAAACAATAGAAGAGTGCTGAAAATTGAACCCTAATTCATCAATCCTAATCTGTGACGTTTGAAGTACATGCTAAAAAATCCGAATCACGGTCAACATTTTTTTAAATTTCCGTGTGTAATGATCAGTCACAATGAATTACAATAGAATTATTTTCTAAGAAACGGTGTGCAGGAAACAATAGAAGAGTGTAGAAAATCGAACCCTAATTCATAAATCCTAATCTGTGACGTTTGAAGTACATGCTAAAAGATCAGAGTCACGGTCAACATTTTTTAAAATTTCCGTGCGTAATGATCAGGCACAATGAATTAGAATAGAATTAATTTCTAAGAAACGGTGTGCATGAAACAATAGAAGAGTGATGAAAATCGAACCCTAATTAATAAATCCTAAGCTATGACGTTTGAAGTACATGCTAAAAAAAACGAGTCACGGTCAACATTTTTTGAAATTTCCGTGTGTAATGATCAGGCACAATGAATTAGCATAGAATTAATTTCTAAGAAACGGTGTGCATGAAACAATAGAAGAGTGCTGAAAATCGAACACTAATTCATAAATCCTAATTTGTGACGTTTGATGTACATGCTAAAAAATCCGAGTCACGGTGAACATTTTTTTAAATTTTCGTGTGTAATGATCAGGCACAATGAATTATAATTGAATTAATTTTTAAGAAACGGTGTGCATGAAACAATAGAAGAGTGATGAAAATCGAACCCTAATTAATAAATCCTAAGCTGTGACGTTTGAAGTACATGCTAAAAAAAACGAGTCACGGTCAACATTTTTTGAAGTTTCCGTGTGTAATGATCAGGCACAATGAATTAGAATAGAATTAATTTCTAAGAAACGGTGTGCATGAAACAATAGAAGAGTGCTGAAAATCGAACACTAATTCATAAATCCTAATTTGTGACGTTTGATATACATGCTAAAAAATCCGAGTCACGGTCAACATTTTTTTAAATTTTCGTGTGTAATGATCAGGCACAATGAATTACAATTGAATTAATTTTTAAGAAACGGTGTGCATGAAACAATAGAAGAGTGCTGAAAATCGAACCCTAATTCATAAATCCTAATCTGTGACGTTTGAAGTACATGCTAAAAAATCCGAATCACGGTCAACATTTTTTTAAATTTCCTTGTGTAATGATCAGGCACAATGAATTAGAATAGAATTAATTTCTAAGAAACGGTGTGCATGAAACAATAGAAGAGTGCTGAAAATCGAACACTAATTCATAAATCCTAATTTGTGACGTTTGACGTACATGCTAAAAAATCCGAGTCACGGTGAACATTTTTTTAAATTTTCGTGTGTAATGATCAGGCACAATGAATTACAAATTGAATTAATTTTTGAGAAACGGTGTGCATGAAACAATAGAAGAGTGCTGAAAATTGAACCCTAATTCATCAATCCTAATCTGTGACGTTTGAAGTACATGCTAAAAAATCCGAATCACGGTCAACATTTTTTTAAATTTCCGTGTGTAATGATCAAGCACAATGAATTAGAATAGAATTAAATTCTAAGAAACGGTGTGCATGAAACAATAGAAGAGTGCTGAAAATCGAACACTAATTCATAAATCCTAATTTGTGACGTTTGAAGTACATGCTAAAAAATCCGAGTCACGGTCAACATTTTCTGAAGTTTCCGTGTGTAATGATCAGGCACAATGAATTAGAATAGAATTAATTTCTAAGAAACGGTGTGCATGAAACAATAGAAGAGTGCAGAAAATCGAACCCTAATTAATAAATCCTAATCTGTGACGTTTGAAGTACATGCTAAAAAATCCGAGTCACGGTCAACATTTTTTTAATTTTCCGTGTGTAATGATTAGGCACAATGAATTAGAATAGAATTAATTTCTAAGAAACGGTGTGCAGGAAACAATAAAAGAGTGCTGAAAATCGAACCCTAATTCATAAATCCTAATCTGTGATGTTTGAAGTACATGCTAAAAAATCCGAGTCACGGTCAACATTTTTTGAAATTTCCGTGGGTAATGATCAGGCACAATGAATTAGAATAGAATTAATTTCTAAGAAACGGTGTAAAGGAAACACTAGAAGAGTGCTGAAAATCGAACCCTAATTCATAAATCATAATCTGTGACGTTTGAAGTACATGCTAAAAAATCCGAGTCACGGTCAAAACTTTTTTACATTTCCGTGTGTAATGATCAGGCACAATGAATTAGAATAGAATTAATTTCTAAGTAACGGTGTGCATGAAACAATAGAAGAATGCAGAAAATCGAACCCTAATTCATAAATCCTAATCTGTGACGTTTGAAGTACATGCTAAAAAATTCGAATCACGGTCAACATTTTTTTAAATTTCCGTGTGTAATGATCAGGCACAATGAATTAGAATAGAATTAATTTCTAAGATACGGTGTGCATGAAACAATAGAAGAGTGCTGAAAATCGAACACTAATTCATAATTCCTAATTTGTGACGTTTGATGTACATGCTAAAAAATCCGAGTCACGGTGAACATTTTTTTAAATTTTCGTGTGTAATGATCAGGCACAATGAATTATAATTGAATTAATTTTTAAGAAACGGTGTGCATGAAACAATAGAAGAGTGATGAAAATTTAACCCTAATTAATAAATCCTAAGCTGTGACGTTTGAAGTACATGCTAAAAAAAACGAGTCACGGTCAACATTTTTTGAAGTTTCCGTGTGTAATGATCAGGCACAATGAATTAGAATAGAATTAATTTCTAAGAAACGGTGTGCATGAAACAATAGAAGAGTGCTGAAAATCGAACACTAATTCATAAATCCTAATTTGTGACGTTTGATATACATGCTAAAAAATCCGAGTCACGGTCAACATTTTTTTAAATTTTCGTGTGTAATGATCAGGCACAATGAATTACAATTGAATTAATTTTTAAGAAACGGTGTGCATGAAACAATAGAAGAGTGCTGAAAATCGAACCCTAATTCATAAATCCTAATCTGTGACGTTTGAAGTACATGCTAAAAAATCCGAATCACGGTCAACATTTTTTTAAATTTCCTTGTGTAATGATCAGGCACAATGAATTAGAATAGAATTAATTTCTAAGAAACGGTGTGCATGAAACAATAGAAGAGTGCTGAAAATCGAACACTAATTCATAAATCCTAATTTGTGACGTTTGACGTACATGCTAAAAAATCCGAGTCACGGTGAACATTTTTTTAAATTTTCGTGTGTAATGATCAGGCACAATGAATTACAAATTGAATTAATTTTTGAGAAACGGTGTGCATGAAACAATAGAAGAGTGCTGAAAATTGAACCCTAATTCATCAATCCTAATCTGTGACGTTTGAAGTACATGCTAAAAAATCCGAATCACGGTCAACATTTTTTTAAATTTCCGTGTGTAATGATCAGGCACAATGAATTAGAATAGAATTAATTTCTAAGAAACGGTGTGCATGAAACAATAGAAGAGTGCTGAAAATCGTACACTAATTCATAAATCCTAATTTGTGACGTTTGATGTACATGCTAAAAAATCCGAGTCACGGTGAACATTTTTTTAAATTTTCGTGTGTAATGATTAGGCACAATGAATTACAAATTGAATTAATTTTTAAGAAACGGTGTGCATGAAACAATAGAAGAGTGCTGAAAATTGAACCCTAATTCATCAATCCTAATCTGTGACGTTTGAAGTACATGCTAAAAAATCCGAATCACGGTCAACATTTTTTTAAATTACCGTGTGTAATGATCAGTCACAATGAATTACAATAGAATTAATTTCTAAGAAACGGTGTGCAGGAAACAATAGAAGAGTGTAGAAAATCGAACCCTAATTCATAAATCCTAATCTGTGACGTTTGAAGTACATGCTAAAAGATCAGAGTCACGGTCAACATTTTTTTAAATTTCCGTGCGTAATGATCAGGCACAATGAATTAGAATAGAATTAATTTCTAAGAAACGGAGTGCATGAAACAATAGAAGAGTGATGAAAATCGAACCCTAATTAATAAATCCTAAGCTATGACGTTTGAAGTACATGCTAAAAAAAACGAGTCACGGTCAACATTTTTTGAAATTTCCGTGTGTAATGATCAGGCACAATGAATTAGCATAGAATTAATTTCTAAGAAACGGTGTGCATGAAACAATAGAAGAGTGCTGAAAATCGAACACTAATTCATAAATCCTAATTTGTGACGTTTGATGTACATGCTAAAAAATCCGAGTCACGGTGAACATTTTTTTAAATTTTCGTGTGTAATGATCAGGCACAATGAATTATAATTGAATTAATTTTTAAGAAACGGTGTGCATGAAACAATAGAAGAGTGATGAAAATCGAACCCTAATTAATAAATCCTAAGCTGTGACGTTTGAAGTACATGCTAAAAAAAACGAGTCACGGTCAACATTTTTTGAAGTTTCCGTGTGTAATGATCAGGCACAATGAGTTAGCATAGAATTAATTTCTAAGAAACGGTGTGCATGAAACAATAGAAGAGTGCTGAAAATCGAACACTAATTCATAAATCCTAATTTGTGACGTTTGATATACGTGCTAAAAAATCCGAGTCACGGTGAACATTTTTTTAAATTTTCGTGTGTAATGATCAGGCACAATGAATTACAAATTGAATTAATTTTTGAGAAACGGTGTGCATGAAACAATAGAAGAGTGCTGAAAATTGAACCCTAATTCATCAATCCTAATCTGTGACGTTTGAAGTACATGCTAAAAAATCCGAATCACGGTCAACATTTTTTTAAATTTCCGTGTGTAATGATCAGGCACAATGAATTAGAATAGAATTAATTTCTAAGAAACGGTGTGCATGAAACAATAGAAGAGTGCTGAAAATCGAACACTAATTCATAAATCCTAATTTGTGACGTTTGATGTACATGCTAAAAAATCCGAGTCACGGTGAACATTTTTTTAAATTTTCGTGTGTAATGATTAGGCACAATGAATTACAAATTGAATTAATTTTTAAGAAACGGTGTGCATGAAACAATAGAAGAGTGCTGAAAATTGAACCCTAATTCATCAATCCTAATCTGTGACGTTTGAAGTACATGCTAAAAAATCCGAATCACGGTCAACATTTTTTTAAATTACCGTGTGTAATGATCAGTCACAATGAATTACAATAGAATTAATTTCTAAGAAACGGTGTGCAGGAAACAATAGAAGAGTGTAGATAATCGAACCCTAATTCATAAATCCTAATCTGTGACGTTTGAAGTACATGCTAAAAGATCAGAGTCACGGTCAACATTTTTTTAAATTTCCGTGCGTAATGATCAGGCACAATGAATTAGAATAGAATTAATTTCTAAGAAACGGAGTGCATGAAACAATAGAAGAGTGATGAAAATCGAACCCTAATTAATAAATCCTAAGCTATGACGTTTGAAGTACATGCTAAAAAAAACGAGTCACGGTCAACATTTTTTGAAATTTCCGTGTGTAATGATCAGGCACAATGAATTAGCATAGAATTAATTTCTAAGAAACGGTGTGCATGAAACAATAGAAGAGTGCTGAAAATCGAACACTAATTCATAAATCCTAATTTGTGACGTTTGATGTACATGCTAAAAAATCCGAGTCACGGTAAACATTTTTTTAAATTTTCGTGTGTAATGATCAGGCACAATGAATTATAATTGAATTAATTTTTAAGAAACGGTGTGCATGAAACAATAGAAGAGTGATGAAAATCGAACCCTAATTAATAAATCCTAAGCTGTGACGTTTGAAGTACATGCTAAAAAAAACGAGTCACGGTCAACATTTTTTGAAATTTCCGTGTGTAATGATCAGGCACAATGAATTAGCATAGAATTAATTTCTAAGAAACGGTGTGCATGAAACAATAGAAGAGTGCTGAAAATCGAACACTAATTCATAAATCCTAATTTGTGACGTTTGATGTACATGCTAAAAAATCCGAGTCACGGTAAACATTTTTTTAAATTTTCGTGTGTAATGATCAGGCACAATGAATTATAATTGAATTAATTTTTAAGAAACGGTGTGCATGAAACAATAGAAGAGTGATGAAAATCGAACCCTAATTAATAAATCCTAAGCTGTGACGTTTGAAGTACATGCTAAAAAAAACGAGTCACGGTCAACATTTTTTGAAGTTTCCGTGTGTAATGATCAGGCACAATGAGTTAGCATAGAATTAATTTCTAAGAAACGGTGTGCATGAAACAATAGAAGAGTGCTGAAAATCGAACACTAATTCATAAATCCTAATTTGTGACGTTTGATATACGTGCTAAAAAATCCGAGTCACGGTCAACATTTTTTTAAATTTTCGTGTGTAATGATCAGGCACAATGAATTACAATTGAATTAATTTTTAAGAAACGGTGTGCATGAAACAATAGAAGAGTGCTGAAAATCGAACCCTAATTCATAAATCCTAATCTGTGACGTTTGAAGTACATGCTAAAAAATCCGAATCACGGTCAACATTTTTTTAAATTTCCGTGTGTAATGATCAGGCACAATGAATTAGAATAGAATTAATTTCTAAGAAACGGTGTGCATGAAACAATAGAAGAGTAATGAAAATCGAACCCTAATTAATAAATCCTAAGCTGTGACGTTTCAAGTACATGCTAAAAAAAACGAGTCACGGTCAACATTTTTCGAAGTTTCCGTGTGTAATGATCAGGCACAATGAATTAGCATAGAATTAATTTCTAAGAAACGGTGTGCATGAAACAATAGAAGAGTGCTGAAAATTGAACCCTAATTCATCAATCCTAATCTGTGACGTTTGAAGTACATGCTAAAAAATCCGAATCACGGTCAACATTTTTTTAAATTTCCGTGTGTAATGATCAGTCACAATGAATTACAATAGAATTAATTTCTAAGAAACGGTGTGCAGGAAACAATAGAAGAGTGTAGAAAATCGAACCCTAATTAATAAATCCTAAGCTGTGACGTTTGAAGTACATGCTAAAAAAAACGAGTCACGGTCAACATTTTTTGAAGTTTCCGTGTGTAATGATCAGGCACAATGAGTTAGCATAGAATTAATTTCTAAGAAACGGTGTGCATGAAACAATAGAAGAGTGCTGAAAATCGAACACTAATTCATAAATCCTAATTTGTGACGTTTGATATACGTGCTAAAAAATCCGAGTCACGGTCAACATTTTTTTAAATTTTCGTGTGTAATGATCAGGCACAATGAATTACAATTGAATTAATTTTTAAGAAACGGTGTGCATGAAACAATAGAAGAGTTCTTAAAATTGAACCCTAATTCATAAATCCTAATCTGTGACGTTTGAAGTACATGCTAAAAGATCCGAGTCACGGTCAACATTTTTTGAAATTTCCGTGGGTAATGATCAGGCACAATGAATTAGAATAGAATTAATTTCTAAGGAACGGTGTGCATGAAACAATAGAAGAGTGCTTAAAATCGATCCCTAATTAATAAATCCTAAGCTGTGACGTTTGAAGAACATGCTAAAAAAAACGAGTCACAGTCAACATTTTTTGAAATTTCCGTGTGTAATGATCAGGCACAATGAATTAGAATAGAATTAATTTCTAAGAAACGGTGTGCATGAAACAATAGAAGAGTGCTGAAAATCGAACACTAATTCATAAATCCTAATTTGTGACGTTTGATGTACATGCTAAAAAATCCGAGTCACGGTGAACAAATTTTTAAATTTTCGTGTGTAATGAACAGGCACAATGAATTACAATAGAATTAATTTTTAAGAAACGGTGTGCATGAAAAAATAGAAGAGTGCTGAATATCGAACACTAATTCATAAATCCTAATCTGTGACGTTTGAAGTACATGCTAAAAAATCCGAATCACGGTCAACATTTTTTTAAATTTCCGTGTGTAATGATCAGTCACAATGAATTACAATAGAATTAATTTCTAAGAAACGGTGTGCAGGAAACAATAGAAGAGTGTAGAAAATCGAACCCTAATTCATAAATCCTAATCTGTGACGTTTGAAGTACATGCTAAAAGATCCGAGTCACGGTCAACATTTTTTTAAATTTCCGTGCGTAATGATCAGGCACAATGAATTAGAATTGAATTAATTTCTAAGAAACGGTGTGCATGAAACAATAGAAGAGTGCTGAAAATCGAACCCTAATTCATAAATCCTAATCTGTGACGTTTGAAGTACATGCTAAAAAATTCGAATCACGGTCAACATTTTTTTAAATTTCCGTGTGTAATGATCAGGCACAATGAATTAGCATACAATTAATTTCTAAGAAACGGTGTGCATGAAACAATAGAAGAGTGCTGAAAATCGAACATTAATTCATAAATCCTAATTTCTGACGTTTGATATACATGCTAAAAAATTCGAGTCACGGTGAACATTTTTTTAAATTTTCGTGTGTAATGATCAGGCACAATGAATTACAATTGAATTAATTTTTAAGAAACGGTGTGCATGAAACAATAGAAGAGTGCTTAAAATCGAACCCTAATTCATAAATCCTAATCTGTGACGTTTGAAGTACATGCTAAAAAATCCGAATCACGGTCAACATTTTTTTACATTTCCGTGTGTAATGATCAGTCACAATGAATTAGAATAGTATTAATTTCTAAGAAACGGTGTGCAGGAAACAATAGAAGAGTGTAGAAAATCGAACCCTAATTCATAAATCCTAATCTGTGACGTTTGAAGTACATGCTAAAAGATCCGAGTCACGGTCAACATTTTTTTAAATTTCCGTGCGTAATGATCAGGCACAATGAATTAGAATAGAATTAATTTCTAAGAAACGGTGTGCATGAAACAATAGAAGAGTAATGAAAATCGAACCCTAATTCATAAATCCTAATCTGTAACGTTTGAAGTACATGCTAAAAAATCCGACTCACGGTTAACATTTTTTTAAATTTCCGTGTGTAATGATCAGGCACAATGAATTAGAATAGAATTAATTTCTAAGAAACGGTGTGCATGAAACAATAGAAGAGTTCTTAAAATCGAACCCTAATTCATAAATCCTAATCTGTGACGTTTGAAGTACATGCTAAAAGATCCGAGTCACGGTCAACATTTTTTGAAATTTCCGTGGGTAATGATCAGGCACAATGAATTAGAATAGAATTAATTTCTAAGAAACGGTGTGCATGAAACAATAGAAGAGTGCTTAAAATCGATCCCTAAGTAATAAATCCTAAGCTGTGACGTTTGAAGTACATGCTAAAAAAAACGAGTCACGGTCAACATTTTTTGAAATTTCCGTGTGTAATGATCAGGCACAATGAATTAGAATAGAATTAATTTCTAAGAAACGGTGTGCATGAAACAATAGAAGAGTGCTGAAAATCGAACACTAATTCATAAATCCTAATTTGTGACGTTTGATGTACATGCTAAAAAATCCGAGTCACGGTGAACAATTTTTTAAATTTTCGTGTGTAATGAACAGGCACAATGAATTACAATTGAATTAATTTTTAAGAAACGGTGTGCATGAAACAATAGAAGAGTGCTGAATATCGAACCCTAATTCATAAATCCTAATCTGTTACGTTTGAAGTACATGCTAAAAAATCCGAATCACGGTCAACATTTTTTTAAATTTCCGTGTGTAATGATCAGTCACAATGAATTACAATAGAATTAATTTCTAAGAAACAGTGTGCAGGAAACAATAAAAGAGTGTAGAAAATCGAACCCTAATTCATAAATCCTAATCTGTGACGTTTGAAGTACATGCTAAAAGATCCGAGTCACGGTCAACATTTTTTTAAATTTCCGTGCGTAATGATCAGGCACAATGAATTAGAATAGAATTAATTTCTAACAAACGGTGTGCATGAAACAATAGAAGAATGATGAAAATCGAACCCTAATTCATAAATCCTAATCTGTAACGTTTGAAGTACATGCTAAAAAATCCGACTCACGGTCAACATTTTTTTAAATTTCCGTGTCTAATGATCAGGCACAATGAATTAGAATAGAATTAATTTCTAAGAAATGGTGTGCATGAAACAATAGAAGAGTTCTGAAAATCGAACCCTAATTCATAAATCCTAATCTGTGACATTTGAAATACATGCTAAAAAATACGAGTCACGGTCAACATTTTTTAAAATTTTCGTGTGTAATGATCAGGCACAGCTAATTAGAATAGAATTAATTTCTAAGAAACGGTGTGCATGAAGAATAGAAGAGTGCAGAATATCGAACCCTAATTCATAAATCCTAATTTGTGACGTTTGAAGTACATGTTAAAAAATCCGAGTCACGGTCAACATTTTTTGAAATTTCCGTGTGTAATGATCAGGCACAATGAATTAGCATAGAATTAATTTCTAAGAAACGGTGTGCATGAAACAATAGAAGAGTGCTGAAAATCGAACACTAATTCATAAATCCTAATTTGTGACGTTTGATGTACATGCTAAAAAATCCGAGTCACGGTGAACATTTTTTTAAATTTTCGTGTGTAATGATCAGGCACAATGAATTATAATTGAATTAATTTTTAAGAAACGGTGTGCATGAAACAATAGAAGAGTGATGAAAATCGAACCCTAATTAATAAATCCTAAGCTGTGACGTTTGAAGTACATGCTAAAAAAAACGAGTCACGGTCAACATTTTTTGAAGTTTCCGTGTGTAATGATCAGGCACAATGAGTTAGCATAGAATTAATTTCTAAGAAACAGTGTGCATGAAACAATAGAAGAGTGCTGAAAATCGAACACTAATTCATAAATCCTAATTTGTGACGTTTGATGTACATGCTAAAATATCCGAGTCACGGTGAACATTTTTTTAAATTTTCGTGTGTAATGATCAGGCACAATGAATTACAATTGAATTAATTTTTAAGAAACGGTGTGCATGAAACAATAGAAGAGTGCTGAAAATCGAACCCTAATTCATCAATCCTAATCTGTGACGTTTGAAGTACATGCTAAAAAATCCGAGTCACGGTGAACAATTTTTTAAATTTTCGTGTGTAATGATCAGGCACAAGGAATTAGAATAGAATTAATTTCTAAGAAATGGTGTGCATGAAACAATAGAAGAGTGCTGAAAATCGAACTCTAATTCATAAATCCTAATTTGTGACGTTTGAAGTACATGCTAAAAAATCCGAGTCACGGTCAACATTTTTTGAAATTACCGTGTGTAATGATCAGTCACAATGAATTACAATTGAATTAATTTCTAAGAAACGATGTGCGTGAAACAATAGAAGAGTGCAGACAATCGAACCCTAATTCATAAATACTAATCTGTGATGTTTGAAGTAAATGCTAAAAAATCCGAGTCACGTTGAACGTTTTTTTAAATTTCCGTGGGTAATGATCAGGCACAATGAATTAGAATAGAATTAATTTCTAAGAAACGGTGTGCTGGAAACAATAGAAAAGTGCTTCAAATCGAACCCTAATTCATAAATCATAATCTGTGACGTTCGAAGTATATGATAAAAAAGCCGAGTCGGTCAACATTTTTTTAAATAAACGTGTGTAATGATCAGGCACAATGAATTAGAATAGAATTAATTTCTAAGAAACGGTGTGAATGAAACAATAGAAAAGTGCAGAAAATCGAACCCTAATTCATAAATCCTAATCTGTGACGTTTGAAGTACATGCTAAAAAAAGCGAGTCACGATCAACATTTTTTGAAATTTCCGTGTGTAATGATCATGCACAATGAATTAGAA
This sequence comes from Cucurbita pepo subsp. pepo, assembly GCF_057944985.1. NCBI lineage: Eukaryota > Viridiplantae > Streptophyta > Magnoliopsida > Cucurbitales > Cucurbitaceae > Cucurbita > Cucurbita pepo. Next base: position 3,610,890 of record NC_141816.1, on the reverse strand, counting down.
TAGAATTAATTTCTAAGAAACGGTGTGCATGAAACAATAGAAGAGTGCTGAAAATCGAACACTAATTCATAAATCCTAATTTGTGACGTTTGATGTACATGATAAAAAATCCGAGTCACGGTGAACAATTTTTTAAATTTTCGTTTGTAATGATCAGGCACAATGAATTACAATTGAATTAATTTTTAAGAAACGGTGTGCATGAAACAATAGAAGAGTGCTGAATATCGAACCCTAATTCATAAATCCTAATCTGTGACGTTTGAAGTACATGCTAAAAAATCCGAATCACGGTCAACATTTTTTTAAATTTCCGTGTGTAATGATCAGTCACAATGAATTACAATAGAATTAATTTCTAAGAAACGGTGTGCAGGAAACAATAGAAGAGTGTAGAAAATCGAACCCTAATTCATAAATCCTAATCTGTGACGTTTGAAGTACATGCTAAAAGATCCGAGTCACGGTCAACATTTTTTTAAATTTCCGTGCGTAATGATCAGGCACAATGAATTAGAATAGAATTAATTTCTAAGAAACGGTGTGCATGAAACAATAGAAGAGTGATGAAAATCGAACCCTAATTAATAAATCCTAAGCTGTGACGTTTGAAGTACATGCTAAAAAAAAGAGTCACGGTCAACATTTTTTGAAATTTCCGTGTGTAATGATCAGGCACAATGAATTAGCATAGAATTAATTTCTAAGAAACGGTGTGCATGAAACAATAGAAGAGTGCTGAAAATCGAACCCTAATTCATAAATCCTAATCTGTGACGTTTGAAGTACATGCTAAAAAATCCAGGTCACGGTCAACATTTTTTTAAATTTCCGTGCGTAATGATCAGGCACAATGAATTAGCATAGAATTAATTTCTAAGAAACGATGTGCATGAAACAATAGAAGAGTGCAGACAATCGAACCCTAATTCATAAATACTAATCTTTGATGTTTGAAGTAAATGCTAAAAAATCCGAGTCACGTTCAACGTTTTTTTAAATTTCCGTGGGTAATGATCAGGCACAATGAATTAGAATAGAATTAATTTCTAAGAAACGGTGTGCTGGAAACAATAGAAAAGTGCTTAAAATCGAACCCTAATTCATAAATCATAATCTGTGACGTTCGAAGTATATGCTAAAAAAGCCGAGTCGGTCAACATTTTTTGAAATAAACGTGTGTAATGATCAGGCACAATGAATTAGAATAGAATTAATTTCTAAGAAACGGTGTGAATGAAACAATAGAAAAGTGCAGAAAATCGAAACATAATTCATAAATCCTAATCTGTGACGTTTGAAGACCATGCTAAAAAAAACGAGTCACGGTCAACATTTTTTGAAATTTCCGTGTGTAATGATCAGGCACAATGAATTAGAATAGAATTAATTTCTAAGAAACGGTGTGCATGAAACAATAGAAGAGTGCTGAAAATCGAACACTAATTCATAAATCCTAATTTGTGACGTTTGATGTACATGCTAAAAAATCCGAGTCACGGTGAACAATTTTTTAAATTTTCGTGTGTAATGAACAGGCGCAATGAATTACAATTGAATTAATTTTTAAGAAACGGTGTGCATGAAACAATAGAAGAGTGCTGAAAATCGAACACTAATTCATAAATCCTAATTTGTGACGTTTGATGTACATGCTAAAAAATCCGAGTCACGGTGAACAATTTTTTAAATTTTCGTGTGTAATGAACAGGCACAATGAATTACAATTGAATTAATTTTTAAGAAACGGTGTGCATGAAACAATAGAAGAGTGCTGAAAATCGAACACTAATTCATAAATCCTAATTTGTGACGTTTGATGTACATGCTAAAAAATCCGAGTCACGGTGAACAATTTTTTAAATTTTCGTGTGTAATGATCAGGCACAAGGAATTAGAATAGAATTAATTTCTAAGAAATGGTGTGCATGAAACAATAGAAGAGTGCTGAAAATCGAACTCTAATTCATAAATCCTAATTTGTGACGTTTGAAGTACATGCTAAAAAATCCGAGTCACGGTCAACATTTTTTGAAATTTCCGTGGGTAATGATCAGGCACAATGAATTACAATAGAATTAATTTTTAAGAAACGGTGTGCATGAAAAAATAGAAGAGTGCTGAAAATCGAACCCTAATTCATAAATCCTAATCTGTGACGTTTGAAGTACATGCTAAAAACTCCGAATCACGGTCAACATTTTCTTAAATTTCCGGGTGTAATGATCAGGCACAATGAATTACAATAGAATTAATTTCTAAGAAACGGTGTGCAGGAAACAATAGAAGAGTTCTTAAAATCGAACCCTAATTCATAAATCCTAATCTGTGACGTTTGAAGTACATGCTAAAAAATCCGAGTCACGGTCAACATTTTTTGAAATTTCCGTGTGTAATGATCAGGCACAATGAATTAGAATAGAATTAATTTCTAAGAAATGGTGTGCATGAAACAATAGAAGAGTGCTGAAAATCGAACTCTAATTCATAAATCCTAATTTGTGACGTTTGAAGTACATGCTAAAAAATCCGAGTCACGGTCAACATTTTTTGAAATTTCCGTGGGTAATGATCAGGCACAATGAATTACAATAGAATTAATTTTTAAGAAACGGTGTGCATGAAAAAATAGAAGAGTGCTGAAAATCGAACCCTAATTCATAAATCCTAATCTGTGACGTTTGAAGTACATGCTAAAAACTCCGAATCACGGTCAACATTTTCTTAAATTTCCGGGTGGAATGATCAGGCACAATGAATTACAATAGAATTAATTTCTAAGAAACGGTGTGCAGGAAACAATAGAAGAGTTCTTAAAATCGAACCCTAATTCATAAATCCTAATCTGTGACGTTTGAAGTACATGCTAAAAAATCCGAGTCACGGTCAACATTTTTTGAAATTTCCGTGTGTAATGATCAGGCACAATGAATTAGAATAGAATTAATTTCTAAGAAATGGTGTGCATGAAACAATAGAAGAGTGCTGAAAATCGAACTCTAATTCATAAATCCTAATTTGTGACGTTTGAAGTACATGCTAAAAAATCCGAGTCACGGTCAACATTTTTTGAAATTTCCGTGGGTAATGATCAGGCACAATGAATTAATACAGAATTAATTTTTAAGAAACGGTATGCATGAAACAATAGAAGAGTGCTGAAAATCGAACCCTAATTCATAAATCCTAATCTGTGACGTTTGAAGTACATGCTAAAAAATCCGAATCACGGTCAACATTTTCTTAAATTTCCGTGTGTAATGATCAGGCACAATGAATTACAATAGAATTAATTTCTAAGAAACGGTGTGTAGGAAACAATAGAAGAGTTCTTAAAATCGAACCCTAATACATAAATCCTAATCTGTGACGTTTGAAGTACATGCTAAAAGATCCGAGTCATGGTCAACATTTTTTGAAATTTCCGTGGGTAATGATCAGGCACAATGAATTAGAATAGAATTAATTTCTAAGAAACGGTGTGCATGAAACAATAGAAGAGTGCTGAAAATCGAACCCTAATTCATAAATCCTAATCTGTGACGTTTGAAGTACATGCTAAAAGATCCGAGTCACGTTCAACATTTTTTTAAATTTTCGTGCGTAATGATCAGGCAATATGAATTAGAATAGAATTAATTTCTAAGAAACGGTGTGCATGAAACAATAGAAGAGTGATGAAAATCGAACCCTAATTCATAAATCCTAATCTGTAACGTTTGAAGTACATGCTAAAAAATCCGACTCACGGTCAACATTTTTTTAAATTTCCGTGTCTAATGATCAGGCACAATGAATTAGAATAGAATTAATTTCTAAGAAACGGTGTGCTGGAAACAATAGAAAAGTGCTTCAAATCGAACCCTAATTCATAAATCATAATCTGTGACGTTCGAAGTATATGATAAAAAAGCCGAGTCGGTCAACATTTTTTTAAATAAACGTGTGTAATGATCAGGCACAATGAATTAGAATAGAATTAATTTCTAAGAAACGGTGTGAATGAAACAATAGAAAAGTGCAGAAAATCGAACCCTAATTCATAAATCCTAATCTGTGACGTTTGACGTACATGCTAAAAAAAACGAGTCACGATCAACATTTTTTGAAATTTCCGTGTGTAATGATCATGCACAATGAATTAGAATAGAATTAATTTCTAAGAAACGGTGTGCATGAAACAATAGAAGAGTGCTAAAAATCGAACACTAATTCATAAATCCTAATTTGTGACGTTTGATGTACATGATAAAAAATCCGAGTCACGGTGAACAATTTTTTAAATTTTCGTTTGTAATGATCAGGCACAATGAATTACAATTGAATTAATTTTTAAGAAACGGTGTGCATGAAACAATAGAAGAGTGCTGAATATCGAACCCTAATTCATAAATCCTAATCTGTGACGTTTGAAGTACATGCTAAAAAATCCGAATCACGGTCAAAATTTTTTTAAATTTCCGTGTGTAATGATCAGTCACAATGAATTACAATAGAATTAATTTCTAAGAAACGGTGTGCAGGAAACAATAGAAGAGTGTAGAAAATCGAACCCTAATTCATAAATCCTAATCTGTGACGTTTGAAGTACATGCTAAAAGATCCGAGTCACGGTCAACATTTTTTTAAATTTCCGTGCGTAATGATCAGGCACAATGAATTAGAATAGAATTAATTTCTAAGAAACGGTGTGCATGAAACAATAGAAGAGTGATGAAAATCGAACCCTAATTAATAAATCCTAAGCTGTGACGTTTGAAGTACATGCTAAAAAAAAGAGTCACGGTCAACATTTTTTGAAATTTCCGTCTGTAATGATCAGGCACAATGAATTAGCATAGAATTAATTTCTAAGAAACGGTGTGCATGAAACAATAGAAGAGTGCTGAAAATCGAACCCTAATTCATAAATCCTAATCTGTGACGTTTGAAGTACATGCTAAAAAATCCAGGTCACGGTCAACATTTTTTTAAATTTCCGTGCGTAATGATCAGGCACAATGAATTAGCATAGAATTAATTTCTAAGAAACGATGTGCATGAAACAATAGAAGAGTGCAGACAATCGAACCCTAATTCATAAATACTAATCTTTCATGTTTGAAGTAAATGCTAAAAAATCCGAGTCACGTTCAACGTTTTTTTAAATTTCCGTGGGTAATGATCAGGCACAATGAATTAGAATAGAATTAATTTCTAAGAAACGGTGTGCTGGAAACAATAGAAAAGTGCTTAAAATCGAACCCTAATTCATAAATCATAATCTGTGACGTTCGAAGTATATGCTAAAAAAGCCGAGTTGGTCAACATTTTTTGAAATAAACGTGTGTAATGATCAGGCACAATGAATTAGAATAGAATTAATTTCTAAGAAACGGTGTGAATGAAACAATAGAAAAGTGCAGAAAATCGAAACATAATTCATAAATCCTAATCTGTGACGTTTGAAGACCATGCTAAAAAAAACGAGTCACGGTCAACATTTTTTGAAATTTCCGTGTGTAATGATCAGGCACAATGAATTAGAATAGAATTAATTTCTAAGAAACGGTGTGCATGAAACAATAGAAGAGTGCTGAAAATCGAACACTAATTCATAAATCCTAATTTGTGACGTTTGATGTACATGCTAAAAAATCCGAGTCACGGTGAACAATTTTTTAAATTTTCGTGTGTAATGAACAGGCACAATGAATTACAATTGAATTAATTTTTAAGAAACGGTGTGCATGAAACAATAGAAGAGTGCTGAAAATCGAACACTAATTCATAAATCCTAATTTGTGACGTTTGATGTACATGCTAAAAAATCCGAGTCACGGTGAACAATTTTTTAAATTTTCGTGTGTAATAATCAGGCACAATGAATTACAATTGAATTAATTTTTAAGAAACGGTGTGCATGAAACAATAGAAGAGTGCTGAATATCGAACCCTAATTCATAAATCCTAATCTGTGACGTTTGAAGTACATGCTAAAAACTCCGAATCACGGTCAACATTTTCTTAAATTTCCGGGTGTAATGATCAAGCACAATGAATTACAATAGAATTAATTTCTAAGAAACGGTGTGCAGGAAACAATAGAAGAGTTCTTAAAATCGAACCCTAATTCATAAATCCTAATCTGTGACGTTTGAAGTACATGCTAAAAAATCCGAGTCACGGTCAACATTTTTTGAAATTTCCGTGTGTAATGATCAGGCACAATGAATTAGAATAGAATTAATTTCTAAGAAACGGTATGCATGAAACAATAGAAGAGTGCTGAAAATCGAACTCTAATTCATAAATCCTAATTTGTGACGTTTGAAGTACATGCTAAAAAATCCGAGTCACGGTCAACATTTTTTGAAATTTTCGTGGGTAATGATCAGGCACAATGAATTAATACAGAATTAATTTTTAAGAAACGGTATGCATGAAACAATAGAAGAGTGCTGAAAATCGAACCCTAATTCATAAATCCTAATCTGTGACGTTTGAAGTACATGCTAAAAAATCCGAATCACGGTCAACATTTTCTTAAATTTTCGTGTGTAATGATCAAGCACAATGAATTACAATAGAATTAATTTCTAAGAAACGGTGTGTAGGAAACAATAGAAGAGTTCTTAAAATCGAACCCTAATACATAAATCCTAATCTGTGACGTTTGAAGTACATGCTAAAAGATCCGAGTCATGGTCAACATTTTTTGAAATTTCCGTGGGTAATGATCAGGCACAATGAATTAGAATAGAATTAATTTCTAAGAAACGGTGTGCATGAAACAATAGAAGAGTGCTTAAAATCGATCCCTAATTAATAAATCCTAAGCTGTGACGTTTGAAGTACATGCTAAAAAAAACGAGTCACGGTCAACATTTTTTGAAATTTCCGTGTGTAATGATCAGGCACAATGAATTAGAATAGAATTAATTTCTAAGAAACGGTGTGCATGAAACAATAGAAGAGTGCTGAAAATCGAACACTAATTCATAAATCCTAATTTGTGACGTTTGATGTACATGCTAAAAAATCCGAGTCACGGTGAACAATTTTTTAAATTTTCGTGTGTAATGATCAGGCACAATGAATTACAATTGAATTAATTTTTAAGAAACGGTGTGCATGAAACAATAGAAGAGTGCTGAATATCGAACCCTAATTCATAAATCCTAATCTGTGACGTTTGAAGTACATGCTAAAAAATCCGAATCACGGTCAACATTTTTTTAAATTTCCGTGTGTAATGATCAGTCACAATGAATTACAATAGAATTAATTTCTAAGAAACGGTGTGCAGGAAACAATAGAAGAGTGTAGAAAATCGAACCCTAATTCATAAATCCTAATCTGTGACGTTTGAAGTACATGCTAAAAGATCCGAGTCACGGTCAACATTTTTTTAAATTTCCGTGCGTAATGATCAGGCACAATGAATTAGAATAGAATTAATTTCTAAGAAACGGTGTGCATGAAACAATAGAAGAGTGATGAAAATCGAACCCTAATTAATAAATCCTAAGCTGTGACGTTTGAAGTACATGCTAAAAAAAAGAGTCACGGTCAACATTTTTTGAAATTTCCGTGTGTAATGATCAGGCACAATGAATTAGCATAGAATTAATTTCTAAGAAACGGTGTGCATGAAACAATAGAAGAGTGCTGAAAATCGAACCCTAATTCATAAATCCTAATCTGTGACGTTTGAAGTACATGCTAAAAAATCCAGGTCACGGTCAACATTTTTTTAAATTTCCGTGCGTAATGATCAGGCACAATGAATTAGCATAGAATTAATTTCTAAGAAACGATGTGCATGAAACAATAGAAGAGTGCAGACAATCGAACCCTAATTCATAAATACTAATCTTTCATGTTTGAAGTAAATGCTAAAAAATCCGAGTCACGTTCAACGTTTTTTTAAATTTCCGTGGGTAATGATCAGGCACAATGAATTAGAATAGAATTAATTTCTAAGAAACGGTGTGCTGGAAACAATAGAAAAGTGCTTAAAATCGAACCCTAATTCATAAATCATAATCTGTGACGTTCGAAGTATATGCTAAAAAAGCCGAGTCGGTCAACATTTTTTGAAATAAACGTGTGTAATGATCAGGCACAATGAATTAGAATAGAATTAATTTCTAAGAAACGGTGTGAATGAAACAATAGAAAAGTGCAGAAAATCGAAACATAATTCATAAATCCTAATCTGTGACGTTTGAAGACCATGCTAAAAAAAACGAGTCACGGTCAACATTTTTTGAAATTTCCGTGTGTAATGATCAGGCACAATGAATTAGAATAGAATTAATTTCTAAGAAACGGTGTGCATGAAACAATAGAAGAGTGCTGAAAATCGAACACTAATTCATAAATCCTAATTTGTGACGTTTGATGTACATGCTAAAAAATCCGAGTCACGGTGAACAATTTTTTAAATTTTCGTGTGTAATGAACAGGCACAATGAATTACAATTGAATTAATTTTTAAGAAACGGTGTGCATGAAACAATAGAAGAGTGCTGAAAATCGAACACTAATTCATAAATCCTAATTTGTGACGTTTGATGTACATGCTAAAAAATCCGAGTCACGGTGAACAATTTTTTAAATTTTCGTGTGTAATGAACAGGCACAATGAATTACAATTGAATTAATTTTTAAGAAACGGTGTGCATGAAACAATAGAAGAGTGCTGAAAATCGAACACTAATTCATAAATCCTAATTTGTGACGTTTGATGTACATGCTAAAAAATCCGAGTCACGGTGAACAATTTTTTAAATTTTCGTGTGTAATGATCAGGCACAAGGAATTAGAATAGAATTAATTTCTAAGAAATGGTGTGCATGAAACAATAGAAGAGTGCTGAAAATCGAACTCTAATTCATAAATCCTAATTTGTGACGTTTGAAGTACATGCTAAAAAATCCGAGTCACGGTCAACATTTTTTGAAATTTCCGTGGGTAATGATCAGGCACAATGAATTACAATAGAATTAATTTTTAAGAAACGGTGTGCATGAAAAAATAGAAGAGTGCTGAAAATCGAACCCTAATTCATAAATCCTAATCTGTGACGTTTGAAGTACATGCTAAAAACTCCGAATCACGGTCAACATTTTCTTAAATTTCCGGGTGTAATGATCAGGCACAATGAATTACAATAGAATTAATTTCTAAGAAACGGTGTGCAGGAAACAATAGAAGAGTTCTTAAAATCGAACCCTAATTCATAAATCCTAATCTGTGACGTTTGAAGTACATGCTAAAAAATCCGAGTCACGGTCAACATTTTTTGAAATTTCCGTGTGTAATGATCAGGCACAAGGAATTAGAATAGAATTAATTTCTAAGAAATGGTGTGCATGAAACAATAGAAGAGTGCTGAAAATCGAACTCTAATTCATAAATCCTAATTTGTGACGTTTGAAGTACATGCTAAAAAATCCGAGTCACGGTCAACATTTTTTGAAATTTCCGTGGGTAATGATCAGGCACAATGAATTACAATAGAATTAATTTTTAAGAAACGGTGTGCATGAAAAAATAGAAGAGTGCTGAAAATCGAACCCTAATTCATAAATCCTAATCTGTGACGTTTGAAGTACATGCTAAAAACTCCGAATCACGGTCAACATTTTCTTAAATTTCCGGGTGTAATGATCAGGCACAATGAATTACAATAGAATTAATTTCTAAGAAACGGTGTGCAGGAAACAATAGAAGAGTTCTTAAAATCGAACCCTAATTCATAAATCCTAATCTGTGACGTTTGAAGTACATGCTAAAAAATCCGAGTCACGGTCAACATTTTTTGAAATTTCCGTGTGTAATGATCAGGCACAATGAATTAGAATAGAATTAATTTCTAAGAAATGGTGTGCATGAAACAATAGAAGAGTGCTGAAAATCGAACTCTAATTCATAAATCCTAATTTGTGACGTTTGAAGTACATGCTAAAAAATCCGAGTCACGGTCAACATTTTTTGAAATTTCCGTGGGTAATGATCAGGCACAATGAATTAATACAGAATTAATTTTTAAGAAACGGTATGCATGAAACAATAGAAGAGTGCTGAAAATCGAACCCTAATTCATAAATCCTAATCTGTGACGTTTGAAGTACATGCTAAAAAATCCGAATCACGGTCAACATTTTCTTAAATTTCCGTGTGTAATGATCAGGCACAATGAATTACAATAGAATTAATTTCTAAGAAACGGTGTGTAGGAAACAATAGAAGAGTTCTTAAAATCGAACCCTAATACATAAATCCTAATCTGTGACGTTTGAAGTACATGCTAAAAGATCCGAGTCATGGTCAACATTTTTTGAAATTTCCGTGGGTAATGATCAGGCACAATGAATTAGAATAGAATTAATTTCTAAGAAACGGTGTGCATGAAACAATAGAAGAGTGCTGAAAATCGAACCCTAATTCATAAATCCTAATCTGTGACGTTTGAAGTACATGCTAAAAGATCCGAGTCACGTTCAACATTTTTTTAAATTTTCGTGCGTAATGATCAGGCAATATGAATTAGAATAGAATTAATTTCTAAGAAACGGTGTGCATGAAACAATAGAAGAGTGATGAAAATCGAACCCTAATTCATAAATCCTAATCTGTAACGTTTGAAGTACATGCTAAAAAATCCGACTCACGGTCAACATTTTTTTAAATTTCCGTGTCTAATGATCAGGCACAATGAATTAGAATAGAATTAATTTCTAAGAAACGGTGTGCTGGAAACAATAGAAAAGTGCTTCAAATCGAACCCTAATTCATAAATCATAATCTGTGACGTTCGAAGTATATGATAAAAAAGCCGAGTCGGTCAACATTGTTTTAAATAAACGTGTGTAATGATCAGGCACAATGAATTAGAATAGAATTAATTTCTAAGAAACGGTGTGAATGAAACAATAGAAAAGTGCAGAAAATCGAACCCTAATTCATAAATCCTAATCTGTGACGTTTGACGTACATGCTAAAAAAAACGAGTCACGATCAACATTTTTTGAAATTTCCGTGTGTAATGATCATGCACAATGAATTAGAATAGAATTAATTTCTAAGAAACGGTGTGCATGAAACAATAGAAGAGTGCTAAAAATCGAACACTAATTCATAAATCCAAATTTGTGACGTTTGATGTACATGATAAAAAATCCGAGTCACGGTGAACAATTTTTTAAATTTTCGTTTGTAATGATCAGGCACAATGAATTACAATTGAATTAATTTTTAAGAAACGGTGTGCATGAAACAATAGAAGAGTGCTGAATATCGAACCCTAATTCATAAATCCTAATCTGTGACGTTTGAAGTACATGCTAAAAAATCCGAATCACGGTCAAAATTTTTTTAAATTTCCGTGTGTAATGATCAGTCACAATGAATTACAATAGAATTAATTTCTAAGAAACGGTGTGCAGGAAACAATAGAAGAGTGTAGAAAATCGAACCCTAATTCATAAATCCTAATCTGTGACGTTTGAAGTACATGCTAAAAGATCCGAGTCACGGTCAACATTTTTTTAAATTTCCGTGCGTAATGATCAGGCACAATGAATTAGAATAGAATTAATTTCTAAGAAACGGTGTGCATGAAACAATAGAAGAGTGATGAAAATCGAACCCTAATTAATAAATCCTAAGCTGTGACGTTTGAAGTACATGCTAAAAAAAAGAGTCACGGTCAACATTTTTTGAAATTTCCGTCTGTAATGATCAGGCACAATGAATTAGCATAGAATTAATTTCTAAGAAACGGTGTGCATGAAACAATAGAAGAGTGCTGAAAATCGAACCCTAATTCATAAATCCTAATCTGTGACGTTTGAAGTACATGCTAAAAAATCCAGGTCACGGTCAACATTTTTTTAAATTTCCGTGCGTAATGATCAGGCACAATGAATTAGCATAGAATTAATTTCTAAGAAACGATGTGCATGAAACAATAGAAGAGTGCAGACAATCGAACCCTAATTCATAAATACTAATCTTTCATGTTTGAAGTAAATGCTAAAAAATCCGAGTCACGTTCAACGTTTTTTTAAATTTCCGTGGGTAATGATCAGGCACAATGAATTAGAATAGAATTAATTTCTAAGAAACGGTGTGCTGGAAACAATAGAAAAGTGCTTAAAATCGAACCCTAATTCATAAATCATAATCTGTGACGTTCGAAGTATATGCTAAAAAAGCCGAGTTGGTCAACATTTTTTGAAATAAACGTGTGTAATGATCAGGCACAATGAATTAGAATAGAATTAATTTCTAAGAAACGGTGTGAATGAAACAATAGAAAAGTGCAGAAAATCGAAACATAATTCATAAATCCTAATCTGTGACGTTTGAAGACCATGCTAAAAAAAACGAGTCACGGTCAACATTTTTTGAAATTTCCGTGTGTAATGATCAGGCACAATGAATTAGAATAGAATTAATTTCTAAGAAACGGTGTGCATGAAACAATAGAAGAGTGCTTAAAATCGATCCCTAATTAATAAATCCTAAGCTGTGACGTTTGAAGTACATGCTAAAAAAAACGAGTCACGGTCAACATTTTTTGAAATTTCCGTGTGTAATGATCAGGCACAATGAATTAGAATAGAATTAATTTCTAAGAAACGGTGTGCATGAAACAATAGAAGAGTGCTGAAAATCGAACACTAATTCATAAATCCTAATTTGTGACGTTTGATGTACATGCTAAAAAATCCGAGTCACGGTGAACAATTTTTTAAATTTTCGTGTGTAATAATCAGGCACAATGAATTACAATTGAATTAATTTTTAAGAAACGGTGTGCATGAAACAATAGAAGAGTGCTGAATATCGAACCCTAATTCATAAATCCTAATCTGTGACGTTTGAAGTACATGCTAAAAACTCCGAATCACGGTCAACATTTTCTTAAATTTCCGGGTGTAATGATCAGGCACAATGAATTACAATAGAATTAATTTCTAAGAAACGGTGTGCAGGAAACAATAGAAGAGTTCTTAAAATCGAACCCTAATTCATAAATCCTAATCTGTGACGTTTGAAGTACATGCTAAAAAATCCGAGTCACGGTCAACATTTTTTGAAATTTCCGTGTGTAATGATCAGGCACAATGAATTAGAATAGAATTAATTTCTAAGAAATGGTGTGCATGAAACAATAGAAGAGTGCTGAAAATCGAACTCTAATTCATAAATCCTAATTTGTGACGTTTGAAGTACATGCTAAAAAATCCGAGTCACGGTCAACATTTTTTGAAATTTCCGTGGGTAATGATCAGGCACAATGAATTAATACAGAATTAATTTTTAAGAAACGGTATGCATGAAACAATAGAAGAGTGCTGAAAATCGAACCCTAATTCATAAATCCTAATCTGTGACGTTTGAAGTACATGCTAAAAAATCCGAATCACGGTCAACATTTTCTTAAATTTCCGTGTGTAATGATCAAGCACAATGAATTACAATAGAATTAATTTCTAAGAAACGGTGTGTAGGAAACAATAGAAGAGTTCTTAAAATCGAACCCTAATACATAAATCCTAATCTGTGACGTTTGAAGTACATGCTAAAAAATCCGAATCACGGTCAACATTTTTTGAAATTTCCGTGTGTAATGATCAGGCACAATGAATTACAATTGAATTAATTTTTAAGAGACGGTGTGCATGAAACAATAGAAGAGTGCTGAAAATCGAACCCTAATTCATAAATCCTAATCTGTGACGTTTGAAGTACATGCTAAAAGATCCGAGTCACGTTCAACATTTTTTTAAATTTTCGTGCGTAATGATCAGGCAATATGAATTAGAATAGAATTAATTTCTAAGAAACGGTGTGCATGAAACAATAGAAGAGTGATGAAAATCGAACCCTAATTCATAAATCCTAATCTGTAACGTTTGAAGTACATGCTAAAAAATCCGACTCACGGTCAACATTTTTTTAAATTTCCGTGTCTAATGATCAGGCACAATGAATTAGAATAGAATTAATTTCTAAGAAACGGTGTGCATGAAACAATAGAAGAGTTCTGAAAATCGAACCCTAATTCATAAATCCTAATCTGTGACGTTTGAAATACATGCTAAAAAATACGAGTCACGGTCAACATTTTTTTAAATTTTCGTGTGTAATGATCAGGCATAGCTAATTAGAATAGAATTAATTTCTAAGAAACGGTGTGCATGAAGAATAGAAGAGTGCAGAACATCGAACCCTAATTCATAAATCCTAATTTGTGACGTTTGAAGTACATGCTAAAAAATTCGAGTCACGGTCAACATTTTTTAAAATTTCCGTGTGTAATGATCAGGCACAATTAATTAGCATAGAATTAATTTCTAAGAAACGGTGTGCATGAAACAATAGAAGAGTGCTGAAAATGGAACACCAATTCATAAATCCTAATTTGTGACGTTTGATGTACATGCTAAAAAATCCGAGTCACGGTCAACATTTTTTTAAATTTCCGTGTCTAATGATCAGGCACAATGAATTAGAATAGAATTAATTTCTAAGAAACGGTGTGCATGAAACAATAGAAGAGTTCTGAAAATCGAACCCTAATTCATAAATCCTAATCTGTGACGTTTGAAATACATGCTAAAAAATACGAGTCACGGTCAACATTTTTTTAAATTTTCGTGTGTAATGATCAGGCATAGCTAATTAGAATAGAATTAATTTCTAAGAAACGGTGTGCATGAAGAATAGAAGAGTGCAGAACATCGAACCCTAATTCATAAATCCTAATTTGTGACGTTTGAAGTACATGCTAAAAAATTCGAGTCACGGTCAACATTTTTTAAAATTTCCGTGTGTAATGATCAGGCACAATTAATTAGCATAGAATTAATTTCTAAGAAACGGTGTGCATGAAACAATAGAAGAGTGCTGAAAATGGAACACCAATTCATAAATCCTAATTTGTGACGTTTGATGTACATGCTAAAAAATCCGAGTCACGGTCAACATTTTTTTAAATTTCCGTGTGTAATGCTCAGTCACAATGAATTACAATAGAATGAATTTCTAAGTAACGGTGTGCAGGAAACAATAGAAGAGTGTAGAAAATCGAACCCTAATTCATAAATCCTAATCTGTGACGTTTGAAGTACATGCTAAAAGATCCGAGTCACGGTCAACATTTTTTTAAATTTCCGTGCGTAATGATCAGGCACAATGAATTAGAATAGAATTAATTTCTAAGAAATGGTGTGCATGAAACAATAGAAGAGTGCTGAAAATCGAACTCTAATTCATAAATCCTAATTTGTGACGTTTGAAGTACATGCTAAAAAATCCGAGTCACGGTCAACATTTTTTGAAATTTCCGTGGGTAATGATCAGGCACAATGAATTACAATAGAATTAATTTTTAAGAAACGGTGTGCATGAAAAAATAGAAGAGTGCTGAAAATCGAACCCTAATTCATAAATCCTAATATGTGACGTTTGAAGTACATGCTAAAAAATCCAAATCACGGTCAACATTTTTTTAAATTTCCGTGTGTAATGATCAGGCACAATGAATTACAATAGAATTAATTTCTAAGAAACGGTGTGCAGGAAACAATAGAAGAGTTCTTAAAATCGAACCCTAATTCATAAATCCTAATCTGTGACGTTTGAAGTACATGCTAAAAAATCCGAATCACGGTCAACATTTTTTGAAATTTCCGTGTGTAATGATCAGGCACAATGAATTACAATTGAATTAATTTTTAAGAGACGGTGTGCATGAAACAATAGAAGAGTGCTGAAAATCGAACCCTAATTCATAAATCCTAATCTGTGACGTTTGAAGTACATGCTAAAAAATCCGAATCACGGTCAACATTTTTTTAAATTTCCGTGTGTAATGCTCAGTCACAATGAATTACAATAGAATAAATTTCTAAGTAACGGTGTGCAGGAAACAATAGAAGAGTGTAGAAAATCGAACCCTAATTCATAAATCCTAATCTGTGACGTTTGAAGTACATGCTAAAAGATCCGAGTCACGGTCAACATTTTTTTAAATTTCCGTGCGTAATGATCAGGCACAATGAATTAGAATAGAAGTAATTTCTAAGAAACGGTGTGCATGAAACAATAGAAGAGTGATGAAAATCGAACCCTAATTCATAAATCCTAAGCTGTGACGTTTGAAGTACATGCTAAAAAAAACGAGTCACGGTCAACATTTTTTGAAATTTCCGTGTGTAATGATCAGGCACAATTAATTAGCATAGAATTAATTTCTAAGAAACGGTGTGCATGAAACAATAGAAGAGTGCTGAAAATGGAACACTAATTCATAAATCCTAATTTGTGACGTTTGATGTACATGCTAAAAAATCCGAGTCACGGTCAACATATTTCAAATTTCCGTGTGTAATGATCACGCATAATGAATTAGAATAGAATTAATTTCTAAGACACGGTGTTCATGAAACAATCGAAGAGCGCTGAAAATTGAACCCTAATTCATAAATCATAATCTGTGACATTTGAAGTACATGCTAAAAAATCCGAGTCACCGTCAACATTTTTTTAAATTTTCGTGTGTAATGATCAGGCACAATGAATTAGCATAGAATTAATTTCTAAGAAACGGTGTGCATGAAACAATAGAAGAGTGCAGACAATCGAACCTAATTCATAAATACTAATCTGTGACGTTTGAAGTACATGCTAAAAAATCCGAGTCACGTTCAACATTTTTTTAAATTTCCGTGGGTAATGATCAGGCACAATGAATTAGAATAGAATTAATTTCTAAGAAACGGTGTGCTGGAAACAATAGAAAAGTGCTTAAAATCGAACCCTAATTCATAAATCCTAATCTGTGACGTTCGAAGTACATGCTAAAAAATCCGAGTCGGTCAACATTTTTTTAAATTACCGTGTGTAATGATCAGGCACAATGAATTAGAATAGAATTAATTTCTAAGAAATAGTGTGCATGAAACAATAGAAGAGTGCTGAAAATCGAACTCTAATTCATAAATCCTAATTTGTGACGTTTGAAGTACATGCTAAAAAATCCGAGTCACGGTCAACATTTTTTGAAATTTTCGTGGGTAATGATCAGGCACAATGAATTACAATAGAATTAATTTTTAAGAAACGGTGTGCATGAAACAATAGAAGAGTGCTGAAAATCGAACACTAATTCATAAATCC
The DNA here is from genome assembly GCF_057944985.1 of Cucurbita pepo subsp. pepo. Taxonomy (NCBI): domain Eukaryota; kingdom Viridiplantae; phylum Streptophyta; class Magnoliopsida; order Cucurbitales; family Cucurbitaceae; genus Cucurbita; species Cucurbita pepo. The sequence goes on along the minus strand of NC_141816.1, from coordinate 3,593,709 downwards.
TAATCTGTGACGTTTGAAGTACATGCTAAAAAATCCGAATCACGGTCAACATTTTTTTAAATTTCCGTGTGTAATGATCAGGCACAATGAATTACAATAGAATTAATTTCTAAGAAACGGTGTGCAGGAAACAATAGAAGAGTTCTTAAAATCGAACCCTAATTCATAAATCCTAATCTGTGACGTTTGAAGTACATGCTAAAAGATCCGAGTCACGGTCAACATTTTTTGAAATTTCCGTGGGTAATGATTAGGCACAATGAATTAGAAAAGAATTAATTTCTAAGAAACGGTGTGCATGAAACAATAGAAGAGTGCTGAAAATCGAACACTAATTGATAAATCCTAATTTGTGACGTTTGATGTACATGCTAAAAAATCCGAGTCATGGTGAACATTTTTTTAAATTTTCGTGTGTAATGATCAGGCACAATGAATTACAATTGAATTAATTTTTAAGAAACGGTGTGCATGAAACAATAGAAGAGTTCTGAAAATCGAACCCTAATTCATAAATCCTAATCTGTGACGTTTGAAGTACATGCTAAAAAATCCGAATCACGGTCAACATTTTTTTAAATTTTCGTGTGTAATGATCAGTCACAATGAATTACAATAGAATAAATTTCTAAGAAACGGTGTGTAGGAAACAATAGAAGAGTGTAGAAAATCGAACCCTAATTCATAAATCCTAATCTGTGACGTTTGAAGTACATGCTAAAAGATCCGAGTCACGGTCAACATTTTTTTAAATTTCCGTGCGTAATGATCAGGCACAATGAATTAGAATAGAAGTAATTTCTAAGAAACGGTGTGCATGAAACAATAGAAGAGTGATGAAAATCGAACCCTAATTAATAAATCCTAAGCTGTGACGTTTGAAGTACATGCTAAAAAAAACGAGTCACGGTCAACATTTTTTGAAATTTCCGTGTGTAATGATCAGGCACAATTAATTAGCATAGAATTAATTTCTAAGAAACGGTGTGCATGAAACAATAAAAGAGTGCTGAAAATGGAACACTAATTCATAAATCCTAATTTGTGACGTTTGATGTACATGCTAAAAAATCCGAGTCACGGTCAACATTTTTTTAAATTTTCGTGTGTAATGATCAGGCACAATGAATTACAATTGAATTAATTTTTAAGAAACGGTGTGCATGAAACAATAGAAGAGTGCTGAAAATGGAACACTAATTCATAAATCCTAATTTGTGACGTTTGATGTACATGCTAAAAAATCCGAGTCACGGTCAACATTTTTCAAATTTCCGTGTGTAATGATCACGCATAATGAATTAGAATAGAATTAATTTCTAAGAAACGGTGTTCATGAAACAATCGAAGAGCGCTGAAAATTGAACCCTAATTCATAAATCATAATCTGTGACGTTTGAAGTACATGCTAAAAAATCCGAGTCACGGTCAACATTTTTTTAAATTTCCGTGTGTAATGATCAGGCATAATGAATTACAATAGAATTAATTTCTAAGAAACGGGGTGCAGGAAACAATAGAAGAGTTCTTAAAATCGAACCCTAATTCATAAATCCTAATCTGTGACGTTTGAAGTACATGCTAAAGGATCCGAGTCACGGTCAACATTTTTTGAAATTTTCGTGGGTAATGATTAGGCACAATGAATTAGAAAAGAATTAATTTCTAAGAAACGGTGTGCATGAAACAATAGAAGAGTGCTTAAAATCGATCCCTAATTAATAAATCCTAAGCTGTGACGTTTGAAGTACATGCTAAAAAAAACGAGTCACGGTCAACATTTTTTGAAATTTCCGTGTGTAATGATCAGGCACAATGAATTACAATTGAATTAATTTTTAAGAAACGGTGTGCATGAAACAATAGAAGAGTGCTGAAAATCGAACACTAATTCATAAATCCTAATCTGTGACGTTTGAAGTACATGCTAAAAGATCCGAGTCACGGTCAACATTTTTTTAAATTTCCGTGCGTAATGATCAGGCACAATGAATTAGAATAGAATTAATTTCTAAGAAACGGTGTGCATGAAACAATAGAAGAGTGATGAAAATCGAACCCTAATTAATAAATCATAAGCTGTGACGTTTGAAGTACATGCTAAAAAAAACGAGTCACGGTCAACATTTTTTGAAATTTCCGTGTGTAATGATCAGGCACAATTAATTAGAATAGAATTAATTTCTAAGAAACGGTGTGCATGAAACAATATAAGAGTGCTGAAAATCGAACACTAATTCATCAATCCTAATTTGTGACGTTTGATGTACATGCTAAAAAATCCGAGTCACGGTGAACATTTTTTTAAATTTTCGTGTGTAATGATCAGGCACAATGAATTACAATTGAATTAATTTTTAAGAAACGGTGTGCATGAAACAATAGAAGAGTGCTGAAAATCGAACCCTAATTCATAAATCCTAATCTGTGACGTTTGAAGTACATGCTAAAAAATCCGAATCACGGTCCACGTTTTTCTAAATTTCCGTGTGTAATGCTCTGTCACAATGAATTACAATAGAATAAATTTCGAAGAAACGGTGTGCAGGAAACAATAGAAGAGTGTAGAAAATCGAACCCTAATTTATAAATCCTAATCTGTGACGTTTGAAGTACATGCTAAAAGATCCGAGTCACGGTCAACATTTTTTTAAATTTCCGTGCGTAATGATCAGGCACAATGAATTAGAATAGAATTAATTTCTAAGAAACGGTGTGCATGAAACAATAGAAGAGTGATGAAAATCGAACCCTAATTAATAAATCCTAAGCTGTGACGTTTGAAGTACATGCTAAAAAAAACGAGTCACGGTCAACATTTTTTGAAATTTCCGTGTGTAATGATCAGGCACAATTAATTAGCATAGAATTAATTTCTAAGAAACGGTGTGCATGAAACAATAGAAGAGTGCTGAAAATCGAACACTAATTCATAAATCCTAATTTGTGACGTTTGATGTACATGCTAAAAAATCCGAGTCACGGTCAACATTTTTGTAAATTTTCGTGTGTAATGATCAGGAACAATGAATTACAATTGAATTAATTTTTAAGAAACGGTGTGCATGAAACAATAGAAGAGTGCTGAAAATGGAACACTAATTCATAAATCCTAATTTGTGACGTTTGACGTACATGCTAAAAAATCCGAGTCACGGTCAACATTTTTCAAATTTCCGTGTGTAATGATCACGCATAATGAATTAGAATAGAATTAATTTCTAAGAAACGGTGTTCATGAAACAATCGAAGAGCGCTGAAAATTGAACCCTAATTCATAAATCATAATCTGTGACGTTTGAAGTACATGCTAAAAAATCCGAGTCACGGTCAACATTTTTTTAAATTTTCGTGTGTAATGATCAGGCACAATGAATTAGCATAGAATTAATTTTCTAAGAAACGGTGTGCATGAAACAATAGAAGAGTGCAGACAATCGAACCCTAATTCATAAATACTAATCTGTGACGTTTGAAGTACATGCTAAAAAATCCGAGTCACGTTCAACATTTTTTTAAATTTCCGTGGGTAATGATGAGGCACAATGAATTAGAATAGAATTAATTTCTAAGAAACGGTGTGCTGGAAACAATAGAAAAGTGCTTAAAATCGAACCCTAATTCATAAATCATAATCTGTGACGTTCGAAGTACATGCTAAAAAATCCGAGTCGGTCAACATTTTTTTAAATTACCGTGTGTAATGATCAGGCACAATGAATTAGAATAGAATTAATTTCTAAGAAACGGTGTGAATGAAACAATAGAAGAGTGCTGAAAATCGAACTCTAATTCATAAATCCTAATTTGTGACGTTTGAAGTACATGCTAAAAAATCCGAGTCTCGGTCAACATTTTTTGAAATTTTTGTGGGTAATGATTAGGCACAATGAATTACAATAGAATTAATTTTTAAGAAACGGTGTGCATGAAACAATAGAAGAGTGTAGAAAATCGAACCCTAATTCATAAATCCTAATCTGTGACGTTTGAAGTACATGTTAAAAAATCCGAATCACGGTCAACATTTTTTTAAATTTTGGTGTGTAATGATCAGGCACAATGAATTACAATAGAATTAATTTCTAAGAAACGGTGTGCAGGAAACAATAGAAGAGTTCTTAAAATCGAACCCTAATTCATAAATCATAATCTGTGACGTTTGAAGTACATGCTAAAAGATCCGAGTCACGGTCAACATTTTTTGAAATTTCCGTGGGTAATGATTAGGCACAATGAATTAGAAAAGAATTAATTTCTAAGAAACGGTGTGCATGAAACAATAGAAGAGTGCTTAAAATCAATCCCTAATTAATAAATCCTAAGCTGTAACGTTTGAAGTACATGCTAAAAAAAACGAGTCACGGTCAACATTTTTTGAAATTTCCGTGTGTAATGATCAGGCACAATGAATTAGAATAGAATTAATTTCTAAGAAATGGTGTGCATGAAACAATAGAAGAGTGCTGAAAATCGAACACTAATTCATAAATCCTAATTTGTGACGTTTGATGTACATGCTAAAAAATCCGAGTCACGGTGAACATTTTTTTAAATTTTCGTGTGTAATGATCAGGCACAATGAATTACAATTGAATTAATTTTTAAGAAACGGTGTGCATGAAACAATAGAAGAGTGCTGAAAATCGAACCCTAATTCATAAATCCTAATCTGTGACGTTTGAAGTACATGCTAAAAAATCCGAATCACGGTCAACATTTTTTTAAATTTCCGTGTGTAATGCTCAGTCACAATGAATTACAATAGAATTAATTTCTAAGAACGGTGTGCATGAACCAATAGAAGAGTGTAGAAAATCGAACCCTAATTCATAAATCCTAATCTGTGACGTTTGAAGTACATGCTAAAAAATCCGAATCACGGTCAACATTTTTTTAAATTTCCGTGTGTAATGATCAGGCACAATGAATTAGAATAGAATTAATTTCTAAGAAACGGTGTGAATGAAACAATAGAAAAGTGCAGAAAATCGAACCCTAATTCATAAATCCTAATCTGTGACGTTTGAAGTACATGCTAAAAAATCCGAGTCACGGTCAACATTTTTTGAAATTTCCGTGTGTAATGATCAGGCACAATGAATTAGAATAGAATTAATTTTTAAGAAATGGTGTGCATGAAACAATAGAAGAGTGCTGAAAATCGAACTCTAATTCATAAATCCTAATTTGTGACGTTTGAAGTACATGCTAAAAAATCCGAGTCTCGGTCAACATTTTTTGAAATTTCCGTGGGTAATGAATAGGCACAATGAATTACAATAGAATTAATTTTTAAGAAACGGTGTGCATGAAACAATAGAAGAGTGCTGAAAATCGAACCCTAATTCATAAATCCTAATCTGTGACGTTTGAAGTACATGTTAAAAAATCCGAATCACGGTCAACATTTTTTTAAATTTCAGTGTGTAATGATCAGGCACAATGAATTACAATAGAATTAATTTCTAAGAAACGGTGTGCAGGAAACAATAGAAGAGTTCTTAAAATCGAACCCTAATTCATAAATCATAATCTGTGACGTTTGAAGTACATGCTAAAAGATCCGAGTCACGGTCTACATTTTTTGAAATTTCCGTGGGTAATGATTAGGCACAATGAATTAGAAAAGAATTAATTTCTAAGAAACGGTGTGCATGAAACAATAGAAGAGTGCTTAAAATCGAACCCTAATTCATAAATCCTAATCTGTGACGTTTGAATTACATGCTAAAAAATCCGAATCACGGTCAACATTTTTTTAAATTTCCGTGTGTAATGCTCAGTCACAATGAATTACAATAGAATTAATTTCTAAGAAACGGTGTGCAGGAAACAATAGAAGAGTGTAGAAAATCGAACCCTAATTCATAAATCCTAATCTGTGACGTTTGAAGTACATGCTAAAAGATCCGAGTCACGGTCAACATTTTTTTAAATTTCCGTGCGTAATGATCAGGCACAATGAATTACAATTGAATTAATTTTTAAGAAACGGTGTGCATGAAACAATAGAAGAGTGCTGAAAATCGAACCCTAATTCATAAATCCTAATCTGTGACGTTTGAAGTACATGCTAAAAAATCCGAATCACGGTCAACATTTTTTTAAATTTCCGTGTGTAATGCTCAGTCACAATGAATTACAATAGAATTAATTTCTAAGAAACGGTGTGCAGGAAACAATAGAAGAGTTCTTAAAATCGAACCCTAATTCATAAATCATAATCTGTGACGTTTGAAGTACATGCTAAAAGATCCGAGTCACGGTCAACATTTTTTGAAATTTCCGTGGGTAATGATTAGGCACAATGAATTAGAAAAGAATTAATTTCTAAGAAACGGTGTGCAGGAAACAATAGAAGAGTGCTGAAAATGGAACACTAATTCATAAATCCTAATTTGTGACGTTTGAAGTACATGCTAAAAAATCCGAGTCTCGGTCAACATTTTTTGAAATTTCCGTGGGTAATGATTAGGCACAATGAATTACAATAGAATTAATTTTTAAGAAACGGTGTGCATGAAACAATAGAAGAGTGCTGAAAATCGAACCCTAATTCATAAATCCTAATCTGTGACGTTTGAAGTACATGCTAAAAAATCCGAATCACGGTCAACATTTTTTTAAATTTCGGTGTGTAATGATCAGGCACAATGAATTACAATAGAATTAATTTCTAAGAAACGGTGTGCAGGAAACAATAGAAGAGTTCTTAAAATCGAACCCTAATTCATAAATCATAATCTGTGACGTTTGAATTACATGCTAAAAGATCCGAGTCACGGTCAACATTTTTTGAAATTTCCGTGGGTAATGATTAGGCACAATGAATTAGAAAAGAATTAATTTCTAAGAAACGGTGTGCATGAAACAATAGAAGAGTGCTTAAAATCGATCCCTAATTAATAAATCCTAAGATGTAACGTTTGAAGTACATGCTAAAAAAAACGAGTCACGGTCAACATTTTATGAAATTTCCGTGTGTAATGATCAGGCACAATGAATTAGAATAGAATTAATTTCTAAGAAACGGTGTGCATGAAACAATAGAAGAGTGCTGAAAATCGAACACTAATTCATAAATCCTAATTTGTGACGTTTGATGTACATGCTAAAAAATCCGAGTCACGGTGAACATTTTTTTAAATTTTCGTGTGTAATGATCAGGCACAATGAATTACAATTGAATTAATTTTTAAGAAACGGTGTGCATGAAACAATAGAAGAGTGCTGAAAATCGAACCCTAATTCATAAATCCTAATCTGTGACGTTTGAAGTACATGCTAAAAAATCCGAATCACGGTCAACATTTTTTTAAATTTCCGTGTGTAATGCTCAGTCACAATGAATTACAATAGAATTAATTTCGAAGAAACGGTGTGCAGGAAACAATAGAAGAGTGTAGAAAATCGAACCCTAATTCATAAATCCTAATCTGTGACGTTTGAAGTACATGCTAAAAGATCCGAGTCACGGTCAACATTTTTTTAAATTTCCGTGCGTAATGATCAGGCACAATGAATTAGAATAGAATTAATTTCTAAGAAACGGTGTGCATGAAACAATAGAAGAGTGATGAAAATCGAACCCTAATTAATAAATCCTAAGCTGTGACGTTTGCAGTACATGCTAAAAAAAACGAGTCACGGTCAACATTTTTTGAAATTTCCGTGTGTAATGATCAGGCACAATTAATTAGCATAGAATTAATTTCTAAGAAACGGTGTGCATGGAACAATAGAAGAGTGCTGAAAATGGAACACTAATTCATAAATCCTAATTTGTGACGTTTGAAGTACATGCTAAAAAATCGGAGTCTCGGTCAACATTTTTTGAAATTTCCGTGGGTAATGATTAGGCACAATGAATTACAATAGAATTAATTTTTAAGAAACGGTGTGCATGAAACAATAGAAGAGTGCTGAAAATCGAACCCTAATTCATAAATCCTAATCTGTGACGTTTGAAGTACATGCTAAAAAATCCGAATCACGGTCAACATTTTTTTAAATTTCGGTGTGTAATGATCAGGCACAATGAATTACAATAGAATTAATTTCTAAGAAACGGTGTGCAGGAAACAATAGAAGAGTTCTTAAAATCGAACCCTAATTCATAAATCATAATCTGTGACGTTTGAAGTACATGCTAAAAGATCCGAGTCACGGTCAACATTTTTTGAAATTTCCGTGGGTAATGATTAGGCACAATGAATTAGAAAAGAATTAATTTCTAAGAAACGGTGTGCATGAAACAATAGAAGAGTGCTTAAAATCGATCCCTAATTAATAAATCCTAAGCTGTAACGTTTGAAGTACATGCTAAAAAAAACGAGTCACGGTCAACATTTTATGAAATTTCCGTGTGTAATGATCAGGCACAATGAATTAGAATAGAATTAATTTCTAAGAAACGGTGTGCATGAAACAATAGAAGAGTGCTGAAAATCGAACACTAATTCATAAATCCTAATTTGTGACGTTTGAGGTACATGCTAAAAAATCCGAGTCACGGTGAACATTTTTTTAAATTTTCGTGTGTAATGATCAGGCACAATGAATTACAATTGAATTAATTTTTAAGAAACGGTGTGCATGAAACAATAGAAGAGTGCTGAAAATCGAACCCTAATTCATAAATCCTAATCTGTGACGTTTGAAGTACATGCTAAAAAATCCGAATCACGGTCAACATTTTTTTAAATTTCCGTGTGTAATGCTCAGTCACAATGAATTACAATAGAATTAATTTCGAAGAAACGGTGTGCAGGAAACAATAGAAGAGTGTAGAAAATCGAACCCTAATTCATAAATCCTAATCTGTGACGTTTGAAGTACATGCTAAAAGATCCGAGTCACGGTCAACATTTTTTTAAATTTCCGTGCGTAATGATCAGGCACAATGAATTAGAATAGAATTAATTTCTAAGAAACGGTGTGCATGAAACAATAGAAGAGTGATGAAAATCGAACCCTAATTAATAAATCCTAAGCTGTGACGTTTGCAGTACATGCTAAAAAAAACGAGTCACGGTCAACATTTTTTGAAATTTCCGTGTGTAATGATCAGGCACAATTAATTAGCATAGAATTAATTTCTAAGAAACGGTGTGCATGGAACAATAGAAGAGTGCTGAAAATGGAACACTAATTCATAAATCCTAATTTGTGACGTTTGAAGTACATGCTAAAAAATCCGAGTCTCGGTCAACATTTTTTGAAATTTCCGTGGGTAATGATTAGGCACAATGAATTACAATAGAATTAATTTTTAAGAAACGGTGTGCATGAAACAATAGAAGAGTGCTGAAAATCGAACCCTAATTCATAAATCCTAATCTGTGACGTTTGAAGTACATGCTAAAAAATCCGAATCACGGTCAACATTTTTTTAAATTTCGGTGTGTAATGATCAGGCACAATGAATTACAATAGAATTAATTTCTAAGAAACGGTGTGCAGGAAACAATAGAAGAGTTCTTAAAATCGAACCCTAATTCATAAATCATAATCTGTGACGTTTGAAGTACATGCTAAAAGATCCGAGTCACGGTCAACATTTTTTGAAATTTCCGTGGGTAATGATTAGGCACAATGAATTAGAAAAGAATTAATTTCTAAGAAACGGTGTGCATGAAACAATAGAAGAGTGCTTAAAATCGATCCCTAATTAATAAATCCTAAGATGTAACGTTTGAAGTACATGCTAAAAAAAACGAGTCACGGTCAACATTTTATGAAATTTCCGTGTGTAATGATCAGGCACAATGAATTAGAATAGAATTAATTTCTAAGAAACGGTGTGCATGAAACAATAGAAGAGTGCTGAAAATCGAACACTAATTCATAAATCCTAATTTGTGACGTTTGATGTACATGCTAAAAAATCCGAGTCACGGTGAACATTTTTTTAAATTTTCGTGTGTAATGATCAGGCACAATGAATTACAATTGAATTAATTTTTAAGAAACGGTGTGCATGAAACAATAGAAGAGTGCTGAAAATCGAACCCTAATTCATAAATCCTAATCTGTGACGTTTGAAGTACATGCTAAAAAATCCGAATCACGGTCAACATTTTTTTAAATTTCCGTGTGTAATGCTCAGTCACAATGAATTACAATAGAATTAATTTCGAAGAAACGGTGTGCAGGAAACAATAGAAGAGTGTAGAAAATCGAACCCTAATTCATAAATCCTAATCTGTGACGTTTGAAGTACATGCTAAAAGATCTGAGTCACGGTCAACATTTTTTTAAATTTCCGTGCGTAATGATCAGGCACAATGAATTAGAATAGAATTAATTTCTAAGAAACGGTGTGCATGAAACAATAGAAGAGTGATGAAAATCGAACCCTAATTAATAAATCCTAAGCTGTGACGTTTGCAGTACATGCTAAAAAAAACGAGTCACGGTCAACATTTTTTGAAATTTCCGTGTGTAATGATCAGGCACAATTAATTAGCATAGAATTAATTTCTAAGAAACGGTGTGCATGGAACAATAGAAGAGTGCTGAAAATGGAACACTAATTCATAAATCCTAATTTGTGACGTTTGAAGTACATGCTAAAAAATCGGAGTCTCGGTCAACATTTTTTGAAATTTCCGTGGGTAATGATTAGGCACAATGAATTACAATAGAATTAATTTTTAAGAAACGGTGTGCATGAAACAATAGAAGAGTGCTGAAAATCGAACCCTAATTCATAAATCCTAATCTGTGACGTTTGAAGTACATGCTAAAAAATCCGAATCACGGTCAACATTTTTTTAAATTTCGGTGTGTAATGATCAGGCACAATGAATTACAATAGAATTAATTTCTAAGAAACGGTGTGCAGGAAACAATAGAAGAGTTCTTAAAATCGAACCCTAATTCATAAATCATAATCTGTGACGTTTGAAGTACATGCTAAAAGATCCGAGTCACGGTCAACATTTTTTGAAATTTCCGTGGGTAATGATTAGGCACAATGAATTAGAAAAGAATTAATTTCTAAGAAACGGTGTGCATGAAACAATAGAAGAGTGCTTAAAATCGATCCCTAATTAATAAATCCTAAGCTGTAACGTTTGAAGTACATGCTAAAAAAAACGAGTCACGGTCAACATTTTATGAAATTTCCGTGTGTAATGATCAGGCACAATGACTTAGAATAGAATTAATTTCTAAGAAACGGTGTGCATGAAACAATAGAAGAGTGCTGAAAATCGAACACTAATTCATAAATCCTAATTTGTGACGTTTGATGTACATGCTAAAAAATCCGAGTCACGGTGAACATTTTTTTAAATTTTCGTGTGTAATGATCAGGCACAATGAATTACAATTGAATTAATTTTTAAGAAACGGTGTGCATGAAACAATAGAAGAGTGCTGAAAATCGAACCCTAATTCATAAATCCTAATCTGTGACGTTTGAAGTACATGCTAAAAAATCCGAATCACGGTCAACATTTTTTTAAATTTCCGTGTGTAATGCTCAGTCACAATGAATTACAATAGAATTAATTTCTAAGAAACGGTGTGCAGGAAACAATAGAAGAGTGTAGAAAATCGAACCCTAATTCATAAATCCTAATCTGTGACGTTTGAAGTACATGCTAAAAGATCCGAGTCACGGTCAACATTTTTTTAAATTTCCGTGCGTAATGATCAGGCACAATGAATTAGAATAGAATTAATTTCTAAGAAACGGTGTGCATGAAACAATAGAAGAGTGATGAAAATCGAACCCTAATTAATAAATCCTAAGCTGTGACGTTTGCAGTACATGCTAAAAAAAACGAGTCACGGTCAACATTTTTTGAAATTTCCGTGTGTAATGATCAGGCACAATTAATTAGCATAGAATTAATTTCTAAGAAACGGTGTGCATGGAACAATAGAAGAGTGCTGAAAATGGAACACTAATTCATAAATCCTAATTTGTGACGTTTGAAGTACATGCTAAAAAATCCGAGTCTCGGTCAACATTTTTTGAAATTTCCGTGGGTAATGATTAGGCACAATGAATTACAATAGAATTAATTTTTAAGAAACGGTGTGCATGAAACAATAGAAGAGTGCTGAAAATCGAACCCTAATTCATAAATCCTAATCTGTGACGTTTGAAGTACATGCTAAAAAATCCGAATCACGGTCAACATTTTTTTAAATTTCGGTGTGTAATGATCAGGCACAATGAATTACAATAGAATTAATTTCTAAGAAACGGTGTGCAGGAAACAATAGAAGAGTTCTTAAAATCGAACCCTAATTCATAAATCATAATCTGTGACGTTTGAAGTACATGCTAAAAGATCCGAGTCACGGTCAACATTTTTTGAAATTTCCGTGGGTAATGATTAGGCACAATGAATTAGAAAAGAATTAATTTCTAAGAAACGGTGTGCATGAAACAATAGAAGAGTGCTTAAAATCGATCCCTAATTAATAAATCCTAAGCTGTAACGTTTGAAGTACATGCTAAAAAAAACGAGTCACGGTCAACATTTTATGAAATTTCCGTGTGTAATGATCAGGCACAATGAATTAGAATAGAATTAATTTCTAAGAAACGGTGTGCATGAAACAATAGAAGAGTGCTGAAAATCGAACACTAATTCATAAATCCTAATTTGTGACGTTTGATGTACATGCTAAAAAATCCGAGTCACGGTGAACATTTTTTTAAATTTTCGTGTGTAATGATCAGGCACAATGAATTACAATTGAATTAATTTTTAAGAAACGGTGTGCATGAAACAATAGAAGAGTGCTGAAAATCGAACCCTAATTCATAAATCCTAATCTGTGACGTTTGAAGTACATGCTAAAAAATCCGAATCACGGTCAACATTTTTTTAAATTTCCGTGTGTAATGCTCAGTCACAATGAATTACAATAGAATTAATTTCTAAGAAACGGTGTGCAGGAAACAATAGAAGAGTGTAGAAAATCGAACCCTAATTCATAAATCCTAATCTGTGACGTTTGAAGTACATGCTAAAAGATCCGAGTCACGGTCAACATTTTTTTAAATTTCCGTGCGTAATGATCAGGCACAATGAATTAGAATAGAATTAATTTCTAAGAAACGGTGTGCATGAAACAATAGAAGAGTGATGAAAATCGAACCCTAATTAATAAATCCTAAGCTGTGACGTTTGCAGTACATGCTAAAAAAAACGAGTCACGGTCAACATTTTTTGAAATTTCCGTGTGTAATGATCAGGCACAATTAATTAGCATAGAATTAATTTCTAAGAAACGGTGTGCATGGAACAATAGAAGAGTGCTGAAAATGGAACACTAATTCATAAATCCTAATTTGTGACGTTTGAAGTACATGCTAAAAAATCGGAGTCTCGGTCAACATTTTTTGAAATTTCCGTGGGTAATGATTAGGCACAATGAATTACAATAGAATTAATTTTTAAGAAACGGTGTGCATGAAACAATAGAAGAGTGCTGAAAATCGAACCCTAATTCATAAATCCTAATCTGTGACGTTTGAAGTACATGCTAAAAAATCCGAATCACGGTCAACATTTTTTTAAATTTCGGTGTGTAATGATCAGGCACAATGAATTACAATAGAATTAATTTCTAAGAAACGGTGTGCAGGAAACAATAGAAGAGTTCTTAAAATCGAACCCTAATTCATAAATCATAATCTGTGACGTTTGAAGTACATGCTAAAAGATCCGAGTCACGGTCAACATTTTTTGAAATTTCCGTGGGTAATGATTAGGCACAATGAATTAGAAAAGAATTAATTTCTAAGAAACGGTGTGCATGAAACAATAGAAGAGTGCTTAAAATCGATCCCTAATTAATAAATCCTAAGCTGTAACGTTTGAAGTACATGCTAAAAAAAACGAGTCACGGTCAACATTTTATGAAATTTCCGTGTGTAATGATCAGGCACAATGAATTAGAATAGAATTAATTTCTAAGAAACGGTGTGCATGAAACAATAGAAGAGTGCTGAAAATCGAACACTAATTCATAAATCCTAATTTGTGACGTTTGATGTACATGCTAAAAAATCCGAGTCACGGTGAACATTTTTTTAAATTTTCGTGTGTAATGATCAGGCACAATGAATTACAATTGAATTAATTTTTAAGAAACGGTGTGCATGAAACAATAGAAGAGTGCTGAAAATCGAACCCTAATTCATAAATCCTAATCTGTGACGTTTGAAGTACATGCTAAAAAATCCGAATCACGGTCAACATTTTTTTAAATTTCGGTGTGTAATGATCAGGCACAATGAATTACAATAGAATTAATTTCTAAGAAACGGTGTGCAGGAAACAATAGAAGAGTTCTTAAAATCGAACCCTAATTCATAAATCATAATCTGTGACGTTTGAAGTACATGCTAAAAGATCCGAGTCACGGTCAACATTTTTTGAAATTTCCGTGGGTAATGATTAGGCACAATGAATTAGAAAAGAATTAATTTCTAAGAAACGGTGTGCATGAAACAATAGAAGAGTGCTTAAAATCGATCCCTAATTAATAAATCCTAAGATGTAACGTTTGAAGTACATGCTAAAAAAAACGAGTCACGGTCAACATTTTATGAAATTTCCGTGTGTAATGATCAGGCACAATGAATTAGAATAGAATTAATTTCTAAGAAACGGTGTGCATGAAACAATAGAAGAGTGCTGAAAATCGAACACTAATTCATAAATCCTAATTTGTGACGTTTGATGTACATGCTAAAAAATCCGAGTCACGGTGAACATTTTTTTAAATTTTCGTGTGTAATGATCAGGCACAATGAATTACAATTGAATTAATTTTTAAGAAACGGTGTGCATGAAACAATAGAAGAGTGCTGAAAATCGAACCCTAATTCATAAATCCTAATCTGTGACGTTTGAAGTACATGCTAAAAAATCCGAATCACGGTCAACATTTTTTTAAATTTCCGTGTGTAATGCTCAGTCACAATGAATTACAATAGAATTAATTTCTAAGAAACGGTGTGCAGGAAACAATAGAAGAGTGTAGAAAATCGAACCCTAATTCATAAATCCTAATCTGTGACGTTTGAAGTACATGCTAAAAGATCTGAGTCACGGTCAACATTTTTTTAAATTTCCGTGCGTAATAATCAGGCACAATGAATTAGAATAGAATTAATTTCTAAGAAACGGTGTGCATGAAACAATAGAAGAGTGATGAAAATCGAACCCTAATTAATAAATCCTAAGCTGTGACGTTTGCAGTACATGCTAAAAAAAACGAGTCACGGTCAACATTTTTTGAAATTTCCGTGTGTAATGATCAGGCACAATTAATTAGCATAGAATTAATTTCTAAGAAACGGTGTGCATGGAACAATAGAAGAGTGCTGAAAATGGAACACTAATTCATAAATCCTAATTTGTGACGTTTGAAGTACATGCTAAAAAATCGGAGTCTCGGTCAACATTTTTTGAAATTTCCGTGGGTAATGATTAGGCACAATGAATTACAATAGAATTAATTTTTAAGAAACGGTGTGCATGAAACAATAGAAGAGTGCTGAAAATCGAACCCTAATTCATAAATCCTAATCTGTGACGTTTGAAGTACATGCTAAAAAATCCGAATCACGGTCAACATTTTTTTAAATTTCGGTGTGTAATGATCAGGCACAATGAATTACAATAGAATTAATTTCTAAGAAACGGTGTGCAGGAAACAATAGAAGAGTTCTTAAAATCGAACCCTAATTCATAAATCATAATCTGTGACGTTTGAAGTACATGCTAAAAGATCCGAGTCACGGTCAACATTTTTTGAAATTTCCGTGGGTAATGATTAGGCACAATGAATTAGAAAAGAATTAATTTCTAAGAAACGGTGTGCATGAAACAATAGAAGAGTGCTTAAAATCGATCCCTAATTAATAAATCCTAAGCTGTAACGTTTGAAGTACATGCTAAAAAAAACGAGTCACGGTCAACATTTTATGAAATTTCCGTGTGTAATGATCAGGCACAATGAATTAGAATAGAATTAATTTCTAAGAAACGGTGTGCATGAAACAATAGAAGAGTGCTGAAAATCGAACACTAATTCATAAATCCTAATTTGTGACGTTTGATGTACATGCTAAAAAATCCGAGTCACGGTGAACATTTTTTTAAATTTTCGTGTGTAATGATCAGGCACAATGAATTACAATTGAATTAATTTTTAAGAAACGGTGTGCATGAAACAATAGAAGAGTGCTGAAAATCGAACCCTAATTCATAAATCCTAATCTGTGACGTTTGAAGTACATGCTAAAAAATCCGAATCACGGTCAACATTTTTTTAAATTTCCGTGTGTAATGCTCAGTCACAATGAATTACAATAGAATTAATTTCGAAGAAACGGTGTGCAGGAAACAATAGAAGAGTGTAGAAAATCGAACCCTAATTCATAAATCCTAATCTGTGACGTTTGAAGTACATGCTAAAAGATCCGAGTCACGGTCAACATTTTTTTAAATTTCCGTGCGTAATGATCAGGCACAATGAATTAGAATAGAATTAATTTCTAAGAAACGGTGTGCATGAAACAATAGAAGAGTGATGAAAATCGAACCCTAATTAATAAATCCTAAGCTGTGACGTTTGCAGTACATGCTAAAAAAAACGAGTCACGGTCAACATTTTTTGAAATTTCCGTGTGTAATGATCAGGCACAATTAATTAGCATAGAATTAATTTCTAAGAAACGGTGTGCATGGAACAATAGAAGAGTGCTGAAAATGGAACACTAATTCATAAATCCTAATTTGTGACGTTTGAAGTACATGCTAAAAAATCCGAGTCTCGGTCAACATTTTTTGAAATTTCCGTGGGTAATGATTAGGCACAATGAATTACAATAGAATTAATTTTTAAGAAACGGTGTGCATGAAACAATAGAAGAGTGCTGAAAATCGAACCCTAATTCATAAATCCTAATCTGTGACGTTTGAAGTACATGCTAAAAAATCCGAATCACGGTCAACATTTTTTTAAATTTCGGTGTGTAATGATCAGGCACAATGAATTACAATAGAATTAATTTCTAAGAAACGGTGTGCAGGAAACAATAGAAGAGTTCTTAAAATCGAACCCTAATTCATAAATCATAATCTGTGACGTTTGAAGTACATGCTAAAAGATCCGAGTCACGGTCAACATTTTTTGAAATTTCCGTGGGTAATGATTAGGCACAATGAATTAGAAAAGAATTAATTTCTAAGAAACGGTGTGCATGAAACAATAGAAGAGTGCTTAAAATCGATCCCTAATTAATAAATCCTAAGCTGTAACGTTTGAAGTACATGCTAAAAAAAACGAGTCACGGTCAACATTTTATGAAATTTCCGTGTGTAATGATCAGGCACAATGAATTAGAATAGAATTAATTTCTAAGAAACGGTGTGCATGAAACAATAGAAGAGTGCTGAAAATCGAACACTAATTCATAAATCCTAATTTGTGACGTTTGAGGTACATGCTAAAAAATCCGAGTCACGGTGAACATTTTTTTAAATTTTCGTGTGTAATGATCAGGCACAATGAATTACAATTGAATTAATTTTTAAGAAACGGTGTGCATGAAACAATAGAAGAGTGCTGAAAATCGAACCCTAATTCATAAATCCTAATCTGTGACGTTTGAAGTACATGCTAAAAAATCCGAATCACGGTCAACATTTTTTTAAATTTCCGTGTGTAATGCTCAGTCACAATGAATTACAATAGAATTAATTTCTAAGAAACGGTGTGCAGGAAACAATAGAAGAGTGTAGAAAATCGAACCCTAATTCATAAATCCTAATCTGTGACGTTTGATGTACATGCTAAAAGATCCGAGTCACGGTCAACATTTTTTTAAATTTCCGTGCGTAATGATCAGGCACAATGAATTAGAATAGAATTAATTTCTAAGAAACGGTGTGCATGAAACAATAGAAGAGTGATGAAAATCGAACCCTAATTAATAAATCCTAAGCTGTGACGTTTGCAGTACATGCTAAAAAAAACGAGTCACGGTCAACATTTTTTGAAATTTCCGTGTGTAATGATCAGGCACAATTAATTAGCATAGAATTAATTTCTAAGAAACGGTGTGCATGGAACAATAGAAGAGTGCTGAAAATGGAACACTAATTCATAAATCCTAATTTGTGACGTTTGAAGTACATGCTAAAAAATCGGAGTCTCGGTCAACATTTTTTGAAATTTCCGTGGGTAATGATTAGGCACAATGAATTACAATAGAATTAATTTTTAAGAAACGGTGTGCATGAAACAATAGAAGAGTGCTGAAAATCGAACCCTAATTCATAAATCCTAATCTGTGACGTTTGAAGTACATGCTAAAAAATCCGAATCACGGTCAACATTTTTTTAAATTTCGGTGTGTAATGATCAGGCACAATGAATTACAATAGAATTAATTTCTAAGAAACGGTGTGCAGGAAACAATAGAAGAGTTCTTAAAATCGAACCCTAATTCATAAATCATAATCTGTGACGTTTGAAGTACATGCTAAAAGATCCGAGTCACGGTCAACATTTTTTGAAATTTCCGTGGGTAATGATTAGGCACAATGAATTAGAAAAGAATTAATTTCTAAGAAACGGTGTGCATGAAACAATAGAAGAGTGCTTAAAATCGATCCCTAATTAATAAATCCTAAGATGTAACGTTTGAAGTACATGCTAAAAAAAACGAGTCACGGTCAACATTTTATGAAATTTCCGTGTGTAATGATCAGGCACAATGAATTAGAATAGAATTAATTTCTAAGAAACGGTGTGCATGAAACAATAGAAGAGTGCTGAAAATCGAACACTAATTCATAAATCCTAATTTGTGACGTTTGATGTACATGCTAAAAAATCCGAGTCACGGTGAACATTTTTTTAAATTTTCGTGTGTAATGATCAGGCACAATGAATTACAATTGAATTAATTTTTAAGAAACGGTGTGCATGAAACAATAGAAGAGTGCTGAAAATCGAACCCTAATTCATAAATCCTAATCTGTGACGTTTGAAGTACATGCTAAAAAATCCGAATCACGGTCAACATTTTTTTAAATTTCCGTGTGTAATGCTCAGTCACAATGAATTACAATAGAATTAATTTCGAAGAAACGGTGTGCAGGAAACAATAGAAGAGTGTAGAAAATCGAACCCTAATTCATAAATCCTAATCTGTGACGTTTGAAGTACATGCTAAAAGATCTGAGTCACGGTCAACATTTTTTTAAATTTCCGTGCGTAATGATCAGGCACAATGAATTAGAATAGAATTAATTTCTAAGAAACGGTGTGCATGAAACAATAGAAGAGTGATGAAAATCGAACCCTAATTAATAAATCCTAAGCTGTGACGTTTGCAGTACATGCTAAAAAAAACGAGTCACGGTCAACATTTTTTGAAATTTCCGTGTGTAATGATCAGGCACAATTAATTAGCATAGAATTAATTTCTAAGAAACGGTGTGCATGGAACAATAGAAGAGTGCTGAAAATGGAACACTAATTCATAAATCCTAATTTGTGACGTTTGAAGTACATGCTAAAAAATCGGAGTCTCGGTCAACATTTTTTGAAATTTCCGTGGGTAATGATTAGGCACAATGAATTACAATAGAATTAATTTTTAAGAAACGGTGTGCATGAAACAATAGAAGAGTGCTGAAAATCGAACCCTAATTCATAAATCCTAATCTGTGACGTTTGAAGTACATGCTAAAAAATCCGAATCACGGTCAACATTTTTTTAAATTTCGGTGTGTAATGATCAGGCACAATGAATTACAATAGAATTAATTTCTAAGAAACGGTGTGCAGGAAACAATAGAAGAGTTCTTAAAATCGAACCCTAATTCATAAATCATAATCTGTGACGTTTGAAGTACATGATAAAAGATCCGAGTCACGGTCAACATTTTTTGAAATTTCCGTGGGTAATGATTAGGCACAATGAATTAGAAAAGAATTAATTTCTAAGAAACGGTGTGCATGAAACAATAGAAGAGTGCTTAAAATCGATCCCTAATTAATAAATCCTAAGCTGTAACGTTTGAAGTACATGCTAAAAAAAACGAGTCACGGTCAACATTTTATGAAATTTCCGTGTGTAATGATCAGGCACAATGAATTAGAATAGAATTAATTTCTAAGAAACGGTGTGCATGAAACAATAGAAGAGTGCTGAAAATCGAACACTAATTCATAAATCCTAATTTGTGACGTTTGATGTACATGCTAAAAAATCCGAGTCACGGTGAACATTTTTTTAAATTTTCGTGTGTAATGATCAGGCACAATGAATTACAATTGAATTAATTTTTAAGAAACGGTGTGCATGAAACAATAGAAGAGTGCTGAAAATCGAACCCTAATTCATAAATCCTAATCTGTGACGTTTGAAGTACATGCTAAAAAATCCGAATCACGGTCAACATTTTTTTAAATTTCCGTGTGTAATGCTCAGTCACAATGAATTACAATAGAATTAATTTCTAAGAAACGGTGTGCAGGAAACAATAGAAGAGTGTAGAAAATCGAACCCTAATTCATAAATCCTAATCTGTGACGTTTGAAGTACATGCTAAAAGATCCGAGTCACGGTCAACATTTTTTTAAATTTCCGTGCGTAATGATCAGGCACAATGAATTAGAATAGAATTAATTTCTAAGAAACGGTGTGCATGAAACAATAGAAGAGTGTAGAAAATCGAACCCTAATTCATAAATCCTAATCTGTGACGTTTGCAGTACATGCTAAAAAAAACGAGTCACGGTCAACATTTTTTGAAATTTCCGTGTGTAATGATCAGGCACAATTAATTAGCATAGAATTAATTTCTAAGAAACGGTGTGCATGGAACAATAGAAGAGTGCTGAAAATGGAACACTAATTCATAAATCCTAATTTGTGACGTTTGAAGTACATGCTAAAAAATCCGAGTCTCGGTCAACATTTTTTGAAATTTCCGTGGGTAATGATTAGGCACAATGAATTAGAATAGAATTAATTTCTAAGAAACGGTGTGCATGAAACAATAGAAGAGTGCTTAAAATCGATCCCTAATTAATAAATCCTAAGCTGTGTCGTTTGAAGTACATGCTAAAAAAAACGAGTCACGGTCAACATTTTTTGAAATTTCCGTGTATAATGATCAGGCACAATGAATTAGAATAGAATTAATTTCTAAGAAACGGTGTGCATGAAACAATAGAAGAGTGATGAAAATCGAACCCTAATTAATAAATCCTAAGCTGTGACGTTTGCAGTACATGCTAAAAAAAACGAGTCACGGTCAACATTTTTTGAAATTTCCGTGTGTAATGATCAGGCACAATTAATTAGCATAGAATTAATTTCTAAGAAACGGTGTGCATGGAACAATAGAAGAGTGCTGAAAATGGAACACTAATTCATAAATCCTAATTTGTGACGTTTGAAGTACATGCTAAAAAATCCGAGTCTCGGTCAACATTTTTTGAAATTTCCGTGGGTAATGATTAGGCACAATGAATTACAATAGAATTAATTTTTAAGAAACGGTGTGCATGAAACAATAGAAGAGTGCTGAAAATCGAACCCTAATTCATAAATCCTAATCTGTGACGTTTGAAGTACATGCTAAAAAATCCGAATCACGGTCAACATTTTTTTAAATTTCGGTGTGTAATGATCAGGCACAATGAATTACAATAGAATTAATTTCTAAGAAACGGTGTGCAGGAAACAATAGAAGAGTTCTTAAAATCGAACCCTAATTCATAAATCATAATCTGTGACGTTTGAAGTACATGCTAAAAGATCCGAGTCACGGTCAACATTTTTTGAAATTTCCGTGGGTAATGATTAGGCACAATGAATTAGAAAAGAATTAATTTCTAAGAAACGGTGTGCATGAAACAATAGAAGAGTGCTTAAAATCGATCCCTAATTAATAAATCCTAAGCTGTAACGTTTGAAGTACATGCTAAAAAAAACGAGTCACGGTCAACATTTTATGAAATTTCCGTGTGTAATGATCAGGCACAATGAATTAGAATAGAATTAATTTCTAAGAAACGGTGTGCATGAAACAATAGAAGAGTGCTGAAAATCGAACACTAATTCATAAATCCTAATTTGTGACGTTTGATGTACATGCTAAAAAATCCGAGTCACGGTGAACATTTTTTTAAATTTTCGTGTGTAATGATCAGGCACAATGAATTACAATTGAATTAATTTTTAAGAAACGGTGTGCATGAAACAATAGAAGAGTGCTGAAAATCGAACCCTAATTCATAAATCCTAATCTGTGACGTTTGAAGTACATGCTAAAAAATCCGAATCACGGTCAACATTTTTTTAAATTTCCGTGTGTAATGCTCAGTCACAATGAATTACAATAGAATTAATTTCTAAGAAACGGTGTGCAGGAAACAATAGAAGAGTGTAGAAAATCGAACCCTAATTCATAAATCCTAATCTGTGACGTTTGAAGTACATGCTAAAAGATCCGAGTCACGGTCAACATTTTTTTAAATTTCCGTGCGTAATGATCAGGCACAATGAATTAGAATAGAATTAATTTCTAAGAAACGGTGTGCATGAAACAATAGAAGAGTGATGAAAATCGAACCCTAATTAATAAATCCTAAGCTGTGACGTTTGCAGTACATGCTAAAAAAAACGAGTCACGGTCAACATTTTTTGAAATTTCCGTGTGTAATGATCAGGCACAATTAATTAGCATAGAATTAATTTCTAAGAAACGGTGTGCATGGAACAATAGAAGAGTGCTGAAAATGGAACACTAATTCATAAATCCTAATTTGTGACGTTTGAAGTACATGCTAAAAAATCCGAGTCTCGGTCAACATTTTTTGAAATTTCCGTGGGTAATGATTAGGCACAATGAATTACAATAGAATTAATTTTTAAGAAACGGTGTGCATGAAACAATAGAAGAGTGCTGAAAATCGAACCCTAATTCATAAATCCTAATCTGTGACGTTTGAAGTACATGCTAAAAAATCCGAATCACGGTCAACATTTTTTTAAATTTCGGTGTGTAATGATCAGGCACAATGAATTACAATAGAATTAATTTCTAAGAAACGGTGTGCAGGAAACAATAGAAGAGTTCTTAAAATCGAACCCTAATTCATAAATCATAATCTGTGACGTTTGAAGTACATGCTAAAAGATCCGAGTCACGGTCAACATTTTTTGAAATTTCCGTGGGTAATGATTAGGCACAATGAATTAGAAAAGAATTAATTTCTAAGAAACGGTGTGCATGAAACAATAGAAGAGTGCTTAAAATCGATCCCTAATTAATAAATCCTAAGCTGTAACGTTTGAAGTACATGCTAAAAAAAACGAGTCACGGTCAACATTTTATGAAATTTCCGTGTGTAATGATCAGGCACAATGAATTAGAATAGAATTAATTTCTAAGAAACGGTGTGCATGAAACAATAGAAGAGTGCTGAAAATCGAACACTAATTCATAAATCCTAATTTGTGACGTTTGATGTACATGCTAAAAAATCCGAGTCACGGTGAACATTTTTTTAAATTTTCGTGTGTAATGATCAGGCACAATGAATTACAATTGAATTAATTTTTAAGAAACGGTGTGCATGAAACAATAGAAGAGTGCTGAAAATCGAACCCTAATTCATAAATCCTAATCTGTGACGTTTGAAGTACATGCTAAAAAATCCGAATCACGGTCAACATTTTTTTAAATTTCCGTGTGTAATGCTCAGTCACAATGAATTACAATAGAATTAATTTCTAAAAAACGGTGTGCAGGAAACAATAGAAGAGTGTAGAAAATCGAACCCTAATTCATAAATCCTAATCTGTGACGTTTGAAGTACATGCTAAAAGATCCGAGTCACGGTCAACATTTTTTTAAATTTCCGTGCGTAATGATCAGGCACAATGAATTAGAATAGAATTAATTTCTAAGAAACGGTGTGCATGAAACAATAGAAGAGTGATGAAAATCGAACCCTAATTAATAAATCCTAAGCTGTGACGTTTGCAGTACATGCTAAAAAAAACGAGTCACGGTCAACATTTTTTGAAATTTCCGTGTGTAATGATCAGGCACAATTAATTAGCATAGAATTAATTTCTAAGAAACGGTGTGCATGGAACAATAGAAGAGTGCTGAAAATGGAACACTAATTCATAAATCCTAATTTGTGACGTTTGAAGTACATGCTAAAAAATCCGAGTCTCGGTCAACATTTTTTGAAATTTCCGTGGGTAATGATTAGGCACAATGAATTACAATAGAATTAATTTTTAAGAAACGGTGTGCATGAAACAATAGAAGAGTGCTGAAAATCGAACCCTAATTCATAAATCCTAATCTGTGACGTTTGAAGTACATGCTAAAAAATCCGAATCACGGTCAACATTTTTTTAAATTTCGGTGTGTAATGATCAGGCACAATGAATTACAATAGAATTAATTTCTAAGAAACGGTGTGCAGGAAACAATAGAAGAGTTCTTAAAATCGAACCCTAATTCATAAATCATAATCTGTGACGTTTGAAGTACATGCTAAAAGATCCGAGTCACGGTCAACATTTTTTGAAATTTCCGTGGGTAATGATTAGGCACAATGAATTAGAAAAGAATTAATTTCTAAGAAACGGTGTGCATGAAACAATAGAAGAGTGCTTAAAATCGATCCCTAATTAATAAATCCTAAGCTGTAACGTTTGAAGTACATGCTAAAAAAAACGAGTCACGGTCAACATTTTATGAAATTTCCGTGTGTAATGATCAGGCACAATGAATTAGAATAGAATTAATTTCTAAGAAACGGTGTGCATGAAACAATAGAAGAGTGCTGAAAATCGAACACTAATTCATAAATCCTAATTTGTGACGTTTGATGTACATGCTAAAAAATCCGAGTCACGGTGAACATTTTTTTAAATTTTCGTGTGTAATGATCAGGCACAATGAATTACAATTGAATTAATTTTTAAGAAACGGTGTGCATGAAACAATAGAAGAGTGCTGAAAATCGAACCCTAATTCATAAATCCTAATCTGTGACGTTTGAAGTACATGCTAAAAAATCCGAATCACGGTCAACATTTTTTTAAATTTCCGTGTGTAATGCTCAGTCACAATGAATTACAATAGAATTAATTTCGAAGAAACGGTGTGCAGGAAACAATAGAAGAGTGTAGAAAATCGAACCCTAATTCATAAATCCTAATCTGTGACGTTTGAAGTACATGCTAAAAGATCCGAGTCACGGTCAACATTTTTTTAAATTTCCGTGCGTAATGATCAGGCACAATGAATTAGAATAGAATTAATTTCTAAGAAACGGTGTGCATGAAACAATAGAAGAGTGATGAAAATCGAACCCTAATTAATAAATCCTAAGCTGTGACGTTTGCAGTACATGCTAAAAAAAACGAGTCACGGTCAACATTTTTTGAAATTTCCGTGTGTAATGATCAGGCACAATTAATTAGCATAGAATTAATTTCTAAGAAACGGTGTGCATGGAACAATAGAAGAGTGCTGAAAATGGAACACTAATTCATAAATCCTAATTTGTGACGTTTGAAGTACATGCTAAAAAATCCGAGTCTCGGTCAACATTTTTTGAAATTTCCGTGGGTAATGATTAGGCACAATGAATTAGAATAGAATTAATTTCTAAGAAACGGTGTGCATGAAACAATAGAAGAGTGCTTAAAATCGATCCCTAATTAATAAATCCTAAGCTGTGTCGTTTGAAGTACATGCTAAAAAAAACGAGTCACGGTCAACATTTTTTGAAATTTCCGTGTGTAATGATCAGGCACAATGAATTAGAATAGAATTAATTTCTAAGAAACGGTGTGCATGAAACAATAGAAGAGTGCTGAAAATCGAACCCTAATTCATAAATCCTAATCTGTAACGTTTGAAGTACATGCTAAAAAATCCGACTCACGGTCAACATTTTTTTAAATTTCCGTGTGTAATGATCAGGCACAATGAATTAGAATAGAATTAATTTCTAAGAAACGGTGTGCATGAAACAATAGAAGAGTTCTGAAAATCGAACCCTAATTCATAAATCCTAATCTGTG
This sequence comes from Cucurbita pepo subsp. pepo, assembly GCF_057944985.1. NCBI lineage: Eukaryota > Viridiplantae > Streptophyta > Magnoliopsida > Cucurbitales > Cucurbitaceae > Cucurbita > Cucurbita pepo. The sequence goes on along the minus strand of NC_141816.1, from coordinate 3,567,581 downwards.
ACGTTTGAAATACATGCTAAAAAATACGAGTCACGGTCAACATTTTTTTAAATTTTCGTGTGTAATGATCAGGCACAATGAATTAGCATAGAATTAATTTCTAAGAAACGGTGTGCATGAAACAATAGAAGAGTGCAGACAATCGAACCCTAATTCATAAATACTAATCTGTGACGTTTGAAGTACATGCTAAAAAATCCGAGTCACGTTCAACATTTTTTTAAATTTCCGTGGGTAATGATCAGGCACAATGAATTACAATATTATTAATTTCTAAGAAACGGTGTGCTGGAAACAATAGAAAAGTGCTTAAAATCGAACCCTAATTCATAAATCATAATCTGTGACGTGCGAAGTACATGCTAAAAAATCCGAGTCGGTCAACATTTTTTTAAATTACCGTGTGTAATGATCAGGCACAATGAATTAGAATAGAATTAATTTCTAAGAAACGGTGTGAATGAAACAATAGAAAAGTGCAGAAAATCGAACCCTAATTCATAAATCCTAATCTGTGACGTTTGAAGTACATGCTAAAAAATTCGAATCACGGTCAACATTTTTTTAAATTTCCGTGGGTAATGATCAGGCACAATGAATTACAATAGAATTAATTTCTAAGAAACGGTGTGCTGGAAACAATAGAAAAGTGCTTAAAATCGAACCCTAATTCATAAATCATAATCTGTGACGTTCGAAGTACATGCTAAAAAATCCGAGTCGGTCAACATTTTTTTAAATTACCGTGTGTAATGATCAGGCACAATGAATTAGAATAGAATTAATTTCTAAGAAACGGTGTGAATGAAACAATAGAAAAGTGCAGAAAATCGAACCCTAATTCATAAATCCTAATCTGTGACGTTTGAAGTACATGCTAAAAAATTCGAATCACGGTCAACATTTTTTTAAATTTCCGTGGGTAATGATCAGGCACAATGAATTACAATTGAATTAATTTCTAAGAAACGGTGTGCTGGAAACAATAGAAAAGTGCTTAAAATCGAACCCTAATTCATAAATCATAATCTGTGACGTTCGAAGTACATGCTAAAAAATCCGAGTCGGTCAACATTTTTTTAAATTACCGTGTGTAATGATCAGGCACAATGAATTAGAATAGAATTAATTTCTAAGAAACGGTGTGAATGAAACAATAGAAAAGTGCAGAAAATCAAACCCTAATTCATAAATCCTAATCTGTGACGTTTGAAGTACATGCTAAAAAATTCGAATCACGGTCAACATTTTTTTAAATTTCCGTGGGTAATGATCAGGCACAATGAATTACAATTGAATTAATTTCTAAGAAACGGTGTGCTGGAAACAATAGAAAAGTGCTTAAAATCGAACCCTAATTCATAAATCATAATCTGTGACGTTCGAAGTACATGCTAAAAAATCCGAGTCGGTCAACATTTTTTTAAATTACCGTGTGTAATGATCAGGCACAATGAATTAGAATAGAATTAATTTCTAAGAAACGGTGTGAATGAAAAAATAGAAAAGTGCAGAAAATCGAACCCTAATTCATAAATCCTAATCTGTGACGTTTTAAGTACATGCTAAAAAATCCGAGTCACGGTCAACATTTTTTGAAATTTCCGTGTGTAATGATCAGGCACAATGAATTAGAATAGAATTAATTTCTAAGAAATGGTGTGCATGAAACAATAGAAGAGTGCTGAAAATCGAACTCTAATTCATAAATCCTAATTTGTGACGTTTGAAGTACATGCTAAAAAATGCGAGTCACGGTCAACATTTTTTGAAATTTCCGTGGGTAATAATCAGTCACAATGAATTACAATAGAATTAATTTTTAAGAAACGGTGTGCAGGAAACAATAGAAGAGTGCTGAAAATCGAACCCTAATTCATAAATCCTAATCTGTGACGTTTCAAGTACATGCTAAAAAATTCGAATCACGGTCAACATTTTTTTAAATTTCCGTGTGTAATGATCAGGCACAATGAATTACAATAGAATTAATTTCTAAGAAACGGTGTGCAGGAAACAATAGAAGAGTTCTTAATATCGAACCCTAATTCATAAATCCTAATCTGTGACGTTTGAAGTACATGCTAAAAAATTCGAGTCACGGTCAACATTTTTTTAAATTTCCGTGTGTAATGATCAGGCACAATGAATTAGAATAGAATTAATTTCTAAGAAACGGTGTGCATGAAACAATAGAAGAGTTCTGAAAATCGAACCCTAATTCATAAATCCTAATCTGTGACGTTTGAAATACATGCTAAAAAATACGAGTCACGGTCAACATTTTTTTAAATTTTCGTGTGTAATGATCAGACATAGCTAATTAGAATAGAATTAATTTCTAAGAAACGGTGTGAATGAAACAATAGAAAAGTGCAGAAAATCGAACCCTAATTCATAAATCCTAATTTGTGACGTTTGAAGTACATGCTAAAAAATCCGAGTCACGGTCAACATTTTTTTAAATTTCCGTGTGTAATGATCAGTCACAATGAATTACAATAGAATTAATTTCTAAGAAACGGTGTGCAGGAAACAATAGAAGAGTGTAGAAAATCGAACCCTAATTCATAAATCCTTATCTGTGACGTTTGAAGTACATGCTAAAAGATATGAGTCACGGTCAACATTTTTTTAAATTTCCGTGCGTAATGATCAGGCACAATGAATTAGAATAGAATTAATTTCTAAGAAACGGTGTGCATGAAACAATAGAAGAGTGATGGAAATCGAACCCTAATTAATAAATCCTAAGCTGTGACGTTTGAAGTACATGCTAAAAAAAACCAGTCACGGTCAACATTTTTTGAAATTTCCGTGTGTAATGATCAGGCACAATGAATTAGCATAGAATTAATTTCTAAGAAACGGTGTGCATGAAACAATAGAAGAGTGCTGAAAATCGACCACTAATTCATAAATCCTAATTTGTGACGTTTGATGTACATGCTAAAAAATCCGAGTCACGGTCAACATTTTTTTAAATTTTCGTGTGTAATGATCAGGCACAATGAATTATAATTGAATTAATTTTTAAGAAACGGTGTGCATGAAACAATAGAAGAGTGCTGAAAATCGAACCCTAATTCATAAATCCTAATCTGTGACGTTTGAAGTACATGCTAAAAAATCCGAATCACGGTCAACATTTTTTTTAAATTTCCGTGTGTAATGATCAGTCACAATGAATTAGAATAGTATTAATTTCTAAGAAACGGTGTGCAGGAAACAATAGAAGATTGTAGAAAATCGAACCCTAATTCATAAATCCTAATCTGTGACGTTTGAAGTACATGCTAAAGGATCTGAGTCACGGTCAACATTTTTTTAAATTTCCGTGCGTAATGATCAGGCACAATGAATTAGAATAGAATTAATTTCTAAGAAACGGTGTGCATGAAACAATAGAAGAGTTCTGAAAATCGAACCCTAATTCATAAATCCTAATCTGTGACGTTTGAAATACATGCTAAAAAATACGAGTCACGGTCAACATTTTTTTAAATTTTCGTGTGTAATGATCAGGCATAGCTAATTAGAATAGAATTAATTTCTAAGAAACGGTATGCATGAAGAATAGAAGAGTGCAGAACATCGAACCCTAATTCATAAATCCTAATTTGTGACGTTTGAAGTACATGCTAAAAAATCCGAGTCACGGTCAACATTTTTTTAAATTTCCGTGTGTAATGATCAGTCACAATGAATTACAATAGAATTAATTTCTAAGAAACGGTGTGCAGGAAACAATAGAAGAGTGTAGAAAATCGAACCCTAATTCATAAATCCTTATCTGTGACGTTTGAAGTACATGCTAAAAGATATGAGTCACGGTCAACATTTTTTTAAATTTCCGTGCGTAATGATCAGGCACAATGAATTAGAATAGAATTAATTTCTAAGAAACGGTGTGCATGAAACCATAGAAGAGTGATGGAAATCGAACCCTAATTAATAAATCCTAAGCTGTGACGTTTGAAGTACATGCTAAAAAAAACCAGTCACGGTCAACATTTTTTTAAATTTCCGTGCGTAATGATCAGGCACAATGAATTAGAATAGAATTAATTTCTAAGAAACGGTGTGCATGAAACCATAGAAGAGTGATGGAAATCGAACCCTAATTAATAAATCCTAAGCTGTGACGTTTGAAGTACATGCTAAAAAAAACCAGTCACGGTCAACATTTTTTGAAATTTCCGTGTGTAATGATCAGGCACAATGAATTAGCATAGAATTAATTTCTAAGAAACGGTGTGCATGAAACAATAGAAGAGTGCTGAAAATCGACCACTAATTCATAAATCCTAATTTGTGACGTTTGATGTACATGCTAAAAAATCCGAGTCACGGTCAACATTTTTTTAAATTTTCGTGTGTAATGATCAGGCACAATGAATTATAATTGAATTAATTTTTAAGAAACGGTGTGCATGAAACAATAGAAGAGTGCTTAAAATCGAACCCTAATTCATAAATCCTAATCTGTGACGTTTGAAGTACATGCTAAAAAATCCGAATCACGGTCAACATTTTTTTTAAATTTCCGTGTGTAATGATCAGTCACAATGAATTAGAATAGTATTAATTTCTAAGAAACGGTGTGCAGGAAACAATAGAAGAGTGTAGAAAATCGAACCCTAATTCATAAATCCTAATCTGTGACGTTTGAAGTACATGCTAAAGGATCTGAGTCACGGTCAACATTTTTTTAAATTTCCGCGCGTAATGATCAGGCACAATGAATTAGAATAGAATTAATTTCTAAGAAACGGTGTGCATGAAACAATAGAAGAGTTCTGAAAATCGAACCCTAATTCATAAATCCTAATCTGTGACGTTTGAAATACATGCTAAAAAATACGAGTCACGGTAAACATTTTTTTAAATTTTCGTGTGTAATGATCAGGCATAGCTAATTAGAATAGAATTAATTTCTAAGAAACGGTATGCATGAAGAATAGAAGAGTGCAGAACATCGAACCCTAATTCATAAATCCTAATTTGTGACGTTTGAAGTACATGCTAAAAAATCCGAGTCACGGTCAACATTTTTTTAAATTTCCGTGTGTAATGATCTGTCACAATGAATTACAATAGAATTAATTTCTAAGAAACGGTGTGCAGGAAACAATAGAAGAGTGTAGAAAATCGAACCCTAATTCATAAATCCTTATCTGTGACGTTTGAAGTACATGCTAAAAGATATGAGTCACGGTCAACATTTTTTTAAATTTCCGTGTGTAATGATCAGGCACAATGAATTAGAATAGAATTAATTTCTAAGAAACGGTGTGCATGAAACAATAGAAGAGTGATGAAAATCGAACCCTAATTAATAAATCCTAAGCTGTGACGTTTGAAGTACATGCTAAAAAAAACCAGTCACGGTCAACATTTTTTGAAATTTCCGTGTGTAATGATCAGGCACAATGAATTAGCATAGAATTAATTTCTAAGAAACGGTGTGCATGAAACAATAGAAGAGTGCTGAAAATCGACCACTAATTCATAAATCCTAATTTGTGACGTTTGATGTACATGCTAAAAAATCCGAGTCACGGTCAACATTTTTTTAAATTTTCGTGTGTAATGATCAGGCACAATGAATTATAATTGAATTAATTTTTAAGAAACGGTGTGCATGAAACAATAGAAGAGTGCTGAAAATCGAACCCTAATTCATAAATCCTAATCTGTGACGTTTGAAGTACATGCTAAAAAATCCGACTCACGGTCAACATTTTTTTTAAATTTCCGTGTGTAATGATCAGTCACAATGAATTAGAATAGTATTAATTTCTAAGAAACGGTGTGCAGGAAACAATAGAAGAGTGTAGAAAATCGAACCCTAATTCATAAATCCTAATCTGTGACGTTTGAAGTACATGCTAAAGGATCTGAGTCACGGTCAACATTTTTTTAAATTTCCGTGCGTAATGATCAGGCACAATGAATTAGAATAGAATTAATTTCTAAGAAACGGTGTGCATGAAACAATAGAAGAGTTCTGAAAATCGAACCCTAATTCATAAATCCTAATCTGAGACGTTTGAAATACATGCTAAAAAATACGAGTCACGGTCAACATTTTTTTAAATTTTCGTGTGTAATGATCAGGCATAGCTAATTAGAATAGAATTAATTTCTAAGAAACGGTATGCATGAAGAATAGAAGAGTGCAGAACATCGAACCCTAATTCATAAGTCCTAATTTGTGACGTTTGAAGTACATGCTAAAAAATCCGAGTCACGGTCAACATTTTTTTAAATTTTCGTGAGTAATGATCAGTCACAATGAATTACAATAGAATTAATTTCTAAGAAACGGTGTGCAGGAAACAATAGAAGAGTGTAGAAAATCGAACCCTAATTCATAAATCCTTATATGTGACGTTTGAAGTACATGCTAAAATATCCGAGTCACGGTCAACATTTTTTTAAATTTCCGTGCGTAATGATCAGGCACAATGAATTAGAATAGAATTAATTTCTAAGAAACGGTGTGCATGAAACAATAGAAGAGTGATGAAAATCGAACCCTAATTAATAAATCCTAAGCTGTGACGTTTGAAGTACATGCTAAAAAAAACGAGTCACGGTCAACATTTTTTGAAATTTCCGTGTGTAATGATCAGGCACAATGAATTAGCATAGAATTAATTTCTAAGAAACGGTGTGCATGAAACAATAGAAGAGTGCTGAAAATCGAACACTAATTCATAAATCCTAATTTGTGACGTTTGATGTACATGCTAAAAAATCCGAGTCACGGTGAACATTTTTTTAAATTTTCGTGTGTAATGATCAGGCACAATGAATTACAATTGAATTAATTTTTAAGAAACGGTGTGCATGAAACAATAGAAGAGTGCTGAAAATCGAACCCTAATTCATAAATCCTAATCTGTGACGTTTGAAGTACATGCTAAAAAATCCGACTCACGGTCAACATTTTTTTTAAATTTCCGTGTGTAATGATCAGTCACAATGAATTAGAATAGTATTAATTTCTAAGAAACGGTGTGCAGGAAACAATAGAAGAGTGTAGAAAATCGAACCCTAATTCATAAATCCTAATCTGTGACGTTTGAAGTACATGCTAAAGGATCTGAGTCACGGTCAACATTTTTTTAAATTTCCGTGCGTAATGATCAGGCACAATGAATTAGAATAGAATTAATTTCTAAGAAACGGTGTGCATGAAACAATAGAAGAGTTCTGAAAATCGAACCCTAATTCATAAATCCTAATCTGAGACGTTTGAAATACATGCTAAAAAATACGAGTCACGGTCAACATTTTTTTAAATTTTCGTGTGTAATGATCAGGCATAGCTAATTAGAATAGAATTAATTTCTAAGAAACGGTATGCATGAAGAATAGAAGAGTGCAGAACATCGAACCCTAATTCATAAGTCCTAATTTGTGACGTTTGAAGTACATGCTAAAAAATCCGAGTCACGGTCAACATTTTTTTAAATTTTCGTGAGTAATGATCAGTCACAATGAATTACAATAGAATTAATTTCTAAGAAACGGTGTGCAGGAAACAATAGAAGAGTGTAGAAAATCGAACCCTAATTCATAAATCCTTATATGTGACGTTTGAAGTACATGCTAAAATATCCGAGTCACGGTCAACATTTTTTTAAATTTCCGTGCGTAATGATCAGGCACAATGAATTAGAATAGAATTAATTTCTAAGAAACGGTGTGCATGAAACAATAGAAGAGTGATGAAAATCGAACCCTAATTAATAAATCCTAAGCTGTGACGTTTGAAGTACATGCTAAAAAAAACGAGTCACGGTCAACATTTTTTGAAATTTCCGTGTGTAATGATCAGGCACAATGAATTAGCATAGAATTAATTTCTAAGAAACGGTGTGCATGAAACAATAGAAGAGTGCTGAAAATCGAACACTAATTCATAAATCCTAATTTGTGACGTTTGATGTACATGCTAAAAAATCCGAGTCACGGTGAACATTTTTTTAAATTTTCGTGTGTAATGATCAGGCACAATGAATTACAATTGAATTAATTTTTAAGAAACGGTGTGCATGAAACAATAGAAGAGTGCTGAAAATCGAACCCTAATTCATAAATCCTAATCTGTGACGTTTGAAGTACATGCTAAAAAATTCGAATCACGGTCAACATTTTTTTTAAATTTCCGTGTGTAATGATCAGTCACAATGAATTAGAATAGTATTAATTTCTAAGAAACGGTGTGCAGGAAACAATAGAAGAGTGTAGAAAATCGAACCCTAATTCATAAATCCTAATCTGTGACGTTTGAAGTACATGCTAAAGGATTTGAGACACGGTCAACATTTTTTTAAATTTCCGTCCGTAATGATCAGGCACAAGGAATTACATTAGAATTAATTTCTAAGAAACGGTGTGCATGAAACAATAGAAGAGTGATGAAAATCGAACCCTAATTCATAAATCCTAATCTGTAACATTTGAAGTACATGCTAAAAAATCCGACTCACGGTCAACATTTTTTTAAATTTCCGTGTGTAATGATCAGGCACAATGAATTAGAATAGAATTAATTTCTAAGAAACGGTGTGCATGAAACAATAGAAGAGTTCTGAAAATCGAATCCTAATTCATAAATCCTAATCTGTGACGTTTGAAATACATGCTAAAAAATACGAGTCACGGTCAACATTTTTTTAAATTTTCGTGTCTAATGATCAGGCACAATGAATTAGCATAGAATTAATTTCTAAGAAACGGTGTGCATGAAACAATAGAAGAGTGCAGACAATCGAACCCTAATTCATAAATACTAATCTGTGACGTTTGAACTACATGCTAAAAAATCCGAGTCACGGTCAACATTTTTTGAAATTTCCGTGTGTAATGATCACGCATAATGAATTAGAATAGAATTAATTTCTAAGAAACGGTGTTCATGAAGCAATCGAAGAGTGCTGAAAATTGAACCCTAATTCATAAATCATAATCTGTGACGTTTGAAGTACATGCTAAAAAATCCGAGTCACGGTCAACATTTTTTTAAATTTCCGTGTGTAATGATCAGGCACAATGAATTAGCACAGAATTAATTTCTAAGAAACGGTGTGCATGAAACAATAGAAGAGTGCAGACAATCGAACCCTAATTCATAAATACTAATCTGTGACGTTTGAAGTACATGCTAAAAAAAATGAGTCACGGTCAACCTTTTTTGAAATTTCCGTGTGTAATGATCAGGCACAATGAATTAGCATAGAATTAATTTCTAAGAAACGGTGTGCATGAAACAATAGAAGAGTGCTGAAAATCGAACACTAATTCATAAATCCTAATTTGTGAAGTTTGATGTACATGCTAAAAAATCCGAGTCACGGTCAACATTTTTTTAAATTTTCGTGTGTAATGATCAGGCACAATGAATTACAATTGAATTAATTTTTAAGAAACGGTGTGCATGAAACAATAGAAGAGTGCTGAAAATCGAACCCTAATTCATAAATCCTAATCTGTAACGTTTGAAGTACATGCTAAAAAATCCGACTCACGGTCAACATTTTTTTAAATTTCCGTGTGTAATGATCAGGCACAATGAATTAGAATAGAATTAATTTCTAAGAAACGGTGTGCATGAAACAATAGAAGAGTTCTGAAAATCGAACCCTAATTCATAAATCCTAATCTGTGACGTTTGAAATACATGCTAAAAAATACGAGTCACGGTCAACATTTTTTTAAATTTTCGTGTGTAATGATCAGGCACAATGAATTAGCATAGAATTAATTTCTAAGAAACGGTGTGCATGAAACAATAGAAGAGTGCAGACAATCGAACCCTAATTCATAAATCCTAATCTGTGACGTTCGAAGTACATGCTAAAAAATCCGAGTCGGTCAACATTTTTTTAAATTACCGTGTGTAATGATCAGGCATAACGAATTGGAATAGAATTAATTTCTAAGAAACGGTGTGAATGAAACAATAGAAAAGTGCAGAAAATCGAACCCTAATTCATAAATCCTAATCTGTGACGTTTGAAGTACATGCTAAAAAATCCGAGTCACGGTCAACATTTTTTGAAATTTCCGTGTGTAATGATCAGGCACAATGAATTAGAATAGAATTAATTTCTAAGAAATGGTGTGCATGAAACAATAGAAGAGTGCTGAAAATCGAACTCTAATTCATAAATCCTAATTTGTGACGTTTGAAGTACATGCTTAAAAATCCGAGTCACGGTCAACATTTTTTGAAATTTCCGTGGGTAATGATCAGTCACAATGAATTACAATAGAATTAATTTTTAAGAAACGGTGTGCAGGAAACAATAGAAGAGTGCTGAAAATCGAACCCTAATTCATAAATCCTAATCTATGACGTTTGAACTACATGCTAAAAAATCCGAGTCACTGTCAACATTTTTTGAAATTTCCGTGTGTAATGATCAGGCACAATGAATTAGAATAGAATTAATTTCTAAGAAACGGTGTGCATGAAACAATAGAAGAGTGCAGAAAATCGAACCCTAATTCATAAATCCTAATCTGTGACGTTTGAAGTACATGCTAAAAAATCCGAGTAACGGTCAACATTTTTTGAAATTTCCGTGGGTAATGATCAGTCACAATGAATTACAATAGAATTAATTTTTAAGAAACGGTGTGCAAGAAACAATAGAAGAGTGCTGAAAATCGAACCCTAATTCATAAATCCTAATCTGTGACGTTTGAAGTACATGCTAAAAAATCCAAGTCACGGTCAACATTTTTTTAAATTTCCGTGCGTAATGATCAGGCACAATGAATTACAATAGAATTAATTTCTAAGAAACGGTGTGCATGAAACAATAGAAGAGTGATGAAAATCGAACCCTAATTCATAAATCCTAATCTGTGACGTTTGAAGTACATGCTAAAAAATCCAAGTCACGGTCAACATTTTTTGAAATTTCCGTGTGTAATGATCAGGCACAATGAATTAGAATAGAATTAATTTCTAAGAAACGGTGTGCAGAAAACAATAGAAGAGTGCTTAAAATCGAACCCTAATTCATAAATCCTAATCTGTTACGTTTGAAGTACATGCTAAAAAATCCGAGTCACTGTCAACATTTTTTGAAATTTTCATGTGTAATGATCAGGCACAATGAATTAGAATAGAATTAATTTCTAAGAATCGGTGTGCATGAAACAAGAGAAGAGTGCAGAAAATTGAACCCTAATTCATAAATCCTAATCTGTGACGTTTGAAGTACATTCTAAAAAATCCGAGTCACGGTCAACATTTTTTGAAATTTCCGTGTGTAATGGTCACGCACAATGAATTAGAATAGAATTAATTTCTATGAAACGGTGTGCAGGAAACAATAGAAGAGTGCTTAAAATCGATTTCTAATTCATAAATCCTAATCTGTTACGTTTGAAGTACATGCTAAAAAATCCGAATCACGGTCAACATTTTTTTAAATTTCCGTGTGTAATGATCAGGCACAATGAATTAGAATAGAATTAATTTCTAAGAAATGGTATGCATGAAACAATAGAAGAGTGCAGAAAATCGAACCCTAATTCATAAATCCTAATCTGTGATGTTTGAAGTACATGCTAAAAATTCTGAGTCACGGTCAACATTTTTTGAAATTTCCGTGTGTAATGATTAGGCACAATGAATTAGAATAGAATTAATTTCTAAGAAACGGTGTGCAGGAAACAATAGAAGAGTGCTAAAAATCGAACCCTAATTCATAAATCCTAATCTGTGACGTTTGAAGTACATGCTGAAAAATCCAATTCACGGTCAACAGTTTTTTAAATTTCCGTGGGTAATGATCAGGCACAATGAATTAGAATAGAATTAATTTCTAAGAAACGGTGTGCAGGAAACAATAGAAGAGTGCTTAAAATCGAACCCCAATTCATAAATCCTAATCTGTTACGTTTGAAGTACATGCTAAAAAATCCGAGTCACGGTCAACATTTTTTGAAATTTTCGGGTGTAATGATCAGGCACAATGAATTAGAATAGAATTAATTTCTAAGAAACGGTGTGCAGGAAACAATAGAAGAGTGCTTAAAATCGATCCCAAATTCATAAATCCTAATCTGTTACGTTTGAAGTACATGCTAAAAATTCCGAGTCACGATCAACATTTTTTGAAATTTCCGTGTGTAATGATCAGGCACAATGAATTAGAATAGTATTAATTTCTAAGAAACGGTGTGCAGGAAACAATAGAAGAGTGCTTAAAATCGATTTCTAATTCATAAATCCTAATCTGTTACGTTTGAAGTACATGCTAAAAAATCCGAATGACGGTCAACATTTTTTTAAATTTCCGTGTGTAATGATCAGGCACAATGAATTAGAATAGAATTAATTTCTAAAAACGGTGTGCAGGAAACAATAGAAGAGTGCAGAAAATCGAACCCTAGTTCATCAATCCTAATCTGTGACGTTTGAAGTACATGCTAAAAAATCCGAGTCACTGTCAACATTTTTTGAAATTTCCGTGTGTAATGTTCAGGCACAATGAATTACAATAGAATTAATTTTTATGAAACGGTGTGCATGAAACAATAGAAGAGTGCTGAAAATCTAACCCTAATTCATAAATCCTAATCTGTGACGTTTGAAGTACATGCTAAAAAATCCGAGTCACGGTCAACATTTTTTGAAATTTTCGGGTGTAATGATCAGGCACAATGAATTAGAATAGAATTAATTTCTAAGAAACGGTGTGCAGGAAACAATAGAAGAGTGCTTAAAATCGATCCCAAATTCATAAATCCTAATCTGTTACGTTTGAAGTACATGCTAAAAATTCCGAGTCACGGTCAACATTTTTTGAAATTTCCGTGTGTAATGGTCACGCACAATGAATTAGAATAGAATTAATTTCTATGAAACGGTGTGCAGGAAACAATAGAAGAGTGCTTAAAATCGAACCCTAATTCATAAATCCTAATCTGTTACGTTTGAAGTACATGCTAAAAAATCCGAGTCATGGTCAAATTTTTTTGAAATTTCCGTGTGTAATGATCAGGCACAATGAATTAGAATAGAATTAATTTCTAAGAAACGGTGTGCATGAAACAATAGAAGAGTGCTTAAAATCGAACCCTAATTCATAAATCCTAATCTGTGACGTTTGAAGTACATGCTGAAAAATCCGAATCACGGTCAACATTTTTTTAAATTTCCGTGCGTAATGATCAGGCACAATGAATTACAATAGAATTAATTTCTAAGAAACGGTGTGCATGAAACAATAGAAGAGTGCAGAAAATTGAACCCTAATTCATAAATCCTAATCTGTGACGTTTGAAGTACATGCTAAAAAATCCAAGTCACGGTCAACATTTTTTTAAATTTCCGTGGGTAATGATCAGGCACAATGAATTAGAATAGAATTAATTTCTAAGAAACGGTGTGCAGGAAACAATAGAAGAGTGCTTAAAATCGAACCCTAATTCATAAATCCTAATCTGTTACGTTTGAAGTACATGCTAAAAAATCCGAGTCACTGTCAACATTTTTTGAAATTTCCGTGTGTAATGATCAGGCACAATGAATTAGAATAGTATTAATTTCTAAGAAACGGTGTGCAGGAAACAATAGAAGAGTGCTTAAAATCGATTTCTAATTCATAAATCCTAATCTGTTACGTTTGAAGTACATGCTAAAAAATCTGAATGACGGTCAACATTTTTTTAAATTTCCGTGTGTAATGATCAGGCACAATGAATTAGAATAGAATTAAAATCTAAGAAATGGTATGCATGAAACAATAGAAGAGTGCAGAAAATCGAACCCTAATTCCTAAATCCTAATCTGTGATGTTTGAAGTACATGCTAAAAATTCTGAGTCACGGTCAACATTTTTTGAAATTTCCGTGTGTAATGATTAGGCACAATGAATTAGAATAGAATTAATTTCTAAGAAACGGTGTGCAGGAAACAATAGAAGAGTGCTAAAAATCGAACCCTAATTCATAAATCCTAATCTGTTACGTTTGAAGTACATGCTAAAAATTCTGTGTCACGGTCAACATTTTTTAAATTTACGTGTGTAATGATCAGCCACAATGAATTAGAATAGTATTAATTTCTAAGAAACGGTGTGCATGAAACAATAGAAGAGTGCTTAAAATCGAACCCTAATTCATAAATCCTAATCTGTTACGTTTGAAGTACATGCTAAAAAATCCGAGTCACGGTCAACATTTTTTGAAATTTCCGTGTGTAATGATCAGGCACAATGAATTAGAATAGAATTAATTTCTAAGAAACGGTGTGCAGGAAACAATAGAAGAGTGCTTAAAATCGATTTCTAATTCATAAATCCTAATCTGTTACGTTTGAAGTACATGCTAAAAAATCCGAATCACGGTCAACATTTTTTTAAATTTCCGTGTGTAATGATCAGGCACAATGAATTAGAATAGAATTAATTTCTAAGAAACGGCGTGCAGAAAACAATAGAAGAGTGCAGAAAATCGAACCCTAGTTTATAAATCCTAATCTGTGACGTTTGAAGTACATGCTAAAAAATCCGAGTCACTGTCAACATTTTTTGAATTTTCCGTGTGTAATGATCAGGCACAATGAATTACAATAGAATTAATTTTTATGAAACGGTGTGCATGAAACAATAGAAGAGTGATGAAAATCGAACCCTAATTCATAAATCCTAATCTGTGACGTTTGAAGTACATGCTAAAAAATCCAAGTCACGGTCAACATTTTTTGAAATTTCCGTGTGTAATGATCAGGCACAATGAATTAGAATAGAATTAATTTCTAATAAACGGTGTGCAGAAAACAATAGAAGAGTGCTTAAAATCGAACCCTAATTCATAAATCCTAATCTGTTACGTTTGAAGTACATGCTAAAAAATCCGAGTCACTGTCAACATTTTTTGAAATTTCCGTGTGTAATGATCAGGCACAATGAATTAGAATAGAATTAATTTCTAAGAAACGGTGTGCATGAAACAATAGAAGAGTGCAGAAAATTGAACCCTAATTCATAAATCCTAATATGTGACGTTTGAAGTACATGCTGAAAAATCCAAGTCACGGTCAACATTTTTTTAAATTTCCGTGGGTAATGATCAGGCACATTGAATTACAATAGAATTAATTTCTAAGAAACGGTGTGCAGGAAACAATAGAAGAGTGCTTAAAATCGAGCCCTAATTCATAAATCCTAATCTGTTACGTTTGAAGTACATGCTAAAAAATCCGAGTCACGGTCAACATTTTTTGAAATTTTCGGGTGTAATGATCAGGCACAATGAATTAGAATAGAATTAATTTCTAAGAAACGGTGTGCAGGAAACAATAGAAGAGTGCTTAAAATCGATCCCAAATTCATAAATCCTAATCTGTTACGTTTGAAGTACATGCTAAAAATTCCGAGTCACGATCAACATTTTTTGAAATTTCCGTGTGTAATGATCAGGCACAATGAATTAGAATAGTATTAATTTCTAAGAAACTGTGTGCAGGAAACAATAGAACAGTGCTGAAAATCGAACCCTAATTTATAAATCCTAATCTGTGACGTTTGAAGTACATGCTAAAAAATCCAAGTCACGGTCAACATTTTTTGAAGTTTCCGTGTGTAATGATCAGGCACAATGAATTAGAATAGAATTAATTTATAAGAAACGGTGTGCAGGAAACAATAGAAGAGTGATGAAAATCGAACCCTAATTCATAAAAACTAATTTATGTGTAATGATCAGGCACAATGAATTAGAATAGAATTAATTTCTAAGAATCGGTGTGCATGAAACAAGAGAAGAGTGCAGAAAATTGAACCCTAATTCATAAATCCTAATCTGTGACGTTTGAAGTACATTCTAAAAAGTCCGAGTCACGGTCAACATTTTTTGAAATTTCCGTGTGTAATGGTCACGCACAATGAATTAGAATAGAATTAATTTCTAAGAAACGGTGTGCAGGAAATAATAGAAGAGTGCTTAAAATCGAACCCTAATTCATAAATCTTCATCTGTTACGTTTGAAGTACATGCTAAAAAATCCGAGTCATGGTCAAATTTTTTTGAAATTTCCGTGTGTAATGATCAGGCACAATGAATTAGAATAGAATTAATTTCTAAGAAACGGTGTGCATGAAACAATAGAAAAATGCTTAAAATCGAACCCTAATTCATAAATCCTAATCTGTGACGTTTGAAGTACATGCTGAAAAATCCGAATCACGGTCAACATTTTTTTAAATTTCCGTGCGTAATGATCAGGCACAATGAATTACAATAGAATTAATTTCTAAGAAACGGTGTGCATGAAACAATAGAAGAGTGCAGAAAATTGAACCCTAATTCATAAATCCTAATCTGTGACGTTTGAAGTACATGCTAAAAAATCCAAGTCACGGTCAACATTTTTTTAAATTTCCGTGGGTAATGATCAGGCACAATGAATTAGAATAGAATTAATTTCTAAGAAACGGTGTGCAGGAAACAATAGAAGAGTGCTTAAAATCGAACCCTAATTCATAAATCCTAATCTGTTACGTTTGAAGTACATGCTAAAAAATCCGAGTCACGGTCAACATTTTTTGAAATTTCCGTGTGTAATGATCAGGCACAATGAATTAGAATAGAATTAATTTCTAAGAAATGGTATGCATGAAACAATAGAAGAGTGCAGAAAATCGAACCCTAATTCATAAATCCTAATCTGTGATGTTTGAAGTACATGCTAAAAATTCTGAGTCACGGTCAACATTTTTTGAAATTTCCGTGTGTAATGATTAGGCACAATGAATTAGAATAGAATTAATTTCTAAGAAACGGTGTGCAGGAAACAATAGAAGAGTGCTAAAAATCGAACCCTAATTCATAAATCCTAATCTGTGACGTTTGAAGTACATGCTGAAAAATCCAATTCACGGTCAACAGTTTTTTAAATTTCCGTGGGTAATGATCAGGCACAATGAATTAGAATAGAATTAATTTCTAAGAAACGGTGTGCAGGAAACAATAGAAGAGTGCTTAAAATCGAACCCCAATTCATAAATCCTAATCTGTTACGTTTGAAGTACATGCTAAAAAATCCGAGTCACGGTCAACATTTTTTGAAATTTTCGGGTGTAATGATCAGGCACAATGAATTAGAATAGAATTAATTTCTAAGAAACGGTGTGGAGGAAACAATAGAAGAGTGCTTAAAATCGATCCCAAATTCATAAATCCTAATCTGTTACGTTTGAAGTACATGCTAAAAATTCCGAGTCACGGTCAACATTTTTTGAAATTTCCGTGTGTAATGATCAGGCACAATGAATTAGAATAGTATTAATTTCTCAGAAACGGTGTGCAGGAAACAATAGAAGAGTGCTTAAAATCGATTTCTAATTCATAAATCCTAATCTGTTACGTTTGAAGTACATGCTAAAAAATCCGAATGACGGTCAACATTTTTTTAAATTTCCGTGTGTAATGATCAGGCACAATGAATTAGAATAGAATTAATTTCTAAGAAACGGTCTGCAGGAAACAATAGAAGAGTGCAGAAAATCGAACCCTAGTTCATAAATCCTAATCTGTGACGTTTGAAGTACATGCTAAAAAATCCGAGTCACTGTCAACATTTTTTGAAATTTCCGTGTGTAATGTTCAGGCACAATGAATTACAATAGAATTAATTTTTATGAAACGGTGTGCAGGAAACAATAGAAGAGTGCTGAAAATCGAACCCTAATTCATAAATCCTAATCTGTGACGTTTGAAGTACATGCTAAAAAATCCGAGTCACGGTCAACATTTTTTGACATTTTCGGGTGTAATGATCAGGCACAATGAATTAGAATAGAATTAATTTCTAAGAAATGGTATGCATGAAACAATAGAAGAGTGCAGAAAATCGAACCCTAATTCATAAATCCTAATCTGTGATGTTTGAAGTACATGCTAAAAATTCTGAGTCACGGTCAACATTTTTTGAAATTTCCGTGTGTAATGATTAGGCACAATGAATTAGAATAGAATTAATTTCTAAGAAACGGTGTGCAGGAAACAATAGAAGAGTGCTAAAAATCGAACCCTAATTCATAAATCCTAATCTGTTACGTTTGAAGTACATGCTAAAAATTCTGTGTCACGGTCAACATTTTTTAAATTTACGTGTGTAATGATCCGCCACAATGAATTAGAATAGTATTAATTTCTAAGAAACGGTGTGCATGAAACAATAGAAGAGTGCTTAAAATCGATTTCTAATTCATAAATCCTAATCTGTTACGTTTGAAGTACATGCTAAAAAATCCGAGTCACGGTCAACATTTTTTGAAATTTCCGTGTGTAAGGATCAGGCACAATGAATTAGAATAGAATTAATTTCTAAGAAACGGTGTGCAGGAAACAATAGAAGAGTGCTTAAAATCGATTTCTAATTCATAAATCCTAATCTGTTACGTTTGAAGTACATGCTAAAAAATCCGAATGACGGTCAACATTTTTTTAAATTTCCGTGTGTAATGATCAGTCACAATGAATTAGAATAGAATTAATTTCTAAGAAACGGAGTGCAGGAAACAATAGAAGAGTGCAGAAAATCGAACCCTAATTCATAAATCCTAATCTGTGACGTTTGAAGTACATGCTAAAAAATCCGAGTCACGGTCAACATTTTTTTAAATTTCCGTGTGTAATGATAAGGCACAATGAATTATAATAGAATTAATTTCTAAGAAACGGTGTGCAGGAAACAATAGAAGAGTGCTAAAAATCGAACCCTAATTCATAAATCCTAATCTGTGACGTTTGAAGTACATGCTGAAAAATCCAATTCACGGTCAACAGTTTTTTAAATTTCCGTGGGTAATGATCAGGCACAATGAATTAGAATAGAATTAATTTCTAAGTAACGGTGTGCAGGAAACAATAGAAGAGTGCAGAAAATCGAACCCTAGTTCATAAATCCTAATCTGTGACGTTTGAAGTACATGCTAAAAAATCCGAGTCACTGTCAACATTTTTTGAAATTTCCGTGTGTAATGATCAGGCACAATGAATTACAATAGAATTAATTTTTATGAAACAGTGTGCATGAAACAATAGAAGAGTGCTGAAAATCGAACCCTAATTCATAAATCCTAATCTGTGACGTTTGAAGTACATGCTAAAAAATCCGAGTCACGGTCAACATTTTTTTAAATTTCCGTGTGTAATGATAAGGCACAATGAATTATAATAGAATTAATTTCTAAGAAACGGTGTGCAGGAAACAATAGAAGAGTGCTAAAAATCGAACCCTAATTCATAAATCCTAATCTGTGACGTTTGAAGTACATGCTGAAAAATCCAATTCACGGTCAACAGTTTTTTAAATTTCCGTGGGTAATGATCAGGCACAATGAATTAGAATAGAATTAATTTCTAAGAAACGGTGTGCAGGAAACAATAGAAGAGTGCTTAAAATCGAACCCTAATTCATAAATCCTAATCTGTTACGTTTGAAGTACATGCTAAAAAATCCGAGTCACGGTCAACATTTTTTGAAATTTCCGTGTGTAATGATCAGGCACAATGAATTAGAATAGAATTAATTTCTAAGAAACGGTGTGCAGGAAACAATAGAAGAGTGCTTAAAATCGATCCCAAATTCATAAATCCTAATCTGTTACGTTTGAAGTACATGCTAAAAATTCCGAGTCACGGTCAACATTTTTTGAAATTTCCGTGTGTAATGATCAGGCACAATGAATTAGAATAGTATTAATTTCTAAGAAACGGTGTGCAGGAAACAATAGAAGAGTGCTTAAAATCGATTTCTAATTCATAAATCATAATCTGTTACGTTTGAAGTACATGCTAAAAAATCCGAATGACGGTCAACATTTTTTTAAATTTCCGTGTGTAATGATCAGGCACAATGAATTAGAATAGAATTAATTTCTAAGAAACGGTGTGCAGGAAACAATAGAATAGTGCAGAAAATCGAACCCTAATTCATAAATCCTAATCTGTGACGTTTGAAGTACATGCTAAAAAATCCGAGTCACGGTCAACATTTTTTTAAATTTCCGTGTGTAATGATAAGGCACAATGAATTATAATAGAATTAATTTCTAAGAAACGGTGTGCAGGAAACAATAGAAGAGTGCTAAAAATCGAACCCTAATTCATAAATCCTAATCTGTGACGTTTGAAGTACATGCTGAAAAATCCAATTCACGGTCAACAGTTTTTTGAATTTCCGTGGGTAATGATCAGGCAAAATGAATTAGAATAGAATTAATTTCTAAGAAACGGTGTGCAGGAAACAATAGAAGAGTGCTTAAAATCGAACCCTAATTCATAAATCCTAATCTGTTACGTTTGAAGTACATGCTAAAAAATCCGAGTCACGGTCAACATTTTTTGAAATTTCCGTGTGTAATGATCAGGCACAATGAATTAGAATAGAATTAATTTCTAAGAAACGGTGTGCAGGAAACAATAGAAGAGTGCTTAAAATCGATCCCAAATTCATAAATCCTAATCTGTTACGTTTGAAGTACATGCTAAAAATTCCGAGTCACGGTCAACATTTTTTGAAATTTCCGTGTGTAATGATCATTCACAATGAATTAGAATAGTATTAATTTCTAAGAAACGGTGTGCAGGAAACAATAGAAGAGTGCTTAAAATCGATTTCTAATTCATAAATCATAATCTGTTACGTTTGAAGTGCATGCTAAAAAATCCGAATGACGGTCAACATTTTTTTAAATTTCCGTGTGTAATGATCAGGCACAATGAATTAGAATAGAATTAATTTCTAAGAAACGGTGTGCAGGAAACAATAGAAGAGTTCAGAAAATCGAACCCTAATTCATAAATCCTAATCTGTGACGTTTGAAGTACATGCTAAAAAATCCGAGTCACGGTCAACATTTTTTTAAATTTCCGTGTGTAATGATAAGGCACAATGAATTATAATAGAATTAATTTCTAAGAAACGGTGTGCAGGAAACAATAGAAGAGTGCTAAAAATCGAACCCTAATTCATAAATCCTAATCTGTGACGTTTGAAGTACATGCTGAAAAATCCAATTCACGGTCAACAGTTTTTTAAATTTCCGTGGGTAATGATCAGGCACAATGAATTAGAATAGAATTAATTTCTAAGAAACGGTGTGCAGGAAACAATAGAAGAGTGCTTAAAATCGAACCCTAATTCATAAATCCTAATCTGTTACGTTTGAAGTACATGCTAAAAAATTCGAGTCACGGTCAACATTTTTTGAAATTTCCGTGTGTAATGAACAGGCACAATGAATTAGAATAGAATTAATTTCTAAGAAACGGTGTGCAGGAAACAATAGAAGAGTGCTTAAAATCGATCCCTAATTCATAAATCCTAATCTGTTACGTTTGAAGTACATGCTAAAAATTCCGAGTCACGGTCAACATTTTTTTAAATTTCCGTGTGTAATGATCAGCCACAATGAATTAGAATAGTATTAATTTCTAAGAAACGGTGTGCATGAAACAATAGAATAGTGCTTAAAATCGAACCCTAATTCATAAATCCTAATCTGTTACGTTTGAAGTACATGCTAAAAAATCCGAGTCACGGTCAACATTTTTTGAAATTTCCGTGTGTAATGATCAGGCACAATGAATTAGAATAGTATTAATTTCTAAGAAACGGTGTGCAGGAAACAATAGAAGAGTGCTTAAAATCGATCCCTAATTCATAAATCCTAATCTGTTACGTTTGAAGTACATGCTAAAAAATCCGAATCACGGTCAACATTTTATTAAATTTCCGTGTGTAATGATCAGGCACAATGAATTAGAATAGAATTAATTTCTAAGAAACGGTGTGCAGGAAACAATAGAAGAGTGCAGAAAATCGAACCCTAGTTCATAAATCCTAATGTGTGACGTTTGAAGTACATGCTAAAAAATCCGAGTCACTGTCAACATTTTTTGAAATTTCCGTGTGTAATGATCAGGCACAATGAATTACAATAGAATTAATTTTTAAGAAACGGTGTGCATGAAACAATAGAAGAGTGCTGAAAATCGAACCCTAATTCATAAATCCTAATCTGTGACGTTTGAAGTACATGCTAAAAAATTCGAGTCACGGTCAACATTTTTTTAAATTTCCGTGTGTAATGATCAGGCACAATGAATAAGAATAGAATTAATTTCTAAGAAACGGTGTGCAGGAAACAATAGAAGAGTGCTTAAAATCGATTTCTAATTCATAAATCCTAATCTGTGACGTATGAAGTACATGCTAAAAATCCGAGTCACGGTCAACAATTTTTAAAATTTCCGTGGGTAATGATCAGGCACAATGAATTAGAATAGAATTAATTTCTAAGAAACGGTGTGCAGGAAACAATAGAAGAGTGCTTAAATTAGAACCCTAATTCATAAATCCTAATCTGTTACGTTTGAAGTACATGCTAAAAAATCCGAGTCACTGTCAACATTTTTTGAAATTTCCGTGTGTAATGATCAGGCACAATGAATTAGAATAGAATTAATTTCTAAGAAACGGTGTGCAGGAAACAATAGAAGAGTGCTTAAATTAGAACCCTAATTCATAAATCCTAATCTGTTACGTTTGAAGTACATGCTAAAAAATCCGAGTCACTGTCAACATTTTTTGAAATTTCCGTGTGTAATGATCAGGCACAATGAATTAGAATAGAATTAATTTCTAAGAAACGGTGTGCATGAAACAATAGAAGAGTGCAGAAAATTGAACCCTAATTCATAAATCCTAATCTGTGACGTTTGAAGTACATGCTGAAAAATCCAAGTCACGGTCAACATTTTTTTAAATTTCCGTGGGTAATGATCAGGCACAATGAATTAGAATAGAATTAATTTCTAAGAAACGGTGTGCAGGAAACAATAGAAGAGTGCTTAAAATCGAACCCTAATTCATAAATTCTAATCTGTTACGTTTGAAGTACACGCTAAAAAATCCGAGTCACTGTCAACATTTTTTGAAATTTCCGTGTGTAATGACCAAGCACAGCTAATTAGAATAGAATTAATTTCTAAGAAACGGTGTGCATGAAGAATAGAAGAGTGCAGAACATCGAACCCTAATTCATAAATCCTAATCTGTGACGTTTGAAGTACATGCTAAAAAATCCGAGTCACGGTCAACATTTTTTTAAATTTCCGTGTGTAATGCTCAGGCACAATGAATTACAATAGAATTAATTTTTAAGAAACGGTGTGCATGAAACAATAGAAGAGTGCTGAAAATCGAACCCTAATTCATAAATCCTAATCTGTGACGTTTGAACTACATGCTAAAAAATCCAAGTCACGGTCAACATTTTTGAAATTTCCGTGTGTAATGATCAGGCACAATGAATTAGAATAGAATTAATTTCTAACAAACGGTATGCATGAAACAATAGAAGAGTGCTGAAAATCGAACCCTAATTCATAAATCCTAATCTGTGACGTTTGAAGTACATGTTAAAAAATCCGAGTCACGGTCAACATTTTTTGAAATTTCCTTGTGTAATGATCACGCACAATGAATTAGAATAGAATTAATTTCTAAGAAACGGTGTTAATGAAACAATAGAAGAGTGCTGAAAATTGAACCCTAATTCATAAATCATAATCTGTGACGTTTGAAGTACATGTTAAAAAATCCGAGTCACGGTCAACATTTTTTGAAATTTCCTTGTGTAATGATCACGCACAATGAATTAGAATAGAATTAATTTCTAAGAAACGGTGTGCAGGAAACAATAGAAGAGTGCTGAAAATCGGACCCTAATTCATAAATCCTAATCTGTGACGTTTGAAGTACATGCTAAAAAATCCGAGTCACGGTCAACATTTTTTGAAATTTCCGTGGGTAATGGTCAGGCACAATGAATTAGAATAGAATTAATTTCTAAGAAACGGTGTGCAGGAAACAATAGAAGAGTGATGAAAATCGAACCCTAATTCATAAATCATAATCTGTGACGTTTGAAGTACATGCTAAAAAATCCGAGTCACGATCAACATTTTTTAAAATTTCCGTAGGTAATGATCAGGCACAATGAATTAGAATAGAATTAATTTCTAAGAAACGGTGTGCAGGAAACAATAGAAGAGTGCTTAAATTAGAACCCTAATTCATAAATCCTAATCTGTTACGTATGAAGTACTTGATAAAAAATCCGAGTCACTGTCAACATTTTTTGAAATTTCCGTGTGTAATGATCAGGCACAATGAATTAGAATAGAATTAATTTCTAAGAAACGGTGTGCATGAAACAATAGAAGAGTGCAGAAAATTGAACCCTAATTCATAAATCCTAATCTGTGACGTTTGAAGTACATGCTGAAAAATCCAAGTCACGGTCAACATTTTTTAAAATTTTCGTGGGTAATGATCAGGCACAATGAATTAGAATAGAATTAATTTCTAAGAAACGGTGTGCAGGAAACAATAGAAGAGTGCTTAAAATCGAACCCTAATTCATAAATCCTAATCTGTTACGTTTGAAGTACATGCTAAAAAATACGAGTCACTGTCAACATTTTTTGAAATTTCCGTGTGTAATGATCAGGCGTAATGAATTAGAATAGAATTAATTTCTAAGAAACGGTTTGCAGGAAACAATAGAAGAGTGCTGAAAATCGGACCCTAATTCATAAATCCTAATCTGTGACGTTTGAAGTACATGCTAAAAAATCCGAGTCACGGTCAAAATTTTTTGAAATTTCCGTGGGTAATGGTCAGGCACAATGAATTAGAATAGAATTAATTTCTAAGAAACGGTGTGTAGGAAACAATAGAAGAGTGATGAAAATCGAACCCTAATTCATAAATCATAATCTGTGACGTTTGAAGTACATGCTAAAAAATCCGAGTCACGGTCATCATTTTTTAAAATTTCCGTGGGTAATGATCAGGCACAATGAATTAGAATAGAATTAATTTCTAAGAAACGGTGTGCAGGAAACAATAGAAGAGTGCTTAAATTAGAACCCTAATTCATAAATCCTAATCTGTTACGTTTGAAGTACTTGCTAAAAAATCCGAGTCACTGTCAACATTTTTTGAAATTTCCGTGTGTAATGATCAGGCACAATGAATTAGAATAGAATTAATTTCTAAGAAACGGTGTGCATGAAACAATAGAAGAGTGCAGAAAATTGAACCCTAATTCATAAATCCTAATCTGTGACGTTTGAAGTACATGCTGAAAAATCCAAGTCACGGTCAACATTTTTTTAAATTTCTGTGGGTAATGATCAGGCACAATGAATTAGATTAGAATTAATTTCAAAGAAACGGTGTGCAGGAAACAATAGAAGAGTGCTTAAAATCGAACCCTAATTCATAAATCCTAATCTGTTACGTTTGAGGTACATGCTAAAAAATCCGAGTCACTGTCAACATTTTTTGAAATTTCCGTGTGTAATGATCAGGCACAATGAATTAGAATAGAATTAATTTCTAAGAAACGGTGTGCAGGAAACAATAGAAGAGCGCTTAAATTAGAACCCTAATTCATAAATCCTAATCTGTTACGTTTGAAGTACTTGCTAAAAAATCCGAGTCACTGTCAACATTTTTTGAAATTTCCGTGTGTAATGATCAGGCACAATGAATTAGAATAGAATTAATTTCTAAGAAACGGTGTGCATGAAACAATAGAAGAGTGCAGAAAATTGAACCCTAATTCATAAATCCTAATCTGTGACGTTTGAAGTACATGCTGAAAAATCCAAGTCACGGTCAACATATTTTTAAATTTCCGTGGGTAATGATCAGGCATAATGAATTAGATTAGAATTAATTTCTAAGAAACGGTGTGCAGGAAACAATAGAAGAGTGCTTAAAATCGAACCCTAATTCATAAATCCTAATCTGTTACGTTTGAAGTACATGCTAAAAAATCCGAGTCACTGTCAACATTTTTTGAAATTTCTGTGTGTAATGATCAGGCACAATGAATTAGAATAGAATTAATTTCTAAGAAACGGTGTGCATGAAACAATAGAAGAGTGCAGAAAATTGAACCCTAATTCATAAATCCTAATATGTGACGTTTGAAGTACATGCTGAAAAATCCAAGTCAGGGTCAAATTTTTTTTTAAATTTCCGTGGGTAATGATCAGGCACATTGAATTAGAATAGAATTAATTTCTAAGAAACGGTGTGCAGGAAACAATAGAAGAGTGCAGAAAATTGAACCCTAATTCATAAATCCTAATATGTGACGTTTGAAGTACATGCTGAAAAATCCAAGTCAGGGTCAAAATTTTTTTAAATTTCTGTGGGTAATGATCAGGCATATTGAATTAGAATAGAATTAATTTCTAAGAAACGGTGTGCAGGAAACAATAGAAGAGTGCTTAAAATCGAACCCTTATTCATAAATCCTAATCTGTGACGTATGAAGTACATGCTAAAAAATCCGAGTCACGGTCAACATTTTTTAAAATTTCCGTGGGTAATGATCAGGCACAATGAATTAGAATAGAATGAATTTCTAAGAAACGGTGTGCATGAAACAATAGAAGAGTGCTGAAAATCGAACTCTAATTCATAAATCCTAATTTGTGACGTTTGAAGTACATGCTAAAAAATCCGAGTCAAGGTCAACATTTTTTGAAATTTTCGTGTGTAATGATCAGGCACAATGAATTAGAATAGAATTAATTTCTAAGAAACAGTGTGCATGAAACAATAGAAGAGTGCTGAAAATTGAACCCTAATTCATAAATCCTAATTTTTGACGTTTAAAGTACATGCTAAAAAATCCGAGTCACGGTTAACAGTTTTTTAAATTTTCGTGGGTAATGATCAGGCACAATGAATTAGAATAGAATTAATTTCTAAGAAACGGTGTGAAGGAATCAATAGAAGAGTGCTTAAAATCGAACCCTAATTCATAAATCCTAATCTGTTACGTTTGAAGTACATGCTAAAAAATCCGAGTCACGGTCAACATTTTTTGAAATTTCCGTGTGTAATGATCAGGAACAATGAATTAGAATAGAATTAATTTCTAAGAAACGGTGTGCAGGAAACAATAGAAGAGTGCTTAAAATCGATCCCTAATTCATAAATCCTAATCGTTTACGTTTGAAGTACATGCTAAAAATTCCGAGTCACGGTCAACATTTTTTTAAATTTCCGTGTGTAATGATCAGTCACAATGAATTAGAATAGTATTAATTTCTAAGAAACGGTGTGCATGAAACAATAGAAGAGTGCCGAAAATCGAACCCTAATTAATAAATCATAATCTGTGACGTTTGAAGTACATGCAAAAAAATCCGAGTCACGGTCAAATTTTTTTTAAATTTCCGTGTGTAATGATCAGGCACAATGAATTAGAATAGAATGAATTTCTAAGTAACGGTGTGCATGAAACAATAGAAGAATGCAGAAAATCGAACCCTAATTAATAAATCCTAATCTGTGACGTTTGAAGTACATTCTGAAAAATCCGAGTCACGGTCAACATTTTTTGAAATTTCCGTGTGTAATGGTCAGGCACAATGAATTAGAATAGAATTAATTTCTAAGAAACGGTGTGCATGAAACAATAGAAGAGTGCAGAAAATCGAACCCTAATTCATAAATCCTAATCTGTGACGTTTGAAGTATATGCTAAAAAATCCGAGTCACGGTCAATATTTTTTGAAATTTCCGTGGGTAATGATTAGGCACAATGAATTAGGATAGAATTAATTTCTAAGAAACGGTGTGCAGGAAACAATAGAAGAGTGCTGAAAATCGAACCCTAATTCATAAATCCTAATCTGTGACATTTGAAGTACATTCTAAAAAATCAGAGTCACGGTCAACATTTTTTTAAATTTTCGTGTGTAATGATCAGGCACAATGAATTAGAATAGAATTAATTTCTAAGAAACGGTGTGCACGAAACAATAGAAGAGTGCTGAAAATGGAACCCTAATTCATAAATCCTAATCGGTGACGTTTGAAGTACATGCTAAAAAATCCGAGTCACGGTCAACATTTTTTTAAATTTTCGTGTGTAATGATCAGGCACAATGAATTAGAATAGAATTAATTTCTAAGAAACGGTGTGCAGGAAACAATAGAAGAGTGCTGAAAATCGAACCCTAATTCATAAATCCTAATCTGTGACATTCGAAGTACATGCTAAAAAAAACGAGTCACGGTCAACATTTTTTTAAATTTCCGTGTGTAATGATCAGGCACAATGAATTTGAAAAGAATTTATTTCTAAGAAACGGTGTGCAGGAAACAATAGAAGAGTGCTTAAAATCGAACCCTTATTCATAAATCATAATCTGTGAAGTTTGAAGTACATACTAAAAAATCCGAGTCACGGTCAAAATTTCTTTAAATTTCCGTGTATAATGATCAGGCACAATGAATTAGAATAGAATTAATTTCTAAGAAACGTTGTGCAGGAAACAATAGAAGAGTGCTGAAAATCGAACCCTAATTCATAAATCCTAATCTGTGACATTTGAAATACCTGCTAAAAAAAACGAGTCATGGTCAACATTTTTTTAAATTTTCGTGTGTAATGATCAGGCACAAAGAATTAGAATAGAATTAATTTCTAAGAAACGGTGTGCAGGAAACAATAGAAGAGTGTAGAAAATCGAACCCTAATTCATAAATCCTATCTAATACGTTTGAAGTACATGCTAAAAAATCCGAGTCACGGTCAACATTTTTTTAAATTTTCGTGTGTAATGATCAGGCACAATAAATTAGAATAGAAAGAATTTCTAAGAAACGTTGTGCATGAAACAATAGTAGAGTGCAGAAAATCGAACCCTAATTCATAAATCCTAATCTGTGACGTTTGAAGTACATTCTAAAAAATCCGAGTCACGGTCAACATTTTTTGAAATTTTCGTGTGTAATGGTCAGGCACAATGAATTTGGATAGAATTAATTTCTAAGAAACTGTGTGCATGAAACAATAGAAGAGTGCAGAAAATCGAACCCTAATTCATAAATCCTAATATGTGACGTTTGAAGTACATGCTAAAAAAAACGAGTCACGGTCAACATTTTTTTAAATTTCCGTGTGTAATGATCAGGCACAATGAATTAGAATAGAATTAATTTCTAAGAAACGGTGTGCAGGAAACAATAGAAGAGTGCTTCAAATCGAACCCTAATTCATAAATCCTAATCTAATAAATTTGAAGTACATGCTAAAAAATCCGAGTCACGGTCAACATTTTTTTAAATTTTCGTTTGTAATGATCAGGCTCAATGAATTAGAATAGAATTAATTTCTAAGAAACGGTGTGCAGGAAACAATAGAAGAGTGCTGAAAATCGAACCCTAATTCATAAATCCTAATCTGTGAGTTTGAAGTAATGCTAAAAAATCCGAGTCACGGTCAAAATTTTTTGAAATTTCCGTGTGTAATGATCAGGCACAGCTAATTAGAATAGAATTAATTTATAAGAAACGGTGTGCATGAAACAATAGAAGAGTGCAGAAAATCGAACCCTAATTCATAAATCCTAATCTGTGACTTTGAAGTACATGCTAAAAAATCCGAGTCACGGTCAACATTTTTTGAAATTTCCGTGTTTACTGATTAGGCACAGCTAATTAGAATAGAAAATCGAACCCTAATTCATAAATCATAATCTGTGACGTTTGAAGCTCATGCTAAACAATCCGAGTCACGGTCAACATTTTTGTAAATTTCCGTGTGTAATGATCAGCCACAATGAATTAGAATAGTATTAGTTTCTAAGAAACGGTGTGCATGAAACAATAGAAGAGTGCAGAAAATCGAACCCTAATTCATAAATCCTAATCTGTGACGTTTGAAGTACATGCTAAAAAATCCGAGTCACGGTCAACATTTTTTGAAATTTCCGTGGGTAATGGTCAGGCACAATGATTTAGAATAGAATTAATTTCTAAGAAACGGTGTGCAGGAAACAAAAGAAGAGTGCTTAAAATCGAACCCTAATTCATAAATCATAATCTGTGAAGTTTGAAGTACATGTTAAAAAATCCGTGTCACGGTCAAAATTTCTTTAAATTTCCGTGTATAATGATCAGGCACAATGAATTAGAATAGAATTAATTTCTAAGAAACGTTGTGCATGAAACAATAGAAGAGTGCAGAAAATCGAACCCTAATTCATAAATCCTAATCTGTGACGTTTGAAGTACATTCTAAAAAATCCGAGTCACGGTCAACATTTTTTTAAATTTCCGTGTGTAATGATTAGGCACAATGAATTAGAATAGAATTAATTTCTAAGAAACGGTGTGCAGGAAACAATAGAAGAGTGCAGAAAATCGAACCCTAGTTCATAAATCCTAATCTGTGACGTTTGAAGTACATGCTAAAAAATCCGAGTCACTGTCAACATTTTTTGAAATTTCCGTGTGTAATGATCAGGCACAATGAATTAGAATAGAATTAATTTCTAAGAAACGGTATGCATGAAACAATAGAATAGTGCAGAAAATCGAACCCTAATTCATAAATCCTAATCTGTGATGTTTGAAGTACATGCTAAAAATTCTGAGTCACGGTCAACATTTTTTGAAATTTCCGTGTGTAATGATTAGGCACAATGAATTAGAATATAATTAATTTCTAAGAAACGGTGTGCATGAAACAATAGAAGAGAGCTGAAAATGGAACCCTAATTCATAAATCCTAATCTGTGACGTTTGAAGTACATGCTAAAAAATCCGAGTCACGGTCAACATTTTTTTAAATTTCCGTGGGTAATGATCAGACACAATGAATTAGAATAGAATTAACTTCTAAGAAACGGTGTGCATGAAACAATAGAAGAATGCAGAAAATCGAACCCTAATTCATAAATCCTAATCTGTGACGTTTGAAGTACATGCTAAAAAATCCAAGTCACGGTCAACAGTTTTTTAAATTTCTGTGGGTAATGATCAGGCACAATGAATTAAAATATAATTAATTTCTAAGAAACGGTGTGCAGGAAAAAATAGAAGAGTGCTTAAAATCGAACCCTAATTCATAACTCCAAATCTGTTACGTTTGAAGTACATGCTAAAAAATCCGAGTCACGGTCAACATTTTTTGAAATTTCCGTGTGTAATGATTAGGCACAATGAATTAGAATAGAATTAATTTCTAAGAAACGGTGTGCATGAAACAATAGAAGAGAGCTGAAAATGGAACCCTAATTCATAAATCCTAATCTGTGACGTTTGAAGTACATGCTAAAAAATCCGAGTCACGGTCAACATTTTTTTAAATTTCCGTGGGTAATGATCAGGCACAATGAATTAGAATAGAATTAATTTCTAAGAAACGGTGTGCAGGAAACAATAAAAGAGTGCTTAAAATCGAACCTTAATTCATAAATCCTAATCTGTTACGTTTGAAGTACATGCTAAAAATTCCGAGTCACGGTCAACATTTTTTTAAATTTCCGTGTGTAATGATCAGCCACAATGAATTAGAATAGTATTAATTTCTAAGAAACGGTGTGCATGAAACAATAGAAGAGTGTAGAAAATTGAACCCTAATTCATAAATCCTAATCTATGACGTTTGAAGTACATGCTAAAAAAAACGAGTCACGGTCAACATTTTTTTAAATTTCCGTGTGTAATGATCAGGCACAATGAATTAGAATAGAATTAATTTCTAAGAAACGGTGTGCAGGAAACAATAGAAGAGTGCTTCAAATCGAACCCTAATTCATAAATCCTAATCTAATAAATTTGAAGTACATGCTAAAAAATCCGAGTCACGGTCAACATTTTTTTAAATTTTCGTTTGTAATGATCAGGCTCAATGAATTAGAATAGAATTAATTTCTAAGAAACGGTGTGCAGGAAACAATAGAAGAGTGCTGAAAATCGAACCCTAATTCATAAATCCTAATCTGTGAGTTTGAAGTAATGCTAAAAAATCCGAGTCACGGTCAAAATTTTTTGAAATTTCCGTGTGTAATGATCAGGCACAGCTAATTAGAATAGAATTAATTTATAAGAAACGGTGTGCATGAAACAATAGAAGAGTGCAGAAAATCGAACCCTAATTCATAAATCCTAATCTGTGACTTTGAAGTACATGCTAAAAAATCCGAGTCACGGTCAACATTTTTTGAAATTTCCGTGTTTACTGATCAGGCACAGCTAATTAGAATAGAAAATCGAACCCTAATTCATAAATCATAATCTGTGACGTTTGAAGCTCATGCTAAACAATTCGAGTCACGGTCAACATTTTTGTAAATTTCCGTGTGTAATGATCAGCCACAATGAATTAGAATAGTATTAGTTTCTAAGAAACGGTGTGCATGAAACAATAGAAGAGTGCAGAAAATCGAACCCTAATTCATAAATCCTAATCTGTGACGTTTGAAGTACATGCTAAAAAATCCGAGTCACGGTCAACATTTTTTGAAATTTCCGTGGGTAATGGTCAGGCACAATGATTTAGAATAGAATTAATTTCTAAGAAACGGTGTGCAGGAAACAAAAGAAGAGTGCTTAAAATCGAACCCTAATTCATAAATCATAATCTGTGAAGTTTGAAGTACATGTTAAAAAATCCGTGTCACGGTCAAAATTTCTTTAAATTTCCGTGTATAATGATCAGGCACAATGAATTAGAATAGAATTAATTTCTAAGAAACGTTGTGCATGAAACAATAGAAGAGTGCAGAAAATCGAACCCTAATTCATAAATCCTAATCTGTGACGTTTGAAGTACATTCTAAAAAATCCGAGTCACGGTCAACATTTTTTTAAATTTCCGTGTGTAATGATTAGGCACAATGAATTAGAATAGAATTAATTTCTAAGAAACGGTGTGCAGGAAACAATAGAAGAGTGCAGAAAATCGAACCCTAGTTCATAAATCCTAATCTGTGACGTTTGAAGTACATGCTAAAAAATCCGAGTCACTGTCAACATTTTTTGAAATTTCCGTGTGTAATGATCAGGCACAATGAATTAGAATAGAATTAATTTCTAAGAAACGGTATGCATGAAACAATAGAATAGTGCAGAAAATCGAACCCTAATTCATAAATCCTAATCTGTGATGTTTGAAGTACATGCTAAAAATTCTGAGTCACGGTCAACATTTTTTGAAATTTCCGTGTGTAATGATTAGGCACAATGAATTAGAATATAATTAATTTCTAAGAAACGGTGTGCATGAAACAATAGAAGAGAGCTGAAAATGGAACCCTAATTCATAAATCCTAATCTGTGACGTTTGAAGTACATGCTAAAAAATCCGAGTCACGGTCAACATTTTTTTAAATTTCCGTGGGTAATGATCAGACACAATGAATTAGAATAGAATTAACTTCTAAGAAACGGTGTGCATGAAACAATAGAAGAATGCAGAAAATCGAACCCTAATTCATAAATCCTAATCTGTGACGTTTGAAGTACATGCTAAAAAATCCAAGTCACGGTCAACAGTTTTTTAAATTTCTGTGGGTAATGATCAGGCACAATGAATTAAAATATAATTAATTTCTAAGAAACGGTGTGCAGGAAAAAATAGAAGAGTGCTTAAAATCGAACCCTAATTCATAACTCCAAATCTGTTACGTTTGAAGTACATGCTAAAAAATCCGAGTCACGGTCAACATTTTTTGAAATTTCCGTGTGTAATGATTAGGCACAATGAATTAGAATAGAATTAATTTCTAAGAAACGGTGTGCATGAAACAATAGAAGAGAGCTGAAAATGGAACCCTAATTCATAAATCCTAATCTGTGACGTTTGAAGTACATGCTAAAAAATCCGAGTCACGGTCAACATTTTTTTAAATTTCCGTGGGTAATGATCAGGCACAATGAATTAGAATAGAATTAATTTCTAAGAAACGGTGTGCAGGAAACAATAAAAGAGTGCTTAAAATCGAACCTTAATTCATAAATCCTAATCTGTTACGTTTGAAGTACATGCTAAAAATTCCGAGTCACGGTCAACATTTTTTTAAATTTCCGTG
This sequence comes from Cucurbita pepo subsp. pepo, assembly GCF_057944985.1. NCBI lineage: Eukaryota > Viridiplantae > Streptophyta > Magnoliopsida > Cucurbitales > Cucurbitaceae > Cucurbita > Cucurbita pepo. Next base: position 3,533,615 of record NC_141816.1, on the reverse strand, counting down.
TGTAATGATCAGCCACAATGAATTAGAATAGTATTAATTTCTAAGAAACGGTGTGCATGAAACAATAGAAGAGTGTAGAAAATTGAACCCTAATTCATAAATCCTAATCTATGACGTTTGAAGTACATGCTAAAAAAAACGAGTCACGGTCAACATTTTTTTAAATTTCCGTGTGTAATGATCAGGCACAATGAATTAGAATAGAATTAATTTCTAAGAAACGGTGTGCAGGAAACAATAGAAGAGTGCTTCAAATCGAACCCTAATTCATAAATCCTAATCTAATAAATTTGAAGTACATGCTAAAAAATCCGAGTCACGGTCAACATTTTTTTAAATTTTCGTTTGTAATGATCAGGCTCAATGAATTAGAATAGAATTAATTTCTAAGAAACGGTGTGCAGGAAACAATAGAAGAGTGCTGAAAATCGAACCCTAATTCATAAATCCTAATCTGTGAGTTTGAAGTAATGCTAAAAAATCCGAGTCACGGTCAAAATTTTTTGAAATTTCCGTGTGTAATGATCAGGCACAGCTAATTAGAATAGAATTAATTTATAAGAAACGGTGTGCATGAAACAATAGAAGAGTGCAGAAAATCGAACCCTAATTCATAAATCCTAATCTGTGACTTTGAAGTACATGCTAAAAAATCCGAGTCACGGTCAACATTTTTTGAAATTTCCGTGTTTACTGATCAGGCACAGCTAATTAGAATAGAAAATCGAACCCTAATTCATAAATCATAATCTGTGACGTTTGAAGCTCATGCTAAACAATTCGAGTCACGGTCAACATTTTTGTAAATTTCCGTGTGTAATGATCAGCCACAATGAATTAGAATAGTATTAGTTTCTAAGAAACGGTGTGCATGAAACAATAGAAGAGTGCAGAAAATCGAACCCTAATTCATAAATCCTAATCTGTGACGTTTGAAGTACATGCTAAAAAATCCGAGTCACGGTCAACATTTTTTGAAATTTCCGTGGGTAATGGTCAGGCACAATGATTTAGAATAGAATTAATTTCTAAGAAACGGTGTGCAGGAAACAAAAGAAGAGTGCTTAAAATCGAACCCTAATTCATAAATCATAATCTGTGAAGTTTGAAGTACATGTTAAAAAATCCGTGTCACGGTCAAAATTTCTTTAAATTTCCGTGTATAATGATCAGGCACAATGAATTAGAATAGAATTAATTTCTAAGAAACGTTGTGCATGAAACAATAGAAGAGTGCAGAAAATCGAACCCTAATTCATAAATCCTAATCTGTGACGTTTGAAGTACATTCTAAAAAATCCGAGTCACGGTCAACATTTTTTTAAATTTCCGTGTGTAATGATTAGGCACAATGAATTAGAATAGAATTAATTTCTAAGAAACGGTGTGCAGGAAACAATAGAAGAGTGCAGAAAATCGAACCCTAGTTCATAAATCCTAATCTGTGACGTTTGAAGTACATGCTAAAAAATCCGAGTCACTGTCAACATTTTTTGAAATTTCCGTGTGTAATGATCAGGCACAATGAATTAGAATAGAATTAATTTCTAAGAAACGGTATGCATGAAACAATAGAATAGTGCAGAAAATCGAACCCTAATTCATAAATCCTAATCTGTGATGTTTGAAGTACATGCTAAAAATTCTGAGTCACGGTCAACATTTTTTGAAATTTCCGTGTGTAATGATTAGGCACAATGAATTAGAATATAATTAATTTCTAAGAAACGGTGTGCATGAAACAATAGAAGAGAGCTGAAAATGGAACCCTAATTCATAAATCCTAATCTGTGACGTTTGAAGTACATGCTAAAAAATCCGAGTCACGGTCAACATTTTTTTAAATTTCCGTGGGTAATGATCAGACACAATGAATTAGAATAGAATTAACTTCTAAGAAACGGTGTGCATGAAACAATAGAAGAATGCAGAAAATCGAACCCTAATTCATAAATCCTAATCTGTGACGTTTGAAGTACATGCTAAAAAATCCAAGTCACGGTCAACAGTTTTTTAAATTTCTGTGGGTAATGATCAGGCACAATGAATTAAAATATAATTAATTTCTAAGAAACGGTGTGCAGGAAAAAATAGAAGAGTGCTTAAAATCGAACCCTAATTCATAACTCCAAATCTGTTACGTTTGAAGTACATGCTAAAAAATCCGAGTCACGGTCAACATTTTTTGAAATTTCCGTGTGTAATGATTAGGCACAATGAATTAGAATAGAATTAATTTCTAAGAAACGGTGTGCATGAAACAATAGAAGAGAGCTGAAAATGGAACCCTAATTCATAAATCCTAATCTGTGACGTTTGAAGTACATGCTAAAAAATCCGAGTCACGGTCAACATTTTTTTAAATTTCCGTGGGTAATGATCAGGCACAATGAATTAGAATAGAATTAATTTCTAAGAAACGGTGTGCAGGAAACAATAAAAGAGTGCTTAAAATCGAACCTTAATTCATAAATCCTAATCTGTTACGTTTGAAGTACATGCTAAAAATTCCGAGTCACGGTCAACATTTTTTTAAATTTCCGTGTGTAATGATCAGCCACAATGAATTAGAATAGTATTAATTTCTAAGAAACGGTGTGCATGAAACAATAGAAGAGTGTAGAAAATTGAACCCTAATTCATAAATCCTAATCTATGACGTTTGAAGTACATGCTAAAAAATCCGAGTCACGGTCAAAATTTTTTTAAATTTTCGTGTGTAATGATCAGGCACAATGAATTAGAATAGAATTAATTTCTAAGTAACGGTGTGCATGAAACAATAGAAGAATGCAGAAAATCGAACCCTAATTCATAAATCCTAATCTGTGACGTTCGAAGTACATTCTAAAAAATTCGAGTCACGGTCAACATTTTTTGAAATTTCCGTGTGTAATGGTCAGGCACAATGAATTAGAATAGAATTAATTTCTAAGAAACGGTGTGCATGAAACAATAGAAGAGTGCAGAAAATCGAACCCTAATTCATAAATCCTAATCTGTGACGTTTGAAGTACATGCTAAAAAATCCGAGTCACGGTCAACATTTTTTGAAATTTCCGTGGGTAATGTTCAGGCACAATGAATTAGAATAGAATTAATTTCTAAGAAACGGTGTGCAGGAAACAATAGAAGAGTGCTGAAAATCGAACCCTAATTCATAAATCATAATCTGTGACGTTTGAAGTACATGCTAAAAAATCCGAGTCACGGTCAACATTTTTTGAAATTTCCGTGGGTAATGGTCAGGCACAATGAATTAGAATAGAATTAATTTCTAAGAAACGGTGTGCAGGAAACAATAGAAGAGTGCTGAAAATCGAACCCTAATTCATAAATCCTAATCTGTGACGTTTGAAGTACATGCTAAAAAATCCGAGTCACGGTCAAAATTTTTTGAAATATCCGTGTGTAATGATCAGGCACAATGAATTAGAATAGAATTAATTTCTAAGAAACGGTGTGTAGGAAACAATAGAAGAGTGCTTAAAATCGAACCTTAATTCATAAATCCTAATCTGTTACGTTTGAAGTACATGCTAAAAATTCCGAGTCACGGTCAACATTTTTTTAAATTTCCGTGTGTAATGATCAGGCACAATGAATTAGAATAGTATTAATTTCTAAGAAACGGTGTGCAGGAAACAATAGAAGAGTGCAGAAAATCGAACCCTAGTTCATAAATCCTAATCTGTGACGTTTGAAGTACATGCTAAAAAATCCGAGTCACTGTCAACATTTTTTGAAATTTCCGTGTGTAATGATCAGGCACAATGAATTACAATAGAATTAATTTTTATGAAACGGTGTGCATGAAACAATAGAAGAGTGCTGAAAATCGAACCCTAATTCATAAATCCTAATCAGTGACGTTTGAAGTACATGCTAAAAAATCCGAGTCACGGTCAACATTTTTTTAAATTTCCGTGTGTAATGATAAGGCACAATGAATTATAATAGAATTAATTTCTAAGAAACGGTGTGCAGGAAACAATAGAAGAGTGCTAAAAATCGAACCCTAATTCATAAATCCTAATCTGTGACGTTTGAAGTACATGCTGAAAAATCCAATTCACGGTCAACAGTTTTTTAAATTTCCGTGGGTAATGATCAGGCACAATGAATTAGAATAGAATTAATTTCTAAGAAACGGTGTGCAGGAAACAATAGAAGAGTGCTTAAAATCGATCCCTAATTCATAAATCCTAATCTGTTACGTTTGAAGTACATGCTAAAAAATCCGGGTCACGGTCAACATTTTTTGAAATTTCCGTGTGTAATGATCAAGCACAATGAATTAGAATAGAATTAATTTCTAAGAAACGGTGTGCAGGAAACAATAGAAGAGTGCTTAAAATCGATCCCTAATTCATAAATCCTAATCTGTTACGTTTGAAGTACATGCTAAAAATTCCGAGTCACGGTCAACATTTTTTTAAATTTCCGTGTGTAATGATCAGGCACAATGAATTAGAATAGAATTAATTTCTAAGAAACGGTGTGCAGGAAACAATAAAAGAGTGCTTAAAATCGAACCTTAATTCATAAATCCTAATCTGTTACGTTTGAAGTACATGCTAAAAATTACGAGTCACGGTCAACATTTTTTTAAATTTCCGTGTGTAATGATCAGCCACAATGAATTAGAATAGTATTAATTTCTAAGAAACGGTGTGCATGAAACAATAGAAGAGTGTAGAAAATTGAACCCTAATTCATAAATCCTAATCTGTGACGTTTGAAGTACATGCTAAAAAATCCGAGTCACGGTCAAAAAAATTTTAAATTTCCGTGTGTAATGATCAGGCACAATGAATTAGAATAGAATTAATTTCTAAGTAACGGTGTGCATGAAACAATAGAAGAATGCAGAAAATCGAACCCTAATTCATAAATCCTAATCTGTGACGTTCGAAGTACATTCTAAAAAATTCGAGTCACGGTCAACATTTTTTGAAATTTCCGTGTGTAATGGTCAGGCACAATGAATTAGAATAGAATTAATTTCTAAGAAACGGTGTGCATGAAACAATAGAAGAGTGCAGAAAATCGAACCCTAATTCATAAATCCTAATCTGTGACGTTTGAAGTACATGCTGAAAAATCCAATTCACGGTCAACAGTTTTTTAAATTTCCGTGGGTAATGATCAGGCACAATGAATTAGAATAGAATTAATTTCTAAGAAACGGTGTGCAGGAAACAATAGAAGAGTGCTTAAAATCGAACCCTAATTCATAAATCCTAATCTGTTACATTTGAAGTACATGCTAAAAAATCCGAGTCACGGTCAACATTTTTTGAAATTTCCGTGTGTAATGATCAAGCACAATGAATTAGAATAGAATTAATTTCTAAGAAACGGTGTGCAGGAAACAATAGAAGAGTGCTTAAAATCGATCCCTAATTCATCAATCCTAATCTGTTACGTTTGAAGTACATGCTAAAAAATCCGAGTCACGGTCAACATTTTTTGAAATTTCCGTGTGTAATGATCAGGCACAATGAATTAGAATAGAATTAATTTCTAAGAAACGGTGTGCAGGAAACAATAGAAGAGTGCTTAAAATCGATCCCTAATTCATAAATCCTAATCTGTTACGTTTGAAGTACATGCTAAAAAATCCGAATCACGGTCAACATTTTATTAAATTTCCGTGTGTAATAATCAGGCACAATGAATTAGAATAGAATTAATTTCTAAGAAACGGTGTGCAGGAAACAATAGAAGAGTGCTTAAAATCGATCCCTAATTCATAAATCCTAATCTGTTACGTTTGAAGTACATGCTAAAAATTCCGAGTCACGGTCAACATTTTTTTAAATTTCCGTGTGTAATGATCAGCCACAATGAATTAGAATAGTATTAATTTCTAAGAAACGGTGTGCATGAAACAATAGAAGAGTGCTTAAAATCGAACCCTAATTCATAAATCCTAATCTGTTACGTTTGAAGTACATGCTAAAAAATCCGTGTCACGGTCAACATTTTTTGAAATTTCCGTGTGTAATGATCAGGCACAATGAATTAGAATAGAATTAATTTCTAAGAAATGGTGTGCAGGAAACAATAGAAGAGTGCTTAAAATCGATCCCTAATTCATAAATCCTAATATGTTACGTTTGAAGTACATGCTAAAAAATCCGAATCACGGTCAACATTTTATTAAATTTCCGTGTGTAATGATCAGGCACAATGAATTAGAATAGAATTAATTTCTAAGAAACGGTGTGCAGGAAACAATAGAAGAGTGCAGAAAATCGAACCCTAGTTCATAAATCCTAATCTGTGACGTTTGAAGTACATGCTAAAAAATCCGAGTCACTGTCAACATTTTTTGAAATTTCCGTGTGTAATGATCAGGCACAATGAATTACAATAGAATTAATTTTTAAGAAACGGTGTGCATGAAACAATAGAAGAGTGCTGAAAATCGAACCCTAATTCATAAATCCTAATCTGTGACGTTTGAAGTACATGCTAAAAAATTCGAGTCACGGTCAACATTTTTTTAAATTTCCGTGGGTAATGATCAGGCACAATGAATTAGAATAGAATTAATTTCTAAGAAACGGTGTGCAGGAAACAATAGAAGAGTGCTTAAAATCGAACCCTAATTCATAAATCCTAATCTGTTACGTTTGAAGTACATGCTAAAAAATCCGAGTCACAGTCAACATTTTTTGAAATTTCCGTGTGTAATGATCAGGCACAATGAATTAGAATAGAATTAATTTCTAAGAAACGGTGTGCAGGAAACAATAGAAGAATGCTTAAATTAGAACCCTAATTCATAAATCCTAATCTGGTACGTTTGAAGTACATGCTAAAAAATCCGATTCACTGTCAACATTTTTTGAAATTTCCGTGTGTAATGATCAGGCACAATGAATTAGAATAGAATTAATTTCTAAGAAACCGTGTGCAGGAAACAATAGAAGAGTGCTTAAAATCGATCCCTAATTCATAAATCCTAATCTGTGACGTATGAAGTACATGCTAAAAAATCCGAGTCACGGTCAACATTTTTTAAAATTTCCGTGGGTAATGATCAGGCACAATGAATTAGAATAGAATTAATTTCTAAGAAACGGTGTGCAGGAAACAATAGAAAAGTGCTTAAATTAGAACCCTAATTCATAAATCCTAATCTGTTACGTTTGAAGTACATGCTAAAAAATCCGAGTCACTATCAACATTTTTTGAAATTTCCGTGTGTAATGATCAGGCACAATGAATTAGAATAGAATTAATTTCTAAGAAACGGTGTGCAGGAAACAATAGAAGAGTGCTTAAATTAGAACCCTAATTCATAAATCCTAATCTGTCACGTTTGAAGTACATGCTAAAAAATCCGAGTCACTGTCAACATTTTTTGAAATTTCCGTGTGTAATGATCAGGCACAATGAATTAGAATAGAATTAATTTCTAAGAAACGGTGTGCAGGAAACAATAGAAGAGTGCTTAAAATCGATCCCTAATTCATAAATCCTAATCTGTTACGTTTGAAGTACATGCTAAAAATTCCGAGTCACGGTCAACATTTTTTTAAATTTCCGTGTGTAATGATCAGCCACAATGAATTAGAATAGTATTAATTTCTTAGAAACGGTGTGCATGAAACAATAGAAGAGTGCTTAAAATCGAACCCTAATTCATAAATCCTAATCTGTTACGTTTGAAGTACATGCTAAAAAATCCAAGTCACGGTCAACATTTTTTGAAATTTCCGTGTGTAATGATCAGGCACAATGAATTAGAATAGAATTAATTTCTAAGAAACGGTGTGCAGGAAACAATAGAAGAGTGCTTAAAATCGATCCCTAATTCATAAATCCTAATCTGTTACGTTTAAAGTACATGCTAAAAAATCCGAATCACGGTCAACATTTTTTTAAATTTCCGTGTGTAATGATCAGGCACAATGAATTAGAATAGAATTAATTTCTAAGAAACGGTGTGCAGGAAACAATAGAAGAGTGCAGAAAATCGAACCTTAGTTCATAAATCCTAATCTGTGACGTTTGAAGTACATGCTAAAAAATCCGAGTCACAGTCAACATTTTTCTTTCCGTGTGTAATGATCAGGCACAATGAATTAGAATAGAATTAATTTCTAAGAAACCGTGTGCAGGAAACAATAGAAGAGTGCTTAAAATCGATCCCTAATTCATAAATCCTAATCTGTGACGTATGAAGTACATGCTAAAAAATCCGAGTCACGGTCAACATTTTTTAAAATTTCCGTGGGTAATGATCAGGCACAATGAATTAGAATAGAATTAATTTCTAAGAAACGGTGTGCAGGAAACAATAGAAGAGTGCTTAAATTAGAACTCTAATTCATAAATCCTAATCTGTTACGTTTGAAGTACATGCTAAAAAATCCGAGTCACTGTCAACATTTTTTGAAATTTCCGTGTGTAATGATCAGGCACAATGAATTAGAATAAAATTAATTTCTAAAAAACGGTGTGCATGAAACAATAGAAGAGTGCAGAAAATTGAACCCTAATTCATAAATCCTAATCTGTTACGTTTGAAGTACATGCTGAAAAATCCAAGTCACGGTCAACATTTTTTTAAATTTCCGTGGGTAATGATCAGGCACAATGAATTAGAATAGAATTAATTTCTAAAAAACGGTGTGCAGGAAACAATAGAAGAGTGCTTAAAATCGAACCCTAATTCATAAATCCTAATCTGTTACGTTTGAAGTACATGCTAAAAAATCCGAGTCACGGTCAACATTTTTTGAAATTCCCGTGTGTAATGATCAGGCACAATGAATTAGAATAGAATTAATTTCTAAGAAACGGTGTGCAGGAAACAATAGAAGAGTGCTTAAAATCGATCCCTAATTCATAAATCCTAATCTGTTACGTTTGAAGTACATGCTAAAAATTCCGAGTCACGGTCAACATTTTTTTAAATTTCCGTGTGTAATGATCAGCCACAATGAATTAGAATAGTATTAATTTCTTAGAAACGGTGTGCATGAAACAATAGAAGAGTGCTTAAAATCGAACCCTAATTCATAAATCCTAATCTGTTACGTTTGAAGTACATGCTAAAAAATCCAAGTCACGGTCAACATTTTTTGAAATTTCCGTGTGTAATGATCAGGCACAATGAATTAGAATAGAATTAATTTCTAAGAAACGGTGTGCAGGAAACAATAGAAGAGTGCTTAAAATCGATCCCTAATTCATAAATCCTAATCTGTTACGTTTAAAGTACATGCTAAAAAATCCGAATCACGGTCAACATTTTTTTAAATTTCCGTGTGTAATGATCAGGCACAATGAATTAGAATAGAATTAATTTCTAAGAAACGGTGTGCAGGAAACAATAGAAGAGTGCAGAAAATCGAACCTTAGTTCATAAATCCTAATCTGTGACGTTTGAAGTACATGCTAAAAAATCCGAGTCACAGTCAACATTTTTTGAAATTTCCGTGTGTAATGATCAGGCACAATGAATTAGAATAGAATTAATTTCTAAGAAACGGTGTGCATGAAACAATAGAAGTGTGCAGAAAATTGAACCCTAATTCATAAATCCTAATCTGTGACGTTTGAAGTACATGCTGAAAAATCCAAGTCACGGTCAACATTTTTTAAAATTTCCGTGGGTAATGATCAGGCACAATGAATTAGAATAGAATTAATTTCTAAGAAACGGTGTGCAGGAAACAATAGAAGAGTGCTTAAAATCGAACCCTAATTCATAAATCCTAATCTGTTACGTTTGAAGTACATGCTAAAAAATCCGAGTCACTGTCAACATTTTTTTAAATTTCCGTGTGTAATGACCAGGCACAGCTAATTAGAATAGAATTAATTTCTAAGAAACGGTGTGCATGAAGAATAGAAGAGTGCAGAACATCGAACCCTAATTCATAAATCCTAATCTGTGACGTTTGAAGTACATGCTAAAAAATCCGAGTCACGGTCAACATTTTTTTAAATTTCCGTGTGTAATGATCAGGCACAATGGATTACAATAGAATTAATTTTTAAGAAACGGTGTGCATGAAACAATAGAAGAGTGCTGAAAATCGAACCCTAATTCATAAATCCTAATCTGTGACGTTTGAACTACATGCTAAAAAATCCAAGTCACGGTCAACATTTTTGAAATTTCCGTGTGTAATGATCACGCACAATGAATTAGAATAGAATTTATTTCTAACAAAAGGTATGCATGAAACAATAGAAGAGTGCTGAAAATCGAACCCTAATTCATAAATCCTAATCTGTGACGTTTGAAGTACATGTTAAAAAATCCGAGTCACGGTCAACATTTTTTGAAATTTCCTTGTGTAATGATCACGCACAATGAATTAGAATAGAATTAATTTCTAAGAAACGGTGTTAATGAAACAATAGAAGAGTGCTGAAAATTGAACCCTAATTCATAAATCATAATCTGTGACGTTTGAAGTACATGTTAAAAAATCCGAGTCACGGTCAACATTTTTTGAAATTTCCTTGTGTAATGATCACGCACAATGAATTAGAATAGAATTAATTTCTAAGAAACGGTGTGCATGAAACAATAGAAGTGTGCAGAAAATTGAACCCTAATTCATAAATCCTAATCTGTGACGTTTGAAGTACATGCTGAAAAATCCAAGTCACGGTCAACATTTTTTAAAATTTCCGTGGGTAATGATCAGGCACAATGAATTAGAATAGAATTAATTTCTAAGAAACGGTGTGCAGGAAACAATAGAAGAGTGCTTAAAATCGAACCCTAATTCATAAATCCTAATCTGTTACGTTTGAAGTACATGCTAAAAAATCCGAGTCACTGTCAACATTTTTTTAAATTTCCGTGTGTAATGACCAGGCACAGCTAATTAGAATAGAATTAATTTCTAAGAAACGGTGTGCATGAAGAATAGAAGAGTGCAGAACATCGAACCCTAATTCATAAATCCTAATCTGTGACGTTTGAAGTACATGCTAAAAAATCCGAGTCACGGTCAACATTTTTTTAAATTTCCGTGTGTAATGATCAGGCACAATGGATTACAATAGAATTAATTTTTAAGAAACGGTGTGCATGAAACAATAGAAGAGTGCTGAAAATCGAACCCTAATTCATAAATCCTAATCTGTGACGTTTGAACTACATGCTAAAAAATCCAAGTCACGGTCAACATTTTTGAAATTTCCGTGTGTAATGATCACGCACAATGAATTAGAATAGAATTTATTTCTAACAAAAGGTATGCATGAAACAATAGAAGAGTGCTGAAAATCGAACCCTAATTCATAAATCCTAATCTGTGACGTTTGAAGTACATGTTAAAAAATCCGAGTCACGGTCAACATTTTTTGAAATTTCCTTGTGTAATGATCACGCACAATGAATTAGAATAGAATTAATTTCTAAGAAACGGTGTTAATGAAACAATAGAAGAGTGCTGAAAATTGAACCCTAATTCATAAATCATAATCTGTGACGTTTGAAGTACATGTTAAAAAATCCGAGTCACGGTCAACATTTTTTGAAATTTCCTTGTGTAATGATCACGCACAATGAATTAGAATAGAATTAATTTCTAAGAAACGGTGTGCCGGAAACAATAGAAGAGTGCTGAAAATCGGACCCTAATTCATAAATCCTAATCTGTGACGTTTGAAGTACATGCTAAAAAATCCGAGTCACGGTCAACATTTTTTGAAATTTCCGTGGGTAATGGTCAGGCACAATGAATTAGAATAGTATTAATTTCTAAGAAACGGTGTGCATGAAACAATAGAAGAGTGCCGAAAATCGAACCCTAATTAATAAATCATAATCTGTGACGTTTGAAGTACATGTAAAAAAATCCGAGTCACGGTCAAAATTTTTTTAAATTTCCGTGTGTAATGATAAGGCACAATGAATTAGAATAGAATGAATTTCTAAGTAACGGTGTGCATGAAACAATAGAAGAATGCAGAAAATCGAACCCTAATTAATAAATCCTAATCTGTGACGTTTGAAGTACATTCTGAAAAATCCGAGTCACGGTCAACATTTTTTGAAATTTCCGTGTGTAATGGTCAGGCACAATGAATTAGAATAGAATTACTTTCTAAGAAACGGTGTGCAGGAAACAATAGAAGAGTGATGAAAATCGAACCCTAATTCATAAATCATAATCTGTGACGTTTGAAGTACATGCTAAAAAATCCGAGTCACGGTCAACATTTTTTAAAATTTCCGTATGTAATGATCAGGCACAATGAATTAGAATAGAATTAATTTCTAAGAAACGGTGTGCAGGAAATAATAGAATAGTGCTTAAATTAGAACCCTAATTCATAAATCCTAATCTGTTACGTATGAAGTACTTGCTAAAAAATCCGAGTCACTGTCAACATTTTTTGAAATTTCCGTGTGTAATGATCAGGCACAATGAATTAGAATAGAATTAATTTCTAAGAAACGATGTGCATGAAACAATAGAAGTGTGCAGAAAATTGAACCCTAATTCATAAATCCTAATCTGTGACGTTTGAAGTACATGCTGAAAAATCCAAGTCACGGTCAACATTTTTTAAAATTTCCGTGGGTAATGATCAGGCACAATGAATTAGAATAGAATTAATTTCTAAGAAACGGTGTGCAGGAAACAATAGAAGAGTGCTTAAAATCGAACCCTAATTCATAAATCCTAATCTGTTACATTTGAAGTACATGCTAAAAAATCCGAGTCACTGTCAACATTTTTTGAAATTTCCGTGTGTAATGATCATGCACAATGAATTAGAATAGAATTAATTTCTAAGAAACGGTTTGCAGAAAACAATAGAAGAGTGCTGAAAATCGGACCCTAATTCATAAATCCTAATCTGTGACGTTTGAAGTACATGCTAAAAAATCCGAGTCACGGTCAAAATGTTTTTGAAATTTCCGTGGGTAATGGTCAGGCACAATGAATTAGAATAGAATTAATTTCTAATAAACGGTGTGCAGGAAACAATAGAAGAGTGATGAAAATCGAACCCTAATTCATAAATCATAATATGTGACGTTTGAAGTACATGCTAAAAAATCCGAGTCACGGTCAACATTTTTTAAAATTTCCGTGGGTAATGATCAGGCACAATGAATTAGAATAGAATTAATTTCTAAGAAACGGTGTGCAGGAAACAATAGAATAGTGCTTAAATTAGAACCCTAATTCATAAATCCTAATCTGTTACGTTTGAAGTACATGCTAAAAAATCCGAGTCACTGTCAACATTTTTTGAAATTTCCGTGTGTAATGATCAGGCACAATGAATTAGAATAGAATTAATTTCTAAGAAACGGTGTGCAGGAAACAATAGAAGAGTGCAGAAAATTGAACCCTAATTCATAAATCCTAATCTGTGACGTTTGAAGTACATGCTGAAAAATCCAAGTCACGGTCAACATTTTTTTAAATTTCCGTGGGTAATGATCAGGCACAATGAATTAGAATAGAATTAATTTCTAAGAAACGGTGTGCAGGAAACAATACAAGAGTGCTTAAAATCGAACCCTAATTCATAAATCCTAATCTGTTACGTTTGAAGTACATGCTAAAAAATCCGAGTCACTGTCAACATTTTTTTAAATTTCCGTGTGTAATGATCAGGCACAATGAATTAGAATAGAATTAATTTCTAAGAAACGGTGTGCATGAAACAATAGAAGAGTGCAGAAAATTGAACCCTAATTCATAAATCCTAATATGTGACGTTTGAAGTACATGCTGAAAAATCCAAGTCAGGGTCAAAAAATTTTTAAATTTCCGTGGGTAATGATCAGGCACATTGAATTAGAATAGAATTAATTTCTAAGAAACGGTGTGCAGGAAACAATAGAAGAGTGCTTAAAATCGAACCCTTATTCATAAATCCTAATCTGTTACGTTTGAAGTACATGCTAAAAAATCCGAGTCACTGTCAACATTTTTTTAAATTTTCGTGTGTAATGATCAGGCACAATGAATTAGAATAGAATTAATTTCTAAGAAACGGTGTGCATGAAACAAGAGAAGAGTGCAGAAAATCGAACCCTAATTCATAAATCCCAATCTGTGACGTTTGAAGTACATGCTAAAAAATCCGAGTCATGATCAACATTTTTTGAAATTTCCGTGTGTAATGGTCACGCACAATGAATTAGAATAGAATTAATTTCTATAAACGGTGTGCAGGAAACAATAGAAGAGTGCTTAAAATCGAATTCTAATTCATAAATCTTCATTTGTTACGTTTGAAGTACATGCTAAAAAATCCGAGTCACGGTCAACATTTTTTGAAATTTCCGTGTGTAATGGTCAGGCACAATGAATTAGAATAGAATGAATTTCTAAGAAACGGTGTGCATGAAACAATAGAAGAGTGCTGAAAATCGAACTCTAATTCATAAATCCTAATTTGTGACGTTTGAAGTACATGCTAAAAAATCCGAGTCACGGTCAACATTTTTTGAAATTTTCGTGTGTAATGATCAGGCACAATGAATTAGAATAGAATTAATTTCTAAGAAACAGTGTGCATGAAACAATAGAAGAGTGCTGAAAATTGAACCCTAATTCATAAATCCTAATTTTTGACGTTTAAAGTACATGCTAAAAAATCCGAGTCACGGTTAAAAGTTTTTTAAATTTCCGTGGGTAATGATCAGGCACAATGAATTAGAATAGAATTAATTTCTAAGAAACGGTGTGAAGGAAACAATAGAAGAGTGCTTAAAATCGAACCCTAATTCATAAATCCTAATCTGTTACGTTTGAAGTACATGCTAAAAAATCCGAGTCACGGTCAACATTTTTTGAAATTTCCGTGTGTAATGATCAGGAACAATGAATTAGAATAGAATTAATTTCTAAGAAACGGTGTGCAGGAAACAATAGAAGAGTGCTTAAAATCGATCCCTAATTCATAAATCCTAATCGTTTACGTTTGAAGTACATGCTAAAAATTCCGAGTCACGGTCAACATTTTTTTAAATTTCCGTGTGTAATGATCAGTCACAATGAATTAGAATAGTATTAATTTCTAAGAAACGGTGTGCATGAAACAATAGAAGAGTGCTGAAAATCGAACCCTAATTCATAAATCCTAATCTGTGACGTTTGAAGTACATGCTAAAAAATCCGAGTCACGGTCAACATTTTTTTAAATTTCCGTGGGTAATGATCAGGCACAATGAATTAGAATAGTATTAATTTCTAAGAAACGGTGTGCAGGAAACAATAGAAGAGTAACGAAAATCGAACCCTAATTAATAAATCATAATCTGTGACGTTTGAAGTACATGCAAAAAAATCCGAGTCACGGTCAAAATTTTTTTAAATTTCCGTGTGTAATGATCAGGCACAATGAATTAGAATAGAATGAATTTCTAAGTAACGGTGTGCATGAAACAATAGAAGAATGCAGAAAATCGAACCCTAATTAATAAATCCTAATCTGTGACGTTTGAAGTACATTCTAAAAAATCCGAGTCACGGTCAACATTTTTTGAAATTTCCGTGTGTAATGGTCAGGCACAATGAATTAGAATAGAATTAATTTCTAAGAAACGGTGTGCATGAAACAATAGAAGAGTGCAGAAAATCGAACCCTAATTCATAAATCCTAATCTGTGACGTTTGAAGTATATGCTAAAAAATCCGAGTCACGGTCAATATTTTTTGAAATTTCCGTGGGTAATGATTAGGCACAATGAATTAGGATAGAATTAATTTCTAAGAAACGGTGTGCAGGAAACAATAGAAGAGTGCTTAAAATCGAACCCTAATTCATAAATCCTAATCTGTGACATTTGAAGTACATTCTAAAAAATCAGAGTCACGGTCAACATTTTTTTAAATTTTCGTGTGTAATGATGAGGCACAATAAATTAGAATAGAATTAATTTCTAAGAAACGGTGTGCAGGAAACAATATAAGAGTGCTTAAAATCGAACCCTAATTCATAAATCCTAATCTAATACATTTGAAGTACATGCTAAAAAATCCGAGTCACGGTCAACATTTTTTTAAATTTTCGTGTGTAATGATCAGGCACAATGAATTAGAATAGAATTAATTTCTAAGAAACGGTGTGCACGAAACAATAGAAGAGTGCTGAAAATGGAACCCTAATTCATAAATCCTAATCGGTGACGTTTGAAGTACATGCTAAAAAATCCGAGTCACGGTCAACATTTTTTTAAATTTCCGTGTGTAATGATCAGGCACAATGAATTAGAATAGAATTAATTTCTAAGAAACGGTGTGCAGGAAACAATAGAAGAGTGCTGAAAATCGAACCCTAATTCATAAATCCTAATCTGTGACATTTGAAGTACATGCTAAAAAAAACGAGTCACGGTCAACATTTTTTTAAATTTCCGTGTGTAATGATCAGGCACAATGAATTTGAAAAGAATTAATTTCTAAGAAACGGTGTGCAGGAAACAATAGAAGAGTGCTTAAAATCGAACCCTTATTCATAAATCATAATCTGTGAAGTTTGAAGTACATACTAAAAAATCCGAGTCACGGTCAAAATTTCTTTAAATTTCCGTGTATAATGATCAGGCACAATGAATTATAATAGAATTAATTTCTAAGAAACGTTGTGCAGGAAACAATAGAAGAGTGCTGAAAATCGAACCCTAATTCATAAATCCTAATCTGTGACATTTAAAGTACATGCTAAAAAAAACGAGTCACGGTCAACATTTTTTTAAATTTCCGTGTGTAATGATCAGGAACAATGAATTAGAATAGAATTAATTTCTAAGAAACGTTGTGCAGGAAACAATAGAAGAGTGCTGAAAATCGAACCCTAATTCATAAATCCTAATCTGTGACATTTGAAGTACATGCTAAAAAATCCGAGTCACGGTCAACATTTTTTTAAATTTCCGTGTGTAATGATCAGTCACAATGAATTAGAATAGTATTAATTTCTAAGAAACGGTGTGCATGAAACAATAGAAGAGTGCTGAAAATCGAACCCTAATTCATTAATCCTAATCTGTGACATTTGAAGTACCTGCTAAAAAAAACGAGTCACGGTCAACATTTTTTTAAATTTTCGTGTGTAATGATCAGGCACAAAGAATTAGAATAGAATTAATTTCTAAGAAACGGTGTGCAGGAAACAATAGAAGAGTGTAGAAAATCGAACACTAATTCATAAATCCTATCTAATACGTTTGAAGTACATGCTAAAAAATCCGAGTCACGGTCAACATTTTTTTAAATTTTCGTGTGTAATGATCAGGCACAATGAATTAGAATAGAAAGAATTTCTAAGAAACGTTGTGCATGAAACAATAGTAGAGTGCAGAAAATCGAACCCTAATTCATAAATCCTAATCTGTGACGTTGGAAGTACATTCTAAAAAATCCGAGTCACGGTCAACATTTTTTGAAATTTTCGTGTGTAATGGTCAGGCACAATGAATTTGGATAGAATTAATTTCTAAGAAACTGTGTGCATGAAACAATAGAAGAGTGCAGAAAATCGAACCCTAATTCATAAATCCTAATATGTGACGTTTGAAGTACATGCTAAAAAAAACGAGTCACGGTCAACATTTTTTTAAATTTCCGTGTGTAATGATCAGGCACAATGAATTTGAAAAGAATTAATTTCTAAGAAACGGTGTGCAGGAAACAATAGAAGAGTGCTTAAAATCGAACCCTTATTCATAAATCATAATCTGTGAAGTTTGAAGTACATACTAAAAAATCCGAGTCACGGTCAAAATTTCTTTAAATTTCCGTGTATAATGATCAGGCACAATGAATTATAATAGAATTAATTTCTAAGAAACGTTGTGCAGGAAACAATAGAAGAGTGTTGAAAATCGAACCCTAATTCATAAATCCTAATCTGTGACATTTGAAGTACCTGCTAAAAAAAACGAGTCACGGTCAACATTTTTTTAAATTTTCGTGTGTAATGATCAGGCACAAAGAATTAGAATAGAATTAATTTCTAAGAAACGGTGTGCAGGAAACAATAGAAGAGTGTAGAAAATCGAACCCTAATTCATAAATCCTATCTAATACGTTTGAAGTACATGCTAAAAAATCCGAGTCACGGTCAACATTTTTTAAATTTTCGTGTGTAATGATCAGGCACAATGAATTAGAATAGAAAGAATTTCTAAGAAACGTTGTGCATGAAACAATAGTAGAGTGTAGAAAATCGAACCCTAATTCATAAATCCTAATCTGTGACGTTGGAAGTACATTCTAAAAAATCCGAGTCACGGTCAACATTTTTTGAAATTTTCGTGTGTAATGGTCAGGCACAATGAATTTGGATAGAATTAATTTCTAAGAAACTGTGTGCATGAAACAATAGAAGAGTGCAGAAAATCGAACCCTAATTCATAAATCCTAATATGTGACGTTTGAAGTACATGCTAAAAAAAACGAGTCACGGTCAACATTTTTTTAAATTTCCGTGTGTAATGATCAGGCACAATGAATTAGAATAGAATTAATTTCTAAGAAACGGTGTGCAGGAAACAATAGAGAGTGCTTAAAATCGAACCCTAATTCATAAATCCTAATCTAATAAATTTGAAGTACATGCTAAAAATTCCGAGTCACGGTCAACATTTTTTGAAATTTCCGTGTTTACTGATCAGGCACAGCTAATTAGAATAGAAAATCGAACCCTAATTCATAAATCATAATCTGTGACGTTTGAAGTTCATGCTAAACAATCCGAGTCACGGTCAACATTTTTGTAAATTTCCGTGTGTAATGATCAGCCACAATGAATTAGAATAGTATTAGTTTCTAAGAAACGGTGTGCATGAAACCATAGAAGAGTGCAGAAAATCGAACCCTAATTCATAAATCCTAATCTGTGACGTTTGAAGTACATGCTAAAAAATCCGAGTCACGGTCAACATTTTTTGAAATTTCCGTGGGTAATGGTCAGGCACAATGATTTAGAATAGAATTAATTTCTAAGAAACGGTGTGCAGGAAACAATAGAAGAGTGCTTAAAATCGAACCCTAATTCATAAATCATAATCTGTGAAGTTTGAAGTACATGTTAAAAAATCCGGGTCACGGTCAAAATTTCTTTAAATTTCCGTGTATAATGATCAGGCACAATGAATTAGAATAGAATTAATTTCTAAGAAACGTTGTGCATGAAACAATAGAAGAGTGTAGAAAATCGAACCCTAATTCATAAATCCTAATCTGTGACGTTTGAAGTACATTATAAAAAATCCGAGTCACGGTCAACATTTTTTTAAATTTCCGTGTGTAATGATTAGGCACAATGAATTAGAATAGAATTAATTTCTAAGAAACGGTGTGCAGGAAACAATAGAAGAGTGCAGAAAATCGAACCCTAGTTCATAAATCCTAATCTGTGACGTTTGAAGTACATGCTAAAAAATCTGAGTCACTGTCAACATTTTTTGAAATTTCCGTGTGTAATGATCAGGCACAATGAATTAGAATAGAATTAATTTCTAAGAAACGGTATGCATGAAACAATAGAATAGTGCAGAAAATCGAACCCTAATTCATAAATCCTAATCTGTGATGTTTGAAGTACATGCTAAAAATTATGAGTCACGGTCAACATTTTTTGAAATTTCCGTGTGTAATGATTAGGCACAATGAATTAGAATAGAATTAATTTCTAAGAAACGGTGTGCATGAAACAATAGAAGAGAGCTGAAAATGGAACCCTAATTCATAAATCCTAATCTGTGACGTTTGAAGTACATGCTAAATAATCCGAGTCACGGTCAACATTTTTTTAAATTTCCGTGGGTAATGATCAGACACAATGAATTAGAATAGAATTAACTTCTAAGAAACGGTGTGCATGAAACAATAGAAGAATGCAGAAAATCGAACCCTAATTCATAAATCCTAATCTGTGACGTTCGAAGTACATTCTAAAAAATTCGAGTCACGGTCAACATTTTTTGAAATTTCCGTGTGTAATGGTCAGGCACAATGAATTAGAATAGAATTAATTTCTAAGAAACGGTGTGCATGAAACAATAGAAGAGTGCAGAAAATCGAACCCTAATTCATAAATCCTAATCTGTGACGTTTGAAGTACATGCTAAAAAATCCGAGTCACGGTCAACATTTTTTTAAATTTCCGTGGGTAATGATCAGGCACAATGAATTAGAATAGAATTAATTTCTAAGAAACGGTGTGCAGGAAACAATAGAAGAGTGATGAAAATCTAACCCTAATTCATAAATCATAACCTGTGACGTTTGAAGTACATGCTAAAAAATCTGAGTCACTGTCAACATTTTTTGAAATTTCCGTGTGTAATGATCAGGCACAATGAATTAGAATAGAATTAATTTCTAAGAAACGGTATGCATGAAACAATAGAATAGTGCAGAAAATCGAACCCTAATTCATAAATCCTAATCTGTGATGTTTGAAGTACATGCTAAAAATTATGAGTCACGGTCAACATTTTTTGAAATTTCCGTGTGTAATGATTAGGCACAATGAATTAGAATAGAATTAATTTCTAAGAAACGGTGTGCATGAAACAATAGAAGAGAGCTGAAAATGGAACCCTAATTCATAAATCCTAATCTGTGACGTTTGAAGTACATGCTAAATAATCCGAGTCACGGTCAACATTTTTTTAAATTTCCGTGGGTAATGATCAGACACAATGAATTAGAATAGAATTAACTTCTAAGAAACGGTGTGCATGAAACAATAGAAGAATGCAGAAAATCGAACCCTAATTCATAAATCCTAATCTGTGACGTTCGAAGTACATTCTAAAAAATTCGAGTCACGGTCAACATTTTTTGAAATTTCCGTGTGTAATGGTCAGGCACAATGAATTAGAATAGAATTAATTTCTAAGAAACGGTGTGCATGAAACAATAGAAGAGTGCAGAAAATCGAACCCTAATTCATAAATCCTAATCTGTGACGTTTGAAGTACATGCTAAAAAATCCGAGTCACGGTCAACATTTTTTTAAATTTCCGTGGGTAATGATCAGGCACAATGAATTAGAATAGAATTAATTTCTAAGAAACGGTGTGCAGGAAACAATAGAAGAGTGATGAAAATCTAACCCTAATTCATAAATCATAACCTGTGACGTTTGAAGTACATGCTAAAAAATCCGAGTCACGGTCAACATTTTTTGAAATTTCCGTGGGTAATGGTCAGGCACAATGAATTAGAATAGAATTAATTTCTAAGAAACGGTGTGCAGGAAACCATAGAAGAGTGCTTAAAATCGAACCCTAATTCATAAATCCTAATCTGTTACGTTTGAAGTACATGCTAAAAAATCCGAGTCACGGTCAACATTTTTTTAAATTTCCGTGTGTAATGATCAGCCACAATGAATTAGAATAGTATTAATTTCTAAGAAACGGTGTGCATGAAACAATAGAAGAGTGCAGAAAATCGAACCCTAATTCATAAATCCTAATCTGTGACGTTTGAAGTACATGCTAAAAAATCCAAGTCACGGTCAACATTTTTTTAAATTTCCGTGGGTAATGATCAGGCACAATGAATTAGAATAGAATTAATTTCTAAGAAACGGTGTGCATTAAACAATAGAAAAGTGCAGAAAATCGAACCCTAATTCATAAATACTAATCTGTGACGTTTGAAATACATGCTAAAAAATCCGAGTCACGGTCAACATTTTTTGAAATTTCCGTGGGTAATGGTCAGGCACAATGAATTAGAATAGAATTAATTTCTAAGAAACGGTGTGCAGGAAACAATAGAAGAGTGCTGAAAATCGAACCCTAATTCATAAATCATAATCTGTGACGTTTGAAGTACATGCTAAAAAATCCGAATCACGGTCAACATTTTTTTAAATTTCCGTGGGTAATGATCAGGCACAATGAATTAGAATAGAATTAATTTCTAAGAAACGGTGTGCATGAAACAATAGAAGAATGCAGAAAATCGAACCCTAATTCATAAATCCTAATCTGTGACGTTTGAAGTACATGCTAAAAAATCCGAGTCACGGTCAACGTTTTTTGAAATTTCCGTTGGTAATTTTTAGACACAATGAATTAGAATAGAATTAATTTCTAAGAACGGTGTGCAGGAAACAATAGAAGAGTGCTGAAAATCGAACCCTAATTCATAAATACTAATCTATGACATTTGAAGTACATGCTAAAAAATCCGAGTCACGGTCAACATTTTTTGAAATTTTCGTGTGTAATGATCAGGCACAATGAATTAGAATAGAATTAATTTCTAAGAAACGTTGTGCAGGAAATAATAGAACAGTGCTGAAAATCGAACCCTAATTCATAAATCATAATCTGTGACGTTTGAAGTACATGCTAAAAAATCCGAGTCACGGTCAACATTTTTTTAAATTTCCGTGTGTAATGATCAACCACATTCAATTAGAATAGTATTAATTTCTAAGAAACGGTGTGCATGAAACAATAGAAGAGTGCAGAAAATCGAACCCTAATTCATAAATCCTAATCTGTGACGTTTGAAGTACATGCTAAAAAATCCGAGTCACGGTCAACGTTTTTTGAAATTTCCGTTGGTAATGATCAGACACAATTAATTAGAATAGAATTAATTTCTAAGAACGGTGTGCAGGAAACAATAGAAGAGTGCTGAAAATCGAACCCTAATTCATAAATCCTAATCTATGACATTTGAAGTACATGCTAAAAAATCCGAGTCACGGTCAACATTTTTTGAAATTTTCGTGTGTAATGATCAGGCACAATGAATTAGAATAGAATTAATTTCTAAGAAACGGTGTGCAGGAAACAATAGAAGAGTGCTGAAAATCGGACCCTAATTCATAAATCCAAATCTGTGACGTTTGAAGTACATGCTAAAAAATCCGAGTCACGGTCAACATTTTTTGAAATTTCCGTGGGTAATGGTCAGGCACAATGAATTAGAATAGAATTAATTTCTAAGAAACGGTGTGCAGGAAACAATAGAAGAGTGCTGAAAATCGAACCCTAATTCATAAATCCTAATCTTTGACGTTTGAAGTACATGCTAAAAAATCCGAGTCACGGTCAACATTTTTTTAAATTTCCGTGGGTAATGATCAGGCACAATGAATTAGAATAGAATTAATTTATAAGAAACGGTGTGCAGGAAACAATAGAAGAGTGCTGAAAATCGAACCCTAATTCATAAATCCTAATCTGTTACGTTTGAAGTACATGCTAAAAAATCCGAGTCACGGTCAACATTTTTTTAAATTTCCGTGTGTAATGATCAGCCACAATGAATTAGAATAGTATTAATTTCTAAGAAACGGTGTGCATGAAACAATAGAAGAGTGCAGAAAATCGAACCCTAATTCATAAATCCTAATCTGTGACGTTTGAAGTACATGCTAAAAAATCCGAGTCACGGTCAACATTTTTTTAAATTTCCGTGGGTAATGAGCAGTCACAATGAATTAGAATATAATTAATTTCTAATAAACGGTGTGCAGGAAACAATAGAAGAGTGATGAAAATCTAACCTTAATTCACAAATCATAATCTTTGACGTTTGAAGTACATGCTAAAAAATTCGAGTCACGGTCAACATTTTTTTAAATTTCCGTGGGTAATGGTCAGGCACAATGAATTAGAATAGAATTAATTTCTAAGAAACGGTGTGCAGGAAACAATAGAAGAGTGCTTAAAATCGAACCCTAATTCATAAATCCTAATCTGTTACGTTTGAAGTACATGCTAAAAAATCCGAGTCACGGTCAACATTTTTTCAAATTTCCGTGTGTAATGATCAGCCACAATGAATTAGAATAGTATTAATTTCTAAGAAACGGTGTGCATGAAACAATAGAAAAGTGCAGAAAATCGAACCCTAATTCATAAATACTAATCTGTGACGTTTGAAATACATGCTAAAAAATCCGAGTCACGGTCAACATTTTTTGAAATTTCCGTGGGTAATCGTCAGGCACAATGAATTAGAATAGAATTAATTTCTAAGAAACGGTGTGCAGGAAACAATAGAAGAGTGCTGAAAATGGAACCCTAATTCATAAATCATAATCTGTGACGTTTGAAGTACATGCTAAAAAATTCGAATCACGGTCAACATTTTTTTAAATTTCCGTGGGTAATGATCAGGCACAATGAATTAGAATAGAATTAATTTCTAAGAAACAGTGTGCATGAAACAATAGAAGAATGCAGAAAATCGAACCCTAATTCATAAATCCTAATCTGTGACGTTTGAAGTACATGCTAAAAAATCCGAGTCACGGTCAACGTTTTTTGAAATTTCCGTTGGTAATGATTAGACACAATGAATTAGAATAGAATTAATTTCTAAGAACGGTGTGCAGGAAACAATAGAAGAGTGCTGAAAATCGAACCCTAATTCATAAATACTAATCTATGACATTTGAAGTACATGCTAAAAAATCCGAGTCACGGTCAACATTTTTTGAAATTTTCGTGTGTAATGATCAGGCACAATGAATTAGAATAGAATTAATTTCTAAGAAACGGTGTGCAGGAAACAATAGAAGAGTGCTGAAAATCGGACCCTAATTCATAAATCCTAATCTGTGACGTTTGAAGTACATGCTAAAAAATCCGAGTCACGGTCAACATTTTTTGAAATTTCCGTGGGTAATGTTCAGGCACAATGAATTAGAATAGAATTAATTTCTAAGAAACGGTGTGCAGGAAACAATAGAAGAGTGCTGAAAATCGAACCCTAATTCATAAATCATAATCTGTGATGTTTGAAGTACATGCCAAAAAATCCGAGTCATGGTCAACATTTTTTTAAATTTCCGTGGGTAATGATCAGGCACAATGAATTAGAATAGAATTAATTTCTAAGAAACGGTGTGCATGAAACAATAGAAGAATGCAGAAAATCGAACCCTAATTCATAAATCCTAATCTGTGACGTTTGAAGTACATGCTAAAAAATCCGAGTCACGGTCAACGTTTTTTGAAATTTCCGTTGGTAATTTTTAGACACAATGAATTAGAATAGAATTAATTTCTAAGAACGGTGTGCAGGAAACAATAGAAGAGTGCTGAAAATCGAACCCTAATTCATAAATACTAATCTATGACATTTGAAGTACATGCTAAAAAATCCGAGTCACGGTCAACATTTTTTGAAATTTTCGTGTGTAATGATCAGGCACAATGAATTAGAATAGAATTAATTTCTAAGAAACGTTGTGCAGGAAATAATAGAACAGTGCTGAAAATCGAACCCTAATTCATAAATCATAATCTGTGACGTTTGAAGTACATGCTAAAAAATCCGAGTCACGGTCAACATTTTTTTAAATTTCCGTGTGTAATGATCAACCACATTGAATTAGAATAGTATTAATTTCTAAGAAACGGTGTGCATGAAACAATAGAAGAGTGCAGAAAATCGAACCCTAATTCATAAATCCTAATCTGTGACGTTTGAAGTACATGCTAAAAAATCCGAGTCACGGTCAACGTTTTTTGAAATTTCCGTTGGTAATGATCAGACACAATTAATTAGAATAGAATTAATTTCTAAGAACGGTGTGCAGGAAACAATAGAAGAGTGCTGAAAATCGAACCCTAATTCATAAATCCTAATCTATGACATTTGAAGTACATGCTAAAAAATCCGAGTCACGGTCAACATTTTTTGAAATTTTCGTGTGTAATGATCAGGCACAATGAATTAGAATAGAATTAATTTCTAAGAAACGGTGTGCAGGAAACAATAGAAGAGTGCTGAAAATCGGACCCTAATTCATAAATCCAAATCTGTGACGTTTGAAGTACATGCTAAAAAATCCGAGTCACGGTCAACATTTTTTGAAATTTCCGTGGGTAATGGTCAGGCACAATGAATTAGAATAGAATTAATTTCTAAGAAACGGTGTGCAGGAAACAATAGAAGAGTGCTGAAAATCGAACCCTAATTCATAAATCCTAATCTTTGACGTTTGAAGTACATGCTAAAAAATCCGAGTCACGGTCAACATTTTTTTAAATTTCCGTGGGTAATGATCAGGCACAATGAATTAGAATAGAATTAATTTATAAGAAACGGTGTGCAGGAAACAATAGAAGAGTGCTGAAAATCGAACCCTAATTCATAAATCCTAATCTGTTACGTTTGAAGTACATGCTAAAAAATCCGAGTCACGGTCAACATTTTTTTAAATTTCCGTGTGTAATGATCAGCCACAATGAATTAGAATAGTATTAATTTCTAAGAAACGGTGTGCATGAAACAATAGAAGAGTGCAGAAAATCGAACCCTAATTCATAAATCCTAATCTGTGACGTTTGAAGTACATGCTAAAAAATCCGAGTCACGGTCAACATTTTTTTAAATTTCCGTGGGTAATGAGCAGTCACAATGAATTAGAATATAATTAATTTCTAAGAAACGGTGTGCAGGAAACAATAGAAGAGTGATGAAAATCTAACCTTAATTCACAAATCATAATCTTTGACGTTTGAAGTACATGCTAAAAAATTCGAGTCACGGTCAACATTTTTTTAAATTTCCGTGGGTAATGGTCAGGCACAATGAATTAGAATAGAATTAATTTCTAAGAAACGGTGTGCAGGAAACAATAGAAGAGTGCTTAAAATCGAACCCTAATTCATAAATCCTAATCTGTTACGTTTGAAGTACATGCTAAAAAATCCGAGTCACGGTCAACATTTTTTCAAATTTCCGTGTGTAATGATCAGCCACAATGAATTAGAATAGTATTAATTTCTAAGAAACGGTGTGCATGAAACAATAGAAAAGTGCAGAAAATCGAACCCTAATTCATAAATACTAATCTGTGACGTTTGAAATACATGCTAAAAAATCCGAGTCACGGTCAACATTTTTTGAAATTTCCGTGGGTAATCGTCAGGCACAATGAATTAGAATAGAATTAATTTCTAAGAAACGGTGTGCAGGAAACAATAGAAGAGTGCTGAAAATGGAACCCTAATTCATAAATCATAATCTGTGACGTTTGAAGTACATGCTAAAAAATTCGAATCACGGTCAACATTTTTTTAAATTTCCGTGGGTAATGATCAGGCACAATGAATTAGAATAGAATTAATTTCTAAGAAACAGTGTGCATGAAACAATAGAAGAATGCAGAAAATCGAACCCTAATTCATAAATCCTAATCTGTGACGTTTGAAGTACATGCTAAAAAATCCGAGTCACGGTCAACGTTTTTTGAAATTTCCGTTGGTAATGATTAGACACAATGAATTAGAATAGAATTAATTTCTAAGAACGGTGTGCAGGAAACAATAGAAGAGTGCTGAAAATCGAACCCTAATTCATAAATACTAATCTATGACATTTGAAGTACATGCTAAAAAATCCGAGTCACGGTCAACATTTTTTGAAATTTTCGTGTGTAATGATCAGGCACAATGAATTAGAATAGAATTAATTTCTAAGAAACGGTGTGCAGGAAACAATAGAAGAGTGCTGAAAATCGGACCCTAATTCATAAATCCTAATCTGTGACGTTTGAAGTACATGCTAAAAAATCCGAGTCACGGTCAACATTTTTTGAAATTTCCGTGGGTAATGTTCAGGCACAATGAATTAGAATAGAATTAATTTCTAAGAAACGGTGTGCAGGAAACAATAGAAGAGTGCTGAAAATCGAACCCTAATTCATAAATCATAATCTGTGATGTTTGAAGTACATGCCAAAAAATCCGAGTCATGGTCAACATTTTTTTAAATTTCCGTGGGTAATGATCAGGCACAATGAATTAGAATAGAATTAATTTCTAAGGAACGGTGAGCAGGAAACAATAGAAGAGTGCTGAAAATCGAACCCTAATTCATAAATCATAATCTGTGACGTTTGAAGTACATGCTAAAAAATCCGAGTCACGGTCAACATTTTTTTAAATTTCCGTGTGTAATGATCAACCACAATGAATTAGAATAGTATTAATTTCTAAGAAACGGTGTGCATGAAACAATAGAAGAGTGCAGAAAATCGAACCCTAATTCATAAATCCTAATCTGTGACGTTTGAAGTACATGCTAAAAAATCCGAGTCACGGTCAACGTTTTTTGAAATTTCCGTTGGTAATGATCAGACACAATGAATTAGAATAGAATTAATTTCTAAGAACGGTGTGCAGGAAACAATAGAAGAGTGCTGAAAATCGAATCCTAATTCATAAATCCTAATCTATGACATTTGAAGTACATGCTAAAAAATCCGAGTCACGGTCAACATTTTTTGAAATTTTCGTGTGTAATGATCAGGCACAATGAATTAGAATAGAATTAATTTCTAAGAAACAGTGTGCATGAAACAATAGAAGAGTGCTGAAAATCGAACCCTAATTCATAAATCCTAAGCTGTGACGTTTGAAGTACATGCTAAAAATTCCGAGTCACGGTCAACATTTTTTTAATTTTCCGTGTGTAATGATCAGCCACAATGAATTAGAATAGAATTAATTTCTAAGAAACGGTGTGCAGGAAACAATAGAAGAGTGCTGAAAATCGAACCCTAATTCAAAAATCCTAATCTGTGAGTTTGAAGTAATGCTAGAAAATCTGAGTCACGGTCAACATTTTTTGAAATTTCCGTGTGTAATGATCAGGCACAGCTAATTAGAATAGAATTAATTTCTAAAAAACGGTGTGCATGAAACAATAGAAGAGTGCAGAAAATCGAATCCTAATTCATAAATCCTAATCTGTGAGTTTGAAGTACATGCTAAAAAATCCGAGTCACGGTCAACATTTTTTGAAATTTCCGTGTGTAATGATCAGGCACAGCTAATTAGAATAGAATTAATTTCTAAGAAACAGTGTGCATGAAACAATAGAAGAGTGCAGAAAATCGAACCCTAATTCATAAATCATAATCTGTGACGTTTGAAGTACATGCTAAATAATCCGAGTCACGGTCAACATTTTTTTAAATTTCCGTGTGCAATGATCAGGCACAATGAATTAGAATAGAATTAATTTCTAAGAAACGGTGTGCAGGAAACAATAGAAGAGTGATGAAAATCGAACCCTAATTCAGAAATCATAATCTGTGACGTTTGAAGTACATGATAAAAAATCCGAGTCACGGTCAACATTTTTTTAAATTTCCGTGGGTAATGATCAGGCACAATGAATTAGAATAGAATTAATTTCTAAGAAACGGTGTGCATGAAACAATAGAAGAGTGCAGAAAATCGAACCCTAATTCATAAATCCTAATCTTTGACGTTTGAAGTACATGCTAAAAAATCCGAGTCACGGTCAACATTTTTTGAAATTTCCGTGGGTAATGGTCAGGCACAATGAATTAGAATAGAATTAATTTCTAAGAAACGGTGTGCATGAAATAATAGAAGAGTGCTGAAAATGGAACCCTAATTCATAAATCCTAATCTGTGACGTTTGAAGTACATGCTAAAAATTCCGAGTCACGGTCAACATTTTTTGAAATTTCCGTGGGTAATGATCAGACACAATGAATTAGAATAGAATTAATTTCTAAGAACGGTGTGCAGGAAATAATAGAAGAGTGCTGAAAATCGAACCCTAATTCATAAATCCTAATCTGTGAGTTTGAAGTAATGCTAAAAAAATCCGAGTCACGGTCAACATTTTTTGAAATTTCCGTGCGTAATGATCAGGCACAGCAAATTAGAATAGAATTAATTTCTAAGAAACGGTGTGCATGAAACAATAGAAAAGTGCAGAAAATCGAACCCTAATTCATACATCCTAATCTGTGAGTTTGAAGTACATGCTAAAAAATCCGAGTCACGGTCAATATTTTTTGAAATTTTCGTGTGTAATGATCAGGCACAGCTAATTAGAATAGAATTAATTTCTAAGAAACGGTGTGCATGAAACAATAGAAGAGTGCAGAAAATCGAACCCTAATTCATAAATCATAATCCGTGACGTGTGAAGTACATGCTAAACAATTCGAGTCACGGTCAACATTTTTTTAAATTTCCGTGTGTAATGATCAGGCACAATGAATTAGAATTGTATTAATTTCTAAGAAACGGTGTGCATGAAACAATGGAAGAGTGCAGAAAATCGAACCCTCATTCATAAATCATAATCTGTGACGTGTGAAGTACATGCTAAAAAATCTTAGTCACGGTCAACATTTTTTTAAATTTCCGTGGGTAATGATCAGGCACAATGAATTAGAATAGAATTAATTTCTAAGAAACGGTGTGCATGAAACAATAGAAGAGTGCAGAAAATCGAACCCTAATTCATAAATCCTAATCTTTGACGTTTGAAGTACATGCTAAAAAATCCGAGTCACGGTCAACATTTTTTGAAATTTCCGTGGGTAATGGTCAGGCACAATGAATTAGAATAGAATTAATTTCTAAGAAACGGTGTGCATGAAATAATAGAAGAGTGCTGAAAATGGAACCCTAATTCATAAATCCTAATCTGTGACGTTTGAAGTACATGCTAAAAATTCCGAGTCACGGTCAACATTTTTTGAAATTTCCGTGGGTAATGATCAGACACAATGAATTAGAATAGAATTAATTTCTAAGAACGGTGTGCAGGAAATAATAGAAGAGTGCTGAAAATCGAACCCTAATTCATAAATCCTAATCTGTGAGTTTGAAGTAATGCTAAAAAATCCGAGTCACGGTCAACATTTTTTGAAATTTCCGTGCGTAATGATCAGGCACAGCAAATTAGAATAGAATTAATTTCTAAGAAACGGTGTGCATGAAACAATAGAAAAGTGCAGAAAATCGAACCCTAATTCATACATCCTAATCTGTGAGTTTGAAGTACATGCTAAAAAATCCGAGTCACGGTCAATATTTTTTGAAATTTCCGTGTGTAATGATCAGGCACAGCTAATTAGAATAGAATTAATTTCTAAGAAACGGTGTGCATGAAACAATAGAAGAGTGCAGAAAATCGAACCCTAATTCATAAATCATAATCCGTGACGTGTGAAGTACATGCTAAACAATTCGAGTCACGGTCAACATTTTTTTAAATTTCCGTGTGTAATGATCAGGCACAATGAATTAGAATTGTATTAATTTCTAAGAAACGGTGTGCATGAAACAATAGAAGAGTGCAGAAAATCGAACCCTAATTCATAAATCCTAATCTGTGACGTTTGAAGTACATGCTAAAAAATCTGAGTCACGGTCAACATTTTTTGAAATTTCCGTGGGTAATGATCAGACACAATGAATTAGAATAGAATTAATTTCTAAGAACGGTGTGCAGGAAACAATAGAAGAGTGCTGAAAATCGAATCCTAATTAATAAATCCTAAGCTGTGACGTTTGAAGTACATGCTAAAAATTACGAGTCACGGTCAACATTTTTTGAAATTTCCGCGTGTAATGATCAGGCACAATGAATTCGAATAGAATTAATTTCTAAGAAACGGTATGCAGGAAACAATAGAAGAGTGCTTAAAATCGAACCCTAATTCATAAATCCTAATCTAATAGGTTTGAAGTACATGCTAAAAAATCCGAGTCACGGACAACATTTTTTTAAATTTTCGTGTGTAATGATCAGGCACAATAAATTAGAATAGAATTAATTTCTAAGAAACGGTGTGCAGGAAACAATAGAAGAGTGCTGAAAATCGAACCCTAATTCATAAATCCTAATCTGTTACGTTTGAAGTACATGCTAAAAAATCCGAGTCACGGTCAACATTTTTTTAAATTTCCGTGGGTAATGATCTGGCACAATGAATTAGAATAGAATTAATTTCTAAGAAACGGTGTGCAGGAAACAATAGAAGAGTGCTGAAAATCGAACCCTAATTCATAAATCCTAATCTGTTACGTTCGAAGTACATGCTAAAAAATCCGAGTCACGGTCAACATTTTTTTAAATTTCCGTGTGTAATGATCAGCCACAATGAATTAGAATAGTATTAATTTCTAAGAAACGGTGTGCATGAAACAATAGAAGAGTGCAGAAAATCGAACCCTAATTCATAAATCCTAATCTTTGACGTTTGAAGTACATGCTAAAAAATCCGAGTCACGGTCAACATTTTTTGAAATTTCTGTGGGTAATGGTCAGGCACAATGAATTAGAATAGAATTAATTTCTAAGAAACGGTGTGCAGGAAACGATAGAAGAGTGCTGAAAATCGAACCCTAATTCATAAATCATAATCTGTGACGTTTGAAGTACATGCTAAAAAATCCGAGTCACGGTCAACATTTTTTTAAATTTCCATGTGTAATGATCAGGCACAATGAATTGTGTGCATGAAACAATAGAAGAATGCAGAAAATCGAACCCTAATTCATAAATCCTAATCTGTGACGTTTGAAGTACATGCTAAAAATTCCGAATCACGGTCAACATTTTTGGAAATTTCCGTGGGTAATGAAAAGACACAATGAATTAGAATAGAATTAATTTCTAAGAACGGTGTGCAGGAAATAATAGAAGAGTGCTGAAAATCGAACCCTAATTCATAAATCCTAATCTGTGACATTTGAAGTACATGCTAAAAAATCCGAGTCACGGTCAACAGTTTTTTAAATTTTCGTGTGTAATGATCAGGCACAATGAATTAGAATAGAATTAATTTCTAAGAAACAGTGTGCATGAAACAATAGAAGAGTGCTGAAAATCGAACCCTAATTCATAAATCCTAAGCTGTGACGTTTGAAGTACATGCTAAAAATTCCGAGTCACGGTCAACATTTTTTTAATTTTCCGTGTGTAATGATCAGCCACAATGAATTAGAATAGAATTAATTTCTAAGAAACGGTGTGCAGGAAACAATAGAAGAGTGCTGAAAATCGAACCCTAATTCAAAAATCCTAATCTGTGAGTTTGAAGTAATGCTAAAAAATCTGAGTCACGGTCAACATTTTTTGAAATTTCCGTGTGTAATGATCAGGCACAGCTAATTAGAATAGAATTAATTTCTAAAAAACGGTGTGCATGAAACAATAGAAGAGTGCAGAAAATCGAATCCTAATTCATAAATCCTAATCTGTGAGTTTGAAGTACATGCTAAAAAATCCGAGTCACGGTCAACATTTTTTGAAATTTCCGTGTGTAATGATCAGGCACAGCTAATTAGAATAGAATTAATTTCTAAGAAACAGTGTGCATGAAACAATAGAAGAGTGCAGAAAATCGAACCCTAATTCATAAATCATAATCTGTGACGTTTGAAGTACATGCTAAATAATCCGAGTCACGGTCAACATTTTTTTAAATTTCCGTGTGCAATGATCAGGCACAATGAATTAGAATAGAATTAATTTCTAAGAAACGGTGTGCAGGAAACAATAGAAGAGTGATGAAAATCGAACCCTAATTCAGAAATCATAATCTGTGACGTTTGAAGTACATGATAAAAAATCCGAGTCACGGTCAACATTTTTTTAAATTTCCGTGGGTAATGATCAGGCACAATGAATTAGAATAGAATTAATTTCTAAGAAACGGTGTGCATGAAACAATAGAAGAGTGCAGAAAATCGAACCCTAATTCATAAATCCTAATCTTTGACGTTTGAAGTACATGCTAAAAAATCCGAGTCACGGTCAACATTTTTTGAAATTTCCGTGGGTAATGGTCAGGCACAATGAATTAGAATAGAATTAATTTCTAAGAAACGGTGTGCATGAAATAATAGAAGAGTGCTGAAAATGGAACCCTAATTCATAAATCCTAATCTGTGACGTTTGAAGTACATGCTAAAAATTCCGAGTCACGGTCAACATTTTTTGAAATTTCCGTGGGTAATGATCAGACACAATGAATTAGAATAGAATTAATTTCTAAGAACGGTGTGCAGGAAATAATAGAAGAGTGCTGAAAATCGAACCCTAATTCATAAATCCTAATCTGTGAGTTTGAAGTAATGCTAAAAAATCCGAGTCACGGTCAACATTTTTTGAAATTTCCGTGCGTAATGATCAGGCACAGCAAATTAGAATAGAATTAATTTCTAAGAAACGGTGTGCATGAAACAATAGAAAAGTGCAGAAAATCGAACCCTAATTCATACATCCTAATCTGTGAGTTTGAAGTACATGCTAAAAAATCCGAGTCACGGTCAATATTTTTTGAAATTTTCGTGTGTAATGATCAGGCACAGCTAATTAGAATAGAATTAATTTCTAAGAAACGGTGTGCATGAAACAATAGAAGAGTGCAGAAAATCGAACCCTAATTCATAAATCATAATCCGTGACGTGTGAAGTACATGCTAAACAATTCGAGTCACGGTCAACATTTTTTTAAATTTCCGTGTGTAATGATCAGGCACAATGAATTAGAATTGTATTAATTTCTAAGAAACGGTGTGCATGAAACAATGGAAGAGTGCAGAAAATCGAACCCTCATTCATAAATCATAATCTGTGACGTGTGAAGTACATGCTAAAAAATCTTAGTCACGGTCAACATTTTTTTAAATTTCCGTGGGTAATGATCAGGCACAATGAATTAGAATAGAATTAATTTCTAAGAAACGGTGTGCATGAAACAATAGAAGAGTGCAGAAAATCGAACCCTAATTCATAAATCCTAATCTTTGACGTTTGAAGTACATGCTAAAAAATCCGAGTCACGGTCAACATTTTTTGAAATTTCCGTGGGTAATGGTCAGGCACAATGAATTAGAATAGAATTAATTTCTAAGAAACGGTGTGCATGAAATAATAGAAGAGTGCTGAAAATGGAACCCTAATTCATAAATCCTAATCTGTGACGTTTGAAGTACATGCTAAAAATTCCGAGTCACGGTCAACATTTTTTGAAATTTCCGTGGGTAATGATCAGACACAATGAATTAGAATAGAATTAATTTCTAAGAACGGTGTGCAGGAAATAATAGAAGAGTGCTGAAAATCGAACCCTAATTCATAAATCCTAATCTGTGAGTTTGAAGTAATGCTAAAAAAATCCGAGTCACGGTCAACATTTTTTGAAATTTCCGTGCGTAATGATCAGGCACAGCAAATTAGAATAGAATTAATTTCTAAGAAACGGTGTGCATGAAACAATAGAAAAGTGCAGAAAATCGAACCCTAATTCATACATCCTAATCTGTGAGTTTGAAGTACATGCTAAAAAATCCGAGTCACGGTCAATATTTTTTGAAATTTCCGTGTGTAATGATCAGGCACAGCTAATTAGAATAGAATTAATTTCTAAGAAACGGTGTGCATGAAACAATAGAAGAGTGCAGAAAATCGAACCCTAATTCATAAATCATAATCCGTGACGTGTGAAGTACATGCTAAACAATTCGAGTCACGGTCAACATTTTTTTAAATTTCCGTGTGTAATGATCAGGCACAATGAATTAGAATTGTATTAATTTCTAAGAAACGGTGTGCATGAAACAATAGAAGAGTGCAGAAAATCGAACCCTAATTCATAAATCCTAATCTGTGACGTTTGAAGTACATGCTAAAAAATCTGAGTCACGGTCAACATTTTTTGAAATTTCCGTGGGTAATGATCAGACACAATGAATTAGAATAGAATTAATTTCTAAGAACGGTGTGCAGGAAACAATAGAAGAGTGCTGAAAATCGAATCCTAATTAATAAATCCTAAGCTGTGACGTTTGAAGTACATGCTAAAAATTACGAGTCACGGTCAACATTTTTTGAAATTTCCGCGTGTAATGATCAGGCACAATGAATTCGAATAGAATTAATTTCTAAGAAACGGTATGCAGGAAACAATAGAAGAGTGCTTAAAATCGAACCCTAATTCATAAATCCTAATCTAATAGGTTTGAAGTACATGCTAAAAAATCCGAGTCACGGACAACATTTTTTTAAATTTTCGTGTGTAATGATCAGGCACAATAAATTAGAATAGAATTAATTTCTAAGAAATGGTGTGCATGAAACAACAGAAGAGTGCTGAAAATGGAACCCTAATTCATAAATCCTAATCTGTGACGTTTGAAGTACATGCTAAAAATTTCGAGTCACGGTCAACATTTTTTGAATTTTCCGTGTGTAATGATCAGCCACAATGAATTTGAATAGAATGAATTTCTAAGAAACGGTGTGCATGAAACAATAGAAGAGTGCTGAAAATCGAACCCTAATTCAAAAATCCTAATCTGTGAGTTTGAAGTAATGCTAAAAAATCCGAGTCACGGTCAACATTTTTTGAAATTTCCGTGTGTAATGATCAGGCACAGCTAATTAGAATAGAATTAATTTCTAAGAAACGGTGTGCATGAAACAATAGAAGAGTGCTGAAAATCGAATCCTAATTCATAAATCCTAATCTGTGAGTTTGAAGTACATGCTAAAAAATCCGAGTCACGGTCAACATTTTTTGAAATTTCCGTGTGTAATGATCAGGCACAGCTAATTAGAATAGAATTAATTTCTAAGAAACGGTGTGCATGAAACAATAGAAGAGTGCAGAAAATCGAACCCTAATTCATAAATCATAATCTGTGACGTTTGAAGTACACTATAAACAATCCGAGTCACGGTCAACATTTTTTGAAATTTCCGTGTGTAATGATCAGGCACAATGAATTAGAATAGAATTAATTTCTAAGAAACGGTGTGCATGAAACAATCGAAGAGTGATGAAAATCGAACCCTAATTCATAAATCCTAATCTGTGACGTTTGAAGTACATGCTAAAAAATCCGAGTCACGGTCAACATTTTTTGAAATTTCCGTGGGTAATGGTCAGGCACAATGAATTAGAATAGAATTAATTTCTAAGAAACGGTGTGCAGGAAACGATAGAAGAGTGCTGAAAATCGAACCCTAATTCATAAATCATAATCTGTGACGTTTGAAGTACATGCTAAAAAATCCGAGTCACGGTCAACATTTTTTTAAATTAAAGTGTGTAATGATCAGGCACAATGAATTAGATTAGAATTAATTTCTAACAAACGGTGTGCATGAAACAATAGAAGAATGCAGAAAATCGAACCCTAATTCATAAATCCTAATCTGTGACGTTTGAAGTACATGCTAAAAATTCCGAGTCACGGTCAACATTTTTTGAAATTTCCGTGGGTAATGATCAAACACAATGAATTAGAATAGAATTAATTTCTAAGAACGGTGTGCAGGAAATAATAGAAGAGTGCTGAAAATCGAACCCTAATTCATAAATCCTAATCTGTGACATTTGAAGTACATGCTAAAAAATCCGAGTCACGGTCAACAGTTTTTGAAATTTTCGTGTGTAATGATCAGGCAGAATGAATTAGAATAGAATTAATTTCTAAGAAACGGTGTGCAGGAAACAATACAAGAGTGCTGAAAATCGAACCCTAATTCATAAATCCGAATCTGTGACGTTTAAAGTACATGCTAAAAAATCCGAGTCACGGTCAACATTTTTTTAAATTTCCATGTGTAATGATCAGCCACAATGAATTAGAATTGTATTATTTTCTAAGAAACGGTGTGCATGAAACAATACAAGAGTGCTGAAAATCGAACCCTAATTCATAAATCCGAATCTGTGACGTTTAAAGTACATGCTAAAAAATCCGAGCCACGGTCAACATTTTTTGAAATTTCCGTGGGTAATGGTCAGGCTCAATGAATTAGAATAGAATTAATTTCTAAGAAACGGTGTGCAGGAAACAATAGAAGAGTGCTGAAAATCAAACCCTAATTCATAAATCATAATCTGTGACGTTTGAAGTACATGCTAAAAAATCCGAGTCACGGTCAACATTTTTTGAAATTTCTGTGGGTAATGATCAGGCACAATGAATTAGAATAGAATTAATTTCTAAGAAACGGTGTGCAGGAAACAATAGAAGAGTGCTGAAAATCGAACCCTAATTTATAAATCCTAATCTGTGAGTTTGAAGTACATGCTAAAAAATCCGAGTCACGGTCAACATTTTTTGAAATTTCCGTGTGTAATGATCAGGCACAATGAATTAGAATAGAATTAATTTCTAAGAAACGGTGTGCATGAAACAATAGAAGAGTGCAGAAAATCGAACCCTAATTCATAAATCCTAATCTGTGAGTTTAAAGTACATGCTAAAAAATCCGAGTCACGGTCAACATTTTTGGAAATTTCCGTGTGTAATGATCAGGCACAGCTAATTAGAATAGAATTAATTTCTAAGAAACGGTGTGCATGAAACAATAGAAGAGTGCAGAAAATCGAACCCTAATTCATAAATCATAATCTGTGACGTTTGAAGTACATGCTAAACAATCCGAGTCACGGTCAACATTTTTTTAAATTTCCGTGTGTAATGATCAGGCAGAATGAATTAGATTAGTATTAATTTCGAAGAAACGGTGTGCATGAAACAATAGAAGAGTGCAGAAAATCGAACCCTAATTCATAAATCCCAATCTGTGACGTTTGAAGTACATGCTAAAAAATCCGAGTCACGGTCAACATTTTTTGAAATTTCCGTGGGTAATGGTCAAGCACAATGAATTAGAATAGAATTAATATCTAAGAAACGGTGTGCAGGAAACAATAGAAGAATGCTGAAAATCGAACCCTAATTCATAAATCATAATCTATGACGTTTGAAGTACATAATAAAAAATCCGAGTCACGGTCAACATTTTTTTAAATTTCCGTGTGTAATGATCAGGCACAATGAATTAGAATAGAATTAATTTCTAAGAAACGGTGTGCATGAAACAATAGAAGAATGCAGAAAATCGAACCCTAATTCATAAATCCTAATCTGTGACGTTTGAAGTACATGCTAAAAAATCCGAGTCACGGTCAACATTTTTTGAAATTTCCGTGGGTAATAATCAGGCACAATGAATTAGAATAGAATTAATTTCTAAGAACGGTGTGCAGGAAACAATAGAACAGTGCTGAAAATCGAACCCTAATTCATATCATAAATCCTAATCTGTGACATTTGAAGTACATGCTAAAAAATCCGAGTCACGGTCAAAATTTGTTTAAATTTCCGTGTGTAATGATCAGGCACAATGAATTAGAATAGAATTAATTTCTAAGAAACGGTGTGGAAGAAACAATAGAAGAGTGCTGAAAATAAAACCCTAATTCATAAATCCTAATCTGTGACGTATGAAGTACATGCTAAAAAATCCGAGTCACGGTCAACATTTTTTGAAATTTTCGTGTGTAATGATCAGGCACAATGAATTAGAATAGAATTAA
The DNA here is from genome assembly GCF_057944985.1 of Cucurbita pepo subsp. pepo. NCBI lineage: Eukaryota > Viridiplantae > Streptophyta > Magnoliopsida > Cucurbitales > Cucurbitaceae > Cucurbita > Cucurbita pepo. The sequence continues at coordinate 3,494,474 of NC_141816.1, read as the reverse complement.
TTTCTAAGAAATGGTTTGAAAGAAACAATAGAAGAGTGCTAAAAATAAAACCCTAATTCATAAATCCTAATCTGTGACGTATGAAGTACATGCTAAAAAATCCGAGTCACGGTCAACATTTTATTGAAATTTCCGTGTGTAATGGTCAGGCACAATGAATTAGAATAGAATTAATTTCTAAGAAACGGTGTGCAGGAAACAATACAAGAGTGTAGAAAATCGAACCCTAATTCATAAATCCCAATCTGTGACGTTTGAAGTACATGCTAAAAAATCCGAGTCACGGTCAACATTTTTTGAAATTTCCGTGGGTAATGGTCAGGCACAATGAATTAGAATAGAATTAATTTCTAATAAACGGTGTGCATGAAACAATAGAAGAATGCAGAAAATCGAACCCTAATTCATAAATCATAATCTGTGACGTTTGAAGTACATGCTAAAAATTCCGAGTCACGGTCAACATTTTTTGACATTTCCGTGGGTAATGAAAAGACACAATGAATTAGAATAGAATTAATTTCTAAGAACGGTGTGCAGGAAATAATAGAAGAGTGCTGAAAATCGAACCCTAATTCATAAATCCTAATCTGTGACATTTGAAGTACATGCTAAAAAATTCGAGTCACGGTCAACATTTTTTTAAATTTTCGTGTGTAATGATCAGGCACAATGAATTAGAATAGAATTAATTTCTAAGAAACGGTGTGCATGAAACAATAGAAGAGTGTTGAAAATCGAACCCTAATTCATAAATCCTAAGCTGTGACGTTTGAAGTACATGCTAAAAATTCCGAGTCATGGTCAACATTTTTGTAATTGTCCGTGTGTAATGATCAGCCACAATGAATTAGAATAGAATTAATTTCTAAGAAACGGTGTGCAGGAAACAATCGAAGAGTGCTGAAAATCGAACCCTAATTCAAAAATCCTAATCTGTGAGTTTGAAGTAATGCTAAAAAATCCGAGTCACGGTCAACATTTTTTGAAATTTCCGTGTGTAATGATCAGGCACAGCTAATTAGAATAGAATTAATTTCTAAGAAACGGTGTGCATGAAACAATAGAAGGGTGCAGAAAATCGAACCCTAATTCATAAATCCTAATCTGTGACGTATGAAGTACATGCTAAAAAATCCGAGTCACGGTCAACATTTTTTGAAATTTCCGTGTGTAATGATCACGCACAGCTAATTAGAATAGAATTAATTTCTAAGAAACAGTGTGCAAGAACCAATAGAACAGTGCAGAAAATCGAACCCTAATTCATAAATCATAATCTGTGACGTTTGAAGTACATGCTAAACAATCCGAGTCACGGTCAACAGTTTTTTAAATTTTCGTGTGTAATGATCAGGCACAATGAATTAGAATAGAATTAATTTCTAAGAAACGGTGTGCATGAAACAATAGAAGAGTGTTGAAAATCGAACCCTAATTCATAAATCCTAAGCTGTGACGTTTGAAGTACATGCTAAAAATTCCGAGTCATGGTCAACATTTTTGTAATTGTCCGTGTGTAATGATCAGCCACAATGAATTAGAATAGAATTAATTTCTAAGAAACGGTGTGCAGGAAACAATCGAAGAGTGCTGAAAATCGAACCCTAATTCAAAAATCCTAATCTGTGAGTTTGAAGTAATGCTAAAAAATCCGAGTCACGGTCAACATTTTTTGAAATTTCCGTGTGTAATGATCAGGCACAGCTAATTAGAATAGAATTAATTTCTAAGAAACGGTGTGCATGAAACAATAGAAGGGTGCAGAAAATCGAACCCTAATTCATAAATCCTAATCTGTGACGTATGAAGTACATGCTAAAAAATCCGAGTCACGGTCAACATTTTTTGAAATTTCCGTGTGTAATGATCACGCACAGCTAATTAGAATAGAATTAATTTCTAAGAAACAGTGTGCAAGAACCAATAGAACAGTGCAGAAAATCGAACCCTAATTCATAAATCATAATCTGTGACGTTTGAAGTACATGCTAAACAATCCGAGTCACGGTCAACATTTTTTTAAATTTCCGTGTGTAATGATCAGGCACAATGAATTAGAATAGAATTAATTTCTAAGAAACGGTGTGCAGGGAACAATAGAAGAGTGATGAAAATCGAACCCTAATTCATAAATCATAATCTGTGACGTTTGAAGTACATGCTAAAAAATCCGAGTCACGGTCAACATTTTTTTAAATTTCCGTGGGTAATGATCAGGCACAATGAATTAGAATAGAATTAATTTCTAAGAAACGGTGTGCAGGAAACAATAGAAGAGTGCTGAAAATCGAACCCTAATTCATAAATCCTAATCTGTGACGTTTCAAGTACATGCTAAAAATTTCGAGTCACGGTCAACATTTTTTGAAATTTCCGTGGGTAATGATCAGACACAATGAATTAGAATAGAATTAATTTCTAAGAACGGTGTGCAGGAAATAATAGAAGAGTGCTGAAAATCGAACCCTAATTCATAAATCCTAATCTGTGAGTTTGAAGTAATGCTAAAAAATCCGAGAAACGGTCAACAATTTTTGAAATTTCCGTGCGTAATGATCAGGCACAGCAAATTAGAATAGAATTAATTTCTAAGAAACGGTGTGCATGAAACAATAGAAGAGTGCATAAAATCGAACCCTAATTCATACATCCTAATCTGTGAGTTTGAAGTACATAATAAAAAATCCGAGTCACGGTCAATATTTTTTGAAATTTCCGTGTGTAATGGTTAGGCACAGCTAATTAGAATAGAATTAATTTCTAAGAAACGGTGTGCATGAAACAATAGAAGAGTGCAGAAAATCGAACCCTAATTGATAAATCATAATCTGTGACGTGTGAAGTACATTCTAAACAATTCGAGTCACGGTCAACATTTTTTTAAATTTCCGTGTGTAATGATCAGGCACAATGAATTAGAATTGTATTAATTTCTAAGAAACGGTGTGCATGAAACAATAGAAGAGTGCAGAAAATCGAACCCTAATTCATAAATCCTAATCTCTGACGTTTGAAGTACATGCTAAAAAATCCGTGTCACGGTCAACATTTTTTTAAATTTCCGTGTGTAATGATCAGGCACAATGAATTAGAATAGAATTAATTTCTAAGAAACGGTGTGCAGGAAACAATAGAAGAGTGCTGAAAATCGAACCCTAATTCATAAATCCTAATCTGTGAGTTTGACGTAATGCTAAAAAATCCGAGTCACGGTCAACATTTTTTGAAATTTCCGTGGGTAATGGTCCAGCACAATGAATTAGAATAGTATTAATTTCTAAGAAACGGTGTGCAGGAAACAATAGAAGAGTGCTGAAAATCGAACCCTAATTAATAAATCCTAAGCTGTGACGTTTGAAGTACATGCTAAAAATTACGAGTCACGGTCAACATTTTTTGAAATTTCCGTGTGTAATGATCAGGCACAATGAATTCGAATAGAATTAATTTCTAAGAAACGGTGTGCAGGAAACAATAGAAGAGTGCTTAAAATCGAACCCTAATTCATAAATCCTAATCTAATAGGTTTGAAGTACATGCTAAAAAATCCGAGTCACGGTCAACATTTTTTTAAATTTTCGTGTGTAATGATCAGGCACAATGAATTAGAATAGAATTAATTTCTAAGAAACGGTGTGCATGAAACAACAGAAGAGTGCTGAAAATGGAACCCTAATTCATAAATCCTAATCTGTGACGTTTGAAGTACATGCTAAAAATTTCAAGTCACGGTCAACATTTTTTGAATTTTCCGTGTGTAATGATCAGCCACAATGAATTTGAATAGATATAATTTCTAAGAAACGGTGTGCATGAAACAATAGAAGAGTGCTGAAAATCGAACCCTAATTCAAAAATCCTAATCTGTGAGTTTGAAGTAATGCTAAAAAATCCGAGTCACGGTCAACATTTTTTGAAATTTCCGTGTGTAATGATTAGGCACAGCTAATTAGAATATAATTAATTTCTAAGAAACGGTGTGCATGAAACAATAGAAGAGTGCAGAAAATCGAACCCTAATTCATAAATCATAATCTGTGACGTGTGAAGTACATGCTAAACAATTCGAGTCACGGTCAACATTTTTTTAAATTTTCGTGTGTAATGATCAGGCACAATGAATTAGAATAGAATTAATTTCTAAGAAACGGTGTGCATGAAACAATAGAAGAGTGCAGAAAATCGAACCCTAATTCATAAATCCTAATCTGTGACGTTTGAAGTACATGCTAAAAAATCCGATTCACGGTCAACATTTTTTGAAATTTCCGTGGGTAATGATCAGACACAATGAATTAGAATAGAATTAATTTCTAAGAAACGGTGTGCAGGAAACAATAGAAGAGTGATGAAAATCGAACCCTAATTCATAAATCATAATCTGTGAGTTTGAAGTACATGCTAAAAAATCCTAGTCACGGTCAACATTTTTTGAAATTTCCGTGTGTAATGATCACGCACAGCTAATTAGAATAGAATTAATTTCTAAGAAACAGTGTGCAAGAACCAATAGAACAGTGCAGAAAATCGAACCCTAATTCATAAATCATAATCTGTGACGTTTGAAGTACATGCTAAACAATCCGAGTCACGGTCAACATTTTTTTAAATTTCCGTGTGTAATGATCAGGCACAATGAATTAGAATAGAATTAATTTCTAAGAAACGGTGTGCAGGGAACAATAGAAGAGTGATGAAAATCGAACCCTAATTCATAAATCATAATCTGTGACGTTTGAAGTACATGCTAAAAAATCCGAGTCACGGTCAACATTTTTTTAAATTTCCGTGGGTAATGATCAGGCACAATGAATTAGAATAGAATTAATTTCTAAGAAACGGTGTGCAGGAAACAATAGAAGAGTGCTGAAAATCGAACCCTAATTCATAAATCCTAATCTGTGACGTTTCAAGTACATGCTAAAAATTTCGAGTCACGGTCAACATTTTTTGAAATTTCCGTGGGTAATGATCAGACACAATGAATTAGAATAGAATTAATTTCTAAGAACGGTGTGCAGGAAATAATAGAAGAGTGCTGAAAATCGAACCCTAATTCATAAATCCTAATCTGTGAGTTTGAAGTAATGCTAAAAAATCCGAGAAACGGTCAACAATTTTTGAAATTTCCGTGCGTAATGATCAGGCACAGCAAATTAGAATAGAATTAATTTCTAAGAAACGGTGTGCATGAAACAATAGAAGAGTGCATAAAATCGAACCCTAATTCATACATCCTAATCTGTGAGTTTGAAGTACATAATAAAAAATCCGAGTCACGGTCAATATTTTTTGAAATTTCCGTGTGTAATGGTTAGGCACAGCTAATTAGAATAGAATTAATTTCTAAGAAACGGTGTGCATGAAACAATAGAAGAGTGCAGAAAATCGAACCCTAATTGATAAATCATAATCTGTGACGTGTGAAGTACATTCTAAACAATTCGAGTCACGGTCAACATTTTTTTAAATTTCCGTGTGTAATGATCAGGCACAATGAATTAGAATTGTATTAATTTCTAAGAAACGGTGTGCATGAAACAATAGAAGAGTGCAGAAAATCGAACCCTAATTCATAAATCCTAATCTCTGACGTTTGAAGTACATGCTAAAAAATCCGTGTCACGGTCAACATTTTTTTAAATTTCCGTGTGTAATGATCAGGCACAATGAATTAGAATAGAATTAATTTCTAAGAAACGGTGTGCAGGAAACAATAGAAGAGTGCTGAAAATCGAACCCTAATTCATAAATCCTAATCTGTGAGTTTGACGTAATGCTAAAAAATCCGAGTCACGGTCAACATTTTTTGAAATTTCCGTGGGTAATGGTCCAGCACAATGAATTAGAATAGTATTAATTTCTAAGAAACGGTGTGCAGGAAACAATAGAAGAGTGCTGAAAATCGAACCCTAATTAATAAATCCTAAGCTGTGACGTTTGAAGTACATGCTAAAAATTACGAGTCACGGTCAACATTTTTTGAAATTTCCGTGTGTAATGATCAGGCACAATGAATTCGAATAGAATTAATTTCTAAGAAACGGTGTGCAGGAAACAATAGAAGAGTGCTTAAAATCGAACCCTAATTCATAAATCCTAATCTAATAGGTTTGAAGTACATGCTAAAAAATCCGAGTCACGGTCAACATTTTTTTAAATTTTCGTGTGTAATGATCAGGCACAATGAATTAGAATAGAATTAATTTCTAAGAAACGGTGTGCATGAAACAACAGAAGAGTGCTGAAAATGGAACCCTAATTCATAAATCCTAATCTGTGACGTTTGAAGTACATGCTAAAAATTTCAAGTCACGGTCAACATTTTTTGAATTTTCCGTGTGTAATGATCAGCCACAATGAATTTGAATAGATATAATTTCTAAGAAACGGTGTGCATGAAACAATAGAAGAGTGCTGAAAATCGAACCCTAATTCAAAAATCCTAATCTGTGAGTTTGAAGTAATGCTAAAAAATCCGAGTCACGGTCAACATTTTTTGAAATTTCCGTGTGTAATGATTAGGCACAGCTAATTAGAATATAATTAATTTCTAAGAAACGGTGTGCATGAAACAATAGAAGAGTGCAGAAAATCGAACCCTAATTCATAAATCATAATCTGTGACGTGTGAAGTACATGCTAAACAATTCGAGTCACGGTCAACATTTTTTTAAATTTTCGTGTGTAATGATCAGGCACAATGAATTAGAATAGAATTAATTTCTAAGAAACGGTGTGCATGAAACAATAGAAGAGTGCAGAAAATCGAACCCTAATTCATAAATCCTAATCTGTGACGTTTGAAGTACATGCTAAAAAATCCGATTCACGGTCAACATTTTTTGAAATTTCCGTGGGTAATGATCAGACACAATGAATTAGAATAGAATTAATTTCTAAGAAACGGTGTGCAGGAAACAATAGAAGAGTGCTGAAAATCGAACCCTAATTAATAAATCCTAAGTTGTGACGTTTGAAGTACATGCTAAAAATTACGAGTCACGGTCAACATTTTTTGAAATTTCCGTGTGTAATGATCAGGCATAATGAATTCGAATAGAATTAATTTCTAAGAAACGGTGTGCAGGAAACAATAGAAGAGTGCTTAAAATCGAACCCTAATTCATAAATCCTAATCTGTGACGTTTGAAGTACATGCTAAAAAATCCGAGTCACGGTCAACATTTTTTGAAATTTCCGTGGGTAATGGTCCGACACAATGAATTAGAATAGTATTAATTTCTAAGAAACGGTGTGCAGGAAACAATAGAAGAGTGCTGAAAATCGAACCCTAATTAATAAATCCTAAGCTGTGACGTTTGAAGTACATGCTAAAAATTACGAGTCACGGTCAACATTTTTTGAAATTTCCGTGTGTAATGATCAGGCACAATGAATTCGAATAGAATTAATTTCTAAGAAACGGTGTGCAGGAAACAATAGAAGAGTGCTTAAAATCGAACCCTAATTCATAAATCCTAATCTAATAGGTTTGAAGTACATGCTAAAAAATCCGAGTCACGGTCAACATTTTTTTAAATTTTCGTGTGTAATGATCAGACACAATGAATTAGAATAGAATTAATTTCTAAGAAACGGTGTGCATGAAACAACAGAAGAGTGCTGAAAATGGAACCCAAATTCATAAATCCTAATCTGTGACGTTTGAAGTACATGCTAAAAATTTCGAGTCACGGTCAACATTTTTTGAATTTTCCGTGTGTAATGATCAGCCACAATGAATTTGAATAGAATTAATTGCTAAGAAATGGTGTGCATGAAACAATAGAAGAGTGCTGAAAAACGAACCCTAATTCAAAAATCCTAATTTGTGAGTTTGAAGTAATGCTAAAAAATCCGAGTCACGGTCAACATTTTTTGAAATTTCCGTGTGTAATGATCAGGCACAGCTAATTAGAATAGAATTAATTTCTAAGAAACGGTGTGCATGAAACAATAGAAGAGTGCTGAAAATCGAATCCTAATTCATAAATCCTAATCTGTGAGTTTGAAGTACATGCTAAAAAATCCGAGTCACGGTCAACATTTTTTGAAATTTCCGTGTGTAATGATCAGGCACAGCTAATTAGAATAGAATTAATTTCTAAGAAACGGTGTGCATGAAACAATAGAAGAGTGCAGAAAATCGAACCCTAATTCATAAATCATAATCTGTGACGTTTGAAGTACATTATAAACAATTCGAGTCACGGTCACCATTTTTTGAAATTTCCGTGTGTAATGAGCAGGCACAATGAATTAGAATAGAATTAATTTCTAAGAAACGGTGTGCATGAAACAATAGAAGAGTGCAGAAAATCGAACCCTAATTCATAAATCATAATCTGTGACGTTTGAAGTACATGCTAAAAAATCCGAGTCACGGTCAACATTTTTTAAAATTTCCGTGGGTAATGATCAGGCACAGCTAATTAGAATAGAATTAATTTCTAAGAAACGGTGTGCAGGAAACAATAGAAGAGTGCTGAAAATCGAACCCTAATTCATAAATCCTAATCTGTTACGTTTGACGTACATGCTAAAAAATCCGAGTCACGGTCAACATTTTTTTTAATTTCCGTGTGTAATGATCAGCCACAATGAATTAGAATAGTATTAATTTCTAAGAAACGGTGTGCATGAAACAATAGAAGAGTGCAGAAAATCGAACCCTAATTCATAAATCCTAATCTGTGACGTTTGAAGTACATGCTAAAAAATCCGAGTCACGGTCAACATTTTTTGAAATTTCCGTGGGTAATGGTCCGGCACAATGAATTAGAATAGAATAAATTTCTAAGAAACGGTGTGCAGGAAACGATAGAAGAGTGCTGAAAATCTAATTCTAATTCATAAATCATAATCTGTGACGTTTGAAGTACATGCTAAAAAATCCGAGTCACGGTCAACATTTTTTTAAATTTCCGTGTGTAATGATCAGGCACAATGAATTAGAATAGAAGTAATTTCTAACAAACGGTGTGCATGAAACAATAGAAGAATGCAGAAAATCGAACCCTAATTCATAAATCCTAATCTGTGACGTTTGAAGTACATGCAAAAAATTCCGAGTCACGGTCAACATTTTTTGAAATTTCCGTGGGTAATGATCAGACACAATGAATTAGAATAGAATTAATTTCTAAGAACGGTGTGCAGGAAATAATAGAAGAGTGCTGAAAATCGAACCCTAATTCATAAATCCCAATCTGTGACATTTGAAGTACATGCTAAAAAATCCGAGTCACGGTCAACAGTTTTAGAAATTTTCGTGTGTAAATATAAGGCAGAATGAATTAGAATAGAATTAATTTCTAAGAAACGGTGTGCAGGAAACAATAGAAGAGTGCTGAAAATCGAACCCTAATTAATAAATCCTAAGCTGTGACGTTTTAAGTACATGCTAAAAAAAACGAGTCACGGTCAACATTTTTTGAAATTTCCGTGTGTAATGATCAGGCACAATGAATTAGAATAGAATTAATTTCTAAGAAACGGTGTGCAGGAAACAATAGAAGAGTGCTTAAAATAGAACCCTAATTCATAAATCCTAATCTAATACGTTTGAAGTACATGCTAAAAAATCCGAGTCACGATCAACATTTTTTTAAATTTTCGTGTGTAATGATCACGCACAATGAATTAGAATAGAATTAATTGTTAAGAAACGGTGTGCATGAAACAATAGAAGAGTGCTGAAAATGGAACCCTAATTCATAAATCCTAATCTCTGACGTTTGAAGTACATGCTAAAAATTCCGAGTCACGTTCAACAATTTTTTAATTTTCCGTGTGTAATGATCAGCCACAATGAATTAGAATAGAATTAATTTCTAAGAAACGGTGTGCAGGAAACAATAGAAGAGTGCTGAAAATCGAACCCTAATTCATAAATCCTAATCTGTGAGTTTGAAGTAATGCTAAAAAATCCGAGTCACGGTCAACATTTTTTGAAATTTTCGTGTGTAATGATCAGGCACAGCTAATTAGAATAGAATTAATTTCTAAGAAACGGTGTGCATGAAACAATAGAAGAGTGCAGAAAATCGAACCCTAATTCATACATCCTAATCTTTGAGTTTAAAGTACATGCTAAAAAATCCGAGTCACTGTCAATATTTTTTGAAATTTCCGTGTGTAATGATCAGGCACAGCTAATTAGAATAGAATTAATTCTAAGAAACGGTGTGCATGAAACAATAGAAGAGTGCAGAAAATCGAACCCTAATTCATAAATCCTAATCTGTGACGTTTGAAGTACATGCTAAAAATTCCGAGTCACGGTCAACATTTTTTGAATTTTCCGTGTGTAATGATCAGCCACAATGAATTAGAATAGAATTAATTTCTAAGAAACGGTGTGCAGGAAATAATAGAAGAGTGCTTAAAATCGAACCCTAATTCATAAATCCTAATCTAATACGTTTGAAGTACATGCTAAAAAATCCGAGTCACGGTCAACATTTTTTGAAATTTCCGTGTGTAATGATCAGGCACAATGAATTAGAATAGAATTAATTTCTAAGAAACGGTGTGCATGAAACAATAGAAGAGTGCTGAAAATGGAACCCTAATTCATAAATCCTAATCTCTGACGTTTGAAGTACATGCTAAATAATCCGAGTCACGGTCAACATTTTTTTAATTTTCTGTGTGTAATGATCAGGCACAATGAATTAGAATAGAATTAATTTCTAAGAAACGGTGTGCAGGAAACAATAGAAGAGTGCTGAAAATCGAACCCTAATTCATAAATCCTAATCTGTGAGTTTGAAGTAATGCTAAAAAATCCGAGTCACGGTCAACATTTTTTGAAATTTCCGTGTGTAATGATCAGGCACAGCTAATTAGAATAGAATTAATTTCTAAGAAACGGTGTGCATGAAACAATAGAAGAGTGCTGAAATCCGAACCCTAATTCATACATCCTAATCTTTTAGTTTGAAGTACATGCTAAAAAATCCGAGTCACGGTCAATATTTTTTGAAATTTCCGTGTGTAATGATCAGGCACAGCTAATTAGAATAGAATCAATTTCTAAGAAACGGTGTGCATGAAACAATAGAAGAGTGCTGAAAATCGAACCCTAATTCATAAATCATAATCTGTGACGTGTGAAGTACATGCTAAATAATCCGAGTCACGGTCAACATTTTTTTAAATTTCCGTGTGTAATGATCAGGCACAATGAATTAGAATAGAATTAATTTCTAACAAACGGTGTGCATGAAACAATAGAAGAATGCAGAAAATCCAACCCTAATTCATAAATCCTAATCTGTGACGTTTGAAGTACATGCTAAAAATTCCGAGTCACGGTCAACATTTTTTGAAATTTCCGTGGGTAATGATCAGACACAATGAATTAGAATAGAATTAATTTCTAAGAACGGTGTGCAGGAAACAATAGAAGAGTGCTTAAAATCGAACCCTAATTCATAAATCCTAATCTAATACGTTTGAAGTACATGCTAAAAAATCCGAGTCACGGTCAACATTTTTTTAAATTTTCGTGTGTAATGATCAGGCACAATGAATTAGAATAGAATTAATTTCTAAGAAACGGTGTGCATGAAACAATAGAAGAGTGCTGAAAATGGAACCCTAATTCATAAATCCTAATCTGTGACGTTTGAAGTACATGCTAAAAAAAACGAGTCACGGTCAACATTTTTTGAAATTTCCGTGTGTAATGATCAGGCACAATGAATTAGAATAGAATTAATTTCTAAGAAACGGTGTGCAGGAAACAATAGAAGAGTGCTTAAAATCGAACCCTAATTCATAAATCCTAATCTAATACGTTTGAAGTACATGCTAAAAAATCCGAGTCACGGTCAACATTTTTTTAAATTTTCGTGTGTAATGATCAGGCACAATGAATTAGAATAGAATTAATTTCTAAGAAACGGTGTGCATGAAACTATAGAAGAGTGCTGAAAATGGAACCCTAATTCATAAATCCTAATCTGTGACGTTTGAAGTACATGCTAAAAATTCCGAGTCACGGTCAACATTTTTTGAATTTCCCGTGTGTAATGATCAGGCACAATGAATTAGAATAGAATTAATTTCTAAGAAACGGTGTGCAGGAAACAATAGAAGAGTGCAGAAAATCGAACCATAATTCATACATCCTAATCTTTGAGTTTGAAGTACATGCTAAAAAATCCGAGTCACGGTCAATATTTTTTGAAATTTCCGTGTGTAATGATCAGGCACAGCTAATTAGAATAGAATTAATTTCTAAGAAACGGTGTGCATGAAACAATAGAAGAGTGCAGAAAATCGAACCCTAATTCATAAATCATAATCTGTGACGTGTGAAGTACATGCTAAATAATCCGAGTCACGGTCAACATTTTTTTAAATTTCCGTGTGTAATGATCAGGCACAATGAATTAGAATAGAATTAATTTCTAACAAACGGTGTGCATGAAACAATAGAAGAATGCAGAAAATCGAACCCTAATTCATAAATCCTAATCTGTGACGTTTGAAGTACATGCTAAAAATTCCGAGTCACGGTCAACATTTTTTGAAATTTCCGTGGGTAATGATCAGACACAATGAATTAGAATAGAATTAATTTCTAAGAACGGTGTGCAGGAAACAATAGAAGAGTGCTGAAAATCGAACCCTAATTCATAAATCCTAATCTGTGACATTTTAAGTACATGCTAAAAAATCCGAGTCACGGTCAACAGTTTTTGAAATTTTCGTGTGTAATGATTAGGCATAATGAATTAGAATAGAATTAATTTCTAACAAACGGTGTGAATGAAACAATAGAAGAATGCAGAAAATCGAACCCTAATTCATAAATCCTAATCTGTGACGTTTGAAGTACATGCTAAAAATTCCGAGTCACGGTCAACATTTTTTGAAATTTCCGTGGGTAATGATCAGACACAATGAATTAGAATAGAATTAATTTCTAAGAACGGTGTGCAGGAAACAATGAAGAGTGCTGAAAATCGAACCCTAATTCATAAATCCTAATCTGTGACATTTTAAGTACATGCTAAAAAATCCGAGTCACGGAAAACAGTTTTTGAAATTTTCGTGTGTAATGATCAGGCATAATGAATTAGAATAGAATTAATTTCTAAGAGACGGTGTGCAGGAAACAATAGAAGAGTGCTGAAAATCGAACCCTAATTAATAAATCCTAAGCTGTGACGTTTGAAGTACATGCTAAAAAAAACGAGTCACGGTCAACATTTTTTGAAATTTCCGTATGTAATGATCAGGCACAACGAATTTGAATAGAATTAATTTCTAAGAAACGGTGTGCAGGAAACAATAGAAGAGTGCTTAAAATCGAACCCTAATTCATAAATCCTAATCTAATACGTTTGAAGTACATGCTAAAAAATCCGAGTCACGGTCAACATTTTTTTAAATTTTCGTGTGTAATGATCAGGCACAATGAATTAGAATAGAATTAATTTCTAAGAAACGGTGTGCATGAAACAATAGAAGAGTGCTGAAAATGGAACCCTAATTCATAAATCCTAATCTGTGACGTTTGAAGTACATGCTAAAAATTCCGAGTCACGGTCAACATTTTTTGAATTTCCCGTGTGTAATGATCAGCCACAATGAATTAGAATAGAATTAATTTCTAAGAAACGGTGTGCAGGAAACAATAGAAGAGTGCAGAAAATCGAACCCTAATTCATACATCCTAATCTTTGAGTTTGAAGTACATGCTAAAAAATCCGAGTCACGGTCAATATTTTTTGAAATTTCCGTGTGTAATGATCAGGCACAGCTAATTAGAATAGAATTAATTTCTAAGAAACGGTGTGCATGAAACAATAGAAGAGTGCAGAAAATCGAACCCTAATTCATAAATCATAATCTGTGACGTGTGAAGTACATGCTAAATAATCCGAGTCACGGTCAACATTTTTTTAAATTTCCGTGTGTAATGATCAGGCACAATGAATTAGAATAGAATTAATTTCTAACAAACGGTGTGCATGAAACAATAGAAGAATGCAGAAAATCGAACCCTAATTCATAAATCCTAATCTGTGACGTTTGAAGTACATGCTAAAAATTCCGAGTCACGGTCAACATTTTTTGAAATTTCCGTGGGTAATGATCAGACACAATGAATTAGAATAGAATTAATTTCTAAGAAACGGTGTGCAGGAAACAATAGAAGAGTGCTTAAAATCGAACCCTAATTCATAAATCCTAATCTAATACGTTTGAAGTACATGCTAAAAAATCCGAGTCACGGTCAACATTTTTTTAAATTTTCGTGTGTAATGATCAGGCACAATGAATTAGAATAGAATTAATTTCTAAGAAACGGTGTGCATGAAACAATAGAAGAGTGCTGAAAATGGAACCCTAATTCATAAATCCTAATCTGTGACGTTTGAAGTACATGCTAAAAATTCCGAGTCACGGTCAACATTTTTTGAATTTTCCGTGTGTAATGATCAGCCACAATGAATTAGAATAGAATTAAATTCTAAGAAACGGTGTGCAGGAAACAATAGAAGAGTGCAGAAAATCGAACCCTAATTCATACATCCTAATCTTTGAGTTTGAAGTACATGCTAAAAAATCCGAGTCACGGTCAATATTTTTTGAAATTTCCGTGTGTAATGATCAGGCACAGCTAATTAGAATAGAATTAATTTCTAAGAAACGGTGTGCATGAAACAATAGAAGAGTGCAGAAAATCGAACCCTAATTCATAAATCATAATCTGTGACGTGTGAAGTACATGCTAAATAATCCGAGTCACGGTCAACATTTTTTTAAATTTCCGTGTGTAATGATCAGGCACAATGAATTAGAATAGAATTAATTTCTAACAAACGGTGTGCATGAAACAATAGAAGAATGCTGAAAATCGAACCCTAATTCATAAATCATAATCTGTGACGTTTGAAGTACATGCTAAAAAATCCGAGTCACGGTCAACATTTTTTGAAATTTCCGTGGGTAATGATCAGACACAATGAATTAGAATAGAATTAATTTCTAAGAACGGTGTGCAGGAAACAATAGAAGAGTGCTGAAAATCGAACCCTAATTCATAAATCCTAATCTGTGACATTTTAAGTACATGCTAAAAAATCCGAGTCACGGTCAACAGTTTTTGAAAGTTTCGTGTGTAATGATCAGGCATAATGAATTAGAATAGAATTAATTTCTAAGAAACGGTGTGCAGGAAACAATAGAAGAGTGCTGAAAATCGAACCCTAATTAATAAATCCTAAGCTGTGACGTTTGAAGTACATGCTAAAAAAAACGAGTCACGGTCAACATTTTTTGAAATTTCCGTGTGTAATGATCAGGCACAATGAATTAGAATAGAATTAATTTCTAAGAAACGGTGTGTAGGAAACAATAGAAGAGTGCTTAAAATCGAACCCTAATTCATAAATCCTAATCTAATACGTTTGAAGTACATGCTAAAAAATCCGAGTCACGGTCAACATTTTTTTAAATTTTCGTGTGTAATGATCAGGCACAATGAATTAGAATAGAATTAATTTCTAAGAAACGGTGTGCATGAAACAATAGAAGAGTGCGGAAAATGGAACCCTAATTCATAAATCCTAATCTGTGACGTTTGAAGTACATGCTAAAATTTCCGAGTCACGGTCAACATTTTTTGAATTTCCCGTGTGTAATGATCAGCCACAATGAATTAGAATAGAATTAATTTCTAAGAAACGGTGTGCAGGAAACAATAGAAGAGTGCTTAAAATCGAACCCTAATTCATAAATCCTAATCTAATACGTTTGAAGTACATGCTAAAAAATCCGAGTCACGGTCAACATTTTTTTAAATTTTCGTGTGTAATGACCAGGCACAATGAATTAGAATATAATTAATTTCTAAGAAAGGTGTGCATGAAACAATAGAAGAGTGCTGAAAATGGAACCCTAATTCATAAATCCTAATCTGTGACGTTTGAAGTACATGCTAAAAATTCCGAGTCACGGTCAACATTTTTTTAATTTTCCGTGTGTAATGATCAGCCACAATGAATTAGAATAGAATTAATTTCTAAGAAACGGTGTGCAGGAAACAATAGAAGAGTGCTGAAAATCGAACCCTAATTCATAAATCCTAATCTGTGAGTTTGAAGTAATGCTAAAAAATCCGAGTCACGGTCAACATTTTTTGAAATTTTCGTGTGTAATGATCAGGCACAGCTAATTAGAATAGAATTAATTTCTAAGAAACGGTGTGCATGAAACAATACAAGAGTGCTGAAAATCGAACCCTAATTCATACATCCTAATCTTTGAGTTTGAAGTACATGCTAAAAAATCCGAGTCACGGTCAATATTGTTTGAAATTTCCGTGTGTAATGATCAGTTACAGCTAATTAAAATAGAATTAATTTCTAAGAAACGGTGTGCATGAAACAATAGAAGAGTGCAGAAAATCGAACCCTAATTCATAAATTATAATCTGTGACGTGTGAAGTACATGCTAAACAATCCGAGTCACGGTCAACATTTTTTTAAATTTCCGTGTGTAATGATCAGGCACAATGAATTAGAATAGAATTAATTTCTAACAAACGGTGTGCATGAAACAATAGAAGAATGCAGAAAATCGAACCCTAATTCATAAATCCTAATCTGTGACGTTTGAAGTACATGCTAAAAATTCCGAGTCACGGTCAACATTTTTTGAAATTTCCGTGGGTAATGATCAGACACAATGAATTAGAATAGAATTAATTTCTAAAAACGGTGTGCAGGAAACAATAGAAGAGTGCTGAAAATCGAACCCTAATTCATAAATCCTAATCTGTGACATTTTAAGTACATGCTAAAAAATCCGAGTCACGGAAAACAGTTTTTGAAATTTTCGTGTGTAATGATCAGGCATAATGAATTAGAATAGAATTAATTTCTAAGAGACGGTGTGCAGGAAACAATAGAAGAGTGCTGAAAATCGAACCCTAATTAATAAATCCTAAGCTGTGACGTTTGAAGTACATGCTAAAAAAAACGAGTCACGGTCAACATTTTTTGAAATTTCCGTATGTAATGATCAGGCACAACGAATTTGAATAGAATTAATTTCTAAGAAACGGTGTGCAGGAAACAATAGAAGAGTGCTTAAAATCGAACCCTAATTCATAAATCCTAATCTAATACGTTTGAAGTACATGCTAAAAAATCCGAGTCACGGTCAACATTTTTTTAAATTTTCGTGTGTAATGATCAGGCACAATGAATTAGAATAGAATTAATTTCTAAGAAACGGTGTGCATGAAACAATAGAAGAGTGCTGAAAATGGAACCCTAATTCATAAATCCTAATCTGTGACGTTTGAAGTACATGCTAAAAATTCCGAGTCACGGTCAACATTTTTTGAATTTCCCGTGTGTAATGATCAGCCACAATGAATTAGAATAGAATTAATTTCTAAGAAACGGTGTGCAGGAAACAATAGAAGAGTGCAGAAAATCGAACCCTAATTCATACATCCTAATCTTTGAGTTTGAAGTACATGCTAAAAAATCCGAGTCACGGTCAATATTTTTTGAAATTTCCGTGTGTAATGATCAGGCACAGCTAATTAGAATAGAATTAATTTCTAAGAAACGGTGTGCATGAAACAATAGAAGAGTGCAGAAAATCGAACCCTAATTCATAAATCATAATCTGTGACGTGTGAAGTACATGCTAAATAATCCGAGTCACGGTCAACATTTTTTTAAATTTCCGTGTGTAATGATCAGGCACAATGAATTAGAATAGAATTAATTTCTAACAAACGGTGTGCATGAAACAATAGAAGAATGCAGAAAATCGAACCCTAATTCATAAATCCTAATCTGTGACGTTTGAAGTACATGCTAAAAATTCCGAGTCACGGTCAACATTTTTTGAAATTTCCGTGGGTAATGATCAGACACAATGAATTAGAATAGAATTAATTTCTAAGAAACGGTGTGCAGGAAACAATAGAAGAGTGCTTAAAATCGAACCCTAATTCATAAATCCTAATCTAATACGTTTGAAGTACATGCTAAAAAATCCGAGTCACGGTCAACATTTTTTTAAATTTTCGTGTGTAATGATCAGGCACAATGAATTAGAATAGAATTAATTTCTAAGAAACGGTGTGCATGAAACAATAGAAGAGTGCTGAAAATGGAACCCTAATTCATAAATCCTAATCTGTGACGTTTGAAGTACATGCTAAAAATTCCGAGTCACGGTCAACATTTTTTGAATTTTCCGTGTGTAATGATAAGCCACAATGAATTAGAATAGAATTAAATTCTAAGAAACGGTGTGCAGGAAACAATAGAAGAGTGCAGAAAATCGAACCCTAATTCATACATCCTAATCTTTGAGTTTGAAGTACATGCTAAAAAATCCGAGTCACGGTCAATATTTTTTGAAATTTCCGTGTGTAATGATCAGGCACAGCTAATTAGAATAGAATTAATTTCTAAGAAACGGTGTGCATGAAACAATAGAAGAGTGTAGAAAATCGAACCCTAATTCATAAATCATAATCTGTGACGTGTGAAGTAAATGCTAAATAATCCGAGTCACGGTCAACATTTTTTTAAATTTCCGTGTGTAATGATCAGGCACAATGAATTAGAATAGAATTAATTTCTAACAAACGGCTTGCATGAAACAATAGAAGAATGCAGAAAATCGAACCCTAATTCATAAATCCTAATCTGTGACATTTGAAGTACATGCTAAAAATTCCGAGTCACGGTCAACATTTTTTGAAATTTCCGTTGGTAATGATCAGACACAATGAATTAGAATAGAATTAATTTCTAAGAACGGTGTGCAGGAAACAATAGAAGAGTGCTGAAAATCGAACCCTAATTCATAAATCCTAATCTGTGACATTTTAAGTACATGCTAAAAAATCCGAGTCACGGTCAACAATTTTTGAAATTTTCGTGTGTAATGATCAGGCATAATGAATTAGAATAGAATTAATTTCTAACAAACGGTGTGCAGGAAACAATAGAAGAGTGCTGAAAATCGAACCCTAATTAATAAATCCTAAGCTGTGACGTTTGAAGTACATGCTAAAAAAAACGAGTCACGGTCAACATTTTTAGAAATTTCCGTGTGTAATGATCAGGCACAATGAATTAGAATAGAATTAATTTCTAAGAAACGGTGTGCAGGAAACAATAGAAGAGTGCTTAAAATCGAACCCTAATTCATAAATCCTAATCTAATACGTGTGAAGTACATGCTAAAAAATCCGAGTCATGGTCAACATTTTTTTAAATTTTCGTGTGTAATGATCAGGCACAATGAATTAGAATAGAATTAATTTCTAAGAAACGGTGTGCATGAAACAATAGAAGAGTGCTGAAAATGGAACCCTAATTCATAAATCCTAATCTGTGACGTTTGAAGTACATGCTAAAAATTCCGAGTCACGGTCAACATTTTTTGAATTTCCCGTGTGTAATGATCAGCCACAATGAATTAGAATAGAATTAATTTCTAAGAAACGGTGTGCAGGAAACAATAGAAGAGTGCAGAAAATCGAACCCTAATTCATACATCCTAATCTTTGAGTTTGAAGTACATGCTAAAAAATCCGAGTCACGGTCAATATTTTTTGAAATTTCCTTGTGTAATGATCAGGCACAGCTAATTAGAATAGAATTAATTTCTTAGAAACGGTGTGCATGAAACAATAGAAGAGTGCAGAAAATCGAACCCTAATTCATAAATCATAATCTGTGACGTGTGAAGTACATGCTAAATAATCCGAGTCACGGTCAACATTTTTTTAAATTTCCGTGTGTAATGATCAGGCACAATGAATTAGAATAGAATTAATTTCTAACAAACGGTGTGCATGAAACAATAGAAGAATGCAGAAAATCGAACCCTAATTCATAAATCCTAATCTGTGACGTTTGAAGTACATGCTAAAAATTCCGAGTCACGGTCAACATTTTTTGAAATTTCCGTGGGTAATGATCAGACACAATGAATTAGAATAGAATTAATTTCTAAGAACTGTGTGCAGGAAAGAATAGAAGAGTGCTGAAAATCGAACCCTAATTCATAAATCCTAATCTGTGACATTTTAAGTACATGCTAAAAAAAACGAGTCACGGTCAACATTTTTTGAAATGTCCGTGTGTAATGATCAGGCACAATGAATTAGAATAGAATTAATTTCTAAGAAACGGTGTGCAGGAAACAATAGAAGAGTGCTTAAAATCGAACCCTAATTCATAAATCCTAATCTGTGAGTTTGAAGTACATGCTAAAAAATCCGAGTCACGGTCAACAATTTTTGCAATTTCCGTGTGTAATGATCAGGCACAGCTAATTAGAATAGAATTAATTTCTAAGGAACGGTGTTCTTGAAACAATAGAAGAGTGCAGAAAATCGAACCCTAATTCATAAATCATAATCTGTGACATTTGAAGTACATGCTAAACAATCCGAATCACGGTCAACATTTTTTTAAATTTTCGTGGGTAATGATGAGGCACAATGAATTAGAATAGAATTAATTTCTAAGAAACGGTGTGCAGGAAACAATAGAAGAGTGCTGAAAATCGAACCCTAATTCATAAATCCTAATCTGTTACGTTTGAAGTACATGCTAAAAAATCCGAGTCACTGTCAACATTTTTTGAAATTTCCGTGGGTAATAATCAGGCACAATGAATTAGAATAGAATTAATTTCTAAGAACGGTGTGCAGGAAACAATAGAAGAGTGCTGAAAATCGAACCTAATTCATAAATCCTAATCTGTGACATTTGAAGTACATGCTAAAAAATTCGATTCACGGTCAAAATTTGTTTAAATTTCCGTGTGTAATGATCAGGCACAATGAATTAGAATAGAATTAATTTTAAGAAACGGTTTGGAAGAAACAATAGAAGAGTGATGAAAATAAAACCCTAATTCATAAATTCTAATCTGTGACGTATGAAGTACATGCTAAAAAATCCGAGTCACGGTCAACATTTTTTGAAATTTCCGTGGGTAATGATCAGACACAATGAATTAGAATAGAATTAATTTCGAAGAAACGGTTTGGAAGAAACAATAGAACAGTGCTGAAAATAAAACCCTAATTCATAAATCCTAATCTGTGACATTTGAAGTACATGCTAAAAAATCCGAGTCACGGTCAACATTTTTTGAAATTTTCGTGTGTAATGATCAGGCACAATGAATTAGAATAGAATTAATTTCTAAGAAACGGTTTGGAAGAAACAATAGAAGAGTGCTGAAAATAAAACCCTAATTCATAAATCCTAATCTGTGACGTATGAAGTACATGCTAAAAAATCCGAGTCACGGTCCACATTTTATTGAAATTTCCGTGTGTAATGGTCATGCACAATGAATTAGAATAGAATTAATTTCTAAGAAACGGTGTGCATGAAACAATAGAAGAGTGCAGAAAATCGAACCCTAATTAATAAATCCGAAGCTGTGACGTTTGAAGTACATGCTAAAAAAAACAAGTCACGGTCAACATTTTTTGAAATTTCCGTGTGTAATGATCAGGCACAGCTATTTAGAATATAATTAATTTCTAAGAAACGGTGTGCATGAAACAATAGAAGAGTGCAGAAAATCGAACCCTAATTCATTAATCCTAATCTGTGAATTTGAAGTACATGCTAAAAAATCCGAGTCACGGTCAACATTTTTTGAAATTTCCGTGTGTAATGATCAGGCACAGCTAATTAGAATAGAATTAATTTCTAAGAAATGGTGTGCATGAAACAATAGAAGAGTGTAGAAAATCGAACCCTAATTCATAAATCATAATCAGTGACGTTTGAAGTACATTCTAAACAATCCGAGTCACGGTCAACATTTTTTTAAATTTTCGTGTGTAATGATCAGGCACAATGAATTAGAATAGAATTAATTTCTAAGAAACGGTGTGCAGGAAACAATAGAAGAGTGATGAAAATTGAACCCTAATTCATAAATCATAATCTGTGACGTTTGAAGTACATGCTAAACAATCCGAGTCACGGTCAACATTTTTTTAAATTTCCGTGTGTAATGATCAGGAACAATGAATTAGATTAGTATTAACTTCGAAGAAACGGTGTGCATGAAACAATAGAAGAGTGCAGAAAATCGAACCCTAATTCATAAATCCCAATTTGTGACGTTTGAAGTACATGCTAAAAAATCCGAGTCACGGTCAACATTTTTTGAAATTTCCAGGGGTAATGGTCAGGCACAAGGAATTAGAATAGAATTAATTTCTAAGAAACGGTGTGCAGGAAACAATAGAAGAGTGCAGAAAATCGAACCCTAATTCATAAATCATAATCTGTGACGTTTGAAGTACATGCTAAAAAATCCGAGTCACGGTCAACATTTTTTTAAATTTCCGTGTGTAATGATCAGGCAAAATGAATTAGAATAGAATTAATTTCTAAGAAACGGTGTGCATGAAACAATAGAAGAATGCAGAAAATCGAACCCTAATTCATAAATCCTAATTTGTGACGTTTGAAGTACATGCTAAAAAATCCGAGTCACGGTCAACATTTTTTGAAATTTCCGTGGGTAATAATCAGGCACAATGAATTAGAATAGAATTAATTTCTAAGAACGGTGTGCAGGAAACAATAGAAGAGTGCTGAAAATCGAACCCTAATTCATAAATCATAATCTGTGACGTTTGAAGTACATGCTAAACAATCCGAGTCACGGTCAACATTTTTCTAAATTTCCGTGTGTAATGATCAGGCACAATGAATTAGATTAGTATTAATTTCGAAGAAACGGTGTGCATGAAACAATAGAAGAGTGCAGAAAATCAAACCCTAATTCATAAATCCCAATCTGTGACGTTTGAAGTACATGCTAAAAAATCCGAGTCACGGTCAACATTTTTTGAAATTTCCGTGGGTAATGGTCAGGCACAATGAATTAGAATAGAATTAATTTCTAAGAAACGGTGTGCAGGAAACAATAGAAGAATGATGAAAATCGAACCCTAATTCATAAATCATAATCTGTGACGTTTGAAGTACATGCTAAAAAATCCGAGTCACGGTCAACATTTTTTTAACTTTCCGTGTGTAATGATCAGGCACAATGAATTAGAATAGAATTAATTTCTAAGAAACGGTGTGCATGAAACAATAGAAGAATGCAGAAAATCGAACCCTAATTCATAAATCCTAATCTGTGACGTTTGAAGTACATGCTAAAAAATCCGAGTCACGGTCAACATTTTTTGAAATTTCCGTGGGTAATAATCAGGCACAATGAATTAGAATAGAATTAATTTCTAAGAACGGTGTGCAGGAAACAATAGAAGAGTGCTGAAAATCGAACCCTAATTCATAAATCCTAATCTGTGACATTTGAAGTACATGCGAAAAAATCCGAGTCACGGTCAAAATTTGTTTAAATTTTCGTGTGTAATGATCAGGCACAATGAATTAGAATAGAATTAATTTTAAGAAACGGTTTGGAAGAAACAATAGAAGAGTGATGAAAATAAAACCCTAATTCATAAATTCTAATCTGTGACGTATGAAGTACATGCTAAAAAATCCGAGTCACGGTCAACATTTTTTGAAATTTCCGTGGGTAATGATTAGACACAATGAATTAGAATAGAATTAATTTCTAAGAAACGGTTTGGAAGAAACAATAGAAGAGTGCTGAAAATAAAACCCTAATTCATAAATCCTAATCTGTGACATTTGAAGTACATGCTAAAAAATCCGAGTCACGGTCAACATTTTTTGAAATTTTCGTGTGTAATGATCAGGCACAATGAATTAGAATAGAATTAATTTCTAAGAAACGGTTTGGAAGAAACAATAGAAGAGTGCTGAAAATAAAACCCTAATTCATAAATCCTAATCTGTGACGTATGAAGTACATGCTAAAAAATCCGAGTCACGGTCCACATTTTATTGAAATTTCCGTGTGTAATGGTCAGGCACAATGAATTAGAATAGAATTAATTTCTAAGAAACGGTGTGCATGAAACAATAGAAGAGTGCAGAAAATCGAACCCTAATTAATAAATCCGAAGCTGTGACGTTTGAAGTACATGCTAAAAAAAACAAGTCACGGTCAACATTTTTTGAAATTTCCGTGTGTAATGATCAGGAACAGCTAATTAGAATAGAATTAATTTCTAAGAAACGGTGTGCATGAAACAATAGAAGAGTGCAGAAAATCGAACCCTAATTCATTAATCCTAATCTGTGAGTTTGAAGTACATGCTAAAAAATCCGAGTCACGGTCAACATTTTTTGAAATTTCCGTGTGTAATGATCAGGCACAGCTAATTAGAATAGCATTAATTTCTAAGAAATGGTGTGCATGAAACAATAGAAGAGTGTAGAAAATCGAACCCTAATTCATAAATCATAATCTGTGACGTTTGAAGTACATGCTAAAAAATTCGAGTCACGGTCAACATTTTTTTAAATTTCCGTGTGTAATGATCAGGCACAATGAATTAGAATAGAATTAATTTCTAAGAAACGGTGTGCATGAAACAATAGAAGAATGCAGAAAATCGAACCCTAATTCATAAATCCTAATTTGTGACGTTTGAAGTACATGCTAAAAAATCCGAGTCACGGTCAACATTTTTTGAAATTTCCGTGGGTAATAATCAGGCACAATGAATTAGAATAGAATTAATTTTTAAGAACGGTGTGCAGGAAACAATAGAAGAGTGCTGAAAATCGAACCCTAATTCATAAATCATAATCTGTGACGTTTGAAGTACATGCTAAACAATCCGAGTCACGGTCAACATTTTTTTAAATTTTCGTGTGTAATGATCAGGCACAATGAATTAGATTAGTATTAATTTCGAAGAAACGGTGTGCATGAAACAATAGAAGAGTGCAGAAAATCGAACCCTAATTCATAAATCCCAATCTGTGACGTTTGAAGTACATGCTAAAAAATCCGAGTCATGGTCAACATTTTTTGAAATTTCCGTGGGTAATGGTCAGGCACAATGAATTAGAATAGAATTAATTTCTAAGAACGGTGTGCAGGAAACAATAGAAGAGTGCCGAAAATCGAACCCTAATTCATAAATCATAATCTGTGACGTTTGAAGTACATGCTAAAAAATCCGAGTCACGGTCAACATTTGTTGAAATTTCCGTGGGTAATAATTAGGCACAATGAATTAGAATAGAATTAATTTCTAAGAACGGTGTGCAGGAAAAAATAGAAGAGTGCAGAAAATCGAACCCTAATTCATAAATCATAATCTGTGAGTTTGAAGTACATGCTAAAAAATCCGAGTCACGGTCAACATTTTTTGAAATTTCCGTGTGTAATGATCAGGCACAGCTAATTAGAATAGAATTAATTTCTAAGAAACGGTGTGCATGAAACAATAGAAGAGTGCAGAAAATCGAACCCTAATTCATAAATCCTAATCTGTGAGTTTGAAGTACATGCTAAAAAATCCGAGTAACAGTCAACAATTTTTGAAATTTCCGTGTGTAATGATCAGGCACAGCTAATTAGAATAGAATTAATTTCTAAGAAATGGTGTGCATGAAACAATAGAAGTGTGCAGAAAATCGAACCCTAATTCATAAATCCCAATCTGTGACGTTTGAAGTACATGCTAAAAAATCCGAGTCACGGTCAACATTTTTTGAAATTTCCGTGTGTAATGATTAGGCACAGCTAATTAGAATAGAATTAATTTCTAAGAAACGGTGTGCATGAAACAATAAAAGAGTGCAGAAAATCGAACCCTAATTCATAAATCATAATCTGTGACGTTTGAAGTACATGCTAAAAAATCCGAGTCACGGTCAACATTTTTTTAAATTTCCGTGTGTAATGATCAGGCACAATGAATTAGAATAGAATTAATTTCTAAGAAACGGTGTGCATGAAACAATAGAAGAATGCAGAAAATCGAACCCTAATTCATAAATCCTAATCTGTGACGTTTGAAGTACAGGCTAAAAAATCAGAGTCACGGTCAACATTTTTTGAATTTTCCGTGTGTAATGATCAGGCACAATGAATTAGAATAGAATTAATTTCTAAGAAACGGTGTGCAGGAAACAATAGAAGAGTGCTAAAAATCGAACCGTAATTCATAAATCCTAATCTGTGAGTTTGAAGTACATGCTAAAAAATCCGAGTCACGGTCAACATTTTTTTAAATTTCCGTGTGTAATGTTCAGGCACAGCTAATTAGAATAGAATTAATTTCTAAGAAATGGTGTGCATGAAACAATAGAGGAGTGCAGAAAATCG
Organism: Cucurbita pepo subsp. pepo; assembly: GCF_057944985.1. Taxonomy (NCBI): domain Eukaryota; kingdom Viridiplantae; phylum Streptophyta; class Magnoliopsida; order Cucurbitales; family Cucurbitaceae; genus Cucurbita; species Cucurbita pepo. The sequence continues at coordinate 3,468,193 of NC_141816.1, read as the reverse complement.
AACCCTAATTCATAAATCCTAATCTGTGAGTTTGAAGTACATGCTAAAAAATCCGAGTCACGGTCAACATTTTTTGAAATTTCCGTGTGTAATGATCAGGCACAGCTAATTAGAATAGAATTAATTTCTAAGAAACGGTGTGCATGAAACAATAGAAGAGTGCAGAAAATCGAACCCTAATTCATAAATCCTAATCTGTGAGTTTGAAGTACATGCTAAAAAATCCGAGTCACGGTCGACATTTTTTTAAATTTCCGTGTGTAATGATCAGGCACAGCTAATTAGAATAGAATTAATTTCTAAGAAACGGTGTGCATGAAACAATAGAAGAGTGCAGAAAATCGAACCCTAATTCATAAATCCTAATCTGTGAGTTTGAAGTACATGCTAAAAAATCCGAGTCACAGTCAACAATTTTTGAAATTTCCGTGTGTAATGATCAGGCACAGCTAATTAGAATAGAATTAATTTCTAAGAAACGATGTTCATGAAACAATAGAAGAGTGCAGAAAATCGAACCCTAATTCATAAATCATAATCTGTGACATTTGAAGTACATGCTAAACAATCCGAATCACGGTCAACATTTTTTTAAATTTTCGTGGGTAATGATGAGGCACAATGAATTAGAATAGAATTAATTTCTAAGAAACGGTGTGCAGGAAACAATAGAAGAGTGCTGAAAATCGAACCCTAATTAATAAATCCTAAGTTGTGACGTTTGAAGTACATGCTAAAAAAAATGAGTCACGGTCAACATTTTTTGAAATTTCCGTGTGCAGTGATCAGGCACAATGAATTAGAATAGAATTAATTTCTAAGAAACGGTGTGCAGGAAACAATAGAAGAGTGCAGAAAATCGAACCCTAATTCATAAATCCCAATCTGTGACGTTTGAAGTACATGCTAAAAAATCCGAGTCACGGTCAACATTTTTTGAAATTTCCGTGTGTAATGATCAGGCACAGCTAATTAGAATAGAATTAATTTCTAAGAAACGGTGTGCATGAAACAATAGAAGAGTGCAGAAAATCGAACCCTAATTCATAAATCATAATCTGTGACGTTTGAAGTACATGCTAAAAAATCCGAGTCACGGTCAACATTTTTTTAAATTTCCGTGTGTAATGATTAGGCACAATGAATTAGAATAGAATTAATTTCTAAGAAACGGTGTGCATGAAACAATAGAAGAATGCAGAAAATCGAACCCTAATTCATAAATCCTAATCAGTGACGTTTGAAGTACATGCTAAAAAATCAGAGTCACGGTCAACATTTTTTGAATTTTCCGTGTGTAATGATGAGGCACAATGAATTAGAATAGAATTAATTTCTAAGAAACGGTGTGCAGGAAACAATAGAAGAGTGCTAAAAATCGAACCCTAATTCATAAATCCTAATTTGTGAGTTTGAAGTACATGCTAAAAAATCCGAGTCACGGTCAACATTTTTTTAAATTTTCGTGTGTAATGTTCAGGCACAGCTAATTAGAATAGAATTAATTTCTAAGAAACGGTGTGCATGAAACAATAGAAGAGTGCAGAAAATCGATCCCTCATTCATAAATCCTAATCTGTGAGTTTGAAGTACATGCTAAAACATCCGAGTCACGGTCAACATTTTTTGAAATTTCCGTGTGTAATGATCAGGCACAATGAATTAGAATAGAATTAATTTCTATTAAACGGTGTGCAGGAAACAATAGAAGAGTGCTTAAAATCGAACCCTAATTCATACATCCTAATCTATGACGTTTGAAGTACATGCTAAAAAATCCGAGTCACGGTCAACATTTTTTGAAATTTCCGTGTGTAATGATCAAGCACAGCTAATTATTATAGAATTAATTTCTAAGAAACGGTGTGCATGAAACAATAGAAGAGTGCAGAAAATCGAACCCTAATTCATTAATCCTAATCTGTGAGTTTGAAGTACATGCTAAAAAATCCGAGTCACGGTCAACATTTTTTGAAATTTCCGTGTGTAATGATCAGGCACAGCTAATTAGAATAGAATTAATTTCTAAGAAACGGTGTGCATGAAACAATAGAAGAGTTTAGAAAATCGAACCGTAATTCATAAATCATAATCTGTGACGTTTGAAGTACATTCTAAACAATCCGAGTCACGGTCAACATTTTTTGAAATTTCCGTGTGTAATGATCAGGCACAATGAATTAGAATAGAATTAATTTCTAAGACACGGTGTGCAGGAAACAATAGAAGAGTGCTTAAAATCGAACCCTAATTCATACATCCTAATCTGTGACGTTTGAAGTACATGCTAAAAAATCCGAGTCACGGTCAACATTTTTTTAAATTTTCATGTGTAATGATCAAGCACAATGAATTAGAATAGAATTAATTTCTAAGAAACGGTGTGCATGAAACAATAGAAGAGTGCTGAAAATGGAACCCTAATTCATAACTCCTAATCTGTGAGTTTGAAGTACATAATAAAAAATCCGAGTCACGGTCAACATTTTTTGAAATTTCCGTGTGTAATGATCAGGCACAGCTAATTAGAATAGAATTAATTTCTAAGAAACGGTGTGCATGAAACAATAGAAAAGTGCAGAAAATCGAACCCTAATTCATAAATCCTAATCTGTGAGTTTGAAGTACATGATAAAAAATCCGAGTCACGGTCAACAATTTTTGAAATTTCCGTGTGTAATGATCAGGCACAGCTAATTAGAATAGAATTAATTTCTAAGAAACGGTGTGCATGAAACAATAGAAGAGTGCAGAAAATCGAACGCTAATTCATAAATCATAATCTGTGACGTTTGAAGTACATGCTAAACAATCCGAGTCACGGTCAACATTTTTTTAAATTTCCGTGTGTAATGATAAGGCAGAATGAATTAGATTAGTATTAATTTCGAAGAAACGTGTGCATGAAACAATAGAAGAGTGCAGAAAATCGAACCCTAATTCATAAATCCTAATCTGTGATGTTTGAAGTACATGCTAAAAAATCTGAGTCACGGTCAACATTTTTTAAAATTTCAGTGGGTAATGGTCAGGCACAATGAATTAGAATAGAATTAATTTCTAAGAAACGGTGTGCAGGAAACAATAGAAGAGTGCTGAAAATCGAACCCTAATTCATAAATCATAATCTGTGACATTTGAAGTACATGCTAAACAATTCGAGTCACGGTCAACATTTTTTTAAATTTCCGTGTGTAATGATCAGGCACAATGAATTAGAATAGAATTAATTTCTATAAAACGGTGTGCAGGAAACAATAGAAGAGTGCTGAAAATTGAACCGTAATTCATAAATCATAATCTGTGACGTTTGAAGTACATGCTAAACAATCCGAGTCACGGTCAACATTTTTTTAAATTTTCGTGTGTAATGAGCAGGCACAATGAATTAGAATAGAATTAATTTATAAGAAACGGTGTGCAGGAAACAATAGAAGAGTGCTGAAAATCGAACCCTAATTCATAAATCATAATCTGTGACGTTTGAAGTACATGCTAAAAAATCCGAGTCACGGTCAATATTTTTTTAAATTTCCGTGGGTAATGATCAGGCACAATGAATTAGAATAGAATTAATTTTTAAGAAACGGTGTGTAGGAAACAATAGAAGAGTGCTGAAAATCGAACCCTAATTCATAAATCTTAATCTGTTACGTTTGAAGTACATGCAGAAAAATCCGAGTCACGGTTAACATTTTTTTAAATTTCCGTGTGTAATGATCAACCACAATGAATTAGAATAGTATTAATTTCTAAGAAACGGTGTGCATGAAACAATAGAAGAGTGCAGAAAATCGAACCCTAATTCATAAATCCTAATCTGTGACGTTTGAAGTACATGCTAAATAATCCGAGTCACGGTCAACATTTTTTGAAATTTCCGTGGGTAATGGTCAGCCACAATGAATTAGAATAGAATTAATTTCTAAGAAACGGTGTGCAGGAAACAATAGAAGAGTGCTAAAAATACCTTAATTCATAAATCATAATCTGTGACGTTTGAAGTACATGCTAAACAATCCGAGTCACGGTCAACATTTTTTTAAATTTTCGTGTGTAATGATCAGGCACAATGAATTAGAATAGAATTAATTTCTAAGAAACGGTGTGCAGGAAACAATAGAAGAGTGCTGAAAATCGAACCCTAATTCGTAAATCCTAATCTGTGACGTTTGAAGTACATTCTAAAAAATCTGAGTCACGGTCAACATTTTTTGAAATTTCCGTGTGTAATGATCAGGCACAATGAATTATAATAGTATTAATTTCTAAGAAACGGTGTGGATGAAACAAAAAGAGTACTGAAAATGGAACCCTAATTCATAAATCGTAATCTGTGACGTTTGAAGTACATGCTAAAAAATCCGAGTCACGGTCAACATTTTTTGAAATTTCCGTGTGTAATGATCAGGCACAATGAATTAGAATAGAATTAATTTCTAAGAAACGGTGTGCATTAAACAATAGAAGAGTGCTGAAAATGGAACCCTAATTCATAAATCCTAATCTCTTACGTTTGAAGTACATGCTAAAAAATCAGAGTCACGGACAACATTTTTTGAATTTTCCGTGTGTAATGATCAGGCACAATGAGTTAGAATAGAATTAATTTCTAAGAAACGGTGTGCAAGAAACAATAGAAGAGTGCTAAATATCGAACCCTAATTCATAAATCCTAATCTGTGAGTTTGAAGTACATGCTAAAAAATCCGAGTCACAGTCAACATTTTTTGAAATTTCCGTGTGTAAAGATCAGGCACAGCTAATTAGAATAGAATTAATTTCTAAGAAAAAATGTGCATGAAACAATAGCAGAGTTCAGAAAATCGAACCCTAATTCATAAATCCTAATCTGTGAGTTTGAAGTACATGCTAAAAAATCCGAGTCACGGTCAACATTTTTTGAAATTTCCGTGTGTAATGATCAGGCACAGCTAATTAGAATATTATTAATTTCTAAGAAACGGTGTGCATGAAACAATAGAAGAGTGAAGAAAATCGAACCCTAATTCATAAATCATAATCTGTGACGTTTGAAGTACATGCTAAACAATCCGAGTCACGGTCAACATTTTTTTAAATTTTCGTGTGTAATGATGAGGCACAATGAAGTAGAATAGAATTAATTTCTAAGAAACGGTGTGCAGGAAACAATAGAAGAATGCTGAAAATCGAACCCTAATTAATAAATCCTAAGTTGTGACGTTTGAAGTACGTGCTAAAAAAAACGAGTCACGGTCAACATTTTTTGAAATTTCTGTGTGTAATGATCAGGCACAATGAATTAGAATAGAATTAATTTCTAAGAAACGGTGTGCAGGAAACAATAGAAGAGTGATTAAAATCGAACCCTAATTCATAAATCCTAATCTAATACGCTTGAAGTACATGCTAAAAAATCCGAGTCATGGTCAACATTTTTTTAAATTTTCGTGTGTAATGATCAAGCACAATGAATTAGAATAGTATTAATTTCTAAGAAACGGTTTGCATGAAACAATAGAAGAGTGCTGAAAATGGAACCCTAATTCATAAATCCTAATCTAATACGTTTGAAGTACATGCTAAAAAGTCTGAGTCACGGTCAAAATTTTTTTAAATTTTCGTGTGTAATGATCAGGCACAATGAATTAGAATAGAATTAATTTCAGAGAAACGGTGTGCATGAAACAAAAGAAGAGTGCTGAAAATGGAACCCTAATTCATAAATCCTAATCTGTGACGTTTGAAGTACATGCTAAAAATTCCGAGTCACGGTCAACATTTTTTTAATTTTCCGTGTGTAATGATCAGCCACAATGAATTAGAATAGAATTAATTTCTAAGAAACGGTGTGCAGGAAACAATAGAAGAGTGCTGAAAATCGAACCCTAATTCATAAATCCTAATCTGTGAGTTTGAAGTAATGCTAAAAAATCCGAGTCACGGTCAACATTTTTTGAAATTTTCGTGTGTAATGATCAGGCACAGCTAATTAGAATAGAATTAATTTCTAAGAAACGGTGTGCATGAAACAATAGAAGAGTGAAGAAAATCGAACCCTAATTCATAAATCATAATCTGTGACGTTTGAAGTACATGCTAAACAATCCGAGTCACGGTCAACATTTTTTTAAATTTTCGTGTGGAATGATCAGGCACAATGAATTAGAATAGAATTAATTTCTAACAAACGGTGTGCAGGAAACAATAGAAGAGTGATGAAAATCGAACCCTAATTCATAAATCATAATCTGTGACGTATGAAGTACATGCTAAAAAATCCAAGTCACGGTCAACATTTTTTGAAATTTCCGTGGGTAATGATCAGGCACAATGAATTAGAATAGAATTAATTTCTAAGAAACGGTGTGCAAGAAATAATAGAAGAGTGCTGAAAATCGAACCCTAATTCATAAATCCTAATCTGTGAGTTTGAAGTACATGCTAAAAAATCCGAGTCACGGTCAACATTTTTTAAAATTTCCGTGTGTAATGATCAGGCACAGCTAATTAGAATAGAATTAATTTCTAAGAAACGGTGTGCATGAAACAATAGAAGAGTGCAGAAAATCGAACCCTAATTCATACATCCTAATCTTTGAGTTTGAAGTACATGCTAAAAAATCCGAATCACGGTCAACATTTTTTAAAATTTCCGTGTGTAATGATCAGGCACAGCTAATTAGAATTGAATTAATTTCTAAGAAACGGTGTGCATGAAACAATAGAAGAGTGCAGAAAATGGAACCCTAATTCATAAATCATAATCTGTGATGTGTGAATTACATGCTAAACAATCCGAGTCACGGTCAACATTTTTCTAAATTTCCGTGTGTAATGATCTGGCACAATGAATTAGAATTGTATTAATTCTAAGAAACAGTGTGCATGAAACAATAGAAGAGTGCAGAAAATCAAACCCTAATTCATAAATCCTAATCTGTGACGTTTGAAGTACATGCTAAAAAATCCGAGTCACGGTCAACAATTTTTGAAATTTTCGTGGGTAATGGTCAGGCACAATGAATTAGAATAGAATTAATTTCTAAGAAACGGTGTGCAGGAAACAATAGAAGAGTGCTGAAAATCGAACCCTAATTCATAAATCCTAATCTGTGAGTTTGAAGTAATGCTAAAAAATCCGAGTCACGGTCAACATTTTTTGAAATTTTCGTGTGTAATGATCAGGCACAGCTAATTAGAATAGAATTAATTTCTAAGAAACGGTGTGCATGAAACAATAGAAGAGTGAAGAAAATCGAACCCTAATTCATAAATCATAATCTGTGACGTTTGAAGTACATGCTAAACAATCCGAGTCACGGTCAACATTTTTTTAAATTTTCGTGTGGAATGATCAGGCACAATGAATTAGAATAGAATTAATTTCTAACAAACGGTGTGCAAGAAACAATAGAAGAGTGATGAAAATCGAACCCTAATTCATAAATCATAATCTGTGACGTATGAAGTACATGCTAAAAAATCCAAGTCACGGTCAACATTTTTTGAAATTTCCGTGGGTAATGATCAGGCACAATGAATTAGAATAGAATTAATTTCTAAGAAACGGTGTGCAAGAAATAATAGAAGAGTGCTGAAAATCGAACCCTAATTCATAAATCCTAATCTGTGAGTTTGAAGTACATGCTAAAAAATCCGAGTCACGGTCAACATTTTTTAAAATTTCCGTGTGTAATGATCAGGCACAGCTAATTAGAATAGAATTAATTTCTAAGAAACGGTGTGCATGAAACAATAGAAGAGTGCAGAAAATCGAACCCTAATTCATACATCCTAATCTTTGAGTTTGAAGTACATGCTAAAAAATCCGAATCACGGTCAACATTTTTTAAAATTTCCGTGTGTAATGATCAGGCACAGCTAATTAGAATTGAATTAATTTCTAAGAAACGGTGTGCATGAAACAATAGAAGAGTGCAGAAAATGGAACCCTAATTCATAAATCATAATCTGTGATGTGTGAATTACATGCTAAACAATCCGAGTCACGGTCAACATTTTTCTAAATTTCCGTGTGTAATGATCTGGCACAATGAATTAGAATTGTATTAATTCTAAGAAACAGTGTGCATGAAACAATAGAAGAGTGCAGAAAATCAAACCCTAATTCATAAATCCTAATCTGTGACGTTTGAAGTACATGCTAAAAAATCCGAGTCACGGTCAACAATTTTTGAAATTTTCGTGGGTAATGGTCAGGCACAATGAATTAGAATAGAATTAATTTCTAAGAAACGGTGTGCAGGAAACAATAGAAGAGTGCTGAAAATCGAACCCTAATTCATAAATCATAATCTGTGACGTTTGAAGTACATGCTAAAAAATCCGAGTCACGGTCAACATTTTTTTAAATTTCCGTGGGTAATGATCAGGCACAATGAAATAGAATAGAATTAATTTCTAAGAAACGGTGTGCAGGAAACAATAGAAGAGTGATGAAAATCGAACCCTAATTCATAAATCCTAATCTGTTACGTTTGAATTACATGCTAAAAAATCCGAGTCACGGTCAACATTTTTAAAAATTTCCGTGAGTAATGATCAGGCACAATGAATTAAAATAGAATTAATTTCTAACAAACGGTGTGCATGAAACAATAGAAGAATGCAGAAAATCGAACCCTAATTCATAAATCCTAATCTGTGACGTTTGAAGTACATGCTAAAAATTCCGAGTCACGGTCAACATTTTTTGAAATTTCCGTGGGTAATGATCAGACACAGCTAATTAGAATAGAATTAATTTCTAAGAACGGTGTGCAAGAAACAATAGAAGAGTGCTGAAAATCGAACCCTAATTCATAAATCCTAAGCTGTGACGTTTGAAGTACATGCTAAAAAAAACGTGTCACGGTCAACATTTTTTGAAATTTCCGTGTGTAATGATCAGGCACAATGAATTGGAATAGAATTAATTTCTAAGAAACGGTGTGCATTAAACAATAGAAGAGTGTTGAAAATGGAACCCTAATTCATAAATCCTAATCTGTTACGTTTGAAGTACATGCTAAAAAATCAGAGTCACGGACAACATTTTTTGAATTTTCCGTGTGTAATGATCAGGCACAATGAATTAGAATAGAATTAATTTCTAAGAAACGGTGTGCAGGAAACAATACAAGAGTGCTAAATATCGAACCCTAATTCATAAATCCTAATCTGTGAGTTTGAAGTACATGCTAAAAAATCCTAGTCACGGTCAACATTTTTTGAAATTTCCGTGTGTAATGATCAGGCACAGCTAATTAGAATAGAATTAATTTCTAAGAATCAGTGTGCATGAAACAATAGAAGAGTGCAGAAAATCGAACCCTAATTCATAAATCCTAATCTGTGAGTTTGAAGTACATGCTAAAAAATCCGAGTCACGGTCAACATTTTTTGAAATTTCCGTGTGTAATGATCAGGCACAGCTAATTAGAATAGAATTAATTTCTAAGAAACGGTGTGCATGAAACAATAGAAGAGTGCAGAAAATGGAACCCTAATTCATAAATCATAATCTGTGACATTTGAAGTACATGCTAAACAATCCGAGTCACGGTCAACATTTTTTTAAATTTTTGTGTAATGATGAGGCACAATGAATTAGAATAGAATTAATTTCTAAGAAACGGTGTGCAGGAAACAATAGAAGAATGCTGAAAATCGAACCCTAATTAATAAATCCTAAGTTGTGACGTTTGAAGTACGTGCTAAAAAAACGAGTCACGGTCAACATTTTTTGAAATTTCCGTGTGTAATGATCAGGCACAATGAATTAGAATAGAATTAATTTCTAAGAAACGGTGTGCAGGAAACAATAGAAGAGTGATTAAAATCGAACCCTAATTCATAAATCCTAATCTAATACGTTTGGAGTACATGCTAAAAAATCCGAGTCACGGTCAACATTTTTTTAAATTTTCGTGTGTAATGATCAAGCACAATGAATTAGAATAGAATTAATTTCTAAGATACGGTGTGCATGAAACAATAGAAGAGTGCTGAAAATGGAACCCTAATTGATAAATCCTAATCTGTGAGTTTGAAGTACATTCTAAAAAATCCGAGTCACGGTCAACATTTTTTGAAATTTCCGTGTGTAATTGTCAGGCACAATGAATTAGAATAGAATTAATTTCTAAGAAACGGTGTGCATGAAACAATAGAAGAGTGCAGAAAATCGAACCCTAATTCATAAATCCTAAGCTGTGACGTTTCAAGTACATGCTAAAAAAAACAAGTCACGGTCAACATTTTTTGAAATTTCCGTGTGTAATGATCAGGCACAATGAATTATAATAGAATTAATTTCTAAGAAACGGTGTGGATGAAACAAAAAGAGTACTGAAAATGGAACCCTAATTCATAAATCGTAATCTGTGACGTTTGAAGTACATGCTAAAAAATCCGAGTCACGGTCAACATTTTTTGAAATTTCCGTGTGTAATGATCAGGCACAATGAATTAGAATAGAATTAATTTCTAAGAAACGGTGTGCATTAAACAATAGAAGAGTGCTGAAAATGGAACCCTAATTCATAAATCCTAATCTGTTACGTTTGAAGTACATGCTAAAAAATCAGAGTCACGGACAACATTTTTTGAATTTTCCGTGTGTAATGATCAGGCACAATGAATTAGAATAGAATTAATTTCTAAGAAACGGTGTGCAGGAAACAATAGAAGAGTGCTAAATATCGAACCCTAATTCATAAATCCTAATCTGTGAGTTTGAAGTACATGCTAAAAAATCCGAGTCACAGTCAACATTTTTTGAAATTTCCGTGTGTAATGATCAGGCACAGCTAATTAGAATAGAATTAATTTCTAAGAAACAGTGTGCATGAAACAATAGAAGAGTTCAGAAAATCGAACCCTAATTCATAAATCCTAATCTGTGAGTTTGAAGTACATGCTAAAAAATCCGAGTCACGGTCAACATTTTTTGAAATTTCCGTGTGTAATGATCAGGCACAGCTAATTAGAATAGAATTAATTTCTAAGAAACGGTGTGCATGAAACAATAGAAGAGTGAAGAAAATCGAACCCTAATTCATAAATCATAATCTGTGACGTTTGAAGTACATGCTAAACAATCCGAGTCACGGTCAACATTTTTTTAAATTTTCGTGTGTAATGATGAGGCACAATGAATTAGAATAGAATTAATTTCTAAGAAACGGTGTGCAGGAAACAATAGAAGAATGCTGAAAATCGAACCCTAATTAATAAATCCTAAGTTGTGACGTTTGAAGTACGTGCTAAAAAAAACGAGTCACGGTCAACATTTTTTGAAATTTCCGTGTGTAATGATCAGGCACAATGAATTAGAATAGAATTAATTTCTAAGAAACGGTGTGCAGGAAACAATAGAAGAGTGATTAAAATCGAACCCTAATTCATAAATCCTAATCTAATACGCTTGAAGTACATGCTAAAAAATCCGAGTCACGGTCAACATTTTTTTAAATTTTCGTGTGTAATGATCAAGCACAATGAATTAGAATAGTATTAATTTCTAAGAAACGGTGTGCATGAAACAATAGAAGAGTGCTGAAAATGGAACCCTAATTCATAAATCCTAATCTAATACGTTTGAAGTACATGCTAAAAAGTCTGAGTCACGGTCAAAATTTTTTTAAATTTTCGTGTGTAATGATCAGGCACAATGAATTAGAATAGAATTAATTTCAGAGAAACGGTGTGCATGAAACAAAAGAAGAGTGCTGAAAATGGAACCCTAATTCATAAATCCTAATCTGTGACGTTTGAAGTACATGCTAAAAATTCCGAGTCACGGTCAACATTTTTTTAATTTTCCGTGTGTAATGATCAGCCACAATGAATTAGAATAGAATTAATTTCTAAGAAACGGTGTGCAGGAAACAATAGAAGAGTGCTGAAAATCGAACCCTAATTCATAAATCCTAATCTGTGAGTTTGAAGTAATGCTAAAAAATCCGAGTCACGGTCAACATTTTTTGAAATTTTCGTGTGTAATGATCAGGCACAGCTAATTAGAATAGAATTAATTTCTAAGAAACGGTGTGCATGAAACAATAGAAGAGTGAAGAAAATCGAACCCTAATTCATAAATCATAATCTGTGACGTTTGAAGTACATGCTAAACAATCCGAGTCACGGTCAACATTTTTTTAAATTTTCGTGTGTAATGATCAGGCACAATGAATTAGAATAGAATTAATTTCTAAGAAACGGTGTGCAGGAAACAATAGAAGAGTGATGAAAATCGAACCCTAATTCATAAATCATAATCTGTGACGTATGAAGTACATGCTAAAAAATCCAAGTCACGGTCAACATTTTTTGAAATTTCCGTGGGTAATGATCAAGCACAATGAATTAGAATAGAATTAATTTCTAAGAAACGGTGTGCAAGAAATAATAGAAGAGTGCTGAAAATCGAACCCTAATTCATTAATCCTAATCTGTGAGTTTGAAGTACATGCTAAAAAATCCGAGTCACGGTCAACATTTTTTAAAATTTCCGTGTGTAATGATCAGGCACAGCTAATTAGAATAGAATTAATTTCTAAGAAACGGTGTGCATGAAACAATAGAAGAGTGCAGAAAATCGAACCCTAATTCATACATCCTAATCTTTGAGTTTGAAGTACATGCTAAAAAATCCGAATCACGGTCAACATTTTTTGAAATTTCCGTGTGTAATGATCAGGCACAGCTAATTAGAATTGAATTAATTTCTAAGAAACGGTGTGCATGAAACAATAGAAGAGTGCAGAAAATGGAACCCTAATTCATAAATCATAATCTGTGATGTGTGAATTACATGCTAAACAATCCGAGTCACGGTCAACATTTTTCTAAATTTCCGTGTGTAATGATCTGGCACAATGAATTAGAATTGTATTAATTCTAAGAAACAGTGTGCATGAAACAATAGAAGAGTGCAGAAAATCAAACCCTAATTCATAAATCCTAATCTGTGACGTTTGAAGTACATGCTAAAAAATCCGAGTCACGGTCAACAATTTTTGAAATTTTCGTGGGTAATGGTCAGGCACAATGAATTAGAATAGAATTAATTTCTAAGAAACGGTGTGCAGGAAACAATAGAAGAGTGCTGAAAATCGAACCCTAATTCATAAATCATAATCTGTGACGTTTGAAGTACATGCTAAAAATTCCGAGTCACGGTCAACATTTTTAAAAATTTCCGTGAGTAATGATCAGGCACAATGAATTAAAATAGAATTAATTTCTAACAAACGGTGTGCATGAAACAATAGAAGAATGCAGAAAATCGAACCCTAATTCATAAATCCTAATCTGTGACGTTTGAAGTACATGCTAAAAAAAACGTGTCACGGTCAACATTTTTTGAAATTTCCGTGTGTAATGATCAGGCACAATGAATTGGAATAGAATTAATTTCTAAGAAACGGTGTGCATTAAACAATAGAAGAGTGTTGAAAATGGAACCCTAATTCATAAATCCTAATCTGTTACGTTTGAAGTACATGCTAAAAAATCAGAGTCACGGACAACATTTTTTGAATTTTCCGTGTGTAATGATCAGGCACAATGAATTAGAATAGAATTAATTTCTAAGAAACGGTGTGCAGGAAACAATACAAGAGTGCTAAATATCGAACCCTAATTCATAAATCCTAATCTGTGAGTTTGAAGTACATGCTAAAAAATCCTAGTCACGGTCAACATTTTTTGAAATTTCCGTGTGTAATGATCAGGCACAGCTAATTAGAATAGAATTAATTTCTAAGAATCAGTGTGCATGAAACAATAGAAGAGTGCAGAAAATCGAACCCTAATTCATAAATCCTAATCTGTGAGTTTGAAGTACATGCTAAAAAATCCGAGTCACGGTCAACATTTTTTGAAATTTCCGTGTGTAATGATCAGGCACAGCTAATTAGAATAGAATTAATTTCTAAGAAACGGTGTGCATGAAACAATAGAAGAGTGCAGAAAATCGAACCCTCATTCATAAATCATAATCTGTGACATTTGAAGTACATGCTAAACAATCCGAGTCACGGTCAACATTTTTTTAAATTTTTGTGTAATGATGAGGCACAATGAATTAGAATAGAATTAATTTCTAAGAAACGGTGTGCAGGAAACAATAGAAGAATGCTGAAAATCGAACCCTAATTAATAAATCCTAAGTTGTGACGTTTGAAGTACGTGCTAATAAAACGAGTCACGGTCAACATTTTTTGAAATTTCCGTGTGTAATGATCAGGCACAATGAATTAGAATAGAATTAATTTCTAAGAAACGGTGTGCAGGAAACAATAGAAGAGTGATTAAAATCGAACCCTAATTCATAAATCCTAATCTAATACGTTTGAAGTACATGCTAAAAAATCCGAGTCACGGTCAACATTTTTTTAAATTTTCGTGTGTAATGATCAAGCACAATGAATTAGAATAGAATTAATTTCTAAGATACGGTGTGCATGAAACAATAGAAGAGTGCTGAAAATGGAACCCTAATTGATAAATCCTAATCTGTGAGTTTGAAGTACATGCTAAAAAATCCGAGTCACGGTCAACATTTTTTGAAATTTCCGTGTGTAATTGTCAGGCACAATGAATTAGAATAGAATTAATTTCTAAGAAACGGTGTGCATGAAACAATAGAAGAGTGCAGAAAATCGAACCCTAATTCATAAATCCTAAGCTGTGACGTTTCAAGTACATGCTAAAAAAAACAAGTCACGGTCAACATTTTTTGAAATTTCCGTGTGTAATGATCAGGCACAATGAATTATAATAGAATTAATTTCTAAGAAACGGTGTGGATGAAACAAAAAGAGTACTGAAAATGGAACCCTAATTCATAAATCGTAATCTGTGACGTTTGAAGTACATGCTAAAAAATCCGAGTCACGGTCAACATTTTTTGAAATTTCCGTGTGTAATGATCAGGCACAATGAATTAGAATATAATTAATTTCTAAGAAACGGTGTGCATTAAACAATAGAAGAGTGCTGAAAATGGAACCCTAATTCATAAATCCTAATCTGTTACGTTTGAAGTACATGCTAAAAAATCCGAGTCACGGTCAACATTTTTTGAAATTTCCGTGTGTAATGATCAGGCACAATGAATTAGAATAGAATTAATTTCTAAGAAACGGTGTGCATTAAACAATAGAAGAGTGCTGAAAATGGAACCCTAATTCATAAATCCTAATCTGTTACGTTTGAAGTACATGCTAAAAAATCAGAGTCACGGACAACATTTTTTGAATTTTCCGTGTGTAATGATCAGGCACAATGAATTAGAATAGAATTAATTTCTAAGAAACGGTGTGCAGGAAACAATAGAAGAGTGCTAAATATCGAACCCTAATTCATAAATCCTAATCTGTGAGTTTGAAGTACATGCTAAAAAATCCGAGTCACAGTCAACATTTTTTGAAATTTCCTTGTGTAATGATCAGGCACAGCTAATTAGAATAGAATTAATTTCTAAGAAACAGTGTGCATGAAACAATAGAAGAGTTCAGAAAATCGAACCCTAATTCATAAATCCTAATCTGTGAGTTTGAAGTACATGCTAAAAAATCCGAGTCACGGTCAACATTTTTTGAAATTTCCGTGTGTAATGATCAGGCACAGCTAATTAGAATAGAATTAATTTCTAAGAAACGGTGTGCATGAAACAATAGAAGAGTGAAGAAAATCGAACCCTAATTCATAAATCATAATCTGTGACGTTTGAAGTACATGCTAAACAATCCGAGTCACGGTCAACATTTTTTTAAATTTTCGTGTGTAATGATGAGGCACAATGAATTAGAATAGAATTAATTTCTAAGAAACGGTGTGCAGGAAACAATAGAAGAATGCTGAAAATCGAACCCTAATTAATAAATCCTAAGTTGTGACGTTTGAAGTACGTGCTAAAAAAAACGAGTCACGGTCAACATTTTTTGAAATTTCCGTGTGTAATGATCAGGCACAATGAATTAGAATAGAATTAATTTCTAAGAAACGGTGTGCAGGAAACAATAGAAGAGTGATTAAAATCGAACCCTAATTCATAAATCCTAATCTAATACGCTTGAAGTACATGCTAAAAAATCCGAGTCACGGTCAACATTTTTTTAAATTTTCGTGTGTAATGATCAAGCACAATGAATTAGAATAGTATTAATTTCTAAGAAACGGTGTGCATGAAACAATAGAAGAGTGCTGAAAATGGAACCCTAATTCATAAATCCTAATCTAATACGTTTGAAGTACATGCTAAAAAGTCTGAGTCACGGTCAACATTTTTTTAAATTTTCGTGTGTAATGATTAGGCACAATGAATTAGAATAGAATTAATTTCAGAGAAACGGTGTGCATGAAACAATAGAAGAGTGCTGAAAATGGAACCCTAATTCATAAATCCTAATCTGTGACGTTTGAAGTACATGCTAAAAATTCCGAGTCACGGTCAACATTTTTTTAATTTTCCGTGTGTAATGATCAGCCACAATGAATTAGAATAGAATTAATTTCTAAGAAACGGTGTGCAGGAAACAATAGAAGAGTGCTGAAAATCGAACCCTAATTCATAAATCCTAATCTGTGAGTTTGAAGTAATGCTAAAAAATCCGAGTCACGGTCAACATTTTTTGAAATTTTCGTGTGTAATGATCAGGCACAGCTAATTAGAATAGAATTAATTTCTAAGAAACGGTGTGCATGAAACAATAGAAGAGTGAAGAAAATCGAACCCTAATTCATAAATCATAATCTGTGACGTTTGAAGTACATGCTAAACAATCCGAGTCACGGTCAACATTTTTTTAAATTTTCGTGTGTAATGATCAGGCACAATGAATTAGAATAGAATTAATTTCTAAGAAACGGTGTGCAGGAAACAATAGAAGAGTGATGAAAATCGAACCCTAATTCATAAATCATAATCTGTGACGTATGAAGTACATGCTAAAAAATCCAAGTCACGGTCAACATTTTTTGAAATTTCCGTGGGTAATGATCTGGCACAATGAATTAGAATAGAATTAATTTCTAAGAAACGGTGTGCAAGAAATAATAGAAGAGTGCTGAAAATCGAACCCTAATTCATAAATCCTAATCTGTGAGTTTGAAGTACATGCTAAAAAATCCGAGTCACGGTCAACATTTTTTGAAATTTCCGTGTGTAACGATCAGGCACAGCTAATTAGAATAGAATTAATTTCTAAGAAACGGTGTGCATGAAACAATAGAAGAGTGCAGAAAATCGAACCCTAATTCATAC
This sequence comes from Cucurbita pepo subsp. pepo, assembly GCF_057944985.1. Lineage (NCBI taxonomy): Eukaryota > Viridiplantae > Streptophyta > Magnoliopsida > Cucurbitales > Cucurbitaceae > Cucurbita > Cucurbita pepo. The sequence continues at coordinate 3,450,933 of NC_141816.1, read as the reverse complement.
ATCCTAATCTTTGAGTTTGAAGTACATGCTAAAAAATCCGAATCACGGTCAACATTTTTTGAAATTTCCATGTGTAATGATCAGGCACAGCTAATTAGAATTGAATTAATTTCTAAGAAACGGTGTGCATGAAACAATAGAAGAGTGCAGAAAATGGAACCCTAATTCATAAATCATAATCTGTGACGTGTGAATTACATGCTAAACAATCCGAGTCACGGTCAACATTTTTCTAAATTTCCGTGTGTAATGATCTGGCACAATGAATTAGAATTGTATTAATTCTAAGAAACGGTGTTTATGAAACAATAGAAGAGTGCAGAAAATCGAACCCTAATTCATAAATCCTAATCTTTGACGTTTGAAGTACATGCTAAAAAATCCGAGTCACGGTCAACAATTTTTGAAATTTTCGTGGGTAATGGTCAGGCACAATGAATTAGAATAGAATTAATTTCTAAGAAACGGTGTGCAGGAAACAATAGAAGAGTGCTGAAAATCGAACCCTACTTCATAAATCATAATCTGTGACGTTTGAAGTACATGCTAAAAAATCCGAGTCACGGTCAACATTTTTTAAAATTTCCGTGTGTAATGATCAAGCACAATGAGTTAAAATAGAATTAATTTCTAACAAACGGTGTGCATGAAACAATAGAAGAATGCAGAAAATCGAACCCTAATTCATAAATCCTAATCTGTGACGTTTGAAGTACATGCTAAAAATTCCGAGTCACGGTCAACATTTTTTGAAATTTCCGTGGGTAATGATCAGACACAATGAATTAGAATAGAATTAATTTCTAAGAACGGTGTGCAAGAAACAATAGAAGAGTGCTGAAAATCGAACCCTAATTCATAAATCCTAAGCTGTGACGTTTGAAGTACATGCTAAAAAAAACGAGCCACGGTCAACATTTTTTGAAATTTCCGTGTGTAATGATCAGGCACAATGAATTAGAATAGAATTAATTTCTAAGAAACGGTGTGCATTAAACAATAGAAGAGTGCTGAAAATGGAACCCTAATTCATAAATCCTAATCTGTTACGTTTGAAGTACATGCTAAAAAATCAGAGTCACGGACAACATTTTTTGAATTTTCCGTGTGTAATGATCAGGCACAATGAATTAGAATAGAATTAATTTCTAAGAAACGGTGTGCAGGAAACAATAGAAGAGTGCTAAATATCGAACCCTAATTCATAAATCCTAATCTGTGAGTTTGAAGTACATGCTAAAAAATCCTAGTCACGGTCAACATTTTTTGAAATTTCCGTGTGTAATGATCAGGCACAGCTAATTAGAATAGAAGTAATTTCTAAGAAACAGTGTGCATGAAACAATAGAAGAGTGCAGAAAATCGAACCCTAATTCATAAATCCTAATCTGTGAGTTTGAAGTACATGCTAAAAAATCCGAGTCACGGTCAACATTTTTTGAAATTTCCGTGTGTAATGATCAGGCACAGCTAATTAGAATAGAATTAATTTCTAAGAAACGGTGTGCATGAAACAATAGAAGAGTGAAGAAAATCGAACCCTAATTCATAAATCATAATCTGTGACGTTTCAAGTACATGGTAAAAAAAACAAGTCACGGTCAACATTTTTTGAAATTTCCGTGTGTAATGATCAGGCACAATGAATTAGAATAGAATTAATTTCTAAGAAACGGTGTGCATTAAACAATAGAAGAGTGCTGAAAATGGAACCCTAATTCATAAATCCTAATCTGTTACGTTTGAAGTACATGCTAAAAAATCCGAGTCACGGTCAACATTTTTTTAAATTTTCGTGTGTAATGATCAAGCACAATGAATTAGAATAGAATGAATTTCTAAGATACGGTGTGCATGAAACAATAGAAGAGTGCTGAAAATGGAACCCTAATTGATAAATCCTAATCTGTGAGTTTGAAGTACATGCTAAAAAATACGAGTCACGGTCAACATTTTTTGAAATTTCCGTGTGTAATTGTCAGGCACAATGAATTAGAATAGAATTAATTTCTAAGAAACGGTGTGCATGAAACAATAGAAGAGTGCAGAAAATCGAACCCTAATTCATAAATCCTAAGCTGTGACGTTTCAAGTACATGCTAAAAAAAACAAGTCACGGTCAACATTTTTTGAAATTTCCGTGTGTAATGATCAGGCACAATGAATTATAATAGAATTAATTTCTAAGAAACGGTGTGGATGAAACAAAAAGAGTACTGAAAATGGAACCCTAATTCATAAATCGTAATCTGTGACGTTTGAAGTACATGCTAAAAAATCCGAGTCACGGTCAACATTTTTTGAAATTTCCGTGTGTAATGATCAGGCACAATGAATTAGAATAGAATTAATTTCTAAGAAACGGTGTGCATTAAACAATAGAAGAGTGCTGAAAATGGAACCCTAATTCATAAATCCTAATCTGTTACGTTTGAAGTACATGCTAAAAAATCCGAGTCACGGTCAACATTTTTTGAAATTTCCGTGTGTAATGATCAGGCACAATGAATTAGAATAGAATTAATTTCTAAGAAACGGTGTGCATTAAACAATAGAAGAGTGCTGAAAATGGAACCCTAATTCATAAATCCTAATCTGTTACGTTTGAAGTACATGCTAAAAAATCAGAGTCACGGACAACATTTTTTGAATTTTCCGTGTGTAATGATCAGGCACAATGAATTAGAATAGAATTAATTTCTAAGAAACGGTGTGCAGGAAACAATAGAAGAGTGCTAAATATCGAACCCTAATTCATAAATCCTAATCTGTGAGTTTGAAGTACATGCTAAAAAATCCGAGTCACAGTCAACATTTTTTGAAATTTCCTTGTGTAATGATCAGGCACAGCTAATTAGAATAGAATTAATTTCTAAGAAACAGTGTGCATGAAACAATAGAAGAGTTCAGAAAATCGAACCCTAATTCATAAATCCTAATCTGTGAGTTTGAAGTACATGCTAAAAAATCCGAGTCACGGTCAACATTTTTTGAAATTTCCGTGTGTAATGATCAGGCACAGCTAATTAGAATAGAATTAATTTCTAAGAAACGGTGTGCATGAAACAATAGAAGAGTGAAGAAAATCGAACCCTAATTCATAAATCATAATCTGTGACGTTTCAAGTACATGGTAAAAAAAACAAGTCACGGTCAACATTTTTTGAAATTTCCGTGTGTAATGATCAGGCACAATGAATTAGAATAGAATTAATTTCTAAGAAACGGTGTGCATTAAACAATAGAAGAGTGCTGAAAATGGAACCCTAATTCATAAATCCTAATCTGTTACGTTTGAAGTACATGCTAAAAAATCCGAGTCACGGTCAACATTTTTTTAAATTTTCGTGTGTAATGATCAAGCACAATGAATTAGAATAGAATGAATTTCTAAGATACGGTGTGCATGAAACAATAGAAGAGTGCTGAAAATGGAACCCTAATTGATAAATCCTAATCTGTGAGTTTGAAGTACATGCTAAAAAATACGAGTCACGGTCAACATTTTTTGAAATTTCCGTGTGTAATTGTCAGGCACAATGAATTAGAATAGAATTAATTTCTAAGAAACGGTGTGCATGAAACAATAGAAGAGTGCAGAAAATCGAACCCTAATTCATAAATCCTAAGCTGTGACGTTTCAAGTACATGCTAAAAAAAACAAGTCACGGTCAACATTTTTTGAAATTTCCGTGTGTAATGATCAGGCACAATGAATTATAATAGAATTAATTTCTAAGAAACGGTGTGGATGAAACAAAAAGAGTACTGAAAATGGAACCCTAATTCATAAATCGTAATCTGTGACGTTTGAAGTACATGCTAAAAAATCCGAGTCACGGTCAACATTTTTTGAAATTTCCGTGTGTAATGATCAGGCACAATGAATTAGAATAGAATTAATTTCTAAGAAACGGTGTGCATTAAACAATAGAAGAGTGCTGAAAATGGAACCCTAATTCATAAATCCTAATCTGTTACGTTTGAAGTACATGCTAAAAAATCCGAGTCACGGTCAACATTTTTTGAAATTTCCGTGTGTAATGATCAGGCACAATGAATTAGAATAGAATTAATTTCTAAGAAACGGTGTGCATTAAACAATAGAAGAGTGCTGAAAATGGAACCCTAATTCATAAATCCTAATCTGTTACGTTTGAAGTACATGCTAAAAAATCAGAGTCACGGACAACATTTTTTGAATTTTCCGTGTGTAATGATCAGGCACAATGAATTAGAATAGAATTAATTTCTAAGAAACGGTGTGCAGGAAACAATAGAAGAGTGCTAAATATCGAACCCTAATTCATAAATCCTAATCTGTGAGTTTGAAGTACATGCTAAAAAATCCGAGTCACAGTCAACATTTTTTGAAATTTCCTTGTGTAATGATCAGGCACAGCTAATTAGAATAGAATTAATTTCTAAGAAACAGTGTGCATGAAACAATAGAAGAGTTCAGAAAATCGAACCCTAATTCATAAATCCTAATCTGTGAGTTTGAAGTACATGCTAAAAAATCCGAGTCACGGTCAACATTTTTTGAAATTTCCGTGTGTAATGATCAGGCACAGCTAATTAGAATAGAATTAATTTCTAAGAAACGGTGTGCATGAAACAATAGAAGAGTGAAGAAAATCGAACCCTAATTCATAAATCATAATCTGTGACGTTTGAAGTACATGCTAAACAATCCGAGTCACGGTCAACATTTTTTTAAATTTTCGTGTGTAATGATGAGGCACAATGAATTAGAATAGAATTAATTTCTAAGAAACGGTGTGCAGGAAACAATAGAAGAATGCTGAAAATCGAACCCTAATTAATAAATCCTAAGTTGTGACGTTTGAAGTACGTGCTAAAAAAAACGAGTCACGGTCAACATTTTTTGAAATTTCCGTGTGTAATGATCAGGCACAATGAATTAGAATAGAATTAATTTCTAAGAAACGGTGTGCAGGAAACAATAGAAGAGTGATTAAAATCGAACCCTAATTCATAAATCCTAATCTAATACGCTTGAAGTACATGCTAAAAAATCCGAGTCACGGTCAACATTTTTTTAAATTTTCGTGTGTAATGATCAAGCACAATGAATTAGAATAGTATTAATTTCTAAGAAACGGTGTGCATGAAACAATAGAAGAGTGCTGAAAATGGAACCCTAATTCATAAATCCTAATCTAATACGTTTGAAGTACATGCTAAAAAGTCTGAGTCACGGTCAACATTTTTTTAAATTTTCGTGTGTAATGATCAGGCACAATGAATTAGAATAGAATTAATTTCAGAGAAACGGTGTGCATGAAACAATAGAAGAGTGCTGAAAATGGAACCCTAATTCATAAATCCTAATCTGTGACGTTTGAAGTACATGCTAAAAATTCCGAGTCACGGTCAACATTTTTTTAATTTTCCGTGTGTAATGATCAGCCACAATGAATTAGAATAGAATTAATTTCTAAGAAACGGTGTGCAGGAAACAATAGAAGAGTGCTGAAAATCGAACCCTAATTCATAAATCCTAATCTGTGAGTTTGAAGTAATGCTAAAAAATCCGAGTCACGGTCAACATTTTTTGAAATTTTCGTGTGTAATGATCAGGCACAGCTAATTAGAATAGAATTAATTTCTAAGAAACGGTGTGCATGAAACAATAGAAGAGTGAAGAAAATCGAACCCTAATTCATAAATCATAATCTGTGACGTTTGAAGTACATGCTAAACAATCCGAGTCACGGTCAACATTTTTTTAAATTTTCGTGTGTAATGATGAGGCACAATGAATTAGAATAGAATTAATTTCTAAGAAACGGTGTGCAGGAAACAATAGAAGAATGCTGAAAATCGAACCCTAATTAATAAATCCTAAGTTGTGACGTTTGAAGTACGTGCTAAAAAAAACGAGTCACGGTCAACATTTTTTGAAATTTCCGTGTGTAATGATCAGGCACAATGAATTAGAATAGAATTAATTTCTAAGAAACGGTGTGCAGGAAACAATAGAAGAGTGATTAAAATCGAACCCTAATTCATAAATCCTAATCTAATACGCTTGAAGTACATGCTAAAAAATCCGAGTCACGGTCAACATTTTTTTAAATTTTCGTGTGTAATGATCAAGCACAATGAATTAGAATAGTATTAATTTCTAAGAAACGGTGTGCATGAAACAATAGAAGAGTGCTGAAAATGGAACCCTAATTCATAAATCCTAATCTAATACGTTTGAAGTACATGCTAAAAAGTCTGAGTCACGGTCAACATTTTTTTAAATTTTCGTGTGTAATGATCAGGCACAATGAATTAGAATAGAATTAATTTCAGAGAAACGGTGTGCATGAAACAATAGAAGAGTGCTGAAAATGGAACCCTAATTCATAAATCCTAATCTGTGACGTTTGAAGTACATGCTAAAAATTCCGAGTCACGGTCAACATTTTTTTAATTTTCCGTGTGTAATGATCAGCCACAATGAATTAGAATAGAATTAATTTCTAAGAAACGGTGTGCAGGAAACAATAGAAGAGTGCTGAAAATCGAACCCTAATTCATAAATCCTAATCTGTGAGTTTGAAGTAATGCTAAAAAATCCGAGTCACGGTCAACATTTTTTGAAATTTTCGTGTGTAATGATCAGGCACAGCTAATTAGAATAGAATTAATTTCTAAGAAACGGTGTGCATGAAACAATAGAAGAGTGAAGAAAATCGAACCCTAATTCATAAATCATAATCTGTGACGTTTGAAGTACATGCTAAACAATCCGAGTCACGGTCAACATTTTTTTAAATTTTCGTGTGTAATGATCAGGCACAATGAATTAGAATAGAATTAATTTCTAAGAAACGGTGTGCAGGAAACAATAGAAGAGTGATGAAAATCGAACCCTAATTCATAAATCATAATCTGTGACGTATGAAGTACATGCTAAAAAATCCAAGTCACGGTCAACATTTTTTGAAATTTCCGTGGGTAATGATCTGGCACAATGAATTAGAATAGAATTAATTTCTAAGAAACGGTGTGCAAGAAATAATAGAAGAGTGCTGAAAATCGAACCCTAATTCATAAATCCTAATCTGTGAGTTTGAAGTACATGCTAAAAAATCCGAGTCACGGTCAACATTTTTTGAAATTTCCGTGTGTAACGATCAGGCACAGCTAATTAGAATAGAATTAATTTCTAAGAAACGGTGTGCATGAAACAATAGAAGAGTGCAGAAAATCGAACCCTAATTCATACATCCTAATCTTTGAGTTTGAAGTACATGCTAAAAAATCCGAATCACGGTCAACATTTTTTGAAATTTCCATGTGTAATGATCAGGCACAGCTAATTAGAATTGAATTAATTTCTAAGAAACGGTGTGCATGAAACAATAGAAGAGTGCAGAAAATGGAACCCTAATTCATAAATCATAATCTGTGACGTGTGAATTACATGCTAAACAATCCGAGTCACGGTCAACATTTTTCTAAATTTCCGTGTGTAATGATCTGGCACAATGAATTAGAATTGTATTAATTCTAAGAAACGGTGTTTATGAAACAATAGAAGAGTGCAGAAAATCGAACCCTAATTCATAAATCCTAATCTTTGACGTTTGAAGTACATGCTAAAAAATCCGAGTCACGGTCAACAATTTTTGAAATTTTCGTGGGTAATGGTCAGGCACAATGAATTAGAATAGAATTAATTTCTAAGAAACGGTGTGCAGGAAACAATAGAAGAGTGCTGAAAATCGAACCCTACTTCATAAATCATAATCTGTGACGTTTGAAGTACATGCTAAAAAATCCGAGTCACGGTCAACATTTTTTAAAATTTCCGTGTGTAATGATCAAGCACAATGAGTTAAAATAGAATTAATTTCTAACAAACGGTGTGCATGAAACAATAGAAGAATGCAGAAAATCGAACCCTAATTCATAAATCCTAATCTGTGACGTTTGAAGTACATGCTAAAAATTCCGAGTCACGGTCAACATTTTTTGAAATTTCCGTGGGTAATGATCAGACACAATGAATTAGAATAGAATTAATTTCTAAGAACGGTGTGCAAGAAACAATAGAAGAGTGCTGAAAATCGAACCCTAATTCATAAATCCTAAGCTGTGACGTTTGAAGTACATGCTAAAAAAAACGAGCCACGGTCAACATTTTTTGAAATTTCCGTGTGTAATGATCAGGCACAATGAATTAGAATATTATTAATTTCTAAGAAACGGTGTGCATTAAACAATAGAAGAGTGCTGAAAATGGAACCCTAATTCATAAATCCTAATCTGTTACGTTTGAAGTACATGCTAAAAAATCAGAGTCACGGACAACATTTTTTGAATTTTCCGTGTGTAATGATCAGGCACAATGAATTAGAATAGAATTAATTTCTAAGAAACGGTGTGCAGGAAACAATAGAAGAGTGCTAAATATCGAACCCTAATTCATAAATCCTAATCTGTGAGTTTGAAGTACATGCTAAAAAATCCTAATTACGGTCAACATTTTTTGAAATTTCCGTGTGTAATGATCAGGCACAGCTAATTAGAATAGAAGTAATTTCTAAGAAACAGTGTGCATGAAACAATAGAAGAGTGCAGAAAATCGAACCCTAATTCATAAATCCTAATCTGTGAGTTTGAAGTACATGCTAAAAAATCCGAGTCACGGTCAACATTTTTTGAAATTTCCGTGTGTAATGATCAGGCACAGCTAATTAGAATAGAATTAATTTCTAAGAAACGGTGTGCATGAAACAATAGAAGAGTGCAGAAAATCGAACCCTAATTCATAAATCATAATCTGTGACATTTGAAGTACATGCTAAACAATCCGAGTCACGGTCAACATTTTTTTAAATTTTCGTGTGTAATGATGAGGCACAATGAATTAGAATAGAATTAATTTCTAAGAAACGGTGTGCAGGAAACAATAGAAGAATGCTGAAAATCGAACCCTAATTAATAAATCCTAAGTTGTGACGTTTGAAGTACGTGCTAAAAAAACGAGTCACGGTCAACATTTTTTGAAATTTCCGTGTGTAATGATCAGGCACAATGAATTAGAATAGAATTAATTTCTAAGAAACGGTGTGCAGGAAAAAATAGAAGAGTGATTAAAATCGAACCCTAATTCATAAATCCTAATCTAATACGTTTGGAGTACATGCTAAAAAATCCGAGTCACGGTCAACATTTTTTTAAATTTTCGTGTGTAATGATCAAGCACAATGAATTAGAATAGAATTAATTTCTAAGATACGGTGTGCATGAAACAATAGAAGAGTGCTGAAAATGGAACCCTAATTCATAAATCCTAATCTGTGAGTTTGAAGTACATGCTAAAAAATCCGAGGCACGGTCAACATTTTTTGAAATTTCCGAGTGTAATGATCAGGCACAGCTAATTAGAACAGAATTAATTTCTAAGAAACGGTGTGCATGAAACAATAGAAGAGTGCAGAAAATCGAACCCTAATTCATAAATCATAATCTGTGACGTTTGAAGTACATGCTAAACAATCCGAGTCACGGTCAACATTTTTTTAAATTTCCGTGTGTAATGATCAGGCACAATGAATTAGATTAGTATTAATTTCGAATTAACGGTGTGCATGAAACAATAGCAGAGTGCAGAAAATCGAACCCTAATTCATAAATCCTAATCTGTGACGTTTGAAGTACATGCTAAAAAATCCGAGTCACGGTCAACATTTTTTGAAATTTCCGTGGGTAATGGTCAGGCAGAATGAATTAGAATAGAATTAATTTCTAAGAAACGGTGTGCAGGAAACAATAGAAGAGTGCTGAAAATCGAACCCTAATTCATAAATCATAATCTGTGACGTTTGAAGTACATGCTAAAATATCCGAGTCACGGTCAACATTTTTTTAAATTTTCGTCTGTAATGATCAGGCACAATGAATTAGAATAGAATTAATTTCTAAGAAACTGTGTGCAGGAAACAATAGAAGAGTGCTGAAAATCGAACCCTAATTCGTAAAACATAATCTGTGACGTTTGAAGTACATGCTAAAAAATCCGAGTCACGGTCAACATTTTCTTAAATTTCCGTGGGTATTGATCAGGCACAATGAATTAGAATAGAATTAATTTCTAAGAAACGGTGTGTAGGAAACAATAGAAGAGTGCTGAAAATCGTACCCTAATTCATAAATCCTAATCTGTTACGTTTGAAGTACATGCTAAAAAATCCGAGTCACGGTCAACATTTTTTTAAATTTCCGTGTGTAATGATCAGCCACAATGAATTAGAACAGTATTAATTTCTAAGAAACGGTGTGCATGAAACAATAGAAGAGTGCTGAAAATCGTACCCTAATTCATAAATCATAATCTGTGACGTTTGAAGTACATGCTAAAAAATCCGAGTCACGGTCAACATTTTTTTAAATTTCCGTGTGTAATGATCAGGCACAATGAATAAGAAAAGAATTAATTTCTAACAAACGGTGTGCAGGAAACAATAGAAGAGTGCTTAAAATCGAACCCTAATTCATAAATCCTAATCTGTGACGTTTGAAGTACATGCTAAAAAATCCGAGTCACGGTCAACATTTTTTGAATTTTCCGTGTGTAATGATCAGCCACAATGAATTAGAATAGAATTAATTTCTAAGAAACGGTGTGCAGGAAACAATAGAAGAGTGCTGAAAATCGAACCCTAATTCATAAATCCTAATCTGTGACGTTTGAAGTACATGCTAAAAAATCCGAGTCACGGTCAACATTTTTTGAATTTTCCGTGTGTAATGATCAGCCACAATGAATTAGAATAGAATTAATTTCTAAGAAACGGTGTGCAGGAAACAATAGAAGAGTGCTGAAAATCGAACCCTAATTCATAAATCCTAATCTGTGACGTTTGAAGTACATGCTAAAAAATCCGAGTCACGGTCAACATTTTTTGAATTTTCCATATGTAATGATCAGCCACAATGAATTAGAATAGAATTAATTTCTAAGAAACGGTGTGCAGGAAACAATAGAAGAGTGCAGAAAATCGAACCCTAATTCATAAATCCTAATCTGTGAGTTTGAAGTACATGCTAAAAATTCCGAGTCACGGTCAACATTTTTTTAATTTTCCGTGTGTAATGATCAGCCACAATGAATTAGAATAGAATTAATTTCTAAGAAACGGTGTGCACGAAACAATAGAAGAGTGCAGAAAATCGAACCCTAATTCATAAATCATAATCTGTGACGTTTCAAGTACATGCTAAACAACCAGAGTCACGGTCAACATTTTTTTAAATTTTCGTGTGTAATGATCAGGCACAATGAATTAGATTAGTATTAATTTCGAAGAAACGGTGTGCATGAAACAATAGTAGAGTGCAGAAAATCGAACCCTAATTCATAAATCCTAATCTGTGACGTTTGAAGTACATGCTAAAAAATCCGAGTCACGGTCAACATTTTTTGAAATTTCCGTGGGTAATGGTCAGGCACAATGAATTAGAATAGAATTAATTTCTAAGAAACGGTGTGCAGGAAACAATAGAAGAGTGCTGAAAATCGAACCCTAATTCATAAATCATAATCTGTGACGTTTGAAGTACATGCTAAAATATCCGAGTCACGGTCAACATTTTTTTAAATTTTCGTGTGTAATGATCAGGCACAATGAATTAGAATAGAATTAATTTCTAAGAAACGGTGTGCAGGAAACAATAGAAGAGTGCTGAAAATCGAACCCAAATTTGTAAATCATAATCTGTGACGTTTGAAGTACATGCTAAAAAATCCGAGTCACGGTCAACATTTTTTGAATTTTCCGTATGTAATGATCAGCCACAATGAATTAGAATAGAATTAATTTCTAAGAAACGGTGTGCAGGAAACAATAGAAGAGTGCAGAAAATCGAACCCTAATTCATAAATCCTAATCTGTGAGTTTGAAGTACATGCTAAAAATTCCGAGTCACGGTCAACATTTTTTGAAATTTCCGTGTGTAATGATCAGGCACAGCTAATTAGAATAGAATTAATTTCTAAGAAACGGTGTGCATGAAACAATAGAAGAGTGAAGAAAATCGAACCCTAATTCATAAATCATAATCTGTGACGTTTCAAGTACATGGTAAAAAAAACAAGTCACGGTCAACATTTTTTGAAATTTCCGTGTGTAATGATCAGGCACAATGAATTAGAATAGAATTAATTTCTAAGAAACGGTGTGCATTAAACAATAGAAGAGTGCTGAAAATGGAACCCTAATTCATAAATCCTAATCTGTTACGTTTGAAGTACATGCTAAAAAATCCGAGTCACGGTCAACATTTTTTTAAATTTTCGTGTGTAATGATCAAGCACAATGAATTAGAATAGAATGAATTTCTAAGATACGGTGTGCATGAAACAATAGAAGAGTGCTGAAAATGGAACCCTAATTGATAAATCCTAATCTGTGAGTTTGAAGTACATGCTAAAAAATACGAGTCACGGTCAACATTTTTTGAAATTTCCGTGTGTAATTGTCAGGCACAATGAATTAGAATAGAATTAATTTCTAAGAAACGGTGTGCATGAAACAATAGAAGAGTGCAGAAAATCGAACCCTAATTCATAAATCCTAAGCTGTGACGTTTCAAGTACATGCTAAAAAAAACAAGTCACGGTCAACATTTTTTGAAATTTCCGTGTGTAATGATCAGGCACAATGAATTATAATAGAATTAATTTCTAAGAAACGGTGTGGATGAAACAAAAAGAGTACTGAAAATGGAACCCTAATTCATAAATCGTAATCTGTGACGTTTGAAGTACATGCTAAAAAATCCGAGTCACGGTCAACATTTTTTGAAATTTCCGTGTGTAATGATCAGGCACAATGAATTAGAATAGAATTAATTTCTAAGAAACGGTGTGCATTAAACAATAGAAGAGTGCTGAAAATGGAACCCTAATTCATAAATCCTAATCTGTTACGTTTGAAGTACATGCTAAAAAATCCGAGTCACGGTCAACATTTTTTGAAATTTCCGTGTGTAATGATCAGGCACAATGAATTAGAATAGAATTAATTTCTAAGAAACGGTGTGCATTAAACAATAGAAGAGTGCTGAAAATGGAACCCTAATTCATAAATCCTAATCTGTTACGTTTGAAGTACATGCTAAAAAATCAGAGTCACGGACAACATTTTTTGAATTTTCCGTGTGTAATGATCAGGCACAATGAATTAGAATAGAATTAATTTCTAAGAAACGGTGTGCAGGAAACAATAGAAGAGTGCTAAATATCGAACCCTAATTCATAAATCCTAATCTGTGAGTTTGAAGTACATGCTAAAAAATCCGAGTCACAGTCAACATTTTTTGAAATTTCCTTGTGTAATGATCAGGCACAGCTAATTAGAATAGAATTAATTTCTAAGAAACAGTGTGCATGAAACAATAGAAGAGTTCAGAAAATCGAACCCTAATTCATAAATCCTAATCTGTGAGTTTGAAGTACATGCTAAAAAATCCGAGTCACGGTCAACATTTTTTGAAATTTCCGTGTGTAATGATCAGGCACAGCTAATTAGAATAGAATTAATTTCTAAGAAACGGTGTGCATGAAACAATAGAAGAGTGAAGAAAATCGAACCCTAATTCATAAATCATAATCTGTGACGTTTGAAGTACATGCTAAACAATCCGAGTCACGGTCAACATTTTTTTAAATTTTCGTGTGTAATGATGAGGCACAATGAATTAGAATAGAATTAATTTCTAAGAAACGGTGTGCAGGAAACAATAGAAGAATGCTGAAAATCGAACCCTAATTAATAAATCCTAAGTTGTGACGTTTGAAGTACGTGCTAAAAAAAACGAGTCACGGTCAACATTTTTTGAAATTTCCGTGTGTAATGATCAGGCACAATGAATTAGAATAGAATTAATTTCTAAGAAACGGTGTGCAGGAAACAATAGAAGAGTGATTAAAATCGAACCCTAATTCATAAATCCTAATCTAATACGCTTGAAGTACATGCTAAAAAATCCGAGTCATGGTCAACATTTTTTTAAATTTTCGTGTGTAATGATCAAGCACAATGAATTAGAATAGTATTAATTTCTAAGAAACGGTGTGCATGAAACAATAGAAGAGTGCTGAAAATGGAACCCTAATTCATAAATCCTAATCTAATACGTTTGAAGTACATGCTAAAAAGTCTGAGTCACGGTCAACATTTTTTTAAATTTTCGTGTGTAATGATCAGGCACAATGAATTAGAATAGAATTAATTTCAGAGAAACGGTGTGCATGAAACAATAGAAGAGTGCTGAAAATGGAACCCTAATTCATAAATCCTAATCTGTGACGTTTGAAGTACATGCTAAAAATTCCGAGTCACGGTCAACATTTTTTTAATTTTCCGTGTGTAATGATCAGCCACAATGAATTAGAATAGAATTAATTTCTAAGAAACGGTGTGCAGGAAACAATAGAAGAGTGCTGAAAATCGAACCCTAATTCATAAATCCTAATCTGTGAGTTTGAAGTAATGCTAAAAAATCCGAGTCACGGTCAACATTTTTTGAAATTTTCGTGTGTAATGATCAGGCACAGCTAATTAGAATAGAATTAATTTCTAAGAAACGGTGTGCATGAAACAATAGAAGAGTGAAGAAAATCGAACCCTAATTCATAAATCATAATCTGTGACGTTTGAAGTACATGCTAAACAATCCGAGTCACGGTCAACATTTTTTTAAATTTTCGTGTGTAATGATCAGGCACAATGAATTAAAATAGAATTAATTTCTAAGAAACGGTGTGCAGGAAACAATAGAAGAGTGATGAAAATCGAACCCTAATTCATAAATCATAATCTGTGACGTATGAAGTACATGCTAAAAAATCCAAGTCACGGTCAACATTTTTTGAAATTTCCGTGGGTAATGATCTGGCACAATGAATTAGAATAGAATTAATTTCTAAGAAACGGTGTGCAAGAAATAATAGAAGAGTGCTTAAAATCGAACCCTAATTCATAAATCCTAATCTGTGAGTTTGAAGTACATGCTAAAAAATCCGAGTCACGGTCAACATTTTTTGAAATTTTCGTGTGTAATGATCAGGCACAGCTAATTAGAATAGAATTAATTTCTAAGAAACGGTGTGCATGAAACAATAGAAGAGTGAAGAAAATCGAACCCTAATTCATAAATCATAATCTGTGACGTTTGAAGTACATGCTAAACAATCCGAGTCACGGTCAACATTTTTTTAAATTTTCGTGTGTAATGATCAGGCACAATGAATTAGAATAGAATTAATTTCTAAGAAACGGTGTGCAGGAAACAATAGAAGAGTGATGAAAATCGAACCCTAATTCATAAATCATAATCTGTGACGTATGAAGTACATGCTAAAAAATCCAAGTCACGGTCAACATTTTTTGAAATTTCCGTGGGTAATGATCTGGCACAATGAATTAGAATAGAATTAATTTCTAAGAAACGGTGTGCAAGAAATAATAGAAGAGTGCTTAAAATCGAACCCTAATTCATAAATCCTAATCTGTGAGTTTGAAGTACATGCTAAAAAATCCGAGTCACGGTCAACATTTTTTGAAATTTCCGTGTGTAACGATCAGGCACAGCTAATTAGAATAGAATTAATTTCTAAGAAACGGTGTGCATGAAACAATAGAAGAGTGCAGAAAATCGAACCCTAATTCATACATCCTAATCTTTGAGTTTGAAGTACATGCTAAAAAATCCGAATCACGGTCAACATTTTTTGAAATTTCCATGTGTAATGATCAGGCACAGCTAATTAGAATTGAATTAATTTCTAAGAAACGGTGTGCATGAAACAATAGAAGAGTGCAGAAAATGGAACCCTAATTCATAAATCATAATCTGTGACGTGTGAATTACATGCTAAACAATCCGAGTCACGGTCAACATTTTTCTAAATTTCCGTGTGTAATGATCTGGCACAATGAATTAGAATTGTATTAATTCTAAGAAACGGTGTTTATGAAACAATAGAAGAGTGCAGAAAATCGAACCCTAATTCATAAATCCTAATCTTTGACGTTTGAAGTACATGCTAAAAAATCCGAGTCACGGTCAACAATTTTTGAAATTTTCGTGGGTAATGGTCAGGCACAATGAATTAGAATAGAATTAATTTCTAAGAAACGGTGTGCAGGAAACAATAGAAGAGTGCTGAAAATCGAACCCTACTTCATAAATCATAATCTGTGACGTTTGAAGTACATGCTAAAAAATCCGAGTCACGGTCAACATTTTTTAAAATTTCCGTGTGTAATGATCAAGCACAATGAGTTAAAATAGAATTAATTTCTAACAAACGGTGTGCATGAAACAATAGAAGAATGCAGAAAATCGAACCCTAATTCATAAATCCTAATCTGTGACGTTTGAAGTACATGCTAAAAATTCCGAGTCACGGTCAACATTTTTTGAAATTTCCGTGGGTAATGATCAGACACAATGAATTAGAATAGAATTAATTTCTAAGAACGGTGTGCAAGAAACAATAGAAGAGTGCTGAAAATCGAACCCTAATTCATAAATCCTAAGCTGTGACGTTTGAAGTACATGCTAAAAAAAACGAGCCACGGTCAACATTTTTTGAAATTTCCGTGTGTAATGATCAGGCACAATGAATTAGAATATTATTAATTTCTAAGAAACGGTGTGCATTAAACAATAGAAGAGTGCTGAAAATGGAACCCTAATTCATAAATCCTAATCTGTTACGTTTGAAGTACATGCTAAAAAATCAGAGTCACGGACAACATTTTTTGAATTTTCCGTGTGTAATGATCAGGCACAATGAATTAGAATAGAATTAATTTCTAAGAAACGGTGTGCAGGAAACAATAGAAGAGTGCTAAATATCGAACCCTAATTCATAAATCCTAATCTGTGAGTTTGAAGTACATGCTAAAAAATCCTAGTCACGGTCAACATTTTTTGAAATTTCCGTGTGTAATGATCAGGCACAGCTAATTAGAATAGAAGTAATTTCTAAGAAACAGTGTGCATGAAACAATAGAAGAGTGCAGAAAATCGAACCCTAATTCATAAATCCTAATCTGTGAGTTTGAAGTACATGCTAAAAAATCCGAGTCACGGTCAACATTTTTTGAAATTTCCGTGTGTAATGATCAGGCACAGCTAATTAGAATAGAATTAATTTCTAAGAAACGGTGTGCATGAAACAATAGAAGAGTGCAGAAAATCGAACCCTAATTCATAAATCATAATCTGTGACATTTGAAGTACATGCTAAACAATCCGAGTCACGGTCAACATTTTTTTAAATTTTCGTGTGTAATGATGAGGCACAATGAATTAGAATAGAATTAATTTCTAAGAAACGGTGTGCAGGAAACAATAGAAGAATGCTGAAAATCGAACCCTAATTAATAAATCCTAAGTTGTGACGTTTGAAGTACGTGCTAAAAAAACGAGTCACGGTCAACATTTTTTGAAATTTCCGTGTGTAATGATCAGGCACAATGAATTAGAATAGAATTAATTTCTAAGAAACGGTGTGCAGGAAAAAATAGAAGAGTGATTAGAATCGAACCCTAATTCATAAATCCTAATCTAATACGTTTGGAGTACATGCTAAAAAATCCGAGTCACGGTCAACATTTTTTTAAATTTTCGTGTGTAATGATCAAGCACAATGAATTAGAATAGAATTAATTTCTAAGATACGGTGTGCATGAAACAATAGAAGAGTGCTGAAAATGGAACCCTAATTCATAAATCCTA
This sequence comes from Cucurbita pepo subsp. pepo, assembly GCF_057944985.1. Taxonomy (NCBI): domain Eukaryota; kingdom Viridiplantae; phylum Streptophyta; class Magnoliopsida; order Cucurbitales; family Cucurbitaceae; genus Cucurbita; species Cucurbita pepo. The sequence goes on along the minus strand of NC_141816.1, from coordinate 3,433,152 downwards.
ATCTGTGAGTTTGAAGTACATGCTAAAAAATCCGAGGCACGGTCAACATTTTTTGAAATTTCCGAGTGTAATGATCAGGCACAGCTAATTAGAATAGAATTAATTTCTAAGAAACGGTGTGCATGAAACAATAGAAGAGTGAAGAAAATCGAACCCTAATTCATAAATCATAATCTGTGACGTTTGAAGTACATGCTAAACAATCCGAGTCACGGTCAACATTTTTTTAAATTTTCGTGTGTAATGATCAGGCACAATGAATTAGAATAGAATTAATTTCTAAGAAACGGTGTGCAGGAAACAATAGAAGAGTGATGAAAATCGAACCCTAATTCATAAATCATAATCTGTGACGTATGAAGTACATGCTAAAAAATCCAAGTCACGGTCAACATTTTTTGAAATTTCCGTGGGTAATGATCTGGCACAATGAATTAGAATAGAATTAATTTCTAAGAAACGGTGTGCAAGAAATAATAGAAGAGTGCTTAAAATCGAACCCTAATTCATAAATCCTAATCTGTGAGTTTGAAGTACATGCTAAAAAATCCGAGTCACGGTCAACATTTTTTGAAATTTTCGTGTGTAATGATCAGGCACAGCTAATTAGAATAGAATTAATTTCTAAGAAACGGTGTGCATGAAACAATAGAAGAGTGAAGAAAATCGAACCCTAATTCATAAATCATAATCTGTGACGTTTGAAGTACATGCTAAACAATCCGAGTCACGGTCAACATTTTTTTAAATTTTCGTGTGTAATGATCAGGCACAATGAATTAGAATAGAATTAATTTCTAAGAAACGGTGTGCAGGAAACAATAGAAGAGTGATGAAAATCGAACCCTAATTCATAAATCATAATCTGTGACGTATGAAGTACATGCTAAAAAATCCAAGTCACGGTCAACATTTTTTGAAATTTCCGTGGGTAATGATCTGGCACAATGAATTAGAATAGAATTAATTTCTAAGAAACGGTGTGCAAGAAATAATAGAAGAGTGCTTAAAATCGAACCCTAATTCATAAATCCTAATCTGTGAGTTTGAAGTACATGCTAAAAAATCCGAGTCACGGTCAACATTTTTTGAAATTTCCGTGTGTAACGATCAGGCACAGCTAATTAGAATAGAATTAATTTCTAAGAAACGGTGTGCATGAAACAATAGAAGAGTGCAGAAAATCGAACCCTAATTCATACATCCTAATCTTTGAGTTTGAAGTACATGCTAAAAAATCCGAATCACGGTCAACATTTTTTGAAATTTCCATGTGTAATGATCAGGCACAGCTAATTAGAATTGAATTAATTTCTAAGAAACGGTGTGCATGAAACAATAGAAGAGTGCAGAAAATGGAACCCTAATTCATAAATCATAATCTGTGACGTGTGAATTACATGCTAAACAATCCGAGTCACGGTCAACATTTTTCTAAATTTCCGTGTGTAATGATCTGGCACAATGAATTAGAATTGTATTAATTCTAAGAAACGGTGTTTATGAAACAATAGAAGAGTGCAGAAAATCGAACCCTAATTCATAAATCCTAATCTTTGACGTTTGAAGTACATGCTAAAAAATCCGAGTCACGGTCAACAATTTTTGAAATTTTCGTGGGTAATGGTCAGGCACAATGAATTAGAATAGAATTAATTTCTAAGAAACGGTGTGCAGGAAACAATAGAAGAGTGCTGAAAATCGAACCCTACTTCATAAATCATAATCTGTGACGTTTGAAGTACATGCTAAAAAATCCGAGTCACGGTCAACATTTTTTAAAATTTCCGTGTGTAATGATCAAGCACAATGAGTTAAAATAGAATTAATTTCTAACAAACGGTGTGCATGAAACAATAGAAGAATGCAGAAAATCGAACCCTAATTCATAAATCCTAATCTGTGACGTTTGAAGTACATGCTAAAAATTCCGAGTCACGGTCAACATTTTTTGAAATTTCCGTGGGTAATGATCAGACACAATGAATTAGAATAGAATTAATTTCTAAGAACGGTGTGCAAGAAACAATAGAAGAGTGCTGAAAATCGAACCCTAATTCATAAATCCTAAGCTGTGACGTTTGAAGTACATGCTAAAAAAAACGAGCCACGGTCAACATTTTTTGAAATTTCCGTGTGTAATGATCAGGCACAATGAATTAGAATATTATTAATTTCTAAGAAACGGTGTGCATTAAACAATAGAAGAGTGCTGAAAATGGAACCCTAATTCATAAATCCTAATCTGTTACGTTTGAAGTACATGCTAAAAAATCAGAGTCACGGACAACATTTTTTGAATTTTCCGTGTGTAATGATCAGGCACAATGAATTAGAATAGAATTAATTTCTAAGAAACGGTGTGCAGGAAACAATAGAAGAGTGCTAAATATCGAACCCTAATTCATAAATCCTAATCTGTGAGTTTGAAGTACATGCTAAAAAATCCTAGTCACGGTCAACATTTTTTGAAATTTCCGTGTGTAATGATCAGGCACAGCTAATTAGAATAGAAGTAATTTCTAAGAAACAGTGTGCATGAAACAATAGAAGAGTGCAGAAAATCGAACCCTAATTCATAAATCCTAATCTGTGAGTTTGAAGTACATGCTAAAAAATCCGAGTCACGGTCAACATTTTTTGAAATTTCCGTGTGTAATGATCAGGCACAGCTAATTAGAATAGAATTAATTTCTAAGAAACGGTGTGCATGAAACAATAGAAGAGTGCAGAAAATCGAACCCTAATTCATAAATCATAATCTGTGACATTTGAAGTACATGCTAAACAATCCGAGTCACGGTCAACATTTTTTTAAATTTTCGTGTGTAATGATGAGGCACAATGAATTAGAATAGAATTAATTTCTAAGAAACGGTGTGCAGGAAACAATAGAAGAATGCTGAAAATCGAACCCTAATTAATAAATCCTAAGTTGTGACGTTTGAAGTACGTGCTAAAAAAACGAGTCACGGTCAACATTTTTTGAAATTTCCGTGTGTAATGATCAGGCACAATGAATTAGAATAGAATTAATTTCTAAGAAACGGTGTGCAGGAAAAAATAGAAGAGTGATTAGAATCGAACCCTAATTCATAAATCCTAATCTAATACGTTTGGAGTACATGCTAAAAAATCCGAGTCACGGTCAACATTTTTTTAAATTTTCGTGTGTAATGATCAAGCACAATGAATTAGAATAGAATTAATTTCTAAGATACGGTGTGCATGAAACAATAGAAGAGTGCTGAAAATGGAACCCTAATTCATAAATCCTAATCTGTGAGTTTGAAGTACATGCTAAAAAATCCGAGGCACGGTCAACATTTTTTGAAATTTCCGAGTGTAATGATCAGGCACAGCTAATTAGAATAGAATTAATTTCTAAGAAACGGTGTGCATGAAACAATAGAAGAGTGAAGAAAATCGAACCCTAATTCATAAATCATAATCTGTGACGTTTGAAGTACATGCTAAACAATCCGAGTCACGGTCAACATTTTTTTAAATTTTCGTGTGTAATGATCAGGCACAATGAATTAGAATAGAATTAATTTCTAAGAAACGGTGTGCAGGAAACAATAGAAGAGTGATGAAAATCGAACCCTAATTCATAAATCATAATCTGTGACGTATGAAGTACATGCTAAAAAATCCAAGTCACGGTCAACATTTTTTGAAATTTCCGTGGGTAATGATCTGGCACAATGAATTAGAATAGAATTAATTTCTAAGAAACGGTGTGCAAGAAATAATAGAAGAGTGCTTAAAATCGAACCCTAATTCATAAATCCTAATCTGTGAGTTTGAAGTACATGCTAAAAAATCCGAGTCACGGTCAACATTTTTTGAAATTTTCGTGTGTAATGATCAGGCACAGCTAATTAGAATAGAATTAATTTCTAAGAAACGGTGTGCATGAAACAATAGAAGAGTGAAGAAAATCGAACCCTAATTCATAAATCATAATCTGTGACGTTTGAAGTACATGCTAAACAATCCGAGTCACGGTCAACATTTTTTTAAATTTTCGTGTGTAATGATCAGGCACAATGAATTAGAATAGAATTAATTTCTAAGAAACGGTGTGCAGGAAACAATAGAAGAGTGATGAAAATCGAACCCTAATTCATAAATCATAATCTGTGACGTATGAAGTACATGCTAAAAAATCCAAGTCACGGTCAACATTTTTTGAAATTTCCGTGGGTAATGATCTGGCACAATGAATTAGAATAGAATTAATTTCTAAGAAACGGTGTGCAAGAAATAATAGAAGAGTGCTTAAAATCGAACCCTAATTCATAAATCCTAATCTGTGAGTTTGAAGTACATGCTAAAAAATCCGAGTCACGGTCAACATTTTTTGAAATTTCCGTGTGTAACGATCAGGCACAGCTAATTAGAATAGAATTAATTTCTAAGAAACGGTGTGCATGAAACAATAGAAGAGTGCAGAAAATCGAACCCTAATTCATACATCCTAATCTTTGAGTTTGAAGTACATGCTAAAAAATCCGAATCACGGTCAACATTTTTTGAAATTTCCATGTGTAATGATCAGGCACAGCTAATTAGAATTGAATTAATTTCTAAGAAACGGTGTGCATGAAACAATAGAAGAGTGCAGAAAATGGAACCCTAATTCATAAATCATAATCTGTGACGTGTGAATTACATGCTAAACAATCCGAGTCACGGTCAACATTTTTCTAAATTTCCGTGTGTAATGATCTGGCACAATGAATTAGAATTGTATTAATTCTAAGAAACGGTGTTTATGAAACAATAGAAGAGTGCAGAAAATCGAACCCTAATTCATAAATCCTAATCTTTGACGTTTGAAGTACATGCTAAAAAATCCGAGTCACGGTCAACAATTTTTGAAATTTTCGTGGGTAATGGTCAGGCACAATGAATTAGAATAGAATTAATTTCTAAGAAACGGTGTGCAGGAAACAATAGAAGAGTGCTGAAAATCGAACCCTACTTCATAAATCATAATCTGTGACGTTTGAAGTACATGCTAAAAAATCCGAGTCACGGTCAACATTTTTTAAAATTTCCGTGTGTAATGATCAAGCACAATGAGTTAAAATAGAATTAATTTCTAACAAACGGTGTGCATGAAACAATAGAAGAATGCAGAAAATCGAACCCTAATTCATAAATCCTAATCTGTGACGTTTGAAGTACATGCTAAAAATTCCGAGTCACGGTCAACATTTTTTGAAATTTCCGTGGGTAATGATCAGACACAATGAATTAGAATAGAATTAATTTCTAAGAACGGTGTGCAAGAAACAATAGAAGAGTGCTGAAAATCGAACCCTAATTCATAAATCCTAAGCTGTGACGTTTGAAGTACATGCTAAAAAAAACGAGCCACGGTCAACATTTTTTGAAATTTCCGTGTGTAATGATCAGGCACAATGAATTAGAATATTATTAATTTCTAAGAAACGGTGTGCATTAAACAATAGAAGAGTGCTGAAAATGGAACCCTAATTCATAAATCCTAATCTGTTACGTTTGAAGTACATGCTAAAAAATCAGAGTCACGGACAACATTTTTTGAATTTTCCGTGTGTAATGATCAGGCACAATGAATTAGAATAGAATTAATTTCTAAGAAACGGTGTGCAGGAAACAATAGAAGAGTGCTAAATATCGAACCCTAATTCATAAATCCTAATCTGTGAGTTTGAAGTACATGCTAAAAAATCCTAGTCACGGTCAACATTTTTTGAAATTTCCGTGTGTAATGATCAGGCACAGCTAATTAGAATAGAAGTAATTTCTAAGAAACAGTGTGCATGAAACAATAGAAGAGTGCAGAAAATCGAACCCTAATTCATAAATCCTAATCTGTGAGTTTGAAGTACATGCTAAAAAATCCGAGTCACGGTCAACATTTTTTGAAATTTCCGTGTGTAATGATCAGGCACAGCTAATTAGAATAGAATTAATTTCTAAGAAACGGTGTGCATGAAACAATAGAAGAGTGCAGAAAATCGAACCCTAATTCATAAATCATAATCTGTGACATTTGAAGTACATGCTAAACAATCCGAGTCACGGTCAACATTTTTTTAAATTTTCGTGTGTAATGATGAGGCACAATGAATTAGAATAGAATTAATTTCTAAGAAACGGTGTGCAGGAAACAATAGAAGAATGCTGAAAATCGAACCCTAATTAATAAATCCTAAGTTGTGACGTTTGAAGTACGTGCTAAAAAAACGAGTCACGGTCAACATTTTTTGAAATTTCCGTGTGTAATGATCAGGCACAATGAATTAGAATAGAATTAATTTCTAAGAAACGGTGTGCAGGAAAAAATAGAAGAGTGATTAGAATCGAACCCTAATTCATAAATCCTAATCTAATACGTTTGGAGTACATGCTAAAAAATCCGAGTCACGGTCAACATTTTTTTAAATTTTCGTGTGTAATGATCAAGCACAATGAATTAGAATAGAATTAATTTCTAAGATACGGTGTGCATGAAACAATAGAAGAGTGCTGAAAATGGAACCCTAATTCATAAATCCTAATCTGTGAGTTTGAAGTACATGCTAAAAAATCCGAGGCACGGTCAACATTTTTTGAAATTTCCGAGTGTAATGATCAGGCACAGCTAATTAGAACAGAATTAATTTCTAAGAAACGGTGTGCATGAAACAATAGAAGAGTGCAGAAAATCGAACCCTAATTCATAAATCATAATCTGTGACGTTTGAAGTACATGCTAAACAATCCGAGTCACGGTCAACATTTTTTTAAATTTCCGTGTGTAATGATCAGGCACAATGAATTAGATTAGTATTAATTTCGAAGAAACGGTGTGCATGAAACAATAGCAGAGTGCAGAAAATCGAACCCTAATTCATAAATCCTAATCTGTGACGTTTGAAGTACATGCTAAAAAATCCGAGTCACGGTCAACATTTTTTGAAATTTCCGTGGGTAATGGTCAGGCAGAATGAATTAGAATAGAATTAATTTCTAAGAAACGGTGTGCAGGAAACAATAGAAGAGTGCTGAAAATCGAACCCTAATTCATAAATCATAATCTGTGACGTTTGAAGTACATGCTAAAATATCCGAGTCACGGTCAACATTTTTTTAAATTTTCGTCTGTAATGATCAGGCACAATGAATTAGAATAGAATTAATTTCTAAGAAACTGTGTGCAGGAAACAATAGAAGAGTGCTGAAAATCGAACCCTAATTCGTAAAACATAATCTGTGACGTTTGAAGTACATGCTAAAAAATCCGAGTCACGGTCAACATTTTCTTAAATTTCCGTGGGTATTGATCAGGCACAATGAATTAGAATAGAATTAATTTCTAAGAAACGGTGTGTAGGAAACAATAGAAGAGTGCTGAAAATCGTACCCTAATTCATAAATCCTAATCTGTTACGTTTGAAGTACATGCTAAAAAATCCGAGTCACGGTCAACATTTTTTTAAATTTCCGTGTGTAATGATCAGCCACAATGAATTAGAACAGTATTAATTTCTAAGAAACGGTGTGCATGAAACAATAGAAGAGTGCTGAAAATCGTACCCTAATTCATAAATCATAATCTGTGACGTTTGAAGTACATGCTAAAAAATCCGAGTCACGGTCAACATTTTTTTAAATTTCCGTGTGTAATGATCAGGCACAATGAATAAGAAAAGAATTAATTTCTAACAAACGGTGTGCAGGAAACAATAGAAGAGTGCTTAAAATCGAACCCTAATTCATAAATCCTAATCTGTGACGTTTGAAGTATATGCTAAAAAATCCGAGTCACGGTCAACATTTTTTGAATTTTCCGTGTGTAATGATCAGCCACAATGAATTAGAATAGAATTAATCTCTAAGAAACGGTGTGCAGGAAACAATAGAAGAGTGCTGAAAATCGAACCCTAATTCATAAATCCTAATCTGTGACGTTTGAAGTACATGCTAAAAAATCCGAGTCACGGTCAACATTTTTTGAATTTTCCGTGTGTAATGATCAGCCACAATGAATTAGAATAGAATTAATTTCTAAGAAACGGTGTGCAGGAAACAATAGAAGAGTGCTGAAAATCGAACCCTAATTCATAAATCCTAATCTGTGACGTTTGAAGTACATGCTAAAAAATCCGAGTCACGGTCAACATTTTTTGAATTTTCCGTATGTAATGATCAGCCACAATGAATTAGAATAGAATTAATTTCTAAGAAACGGTGTGCAGGAAACAATAGAAGAGTGCAGAAAATCGAACCCTAATTCATAAATCCTAATCTGTGAGTTTGAAGTACATGCTAAAAATTCCGAGTCACGGTCAACATTTTTTTAATTTTCCGTGTGTAATGATCAGCCACAATGAATTAGAATAGAATTAATTTCTAAGAAACGGTGTGCACGAAACAATAGAAGAGTGCAGAAAATCGAACCCTAATTCATAAATCATAATCTGTGACGTTTCAAGTACATGCTAAACAACCAGAGTCACGGTCAACATTTTTTTAAATTTTCGTGTGTAATGATCAGGCACAATGAATTAGATTAGTATTAATTTCGAAGAAACGGTGTGCATGAAACAATAGTAGAGTGCAGAAAATCGAACCCTAATTCATAAATCCTAATCTGTGACGTTTGAAGTACATGCTAAAAAATCCGAGTCACGGTCAACATTTTTTGAAATTTCCGTGGGTAATGGTCAGGCACAATGAATTAGAATAGAATTAATTTCTAAGAAACGGTGTGCAGGAAACAATAGAAGAGTGCTGAAAATCGAACCCTAATTCATAAATCATAATCTGTGACGTTTGAAGTACATGCTAAAATATCCGAGTCACGGTCAACATTTTTTTAAATTTTCGTGTGTAATGATCAGGCACAATGAATTAGAATAGAATTAATTTCTAAGAAACGGTGTGCAGGAAACAATAGAAGAGTGCTGAAAATCGAACCCAAATTTGTAAATCATAATCTGTGACGTTTGAAGTACATGCTAAAAAATCCGAGTCACGGTCAACATTTTTTTAAATTTCCGTGGGTAATGATCAGGCACAATGAATTAGAATAGAATTAATTTCTAAGAAACGGTGTGTAGGAAACAATAGAAGAGTGCTGAAAATCGTACCCTAATTCATAAATCCTAATCTGTTACGTTTGAAGTACATGCTAAAAAATCCGAGTCACGGTCAACATTTTTTTAAATTTCCGTGTGTAATGATCAGCCACATTGAATTAGAACAGTATTAATTTCTAAGAAACGGTGTGCATGAAACAATAGAAGAGTGCTGAAAATCGTACCCTAATTCATAAATCATAATCTGTGACGTTTGAAGTACATGCTAAAAAATCCGAGTCACGGTCAACATTTTTTTAAATTTCCGTGTGTAATGATCAGGCACAATGAATAAGAATAGAATTAATTTCTAACAAACGGTGTGCAGGAAACAATAGAACAGTGCTTAAAATCGAACCCTAATTCATAAATCCTAATCTGTGATGTTTGAAGTACATGCTAAAAAATCCGAGTCACGGTCAACATTTTTTGAATTTTCCGTGTGTAATGATCAGCCACAGTTAATTAGAATAGAATTAATTTCTAAGAAACGGTGTGCAGGAAACAATAGAAGAGTGCTGAAAATCGAACCCTAATTCATAAATCCTAATCTGTGAGTTTGAAGTACATGCTAAAAAATCCGAGTCACGGTCAACATTTTTTGAAATTTCCGTGTGTAATGATCAGGCACAGCTAATTAGAATAGAATTAATTTCCAAGAAACGGTGTGCATGAAACAATAGAAGAGTGCAGAAAATCGAACCCTAATTCATAAATCCTAATCTGTGAGTTTGAAGTACATGCTAAAAATTCCGAGTCACGGTCATCATTTTTTTAATTTTCCGTGTGTAATGATCAGCCACAATGAATTAGAATAGAATTAATTTCTAAGAAACGGTGTGCATGAAACAATAGAAGAGTGCAAAAAATCGAACCCTAATTCATAAATCCTAATCTGTGACGTTTGAAGTACATGCTAAAAAATCCGAGTCACGGTCAACATTTTTTGAAATTTCCGTGGGTAATGGTCAGGCACAATGAATTAGAATAGAATTAATTTCTAAGAAACGGTGTGTAGGAAATAATAGAAGAGTGCTGAAAATCGAACCCTAATTCATAAATCATAATCTGTGATGTTTGAAGTACATGCTAAACAATCCGAGTCATGGTCAACATTTTTTTAAATTTCCGTGTGCAATGATCAGGCACAATGAATTAGATTAGTATTAATTTCGAAGAAACGGTGTGCATGAAACAATAGAAGAGTGCAGAAAATCGAACCCTAATTCATAAATCCCAATCTGTGACGTTTGAAGTACATGCTAAAAAATCCGAGTCACGGTCAACATTTTTTGAAATTTCCGTGGGTAATGGTCAGGCACAATGAATTAGAATAGAATTAATTTCTAAGAAACGGTGTGCAGGAAACAATAGAAGAGTGCTGAAAATCGAACCCTAATTCGTAAATCATAATCTGTGACGTTTGAAGTACATGCTAAAAGATCCGAGTCACGGTCAACATTTTTTGAAATTTCCGTTGGTAATGGTCAGGCACAATGAATTAGAATAGAATTAATTTCTAAGAAACGGTGTGCAGGAAACAATAGAAGAGTGCTGAAAATCGAACCCTAATTCGTAAATCATAATCTGTGACGTTTGAAGTACATGCTAAAAAATCCGAGTCACGGTCAACATTTTTTGAAATTTCCGTGGGTAATGGTCAGGCACAATGAATTAGAATAGAATTAATTTCTAAGAAACGGTGTGTAGGAAATAATAGAAGAGTGCTGAAAATTGAACCCTAATTCATAAATCATAATCTGTGACGTTTGAAGTACATGCTAAACAATCCGAGTCACGGTCAACATTTTTTTAAATTTCCGTGTGCAATGATCAGGCACAATGAATTAGATTAGTATTAATTTCGAAGAAACGGTGTGCATGAAACAATAGAAGAGTGCAGAAAATCGAACCCTAATTCATAAATCCCAATCTGTGACGTTTGAAGTACATGCTAAAAAATCCGAGTCACGGTCAACATTTTTTGAAATTTCCGTGGGTAATGGTCAGGCACAATGAATTAGAATAGAATTAATTTCTAAGAAACGGTGTGCAGGAAACAATAGAAGAGTGCTGAAAATCGAACCCTAATTCGTAAATCATAATCTGTGACGTTTGAAGTACATGCTAAAAAATCCGAGTCACGGTCAACATTTTTTTAAATTTCCGTGGGTAATGATCAGGCACAATGAATTAGAATAGAATTAATTTCTAAGAAACGGTGTGCATGAAACAATAGAAGAGTGCAGAAAATCGAACCCTAATTCATAAATCCTAATCTGTGAGTTTGAAGTACATGCTAAAAAATCCAAGTCACGGTCAACATTTTTTGAAATTTCCGTGTGTAATGATCAGGCACAGCTAATTAGAATAGAATTAATTTCTAAGAAACGGTGTGCATGAAACAATAGAAGAGTGCAGAAAATCGAACCCTAATTCATAAATCCTAATCTGTGAGTTTGAAGTACATGCTAAAAATTCCGAGTCACGGTCAACATTTTTTTAATTTTCCGTGTGTAATGATCAGCAACAATGAATTAGAATAGAATTAATTTCTAAGAAACGGTGTGCATGAAACAATAGAAGAGTGCAAAAAATCGAACCCTAATTCATAAATCCTAATCTGTGACGTTTGAAGTACATGCTAAAAAATCCGAGTCACGGTCAACATTTTTTGAAATTTCCGTGGGTAATGGTCAGGCACAATGAATTAGAATAGAATTAATTTCTAAGAAACGGTGTGCAGGAAATAATAGAAGAGTGCTGAAAATCGAACCCTAATTCATAAATCATAATCTGTGACGTTTGAAGTACATGCTAAACAATCCGAGTCACGGTCAACATTTTTTTAAATTTCCGTGTGCAATGATCAGGCACAATGAATTAGATTAGTATTAATTTCGAAGAAACGGTGTGCATGAAACAATAGAAGAGTGCAGAAAATCGAACCCTAATTCATAAATCCCAATCTGTGACGTTTGACGTACATGCTAAAAAATCTAAGTCACGGTCAACATTTTTTGAAATTTCCGTGGGTAATGGTCAGGCACAATGAATTAGAAAAGAATTAATTTCTAAGAAACGGTGTGCAGGAAACAATAGAAGAGTGCTGAAAATCGAACCCTAATTCGTAAATCATAATCTGTGACGTTTGAAGTACATGCTAAAAAATCCGAGTCACGGACAACATTTTTTGAAATTTCCGTGGGTAATGGTCAGGCACAATGAATTAGAATAGAATTAATTTCTAAGAAACGGTGTGCAGGAAACAAGAGAAGAGTGCTGAAAATCGAACCCTAATTCGTAAATCATAATCTGTGACGTTTGAAGTACATGCTAAAAAATCCGAGTCACGGTCAACATTTTTTTAAATTTCCATGGGTAATGATCAGGCACAATGAATTAGAAAAGAATTAATTTCTAAGAAACGGTGTGTAGGAAACAATAGAAGAGTGCTGAAAATCGTACCCTAATTCATAAATACTAATCTGTTACGTTTGAAGTACATGCTAAAAAATCCGAGTCACGGTCAAAATTTTTTTAAATTTTCGTGTGTAATGATCAGCCACAATGAATTAGAAAAGTATTAATTTCTAAGAAACGGTGTGCATGAAACAATAGAAGAGTGCTGAAAATCGTACCCTAATTCATAAATCATAATCTGTGACGTTTGAAGTACATGCTAAAAAATCCGAGTCACGTTCAACATTTTTTTAAATTTCCGTGTGTAATGATCAGGCACAATGAATAAGAATAGAATTAATTTCTAACAAACGGTGTGCAGGAAACAATAGAAGAGTGCTTAAAATCGAACCCTAATTCATAAATCCTAATCTGTGACGTTTGAAGTACATGCTAAAAAATCCGAGTCACGGTCAACATTTTTTGAATTTTCCGTGTGTAATGATCAGCCACAATGAATTAGAATAGAATTAATTTCTAAGAAACGGTGTGCAGGAAACAATAGAAGAGTGCTGAAAATCGAACCCTAATTCATAAATCCTAATCTGTGAGTTTGAAGTACATGCTAAAAAATCCGAGTCACGGTCAACATTTTTTGAAATTTCCATGTGTAATGATCAGGCACAGCTAATTAGAATAGAATTAATTTCTAAGAAACGGTGTGCATGAAACAATAGAAGAGTGCAGAAAATCAAACCCTAATTCATAAATCCTAATCTGTGAGTTTGAAGTACATGCTAAAAATTCCGAGTCACGGTCAACATTTTTTTAATTTTCCGTGTGTAATGATCAGCCACAATGAATTAGAATAGAATTAATTTCTAAGAAACGGTGTGCATGAAACAATAGAAGAGTGCAAAAAATCGAACCCTAATTCATAAATCCTAATCTGTGACGTTTGAAGTACATGCTAAAAAATCCGAGTCATGGTCAACATTTTTTGAAATTTCCGTGGGTAATGGTCAGGCACAATGAATTAGAATTGAAATAATTTCTAAGAAACGGTGTGCAGGAAAAATTAGAAGAGTGCTGAAAATGAACCCTAATTCATAAATCATAATCTGTGACGTTTGAAGTACATGTTAAACAATCCGAGTCACGGTCAACATTTTTTTAAACTTCCGTGTGCAATCATCAGGCACAATGAATTAGATTAGTATTAATTTCTAAGAAACGGTGTGCAGGAAACAATAGAAAAGTGCTGAAAATCGAACCCTAATTCATAAATCCTAATCTGTGAGTTTGAAGTACATGCTAAAAAATCCGAGTCACGGTCAACATTTTTGGAAATTTCCGTGCGTAATGATCAGGCAGAGCTAATTAGAATAGAATTAATTTCTAAGAAACGGTGTGCATGAAACAATAGAAGAGTGCAGAAAATCGAACCCTAATTCATAAATCCTAATCTGTGAGTTTGAAGTACATGCTAAAAATTCCGAGTCACGGTCAACATTTTTTTAATTTTCCCTGTGTAATGATCAGCCACAATGAATTAGAATAGAATTAATTTCTAAGAAACGGTGTGCATGAAACAATAGAAGAGTGCAAAAAATCGAACCCTAATTCATAAATCCTAATCTGTGACGTTTGAAGTACATGCTAAAAAATCCGAGTCATGGTCAACATTTTTTGAAATTTCCGTGGGTAATGGTCAGGCACAATGAATTAGAATTGAAATAATTTCTAAGAAACGGTGTGCAGGAAAAATTAGAAGAGTGCTGAAAATGAACCCTAATTCATAAATCATAATCTGTGACGTTTGAAGTACATGTTAAACAATCCGAGTCACGGTCAACATTTTTTTAAACTTCCGTGTGCAATCATCAGGCACAATGAATTAGATTAGTATTAATTTCTAAGAAACGGTGTGCAGGAAACAATAGAAAAGTGCTGAAAATCGAACCCTAATTCATAAATCCTAATCTGTGAGTTTGAAGTACATGCTAAAAAATCCGAGTCACGGTCAACATTTTTGGAAATTTCCGTGTGTAATGATCAGGCAGAGCTAATTAGAATAGAATTAATTTCTAAGAAACGGTGTGCATGAAACAATAGAAGAGTGCAGAAAATCGAACCCTAATTCATAAATCCTAATCTGTGAGTTTAAAGTACATGCTAAAAATTCCGAGTCACGGTCAACATTTTTTTAATTTTCCGTGTGTAATGATCAGCCACAATGAATTAGAATAGAATTAATTTCTAAGAAACGGTGTGCAGGAAACAATAGAAGAGTGCTGAAAATCGAACCCTAATTCATAAATCATAATCTGTGACGTTTGAAGTACATGCTAAACAATCCGAGTCACGGTCAACATTTTTTTAAATTTCCGTGTGCAATGATCAGGCACAATGAATTAGATTAGTTATAATTTCGAAGAAACGGTGTGCATGAAACAATAGAAGAGTGCAGAAAATCGAACCCTAATTCATAAATCCCAATTTGTGACGTTTGAAGTACATGCTAAAAAATCCGAGTCACGGTCAACATTTTTTGAAATTTCCGTGGGTAATGGTCAGGCACAATGAATTAGAATAGAATTAATTTCTAAGAAACGGTGTGCAGGAAACAATAGAAGAGTGCTGAAAATCGAACCCTAATTCATAAATCATAATCTGTGACGTTTGAAGTACATGCTAAAAAATCCGAGTCACGGTCAACATTTTTTTAAATTTCCGTGTGTAATGATCAGGCACAATGAATTAGAATAGAATTAATTTCTAAGAAACGGTGTGCATGAAACAATAGAAGAATGCAGAAAATCGAACCCTAATTCATAAATCCTAATCTGTGAGTTTGAAGTACATGCTAAAAAATCCAAGTCACGGTCAACATTTTTTGAAATTTCCGTGTGTAATGATCAGGCACAGCTAATTAGAATAGAATTAATTTCTAAGAAACGGTGTGCATGAAACAATAGAAGAGTGCAGAAAATCGAACCCTAATTCATAAATCCTAATCTGTGAGTTTGAAGTACATGCTAAAAATTCCGAGTCACGGTCAACATTTTTTTAATTTTCCGTGTGTAATGATCAGCAACAATGAATTAGAATAGAATTAATTTCTAAGAAACGGTGTGCATGAAACAATAGAAGAGTGCAAAAAATCGAACCCTAATTCATAAATCCTAATCTGTGACGTTTGAAGTACATGCTAAAAAATCCGAGTCACGGTCAACATTTTTTGAAATTTCCGTGGGTAATGGTCAGGCACAATGAATTAGAATAGAATTAATTTCTAAGAAACGGTGTGCAGGAAATAATAGAAGAGTGCTGAAAATCGAACCCTAATTCATAAATCATAATCTGTGACGTTTGAAGTACATGCTAAACAATCCGAGTCACGGTCAACATTTTTTTAAATTTCCGTGTGCAATGATCAGGCACAATGAATTAGATTAGTATTAATTTCGAAGAAACGGTGTGCATGAAACAATAGAAGAGTGCAGAAAATCGAACCCTAATTCATAAATCCCAATCTGTGACGTTTGACGTACATGCTAAAAAATCTAAGTCACGGTCAACATTTTTTGAAATTTCCGTGGGTAATGGTCAGGCACAATGAATTAGAAAAGAATTAATTTCTAAGAAACGGTGTGCAGGAAACAATAGAAGAGTGCTGAAAATCGAACCCTAATTCGTAAATCATAATCTGTGACGTTTGAAGTACATGCTAAAAAATCCGAGTCACGGACAACATTTTTTGAAATTTCCGTGGGTAATGGTCAGGCACAATGAATTAGAATAGAATTAATTTCTAAGAAACGGTGTGCAGGAAACAAGAGAAGAGTGCTGAAAATCGAACCCTAATTCGTAAATCATAATCTGTGACGTTTGAAGTACATGCTAAAAAATCCGAGTCACGGTCAACATTTTTTTAAATTTCCATGGGTAATGATCAGGCACAATGAATTAGAAAAGAATTAATTTCTAAGAAACGGTGTGTAGGAAACAATAGAAGAGTGCTGAAAATCGTACCCTAATTCATAAATACTAATCTGTTACGTTTGAAGTACATGCTAAAAAATCCGAGTCACGGTCAAAATTTTTTTAAATTTTCGTGTGTAATGATCAGCCACAATGAATTAGAAAAGTATTAATTTCTAAGAAACGGTGTGCATGAAACAATAGAAGAGTGCTGAAAATCGTACCCTAATTCATAAATCATAATCTGTGACGTTTGAAGTACATGCTAAAAAATCCGAGTCACGTTCAACATTTTTTTAAATTTCCGTGTGTAATGATCAGGCACAATGAATAAGAATAGAATTAATTTCTAACAAACGGTGTGCAGGAAACAATAGAAGAGTGCTTAAAATCGAACCCTAATTCATAAATCCTAATCTGTGACGTTTGAAGTACATGCTAAAAAATCCGAGTCACGGTCAACATTTTTTGAATTTTCCGTGTGTAATGATCAGCCACAATGAATTAGAATAGAATTAATTTCTAAGAAACGGTGTGCAGGAAACAATAGAAGAGTGCTGAAAATCGAACCCTAATTCATAAATCCTAATCTGTGAGTTTGAAGTACATGCTAAAAAATCCGAGTCACGGTCAACATTTTTTGAAATTTCCATGTGTAATGATCAGGCACAGCTAATTAGAATAGAATTAATTTCTAAGAAACGGTGTGCATGAAACAATAGAAGAGTGCAGAAAATCAAACCCTAATTCATAAATCCTAATCTGTGAGTTTGAAGTACATGCTAAAAATTCCGAGTCACGGTCAACATTTTTTTAATTTTCCGTGTGTAATGATCAGCCACAATGAATTAGAATAGAATTAATTTCTAAGAAACGGTGTGCATGAAACAATAGAAGAGTGCAAAAAATCGAACCCTAATTCATAAATCCTAATCTGTGACGTTTGAAGTACATGCTAAAAAATCCGAGTCATGGTCAACATTTTTTGAAATTTCCGTGGGTAATGGTCAGGCACAATGAATTAGAATTGAAATAATTTCTAAGAAACGGTGTGCAGGAAAAATTAGAAGAGTGCTGAAAATGAACCCTAATTCATAAATCATAATCTGTGACGTTTGAAGTACATGTTAAACAATCCGAGTCACGGTCAACATTTTTTTAAACTTCCGTGTGCAATCATCAGGCACAATGAATTAGATTAGTATTAATTTCTAAGAAACGGTGTGCAGGAAACAATAGAAAAGTGCTGAAAATCGAACCCTAATTCATAAATCCTAATCTGTGAGTTTGAAGTACATGCTAAAAAATCCGAGTCACGGTCAACATTTTTGGAAATTTCCGTGCGTAATGATCAGGCAGAGCTAATTAGAATAGAATTAATTTCTAAGAAACGGTGTGCATGAAACAATAGAAGAGTGCAGAAAATCGAACCCTAATTCATAAATCCTAATCTGTGAGTTTGAAGTACATGCTAAAAATTCCGAGTCACGGTCAACATTTTTTTAATTTTCCCTGTGTAATGATCAGCCACAATGAATTAGAATAGAATTAATTTCTAAGAAACGGTGTGCATGAAACAATAGAAGAGTGCAAAAAATCGAACCCTAATTCATAAATCCTAATCTGTGACGTTTGAAGTACATGCTAAAAAATCCGAGTCATGGTCAACATTTTTTGAAATTTCCGTGGGTAATGGTCAGGCACAATGAATTAGAATTGAAATAATTTCTAAGAAACGGTGTGCAGGAAAAATTAGAAGAGTGCTGAAAATGAACCCTAATTCATAAATCATAATCTGTGACGTTTGAAGTACATGTTAAACAATCCGAGTCACGGTCAACATTTTTTTAAACTTCCGTGTGCAATCATCAGGCACAATGAATTAGATTAGTATTAATTTCTAAGAAACGGTGTGCAGGAAACAATAGAAAAGTGCTGAAAATCGAACCCTAATTCATAAATCCTAATCTGTGAGTTTGAAGTACATGCTAAAAAATCCGAGTCACGGTCAACATTTTTGGAAATTTCCGTGTGTAATGATCAGGCAGAGCTAATTAGAATAGAATTAATTTCTAAGAAACGGTGTGCATGAAACAATAGAAGAGTGCAGAAAATCGAACCCTAATTCATAAATCCTAATCTGTGAGTTTAAAGTACATGCTAAAAATTCCGAGTCACGGTCAACATTTTTTTAATTTTCCGTGTGTAATGATCAGCCACAATGAATTAGAATAGAATTAATTTCTAAGAAACGGTGTGCAGGAAACAATAGAAGAGTGCTGAAAATCGAACCCTAATTCATAAATCATAATCTGTGACGTTTGAAGTACATGCTAAACAATCCGAGTCACGGTCAACATTTTTTTAAATTTCCGTGTGCAATGATCAGGCACAATGAATTAGATTAGTTATAATTTCGAAGAAACGGTGTGCATGAAACAATAGAAGAGTGCAGAAAATCGAACCCTAATTCATAAATCCCAATTTGTGACGTTTGAAGTACATGCTAAAAAATCCGAGTCACGGTCAACATTTTTTGAAATTTCCGTGGGTAATGGTCAGGCACAATGAATTAGAATAGAATTAATTTCTAAGAAACGGTGTGCAGGAAACAATAGAAGAGTGCTGAAAATCGAACCCTAATTCATAAATCATAATCTGTGACGTTTGAAGTACATGCTAAAAATTCCGAGTCACGGTCAACATTTTTTTAATTTTCCCTGTGTAATGATCAGCCACAATGAATTAGAATAGAATTAATTTCTAAGAAACGGTGTGCATGAAACAATAGAAGAGTGCAAAAAATCGAACCCTAATTCATAAATCCTAATCTGTGACGTTTGAAGTACATGCTAAAAAATCCGAGTCATGGTCAACATTTTTTGAAATTTCCGTGGGTAATGGTCAGGCACAATGAATTAGAATTGAAATAATTTCTAAGAAACGGTGTGCAGGAAAAATTAGAAGAGTGCTGAAAATGAACCCTAATTCATAAATCATAATCTGTGACGTTTGAAGTACATGTTAAACAATCCGAGTCACGGTCAACATTTTTTTAAACTTCCGTGTGCAATCATCAGGCACAATGAATTAGATTAGTATTAATTTCTAAGAAACGGTGTGCAGGAAACAATAGAAAAGTGCTGAAAATCGAACCCTAATTCATAAATCCTAATCTGTGAGTTTGAAGTACATGCTAAAAAATCCGAGTCACGGTCAACATTTTTGGAAATTTCCGTGTGTAATGATCAGGCAGAGCTAATTAGAATAGAATTAATTTCTAAGAAACGGTGTGCATGAAACAATAGAAGAGTGCAGAAAATCGAACCCTAATTCATAAATCCTAATCTGTGAGTTTAAAGTACATGCTAAAAATTCCGAGTCACGGTCAACATTTTTTTAATTTTCCGTGTGTAATGATCAGCCACAATGAATTAGAATAGAATTAATTTCTAAGAAACGGTGTGCAGGAAACAATAGAAGAGTGCTGAAAATCGAACCCTAATTCATAAATCATAATCTGTGACGTTTGAAGTACATGCTAAACAATCCGAGTCACGGTCAACATTTTTTTAAATTTCCGTGTGCAATGATCAGGCACAATGAATTAGATTAGTTATAATTTCGAAGAAACGGTGTGCATGAAACAATAGAAGAGTGCAGAAAATCGAACCCTAATTCATAAATCCCAATTTGTGACGTTTGAAGTACATGCTAAAAAATCCGAGTCACGGTCAACATTTTTTGAAATTTCCGTGGGTAATGGTCAGGCACAATGAATTAGAATAGAATTAATTTCTAAGAAACGGTGTGCAGGAAACAATAGAAGAGTGCTGAAAATCGAACCCTAATTCATAAATCATAATCTGTGACGTTTGAAGTACATGCTAAAAAATCCGAGTCACGGTCAACATTTTTTTAAATTTCCGTGTGTAATGATCAGGCACAATGAATTAGAATAGAATTAATTTCTAAGAAACGGTGTGCATGAAACAATAGAAGAATGCAGAAAATCGAACCCTAATTCATAAATCCTAATCTGTGACGTTTGAAGTACATGCTAAAAAATCCGAGTCACAGTCAACATTTTTTGAAATTTCCGTGGGTAATGATCAGGCACAGCTAATTAGAATAGAATTAATTTCTAAGAAACAGTGTGCATGAAACAATAGAAGAGTTCAGAAAATCGAACCCTAATTCATAAATCCTAATCTGTGAGTTTGAAGTACATGCTAAAAAATCCGAGTCACGGTCAACATTTTTTGAAATTTCCGTGTGTAATGATCAGGCACAGCTAATTAGAATAGAATTAATTTCTAAGAAACGGTGTGCATGAAACAATAGAAGAGTGTAGAAAATCGAACCCTAATTCATAAATCATAATCTGTGACATTTGAAGTACATGCTAAACAATCCGAGTCACGGTCAACATTTTTTTAAATTTTCATGGGTAATGATGAGGCACAATGAATTAGAAGAGAATTAATTTCTAAGAAACGGTGTGTAGGAAACAATAGAAGAGTGCTGAAAATCGAACCCTAATTAATAAATCCTAAGTTGTGACGTTTGAAGTACAATCTAAAAAAAATGAGTCACGGTCAACATTTTTTGAAATTTCCGTGTGTAATGATCAGGCACAATGAATTAGAATAGAATTAATTTCTAAGAACGGTGTGCAGGAAACAATAGAAGAGTGCTGAAAATCGAACCCTAATTCATAAATCCTAATCTGTGAGTTTGAAGTACATGCTAAAAAATCCGAGTCACGGTCAACATTTTTTGAAATTTCCGTGTGTAATGATCAGGCACAGCTAATTAGAATAGAATT
Source organism: Cucurbita pepo subsp. pepo (assembly GCF_057944985.1). Taxonomy (NCBI): domain Eukaryota; kingdom Viridiplantae; phylum Streptophyta; class Magnoliopsida; order Cucurbitales; family Cucurbitaceae; genus Cucurbita; species Cucurbita pepo. The sequence continues at coordinate 3,411,819 of NC_141816.1, read as the reverse complement.
AATTTCTAAGAAACGGTGTGCATGAAACAATAGAAGAGTGTAGAAAATCGAACCCTAATTCATAAATCATAATCTGTGACATTTGAAGTACATGCTAAACAATCCGAGTCACGGTCAACATTTTTTTAAATTTTCATGGGTAATGATGAGGCACAATGAATTACAATAGAATTAATTTCTAAGAAACGGTGTGTAGGAAACAATAGAAGAGTTCTTAAAATCGAACCCTAATACATAAATCCTAATCTGTGACGTTTGAAGTACATGCTAAAAGATCCGAGTCACGGTCAACAATTTTTGAAATTTTCGTGGGTAATGGTCAGGCACAATGAATTAGAATAGAATTAATTTCTAAGAAACGGTGTGCAGGAAACAATAGAAGAGTGCTGAAAATCGAACCCTACTTCATAAATCATAATCTGTGACGTTTGAAGTACATGCTAAAAAATCCGAGTCACGGTCAACATTTTTTAAAATTTCCGTGTGTAATGATCAAGCACAATGAGTTAAAATAGAATTAATTTCTAACAAACGGTGTGCATGAAACAATAGAAGAATGCAGAAAATCGAACCCTAATTCATAAATCCTAATCTGTGACGTTTGAAGTACATGCTAAAAATTCCGAGTCACGGTCAACATTTTTTGAAATTTCCGTGGGTAATGATCAGACACAATGAATTAGAATAGAATTAATTTCTAAGAACGGTGTGCAAGAAACAATAGAAGAGTGCTGAAAATCGAACCCTAATTCATAAATCCTAAGCTGTGACGTTTGAAGTACATGCTAAAAAAAACGAGCCACGGTCAACATTTTTTGAAATTTCCGTGTGTAATGATCAGGCACAATGAATTAGAATATTATTAATTTCTAAGAAACGGTGTGCATTAAACAATAGAAGAGTGCTGAAAATGGAACCCTAATTCATAAATCCTAATCTGTTACGTTTGAAGTACATGCTAAAAAATCAGAGTCACGGACAACATTTTTTGAATTTTCCGTGTGTAATGATCAGGCACAATGAATTAGAATAGAATTAATTTCTAAGAAACGGTGTGCAGGAAACAATAGAAGAGTGCTAAATATCGAACCCTAATTCATAAATCCTAATCTGTGAGTTTGAAGTACATGCTAAAAAATCCTAGTCACGGTCAACATTTTTTGAAATTTCCGTGTGTAATGATCAGGCACAGCTAATTAGAATAGAAGTAATTTCTAAGAAACAGTGTGCATGAAACAATAGAAGAGTGCAGAAAATCGAACCCTAATTCATAAATCCTAATCTGTGAGTTTGAAGTACATGCTAAAAAATCCGAGTCACGGTCAACATTTTTTGAAATTTCCGTGTGTAATGATCAGGCACAGCTAATTAGAATAGAATTAATTTCTAAGAAACGGTGTGCATGAAACAATAGAAGAGTGCAGAAAATCGAACCCTAATTCATAAATCATAATCTGTGACATTTGAAGTACATGCTAAACAATCCGAGTCACGGTCAACATTTTTTTAAATTTTCGTGTGTAATGATGAGGCACAATGAATTAGAATAGAATTAATTTCTAAGAAACGGTGTGCAGGAAACAATAGAAGAATGCTGAAAATCGAACCCTAATTAATAAATCCTAAGTTGTGACGTTTGAAGTACGTGCTAAAAAAACGAGTCACGGTGAACATTTTTTGAAATTTCCGTGTGTAATGATCAGGCACAATGAATTAGAATAGAATTAATTTCTAAGAAACGGTGTGCAGGAAAAAATAGAAGAGTGATTAAAATCGAACCCTAATTCATAAATCCTAATCTAATACGTTTGGAGTACATGCTAAAAAATCCGAGTCACGGTCAACATTTTTTTAAATTTTCGTGTGTAATGATCAAGCACAATGAATTAGAATAGAATTAATTTCTAAGATACGGTGTGCATGAAACAATAGAAGAGTGCTGAAAATGGAACCCTAATTCATAAATCCTAATCTGTGAGTTTGAAGTACATGCTAAAAAATCCGAGGCACGGTCAACATTTTTTGAAATTTCCGAGTGTAATGATCAGGCACAGCTAATTAGAACAGAATTAATTTCTAAGAAACGGTGTGCATGAAACAATAGAAGAGTGCAGAAAATCGAACCCTAATTCATAAATCATAATCTGTGACGTTTGAAGTACATGCTAAACAATCCGAGTCACGGTCAACATTTTTTTAAATTTCCGTGTGTAATGATCAGGCACAATGAATTAGATTAGTATTAATTTCGAAGAAACGGTGTGCATGAAACAATAGCAGAGTTCAGAAAATCGAACCCTAATTCATAAATCCTAATCTGTGACGTTTGAAGTACATGCTAAAAAATCCGAGTCACGGTCAACATTTTTTGAAATTTCCGTGGGTAATGGTCAGGCAGAATGAATTAGAATAGAATTAATTTCTAAGAAACGGTGTGCAGGAAACAATAGAAGAGTGCTGAAAATCGAACCCTAATTCATAAATCATAATCTGTGACGTTTGAAGTACATGCTAAAATATCCGAGTCACGGTCAACATTTTTTTAAATTTTCGTGTGTAATGATCAGGCACAATGAATTAGAATAGAATTAATTTCTAAGAAACTGTGTGCAGGAAACAATAGAAGAGTGCTGAAAATCGAACCCTAATTCGTAAAACATAATCTGTGACGTTTGAAGTACATGCTAAAAAATCCGAGTCACGGTCAACATTTTCTTAAATTTCCGTGGGTATTGATCAGGCACAATGAATTAGAATAGAATTAATTTCTAAGAAACGGTGTGTAGGAAACAATAGAAGAGTGCTGAAAATCGTACCCTAATTCATAAATCCTAATCTGTTACGTTTGAAGTACATGCTAAAAAATCCGAGTCACGGTCAACATTTTTTTAAATTTCCGTGTGTAATGATCAGCCACAATGAATTAGAACAGTATTAATTTCTAAGAAACGGTGTGCATGAAACAATAGAAGAGTGCTGAAAATCGTACCCTAATTCATAAATCATAATCTGTGACGTTTGAAGTACATGCTAAAAAATCCGAGTCACGGTCAACATTTTTTTAAATTTCCGTGTGTAATGATCAGGCACAATGAATAAGAAAAGAATTAATTTCTAACAAACGGTGTGCAGGAAACAATAGAAGAGTGCTTAAAATCGAACCCTAATTCATAAATCCTAATCTGTGACGTTTGAAGTACATGCTAAAAAATCCGAGTCACGGTCAACATTTTTTGAATTTTCCGTGTGTAATGATCAGCCACAATGAATTAGAATAGAATTAATTTCTAAGAAACGGTGTGCAGGAAACAATAGAAGAGTGCTGAAAATCGAACCCTAATTCATAAATCCTAATCTGTGACGTTTGAAGTACATGCTAAAAAATCCGAGTCACGGTCAACATTTTTTGAATTTTCCGTATGTAATGATCAGCCACAATGAATTAGAATAGAATTAATTTCTAAGAAACGGTGTGCAGGAAACAATAGAAGAGTGCAGAAAATCGAACCCTAATTCATAAATCCTAATCTGTGAGTTTGAAGTACATGCTAAAAATTCCGAGTCACGGTCAACATTTTTTTAATTTTCCGTGTGTAATGATCAGCCACAATGAATTAGAATAGAATTAATTTCTAAGAAACGGTGTGCATGAAACAATAGAAGAGTGCAGAAAATCGAACCCTAATTCATAAATCATAATCTGTGACGTTTGAAGTACATGCTAAACAATCCGAGTCACGGTCAACATTTTTTTAAATTTTCGTGTGTAATGATCAGGCACAATGAATTAGATTAGTATTAATTTCGAAGAAACGGTGTGCATGAAACAATAGTAGAGTGCAGAAAATCGAACCCTAATTCATAAATCCTAATCTGTGACGTTTGAAGTACATGCTAAAAAATCCGAGTCACGGTCAACATTTTTTGAAATTTCCGTGGGTAATGGTCAGGCACAATGAATTAGAATAGAATTAATTTCTAAGAAACGGTGTGCAGGAAACAATAGAAGAGTGCTGAAAATCGAACCCTAATTCATAAATCATAATCTGTGACGTTTGAAGTACATGCTAAAATATCCGAGTCACGGTCAACATTTTTTTAAATTTTCGTGTGTAATGATCAGGCACAATGAATTAGAATAGAATTAATTTCTAAGAAACGGTGTGCAGGAAATAATAGAAGAGTGCTGAAAATCGAACCCAAATTTGTAAATCATAATCTGTGACGTTTGAAGTACATGCTAAAAAATCCGAGTCACGGTCAACATTTTTTTAAATTTCCGTGGGTAATGATCAGGCACAATGAATTAGAATAGAATTAATTTCTAAGAAACGGTGTGTAGGAAACAATAGAAGAGTGCTGAAAATCGTACCCTAATTCATAAATCCTAATCTGTTACGTTTGAAGTACATGCTAAAAAATCCGAGTCACGGTCAACATTTTTTTAAATTTCCGTGTGTAATGATCAGCCACATTGAATTAGAACAGTATTAATTTCTAAGAAACGGTGTGCATGAAACAATAGAAGAGTGCTGAAAATCGTACCCTAATTCATAAATCATAATCTGTGACGTTTGAAGTACATGCTAAAAAATCCGAGTCACGGTCAACATTTTTTTAAATTTCCGTGTGTAATGATCAGGCACAATGAATAAGAATAGAATTAATTTCTAACAAACGGTGTGCAGGAAACAATAGAACAGTGCTTAAAATCGAACCCTAATTCATAAATCCTAATCTGTGATGTTTGAAGTACATGCTAAAAAATCCGAGTCACGGTCAACATTTTTTGAATTTTCCGTGTGTAATGATCAGCCACAGTGAATTAGAATAGAATTAATTTCTAAGAAACGGTGTGCAGGAAACAATAGAAGAGTGCTGAAAATCGAACCCTAATTCATAAATCCTAATCTGTGAGTTTGAAGTACATGCTAAAAAATCCGAGTCACGGTCAACATTTTTTGAAATTTCCGTGTGTAATGATCAGGCACAGCTAATTAGAATAGAATTAATTTCTAAGAAACGGTGTGCATGAAACAATAGAAGAGTGCAGAAAATCGAACCCTAATTCATAAATCCTAATCTGTGAGTTTGAAGTACATGCTAAAAATTCCGAGTCACGGTCATCATTTTTTTAATTTTCCGTGTGTAATGATCAGCCACAATGAATTAGAATAGAATTAATTTCTAAGAAACGGTGTGCATGAAACAATAGAAGAGTGCAAAAAATCGAACCCTAATTCATAAATCCTAATCTGTGACGTTTGAAGTACATGCTAAAAAATCCGAGTCACGGTCAACATTTTTTGAAATTTCCGTGGGTAATGGTCAGGCACAATGAATTAGAATAGAATTAATTTCTAAGAAACGGTGTGTAGGAAATAATAGAAGAGTGCTGAAAATCGAACCCTAATTCATAAATCATAATCTGTGATGTTTGAAGTACATGCTAAACAATCCGAGTCACGGTCAACATTTTTTTAAATTTCCGTGTGCAATGATCAGGCACAATGAATTAGATTAGTATTAATTTCGAAGAAACGGTGTGCATGAAACAATAGAAGAGTGCAGAAAATCGAACCCTAATTCATAAATCCCAATCTGTGACGTTTGAAGTACATGCTAAAAAATCCGAGTCACGGTCAACATTTTTTGAAATTTCCGTGGGTAATGGTCAGGCACAATGAATTAGAATAGAATTAATTTCTAAGAAACGGTGTGCAGGAAACAATAGAAGAGTGCTGAAAATCGAACCCTAATTCGTAAATCATAATCTGTGACGTTTGAAGTACATGCTAAAAAATCCGAGTCACGGTCAACATTTTTTGAAATTTCCGTTGGTAATGGTCAGGCACAATGAATTAGAATAGAATTAATTTCTAAGAAACGGTGTGCAGGAAACAATAGAAGAGTGCTGAAAATCGAACCCTAATTCGTAAATCATAATCTGTGACGTTTGAAGTACATGCTAAAAAATCCGAGTCACGGTCAACATTTTTTGAAATTTCCGTGGGTAATGGTCAGGCACAATGAATTAGAATAGAATTAATTTCTAAGAAACGGTGTGTAGGAAATAATAGAAGAGTGCTGAAAATCGAACCCTAATTCATAAATCATAATCTGTGACGTTTGAAGTACATGCTAAACAATCCGAGTCACGGTCAACATTTTTTTAAATTTCCGTGTGCAATGATCAGGCACAATGAATTAGATTAGTATTAATTTCGAAGAAACGGTGTGCATGAAACAATAGAAGAGTGCAGAAAATCGAACCCTAATTCATAAATCCCAATCTGTGACGTTTGAAGTACATGCTAAAAAATCCGAGTCACGATCAACATTTTTTGAAATTTCCGTGGGTAATGGTCAGGCACAATGAATTAGAATAGAATTAATTTCTAAGAAACGGTGTGTAGGAAATAATAGAAGAGTGCTGAAAATCGAACCCTAATTCATAAATCATAATCTGTGACGTTTGAAGTACATGCTAAACAATCCGAGTCACGGTCAACATTTTTTTAAATTTCCGTGTGCAATGATCAGGCACAATGAATTAGATTAGTATTAATTTCGAAGAAACGGTGTGCATGAAACAATAGAAGAGTGCAGAAAATCGAACCCTAATTCATAAATCCCAATCTGTGACGTTTGAAGTACATGCTAAAAAATCCGAGTCACGGTCAACATTTTTTGAAATTTCCGTGGGTAATGGTCAGGCACAATGAATTAGAATAGAATTAATTTCTAAGAAACGGTGTGCAGGAAACAATAGAAGAGTGCTGAAAATCGAACCCTAATTCGTAAATCATAATCTGTGACGTTTGAAGTACATGCTAAAAAATCCGAGTCACGGTCAACATTTTTTTAAATTTCCGTGGGTAATGATCAGGCACAATGAATTAGAATAGAATTAATTTCTAAGAAACGGTGTGCATGAAACAATAGAAGAGTGCTGAAAATCGAACCCTAATTCATAAATCCTAATCTGTGTGTTTGAAGTACATGCTAAAAAATCCGAGTCACGGTCAACATTTTTTGAAATTTCCGTGTGTAATGATCAGGCACAGCTAATTAGAATAGAATTAATTTCTAAGAAACGGTGTGCATGAAACAATAGAAGAGTGCAGAAAATCGAACCCTAATTCATAAATCCTAATCTGTGAGTTTGAAGTACATGCTAAAAATTCCGAGTCACGGTCAACATTTTTTTAATTTTCCATGTGTAATGATCAGCCACAATGAATTAGAATAGAATTAATTTCTAAGAAACGGTGTGCATGAAACAATAGAAGAGTGCAAAAAATCGAACCCTAATTCATAAATCCTAATCTGTGACGTTTGAAGTACATGCTAAAAAATCCGAGTCACGGTCAACATTTTTTGAAATTTTCGTGGGTAATGGTCAGGCACAATGAATTAGAATAGAATTAATTTCTAAGAAACGGTGTGCAGGAAATAATAGAAGAGTGCTGAAAATCGAACCCTAATTCATAAATCATAATCTGTGACGTTTGAAGTACATGCTAAACAATCCGAGTCACGGTCAACATTTTTTTAAATTTCCGTGTGCAATGATCAGGCACAATGAATTAGATTAGTATTAATTTCGAAGAAACGGTGTGCATGAAACAATAGAAGAGTGCAGAAAATCGAACCCTAATTCATAAATCCCAATCTGTGACGTTTGACGTACATGCTAAAAAATCTAAGTCACGGTCAACATTTTTTGAAATTTCCGTGGGTAATGGTCAGGCATAATGAATTAGAAAAGAATTAATTTCTAAGAAACGGTGTGCAGGAAACAATAGAAGAGTGCTGAAAATCGAACCCTAATTCGTAAATCATAATCTGTGACGTTTGAAGTACATGCTAAAAAATCCGAGTCACGGTCAACATTTTTTGAAATTTCCGTGGGTAATGGTCAGGCACAATGAATTAGAATAGAATTAATTTCTAAGAAACGGTGTGCAGGAAACAATAGAAGAGTGCTGAAAATCGAACCCTAATTCGTAAATCATAATCTGTGACGTTTGAAGTACATGCTAAAAAATCCGAGTCACGGTCAACATTTTTTTAAATTTCCATGGGTAATGATCAGGCACAATGAATTAGAAAAGAATTAATTTCTAAGAAACGGTGTGTAGGAAACAATAGAAGAGTGCTGAAAATCGTACCCTAATTCATAAATACTAATCTGTTACGTTTGAAGTACATGCTAAAAAATCCGAGTCACGGTCAAAATTTTTTTAAATTTTCGTGTGTAATGATCAGCCACAATGAATTAGAACAGTATTAATTTCTAAGAAACGGTGTGCATGAAACAATAGAAGAGTGCTGAAAATCGTACCCTAATTCATAAATCATAATCTGTGACGTTTGAAGTACATGCTAAAAAATCCGAGTCACGTTCAACATTTTTTTAAATTTCCGTGTGTAATGATCAGGCACAATGAATAAGAATAGAATTAATTTCTAACAAACGGTGTGCAGGAAACAATAGAAGAGTGCTTAAAATCGAACCCTAATTCATAAATCCTAATCTGTGACGTTTGAAGTACATGCTAAAAAATCCGAGTCACGGTCAACATTTTTTGAATTTTCCGTGTGTAATGATCAGCCACAATGAATTAGAATAGAATTAATTTCTAAGAAACGGTGTGCAGGAAACAATAGAAGAGTGCTGAAAATCGAACCCTAATTCATAAATCCTAATCTGTGAGTTTGAAGTACATGCTAAAAAATCCGAGTCACGGTCAACATTTTTTGAAATTTCCATGTGTAATGATCAGGCACAGCTAATTAGAATAGAATTAATTTCTAAGAAACGGTGTGCATGAAACAATAGAAGAGTGCAGAAAATCGAACCCTAATTCATAAATCCTAATCTGTGAGTTTGAAGTACATGCTAAAAATTCCGAGTCATGGTCAACATTTTTTTAATTTTCCGTGTGTAATGATCAGGCACAATGAATTAGATTAGTTATAATTTCGAAGAAACGGTGTGCATGAAACAATAGAAGAGTGCAGAAAATCGAACCCTAATTCATAAATCCCAATTTGTGACGTTTGAAGTACATGCTAAAAAATCCGAGTCACGGTCAACATTTTTTGAAATTTCCGTGGGTAATGGTCAGGCACAATGAATTAGAATAGAATTAATTTCTAAGAAACGGTGTGCAGGAAACAATAGAAGAGTGCTGAAAATCGAACCCTAATTCGTAAATCATAATCTGTGACGTTTGAAGTACATGCTAAAAAATCCGAGTCACGGTCAACATTTTTTTAAATTTCCGTGGGTAATGATCAGGCACAATGAATTAGAATAGAATTAATTTCTAAGAAACGGTGTGCATGAAACAATAGAAGAGTGCTGAAAATCGAACCCTAATTCATAAATCCTAATCTGTGTGTTTGAAGTACATGCTAAAAAATCCGAGTCACGGTCAACATTTTTTGAAATTTCCGTGTGTAATGATCAGGCACAGCTAATTAGAATAGAATTAATTTCTAAGAAACGGTGTGCATGAAACAATAGAAGAGTGCAGAAAATCGAACCCTAATTCATAAATCCTAATCTGTGACGTTTGAAGTACATGCTAAAAAATCCGAGTCACGGTCAACATTTTTTTAAATTTCCGTGTGTAATGATCAGGCACAATGAATAAGAATAGAATTAATTTCTAACAAACGGTGTGCAGGAAACAATAGAAGAGTGCTTAAAATCGAACCCTAATTCATAAATCCTAATCTGTGACGTTTGAAGTACATGCTAAAAAATCCGAGTCACGGTCAACATTTTTTGAATTTTCCGTGTGTAATGATCAGCCACAATGAATTAGAATAGAATTAATTTCTAAGAAACGGTGTGCAGGAAACAATAGAAAAGTGCTGAAAATCGAACCCTAATTCATAAATCCTAATCTGTGAGTTTGAAGTACATGCTAAAAAATCCGAGTCACGGTCAACATTTTTGGAAATTTCCGTGTGTAATGATCAGGCAGAGCTAATTAGAATAGAATTAATTTCTAAGAAACGGTGTGCATGAAACAATAGAAGAGTGCAGAAAATCGAACCCTAATTCATAAATCCTAATCTGTGAGTTTGAAGTACATGCTAAAAATTCCGAGTCACGGTCAACATTTTTTTAATTTTCCGTGTGTAATGATCAGCCACAATGAATTAGAATAGAATTAATTTCTAAGAAACGGTGTGCAGGAAACAATAGAAGAGTGCTGAAAATCGAACCCTAATTCATAAATCATAATCTGTGACGTTTGAAGTACATGCTAAACAATCCGAGTCACGGTCAACATTTTTTTAAATTTCCGTGTGCAATGATCAGGCACAATGAATTAGATTAGTTATAATTTCGAAGAAACGGTGTGCATGAAACAATAGAAGAGTGCAGAAAATCGAACCCTAATTCATAAATCCCAATTTGTGACGTTTGAAGTACATGCTAAAAAATCCGAGTCACGGTCAACATTTTTTGAAATTTCCGTGGGTAATGGTCAGGCACAATGAATTAGAATAGAATTAATTTCTAAGAAACGGTGTGCAGGAAACAATAGAAGAGTGCTGAAAATCGAACCCTAATTCATAAATCATAATCTGTGACGTTTGAAGTACATGCTAAAAAATCCGAGTCACGGTCAACATTTTTTTAAATTTCCGTGTGTAATGATCAGGCACAATGAATTAGAATAGAATTAATTTCTAAGAAACGGTGTGCATGAAACAATAGAAGAATGCAGAAAATCGAACCCTAATTCATAAATCCTAATCTGTGACGTTTGAAGTACATGCTAAAAAATCCGAGTCACAGTCAACATTTTTTGAAATTTCCGTGGGTAATGATCAGGCACAGCTAATTAGAATAGAATTAATTTCTAAGAAACAGTGTGCATGAAACAATAGAAGAGTTCAGAAAATCGAACCCTAATTCATAAATCCTAATCTGTGAGTTTGAAGTACATGCTAAAAAATCCGAGTCACGGTCAACATTTTTTGAAATTTCCGTGTGTAATGATCAGGCACAGCTAATTAGAATAGAATTAATTTCTAAGAAACGGTGTGCATGAAACAATAGAAGAGTGTAGAAAATCGAACCCTAATTCATAACTCATAATCTGTGACATTTGAAGTACATGCTAAACAATCCGAGTCACGGTCAACATTTTTTTAAATTTTCATGGGTAATGATGAGGCACAATGAATTAGAAGAGAATTAATTTCTAAGAAACGGTGTGTAGGAAACAATAGAAGAGTGCTGAAAATCGAACCCTAATTAATAAATCCTAAGTTGTGACGTTTGAAGTACAAGCTAAAAAAAATGAGTCACGGTCAACATTTTTTGAAATTTCCGTGTGTAATGATCAGGCACAATGAATTAGAATAGAATTAATTTCTAAGAACGGTGTGCAGGAAACAATAGAAGAGTGCTGAAAATCGAACCCTAATTCATAAATCCTAATCTCTGACATTTGAAGTACATGCTAAAAAATCCGAGTCACGGTCAACAGTTTTTGAAATTTCTTTGTGTAATGATCAGGCACAATGAATTAGAATAGAATTAATTTCTATGAAACGGTTTGGAAGAAACAATAGAAGAGTGCTGAAAATAAAACCCTAATTCATAAATCCTAATCTGTGACGTATGAAGTACATGCTAAAAAATCCGAGTCACGGTCAACATTTTTTGAAATTTCCGTGTGTAATGATCAGGCACAATGAATTATAATAGAATTAATTTCTAAGAAACGGTGTGGATGAAACAAGAAGAGTACTGAAAATGGAACCCTAATTCATAAATCCTAATCTGTGACGTTTGGAATACATGCTAAAAAATCCGAGTCACGATCAACATTTTTTAAATTTTCCGTGGGTAATGATCAGGCACAATGAATTAGGATAGAATTAATTTCTAAGAAACGGTGTGCATGAAACAATAGAAGAGTGCAGAAAATCGAACCTTAATTCATAAATCCTAATCTGTGACGTTTGAAGTACATTCTAAAAAATCCGAGTCACGGTCAACATTTTTTGAAATTTCCGTGTGTAATGGTCAGGCACAATGAATTAGAATAGAATTAATTTCTAAGAAACGGTGTGCATGAAACAATAGAAGAGTGCAGAAAATCGAACCCTAATTAATAAATCCTAAGCTGTGACGTTTGAAGTACATGCTAAAAAAAACAATTCACGGTGAACATTTTTTGAAATTTCCGTGTGTAATGATCAGGCACAATGAATTATAATAGAATTAATTTCTAAGAAACGGTGTGGATGAAACAAGAAGAGTACTGAAAATGGAACCCTAATTCATAAAACATAATCTGTGACGTTTGAAGTACATGCTAAAAAATCCGAGTCACGGTCAAAATTTTTTAAATTTCCGTGGGTAATGATCAGGCACAATGAATTAGAATAGAATTAATTTATAAGAAATGGTGTGCATTAAACAATAGAAGAGTGCTGAAAATGGAACCCTAATTCATAAATCCTAATCTGTGACGTTTGAAGTACATGCTAAAAAATCCGAGTCACGGTCAACATTTTTTGAAATTTCCGTGGGTAATGGTCAGGCACAATGAATTAGAATAGAATTAATTTCTAAGAAACGGTGTGCAGGAAACAATAGAAGAGTGCTGAAAATCGAACCCTAATTCATAAATCATAATCTGTGACGTTTGAAGTACATGCTAAAAAATCCGAGTCACGGTCAACATTTTTTTAAATTTCAGTGTGTAATGATCAGGCACAATGAATTAGAATAGAATTAATTTCTAACAAACAGTGTGCATGAAACAATAGAAGAATGCAGAAAATCGAACCCTAATTCATAAATCCTAATCTGTGACGTTTGAAGTACATGCTACAAAATCCGAGTCACGGTCAACATTTTTTGAAATTTCCGTGGGTAATGGTCAGGCACAATGAATTAGAATAGAATTAGTTTCTAAGAAACGGTGTGCATGAAACAATAGAAGAGTGCAGAAAATCGAACCCTAATTAATAAATCCTAAGCTGTGACGTTTGAAGTACATGCTAAAAAAAACAATTCACGGTGAACATTTTTTGAAATTTCCGTGTGTAATGATCAGGCACAATGAATTATAATAGAATTAATTTCTAAGAAACGGTGTGCATTAAACAATAGAAGAGTGCTGAAAATGGAACCCTAATTCATAAATCCTAATTTGTGACGTTTGAAGTACATGCTAAAAAATCCGAGTCACGGTCAACATTTTTTGAAATTTCCGTGGGTAATGGTCAGGCACAATGAATTAGAATAGAATTAATTTCTAAGAAACGGTGTGCAGGAAACAATAGAAGAGTGCTGAAAATGGAACCCTAATTCATAAATCCTAATCTCTGACGTTTGAAGTACATGCTAAAAAATCCGAGTCACGGTCAACATTTTTTAAAATTTTCGTGTTTAATGATCAGGCACAATGAATTAGAATAGAATTAATTTCTAAGAAACGGTGTGCAGGAAACAATAGAAGAGTGCTGAAAATCGAACCCTAATTCATAAATCCTAATCTGTTACGTTTGAAGTACATGCTAAAAAATCCGTGTCACGGTCAACATTTTTTTAAATTTTCGTGTGTAATGATCAGGCCCAATGAATTAGAATAGTATTAATTTCTAAGAAACGGTGTGCATGAAACAATAGAAGAGTCCAGAAAATCGAACACTAATTCATAAATCCTAATCTGTGAGTTTGAAGTACATGCTAAAAAATCCGAGTCACGGTCAACATTTTTTGAAATTTCCGTGTGTAATGATCAGGCACAGCTAATTAGAATAGAATTAATTTCTAAAAAACGGTGTGCATGAAACAATAGAAGAGTGCAGAAAATCGAACCCTAATTCATAAATCATAATCTGTGACGTGTGAAGTACATGCTAAACAGTCCGAGTCACGGTCAACATTTTTTTAAATTTCCGTGTGTAATGATCAGGCACAATGAATTAGAATTGTATTAATTTCTAAGAAACGGTGTGCATGAAACAATAGAAGAGTGCAGAAAATCGAACCCTAATTCATAAATCCTAATCTGTGACGTTTGAAGTACATGCTAAAAAATCCGAGTCACGGTCAACATTTTTTGAAATTTCCGTGGGTAATGGTCAGGCACAATGAATTAGAATAGAATTAATTTCTAAGAAACGGTGTGCAGGAAATAATAGAAGAGTGCTGAAAATCGAACCCTAATTCATAAATCATAATCTGTGACGTTTGAAGTACATGCTAAAAAATCCGAGTCACGGTCAACATTTTTTTAAATTTCCGTGTGTAATGATCAGGCACAATGAATTAGAATAGAATTAATTTCTAAGAAACGGTGTGCATGAAATAATAGAAGAGTGCAGAAAATCGAACCCTAATTCATAAATCCTAATCTGTGACGTTTGAAGTACATGCCAAAAATCCGAGTCACGGTCAACATTCTTTTTAAATTTCCGTGTGTAATGATCAGGCACAATGAATTAGAATAGAATTAATTTCTAAGAAACGGTGTGCAGGAAACAATAGAAGAGTGATGAAAATCGAACCCTAATTCATAAATCATAATCTGTGACGTTTGAAGTACATGCTAAAAAATCCGAGTCACGGTCAACATTTTTTTAAATTTCCGTGGGTATTGATCAGGCACAATGAATTAGAATAGAATTAATTTCTAAGAAACGGTGTGCAGGAAACAATAGAAGAGTGCTGAAAATCGAACCCTAATTCATAAATCCTAATCTGTTACGTTTGAAGTACATGCTAAAAACTCCGAGTCACGGTCAACATTTTTTTAAATTTCTGTGTGTAATGATCAGCCACAATGAATTAGAATAGTATTAGTTTCTAAGAAACGGTGTGCATGAAAAAATAGAAGAGTGCAGAAAATCGAACCCTAATTCATAAATCCTAATCTGTGACGTTTGAAGTACTTGCTAAAAAATCCGAGTCACGGTCAACATTTTTTGAAATTTCCGTGGGTAATGATTAGACACAATGAATTAGAATAGAATTAATTTCTAAGAACGGTGTGCAGGAAACAATAGAAGAGTGCCGAAAATCGAACCCTAATTCATAAATCCTAATCTGTGACATTTGACGTACATGCTAAAAAATCCGAGTCACGGTCAACAGTTTTTGAAATTTTCGTGTGTAATGATCAGGCATAATGAATTAGAATAGAATTAATTTCTAAGAAACGGTGTGCAGGAAACAATAGAAGAGTGCTGAAAATCGAACCCTAATTAATAAATCCTAAGCTGTGACGTTTGAAGTACATGCTAAAAAAAACGAGTCACGGTCAACATTTTTTGAAATTTCCGTGTGTAATGATCAGGCACAATGAATTAGAATAGAATTAATTTCTAAGAAACGGTGTGCAGGAAACAATAGAAGAGTGCTTAAAATCGAACCCTAATTCATAAATCCTAATCTAATACGTTTGAAGTACATGCTAAAAAATCCGAGTCACGATCAACATTTTTTGAATTTTCCGTGGGTAATGATCAGGCACAATGAATTAGGATAGAATTAATTTCTAAGAAACGTTGTGCATGAAACAATAGAAGAGTGCTGAAAATCGAACCCTAATTCATAAATCCTAATCTGTGACATTTGAAGTACATGCTAAAAAATCCGAGTCACGGTCAACATTTTTTTAAATTTCCGTGTGTAATGATCAGGCACAATGAATTAGAATTGTATTAATTTCTAAGAAACGGTGTGCAGGAAACAATAGAAGAGTGCTGAAAATCGAACCTTAATTCATAAATCCTAATCTGTGACATTTGAAGTACTTGCTAAAAAATCCGAGTCAAGGTCAACATTTTTTAAAATTTTCGTGTGTAATGATCAGGAACAATGAATTAGAATAGAATTAATTTCTAAGAAACGGTGTGCAGGAAACAATAGAAGAGTGATGAAAATCGAACCCTAATTCATAAATCATAATCTGTGACGTTTGAAGTACATGCTAAAAAATCCGAGTCACGGTCAACATTTTTTAAAATTTCCGTGGGTATTGATCAGGCACAATGAATTAGAATAGAATTAATTTCTAAGAAACGGTGTGCAGGAAACAATAGAAGAGTACTGAAAATCGAACCCTAATTCATAAATCCTAATCTGTGACGTTTGAAGTACATGCTAAAAAATCCGAGTCACGGTCAACATTTTTTGAAATTTCCGTGGGTAATGGTCAGGCACAATGAATTAGAATAGAATTAATTTCTAAGAAACGGTGTGCAGGAAACAATAGAAGAGTGCTGAAAATCGAACCCTAATTCAGAAATCATAATCTGTGACGTTTGAAGTACATGCTAAAAAATCCGAGACACGGTCAACATTTTTTTAAATTTCCGTGTGTAATGATCAGGCACAATGAATTAGAATAGAATTAATTTCTAACAAACGGTGTGCATGAAACAATAGAAGAATGCAGAAAATCGAACCCTAATTCATAAATCCTAATCTGTGACGTTTGAAGTACATGCTAAAAATTCCAAGTCACGGTCAACATTTTTTGAAATTTCCGTGGGTAATGATCAGACACAATGAATTAGAATAGAATTAATTTCTAAGAACGGTGTGCAGGAAACAATAGAAGAGTGCTGAAAATCGAACCCTAATTCATAAATCCTAATCTGTGACATTTGACGTACATGCTAAAAAATCCGAGTCACGGTCAAAAGTTTTTGAAATTTTCGTGTGTAATGATCAGGCATAATGAATTAGAATAGAATTAATTTCTAAGAAACGGTGTGCAGGAAACAATAGAAGAGTGCTGAAAATCGAACCCTAATTAATAAATCCTAAGCTGTGACGTTTGAAGTACATGCTAAAAAAAACGAGTCACGGTCAACATTTTTTGAAATTTCCGTGTGTAATGATCAGGCACAATGAATTAGTATAGAATTAATTTCTAACAAACGGTGTGCATGAAACAATAGAAGAATGCAGAAAATCGAACCCTAATTCATAAATCCTAATCTGTGATGTTTGAAGTACATGCTAAAAATTCCAAGTCACGGTCAACATTTTTTGAAATTTCCGTGGGTAATGATCAGACACAATGAATTAGAATAGAATTAATTTCTAAGAACGGTGTGCAGGAAACAATAGAAGAGTGCTGAAAATCGAACCCTAATTCATAAATCCTAATCTGTGACATTTGACGTACATGCTAAAAAATCCGAGTCACGGTCAAAAGTTTTTGAAATTTTCGTGTGTAATGATCAGGCATAATGAATTAGAATAGAATTAATTTCTAAGAAACGGTGTGCACGAAACAATAGAAGAGTGCTGAAAATCGAACCCTAATTAATAAATCCTAAGCTGTGACGTTTGAAGTACATGCTAAAAAAAACGAGTCACGGTCAACATTTTTTGAAATTTCCGTGTGTAATGATCAGGCACAATGATTTAGAATAGAATTAATTTCTAAGAAACGGTGTGCAGGAAACAATAGAAGAGTGCTTAAAATCGAACCCTAATTCATAAATCCTAATCTAATACGTTTGAAGTACATGCTAAAAAATCCGAGTCACGATCAACATTTTTTGAATTTTCCGTGGGTAATGATCAGGCACAATGAATTAGGATAGAATTAATTTCTAAGAAACGTTGTGCATGAAACAATAGAAGAGTGCTGAAAATCGAACCCTAATTCATAAATCCTAATCTGTGACATTTGAAGTACATGCTAAAAAATCCGAGTCACGGTCAACATTTTTTTAAATTTCCGTGTGTAATGATCAGGCACAATGAATTAGAATTGTATTAATTTCTAAGAAACGGTGGGGAGGAAACAATAGAAGAGTGCTGAAAATCGAACCTTAATTCATAAATCCTAATCTGTGACATTTGAAGTACTTGCTAAAAAATCCGAGTCAAGGTCAACATTTTTTAAAATTTTCGTGTGTAATGATCAGGCACAATGAATTAGAATAGAATTAATTTCTAAGAAACGGTGTGCAGGAAACAATAGAAGAGTGATGAAAATCGAACCCTAATTCATAAATCATAATCTGTGACGTTTGAAGTACATGCTAAAAAATCCGAGTCACGGTCAACATTTTTTAAAATTTCCGTGGGTATTGATCAGGCACAATGAATTAGAATAGAATTAATTTCTAAGAAACGGTGTGCAGGAAACAATAGAAGAGTACTGAAAATCGAACCCTAATTCATAAATCCTAATCTGTGACGTTTGAAGTACATGCTAAAAAATCCGAGTCACGGTCAACATTTTTTGAAATTTCCGTGGGTAATGGTCAGGCACAATGAATTAGAATAGAATTAATTTCTAAGAAACGGTGTGCAGGAAACAATAGAAGAGTGCTGAAAATCGAACCCTAATTCAGAAATCATAATCTGTGACGTTTGAAGTACATGCTAAAAAATCCGAGACACGGTCAACATTTTTTTAAATTTCCGTGTGTAATGATCAGGCACAATGAATTAGAATAGAATTAATTTCTAACAAACGGTGTGCATGAAACAATAGAAGAGTGCTGAAAATCGAACCCTAATTCAGAAATCCTAATCTGTGACATTTGAAGTACATGCTAAAAAATCCGAGTCACGGTCAACATTTTTTTAAATTTCCGTGTGTAATGATCAGGCACAATGAATTAGAATTGTATTAATTTCTAAGAAACGGTGTGCAGGAAACAATAGAAGAGTGCTGAAAATCGAACCTTAATTCATAAATCCTAATCTGTGACATTTGAAGTACTTGCTAAAAAATCCGAGTCAAGGTCAACATTTTTTAAAATTTTCGTGTGTAATGATCAGGCACAATGAATTAGAATAGAATTAATTTCTAAGAAACGGTGTGCAGGAAACAATAGAAGAGTGATGAAAATCGAACCCTAATTCATAAATCATAATCTGTGACGTTTGAAGTACATGCTAAAAAATCCGAGTCACGGTCAACATTTTTTAAAATTTCCGTGGGTATTGATCAGGCACAATGAATTAGAATAGAATTAATTTCTAAGAAACGGTGTGCAGGAAACAATAGAAGAGTGCTTAAAATCGAACCCTAATTCATAAATCCTAATCTGTGACGTTTGAAGTACATGCTAAAAAATCCGAGTCACGGTCAACATTTTTTGAAATTTCCGTGGGTAATGGTCAGGCACAATGAATTAGAATAGAATTAATTTCTAAGAAACGGTGTGCAGGAAACAATAGAAGAGTGCTGAAAATCGAACCCTAATTCAGAAATCATAATCTGTGACGTTTGAAGTACATGCTAAAAAATCCGAGTCACGGTCAACATTTTTTTAAATTTTCGTGTGTAATGATCAGGCTTAATGAATTAGAATTGTATTAATTTCTAAGAAACGGTGTGCATGAAACAATAGAAGAATGCAGAAAATCGAACCCTAATTCATTAATCCTAATCTGTGACGTTTGAAGTACATGCTAAAAATTTCTGTTACGGTCAACATTTTTTGAAATTTCCGTGGGTAATGGTCAGGCACAATGAATTAGAATTGAATTAATCTCTAAGAAACGGTGTGCAGGAAACAATAGAAGAGTGCTGAAAATCGAACCCTAATTCATAAATCCTAATCTGTGACGTTTGAAGTACATGCTAAAAAATCCGAGTCACGGTCAACATTTTTTTAAATTTCCGTGGGTAATGATCAGGCACAATGAATTAGAATAGAATTAATTTCTAAGAAACGGTGTGCAGGAAATAATAGAAGAGTGTTGAAAATCGAACCCTAATTCATAAATCCTAATCTATTACGTTTGAAGTACATGCTAAAAAATCCGAGTCACGGTCAACATTTTTTTAAATTTCCGTGTGTAATGATCAGGCACAATGAATTAGAATAGAATTAATTTCTAAGAAACGGTGTGCAGGAAACAATAGAAGAGTGATGAAAATCGAACCCTAATTCATAAATCATAATCTGTGACGTTTGAAGTACATGCTAAAAAATCCGAGTCACGTTCAAATTTTTTTTAAATTTCCGTGGGTAATGATCAGGCACAATGAATTAGAATAGAATTAAATTAATTTCTAAGAAACGGTGTGCAGAAAACAATAGAAGAGTGCTGAAAATCGAACCCTAATTCATAAATCCTAATCTGTTACGTTTGAAGTACATGCTAAAAAATCCGAGTCACGGTCAACATTTTTTTAAATTTCCGTGTGTAATGATCAGCAACAATGAATTAGAATAGTATTAATTTCTAAGAAACGGTGTGAATGAAAAAATAGAAGAGTGCAGAAAATCGAACCCTAATTCATAAATCCTAATCTGTGACGTTTGAAGTACATGCTAAACAATCCGAGTCACGGTCAACATTTTTTGAAATTTCCGTGGGTAATGGTCAGGCACAATGAATTAGAATAGAATTAATTTCTAAGAAACGGTGTGCAGGAAACAATAGAAGGATGTGCTGAAAATCGAACCCTAATTCATAAATCATAATCTGTGACGTTTGAAGTACATGCTAAAAAATCCGAGACACGGTCAACATTTTTTTAAATTTCCGTGGGTAATGGTCAGGAACAATGAATTAGAATAGAATTAATTTCTAAGAAACGGTGTGCAGGAAACAATAGAAGAGTGATGAAAATCGAACCCTAATTCATAAATCATAATCTGTGACGTTTGAAGTACATGCTAAAAATTCCGAGTCACGGTCAACATTTTTTTAAATTTCCGTGTGTAATGATCAGGCACAACGAATTAGAATAGAATTAATTTCTAAGAAACGGTGTGCAGGAAACAATAGAAGAGTGATGAAAATCGAACCCTAATTCATAAATCATAATCTGTGACGTTTGAAGTACATGCTAAAAAATCCGAGTCACGGTCAACATTTTTTTAAATTTCCATGGGTAATGATCAGGCACAATGAATTAGAATAGAATTAATTTCTAAGAAACGGTGTGCAGAAAACAATAGAAGAGTGCTGAAAATCGAACCCTAATTCATAAATCCTAATCTGTTACGTTTGAAGTACATGCTAAAAAATCCGAGTCACGGTCAACATTTTTTTAAATTTCCGTGTGTAAAGATCAGGCACAATGAATTAGAATAGAATTAATTTCTAAGAAACGGTGTGCAGAAAACAATAGAAGAGTGATGAAAATCGAACCCTAATTCATAAATCATAATCTGTGACGTTTGAAGTACATGCTAAAAAATCCGAGTCACGGTCAACATTTTTTTAAATTTCCGTGGGTAATGATCAGGCACAATGAAATAGAATAGAATTAATTTCTAAGAAACGGTGTGCAGGAAACAATAGAAGAGTGATGAAAATCGAACCCTAATTCATAAATCCTAATCTGTTACGTTTGAATTACATGCTAAAAAATCCGAGTCACGGTCAACATTTTTTTAAATTTCCGTGTGTAATGATCAGCCACAATGAATTAGAATAGTATTAATTTATAAGAAACGGTGTGCATGAAACAATAGAAGAGTGCAGAAAATCGAACCCTAATTCATAAATCCTAATCTGTGACGTTTGAAGTACATGCTAAAAAATCCGAATCACGGTCAACATTTTTTTAAATTTCCGTGGGTAATGATCAGGCACAATGAATTAGAATAGAATTAATTTCTAAGAAACGGTGTGCAGGAAACAATAGAAGAGTGTTGAAAATCGAACCCTAATTCATAAATCATAATCTGTGACGTTTGAAGTACATGCTAAAAAATCCGAGTCACGGTCAACATTTTTTTTAAATTTCCGTGGGTAATGATCAGGCACAATGAAATAGAATAGAATTAATTTCTAAGAAACGGTGTGCAGGAAACAATAGAAGAGTGCTGAAAATCGAACCCTAATTCATAAATCCTAATCTGCTACGTTTGAATTACATGCTAAAAAATCCGAGTCACGGTCAACATTTTTTTAAATTTCCGTGTGTAATGATCAGGCACAATGAATTAGAATAGAATTAATTTTAAGAACGGTGTGCAGGAAACAATAGAAGAGTGCTGAAAATCGAACCCTAATTCCTAAATCCTAATCTGTGACATTTGAAGTACAAGCTAAAAAATCCGAGTCACGGTCAACATTTTTTAAAATTTTCGTGTGTAATGATCAGGCACAATGAATTAGAATAGAATTAATTTCTAAGAAACGGTGTGCAGGAAACAATAGAAGAGTGCTGAAAATCGAACCCTAATTCATAAATCCTAATCTGTTACGTTTGAAGTACATGCTAAAAAATCCGAGTCACGGTCAACATTTTTTTAAATTTTCGTGTGTAATGATCAGGCACAATGAATTAGAATAGTATTAATTTCAAAGAAACGGTGTGCATGAAAGCATAGAAGAGTCTAGAAAATCGAACCCTAATTCATAAATCCTAATCTGTGACGTTTGAAGTACATGCTAAAAAATCCGAGTCACGGTCAACATTTTTTTAAATTTCCGTGTGTAATGATCAGGCACAATGAATTAGAATAGAATTAATTTCTAAGAAACGGTGTGCAGGAAACAATAGAAGAGTGATGAAAATCGAACCCTAATTCATAAATCATAATCTGTGACGTTTGAAGTACATGCTAAAAAATCCGAGTCACGGTCAAAATTTTTTTAAATTTCCGTGGGTAATGATCAGGCACAATGAATTAGAATAGAATTAATTTCTAAGAAACGGTGTGCAGAAAACAATAGAAGAGTGCTGAAAATCGAACCCTAATTCATAAATCCTAATCTGTTACGTTTGAAGTACATGCTAAAAAATCCGAGTCACGGTCAATATTTTTTTAAATTTCCGTGTGTAATGATCAGGCACAATGAATTAGAATAGAATTAATTTCTAAGAAACGGTGTGCAGGAAACAATAGAAGAGTGATGAAAATCGAACCCTAATTCATAAATCATAATCTGTGACGTTTGAAGTACATGCTAAAAAATCCGAGTCACGGTCAACATTTTTTTAAATTTCCGTGGGTAATGATCAGGCACAATGAAATAGAATAGAATTAATTTCTAAGAAACGGTGTGAAGGAAACAATAGAAGGATGTGCTGAAAATCGAACCCTAATTCATAAATCATAATCTGTGACGTTTGAAGTACATGCTAAAAAATCCGAGACACGGTCAACATTTTTTTAAATTTCCGTGGGTAATGGTCAGGAACAATGAATTAGAATAGAATTAATTTCTAAGAAACGGTGTGCAGGAAACAATAGAAGAGTGATGAAAATCGAACCCTAATTCATAAATCATAATCTGTGACGTTTGAAGTACATGCTAAAAATTCCGAGTCACGGTCAACATTTTTTTAAATTTCCGTGTGTAATGATCAGGCACAACGAATTAGAATAGAATTAATTTCTAAGAAACGGTGTGCAGGAAACAATAGAAGAGTGATGAAAATCGAACCCTAATTCATAAATCATAATCTGTGACGTTTGAAGTACATGCTAAAAAATCCGAGTCACGGTCAACATTTTTTTAAATTTCCATGGGTAATGATCAGGCACAATGAATTAGAATAGAATTAATTTCTAAGAAACGGTGTGCAGAAAACAATAGAAGAGTGCTGAAAATCGAACCCTAATTCATAAATCCTAATCTGTTACGTTTGAAGTACATGCTAAAAAATCCGAGTCACGGTCAACATTTTTTTAAATTTCCGTGTGTAATGATCAGGCACAATGAATTAGAATAGAATTAATTTCTAAGAAACGGTGTGCAGGAAACAATAGAAGAGTGATGAAAATCGAACCCTAATTCATAAATCATAATCTGTGACGTTTGAAGTACATGCTAAAAAATCCGAGTCACGGTCAACATTTTTTTAAATTTCCGTGGGTAATGATCAGGCACAATGAAATAGAATAGAATTAATTTCTAAGAAACGGTGTGCAGGAAACAATAGAAGAGTGATGAAAATCGAACCCTAATTCATAAATCCTAATCTGTTACGTTTGAATTACATGCTAAAAAATCCGAGTCACGGTCAACATTTTTTTAAATTTCCGTGTGTAATGATCAGCCACAATGAATTAGAATAGTATTAATTTATAAGAAACGGTGTGCATGAAACAATAGAAGAGTGCAGAAAATCGAACCCTAATTCATAAATCCTAATCTGTGACGTTTGAAGTACATGCTAAAAAATCCGAATCACGGTCAACATTTTTTTAAATTTCCGTGGGTAATGATCAGGCACAATGAATTAGAATAGAATTAATTTCTAAGAAACGGTGTGCAGGAAACAATAGAAGAGTGTTGAAAATCGAACCCTAATTCATAAATCATAATCTGTGACGTTTGAAGTACATGCTAAAAAATCCGAGTCACGGTCAACATTTTTTTAAATTTCCGTGGGTAATGATCAGGCACAATGAAATAGAATAGAATTAGTTTCTAAGAAACGGTGTGCAGGAAACAATAGAAGAGTGCTGAAAATCGAACCCTAATTCATAAATCCTAATCTGTTACGTTTGAATTACATGCTAAAAAATCCGAGTCACGGTCAACATTTTTTTAAATTTCCGTGTGTAATGATCAGGCACAATGAATTAGAATAGAATTAATTTTAAGAACGGTGTGCAGGAAACAATAGAAGAGTGCTGAAAATCGAACCCTAATTCCTAAATCCTAATCTGTGACATTTGAAGTACATGCTAAAAAATCCGAGTCACGGTCAACATTTTTTAAAATTTTCGTGTGTAATGATCAGGCACAATGAATTAGAATAGAATTAATTTCTAAGAAACGGTGTGCAGGAAACAATAGCAGAGTGCTGAAAATCGAACCCTAATTCATAAATCCTAATCTGTTACGTTTGAAGTACATGCTAAAAAATCCGAGTCACGGTCAACATTTTTTTAAATTTTCGTGTGTAATGATCAAGCACAATGAATTAGAATAGTATTAATTTCTAAGAAACGGTGTGCATGAAAGCATAGAAGAGTCTAGAAAATCGAACCCTAATTCATAAATCCTAATCTGTGACGTTTGAAGTACATGCTAAAAAATCCGAGTCACGGTCAACATTTTTTTAAATTTCCGTGTGTAATGATCAGGCACAATGAATTAGAATAGAATTAATTTCTAAGAAACGGTGTGCAGGAAACAATAGAAGAGTGATGAAAATCGAACCCTAATTCATAAATCATAATCTGTGACGTTTGAAGTACATGCTAAAAAATCCGAGTCACGGTCAAAATTTTTTTAAATTTCCGTGGGTAATGATCAGGCACAATGAATTAGAATAGAATTAATTTCTAAGAAACGGTGTGCAGAAAACAATAGAAGAGTGCTGAAAATCGAACCCTAATTCATAAATCCTAATCTGTTACGTTTGAAGTACATGCTAAAAAATCCGAGTCACGGTCAATATTTTTTTAAATTTCCGTGTGTAATGATCAGGCACAATGAATTAGAATAGAATTAATTTCTAAGAAACGGTGTGCAGGAAACAATAGAAGAGTGATGAAAATCGAACCCTAATTCATAAATCATAATCTGTGACGTTTGAAGTACATGCTAAAAAATCCGAGTCACGGTCAACATTTTTTTAAATTTTCGTGGGTAATGATCAGGCACAATGAAATAGAATAGAATTAATTTCTAAGAAACGGTGTGCAGGAAACAATAGAAGAGTAATGAAAATCGAACCCTAATTCATAAATCCTAATCTGTTACGTTTGAATTACATGCTAAAAAATCCGAGTCACGGTCAACATTTTTTTAAATTTCCGTGTGTAATGATCAGCCACAATGAATTAGAATAGTATTAATTTATAAGAAACGGTGTGCATGAAACAATAGAAGAGTGCAGAAAATCGAACCCTAATTCATAAATCCTAATCTGTGACGTTTGAAGTACATGCTAAAAAATCCGAATCACGGTCAACATTTTTTTAAATTTCCGTGGGTAATGATCAGGCACAATGAATTAGAATAGAATTAATTTCTAAGAAACGGTGTGCAGGAAACAATAGAAGAGTGTTGAAAATCGAACCCTAATTCATAAATCCTAATCTATTACGTTTGAAGTACATGCTAAAAAATCCGAGTCACGGTCAACATTTTTTTAAATTTCCGTGTGTAATGATCAGGCACAATGAATTAGAATAGAATTAATTTCTAAGAAACGGTGTGCAGGAAACAATAGAAGAGTGATGAAAATCGAACCCTAATTCATAAATCATAATCTGTGACGTTTGAAGTACATGCTAAAAAATCCGAGTCACATTCAAATTTTTTTTAAATTTCCGTGGGTAATGATCAGGCACAATGAATTAGAATAGAATTAATTTCTAAGAAACGGTGTGCAGAAAACAATAGAAGAGTGCTGAAAATCGAACCCTAATTCATAAATCCTAATCTGTTACGTTTGACGTACATGCTAAAAAATCCGAGTCACGGTCAACATTTTTTTAAATTTCCGTGTGTAATGATCAGGCACAATGAATTAGAATAGAATTAATTTCTAAGAAACGGTGTGCAGGAAACAATAGAAGAGTGATGAAAATCGAACCCTAATTCATAAATCATAATCTGTGACGTTTGAAGTACATGCTAAAAAATCCGAGTCACGGTCAACATTTTTTTAAATTTCCGTGGGTAATGATCAGGCACAATGAAATAGAATAGAATTAATTTCTAAGAAACGGTGTGCAGGAAACAATAGAAGAGTGCTGAAAATCGAACCCTAATTCATAAATCCTAATCTGTTACGTTTGAATTACATGCTAAAAAATCCGAGTCACGGTCAACATGTTTTTAAATTTCCGTGTGTAATGATCAGCCACAATGAATTAGAATAGTATTAATTTATAAGAATAGGTGTGCATGAAACAATAGAAGAGTGCAGAAAATCGAACCCTAATTCATAAATCCTAATCTGTGACGTTTGAAGTACATGCTAAAAAATCCGAATCACGGTCAACATTTTTTTAAATTTCCGTGGGTAATGATCAGGCACAATGAATTAGAATAGAATTAATTTCTAAGAAACGGTGTGCAGGAAACAATAGAAGAGTGTTGAAAATCGAACCCTAATTCATAAATCCTAATCTATTACGTTTGAAGTACATGCTAAAAAATCCGAGTCACGGTCAACATTTTTTTAAATTTCCGTGTGTAATGATCAGGCACAATGAATTAGAATAGAATTAATTTATAAGAAACGGTGTGCAGGAAACAATAGAAGAGTGATGAAAATCGAACCCTAATTCATAAATCATAATCTGTGACGTTTGAAGTACATGCTAAAAAATCCGAGTCACGGTCAAAATTTTTTTAAATTTCCGTGGGTAATGATCAGGCACAATGAATTAGAATAGAATTAATTTCTAAGAAACGGTGTGCAGAAAACAATAGAAGAGTGCTGAAAATCGAACCCTAATTCATAAATCCTAATCTGTTACGTTTGAAGTACATGCTAAAAAATCCGAGTCACGGTCAACATTTTTTTAAATTTCCGTGTGTAATGATCAGCAACAATGAATTAGAATAGTATTAATTTCTAAGAAACGGTGTGAATGAAAAAATAGAAGAGTGCAGAAAATCGAACCCTAATTCATAAATCCTAATCTGTGACGTTTGAAGTACATGCTAAACAATCCGAGTCACGGTCAACATTTTTTGAAATTTCCGTGGGTAATGATCAGGCACAATGAATTAGAATAGAATTAATTTCTAAGAAACGGTGTGCAGGAAACAATAGAAGAGTGATGAAAATCGAACCCTAATTCATAAATCATAATCTGTGACGTTTGAAGTACATGGTAAAAAATCCGAGTCACGGTCAACATTTTTTTAAATTTCCGTGGGTAATGATCAGGCACAATGAAATAGAATAGAATTAATTTCTAAGAAACGGTGTGCAGGAAACAATAGAAGAGTGATGAAAATCGAACCCTAATTCATAAATCCTAATCTGTTACGTTTGAATTACATGCTAAAAAATCCGAGTCACGGTCAACATTTTTTTAAATTTCCGTGTGTAATGATCAGCCACAATGAATTAGAATAGTATTAATTTATAAGAAACGGTGTGCATGAAACAATAGAAGAGTGCAGAAAATCGAACCCTAATTCATAAATCCTAATCTGTGACGTTTGAAGTACATGCTAAAAAATCCGAATCACGGTCAACATTTTTTTAAATTTCCGTGGGTAATGATCAGGCACAATGAATTAGAATAGAATTAATTTCTAAGAAACGGTGTGCAGGAAACAATAGAAGAGTGTTGAAAATCGAACCCTAATTCATAAATCCTAATCTATTACGTTTGAAGTACATGCTAAAAAATCCGAGTCACGGTCAACATTTTTTTAAATTTCCGTGCGTAATGATCAGGCACAATGAATTAGAATAGAATTAATTTCTAAGAAACGGTGTGCAGGAAACAATAGAAGAGTGTTGAAAATCGAACCCTAATTCATAAATCCTAATCTGTTACGTTTGAAGTACATGCTAAAAAATCCGAGTCACGGTCAACATTTTTTTAAATTTCCGTGTGTAATGATCAGCAACAATGAATTAGAATAGTATTAATTTCTAAGAAACGGTGTGAATGAAAAAATAGAAGAGTGCAGAAAATCGAACCCTAATTCATAAATCCTAATCTGTGACGTTTGAAGTACATGCTAAACAATCCGAGTCACGGTCAACATTTTTTGAAATTTCCGTGGGTAATGATCAGGCACAATGAATTAGAATAGAATTAATTTCTAAGAAACGGTGTGCAGGAAACAATAGAAGAGTGTTGAAAATCGAACCCTAATTCATAAATCCTAATCTATTACGTTTGAAGTACATGCTAAAAAATCCGAGTCACGGTCAACATTTTTTTAAATTTCCGTGTGTAATGATCAGGCACAATGAATTAGAATAGAATTAATTTCTAAGAAACGGTGTGCAGGAAACAATAGAAGAGTGTTGAAAATCGAACCCTAATTCATAAATCCTAATCTATTACGTTTGAAGTACATGCTAAAAAATCCGAGTCACGGTCAACATTTTTTTAAATTTCCGTGGGTAATGATCAGGCACAATGAATTAGAATAGAATTAATTTCTAAGAAACGGTGTGCAGAAAACAATAGAAGAGTGCTGAAAATCGAACCCTAATTCATAAATCCTAATCTGTTACGTTTGAAGTACATGCTAAAAAATCCGAGTCACGGTCAACATTTTTTTAAATTTCCGTGTGTAATGATCAGCAACAATGAATTAGAATAGTATTAATTTCTAAGAAACGGTGTGAATGAAAAAATAGAAGAGTGCAGAAAATCGAACCCTAATTCATAAATCCTAATCTGTGACGTTTGAAGTACATGCTAAACAATCCGAGTCACGGTCAACATTTTTTGAAATTTCCGTGGGTAATGATCAGGCACAATGAATTAGAATAGAATTAATTTCTAAGAAACGGTGTGCAGGAAACAATAGAAGAGTGATGAAAATCGAACCCTAATTCATAAATCATAATCTGTGACGTTTGAAGTACATGGTAAAAAATCCGAGTCACGGTCAACATTTTTTTAAATTTCCGTGGGTAATGATCAGGCACAATGAAATAGAATAGAATTAATTTCTAAGAAACGGTGTGCAGGAAACAATAGAAGAGTGATGAAAATCGAACCCTAATTCATAAATCCTAATCTGTTACGTTTGAATTACATGCTAAAAAATCCGAGTCACGGTCAACATTTTTTTAAATTTCCGTGTGTAATGATCAGCCACAATGAATTAGAATAGTATTAATTTATAAGAAACGGTGTGCATGAAACAATAGAAGAGTGCAGAAAATCGAACCCTAATTCATAAATCCTAATCTGTGACGTTTGAAGTACATGCTAAAAAATCCGAATCACGGTCAACATTTTTTTAAATTTCCGTGGGTAATGATCAGGCACAATGAATTAGAATAGAATTAATTTCTAAGAAACGGTGTGCAGGAAACAATAGAAGAGTGTTGAAAATCGAACCCTAATTCATAAATCCTAATCTATTACGTTTGAAGTACATGCTAAAAAATCCGAGTCACGGTCAACATTTTTTTAAATTTCCGTGCGTAATGATCAGGCACAATGAATTAGAATAGAATTAATTTCTAAGAAACGGTGTGCAGGAAACAATAGAAGAGTGATGAAAATCGAACCCTAATTCATAAATCATAATCTGTGACGTTTGAAGTACATGCTAAAAAATCCGAGTCACATTCAAATTTTTTTTAAATTTCCGTGGGTAATGATCAGGCACAATGAATTAGAATAGAATTAATTTCTAAGAAACGGTGTGCAGAAAACAATAGAAGAGTGCTGAAAATCGAACCCTAATTCATAAATCCTAATCTGTTACGTTTGAAGTACATGCTAAAAAATCCGAGTCACGGTCAACATTTTTTTAAATTTCCGTGTGTAATGATCAGGCACAATGAATTAGAATAGAATTAATTTCTAAGAAACGGTGTGCAGGAAACAATAGAAGAGTGATGAAAATCGAACCCTAATTCATAAATCATAATCTGTGACGTTTGAAGTACATGCTAAAAAATCCGAGTCACGGTCAACATTTTTTTAAATTTCCGTGGGTAATGATCAGGCACAATGAAATAGAATAGAATTAATTTCTAAGAAACGGTGTGCAGGAAACAATAGAAGAGTGCTGAAAATCGAACCCTAATTCATAAATCCTAATCTGTTACGTTTGAATTACATGCTAAAAAATCCGAGTCACGGTCAACATTTTTTTAAATTTCCGTGTGTAATGATCAGCCACAATGAATTAGAATAGTATTAATTTATAAGAAACGGTGTGCATGAAACAATAGAAGAGTGCAGAAAATCGAACCCTAATTCATAAATCCTAATCTGTGACGTTTGAAGTACATGCTAAAAAATCCGAATCACGATCAACATTTTTTTAAATTTCCGTGGGTAATGATCAGGCACAATGAATTAGAATAGAATTAATTTCTAAGAAACGGTGTGCAGGAAACAATAGAAGAGTGTTGAAAATCGAACCCTAATTCATAAATCCTAATCTATTACGTTTGAAGTACATGCTAAAAAATCCGAGTCACGGTCAACATTTTTTTAAATTTTCGTGTGTAATGATCAGGCACAATGAATTAGAATAGAATTAATTTCTAAGAAACGGTGTGCAGGAAACAATAGAAGAGTGATGAAAATCGAACCCTAATTCATAAATCATAATCTGTGACGTTTGAAGTACATGCTAAAAAATCCGAGTCACGGTCAAAATTTTTTTAAATTTCCGTGGGTAATGATCAGGCACAATGAATTAGAATAGAATTAATTTCTAAGAAACGGTGTGTAGAAAACAATAGAAGAGTGCTGAAAATCGAACCCTAATTCATAAATCCTAATCTGTTACGTTTGAAGTACATGCTAAAAAATCCGAGTCACGGTCAACATTTTTTTAAATTTCCGTGTGTAATGATCAACAACAATGAATTAGAATAGTATTAATTTCTAAGAAACGGTGTGAATGAAAAAATAGAAGAGTGCAGAAAATCGAACCCTAATTAATAAATCCTAATCTGTGACGTTTGAAGTACATGCTAAACAATCCGAGTCACGGTCAACATTTTTTGAAATTTCCGTGGGTAATGGTCAGGCACAATGATTTAGAATAGAATTAATTTCTAAGAAACGGTGTGCAGGAAACAATAGATGGATGTGCTGAAAATCGAACCCTGATTCATAAATCATAATCTGTGACGTTTGAAGTACATGCTAAAAAATCCGAGGCACGGTCAACATTTTTTTAAATTTCCGTGGGTAATGGTCAGGAACAATGAATTAGAATAGAATTAATTTCTAAGAAACGGTGTGCAGAAAACAATAGAAGAGTGCTGAAAATCGAACCCTAATTCATAAATCCTAATCTGTTACGTTTGAAGTACATGCTAAAAAATCCGAGTCACGGTCAACATTTTTTTAAATTTCCGTGTGTAATGATCAGGCACAATGAATTAGAATAGAATTAATTTCTAAGAAACGGTGTGCAGGAAACAATAGAAGAGTGATGAAAATCGAACCCTAATTCATAAATCATAATCTGTGACGTTTGAAGTACATGCTAAATAATCCGAGTCACGGTCAACATTTTTTTAAATTTCCGTGGGTAATGATCAGGCACAATGAAATAGAATAGAATTAATTTCTAAGAAACGGTGTGCAGGAAACAATAGAAGAGTGCTGAAAATCGAACCCTAATTCATAAATCCTAATCTGTTACGTTTGAATTACATGCTAAAAAATCCGAGTCACGGTCAACATGTTTTTAAATTTCCGTGTGTAATGATCAGCCACAATGAATTAGAATAGTATTAATTTATAAGAAACGGTGTGCATGAAACAATAGAAGAGTGCAGAAAATCGAACCCTAATTCATAAATCCTAATCTGTGACGTTTGAAGTACATGCTAAAAAATCCGAATCACGGTCAACATTTTTTTAAATTTCCGTGGGTAATGATCAGGCACAATGAATTAGAATAGAATTAATTTCTAAGAAACGGTGTGCAGGAAACAATAGAAGAGTGTTGAAAATCGAACCCTAATTCATAAATCCTAATCTATTACGTTTGAAGTACATGCTAAAAAATCCGAGTCACGGTCAACATTTTTTTAAATTTCCGTGGGTAATGATCAGGCACAATGAAATAGAATAGAATTAATTTCTAAGAAACGGTGTGCAGGAAACAATAGAAGAGTGCTGAAAATCGAACCCTAATTCATAAATCCTAATCTGTTACGTTTGAATTACATGCTAAAAAATCCGAGTCACGGTCAACATGTTTTTAAATTTCCGTGTGTAATGATCAGCCACAATGAATTAGAATAGTATTAATTTATAAGAAACGGTGTGCATGAAACAATAGAAGAGTGCAGAAAATCGAACCCTAATTCATAAATCCTAATCTGTGACGTTTGAAGTACATGCTAAAAAATCCGAATCACGGTCAACATTTTTTTAAATTTCCGTGGGTAATGATCAGGCACAATGAATTAGAATAGAATTAATTTCTAAGAAACGGTGTGCAGGAAACAATAGAAGAGTGTTGAAAATCGAACCCTAATTCATAAATCCTAATCTATTACGTTTGAAGTACATGCTAAAAAATCCGAGTCACGGTCAACATTTTTTTAAATTTCCGTGGGTAATGATCAGGCACAATGAAATAGAATAGAATTAATTTCTAAGAAACGGTGTGCAGGAAACAATAGAAGAGTGCTGAAAATCGAACCCTAATTCATAAATCCTAATCTGTTACGTTTGAATTACATGCTAAAAAATCCGAGTCACGGTCAACATGTTTTTAAATTTCCGTGTGTAATGATCAGCCACAATGAATTAGAATAGTATTAATTTATAAGAAACGGTGTGCATGAAACAATAGAAGAGTGCAGAAAATCGAACCCTAATTCATAAATCCTAATCTGTGACGTTTGAAGTACATGCTAAAAAATCCGAATCACGGTCAACATTTTTTTAAATTTCCGTGGGTAATGATCAGGCACAATGAATTAGAATAGAATTAATTTCTAAGAAACGGTGTGCAGGAAACAATAGAAGAGTGTTGAAAATCGAACCCTAATTCATAAATCCTAATCTATTACGTTTGAAGTACATGCTAAAAAATCCGAGTCACGGTCAACATTTTTTTAAATTTCCGTGTGTAATGATCAGGCACAATGAATTAGAATAGAATTAATTTATAAGAAACGGTGTGCAGGAAACAATAGAAGAGTGATGAAAATCGAACCCTAATTCATAAATCATAATCTGTGACGTTTGAAGTACATGCTAAAAAATCCGAGTCACGGTCAAAATTTTTTTAAATTTCCGTGGGTAATGATCAGGCACAATGAATTAGAATAGAATTAATTTCTAAGAAACGGTGTGCAGAAAACAATAGAAGAGTGCTGAAAATCGAACCCTAATTCATAAATCCTAATCTGTTACGTTTGAAGTACATGCTAAAAAATCCGAGTCACGGTCAACATTTTTTTAAATTTCCGTGTGTAATGATCAGCAACAATGAATTAGAATAGTATTAATTTCTAAGAAACGGTGTGAATGAAAAAATAGAAGAGTGCAGAAAATCGAACCCTAATTCATAAATCCTAATCTGTGACGTTTGAAGTACATGCTAAACAATCCGAGTCACGGTCAACATTTTTTGAAATTTCCGTGGGTAATGGTCAGGCACAATGAATTAGAATAGAATTAATTTCTAAGAAACGGTGTGCAGGAAACAATAGAAGGATGTGCTGAAAATCGAACCCTAATTCATAAATCTTAATCTGGGACGTTTGAAGTACATGCTAAAAAATCCGAGGCACGGTCAACATTTTTTTAAATTTCCGTGGGTAATGGTCAGGAACAATGAATTAGAATAGAATTAATTTCTAAGAAACGGTGTGCAGGAAACAATAGAAGAGTGATGAAAATCGAACCCTAATTCATAAATCATAATCTGTGACGTTTGAAGTACATGCTAAAAAATCCGAGTCACGGTCAACATTTTTTTAAATTTCCGTGTGTAATGATCAGGCACAATGAATTAGAATAGAATTAATTTCTAAGAAACGGTGTGCAGGAAACAATAGAAGAGTGCTGAAAATCTAACCCTAATTCATAAATCCTAATCTGTTACGTTTGAATTACATGCTAAAAAATCCGAGTCACGGTCAACATGTTTTTAAATTTCCGTGTGTAATGATCAGCCACAATGAATTAGAATAGTATTAATTTATAAGAAACGGTGTGCATGAAACAATAGAAGAGTGCAGAAAATCGAACCCTAATTCATAAATCCTAATCTGTGACGTTTGAAGTACATGCTAAAAAATCCGAATCACGGTCAACATTTTTTTAAATTTCCGTGGGTAATGATCAGGCACAATGAATTAGAATAGAATTAATTTCTAAGAAACGGTGTGCAGGAAACAATAGAAGAGTGTTGAAAATCGAACCCTAATTCATAAATCCTAATCTATTACGTTTGAAGTACATGCTAAAAAATCCGAGTCACGGTCAACATTTTTTTAAATTTCCGTGTGTAATGATCAGGCACAATGAATTAGAATAGAATTAATTTATAAGAAACGGTGTGCAGGAAACAATAGAAGAGTGATGAAAATCGAACCCTAATTCATAAATCATAATCTGTGACGTTTGAAGTACATGGTAAAAAATCCGAGTCACGGTCAAAATTTTTTTAAATTTCCGTGGGTAATGATCAGGCAAAATGAATTAGAATAGAATTAATTTCTAAGAAACGGTGTGCAGAAAACAATAGAAGAGTGCTGAAAATCGAACCCTAATTCATAAATCCTAATCTGTTACGTTTGAAGTACATGCTAAAAAATCCGAGTCACGGTCAACATTTTTTTAAATTTCCGTGTGTAATGATCAGCAACAATGAATTAGAATAGTATTAATTTCTAAGAAACGGTGTGAATGAAAAAATAGAAGAGTGCAGAAAATCGAACCCTAATTCATAAATCCTAATCTGTGACGTTTGAAGTACATGCTAAACAATCCGAGTCACGGTCAACATTTTTTGAAATTTCCGTGGATAATGGTCAGGCACAATGAATTAGAATAGAATTAATTTCTAAGAAACGGTGTGCAGGAAACAATAGAAGGATGTGCTGAAAATCGAACCCTAATTCATAAATCTTAATCTGTGACGTTTGAAGTACATGCTAAAAAATCCGAGGCACGGTCAACATTTTTTTAAATTTCCGTGGGTAATGGTCAGGAACAATGAATTAGAATAGAATTAATTTCTAAGAAACGGTGTGCAGGAAACAATAGAAGAGTGATGAAAATCGAACCCTAATTCATAAATCATAATCTGTGACGTTTGAAGTACATGCTAAAAAATCCGAGTCACGGTCAACATTTTTTTAAATTTCCGTGTGTAATGATCAGGCACAATGAATTAGAATAGAATTAATTTCTAAGAAACGGTGTGCAGGAAACAATAGAAGAGTGCTGAAAATCGAACCCTAATTCATAAATCCTAATCTGTTACGTTTGAATTACATGCTAAAAAATCCGAGTCACGGTCAACATGTTTTTAAATTTCCGTGTGTAATGATCAGCCACAATGAATTAGAATAGTATTAATTTATAAGAAACGGTGTGCATGAAACAATAGAAGAGTGCAGAAAATCGAACCCTAATTCATAAATCCTAATCTGTGACGTTTGAAGTACATGCTAAAAAATCCGAATCACGGTCAACATTTTTTTAAATTTCCGTGGGTAATGATCAGGCACAATGAATTAGAATAGAATTAATTTCTAAGAAACGGTGTGCAGGAAACAATAGAAGAGTGTTGAAAATCGAACCCTAATTCATAAATCCTAATCTATTACGTTTGAAGTACATGCTAAAAAATCCGAGTCACGGTCAACATTTTTTTAAATTTCCGTGTGTAATGATCAGGCACAATGAATTAGAATAGAATTAATTTATAAG
The DNA here is from genome assembly GCF_057944985.1 of Cucurbita pepo subsp. pepo. NCBI lineage: Eukaryota > Viridiplantae > Streptophyta > Magnoliopsida > Cucurbitales > Cucurbitaceae > Cucurbita > Cucurbita pepo. The sequence goes on along the minus strand of NC_141816.1, from coordinate 3,375,321 downwards.
AAACGGTGTGCAGGAAACAATAGAAGAGTGATGAAAATCGAACCCTAATTCATAAATCATAATCTGTGACGTTTGAAGTACATGGTAAAAAATCCGAGTCACGGTCAAAATTTTTTTAAATTTCCGTGGGTAATGATCAGGCACAATGAATTAGAATAGAATTAATTTCTAAGAAACGGTGTGCAGAAAACAATAGAAGAGTGCTGAAAATCGAACCCTAATTCATAAATCCTAATCTGTTACGTTTGAAGTACATGCTAAAAAATCCGAGTCACGGTCAACATTTTTTTAAATTTCCGTGTGTAATGATCAGCAACAATGAATTAGAATAGTATTAATTTCTAAGAAACGGTGTGAATGAAAAAATAGAAGAGTGCAGAAAATCGAACCCTAATTCATAAATCCTAATCTGTGACGTTTGAAGTACATTCTAAACAATCCGAGTCACGGTCAACATTTTTTGAAATTTCCGTGGGTAATGGTCAGGCACAATGAATTAGAATAGAATTAATTTCTAAGAAACGGTGTGCAGGAAACAATAGAAGGATGTGCTGAAAATCGAACCCTAATTCATAAATCTTAATCTGTGACGTTTGAAGTACATGCTAAAAAATCCGAGGCACGGTCAACATTTTTTTAAATTTCCGTGGGTAATGGTCAGGAACAATGAATTAGAATAGAATTAATTTCTAAGAAACGGTGTGCAGGAAACAATAGAAGAGTGATGAAAATCGAACCCTAATTCATAAATCATAATCTGTGACGTTTGAAGTACATGCTAAAAAATCCGAGTCACGGTCAACATTTTTTTAAATTTCCGTGTGTAATGATCAGGCACAATGAATTAGAATAGAATTAATTTCTAAGAAACGGTGTGCAGGAAACAATAGAAGAGTGCTGAAAATCGAACCCTAATTCATAAATCCTAATCTGTTACGTTTGAATTACATGCTAAAAAATCCGAGTCACGGTCAACATGTTTTTAAATTTCCGTGTGTAATGATCAGCCACAATGAATTAGAATAGTATTAATTTATAAGAAACGGTGTGCATGAAACAATAGAAGAGTGCAGAAAATCGAACCCTAATTCATAAATCCTAATCTGTGACGTTTGAAGTACATGCTAAAAAATCCGAATCACGGTCAACATTTTTTTAAATTTCCGTGGGTAATGATCAGGCACAATGAATTAGAATAGAATTAATTTCTAAGAAACGGTGTGCAGGAAACAATAGAAGAGTGTTGAAAATCGAACCCTAATTCATAAATCCTAATCTATTACGTTTGAAGTACATGCTAAAAAATCCGAGTCACGGTCAACATTTTTTTAAATTTCCGTGTGTAATGATCAGGCACAATGAATTAGAATAGAATTAATTTATAAGAAACGGTGTGCAGGAAACAATAGAAGAGTGATGAAAATCGAACCCTAATTCATAAATCATAATCTGTGACGTTTGAAGTACATGGTAAAAAATCCGAGTCACGGTCAAAATTTTTTTAAATTTCCGTGGGTAATGATCAGGCACAATGAATTAGAATAGAATTAATTTCTAAGAAACGGTGTGCAGAAAACAATAGAAGAGTGCTGAAAATCGAACCCTAATTCATAAATCCTAATCTGTTACGTTTGAAGTACATGCTAAAAAATCCGAGTCACGGTCAACATTTTTTTAAATTTCCGTGTGTAATGATCAGCAACAATGAATTAGAATAGTATTAATTTCTAAGAAACGGTGTGAATGAAAAAATAGAAGAGTGCAGAAAATCGAACCCTAATTCATAAATCCTAATCTGTGACGTTTGAAGTACATTCTAAACAATCCGAGTCACGGTCAACATTTTTTGAAATTTCCGTGGGTAATGGTCAGGCACAATGAATTAGAATAGAATTAATTTCTAAGAAACGGTGTGCAGGAAACAATAGAAGGATGTGCTGAAAATCGAACCCTAATTCATAAATCTTAATCTGTGACGTTTGAAGTACATGCTAAAAAATCCGAGGCACGGTCAACATTTTTTTAAATTTCCGTGGGTAATGATCAGGCACAATGAATTAGAATAGAATTAATTTCTAAGAAACGGTGTGCAGAAAACAATAGAAGAGTGCTGAAAAGCGAACCCTAATTCATAAATCCTAATCTGTTACGTTTGAAGTACATGCTAAAAAATCCGAGTCACGGTCAACATTTTTTTAAATTTCCGTGTGTAATGATCAGGCACAATGAATTAGAATAGAATTAATTTCTAAGAAACGGTGTGCAGGAAACAATAGAAGAGTGATGAAAATCGAACCCTAATTCATAAATCATAATCTGTGACGTTTGAAGTACATGCTAAAAAATCCGAGTCACGGTCAACATTTTTTTAAATTTCCGTGGGTAATGATCAGGCACAATGAAATAGAATAGAATTAATTTCTAAGAAACGGTGTGCAGGAAACAATAGAAGAGTGCTGAAAATCGAACCCTAATTCATAAATCCTAATCTGTTACGTTTGAATTACATGCTAAAAAATCCGAGTCACGGTCAACATTTTTTTAAATTTCCGTGTGTAATGATCAGCCACAATGAATTAGAATAGTATTAATTTATAAGAAACGGTGTGCATGAAACAATAGAAGAGTGCAGAAAATCGAACCCTAATTCATAAATCCTAATCTGTGACGTTTGAAGTACATGCTAAAAAATCCGAATCACGATCAACATTTTTTTAAATTTTCGTGGGTAATGATCAGGCACAATGAATTAGAATAGAATTAATTTCTAAGAAACGGTGTGCAGGAAACAATAGAAGAGTGTTGAAAATCGAACCCTAATTCATAAATCCTAATCTATTACGTTTGAAGTACATGCTAAAAAATCCGAGTCACGGTCAACATTTTTTTAAATTTTCGTGTGTAATGATCAGGCACAATGAATTAGAATAGAATTAATTTCTAAGAAACGGTGTGCAGGAAACAATAGAAGAGTGATGAAAATCGAACCCTAATTCATAAATCATAATCTGTGACGTTTGAAGTACATGCTAAAAAATCCGAGTCACGGTCAAAATTTTTTTAAATTTCCGTGGGTAATGATCAGGCACAATGAATTAGAATAGAATTAATTTCTAAGAAACGGTGTGTAGAAAACAATAGAAGAGTGCTGAAAATCGAACCCTAATTCATAAATCCTAATCTGTTACGTTTGAAGTACATGCTAAAAAATCCGAGTCACGGTCAACATTTTTTTAAATTTCCGTGTGTAATGATCAGCAACAATGAATTAGAATAGTATTAATTTCTAAGAAACGGTGTGAATGAAAAAATAGAAGAGTGCAGAAAATCGAACCCTAATTCATAAATCCTAATCTGTGACGTTTGAAGTACATGCTAAACAATCCGAGTCACGGTCAACATTTTTTGAAATTTCCGTGGGTAATGGTCAGGCACAATGATTTAGAATAGAATTAATTTCTAAGAAACGGTGTGCAGGAAACAATAGATGGATGTGCTGAAAATCGAACCCTGATTCATAAATCATAATCTGTGACGTTTGAAGTACATGCTAAAAAATCCGAGGCACGGTCAACATTTTTTTAAATTTCCGTGGGTAATGGTCAGGAACAATGAATTAGAATAGAATTAATTTCTAAGAAACGGTGTGCAGGAAACAATAGAAGAGTGATGAAAATCGAACCCTAATTCATAAATCATAATCTGTGACGTTTGAAGTACGTGCTAAAAAATCCGAGTCACATTCAAATTTTTTTTAAATTTCCGTGGGTAATGATCAGGCACAATGAATTAGAATAGAATTAATTTCTAAGAAACGGTGTGCAGAAAACAATAGAAGAGTGCTGAAAATCGAACCCTAATTCATAAATCCTAATCTGTTACGTTTGAAGTACATGCTAAAAAATCCGAGTCACGGTCAACATTTTTTTAAATTTCCGTGTGTAATGATCAGGCACAATGAATTAGAATAGAATTAATTTCTAAGAAACGGTGTGCAGGAAACAATAGAAGAGTGATGAAAATCGAACCCTAATTCATAAATCATAATCTGTGACGTTTGAAGTACATGCTAAAAAATCCGAGTCACGGTCAACATTTTTTTAAATTTCCGTGGGTAATGATCAGGCACAATGAAATAGAATAGAATTAATTTCTAAGAAACGGTGTGCAGGAAACAATAGAAGAGTGCTGAAAATCGAACCCTAATTCATAAATCCTAATCTGTTACGTTTGAATTACATGCTAAAAAATCCGAGTCACGGTCAACATGTTTTTAAATTTCCGTGTGTAATGATCAGCCACAATGAATTAGAATAGTATTAATTTATAAGAAACGGTGTGCATGAAACAATAGAAGAGTGCAGAAAATCGAACCCTAATTCATAAATCCTAATCTGTGACGTTTGAAGTACATGCTAAAAAATCCGAATCACGGTCAACATTTTTTTAAATTTCCGTGGGTAATGATCAGGCACAATGAATTAGAATAGAATTAATTTCTAAGAAACGGTGTGCAGGAAACAATAGAAGAGTGTTGAAAATCGAACCCTAATTCATAAATCCTAATCTATTACGTTTGAAGTACATGCTAAAAAATCCGAGTCACGGTCAACATTTTTTTAAATTTCCGTGTGTAATGATCAGGCACAATGAATTAGAATAGAATTAATTTATAAGAAACGGTGTGCAGGAAACAATAGAAGAGTGATGAAAATCGAACCCTAATTCATAAATCATAATCTGTGACGTTTGAAGTACATGCTAAAAAATCCGAGTCACGGTCAAAATTTTTTTAAATTTCCGTGGGTAATGATCAGGCACAATGAATTAGAATAGAATTAATTTCTAAGAAACGGTGTGTAGAAAACAATAGAAGAGTGCTGAAAATCGAACCCTAATTCATAAATCCTAATCTGTTACGTTTGAAGTACATGCTAAAAAATCCGAGTCACGGTCAACATTTTTTTAAATTTCCGTGTGTAATGATCAGCAACAATGAATTAGAATAGTATTAATTTCTAAGAAACGGTGTGAATGAAAAAATAGAAGAGTGCAGAAAATCGAACCCTAATTCATAAATCCTAATCTGTGACGTTTGAAGTACATGCTAAACAATCCGAGTCACGGTCAACATTTTTTGAAATTTCCGTGGGTAATGGTCAGGCACAATGAATTAGAATAGAATTAATTTCTAAGAAACGGTGTGCAGGAAACAATAGAAGGATGTGCTGAAAATCGAACCCTAATTCATAAATCTTAATCTGTGACGTTTGAAGTACATGCTAAAAAATCCGAGGCACGGTCAACATTTTTTTAAATTTCCGTGGGTAATGGTCAGGAACAATGAATTAGAATAGAATTAATTTCTAAGAAACGGTGTGCAGGAAACAATAGAAGAGTGATGAAAATCGAACCCTAATTCATAAATCATAATCTGTGACGTTTGAAGTACATGCTAAAAAATCCGAGTCACGGTCAACATTTTTTTAAATTTCCGTGTGTAATGATCAGGCACAATGAATTAGAATAGAATTAATTTCTAAGAAACGGTGTGCAGGAAACAATAGAAGAGTGATGAAAATCGAACCCTAATTCATAAATCATAATCTGTGACGTTTGAAGTACATGCTAAAAAATCCGAGTCACGGTCAACATTTTTTTAAATTTCCGTGGGTAATGATCAGGCACAATGAAATAGAATAGAATTAATTTCTAAGAAACGGTGTGCAGGAAACAATAGAAGAGTGCTGAAAATCGAACCCTAATTCATAAATCCTAATCTGTTACGTTTGAATTACATGCTAAAAAATCCGAGTCACGGTCAACATGTTTTTAAATTTCCGTGTGTAATGATCAGCCACAATGAATTAGAATAGTATTAATTTATAAGAAACGGTGTGCATGAAACAATAGAAGAGTGCAGAAAATCGAACCCTAATTCATAAATCCTAATCTGTGACGTTTGAAGTACATGCTAAAAAATCCGAATCACGGTCAACATTTTTTTAAATTTCCGTGGGTAATGATCAGGCACAATGAATTAGAATAGAATTAATTTCTAAGAAACGGTGTGCAGGAAACAATAGAAGAGTGTTGAAAATCGAACCCTAATTCATAAATCCTAATCTATTACGTTTGAAGTACATGCTAAAAAATCCGAGTCACGGTCAACATTTTTTTAAATTTCCGTGTGTAATGATCAGGCACAATGAATTAGAATAGAATTAATTTATAAGAAACGGTGTGCAGGAAACAATAGAAGAGTGATGAAAATCGAACCCTAATTCATAAATCATAATCTGTGACGTTTGAAGTACATGCTAAAAAATCCGAGTCACGGTCAAAATTTTTTTAAATTTCCGTGGGTAATGATCAGGCACAATGAATTAGAATAGAATTAATTTCTAAGAAACGGTGTGTAGAAAACAATAGAAGAGTGCTGAAAATCGAACCCTAATTCATAAATCCTAATCTGTTACGTTTGAAGTACATGCTAAAAAATCCGAGTCACGGTCAACATTTTTTTAAATTTCCGTGTGTAATGATCAGCAACAATGAATTAGAATAGTATTAATTTCTAAGAAACGGTGTGAATGAAAAAATAGAAGAGTGCAGAAAATCGAACCCTAATTCATAAATCCTAATCTGTGACGTTTGAAGTACATGCTAAACAATCCGAGTCACGGTCAACATTTTTTGAAATTTCCGTGGGTAATGGTCAGGCACAATGAATTAGAATAGAATTAATTTCTAAGAAACGGTGTGCAGGAAACAATAGAAGGATGTGCTGAAAATCGAACCCTAATTCATAAATCTTAATCTGTGACGTTTGAAGTACATGCTAAAAAATCCGAGGCACGGTCAACATTTTTTTAAATTTCCGTGGGTAATGGTCAGGAACAATGAATTAGAATAGAATTAATTTCTAAGAAACGGTGTGCAGGAAACAATAGAAGAGTGATGAAAATCGAACCCTAATTCATAAATCATAATCTGTGACGTTTGAAGTACATGCTAAAAAATCCGAGTCACGGTCAACATTTTTTTAAATTTCCGTGTGTAATGATCAGGCACAATGAATTAGAATAGAATTAATTTCTAAGAAACGGTGTGCAGGAAACAATAGAAGAGTGCTGAAAATCTAACCCTAATTCATAAATCCTAATCTGTTACGTTTGAATTACATGCTAAAAAATCCGAGTCACGGTCAACATGTTTTTAAATTTCCGTGTGTAATGATCAGCCACAATGAATTAGAATAGTATTAATTTATAAGAAACGGTGTGCATGAAACAATAGAAGAGTGCAGAAAATCGAACCCTAATTCATAAATCTTAATTTGTGACGTTTGAAGTACATGCTAAAAAATCCGAATCACGGTCAACATTTTTTTAAATTTCCGTGGGTAATGATCAGGCACAATGAATTAGAATAGAATTAATTTCTAAGAAACGGTGTGCAGGAAACAATAGAAGAGTGTTGAAAATCGAACCCTAATTCATAAATCCTAATCTATTACGTTTGAAGTACATGCTAAAAAATCCGAGTCACGGTCAACATTTTTTTAAATTTCCGTGTGTAATGATCAGGCACAATGAATTAGAATAGAATTAATTTATAAGAAACGGTGTGCAGGAAACAATAGAAGAGTGATGAAAATCGAACCCTAATTCATAAATCATAATCTGTGACGTTTGAAGTACATGGTAAAAAATCCGAGTCACGGTCAAAATTTTTTTAAATTTCCGTGGGTAATGATCAGGCAAAATGAATTAGAATAGAATTAATTTCTAAGAAACGGTGTGCAGAAAACAATAGAAGAGTGCTGAAAATCGAACCCTAATTCATAAATCCTAATCTGTTACGTTTGAAGTACATGCTAAAAAATCCGAGTCACGGTCAACATTTTTTTAAATTTCCGTGTGTAATGATCAGCAACAATGAATTAGAATAGTATTAATTTCTAAGAAACGGTGTGAATGAAAAAATAGAAGAGTGCAGAAAATCGAACCCTAATTCATAAATCCTAATCTGTGACGTTTGAAGTACATGCTAAACAATCCGAGTCACGGTCAACATTTTTTGAAATTTCCGTGGGTAATGGTCAGGCACAATGAATTAGAATAGAATTAATTTCTAAGAAACGGTGTGCAGGAAACAATAGAAGGATGTGCTGAAAATCGAACCCTAATTCATAAATCTTAATCTGTGACGTTTGAAGTACATGCTAAAAAATCCGAGGCACGGTCAACATTTTTTTAAATTTCCGTGGGTAATGGTCAGGAACAATGAATTAGAATAGAATTAATTTCTAAGAAACGGTGTGCAGGAAACAATAGAAGAGTGATGAAAATCGAACCCTAATTCATAAATCATAATCTGTGACGTTTGAAGTACATGCTAAAAAATCCGAGTCACGGTCAACATTTTTTTAAATTTCCGTGTGTAATGATCAGGCACAATGAATTAGAATAGAATTAATTTCTAAGAAACGGTGTGCAGGAAACAATAGAAGAGTGCTGAAAATCGAACCCTAATTCATAAATCCTAATCTGTTACGTTTGAATTACATGCTAAAAAATCCGAGTCACGGTCAACATGTTTTTAAATTTCCGTGTGTAATGATCAGCCACAATGAATTAGAATAGTATTAATTTATAAGAAACGGTGTGCATGAAACAATAGAAGAGTGCAGAAAATCGAACCCTAATTCATAAATCCTAATCTGTGACGTTTGAAGTACATGCTAAAAAATCCGAATCACGGTCAACATTTTTTTAAATTTCCATGGGTAATGATCAGGCACAATGAATTAGAATAGAATTAATTTCTAAGAAACGGTGTGCAGGAAACAATAGAAGAGTGTTGAAAATCGAACCCTAATTCATAAATCCTAATCTATTACGTTTGAAGTACATGCTAAAAAATCCGAGTCACGGTCAACATTTTTTTAAATTTCCGTGTGTAATGATCAGGCACAATGAATTAGAATAGAATTAATTTATAAGAAACGGTGTGCAGGAAACAATAGAAGAGTGATGAAAATCGAACCCTAATTCATAAATCATAATCTGTGACGTTTGAAGTACATGGTAAAAAATCCGAGTCACGGTCAAAATTTTTTTAAATTTCCGTGGGTAATGATCAGGCACAATGAATTAGAATAGAATTAATTTCTAAGAAACGGTGTGCAGAAAACAATAGAAGAGTGCTGAAAATCGAACCCTAATTCATAAATCCTAATCTGTTACGTTTGAAGTACATGCTAAAAAATCCGAGTCACGGTCAACATTTTTTTAAATTTCCGTGTGTAATGATCAGCAACAATGAATTAGAATAGTATTAATTTCTAAGAAACGGTGTGAATGAAAAAATAGAAGAGTGCAGAAAATCGAACCCTAATTCATAAATCCTAATCTGTGACGTTTGAAGTACATTCTAAACAATCCGAGTCACGGTCAACATTTTTTGAAATTTCCGTGGGTAATGGTCAGGCACAATGAATTAGAATAGAATTAATTTCTAAGAAACGGTGTGCAGGAAACAATAGAAGGATGTGCTGAAAATCGAACCCTAATTCATAAATCTTAATCTGTGACGTTTGAAGTACATGCTAAAAAATCCGAGGCACGGTCAACATTTTTTTAAATTTCCGTGGGTAATGGTCAGGAACAATGAATTAGAATAGAATTAATTTCTAAGAAACGGTGTGCAGGAAACAATAGAAGAGTGATGAAAATCGAACCCTAATTCATAAATCATAATCTGTGACGTTTGAAGTACATGCTAAAAAATCCGAGTCACGGTCAACATTTTTTTAAATTTCCGTGTGTAATGATCAGCCACAATGAATTAGAATAGTATTAATTTCTAAGAAACGGTGTGCATGAAACAATAGAAGAGTGCAGGAAATCGAACCCTAATTCATAAATCCTAATCTGTGACGTTTGAAGTACATGCTAAAAAATCCGAGTCACGGTCAACATTTTTTGAAATTTCCGTGGGTAATAGTCAGGCACAATGAATTAGAATAGAATTAATTTCTAAGAAACGGTGTGCAGGAAACAATAGAAGAGTGCTGAAAATCGAACCCTAATTCATAAATCATAATCTGTGACGTTTGAAGTACATGCTAAAAAATCAGAGTCACGGTCAACATTTTTTTAAATTTCCGTGTGTAATGATCATCCACAATGAATTAGAATAGTATTAATTTCTAAGAAACGGTGTGCATGAAACAATAGAAGAGTGCAGAAAATCGAACCCTAATTCATAAATCCTAATCTGTGACGTTTGAAGTACATGCTAAAAAATCAGAGTCACGGTCAACATTTTTTGAAATTTCCGTGGGTAATGGTCAGGCACAATGAATTAGAATAGAATTAATTTCTAAGAAACGGTGTGCATAAAACAATAAAAGAGTGCAGAAAATGGAACCCTAATTCATAAATCATAATCTGTGACGTTTGAAGTACATGCTAAACAATCCGAGTCACGGTCAACATTTTTTTAAATTTCCGTGTGTAATGATCAGGCACAATGAATTAGAATTGTATTAATTTCTAAGAAACGGTGTGCATGAAACAATAGAAGAATGCAGAAAATCGAACCCTAATTCATAAATCCTAATCTGTGACGTTTAAAGTACATGCTAAAAATTCCGAGTCACGGTTAACATTTTTTGAAATTTCCGTGGGTAATGGTCAGGCACAATGAATTAGAATAGAATTAATTTCAAAGAAACGGTGTGCAGGAAACAATAGAAGAGTGCTGAAAATCGAACCCTAATTCATAAATCCTAATCTGTGACGTTTGAAGTACATGCTAAAAAATCCGAGTCACGGTCAACATTTTTTTAAATTTCCGTGGGTAATGATCAAGCACAATGAATTAGAATAGAATTAATTTCTAAGAAACGGTGTGCAGGAAACAATAGAAGAGTGCTGAAAATCGAACCCTAATTCATAAATCCTAATCTGTTACGTTTGAAGTACATGCTAAAAAATCCGAGTCACGGTCAACATTTTTTTAAATTTCCGTGTGTAATGATCAGGCACAATGAATTAGAATAGAATTAATTTCTAAGAAACGGTGTGCAGGAAACAATAGAAGAGTGATGAAAATCGAACCCTAATTCATAAATCATAATCTGTGACGTTTGAAGTTCATGCTAAAAAATCCGAGTCACGGTCAACATTTTTTTAAATTTCCGTGGGTAATGATCAGGCACAATGAATTAGAATAGAATTAATTTCTAAGAAACGGTGTGCAGGAAACAATAGAAGAGTGCTGAAAATCGAACCCTAATTCATAAATCCTAATCTGTTACGTTTGAATTACATGCTAAAAAATTCGAGTCACGGTCAACATTTTTTTAAATTTCCGTGTGTAATGATCAGCCACAATGAATTAGAATAGTATTAATTTATAAGAAACGGTGTGCATGAAACAATAGAAGAGTGCAGAAAATCGAACCCTAATTCATAAATCCTAATCTGTGACGTTTGAAGTACATGCTAAAAAATCCGAGTCACGGTCAACATTTTTTAAAATTTCCGTGGGTAATAGTCAGGCACAATGAATTAGAATAGAATTAATTTCTAAGAAACGGTGTGCAGAAAACAATAGAAGAGTGCTGAAAATCGAACCCTAATTCATAAATCCTAATCTGTTACGTTTGAATTACATGCTAAAAAATCCGAGTCACGGTCAACATTTTTTTAAATTTCCGTGTGTAATGATCAGGCACAATGAATTAGAATAGAATTAATTTCTAAGAAACGGTGTGCAGGAAACAATAGAAGAGTGCTGAAAATCGAACCCTAATTCATAAATCCTAATCTGTTACGTTTGAATTACATGCTAAAAAATCCGAGTCACGGTCAACATGTTTTTAAATTTCCGTGTGTAATGATCAGCCACAATGAATTAGAATAGTATTAATTTATAAGAAACGGTGTGCATGAAACAATAGAAGAGTGCAGAAAATCGAACCCTAATTCATAAATCCTAATCTGTGACGTTTGAAGTACATGCTAAAAAATCCGAATCACGGTCAACATTTTTTTAAATTTCCATGGGTAATGATCAGGCACAATGAATTAGAATAGAATTAATTTCTAAGAAACGGTGTGCAGGAAACAATAGAAGAGTGATGAAAATCGAACCCTAATTCATAAATCATAATCTGTGACGTTTGAAGTTCATGCTAAAAAATCCGAGTCACGGTCAACATTTTTTTAAATTTCCGTGGGTAATGATCAGGCACAATGAATTAGAATAGAATTAATTTCTAAGAAACGGTGTGCAGGAAACAATAGAAGAGTGCTGAAAATCGAACCCTAATTCATAAATCATAATCTGTGACGTTTGAAGTACATGCTAAAAAATCCGAGTCACGGTCAACATTTTTTTAAATTTCCGTGTGTAATGATCATCCACAATGAATTAGAATAGTATTAATTTCTAAGAAACGGTGTGCATGAAACCATAGAAGAGTGCAGAAAATCGAACCCTAATTCATAAATCCTAATCTGTGACGTTTGAAGTACATGCTAAAAAATCCGAGTCACGGTCAACATTTTTTGAAATTTCCGTGGGTAATAGTCAGGCCCAATGAATTAGAATAGAATTAATTTCTAAGAAACGGTGTGCAGGAAACAATAGAAGAGTGCTGAAAATCGAACCCTAATTCATAAATCATAATCTGTGACGTTTGAAGTACATGCTAAAAAATCCGAGTCACGGTCAACATTTTTTTAAATTTCCGTGTGTAATGATCATCCACAATGAATTAGAATAGTATTAATTTCTAAGAAACGGTGTGCATGAAACCATAGAAGAGTGCAGAAAATCGAACCCTAATTCATAAATCATAATCTGTGACGTTTGAAGTACATGCTAAAAAAATAGAGTCACGGTCAACATTTTTTGAAATTTCCGTGGGTAATGGTCAGGCACAATGAATTAGAATAGAATTAATTTCTAAGAAACGGTGTGCATAAAACAATAGAAGAGTGCAGAAAATGGAACCCTAATTCATAAATCATAATCTGTGACGTTTGAAGTACATGCTAAAAAATCCGAGTCACGGTCAACATTTTTTTAAATTTCCGTGTGTAATGATCAGGCACAATGAATTAGAATAAAATTAATTTCTAAGAAACGGTGTGCATGAAACAATAGAAGAGTGCAGAAAATCGAACCCTAATTCATAAATCCTAATCTGTGACGTTTGAAGTAAATGCTAAAAAATCCGACTCACGGTCAACATTTTTTGAAATTTCCGTGGGTAATGGTCAGGCACAATGAATTAGAATAGAATTAATTTCTAAGAAACGGGTTCCAGGAAACAATAGAAGAGTGCTGAAAATCGAACCCTAATTCATAAATCCTAATCTGTGACGTTTGAAGTAAATGCTAAAAAATCAGAGTCACGGTCAACATTTTTTGAAATTTCCGTGGGTAATGGTCAGGCACAATGAATTAGAATAGAATTAATTTCTAAGAAACGGTGTGCATAAAACAATAAAAGAGTGCAGAAAATGGAACCTTAATTCATAAATCATAATCTGTGACGTTTGAAGTACATGCTAAAAAATCCGAGTCACGGTCAACATTTTTTTAAATTTCCGTGTGTAATGATCAGGCACAATGAATTAGAATAAAATTAATTTCTAAGAAACGGTGTGCATGAAACAATAGAAGAGTGCAGAAAATCGAACCCTAATTCATAAATCCTAATCTGTGACGTTTGAAGTAAATGCTAAAAAATCCGAGTCACGGTCAACATTTTTTGAAATTTCCGTGGGTAATGGTCAGGCACAATGAATTAGAATAGAATTAATTTCTAAGAAACGGTGTGCAGGAAACAATAGAAGAGTGCTGAAAATCGAACCCTAATTCATAAATCCTAATCTGTGACGTTTGAAGTACATGCTAAAAAATCAGAGTCACGGTCAACATTTTTTGAAATTTCCGTGGGTAATGGTCAGGCACAATGAATTAGAATAGAATTAATTTCTAAGAAACGGTGTGCATAAAACAATAAAAGAGTGCAGAAAATGGAACCCTAATTCATAAATCATAATCTGTGACGTTTGAAGTACATGCTAAACAATCCGAGTCACGGTCAACCTATTTTTAAATTTCCGTGTGTAATGATCAGGCACAATGAATTAGAATTGTATTAATTTCTAAGAAACGGTGTGCATGAAACAATAGAAGAATGCAGAAAATCGAACCCTAATTCATAAATCCTAATCTGTGACGTTTGAAGTACATGCTAAAAATTCCGAGTCACGGTCAACATTTTTTGAAATTTCCGTGGGTAATGGTCAGGCACAATGAATTAGAATAGAATTAATTTTTAAGAAACGGTGTGCAGGAAACAATAGAAGAGTGCTGAAAATCGAACCCTAATTCATAAATCCTAATCTGTGACGTTTGAAGTACATGTAAAAAAATCCGAGTCACGGTCAACATTTTTTTAAATTTCCGTGGGTAATGATCAGGCACAATGAATTAAAATAGAATTAATTTCTAAGAAACGGTGTGCAGGAAACAATAGAAGAGTGCTGAAAATCGAACCCTAATTCATAAATCCTAATCTAATACGTTTGAAGTACATGCTAAAAAATCCGAGTCACGGTCAACATTTTTTTAAATTTCCGTGTGTAATGATCAGGCACAATGAATTAGAATAGAATTAATTTCTAAGAAACGGTGTGCAGGAAACAATAGAAGAGTGATGAAAATCGAACCCTAATTCATAAATCATAATCTGTGACGTTTGAAGTACATGCTAAAAAATCCGAGTCACGGTCAACATTTTTTTAAATTTCCGTGGGTAATGATCAGGCACAATGAAATAGAATAGAATTAATTTCTAAGAAACGGTGTGCAGGAAACAATAGAAGAGTGCTGAAAATCGAACCCTAATTCATAAATCCTAATCTGTTACGTTTGAATTACATGCTAAAAAATCCGAGTCACGGTCAACATTTTTTTAAATTTCCGTGTGTAATGATCAGCCACAATGAATTAGAATAGTATTAATTTATAAGAAACGGTGTGCATGAAACAATAGAAGAGTGCAGAAAATCGAACCCTAATTCATAAATCCTAATCTGTGACGTTTGAAGTACATGCTAAAAAATCCGAATCACGGTCAACATTTTTTTAAATTTCCGTGGGTAATGATCAGGCACAATGAATTAGAATAGAATTAATTTCTAAGAAACGGTGTGCAGGAAACAATAGAAGAGTGTTGAAAATCGAACCCTAATTCATAAATCCTAATCTATTACGTTTGAAGTACATGCTAAAAAATCCGAGTCACGGTCAACATTTTTTTAAATTTCCGTGTGTAATGATCAGGCACAATGAATTAGAATAGAATTAATTTATAAGAAACGGTGTGCAGGAAACAATAGAAGAGTGATGAAAATCGAACCCTAATTCATAAATCATAATCTGTGACGTTTGAAGTACATGCTAAAAAATCCGAGTCACGGTCAACATTTTTTTAAATTTCCGTGTGTAATGATCAGGCACAATGAATTAGAATAGAATTAATTTCTAAGAAACGGTGTGCAGGAAACAATAGAAGAGTGCTGAAAATCGAACCCTAATTCATAAATCCTAATCTGTTACGTTTGAATTACATGCTAAAAAATCCGAGTCACGGTCAACATTTTTTTAAATTTCCGTGTGTAATGATCAGCCACAATGAATTAGAATAGTATTAATTTATAAGAAACGGTGTGCATGAAACAATAGAAGAGTGCAGAAAATCGAACCCTAATTCATAAATCCTAATCTGTGACGTTTGAAGTACATGCTAAAAAATCCGAATCACGGTCAACATTTTTTTAAATTTCCGTGGGTAATGATCAGGCACAATGAATTAGAATAGAATTAATTTCTAAGAAACGGTGTGCAGGAAACAATAGAAGAGTGTTGAAAATCGAACCCTAATTCATAAATCATAATCTGTGACGTTTGAAGTACATGCTAAAAAATCCGAGTCACGGTCAACATTTTTTTAAATTTCCGTGGGTAATGATCAGGCACAATGAAATAGAATAGAATTAGTTTCTAAGAAACGGTGTGCAGGAAACAATAGAAGAGTGCTGAAAATCGAACCCTAATTCATAAATCCTAATCTGTTACGTTTGAATTACATGCTAAAAAATCCGAGTCACGGTCAACATTTTTTTAAATTTCCGTGTGTAATGATCAGGCACAATGAATTAGAATAGAATTAATTTTAAGAACGGTGTGCAGGAAACAATAGAAGAGTGCTGAAAATCGAACCCTAATTCCTAAATCCTAATCTGTGACATTTGAAGTACATGCTAAAAAATCCGAGTCACGGTCAACATTTTTTAAAATTTTCGTGTGTAATGATCAGGCACAATGAATTAGAATAGAATTAATTTCTAAGAAACGGTGTGCAGGAAACAATAGCAGAGTGCTGAAAATCGAACCCTAATTCATAAATCCTAATCTGTTACGTTTGAAGTACATGCTAAAAAATCCGAGTCACGGTCAACATTTTTTTAAATTTTCGTGTGTAATGATCAAGCACAATGAATTAGAATAGTATTAATTTCTAAGAAACGGTGTGCATGAAAGCATAGAAGAGTCTAGAAAATCGAACCCTAATTCATAAATCCTAATCTGTGACGTTTGAAGTACATGGTAAAAAATCCGAGTCACGGTCAACATTTTTTTAAATTTCCGTGTGTAATGATCAGGCACAATGAATTAGAATAGAATTAATTTCTAAGAAACGGTGTGCAGGAAACAATAGAAGAGTGATGAAAATCGAACCCTAATTCATAAATCATAATCTGTGACGTTTGAAGTACATGCTAAAAAATCCGAGTCACGGTCAAAATTTTTTTAAATTTCCGTGGGTAATGATCAGGCACAATGAATTAGAATAGAATTAATTTCTAAGAAACGGTGTGCAGAAAACAATAGAAGAGTGCTGAAAATCGAACCCTAATTCATAAATCCTAATCTGTTACGTTTGAAGTACATGCTAAAAAATCCGAGTCACGGTCAATATTTTTTTAAATTTCCGTGTGTAATGATCAGGCACAATGAATTAGAATAGAATTAATTTCTAAGAAACGGTGTGCAGGAAACAATAGAAGAGTGATGAAAATCGAACCCTAATTCATAAATCATAATCTGTGACGTTTGAAGTACATGCTAAAAAATCCGAGTCACGGTCAACATTTTTTTAAATTTTCGTGGGTAATGATCAGGCACAATGAAATAGAATAGAATTAATTTCTAAGAAACGGTGTGCAGGAAACAATAGAAGAGTGATGAAAATCGAACCCTAATTCATAAATCCTAATCTGTTACGTTTGAATTACATGCTAAAAAATCCGAGTCACGGTCAACATTTTTTTAAATTTCCGTGTGTAATGATCAGCCACAATGAATTAGAATAGTATTAATTTATAAGAAACGGTGTGCATGAAACAATAGAAGAGTGCAGAAAATCGAACCCTAATTCATAAATCCTAATCTGTGACGTTTGAAGTACATGCTAAAAAATCCGAATCACGGTCAACATTTTTTTAAATTTCCGTGGGTAATGATCAGGCACAATGAATTAGAATAGAATTAATTTCTAAGAAACGGTGTGCAGGAAACAATAGAAGAGTGATGAAAATCGAACCCTAATTCATAAATCATAATCTGTGACGTTTGAAGTACATGCTAAAAAATCCGAGTCACATTCAAATTTTTTTTAAATTTCCGTGGGTAATGATCAGGCACAATGAATTAGAATAGAATTAATTTCTAAGAAACGGTGTGCAGAAAACAATAGAAGAGTGCTGAAAATCGAACCCTAATTCATAAATCCTAATCTGTTACGTTTGAAGTACATGCTAAAAAATCCGAGTCACGGTCAACATTTTTTTAAATTTCCGTGGGTAATGATCAGGCACAATGAATTAGAATAGAATTAATTTCTAAGAAACGGTGTGCAGAAAACAATAGAAGAGTGCTGAAAATCGAACCCTAATTCATAAATCCTAATCTGTTACGTTTGAAGTACATGCTAAAAAATCCGAGTCACGGTCAATATTTTTTTAAATTTTCGTGTGTAATGATCAGGCACAATGAATTAGAATAGAATTAATTTCTAAGAAACGGTGTGCAGGAAACAATAGAAGAGTGATGAAAATCGAACCCTAATTCATAAATCATAATCTGTGACGTTTGAAGTACATGGTAAAAAATCCGAGTCACGGTCAACATTTTTTTAAATTTCCGTGGGTAATGATCAGGCACAATGAAATAGAATAGAATTAATTTCTAAGAAACGGTGTGCAGGAAACAATAGAAGAGTGATGAAAATCGAACCCTAATTCATAAATCCTAATCTGTTACGTTTGAATTACATGCTAAAAAATCCGAGTCACGGTCAACATTTTTTTAAATTTCCGTGTGTAATGATCAGCCACAATGAATTAGAATAGTATTAATTTATAAGAAACGGTGTGCATGAAACAATAGAAGAGTGCAGAAAATCGAACCCTAATTCATAAATCCTAATCTGTGACGTTTGAAGTACATGCTAAAAAATCCGAATCACGGTCAACATTTTTTTAAATTTCCGTGGGTAATGATCAGGCACAATGAATTAGAATAGAATTAATTTCTAAGAAACGGTGTGCAGGAAACAATAGAAGAGTGTTGAAAATCGAACCCTAATTCATAAATCCTAATCTATTACGTTTGAAGTACATGCTAAAAAATCCGAGTCACGGTCAACATTTTTTTAAATTTCCGTGCGTAATGATCAGGCACAATGAATTAGAATAGAATTAATTTCTAAGAAACGGTGTGCAGGAAACAATAGAAGAGTGATGAAAATCGAACCCTAATTCATAAATCATAATCTGTGACGTTTGAAGTACATGCTAAAAAATCCGAGTCACATTCAAATTTTTTTTAAATTTCCGTGGGTAATGATCAGGCACAATGAATTAGAATAGAATTAATTTCTAAGAAACGGTGTGCAGAAAACAATAGAAGAGTGCTGAAAATCGAACCCTAATTCATAAATCCTAATCTGTTACGTTTGAAGTACATGCTAAAAAATCCGAGTCACGGTCAACATTTTTTTAAATTTCCGTGTGTAATGATCAGGCACAATGAATTAGAATAGAATTAATTTCTAAGAAACGGTGTGCAGGAAACAATAGAAGAGTGATGAAAATCGAACCCTAATTCATAAATCATAATCTGTGACGTTTGAAGTACATGCTAAAAAATCCGAGTCACGGTCAACATTTTTTTAAATTTCCGTGGGTAATGATCAGGCACAATGAAATAGAATAGAATTAATTTCTAACAAACGGTGTGCAGGAAACAATAGAAGAGTGCTGAAAATCGAACCCTAATTCATAAATCCTAATCTGTTACGTTTGAATTACATGCTAAAAAATCCGAGTCACGGTCAACATTTTTTTAAATTTCCGTGGGTAATGATCAGGCACAATGAAATAGAATAGAATTAATTTCTAAGAAACGGTGTGCAGGAAACAATAGAAGAGTGATGAAAATCGAACCCTAATTCATAAATCCTAATCTGTTACGTTTGAATTACATGCTAAAAAATCCGAGTCACGGTCAACATTTTTTTAAATTTCCGTGTGTAATGATCAGCCACAATGAATTAGAATAGTATTAATTTATAAGAAACGGTGTGCATGAAACAATAGAAGAGTGCAGAAAATCGAACCCTAATTCATAAATACTAATCTGTGACGTTTGAAGTACATGCTAAAAAATCCGAATCACGGTCAACATTTTTTTAAATTTCCGTGGGTAATGATCAGGCACAATGAATTAGAATAGAATTAATTTCTAAGAAACGGTGTGCAGGAAACAATAGAAGAGTGTTGAAAATCGAACCCTAATTCATAAATCCTAATCTATTACGTTTGAAGTACATGCTAAAAAATCCGAGTCACGGTCAACATTTTTTTAAATTTCCGTGCGTAATGATCAGGCACAATGAATTAGAATAGAATTAATTTCTAAGAAACGGTGTGCAGGAAACAATAGAAGAGTGATGAAAATCGAACCCTAATTCATAAATCATAATCTGTGACGTTTGAAGTACATGCTAAAAAATCCGAGTCACATTCAAATTTTTTTTAAATTTCCGTGGGTAATGATCAGGCACAATGAATTAGAATAGAATTAATTTCTAAGAAACGGTGTGCAGAAAACAATAGAAGAGTGCTGAAAATCGAACCCTAATTCATAAATCCTAATCTGTTACGTTTGAAGTACATGCTAAAAAATCCGAGTCACGGTCAACATTTTTTTAAATTTCCGTGTGTAATGATCAGGCACAATGAATTAGAATAGAATTAATTTCTAAGAAACGGTGTGCAGGAAACAATAGAAGAGTGATGAAAATCGAACCCTAATTCATAAATCATAATCTGTGACGTTTGAAGTACATGCTAAAAAATCCGAGTCACGGTCAACATTTTTTTAAATTTCCGTGGGTAATGATCAGGCACAATGAAATAGAATAGAATTAATTTCTAAGAAACGGTGTGCAGGAAACAATAGAAGAGTGCTGAAAATCGAACCCTAATTCATAAATCCTAATCTGTTACGTTTGAATTACATGCTAAAAAATCCGAGTCACGGTCAACATTTTTTTAAATTTCCGTGTGTAATGATCAGCCACAATGAATTAGAATAGTATTAATTTATAAGAAACGGTGTGCATGAAACAATAGAAGAGTGCAGAAAATCGAACCCTAATTCATAAATCCTAATCTGTGACGTTTGAAGTACATGCTAAAAAATCCGAATCACGATCAACATTTTTTTAAATTTCCGTGGGTAATGATCTGGCACAATGAATTAGAATAGAATTAATTTCTAAGAAACGGTGTGCAGGAAACAATAGAAGAGTGTTGAAAATCGAACCCTAATTCATAAATCCTAATCTATTACGTTTGAAGTACATGCTAAAAAATCCGAGTCACGGTCAACATTTTTTTAAATTTTCGTGTGTAATGATCAGGCACAATGAATTAGAATAGAATTAATTTCTAAGAAACGGTGTGCAGGAAACAATAGAAGAGTGATGAAAATCGAACCCTAATTCATAAATCATAATCTGTGACGTTTGAAGTACATGCTAAAAAATCTGAGTCACGGTCAAAATTTTTTTAAATTTCCGTGGGTAATGATCAGGCACAATGAATTAGAATAGAATTAATTTCTAAGAAACGGTGTGTAGAAAACAATAGAAGAGTGCTGAAAATCGAACCCTAATTCATAAATCCTAATCTGTTACGTTTGAAGTACATGCTAAAAAATCCGAGTCACGGTCAACATTTTTTTAAATTTCCGTGTGTAATGATCAGCAACAATGAATTAGAATAGTATTAATTTCTAAGAAACGGTGTGAATGAAAAAATAGAAGAGTGCAGAAAATCGAACCCTAATTCATAAATCCTAATCTGTGACGTTTGAAGTACATGCTAAACAATCCGAGTCACGGTCAACATTTTTTGAAATTTCCGTGGGTAATGGTCAGGCACAATGATTTAGAATAGAATTAATTTCTAAGAAACGGTGTGCAGGAAACAATAGATGGATGTGCTGAAAATCGAACCCTGATTCATAAATCATAATCTGTGACGTTTGAAGTACATGCTAAAAAATCCGAGGCACGGTCAACATTTTTTTAAATTTCCGTGGGTAATGGTCAGGAACAATGAATTAGAATAGAATTAATTTCTAAGAAACGGTGTGCAGGAAACAATAGAAGAGTGATGAAAATCGAACCCTAATTCATAAATCATAATCTGTGACGTTTGAAGTACGTGCTAAAAAATCCGAGTCACATTCAAATTTTTTTTAAATTTCCGTGGGTAATGATCAGGCACAATGAATTAGAATAGAATTAATTTCTAAGAAACGGTGTGCAGAAAACAATAGAAGAGTGCTGAAAATCGAACCCTAATTCATAAATCCTAATCTGTTACGTTTGAAGTACATGCTAAAAAATCCGAGTCACGGTCAAAATTTTTTTAAATTTCCGTGGGTAATGATCAGGCACAATGAATTAGAATAGAATTAATTTCTAAGAAACGGTGTGCAGAAAACAATAGAAGAGTGCTGAAAATCGAACCCTAATTCATAAATCCTAATCTGTTACGTTTGAAGTACATGCTAAAAAATCCGAGTCACGGTCAATATTTTTTTAAATTTCCGTGTGTAATGATCAGGCACAATGAATTAGAATAGAATTAATTTCTAAGAAACGGTGTGCAGGAAACAATAGAAGAGTGATGAAAATCGAACCCTAATTCATAAATCATAATCTGTGACGTTTGAAGTACATGCTAAAAAATCCGAGTCACGGTCAACATTTTTTTAAATTTCCGTGGGTAATGATCAGGCACAATGAAATAGAATAGAATTAATTTCTAAGAAACGGTGTGCAGGAAACAATAGAAGGATGTGCTGAAAATCGAACCCTAATTCATAAATCATAATCTGTGACGTTTGAAGTACATGCTAAAAAATCCGAGACACGGTCAACATTTTTTTAAATTTCCGTGGGTAATGGTCAGGAACAATGAATTAGAATAGAATTAATTTCTAAGAAACGGTGTGCAGGAAACAATAGAAGAGTGCTGAAAATCGAACCCTAATTCATAAATCCTAATCTGTGACGTTTGAATTACATGCTAAAAAATCCGAGTCACGGTCAACATGTTTTTAAATTTCCGTGTGTAATGATCAGCCACAATGAATTAGAATAGTATTAATTTATAAGAAACGGTGTGCATGAAACAATAGAAGAGTGCAGAAAATCGAACCCTAATTCATAAATCCTAATCTGTGACGTTTGAAGTACATGCTAAAAAATCCGAATCACGGTCAACATTTTTTTAAATTTCCGTGGGTAATGATCAGGCACAATGAATTAGAATAGAATTAATTTCTAAGAAACGGTGTGCAGGAAACAATAGAAGAGTGTTGAAAATCGAACCCTAATTCATAAATCCTAATCTATTACGTTTGAAGTACATGCTAAAAAATCCGAGTCACGGTCAACATTTTTTTAAATTTCCGTGTGTAATGATCAGGCACAATGAATTAGAATAGAATTAATTTATAAGAAACGGTGTGCAGGAAACAATAGAAGAGTGATGAAAATCGAACCCTAATTCATAAATCATAATCTGTGACGTTTGAAGTACATGCTAAAAAATCCGAGTCACGGTCAACATTTTTTTAAATTTCCGTGGGTAATGATCAGGCACAATGAATTAGAATAGAATTAATTTCTAAGAAACGGTGTGTAGAAAACAATAGAAGAGTGCTGAAAATCGAACCCTAATTCATAAATCCTAATCTGTTACGTTTGAAGTACATGCTAAAAAATCCGAGTCACGGTCAACATTTTTTTAAATTTCCGTGGGTAATGATCAGGCACAATGAAATAGAATAGAATTAATTTCTAAGAAACGGTGTGCAGAAAACAATAGAAGAGTGATGAAAATCGAACCCTAATTCATAAATCATAATCTGTGACGTTTGAAGTACATGCTAAAAAATCCGAGTCACGGTCAACATTTTTTTAAATTTCCGTGGGTAATGATCAGGCACAATGAAATAGAATAGAATTAATTTCTAAGAAACGGTGTGCAGGAAACAATAGAAGAGTGCTGAAAATCGAACCCTAATTCATAAATCCTAATCTGTTACGTTTGAATTACATGCTAAAAAATCCGAGTCACGGTCAACATGTTTTTAAATTTCCGTGTGTAATGATCAGCCACAATGAATTAGAATAGTATTAATTTATAAGAAACGGTGTGCATGAAACAATAGAAGAGTGCAGAAAATCGAACCCTAATTCATAAATCCTAATCTGTGACGTTTGAAGTACATGCTAAAAAATCCGAATCACGGTCAACATTTTTTTAAATTTCCGTGGGTAATGATCAGGCACAATGAATTAGAATAGAATTAATTTCTAAGAAACGGTGTGCAGGAAACAATAGAAGAGTGTTGAAAATCGAACCCTAATTCATAAATCCTAATCTATTACGTTTGAAGTACATGCTAAAAAATCCGAGTCACGGTCAACATTTTTTTAAATTTCCGTGTGTAATGATCAGGCACAATGAATTAGAATAGAATTAATTTATAAGAAACGGTGTGCAGGAAACAATAGAAGAGTGATGAAAATCGAACCCTAATTCATAAATCATAATCTGTGACGTTTGAAGTACATGCTAAAAAATCCGAGTCACGGTCAACATTTTTTTAAATTTCCGTGGGTAATGATCAGGCACAATGAATTAGAATAGAATTAATTTCTAAGAAACGGTGTGTAGAAAACAATAGAAGAGTGCTGAAAATCGAACCCTAATTCATAAATCCTAATCTGTTACGTTTGAAGTACATGCTAAAAAATCCGAGTCACGGTCAACATTTTTTTAAATTTCCGTGTGTAATGATCAGCAACAATGAATTAGAATAGTATTAATTTCTAAGAAACGGTGTGAATGAAAAAATAGAAGAGTGCAGAAAATCGAACCCTAATTCATAAATCCTAATCTGTGACGTTTGAAGTACATGCTAAACAATCCGAGTCACGGTCAACATTTTTTGAAATTTCCGTGGGTAATGGTCAGGCACAATGAATTAGAATAGAATTAATTTCTAAGAAACGGTGTGCAGGAAACAATAGAAGGATGTGCTGAAAATCGAACCCTAATTCATAAATCTTAATCTGTGACGTTTGAAGTACATGCTAAAAAATCCGAGGCACGGTCAACATTTTTTTAAATTTCCGTGGGTAATGGTCAGGAACAATGAATTAGAATAGAATTAATTTCTAAGAAACGGTGTGCAGGAAACAATAGAAGAGTGATGAAAATCGAACCCTAATTCATAAATCATAATCTGTGACGTTTGAAGTACATGCTAAAAAATCCGAGTCACGGTCAACATTTTTTTAAATTTCCGTGTGTAATGATCAGGCACAATGAATTAGAATAGAATTAATTTCTAAGAAACGGTGTGCAGGAAACAATAGAAGAGTGCTGAAAATCTAACCCTAATTCATAAATCCTAATCTGTTACGTTTGAATTACATGCTAAAAAATCCGAGTCACGGTCAACATGTTTTTAAATTTCCGTGTGTAATGATCAGCCACAATGAATTAGAATAGTATTAATTTATAAGAAACGGTGTGCATGAAACAATAGAAGAGTGCAGAAAATCGAACCCTAATTCATAAATCCTAATCTGTGACGTTTGAAGTACATGCTAAAAAATCCGAATCACGGTCAACATTTTTTTAAATTTCCGTGGGTAATGATCAGGCACAATGAATTAGAATAGAATTAATTTCTAAGAAACGGTGTGCAGGAAACAATAGAAGAGTGTTGAAAATCGAACCCTAATTCATAAATCCTAATCTATTACGTTTGAAGTACATGCTAAAAAATCCGAGTCACGGTCAACATTTTTTTAAATTTCCGTGTGTAATGATCAGGCACAATGAATTAGAATAGAATTAATTTATAAGAAACGGTGTGCAGGAAACAATAGAAGAGTGATGAAAATCGAACCCTAATTCATAAATCATAATCTGTGACGTTTGAAGTACATGGTAAAAAATCCGAGTCACGGTCAAAATTTTTTTAAATTTCCGTGGGTAATGATCAGGCAAAATGAATTAGAATAGAATTAATTTCTAAGAAACGGTGTGCAGAAAACAATAGAAGAGTGCTGAAAATCGAACCCTAATTCATAAATCCTAATCTGTTACGTTTGAAGTACATGCTAAAAAATCCGAGTCACGGTCAACATTTTTTTAAATTTCCGTGTGTAATGATCAGCAACAATGAATTAGAATAGTATTAATTTCTAAGAAACGGTGTGAATGAAAAAATAGAAGAGTGCAGAAAATCGAACCCTAATTCATAAATCCTAATCTGTGACGTTTGAAGTACATGCTAAACAATCCGAGTCACGGTCAACATTTTTTGAAATTTCCGTGGGTAATGGTCAGGCACAATGAATTAGAATAGAATTAATTTCTAAGAAACGGTGTGCAGGAAACAATAGAAGGATGTGCTGAAAATCGAACCCTAATTCATAAATCTTAATCTGTGACGTTTGAAGTACATGCTAAAAAATCCGAGGCACGGTCAACATTTTTTTAAATTTCCGTGGGTAATGGTCAGGAACAATGAATTAGAATAGAATTAATTTCTAAGAAACGGTGTGCAGGAAACAATAGAAGAGTGATGAAAATCGAACCCTAATTCATAAATCATAATCTGTGACGTTTGAAGTACATGCTAAAAAATCCGAGTCACGGTCAACATTTTTTTAAATTTCCGTGTGTAATGATCAGGCACAATGAATTAGAATAGAATTAATTTCTAAGAAACGGTGTGCAGGAAACAATAGAAGAGTGCTGAAAATCGAACCCTAATTCATAAATCCTAATCTGTTACGTTTGAAGTACATGCTAAAAAATCCGAGTCACGGTCAACATGTTTTTAAATTTCCGTGTGTAATGATCAGCCACAATGAATTAGAATAGTATTAATTTATAAGAAACGGTGTGCATGAAACAATAGAAGAGTGCAGAAAATCGAACCCTAATTCATAAATCCTAATCTGTGACGTTTGAAGTACATGCTAAAAAATCCGAATCACGGTCAACATTTTTTTAAATTTCCGTGGGTAATGATCAGGCACAATGAATTAGAATAGAATTAATTTCTAAGAAACGGTGTGCAGGAAACAATAGAAGAGTGTTGAAAATCGAACCCTAATTCATAAATCCTAATCTATTACGTTTGAAGTACATGCTAAAAAATCCGAGTCACGGTCAACATTTTTTTAAATTTCCGTGTGTAATGATCAGGCACAATGAATTAGAATAGAATTAATTTATAAGAAACGGTGTGCAGGAAACAATAGAAGAGTGATGAAAATCGAACCCTAATTCATAAATCATAATCTGTGACGTTTGAAGTACATGGTAAAAAATCCGAGTCACGGTCAAAATTTTTTTAAATTTCCGTGGGTAATGATCAGGCACAATGAATTAGAATAGAATTAATTTCTAAGAAACGGTGTGCAGAAAACAATAGAAGAGTGCTGAAAATCGAACCCTAATTCATAAATCCTAATCTGTTACGTTTGAAGTACATGCTAAAAAATCCGAGTCACGGTCAACATTTTTTTAAATTTCCGTGTGTAATGATCAGCAACAATGAATTAGAATAGTATTAATTTCTAAGAAACGGTGTGAATGAAAAAATAGAAGAGTGCAGAAAATCGAACCCTAATTCATAAATCCTAATCTGTGACGTTTGAAGTACATTCTAAACAATCCGAGTCACGGTCAACATTTTTTGAAATTTCCGTGGGTAATGGTCAGGCACAATGAATTAGAATAGAATTAATTTCTAAGAAACGGTGTGCAGGAAACAATAGAAGAGTGATGAAAATCGAACCCTAATTCATAAATCATAATATGTGACGTTTGAAGTACATGCTAAAAAATCCGAGTCACGGTCAACATTTTTTTAAATTTCCGTGTGTAATGATCAGGCACAATGAATTAGAATAGTATTAATTTCTAAGAAACGGTGTGCATGAAACAATAGAAGAGTGCAGGAAATCGAACCCTAATTCATAAATCCTAATCTGTGACGTTTGAAGTACATGCTAAAAAATCCGAGTCACGGTCAACATTTTTTAAAATTTCCGTGGGTAATAGTCAGGCACAATGAATTAGAATAGAATTAATTTCTAAGAAACGGTGTGCAGGAAACAATAGAAGAGTGCTGAAAATCGAACCCTAATTCATAAATCATAATCTGTGACGTTTGAAGTACATGCTAAAAAATCAGAGTCACGGTCAACATTTTTTTAAATTTCCGTGTGTAATGATCATCCACAATGAATTAGAATAGTATTAATTTCTAAGAAACGGTGTGCATGAAACAATAGAAGAGTGATGAAAATCGAACCCTAATTCATAAATCATAATCTGTGACGTTTGAAGTTCATGCTAAAAAATCCGAGTCACGGTCAACATTTTTTTAAATTTCCGTGGGTAATGATCAGGCACAATGAATTAGAATAGAATTAATTTCTAAGAAACGGTGTGCAGGAAACAATAGAAGAGTGCTGAAAATCGAACCCTAATTCATAAATCCTAATCTGTTACGTTTGAATTACATGCTAAAAAATCCGAGTCACGGTCAACATTTTTTTAAATTTCCGTGTGTAATGATCAGCCACAATGAATTAGAATAGTATTAATTTATAAGAAACGGTGTGCATGAAACAATAGAAGAGTGCAGAAAATCGAACCCTAATTCATAAATCCTAATCTGTGACGTTTGAAGTACATGCTAAAAATTCCGAGTCACGGTCAACATTTTTTAAAATTTCCGTGGGTAATAGTCAGGCACAATGAATTAGAATAGAATTAATTTCTAAGAAACGGTGTGCAGGAAACAATAGAAGAGTGCTGAAAATCTAACCCTAATTCATAAATCCTAATCTGTTACGTTTGAATTACATGCTAAAAAATCCGAGTCACGGTCAACATGTTTTTAAATTTCCGTGTGTAATGATCAGCCACAATGAATTAGAATAGTATTAATTTATAAGAAACGGTGTGCATGAAACAATAGAAGAGTGCAGAAAATCGAACCCTAATTCATAAATCCTAATCTGTGACGTTTGAAGTACATGCTAAAAAATCCGAGTCACGGTCAACATTTTTTTAAATTTCCGTGTGTAATGATCATCCACAATGAATTAGAATAGTATTAATTTCTAAGAAACGGTGTGCATGAAACCATAGAAGAGTGCAGAAAATCGAACCCTAATTCATAAATCATAATCTGTGACGTTTGAAGTACATGCTAAAAAAATAGAGTCACGGTCAACATTTTTTGAAATTTCCGTGGGTAATGGTCAGGCACAATGAATTAGAATAGAATTAATTTCTAAGAAACGGTGTGCATAAAACAATAGAAGAGTGCAGAAAATGGAACCCTAATTCATAAATCATAATCTGTGACGTTTGAAGTACATGCTAAAAAATCCGAGTCACGGTCAACATTTTTTTAAATTTCCGTGTGTAATGATCAGGCACAATGAATTAGAATAAAATTAATTTCTAAGAAATGGTGTGCATGAAACAATAGAAGAGTGCAGAAAATCGAACCCTAATTCATAAATCCTAATCTGTGACGTTTGAAGTAAATGCTAAAAAATCCGACTCACGGTCAACATTTTTTGAAATTTCCGTGGGTAATGGTCAGGCACAATGAATTAGAATAGAATTAATTTCTAAGAAACGGGTTCCAGGAAACAATAGAAGAGTGCTGAAAATCGAACCCTAATTCATAAATCCTAATCTGTGACGTTTGAAGTAAATGCTAAAAAATCAGAGTCACGGTCAACATTTTTTGAAATTTCCGTGGGTAATGGTCAGGCACAATGAATTAGAATAGAATTAATTTCTAAGAAACGGTGTGCATAAAACAATAAAAGAGTGCAGAAAATGGAACCCTAATTCATAAATCATAATCTGTGACGTTTGAAGTACATGCTAAAAAATCCGAGTCACGGTCAACATTTTTTTAAATTTCCGTGTGTAATGATCAGGCACAATGAATTAGAATAAAATTAATTTCTAAGAAACGGTGTGCATGAAACAATAGAAGAGTGCAGAAAATCGAACCCTAATTCATAAATCCTAATCTGTGACGTTTGAAGTAAATGCTAAAAAATCCGAGTCACGGTCAACATTTTTTGAAATTTCCGTGGGTAATGGTCAGGCACAATGAATTAGAATAGAATTAATTTCTAAGAAACGGTGTGCAGGAAACAATAGAAGAGTGCTGAAAATCGAACCATAATTCATAAATCCTAATCTGTGACGTTTGAAGTACATGCTAAAAAATCAGAGTCACGGTCAACATTTTTTGAAATTTCCGTGGGTAATGGTCAGGCACAATGAATTAGAATAGAATTAATTTCTAAGAAACGGTGTGCATAAAACAATAAAAGAGTGCAGAAAATGGAACCCTAATTCATAAATCATAATCTGTGACGTTTGAAGTACATGCTAAACAATCCGAGTCACGGTCAACCTATTTTTAAATTTCCGTGTGTAATGATCAGGCACAATGAATTAGAATTGTATTAATTTCTAAGAAACGGTGTGCATGAAACAATAGAAGAATGCAGAAAATCGAACCCTAATTCATAAATCCTAATCTGTGACGTTTGAAGTACATGCTAAAAATTCCGAGTCACGGTCAACATTTTTTGAAATTTCCGTGGGTAATGGTCAGGCACAATGAATTAGAATAGAATTAATTTTTAAGAAACGGTGTGCAGGAAACAATAGAAGAGTGCTGAAAATCGAACCCTAATTCATAAATCCTAATCTGTGACGTTTGAAGTACATGTAAAAAAATCCGAGTCACGGTCAACATTTTTTTAAATTTCCGTGGGTAATGATCAGGCACAATGAATTAAAATAGAATTAATTTCTAAGAAACGGTGTGCAGGAAACAATAGAAGAGTGCTGAAAATCGAACCCTAATTCATAAATCCTAATCTAATACGTTTGAAGTACATGCTAAAAAATCCGAGTCACGGTCAACATTTTTTTAAATTTCCGTGTGTAATGATCAGGCACAATGAATTAGAATAGAATTAATTTCTAAGAAACGGTGTGCAGGAAACAATAGAAGAGTGATGAAAATCGAACCCTAATTCATAAATCATAATCTGTGACGTTTGAAGTACATGCTAAAAAATCCGAGTCACGGTCAACATTTTTTTAAATTTCCGTGGGTAATGATCAGGCACAATGAAATAGAATAGAATTAATTTCTAAGAAACGGTGTGCAGGAAACAATAGAAGAGTGCTGAAAATCGAACCCTAATTCATAAATCCTAATCTGTTACGTTTGAATTACATGCTAAAAAATCCGAGTCACGGTCAACATTTTTTTAAATTTCCGTGTGTAATGATCAGCCACAATGAATTAGAATAGTATTAATTTATAAGAAACGGTGTGCATGAAACAATAGAAGAGTGCAGAAAATCGAACCCTAATTCATAAATCCTAATCTGTGACGTTTGAAGTACATGCTAAAAAATCCGAATCACGGTCAACATTTTTTTAAATTTCCGTGGGTAATGATCAGGCACAATGAATTAGAATAGAATTAATTTCTAAGAAACGGTGTGCAGGAAACAATAGAAGAGTGTTGAAAATCGAACCCTAATTCATAAATCCTAATCTATTACGTTTGAAGTACATGCTAAAAAATCCGAGTCACGGTCAACATTTTTTTAAATTTCCGTGTGTAATGATCAGGCACAATGAATTAGAATAGAATTAATTTATAAGAAACGGTGTGCAGGAAACAATAGAAGAGTGATGAAAATCGAACCCTAATTCATAAATCATAATCTGTGACGTTTGAAGTACATGCTAAAAAATCCGAGTCACGGTCAACATTTTTTTAAATTTCCGTGTGTAATGATCAGGCACAATGAATTAGAATAGAATTAATTTCTAAGAAACGGTGTGCAGGAAACAATAGAAGAGTGTTGAAAATCGAACCCTAATTCATAAATCCTAATCTATTACGTTTGAAGTACATGCTAAAAAATCCGAGTCACGGTCAACATTTTTTTAAATTTCCGTGTGTAATGATCAGGCACAATGAATTAGAATAGAATTAATTTATAAGAAACGGTGTGCAGGAAACAATAGAAGAGTGATGAAAATCGAACCCTAATTCATAAATCATAATCTGTGACGTTTGAAGTACATGCTAAAAAATCCGAGTCACGGTCAACATTTTTTTAAATTTCCGTGTGTAATGATCAGGCACAATGAATTAGAATAGAATTAATTTCTAAGAAACGGTGTGCAGGAAACAATAGAAGAGTGCTGAAAATCGAACCCTAATTCATAAATCATAATCTGTGACGTTTGAATTACATGCTAAAAAATCCGAGTCACGGTCAACATTTTTTTAAATTTCCGTGTGTAATGATCAGCCACAATGAATTAGAATAGTATGAATTTATAAGAAACGGTGTGCATGAAACAATAGAAGAGTGCAGAAAATCGAACCCTAATTCATAAATCCTAATCTGTGACGTTTGAAGTACATGCTAAAAAATCCGAATCACGGTCAACATTTTTTTAAATTTCCGTGGGTAATGATCAGGCACAATGAATTAGAATAGAATTAATTTCTAAGAAACGGTGTGCAGGAAACAATAGAAGAGTGTTGAAAATCGAACCCTAATTCATAAATCATAATCTGTGACGTTTGAAGTACATGCTAAAAAATCCGAGTCACGGTCAACATTTTTTTAAATTTCCGTGGGTAATGATCAGGCACAATGAAATAGAATAGAATTAGTTTCTAAGAAACGGTGTGCAGGAAACAATAGAAGAGTGCTGAAAATCGAACCCTAATTCATAAATCCTAATCTGTTACGTTTGAATTACATGCTAAAAAATCCGAGTCACGGTCAACATTTTTTTAAATTTCCGTGGGTAATGATCAGGCACAATGAATTAAAATAGAATTAATTTCTAAGAAACGGTGTGCAGGAAACAATAGAAGAGTGCTGAAAATCGAACCCTAATTCATAAATCCTAATCTAATACGTTTGAAGTACATGCTAAAAAATCCGAGTCACGGTCAACATTTTTTTAAATTTCCGTGTGTAATGATCAGGCACAATGAATTAGAATAGAATTAATTTCTAAGAAACGGTGTGCAGGAAACAATAGAAGAGTGATGAAAATCGAACCCTAATTCATAAATCATAATCTGTGACGTTTGAAGTACATGCTAAAAAATCCGAGTCACGGTCAACATTTTTTTAAATTTCCGTGGGTAATGATCAGGCACAATGAAATAGAATAGAATTAATTTCTAAGAAACGGTGTGCAGGAAACAATAGAAGAGTGCTGAAAATCGAACCCTAATTCATAAATCCTAATCTGTTACGTTTGAATTACATGCTAAAAAATCCGAGTCACGGTCAACATTTTTTTAAATTTCCGTGTGTAATGATCAGCCACAATGAATTAGAATAGTATTAATTTATAAGAAACGGTGTGCATGAAACAATAGAAGAGTGCAGAAAATCGAACCCTAATTCATAAATCCTAATCTGTGACGTTTGAAGTACATGCTAAAAAATCCGAATCACGGTCAACATTTTTTTAAATTTCCGTGGGTAATGATCAGGCACAATGAATTAGAATAGAATTAATTTCTAAGAAACGGTGTGCAGGAAACAATAGAAGAGTGTTGAAAATCGAACCCTAATTCATAAATCCTAATCTATTACGTTTGAAGTACATGCTAAAAAATCCGAGTCACGGTCAACATTTTTTTAAATTTCCGTGTGTAATGATCAGGCACAATGAATTAGAATAGAATTAATTTATAAGAAACGGTGTGCAGGAAACAATAGAAGAGTGATGAAAATCGAACCCTAATTCATAAATCATAATCTGTGACGTTTGAAGTACATGCTAAAAAATCCGAGTCACGGTCAACATTTTTTTAAATTTCCGTGTGTAATGATCAGGCACAATGAATTAGAATAGAATTAATTTCTAAGAAACGGTGTGCAGGAAACAATAGAAGAGTGCTGAAAATCGAACCCTAATTCATAAATCATAATCTGTGACGTTTGAATTACATGCTAAAAAATCCGAGTCACGGTCAACATTTTTTTAAATTTCCGTGTGTAATGATCAGCCACAATGAATTAGAATAGTATTAATTTATAAGAAACGGTGTGCATGAAACAATAGAAGAGTGCAGAAAATCGAACCCTAATTCATAAATCCTAATCTGTGACGTTTGAAGTACATGCTAAAAAATCCGAATCACGGTCAACATTTTTTTAAATTTCCGTGGGTAATGATCAGGCACAATGAATTAGAATAGAATTAATTTCTAAGAAACGGTGTGCAGGAAACAATAGAAGAGTGTTGAAAATCGAACCCTAATTCATAAATCATAATCTGTGACGTTTGAAGTACATGCTAAAAAATCCGAGTCACGGTCAACATTTTTTTAAATTTCCGTGGGTAATGATCAGGCACAATGAAATAGAATAGAATTAGTTTCTAAGAAACGGTGTGCAGGAAACAATAGAAGAGTGCTGAAAATCGAACCCTAATTCATAAATCCTAATCTGTTACGTTTGAATTACATGCTAAAAAATCCGAGTCACGGTCAACATTTTTTTAAATTTCCGTGTGTAATGATCAGGCACAATGAATTAGAATAGAATTAATTTTAAGAACGGTGTGCAGGAAACAATAGAAGAGTGCTGAAAATCGAACCCTAATTCCTAAATCCTAATCTGTGACATTTGAAGTACATGCTAAAAAATCCGAGTCACGGTCAACATTTTTTAAAATTTTCGTGTGTAATGATCAGGCACAATGAATTAGAATAGAATTAATTTCTAAGAAACGGTGTGCAGGAAACAATAGCAGAGTGCTGAAAATCGAACCCTAATTCATAAATCCTAATCTGTTACGTTTGAAGTACATGCTAAAAAATCCGAGTCACGGTCAACATTTTTTTAAATTTTCGTGTGTAATGATCAAGCACAATGAATTAGAATAGTATTAATTTCTAAGAAACGGTGTGCATGAAAGCATAGAAGAGTCTAGAAAATCGAACCCTAATTCATAAATCCTAATCTGTGACGTTTGAAGTACATGGTAAAAAATCCGAGTCACGGTCAACATTTTTTTAAATTTCCGTGTGTAATGATCAGGCACAATGAATTAGAATAGAATTAATTTCTAAGAAACGGTGTGCAGGAAACAATAGAAGAGTGATGAAAATCGAACCCTAATTCATAAATCATAATCTGTGACGTTTGAAGTACATGCTAAAAAATCCGAGTCACGGTCAAAATTTTTTTAAATTTCCGTGGGTAATGATCAGGCACAATGAATTAGAATAGAATTAATTTCTAAGAAACGGTGTGCAGAAAACAATAGAAGAGTGCTGAAAATCGAACCCTAATTCATAAATCCTAATCTGTTACGTTTGAAGTACATGCTAAAAAATCCGAGTCACGGTCAATATTTTTTTAAATTTCCGTGTGTAATGATCAGGCACAATGAATTAGAATAGAATTAATTTCTAAGAAACGGTGTGCAGGAAACAATAGAAGAGTGATGAAAATCGAACCCTAATTCATAAATCATAATCTGTGACGTTTGAAGTACATGCTAAAAAATCCGAGTCACGGTCAACATTTTTTTAAATTTCCGTGGGTAATGATCAGGCACAATGAAATAGAATAGAATTAATTTCTAAGAAACGGTGTGCAGGAAACAATAGAAGAGTGCTGAAAATCGAACCCTAATTCATAAATCCTAATCTGTTACGTTTGAATTACATGCTAAAAAATCCGAGTCACGGTCAACATTTTTTTAAATTTCCGTGTGTAATGATCAGCCACAATGAATTAGAATAGTATTAATTTATAAGAAACGGTGTGCATGAAACAATAGAAGAGTGCAGAAAATCGAACCCTAATTCATAAATCCTAATCTGTGACGTTTGAAGTACATGCTAAAAAATCCGAATCACGGTCAACATTTTTTTAAATTTCCGTGGGTAATGATCAGGCACAATGAATTAGAATAGAATTAATTTCTAAGAAACGGTGTGCAGGAAACAATAGAAGAGTGTTGAAAATCGAACCCTAATTCATAAATCCTAATCTATTACGTTTGAAGTACATGCTAAAAAATCCGAGTCACGGTCAACATTTTTTTAAATTTCCGTGTGTAATGATCAGGCACAATGAATTAGAATAGAATTAATTTATAAGAAACGGTGTGCAGGAAACAATAGAAGAGTGATGAAAATCGAACCCTAATTCATAAATCATAATCTGTGACGTTTGAAGTACATGCTAAAAAATCCGAGTCACGGTCAACATTTTTTTAAATTTCCGTGTGTAATGATCAGGCACAATGAATTAGAATAGAATTAATTTCTAAGAAACGGTGTGCAGGAAACAATAGAAGAGTGCTGAAAATCGAACCCTAATTCATAAATCATAATCTGTGACGTTTGAATTACATGCTAAAAAATTCGAGTCACGGTCAACATTTTTTTAAATTTCCGTGTGTAATGATCAGCCACAATGAATTAGAATAGTATTAATTTATAAGAAACGGTGTGCATGAAACAATAGAAGAGTGCAGAAAATCGAACCCTAATTCATAAATCCTAATCTGTGACGTTTGAAGTACATGCTAAAAAATCCGAATCACGGTCAACATTTTTTTAAATTTCCGTGGGTAATGATCAGGCACAATGAATTAGAATAGAATTAATTTCTAAGAAACGGTGTGCAGGAAACAATAGAAGAGTGTTGAAAATCGAACCCTAATTCATAAATCATAATCTGTGACGTTTGAAGTACATGCTAAAAAATCCGAGTCACGGTCAACATTTTTTTAAATTTCCGTGGGTAATGATCAGGCACAATGAAATAGAATAGAATTAGTTTCTAAGAAACGGTGTGCAGGAAACAATAGAAGAGTGCTGAAAATCGAACCCTAATTCATAAATCCTAATCTGTTACGTTTGAATTACATGCTAAAAAATCCGAGTCACGGTCAACATTTTTTTAAATTTCCGTGTGTAATGATCAGGCACAATGAATTAGAATAGAATTAATTTTAAGAACGGTGTGCAGGAAACAATAGAAGAGTGCTGAAAATCGAACCCTAATTCCTAAATCCTAATCTGTGACATTTGAAGTACATGCTAAAAAATCCGAGTCACGGTCAACATTTTTTAAAATTTTCGTGTGTAATGATCAGGCACAATGAATTAGAATAGAATTAATTTCTAAGAAACGGTGTGCAGGAAACAATAGCAGAGTGCTGAAAATCGAACCCTAATTCATAAATCCTAATCTGTTACGTTTGAAGTACATGCTAAAAAATCCGAGTCACGGTCAACATTTTTTTAAATTTTCGTGTGTAATGATCAAGCACAATGAATTAGAATAGTATTAATTTCTAAGAAACGGTGTGCATGAAAGCATAGAAGAGTCTAGAAAATCGAACCCTAATTCATAAATCCTAATCTGTGACGTTTGAAGTACATGGTAAAAAATCCGAGTCACGGTCAACATTTTTTTAAATTTCCGTGTGTAATGATCAGGCACAATGAATTAGAATAGAATTAATTTCTAAGAAACGGTGTGCAGGAAACAATAGAAGAGTGATGAAAATCGAACCCTAATTCATAAATCATAATCTGTGACGTTTGAAGTACATGCTAAAAAATCCGAGTCACGGTCAAAATTTTTTTAAATTTCCGTGGGTAATGATCAGGCACAATGAATTAGAATAGAATTAATTTCTAAGAAACGGTGTGCAGAAAACAATAGAAGAGTGCTGAAAATCGAACCCTAATTCATAAATCCTAATCTGTTACGTTT
Organism: Cucurbita pepo subsp. pepo; assembly: GCF_057944985.1. Classification (NCBI taxonomy): domain Eukaryota; kingdom Viridiplantae; phylum Streptophyta; class Magnoliopsida; order Cucurbitales; family Cucurbitaceae; genus Cucurbita; species Cucurbita pepo. The sequence continues at coordinate 3,337,690 of NC_141816.1, read as the reverse complement.
GAAGTACATGCTAAAAAATCCGAGTCACGGTCAATATTTTTTTAAATTTCCGTGTGTAATGATCAGGCACAATGAATTAGAATAGAATTAATTTCTAAGAAACGGTGTGCAGGAAACAATAGAAGAGTGATGAAAATCGAACCCTAATTCATAAATCATAATCTGTGACGTTTGAAGTACATGCTAAAAAATCCGAGTCACGGTCAACATTTTTTTAAATTTCCGTGGGTAATGATCAGGCACAATGAAATAGAATAGAATTAATTTCTAAGAAACGGTGTGCAGGAAACAATAGAAGAGTGCTGAAAATCGAACCCTAATTCATAAATCCTAATCTGTTACGTTTGAATTACATGCTAAAAAATCCGAGTCACGGTCAACATTTTTTTAAATTTCCGTGTGTAATGATCAGCCACAATGAATTAGAATAGTATTAATTTATAAGAAACGGTGTGCATGAAACAATAGAAGAGTGCAGAAAATCGAACCCTAATTCATAAATCCTAATCTGTGACGTTTGAAGTACATGCTAAAAAATCCGAATCACGGTCAACATTTTTTTAAATTTCCGTGGGTAATGATCAGGCACAATGAATTAGAATAGAATTAATTTCTAAGAAACGGTGTGCAGGAAACAATAGAAGAGTGTTGAAAATCGAACCCTAATTCATAAATCCTAATCTATTACGTTTGAAGTACATGCTAAAAAATCCGAGTCACGGTCAACATTTTTTTAAATTTCCGTGTGTAATGATCAGGCACAATGAATTAGAATAGAATTAATTTATAAGAAACGGTGTGCAGGAAACAATAGAAGAGTGATGAAAATCGAACCCTAATTCATAAATCATAATCTGTGACGTTTGAAGTACATGCTAAAAAATCCGAGTCACGGTCAACATTTTTTTAAATTTCCGTGTGTAATGATCAGGCACAATGAATTAGAATAGAATTAATTTCTAAGAAACGGTGTGCAGGAAACAATAGAAGAGTGCTGAAAATCGAACCCTAATTCATAAATCATAATCTGTGACGTTTGAATTACATGCTAAAAAATCCGAGTCACGGTCAACATTTTTTTAAATTTCCGTGTGTAATGATCAGCCACAATGAATTAGAATAGTATTAATTTATAAGAAACGGTGTGCATGAAACAATAGAAGAGTGCAGAAAATCGAACCCTAATTCATAAATCCTAATCTGTGACGTTTGAAGTACATGCTAAAAAATCCGAATCACGGTCAACATTTTTTTAAATTTCCGTGGGTAATGATCAGGCACAATGAATTAGAATAGAATTAATTTCTAAGAAACGGTGTGCAGGAAACAATAGAAGAGTGTTGAAAATCGAACCCTAATTCATAAATCATAATCTGTGACGTTTGAAGTACATGCTAAAAAATCCGAGTCACGGTCAACATTTTTTTAAATTTCCGTGGGTAATGATCAGGCACAATGAAATAGAATAGAATTAGTTTCTAAGAAACGGTGTGCAGGAAACAATAGAAGAGTGCTGAAAATCGAACCCTAATTCATAAATCCTAATCTGTTACGTTTGAATTACATGCTAAAAAATCCGAGTCACGGTCAACATTTTTTTAAATTTCCGTGTGTAATGATCAGGCACAATGAATTAGAATAGAATTAATTTTAAGAACGGTGTGCAGGAAACAATAGAAGAGTGCTGAAAATCGAACCCTAATTCCTAAATCCTAATCTGTGACATTTGAAGTACATGCTAAAAAATCCGAGTCACGGTCAACATTTTTTAAAATTTTCGTGTGTAATGATCAGGCACAATGAATTAGAATAGAATTAATTTCTAAGAAACGGTGTGCAGGAAACAATAGCAGAGTGCTGAAAATCGAACCCTAATTCATAAATCCTAATCTGTTACGTTTGAAGTACATGCTAAAAAATCCGAGTCACGGTCAACATTTTTTTAAATTTTCGTGTGTAATGATCAAGCACAATGAATTAGAATAGTATTAATTTCTAAGAAACGGTGTGCATGAAAGCATAGAAGAGTCTAGAAAATCGAACCCTAATTCATAAATCCTAATCTGTGACGTTTGAAGTACATGGTAAAAAATCCGAGTCACGGTCAACATTTTTTTAAATTTCCGTGTGTAATGATCAGGCACAATGAATTAGAATAGAATTAATTTCTAAGAAACGGTGTGCAGGAAACAATAGAAGAGTGATGAAAATCGAACCCTAATTCATAAATCATAATCTGTGACGTTTGAAGTACATGCTAAAAAATCCGAGTCACGGTCAAAATTTTTTTAAATTTCCGTGGGTAATGATCAGGCACAATGAATTAGAATAGAATTAATTTCTAAGAAACGGTGTGCAGAAAACAATAGAAGAGTGCTGAAAATCGAACCCTAATTCATAAATCCTAATCTGTTACGTTTGAAGTACATGCTAAAAAATCCGAGTCACGGTCAATATTTTTTTAAATTTCCGTGTGTAATGATCAGGCACAATGAATTAGAATAGAATTAATTTCTAAGAAACGGTGTGCAGGAAACAATAGAAGAGTGATGAAAATCGAACCCTAATTCATAAATCATAATCTGTGACGTTTGAAGTACATGCTAAAAAATCCGAGTCACGGTCAACATTTTTTTAAATTTTCGTGGGTAATGATCAGGCACAATGAAATAGAATAGAATTAATTTCTAAGAAACGGTGTGCAGGAAACAATAGAAGAGTGATGAAAATCGAACCCTAATTCATAAATCCTAATCTGTTACGTTTGAATTACATGCTAAAAAATCCGAGTCACGGTCAACATTTTTTTAAATTTCCGTGTGTAATGATCAGCCACAATGAATTAGAATAGTATTAATTTATAAGAAACGGTGTGCATGAAACAATAGAAGAGTGCAGAAAATCGAACCCTAATTCATAAATCCTAATCTGTGACGTTTGAAGTACATGCTAAAAAATCCGAATCACGGTCAACATTTTTTTAAATTTCCGTGGGTAATGATCAGGCACAATGAATTAGAATAGAATTAATTTCTAAGAAACGGTGTGCAGGAAACAATAGAAGAGTGTTGAAAATCGAACCCTAATTCATAAATCCTAATCTATTACGTTTGAAGTACATGCTAAAAAATCCGAGTCACGGTCAACATTTTTTTTAAATTTCCGTGCGTAATGATCAGGCACAATGAATTAGAATAGAATTAATTTCTAAGAAACGGTGTGCAGGAAACAATAGAAGAGTGATGAAAATCGAACCCTAATTCATAAATCATAATCTGTGACGTTTGAAGTACATGCTAAAAAATCCGAGTCACATTCAAATTTTTTTTAAATTTCCGTGGGTAATGATCAGGCACAATGAATTAGAATAGAATTAATTTCTAAGAAACGGTGTGCAGGAAACAATAGAAGAGTGATGAAAATCGAACCCTAATTCATAAATCATAATCTGTGACGTTTGAAGTACATGCTAAAAAATCCGAGTCACATTCAAATTTTTTTTAAATTTCCGTGGGTAATGATCAGGCACAATGAATTAGAATAGAATTAATTTCTAAGAAACGGTGTGCAGAAAACAATAGAAGAGTGCTGAAAATCGAACCCTAATTCATAAATCCTAATCTGTTACGTTTGAAGTACATGCTAAAAAATCCGAGTCACGGTCAACATTTTTTTAAATTTCCGTGGGTAATGATCAGGCACAATGAATTAGAATAGAATTAATTTCTAAGAAACGGTGTGCAGAAAACAATAGAAGAGTGCTGAAAATCGAACCCTAATTCATAAATCCTAATCTGTTACGTTTGAAGTACATGCTAAAAAATCCGAGTCACGGTCAATATTTTTTTAAATTTTCGTGTGTAATGATCAGGCACAATGAATTAGAATAGAATTAATTTCTAAGAAACGGTGTGCAGGAAACAATAGAAGAGTGATGAAAATCGAACCCTAATTCATAAATCATAATCTGTGACGTTTGAAGTACATGGTAAAAAATCCGAGTCACGGTCAACATTTTTTTAAATTTCCGTGGGTAATGATCAGGCACAATGAAATAGAATAGAATTAATTTCTAAGAAACGGTGTGCAGGAAACAATAGAAGAGTGATGAAAATCGAACCCTAATTCATAAATCCTAATCTGTTACGTTTGAATTACATGCTAAAAAATCCGAGTCACGGTCAACATTTTTTTAAATTTCCGTGTGTAATGATCAGCCACAATGAATTAGAATAGTATTAATTTATAAGAAACGGTGTGCATGAAACAATAGAAGAGTGCAGAAAATCGAACCCTAATTCATAAATCCTAATCTGTGACGTTTGAAGTACATGCTAAAAAATCCGAATCACGGTCAACATTTTTTTAAATTTCCGTGGGTAATGATCAGGCACAATGAATTAGAATAGAATTAATTTCTAAGAAACGGTGTGCAGGAAACAATAGAAGAGTGTTGTAAATCGAACCCTAATTCATAAATCCTAATCTATTACGTTTGAAGTACATGCTAAAAAATCCGAGTCACGGTCAACATTTTTTTAAATTTCCGTGCGTAATGATCAGGCACAATGAATTAGAATAGAATTAATTTCTAAGAAACGGTGTGCAGGAAACAATAGAAGAGTGATGAAAATCGAACCCTAATTCATAAATCATAATCTGTGACGTTTGAAGTACATGCTAAAAAATCCGAGTCACATTCAAATTTTTTTTAAATTTCCGTGGGTAATGATCAGGCACAATGAATTAGAATAGAATTAATTTCTAAGAAACGGTGTGCAGAAAACAATAGAAGAGTGCTGAAAATCGAACCCTAATTCATAAATCCTAATCTGTTACGTTTGAAGTACATGCTAAAAAATCCGAGTCACGGTCAACATTTTTTTAAATTTCCGTGTGTAATGATCAGGCACAATGAATTAGAATAGAATTAATTTCTAAGAAACGGTGTGCAGGAAACAATAGAAGAGTGATGAAAATCGAACCCTAATTCATAAATCATAATCTGTGACGTTTGAAGTACATGCTAAAAAATCCGAGTCACGGTCAACATTTTTTTAAATTTCCGTGGGTAATGATCAGGCACAATGAAATAGAATAGAATTAATTTCTAAGAAACGGTGTGCAGGAAACAATAGAAGAGTGCTGAAAATCGAACCCTAATTCATAAATCATAATCTGTTACGTTTGAATTACATGCTAAAAAATCCGAGTCACGGTCAACATTTTTTTAAATTTCCGTGTGTAATGATCAGCCACAATGAATTAGAATAGTATTAATTTATAAGAAACGGTGTGCATGAAACAATAGAAGAGTGCAGAAAATCGAACCCTAATTCATAAATCCTAATCTGTGACGTTTGAAGTACATGCTAAAAAATCCGAATCACGATCAACATTTTTTTAAATTTCCGTGGGTAATGATCAGGCACAATGAATTAGAATAGAATTAATTTCTAAGAAACGGTGTGCAGGAAACAATAGAAGAGTGTTGAAAATCGAACCCTAATTCATAAATCCTAATCTATTACGTTTGAAGTACATGCTAAAAAATCCGAGTCACGGTCAACATTTTTTTAAATTTTCGTGTGTAATGATCAGGCACAATGAATTAGAATAGAATTAATTTCTAAGAAACGTTGTGCAGGAAACAATAGAAGAGTGATGAAAATCGAACCCTAATTCATAAATCATAATCTGTGACGTTTGAAGTACATGCTAAAAAATCCGAGTCACGGTCAAAATTTTTTTAAATTTCCGTGGGTAATGATCAGGCACAATGAATTAGAATAGAATTAATTTCTAAGAAACGGTGTGTAGAAAACAATAGAAGAGTGCTGAAAATCGAACCCTAATTCATAAATCCTAATCTGTTACGTTTGAAGTACATGCTAAAAAATCCGAGTCACGGTCAACATTTTTTTAAATTTCCGTGTGTAATGATCAGCAACAATGAATTAGAATAGTATTAATTTCTAAGAAACGGTGTGAATGAAAAAATAGAAGAGTGCAGAAAATCGAACCCTAATTAATAAATCCTAATCTGTGACGTTTGAAGTACATGCTAAACAATCCGAGTCACGGTCAACATTTTTTGAAATTTCCGTGGGTAATGGTCAGGCACAATGATTTAGAATAGAATTAATTTCTAAGAAACGGTGTGCAGGAAACAATAGATGGATGTGCTGAAAATCGAACCCTGATTCATAAATCATAATCTGTGACGTTTGAAGTACATGCTAAAAAATCCGAGGCACGGTCAACATTTTTTTAAATTTCCGTGGGTAATGGTCAGGAACAATGAATTAGAATAGAATTAATTTCTAAGAAACGGTGTGCAGGAAACAATAGAAGAGTGATGAAAATCGAACCCTAATTCATAAATCATAATCTGTGACGTTTGAAGTACGTGCTAAAAAATCCGAGTCACATTCAAATTTTTTTTAAATTTCCGTGGGTAATGATCAGGCACAATGAATTAGAATAGAATTAATTTCTAAGAAACGGTGTGCAGAAAACAATAGAAGAGTGCTGAAAATCGAACCCTAATTCATAAATCCTAATCTGTTACGTTTGAAGTACATGCTAAAAAATCCGAGTCACGGTCAACATTTTTTTAAATTTCCGTGTGTAATGATCAGGCACAATGAATTAGAATAGAATTAATTTCTAAGAAACGGTGTGCAGGAAACAATAGAAGAGTGATGAAAATCGAACCCTAATTCATAAATCATAATCTGTGACGTTTGAAGTACATGCTAAAAAATCCGAGTCACGGTCAACATTTTTTTAAATTTCCGTGGGTAATGATCAGGCACAATGAAATAGAATAGAATTAATTTCTAAGAAACGGTGTGCAGGAAACAATAGAAGAGTGCTGAAAATCGAACCCTAATTCATAAATCCTAATCTGTTACGTTTGAATTACATGCTAAAAAATCCGAGTCACGGTCAACATGTTTTTAAATTTCCGTGTGTAATGATCAGCCACAATGAATTAGAATAGTATTAATTTATAAGAAACGGTGTGCATGAAACAATAGAAGAGTGCAGAAAATCGAACCCTAATTCATAAATCCTAATCTGTGACGTTTGAAGTACATGCTAAAAAATCCGAATCACGGTCAACATTTTTTTAAATTTCCGTGGGTAATGATCAGGCACAATGAATTAGAATAGAATTAATTTCTAAGAAACGGTGTGCAGGAAACAATAGAAGAGTGTTGAAAATCGAACCCTAATTCATAAATCCTAATCTATTACGTTTGAAGTACATGCTAAAAAATCCGAGTCACGGTCAACATTTTTTTAAATTTCCGTGCGTAATGATCAGGCACAATGAATTAGAATAGAATTAATTTCTAAGAAACGGTGTGCAGGAAACAATAGAAGAGTGATGAAAATCGAACCCTAATTCATAAATCATAATCTGTGACGTTTGAAGTACATGCTAAAAAATCCGAGTCACATTCAAATTTTTTTTAAATTTCCGTGGGTAATGATCAGGCACAATGAATTAGAATAGAATTAATTTCTAAGAAACGGTGTGCAGAAAACAATAGAAGAGTGCTGAAAATCGAACCCTAATTCATAAATCCTAATCTGTTACGTTTGAAGTACATGCTAAAAAATCCGAGTCACGGTCAACATTTTTTTAAATTTCCGTGTGTAATGATCAGGCACAATGAATTAGAATAGAATTAATTTCTAAGAAACGGTGTGCAGGAAACAATAGAAGAGTGATGAAAATCGAACCCTAATTCATAAATCATAATCTGTGACGTTTGAAGTACATGCTAAAAAATCCGAGTCACGGTCAACATTTTTTTAAATTTCCGTGGGTAATGATCAGGCACAATGAAATAGAATAGAATTAATTTCTAAGAAACGGTGTGCAGGAAACAATAGAAGAGTGCTGAAAATCGAACCCTAATTCATAAATCCTAATCTGTTACGTTTGAATTACATGCTAAAAAATCCGAGTCACGGTCAACATTTTTTTAAATTTCCGTGTGTAATGATCAGCCACAATGAATTAGAATAGTATTAATTTATAAGAAACGGTGTGCATGAAACAATAGAAGAGTGCAGAAAATCGAACCCTAATTCATAAATCCTAATCTGTGACGTTTGAAGTACATGCTAAAAAATCCGAATCACGATCAACATTTTTTTAAATTTCCGTGGGTAATGATCAGGCACAATGAATTAGAATAGAATTAATTTCTAAGAAACGGTGTGCAGGAAACAATAGAAGAGTGTTGAAAATCGAACCCTAATTCATAAATCCTAATCTATTACGTTTGAAGTACATGCTAAAAAATCCGAGTCACGGTCAACATTTTTTTAAATTTTCGTGTGTAATGATCAGGCACAATGAATTAGAATAGAATTAATTTCTAAGAAACGGTGTGCAGGAAACAATAGAAGAGTGATGAAAATCGAACCCTAATTCATAAATCATAATCTGTGACGTTTGAAGTACATGCTAAAAAATCCGAGTCACGGTCAAAATTTTTTTAAATTTCCGTGGGTAATGATCAGGCACAATGAATTAGAATAGAATTAATTTCTAAGAAACGGTGTGTAGAAAACAATAGAAGAGTGCTGAAAATCGAACCCTAATTCATAAATCCTAATCTGTTACGTTTGAAGTACATGCTAAAAAATCCGAGTCACGGTCAACATTTTTTTAAATTTCCGTGTGTAATGATCAGCAACAATGAATTAGAATAGTATTAATTTCTAAGAAACGGTGTGAATGAAAAAATAGAAGAGTGCAGAAAATCGAACCCTAATTAATAAATCCTAATCTGTGACGTTTGAAGTACATGCTAAACAATCCGAGTCACGGTCAACATTTTTTGAAATTTCCGTGGGTAATGGTCAGGCACAATGATTTAGAATAGAATTAATTTCTAAGAAACGGTGTGCAGGAAACAATAGATGGATGTGCTGAAAATCGAACCCTGATTCATAAATCATAATCTGTGACGTTTGAAGTACATGCTAAAAAATCCGAGGCACGGTCAACATTTTTTTAAATTTCCGTGGGTAATGGTCAGGAACAATGAATTAGAATAGAATTAATTTCTAAGAAACGGTGTGCAGGAAACAATAGAAGAGTGATGAAAATCGAACCCTAATTCATAAATCATAATCTGTGACGTTTGAAGTACGTGCTAAAAAATCCGAGTCACATTCAAATTTTTTTTAAATTTCCGTGGGTAATGATCAGGCACAATGAATTAGAATAGAATTAATTTCTAAGAAACGGTGTGCAGAAAACAATAGAAGAGTGCTGAAAATCGAACCCTAATTCATAAATCCTAATCTGTTACGTTTGAAGTACATGCTAAAAAATCCGAGTCACGGTCAACATTTTTTTAAATTTCCGTGTGTAATGATCAGGCACAATGAATTAGAATAGAATTAATTTCTAAGAAACGGTGTGCAGGAAACAATAGAAGAGTGATGAAAATCGAACCCTAATTCATAAATCATAATCTGTGACGTTTGAAGTACATGCTAAAAAATCCGAGTCACGGTCAACATTTTTTTAAATTTCCGTGGGTAATGATCAGGCACAATGAAATAGAATAGAATTAATTTCTAAGAAACGGTGTGCAGGAAACAATAGAAGAGTGCTGAAAATCGAACCCTAATTCATAAATCCTAATCTGTTACGTTTGAATTACATGCTAAAAAATCCGAGTCACGGTCAACATGTTTTTAAATTTCCGTGTGTAATGATCAGCCACAATGAATTAGAATAGTATTAATTTATAAGAAACGGTGTGCATGAAACAATAGAAGAGTGCAGAAAATCGAACCCTAATTCATAAATCCTAATCTGTGACGTTTGAAGTACATGCTAAAAAATCCGAATCACGGTCAACATTTTTTTAAATTTCCGTGGGTAATGATCAGGCACAATGAATTAGAATAGAATTAATTTCTAAGAAACGGTGTGCAGGAAACAATAGAAGAGTGTTGAAAATCGAACCCTAATTCATAAATCCTAATCTATTACGTTTGAAGTACATGCTAAAAAATCCGAGTCACGGTCAACATTTTTTTAAATTTCCGTGTGTAATGATCAGGCACAATGAATTAGAATAGAATTAATTTATAAGAAACGGTGTGCAGGAAACAATAGAAGAGTGATGAAAATCGAACCCTAATTCATAAATCATAATCTGTGACGTTTGAAGTACATGGTAAAAAATCCGAGTCACGGTCAAAATTTTTTTAAATTTCCGTGGGTAATGATCAGGCACAATGAATTAGAATAGAATTAATTTCTAAGAAACGGTGTGCAGAAAACAATAGAAGAGTGCTGAAAATCGAACCCTAATTCATAAATCCTAATCTGTTACGTTTGAAGTACATGCTAAAAAATCCGAGTCACGGTCAACATTTTTTTAAATTTCCGTGTGTAATGATCAGCAACAATGAATTAGAATAGTATTAATTTCTAAGAAACGGTGTGAATGAAAAAATAGAAGAGTGCAGAAAATCGAACCCTAATTCATAAATCCTAATCTGTGACGTTTGAAGTACATGCTAAACAATCCGAGTCACGGTCAACATTTTTTGAAATTTCCGTGGGTAATGGTCAGGCACAATGAATTAGAATAGAATTAATTTCTAAGAAACGGTGTGCAGGAAACAATAGAAGGATGTGCTGAAAATCGAACCCTAATTCATAAATCTTAATCTGTGACGTTTGAAGTACATGCTAAAAAATCCGAGGCACGGTCAACATTTTTTTAAATTTCCGTGGGTAATGGTCAGGAACAATGAATTAGAATAGAATTAATTTCTAAGAAACGGTGTGCAGGAAACAATAGAAGAGTGATGAAAATCGAACCCTAATTCATAAATCATAATCTGTGACGTTTGAAGTACATGCTAAAAAATCCGAGTCACGGTCAACATTTTTTTAAATTTCCGTGTGTAATGATCAGCCACAATGAATTAGAATAGTATTAATTTCTAAGAAACGGTGTGCATGAAACAATAGAAGAGTGCAGGAAATCGAACCCTAATTCATAAATCCTAATCTGTGACGTTTGAAGTACATGCTAAAAAATCCGAGTCACGGTCAACATTTTTTGAAATTTCCGTGGGTAATAGTCAGGCACAATGAATTAGAATAGAATTAATTTCTAAGAAACGGTGTGCAGGAAACAATAGAAGAGTGCTGAAAATCGAACCCTAATTCATAAATCATAATCTGTGACGTTTGAAGTACATGCTAAAAAATCAGAGTCACGGTCAACATTTTTTTAAATTTCCGTGTGTAATGATCATCCACAATGAATTAGAATAGTATTAATTTCTAAGAAACGGTGTGCATGAAACAATAGAAGAGTGCAGAAAATCGAACCCTAATTCATAAATCCTAATCTGTGACGTTTGAAGTACATGCTAAAAAATCCGAGTCACGGTCAACAATTTTTTTAAATTTCCGTGGGTAATGATCAGGCACAATGAATTAGAATAGAATTAATTTCTAAGAAACGGTGTGCAGAAAACAATAGAAGAGTGTTGAAAATCGAACCCTAATTCATAAATCCTAATCTATTACGTTTGAAGTACATGCTAAAAAATCCGAGTCACGGTCAACATTTTTTTAAATTTCCGTGTGTAATGATCAGGCACAATGAATTAGAATAGAATTAATTTATAAGAAACGGTGTGCAGGAAACAATAGAAGAGTGATGAAAATCGAACCCTAATTCATAAATCATAATCTGTGACGTTTGAAGTACATGGTAAAAAATCCGAGTCACGGTCAAAATTTTTTTAAATTTCCGTGGGTAATGATCAGGCACAATGAATTAGAATAGAATTAATTTCTAAGAAACGGTGTGCAGAAAACAATAGAAGAGTGCTGAAAATCGAACCCTAATTCATAAATCCTAATCTGTTACGTTTGAAGTACATGCTAAAAAATCCGAGTCACGGTCAACATTTTTTTAAATTTCCGTGTGTAATGATCAGCAACAATGAATTAGAATAGTATTAATTTCTAAGAAACGGTGTGAATGAAAAAATAGAAGAGTGCAGAAAATCGAACCCTAATTCATAAATCCTAATCTGTGACGTTTGAAGTACATGCTAAACAATCCGAGTCACGGTCAACATTTTTTGAAATTTCCGTGGGTAATGGTCAGGCACAATGAATTAGAATAGAATTAATTTCTAAGAAACGGTGTGCAGGAAACAATAGAAGGATGTGCTGAAAATCGAACCCTAATTCATAAATCTTAATCTGTGACGTTTGAAGTACATGCTAAAAAATCCGAGGCACGGTCAACATTTTTTTAAATTTCCGTGGGTAATGGTCAGGAACAATGAATTAGAATAGAATTAATTTCTAAGAAACGGTGTGCAGGAAACAATAGAAGAGTGATGAAAATCGAACCCTAATTCATAAATCATAATCTGTGACGTTTGAAGTACATGCTAAAAAATCCGAGTCACGGTCAACATTTTTTTAAATTTCCGTGTGTAATGATCAGCCACAATGAATTAGAATAGTATTAATTTCTAAGAAACGGTGTGCATGAAACAATAGAAGAGTGCAGGAAATCGAACCCTAATTCATAAATCCTAATCTGTGACGTTTGAAGTACATGCTAAAAAATCCGAGTCACGGTCAACATTTTTTGAAATTTCCGTGGGTAATAGTCAGGCACAATGAATTAGAATAGAATTAATTTCTAAGAAACGGTGTGCAGGAAACAATAGAAGAGTGCTGAAAATCGAACCCTAATTCATAAATCATAATCTGTGACGTTTGAAGTACATGCTAAAAAATCAGAGTCACGGTCAACATTTTTTTAAATTTCCGTGTGTAATGATCATCCACAATGAATTAGAATAGTATTAATTTCTAAGAAACGGTGTGCATGAAACAATAGAAGAGTGCAGAAAATCGAACCCTAATTCATAAATCCTAATCTGTGACGTTTGAAGTACATGCTAAAAAATCCGAGTCACGGTCAACAATTTTTTTAAATTTCCGTGGGTAATGATCAGGCACAATGAATTAGAATAGAATTAATTTCTAAGAAACGGTGTGCAGAAATCAATAGAAGAGTGTTGAAAATCGAACCCTAATTCATAAATCCTAATCTATTACGTTTGAAGTACATGCTAAAAAATCCGAGTCACGGTCAACATTTTTTTAAATTTCCGTGTGTAATGATCAGGCACAATGAATTAGAATAGAATTAATTTATAAGAAACGGTGTGCAGGAAACAATAGAAGAGTGATGAAAATCGAACCCTAATTCATAAATCATAATCTGTGACGTTTGAAGTACATGGTAAAAAATCCGAGTCACGGTCAAAATTTTTTTAAATTTCCGTGGGTAATGATCAGGCACAATGAATTAGAATAGAATTAATTTCTAAGAAACGGTGTGCAGAAAACAATAGAAGAGTGCTGAAAATCGAACCCTAATTCATAAATCCTAATCTGTTACGTTTGAAGTACATGCTAAAAAATCCGAGTCACGGTCAACATTTTTTTAAATTTCCGTGTGTAATGATCAGCAACAATGAATTAGAATAGTATTAATTTCTAAGAAACGGTGTGAATGAAAAAATAGAAGAGTGCAGAAAATCGAACCCTAATTCATAAATCCTAATCTGTGACGTTTGAAGTACATGCTAAACAATCCGAGTCACGGTCAACATTTTTTGAAATTTCCGTGGGTAATGGTCAGGCACAATGAATTAGAATAGAATTAATTTCTAAGAAACGGTGTGCAGGAAACAATAGAAGGATGTGCTGAAAATCGAACCCTAATTCATAAATCTTAATCTGTGACGTTTGAAGTACATGCTAAAAAATCCGAGGCACGGTCAACATTTTTTTAAATTTCCGTGGGTAATGGTCAGGAACAATGAATTAGAATAGAATTAATTTCTAAGAAACGGTGTGCAGGAAACAATAGAAGAGTGATGAAAATCGAACCCTAATTCATAAATCATAATCTGTGACGTTTGAAGTACATGCTAAAAAATCCGAGTCACGGTCAACATTTTTTTAAATTTCCGTGTGTAATGATCAGCCACAATGAATTAGAATAGTATTAATTTCTAAGAAACGGTGTGCATGAAACAATAGAAGAGTGCAGGAAATCGAACCCTAATTCATAAATCCTAATCTGTGACGTTTGAAGTACATGCTAAAAAATCCGAGTCACGGTCAACATTTTTTGAAATTTCCGTGGGTAATAGTCAGGCACAATGAATTAGAATAGAATTAATTTCTAAGAAACGGTGTGCAGGAAACAATAGAAGAGTGCTGAAAATCGAACCCTAATTCATAAATCATAATCTGTGACGTTTGAAGTACATGCTAAAAAATCAGAGTCACGGTCAACATTTTTTTAAATTTCCGTGTGTAATGATCATCCACAATGAATTAGAATAGTATTAATTTCTAAGAAACGGTGTGCATGAAACAATAGAAGAGTGCAGAAAATCGAACCCTAATTCATAAATCCTAATCTGTGACGTTTGAAGTACATGCTAAAAAATCCGAGTCACGGTCAACAATTTTTTTAAATTTCCGTGGGTAATGATCAGGCACAATGAATTAGAATAGAATTAATTTCTAAGAAACGGTGTGCAGAAAACAATAGAAGAGTGTTGAAAATCGAACCCTAATTCATAAATCCTAATCTATTACGTTTGAAGTACATGCTAAAAAATCCGAGTCACGGTCAACATTTTTTGAAATTTCCGTGTGTAATGATCAGGCACAATGAATTAGAATAGAATTAATTTATAAGAAACGGTGTGCAGGAAACAATAGAAGAGTGATGAAAATCGAACCCTAATTCATAAATCATAATCTGTGACGTTTGAAGTACATGGTAAAAAATCCGAGTCACGGTCAAAATTTTTTTAAATTTCCGTGGGTAATGATCAGGCACAATGAATTAGAATAGAATTAATTTCTAAGAAACGGTGTGCAGAAAACAATAGAAGAGTGCTGAAAATCGAACCCTAATTCATAAATCCTAATCTGTTACGTTTGAAGTACATGCTAAAAAATCCGAGTCACGGTCAACATTTTTTTAAATTTCCGTGTGTAATGATCAGCAACAATGAATTAGAATAGTATTAATTTCTAAGAAACGGTGTGAATGAAAAAATAGAAGAGTGCAGAAAATCGAACCCTAATTCATAAATCCTAATCTGTGACGTTTGAAGTACATGCTAAACAATCCGAGTCACGGTCAACATTTTTTGAAATTTCCGTGGGTAATGGTCAGGCACAATGAATTAGAATAGAATTAATTTCTAAGAAACGGTGTGCAGGAAACAATAGAAGGATGTGCTGAAAATCGAACCCTAATTCATAAATCTTAATCTGTGACGTTTGAAGTACATGCTAAAAAATCCGAGGCACGGTCAACATTTTTTTAAATTTCCGTGGGTAATGGTCAGGAACAATGAATTAGAATAGAATTAATTTCTAAGAAACGGTGTGCAGGAAACAATAGAAGAGTGATGAAAATCGAACCCTAATTCATAAATCATAATCTGTGACGTTTGAAGTACATGCTAAAAAATCCGAGTCACGGTCAACATTTTTTTAAATTTCCGTGTGTAATGATCAGCCACAATGAATTAGAATAGTATTAATTTCTAAGAAACGGTGTGCATGAAACAATAGAAGAGTGCAGGAAATCGAACCCTAATTCATAAATCCTAATCTGTGACGTTTGAAGTACATGCTAAAAAATCCGAGTCACGGTCAACATTTTTTGAAATTTCCGTGGGTAATAGTCAGGCACAATGAATTAGAATAGAATTAATTTCTAAGAAACGGTGTGCAGGAAACAATAGAAGAGTGCTGAAAATCGAACCCTAATTCATAAATCATAATCTGTGACGTTTGAAGTACATGCTAAAAAATCAGAGTCACGGTCAACATTTTTTTAAATTTCCGTGTGTAATGATCATCCACAATGAATTAGAATAGTATTAATTTCTAAGAAACGGTGTGCATGAAACAATAGAAGAGTGCAGAAAATCGAACCCTAATTCATAAATCCTAATCTGTGACGTTTGAAGTACATGCTAAAAAATCCGAGTCACGGTCAACAATTTTTTTAAATTTCCGTGGGTAATGATCAGGCACAATGAATTAGAATAGAATTAATTTCTAAGAAACGGTGTGCAGAAAACAATAGAAGAGTGTTGAAAATCGAACCCTAATTCATAAATCCTAATCTATTACGTTTGAAGTACATGCTAAAAAATCCGAGTCACGGTCAACATTTTTTTAAATTTCCGTGTGTAATGATCAGGCACAATGAATTAGAATAGAATTAATTTATAAGAAACGGTGTGCAGGAAACAATAGAAGAGTGATGAAAATCGAACCCTAATTCATAAATCATAATCTGTGACGTTTGAAGTACATGGTAAAAAATCCGAGTCACGGTCAAAATTTTTTTAAATTTCCGTGGGTAATGATCAGGCACAATGAATTAGAATAGAATTAATTTCTAAGAAACGGTGTGCAGAAAACAATAGAAGAGTGCTGAAAATCGAACCCTAATTCATAAATCCTAATCTGTTACGTTTGAAGTACATGCTAAAAAATCCGAGTCACGGTCAACATTTTTTTAAATTTCCGTGTGTAATGATCAGCAACAATGAATTAGAATAGTATTAATTTCTAAGAAACGGTGTGAATGAAAAAATAGAAGAGTGCAGAAAATCGAACCCTAATTCATAAATCCTAATCTGTGACGTTTGAAGTACATGCTAAACAATCCGAGTCACGGTCAACATTTTTTGAAATTTCCGTGGGTAATGGTCAGGCACAATGAATTAGAATAGAATTAATTTCTAAGAAACGGTGTGCAGGAAACAATAGAAGGATGTGCTGAAAATCGAACCCTAATTCATAAATCTTAATCTGTGACGTTTGAAGTACATGCTAAAAAATCCGAGGCACGGTCAACATTTTTTTAAATTTCCGTGGGTAATGGTCAGGAACAATGAATTAGAATAGAATTAATTTCTAAGAAACGGTGTGCAGGAAACAATAGAAGAGTGATGAAAATCGAACCCTAATTCATAAATCATAATCTGTGACGTTTGAAGTACATGCTAAAAAATCCGAGTCACGGTCAACATTTTTTTAAATTTCCGTGTGTAATGATCAGCCACAATGAATTAGAATAGTATTAATTTCTAAGAAACGGTGTGCATGAAACAATAGAAGAGTGCAGGAAATCGAACCCTAATTCATAAATCCTAATCTGTGACGTTTGAATTACATGCTAAAAAATCCGAGTCACGGTCAACATTTTTTGAAATTTCCGTGGGTAATAGTCAGGCACAATGAATTAGAATAGAATTAATTTCTAAGAAACGGTGTGCAGGAAACAATAGAAGAGTGCTGAAAATCGAACCCTAATTCATAAATCATAATCTGTGACGTTTGAAGTACATGCTAAAAAATCAGAGTCACGGTCAACATTTTTTTAAATTTCCGTGTGTAATGATCATCCACAATGAATTAGAATAGTATTAATTTCTAAGAAACGGTGTGCATGAAACAATAGAAGAGTGCAGAAAATCGAACCCTAATTCATAAATCCTAATCTGTGACGTTTGAAGTACATGCTAAAAAATCCGAGTCACGGTCAACAATTTTTTTAAATTTCCGTGGGTAATGATCAGGCACAATGAATTAGAATAGAATTAATTTCTAAGAAACGGTGTGCAGAAAACAATAGAAGAGTGTTGAAAATCGAACCCTAATTCATAAATCCTAATCTATTACGTTTGAAGTACATGCTAAAAAATCCGAGTCACGGTCAACATTTTTTTAAATTTCCGTGTGTAATGATCAGGCACAATGAATTAGAATAGAATTAATTTATAAGAAACGGTGTGCAGGAAACAATAGAAGAGTGATGAAAATCGAACCCTAATTCATAAATCATAATCTGTGACGTTTGAAGTACATGGTAAAAAATCCGAGTCACGGTCAAAATTTTTTTAAATTTCCGTGGGTAATGATCAGGCACAATGAATTAGAATAGAATTAATTTCTAAGAAACGGTGTGCAGAAAACAATAGAAGAGTGCTGAAAATCGAACCCTAATTCATAAATCCTAATCTGTTACGTTTGAAGTACATGCTAAAAAATCCGAGTCACGGTCAACATTTTTTTAAATTTCCGTGTGTAATGATCAGCAACAATGAATTAGAATAGTATTAATTTCTAAGAAACGGTGTGAATGAAAAAATAGAAGAGTGCAGAAAATCGAACCCTAATTCATAAATCCTAATCTGTGACGTTTGAAGTACATGCTAAACAATCCGAGTCACGGTCAACATTTTTTGAAATTTCCGTGGGTAATGGTCAGGCACAATGAATTAGAATAGAATTAATTTCTAAGAAACGGTGTGCAGGAAAAAATAGAAGGATGTGCTGAAAATCGAACCCTAATTCATAAATCTTAATCTGTGACGTTTGAAGTACATGCTAAAAAATCCGAGGCACGGTCAACATTTTTTTAAATTTCCGTGGGTAATGGTCAGGAACAATGAATTAGAATAGAATTAATTTCTAAGAAACGGTGTGCAGGAAACAATAGAAGAGTGATGAAAATCGAACCCTAATTCATAAATCATAATCTGTGACGTTTGAAGTACATGCTAAAAAATCCGAGTCACGGTCAACATTTTTTTAAATTTCCGTGTGTAATGATCAGGCACAATGAATTAGAATAGAATTAATTTCTAAGAAACGGTGTGCAGGAAACAATAGAAGAGTGCTGAAAATCGAACCCTAATTCATAAATCCTAATCTGTTACGTTTGAATTACATGCTAAAAAATCCGAGTCACGGTCAACATGTTTTTAAATTTCCGTGTGTAATGATCAGCCACAATGAATTAGAATAGTATTAATTTATAAGAAACGGTGTGCATGAAACAATAGAAGAGTGCAGAAAATCGAACCCTAATTCATAAATCCTAATCTGTGACGTTTGAAGTACATGCTAAAAAATCCGAATCACGGTCAACATTTTTTTAAATTTCCGTGGGTAATGATCAGGCACAATGAATTAGAATAGAATTAATTTCTAAGAAACGGTGTGCAGGAAACAATAGAAGAGTGTTGAAAATCGAACCCTCATTCATAAATCCTAATCTATTACGTTTGAAGTACATGCTAAAAAATCCGAGTCACGGTCAACATTTTTTTAAATTTCCGTGTGTAATGATCAGGCACAATGAATTAGAATAGAATTAATTTATAAGAAACGGTGTGCAGGAAACAATAGAAGAGTGATGAAAATCGAACCCTAATTCATAAATCATAATCTGTGACGTTTGAAGTACATGGTAAAAAATCCGAGTCACGGTCAAAATTTTTTTAAATTTCCGTGGGTAATGATCAGGCACAATGAATTAGAATAGAATTAATTTCTAAGAAACGGTGTGCAGAAAACAATAGAAGAGTGCTGAAAATCGAACCCTAATTCATAAATCCTAATCTGTTACGTTTGAAGTACATGCTAAAAAATCCGAGTCACGGTCAACATTTTTTTAAATTTCCGTGTGTAATGATCAGCAACAATGAATTAGAATAGTATTAATTTCTAAGAAACGGTGTGAATGAAAAAATAGAAGAGTGCAGAAAATCGAACCCTAATTCATAAATCCTAATCTGTGACGTTTGAAGTACATTCTAAACAATCCGAGTCACGGTCAACATTTTTTGAAATTTCCGTGGGTAATGGTCAGGCACAATGAATTAGAATAGAATTAATTTCTAAGAAACGGTGTGCAGGAAACAATAGAAGGATGTGCTGAAAATCGAACCCTAATTCATAAATCTTAATCTGTGACGTTTGAAGTACATGCTAAAAAATCCGAGGCACGGTCAACATTTTTTTAAATTTCCGTGGGTAATGGTCAGGAACAATGAATTAGAATAGAATTAATTTCTAAGAAACGGTGTGCACGAAACAATAGAAGAGTGATGAAAATCGAACCCGAATTCATAAATCATAATCTGTGACGTTTGAAGTACATGCTAAAAAATCCGAGTCACGGTCAACATTTTTTTAAATTTCCGTGTGTAATGATCAGCCACAATGAATTAGAATAGTATTAATTTCTAAGAAACGGTGTGCATGAAACAATAGAAGAGTGCAGGAAATCGAACCCTAATTCATAAATCCTAATCTGTGACGTTTGAAGTACATGCTAAAAAATCCGAGTCACGGTCAACATTTTTTTAAATTTCCGTGTGTAATGATCATCCACAATGAATTAGAATAGTATTAATTTCTAAGAAACGGTGTGCATGAAACCATAGAAGAGTGCAGAAAATCGAACCCTAATTCATAAATCCTAATCTGTGACGTTTGAAGTACATGCTAAAAAATCCGAGTCACGGTCAACATTTTTTGAAATTTCCGTGGGTAATAGTCAGGCCCAATGAATTAGAATAGAATTAATTTCTAAGAAACGGTGTGCAGGAAACAATAGAAGAGTGCTGAAAATCGAACCCTAATTCATAAATCATAATCTGTGACGTTTGAAGTACATGCTAAAAAATCCGAGTCACGGTCAACATTTTTTTAAATTTCCGTGTGTAATGATCATCCACAATGAATTAGAATAGTATTAATTTCTAAGAAACGGTGTGCATGAAACCATAGAAGAGTGCAGAAAATCGAACCCTAATTCATAAATCATAATCTGTGACGTTTGAAGTACATGCTAAAAAAATAGAGTCACGGTCAACATTTTTTGAAATTTCCGTGGGTAATGGTCAGGCACAATGAATTAGAATAGAATTAATTTCTAAGAAACGGTGTGCATAAAACAATAGAAGAGTGCAGAAAATGGAACCCTAATTCATAAATCATAATCTGTGACGTTTGAAGTACATGCTAAAAAATCCGAGTCACGGTCAACATTTTTTTAAATTTCCGTGTGTAATGATCAGGCACAATGAATTAGAATAAAATTAATTTCTAAGAAACGGTGTGCATGAAACAATAGAAGAGTGCAGAAAATCGAACCCTAATTCATAAATCCTAATCTGTGACGTTTGAAGTAAATGCTAAAAAATCCGACTCACGGTCAACATTTTTTGAAATTTCCGTGGGTAATGGTCAGGCACAATGAATTAGAATAGAATTAATTTCTAAGAAACGGGTTCCAGGAAACAATAGAAGAGTGCTGAAAATCGAACCCTAATTCATAAATCCTAATCTGTGACGTTTGAAGTAAATGCTAAAAAATCAGAGTCACGGTCAACATTTTTTGAAATTTCCGTGGGTAATGGTCAGGCACAATGAATTAGAATAGAATTAATTTCTAAGAAACGGTTTGCATAAAACAATAAAAGAGTGCAGAAAATGGAACCCTAATTCATAAATCATAATCTGTGACGTTTGAAGTACATGCTAAAAAATCCGAGTCACGGACAACATTTTTTTAAATTTCCGTGTGTAATGATCAGGCACAATGAATTAGAATAAAATTAATTTCTAAGAAACGGTGTGCATGAAACAATAGAAGAGTGCAGAAAATCGAACCCTAATTCATAAATCCTAATCTGTGACGTTTGAAGTAAATGCTAAAAAATCCGAGTCACGGTCAACATTTTTTGAAATTTCCGTGGGTAATGGTCAGGCACAATGAATTAGAATAGAATTAATTTCTAAGAAACGGTGTGCAGGAAACAATAGAAGAGTGCTTAAAATCGAACCCTAATTCATAAATCCTAATCTGTGACGTTTGAAGTACATGCTAAAAAATCAGAGTCACGGTCAACATTTTTTGAAATTTCCGTGGGTAATGGTCAGGCACAATGAATTAGAATAGAATTAATTTCTAAGAAACGGTGTGCATAAAACAATAAAAGAGTGCAGAAAATGGAACCCTAATTCATAAATCATAATCTGTGACGTTTGAAGTACATGCTAAACAATCCGAGTCACGGTCAACCTATTTTTAAATTTCCGTGTGTAATGATCAGGCACAATGAATTAGAATTGTATTAATTTCTAAGAAACGGTGTGCATGAAACAATAGAAGAATGCAGAAAATCGAACCCTAATTCATAAATCCTAATCTGTGACGTTTGAAGTACATGCTAAAAATTCCGAGTCACGGTCAACATTTTTTGAAATTTCCGTGGGTAATGGTCAGGCACAATGAATTAGAATAGAATTAATTTTTAAGAAACGGTGTGCAGGAAACAATAGAAGAGTGCTGAAAATCGAACCCTAATTCATAAATCCTAATCTGTGACGTTTGAAGTACATGTAAAAAAATCCGAGTCACGGTCAACATTTTTTTAAATTTCCGTGGGTAATGATCAGGCACAATGAATTAAAATAGAATTAATTTCTAAGAAACGGTGTGCAGGAAACAATAGAAGAGTGCTGAAAATCGAACCCTAATTCATAAATCCTAATCTAATACGTTTGAAGTACATGCTAAAAAATCCGAGTCACGGTCAACATTTTTTTAAATTTCCGTGTGTAATGATCAGGCACAATGAATTAGAATAGAATTAATTTCTAAGAAACGGTGTGCAGGAAACAATAGAAGAGTGATGAAAATCGAACCCTAATTCATAAATCATAATCTGTGACGTTTGAAGTACATGCTAAAAAATCCGAGTCACGGTCAACATTTTTTTAAATTTCCGTGGGTAATGATCAGGCACAATGAAATAGAATAGAATTAATTTCTAAGAAACGGTGTGCAGGAAACAATAGAAGAGTGCTGAAAATCGAACCCTAATTCATAAATCCTAATCTGTTACGTTTGAATTACATGCTAAAAAATCCGAGTCACGGTCAACATTTTTTTAAATTTCCGTGTGTAATGATCAGCCACAATGAATTAGAATAGTATTAATTTATAAGAAACGGTGTGCATGAAACAATAGAAGAGTGCAGAAAATCGAACCCTAATTCATAAATCCTAATCTGTGACGTTTGAAGTACATGCTAAAAAATCCGAGTCACGGTCAACATTTTTTTAAATTTCCGTGGGTAATAGTCAGGCACAATGAATTAGAATAGAATTAATTTCTAAAAAACGGTGTGCAGGAAACAATAGAAGAGTGCTGAAAATCGAACCCTAATTCATAAATCAAAATCTGTGACGTTTGAAGTACATGCTAAAAAATCCGAGTCACGGTCAACATTTTTTTAAATTTCCGTGTGTAATGATCATCCACAATGAATTAGAATAGTATTAATTTCTAAGAAACGGTGTGCATGAAACCATAGAAGAGTGCAGAAAATCGAACCCTAATTCATAAATCCTAATCTGTGACGTTTGAAGTACATGCTAAAAATTCCGAGTCACGGTCAACATTTTTTGAAATTTCCGTGGGTAATGGTCAGGGACAATGAATTAGAATAGAATTAATTTTTAAGAAACGGTGTGCAGGAAACAATAGAAGAGTGCAGAAAATCGAACCCTAATTCATAAATCCTAATCTGTGACGTTTGAAGTACATGCTAAAAATTCCGAGTCACGGTCAACATTTTTTGAAATTTCCGTGTGTAATGATCAGGCACAATGAATTAGAATAGAATTAATTTCTAACAAACGGTGTGCATGAAACAATAGAAGAATGCAGAAAATCGAACCCTAATTCATCAATCCTAATCTGTGACGTTTGAAGTACATGCTAAAAATTACAAGTAACGGTCAACATTTTTTGAAATTTCCGTGGGTAATGATCAGACACAATAATTTAGAATAGAATTAATTTCTAAGAACGGTGTGCAGGAAACAATAGAAGAGAGCTGAAAATCGAACCCTAATTCATAAATCCTAATCTGTGACATTTAAAGTACATGCTAAAAAATCCGAGTCACGGTCAACAGTTTTTGAAATTTTCGTGTGTAATGATCAGGCATAATGAATTAGAATAGAATTAATTTCTAAGAAACGGTGTGCCGGAAACAATAGAAGAGTGCTGAAAATCGAACACTAATTAATAAATCCTAAGCTGTGACGTTTGAAGTACATGCTAAAAAAAACGAGTCACGGTCAACATTTTTTGAAATTTCCGTGTGTAATGATCAGGCACAATGAATTAGAATAGAATTAATTTCTAAGAAACGGTGTGCAGGAAACAATAGAAGAGTGCTGAAAATCGAACCATAATTCATAAATCCTAATCTGTTACGTTTGAAGTACATGTTAAAAAATCCGAGTCACGGTCAACATTTTTTTAAATTTTCGTGTGTAATGATCAGGCACAATGAATTAGAATAGAATTAATTTCTAAGAAACGGTGTGTAGGAAACAATAGAAGAGTGCTGAAAATCAAACCCTAATTCATAAATCCTAATCTGTTACGTTTGAAGTACATGCTAAAAAATCCGAGTCACGGTCAACATTTTTTTAAATTTCCGTGTGTAATGATCAGCCACATTGAATTAGAATAGTATTAATTTCTAAGAAACGGTGTGCATGAAACAATAGAAGAGTGCAGAAAATCGAACCCTAATTCATAAATCCTAATCTGTGACGTTTGAAGTACATGCTAAAAAATCCGAGTGACGGTCAACATTTTTTGAAATTTCCGTGGGTAATGGTCAGGCACAATG
The DNA here is from genome assembly GCF_057944985.1 of Cucurbita pepo subsp. pepo. Classification (NCBI taxonomy): domain Eukaryota; kingdom Viridiplantae; phylum Streptophyta; class Magnoliopsida; order Cucurbitales; family Cucurbitaceae; genus Cucurbita; species Cucurbita pepo. The sequence continues at coordinate 3,313,029 of NC_141816.1, read as the reverse complement.
AATTAGAATAGAATTAATTTCTAAGAAACGGTGTGCATGAAACAATAGAAGAGTACAGAAAATCGAACCCTAATTCATAAATCATAATCTGTGACGTTTGAAGTACATGCTAAACAATCCGAGTCACGGTCAACATTTTTTTAAATTTCCGTGTGTAATGATCAGGCAAAATGAATTAGAATTGTATTAATTTCTAAGAAACGGTGTGCATGAAACAATAGAAGAATGCAGAAAATCGAACCCTAATTCATAAATCCTAATCTGTGACGTTTGAAGTACATGCTAAAAATTCCGAGTCACGGTCGACATTTTTTGAAATTTCCGTGGGTAATGGACAGGCGGAATGAATTAGAATAGAATTAATTTCTAAGAAACGGTGTGCAGGAAACAATAGAAGAGTGCTGAAAATCGAACCCTAATTCGTAAATCCTAATCTGTTACGTTTGAAGTACATGCTAAAAAATCCGAGTCACGGTCAACATTTTTTGAAATTTCCGTGGGTAATGGTCAGGCACAATGAATTAGAATAGAATTAATTTCTAAGAAACGGTGTGCATGAAACAATAGAAGAGTGCAGAAAATCGAACCCTAATTCATAAATCATAATCTGTGACGTTTGAAGTACATGCTAAACAATCCGAGTCACGGTCAACATTTTTTTAAATTTCCGTGTGTAATGATCAGGCACAATGAATTAGAATAAAATTAATTTCTAAGAAACGGTGTGCATGAAACAATAGAAGAGGGCAGAAAATCGAACCCTAATTCATAAATCCTAATCTGTGACGTTTGAAGTACATGCTAAAAAATCCGAGTCACGGTCAACATTTTTTGAAATTTCCGTGGGTAATGGTCAGGCACAATGAATTAGAATAGAATTAATTTCTAAGAAACGGTGTGCATGAAACAATAGAAGAGTGCAGAAAATCGAACCCTAATTCATAAATCATAATCTGTGACGTTTGAAGTACATGCTAAACAATCCGAGTCACGGTCAACATTTTTTTAAATTTCCGTGTGTAATGATCCGGCACAATGAATTAGAATTGTATTAATTTCTAAGAAACTGTGTGCATGAAACAATAGAAGAATGCAGAAAATCAAACCCTAATTCATCAATCCTAATCTGTGACGTTTGAAGTACATGCTAAAAATTCCGAGTCACGGTCAACATTTTTTGAAATTTCCGTGGGTAATGGTCAGGCACAATGAATTAGAATAGAATTAATTTCTAAGAAACGGTGTGCAGGAAACAATAGAAGAGTGCTGAAAATGGAACCCTAATTCATAAATCATAATCTGTGACGTTTGAAGTACATGCTAAAAAATCCGAGTCACGGTCAACATTTTTTTAAATTTCCGTGTGTAATGATCAGGCACAATGAATTAGAATAGAATTAATTTCTAAGAAACGGTGTGCATGAAACAACAGAAGAATGCAGAAAATCGAACCCTAATTCATAAATCCTAATCTGTGACGTTTGAAGTACATGCTAAAAAATTCGAGTCACGGTCAACATTTTTTGAAGTTTCCGTGGGTAATGATCAGACACAATGAATTAGAATAGAATTAATTTCTAAGAACGGTGTGCAGGAAACAATAGAAGAGAGCTGAAAATCGAACCCTAATTCATAAATCATAATCTGTGACGTTTGAAGTACATGCTAAAAAATCCGAGTCACGGTCAACATTTTTTTAAATTTCCGTGTGTAATGATCAGGCACAATGAATTAGAATGGAATTAATTTCTAAGAAACGGTGTGCATGAAACAACAGAAGAATGCAGAAAATCGAACCCTAATTAATAAATCCTAAGCTGTGACGTTTGAAGTACATGCTAAAAAAACGAGTCACGGTCAACATTTTTTGAAATTTCCGTGTGTAATGAGCAGGCACAATGAATTAGAATAAAATTAATTTCTAAGAAATGGTGTGCAGGAAACAATAGAAGAGTGCTTAAAATCGAACCCTAATTCATAAAACCTAATCTAATACGTTTGAAGTACATGCTAAAAAATCCGAGACACGGTCAACATTTTTTAAAATTTCCGTGTGTAATGATCATCCACAATGAATTAGAATAGTATTAATTTCTAAGAAACGGTGTGCATGAAGCCATAGAAGAGTGCAGAAAATCGAACCCTAATTCATAAATCCTAATCTGTGACGTTTGAAGTACATGCTAAAAAATCAGAGTCACGGTCAACATTTTTTGAAATTTCCGTGGGTAATGGTCAGGCACAATGAATTAGAATAGAATTAATTTCTAAGAAACGATGTGCATAAAACAATAGAAGAGTGAAGAAAATGGAACCCTAATTCATAAATCATAATCTGTGACGTTTGAAGTACATGCTAAACAATCCGAGTCACGGTCAACATTTTTTTAAATTTCCGTGTGTAATGATCAGGCACAATGAATTAGAATTGTATTAATTTCTAAGAAATGGTGTGCATGAAACAATAGAAGAATGCAGAAAATCGAACCCTAATTCATAAATCCTAATCTGTGACGTTTGAAGTACATGCTAAAAATTCCGAGTCACGGTCAATATTTTTTTAAATTTCCGTGTGTAATGGTCAGGCACAATGAATTAGAATAGAATTAATTTCTAAGAAACGGTGCGCAGGAAACAATAGAAGAGTGCTGAAAATCGAACCCTAATTCATAAATCATAATCTGTGACGTTTGAAGTACATGCTAAAAAATCCGAGTCACGGTCAACATTTTTTTAAATTTCCGTGTGTAATGATCAGCCACAATGAATTAGAATAGAATTAATTTCTAACAAACGGTGTGCATGAAACAATAGAAGAATGCAGAAAATCGAACCCTAATTCATAAATCCTAATCTGTGACGTTTGAAGTACATGCTAAAAATTCCAAGTAACGGTCAACATTTTTTGAAATTTCTGTGGATAATGATCAGACACAATGAATTAGAATAGAATTAATTTCTAAGAACGGTGTGCAGGAAACAATAGAAGAGAGCTGAAAATCGAACCCTAATTCATAAATCCTAATCTGTGACATTTGAAGTACATGCTAAAAAATCCGAGTCACGGTCAACAGTTTTTGAAATTTTCGTGTGTAATGATCAGGCATAATGAATTAGAATAGAATTAATTTCTAAGAAACGGTGTGCCGGAAACAATAGAAGAGTGCTGAAAATCGAACCCTAATTAATAAATCCTAAGCTGTGATGTTTGAAGTACATGCTAAAAAAAACGAGTCACGGTCAAAATTTTTTGAAATTTTCGTGTGTAATGATGAGGCACAATGAATTAGAATAAAATTAATTTCTAAGAAATGGTGTGCAGGAAACAATAGAAGAGTGCTTAAAATCGAACCCTAATTCATAAATCCTAATCTAATACGTTTGAAGTACATGCTAAAAAATCCGAGTCACGGTCAACATTTTTTTAAATTTTCGTGTGTAATGATCAGGCACAATGAATTAGAATAGAATTAATTTCTAAGAAACGGTGTGCATGAAACAATAGAAGAGTGCTGAAAATCGAACCCTAATTCATAAATCCTAATCTGTGACGTTTGAAGTACATGCTAAAAAATCCGAGTCACGGTCAACATTTTTTGAAATTTCCGTGTGTAATGATCAGGCACAGCTAATTAGAATAGAATTAATTTCTATGAAACGGTGTGCATGAAACAATAGAAGAGTGCAGAAAATCGAACCCTAATTCATAAATCCTAATCTGTGACGTTTGAAGTACATGCTAAAAAATCAGAGTCACGGTCAACATTTTTTGAAATTTCCGTGGGTAATGGTCAGGCACAATGAATTAGAATAGAATTAATTTCTAAGAAACGATGTGCATAAAACAATAGAAGAGTGAAGAAAATGGAACCCTAATTCATAAATCATAATCTGTGACGTTTGAAGTACATGCTAAACAATCCGAGTCACGGTCAACATTTTTTTAAATTTCCGTGTGTAATGATCAGGCACAATGAATTAGAATTGTATTAATTTCTAAGAAACGGTGTGCATGAAACAATAGAAGAATGCAGAAAATCGAACCCTAATTCATAAATCCTAATCTGTGACGTTTGAAGTACATGCTAAAAATTCCGAGTCACGGTCAACATTTTTTTAAATTTCCGTGTGTAATGGTCAGGCACAATGAATTAGAATAGAATTAATTTCTAAGAAACGGTGCGCAGGAAACAATAGAAGAGTGCTGAAAATCGAACCCTAATTCATAAATCATAATCTGTGACGTTTGAAGTACATGCTAAAAAATCCGAGTCACGGTCAACATTTTTTTAAATTTCCGTGTGTAATGATCAGCCACAATGAATTAGAATAGAATTAATTTCTAACAAACGGTGTGCATGAAACAATAGAAGAATGCAGAAAATCGAACCCTAATTCATAAATCCTAATCTGTGACGTTTGAAGTACATGCTAAAAATTCCAAGTAACGGTCAACATTTTTTGAAATTTCTGTGGATAATGATCAGACACAATGAATTAGAATAGAATTAATTTCTAAGAACGGTGTGCAGGAAACAATAGAAGAGAGCTGAAAATCGAACCCTAATTCATAAATCCTAATCTGTGACATTTGAAGTACATGCTAAAAAATCCGAGTCACGGTCAACAGTTTTTGAAATTTTCGTGTGTAATGATCAGGCATAATGAATTAGAATAGAATTAATTTCTAAGAAACGGTGTGCCGGAAACAATAGAAGAGTGCTGAAAATCGAACCCTAATTAATAAATCCTAAGCTGTGATGTTTGAAGTACATGCTAAAAAAAACGAGTCACGGTCAAAATTTTTTGAAATTTTCGTGTGTAATGATGAGGCACAATGAATTAGAATAAAATTAATTTCTAAGAAATGGTGTGCAGGAAACAATAGAAGAGTGCTTAAAATCGAACCCTAATTCATAAATCCTAATCTAATACGTTTGAAGTACATGCTAAAAAATCCGAGTCACGGTCAACATTTTTTTAAATTTTCGTGTGTAATGATCAGGCACAATGAATTAGAATAGAATTAATTTCTAAGAAACGGTGTGCATGAAACAATAGAAGAGTGCTGAAAATCGAACCCTAATTCATAAATCCTAATCTGTGACGTTTGAAGTACATGCTAAAAAATCCGAGTCACGGTCAACATTTTTTGAAATTTCCGTGTGTAATGATCAGGCACAGCTAATTAGAATAGAATTAATTTCTATGAAACGGTGTGCATGAAACAATAGAAGAGTGCAGAAAATCGAACCCTAATTCATAAATCCTAATCTGTGAGTTTGAAGTACATGCTAAAAAATCCGAGTCACGGTCAACATTTTTTGAAATTTTCGTGTGTAATGATCAGGCACAGCTAATTAGAATAGAATTAATTTCTAATAAACGGTGTGCATGAAACAATAGAAGAGTGCAGAAAATCGAACCCTAATTCATAAATTATGTCTGTGACGTTTGAAGTACATGCTAAAAAATCCGAGTCACAGTCAACATTTTTTGAAATTTCTGTGTGTAATGAACAGGCACAATGAATTGCAATAGAATTTCTAAGAAGAGGTGTGCATAAAACAATAAAAGAGTGCTTAAAACCGAACCCTATTTCGGAAACCTTAATATGTGATGTTTGAAGTACATGCTAAAGAAATCAAGTCACGGTCAACATTTTTTGAAATTTCTATGGGTAATGATCAGACATAATGAATTAGAATAGAATTTCTAAGAATTGGTGTGAAAAAAACAATAAAAGAGTTCTTAAAATAGAACCCTATTTCGGATATCCTAATATGTGACGTTTGAAATACATGCTAAAAACGGAGTGTAAAACACAGTAAAAGTGTGCTTAAAATCGAAACCCTAATCCAGGACGTTTGAAGCACATGCTAAAAAGACCGAGTCACGGTCGACATTTTTGAAACTTTTATGGGGAATGATCAGGCTCGATTATTTAGAATAGAACGTCAGAGAAACAGAGTGTAAAAAACCAGTAAAATAGTGCTTAAACTCGAAACCCGAATCTGGAAACCCTTATCCAGGACGTTTGAAGTACGTGCCAAAAAAGCTGAGTAACGGTCGATGTTTTTTTAAACTTTTTGGGGACTGATCAGGCTTCATGATTTAGAATAGAATGTCGAAGAAACAGAGTGCATAAAACAGTAAAAGAATGCTGAAAATCAAAACCCTAATCTAGGACGTTTGAAGTACGTGCTAAAAAAACCGAGTCACGGTTATTGTTGTTCGAAACTTTTGTGGAGAATGATCAGGCTTGATGATTTAGAATAGAATGTCGAAGAAACGGATTGTAAAAAACAGTAAAAGTGTGCTTAAAATCGAACCCCTAATCTAGGACGTTTGAAGTACGTGCTAAAAAGACATAGTCACGGTCGACGTTTTTTGAAGCTTTTATGGGGAATGATCAGGCTTGATGATTTAGAATAGAATGTCGAAGAAACAGAGTGCATAAAACAGTAAAAGAATGCTAAAAATCGAAACCCTAATCTAGGACGTTTGAAGTACGTGCTAAAAAAACCGAGTCACGGTTGACGTTGTTCGAAACTTTTGTGGGGAATGATCAGGCTTGATGATTTAGAATAGAATGTCGAAGAAACGGAGTGCATACGATAATAAAAGAATGCTTAAAATGGAAACCCTAATCTACGACGTTTGAAGTACGTGCTAAAACGACTGAGTCACGGTCGACGTTTTTTGAAACTATTGTGGGGACTGATCAGGCTCCATGATTTAGAATAGAATGTCGAATAAATGGAGTGTAAAAAACAGTAAAATAGTGCTTAAAATCGAAACCCTAATTTGGAAACCCTAATCCAGGACGTTTGAAGCACGTGCCAAAAAAGCTGAGTAATGGTCCACGTTTTTCGAAACTTTTATGGGGAATGATTAGGCTTGATGATTTAGAATAGAATGTTGAAGAAACATTGTGCATAAAATTGTAAAAGAGTGCTTAAAATCGAAACCCTAAATCGGAAACCCTAATCTAGGACGTTTGATGTACGTGCTAAAAAGACCTAGTCACGGTTGACGTTTTTTGAAACTTTTGTGGGGAATGATCAGGTTTGATGATTTATAATAAAATGTCAAAGAAACGGAGTGTAAAAAACAGTAAAAGCGTGGTTAAAATCGAAACCCTAATCTAGGACGTTTGAAATATGTGCTAAAAAGACATAGTCACGGTCGACGTTTTTTGAAGCTTTTATGGGGAATGATCAGGCTTGATGATTTAGAATAGAATGTCGAAGAAACAGAGTGCATAAAACAGTAAAAGAATGCTGAAAATCAAAACTCTAATTCGGAAACCCTAATCTAGGACGTTTGAAGTACGTACTAAAAAGACCAAGTCACGGTTGACGTTATTCGAAACTTTTGTGGGGCCGGTTCTTTCTCTTGGCCACACCATTTTGTTGAGGGGTGTACGGTGCGGTTAAAAATCGTCTTATGTCTTGCTCCTCGCAATACTCCATGAACGCCGTCGAAGTATACTCACCACCTCTATCGAATCGTCCAACTTTGATGTGTCTACCAGTTGCCTTCTCCACCATCACTTTGAACTTTTTGAACACCTCGAATTCCTCGAATTTTTCTTTCAGAAAGTAAGCTCAAGTTTTTCGTGAGTAATCATCGATTAAGTTAATGAAATACCTCTTTCTGCTAAAAGACTCGGGGATAATTGGTCCACATATATCTGTATGGATCAACTCCAGATTGTTTAGCCCAAAATACAGCCTTCTTTTGAATTGTGGTTCTCGCATGCTCGCTGAGCACGCATTCTTCACAAAATTTTCTTTCAAAGTCCATGTTGGGTAGCCCATGCACCATGTTCTTCTTTGCTAACTCCTTTAGGCCGCCATGATGTAGGTGACCAAAGCGGAGATGCCACAGTGATGCCTTATCTTCTACGTCGACTCACAAACACTTTTCTCGTATTCTTCTTAAATTCAGTTTGTACATCCAATTTTTTCCTGTCTCGACTCGAGCAACCAAACGCCCTTGCTTATCCTTCAGGTGTAGCAGGCGGTCCTTTAAGAATATCGAGTAACCTTTCTCTGTGAGTTGCCCCATACTCAATATGTTGGTCTTGAGGTCTGATACGTAATAAACATCTTGGATTGACCCTATTAAACCATCCTTTTGCAAGAAATGTATCGTACCTCGGTCTTTGACCTCCACCTTTGACGCATTTCCAAATGACACATGACCATCTTCAATCTTTTGCATCTCTTTGAATAGGTATTCGTGACCGCACATATGGTTGCTTGCCCCTGAGTCTAGGTACAACAGAGTGTCCTTGTTGATGTTATCTTAATTTTGAGCCATCAAGAGAAGATCTTCCTTTGTTACGTCTTCCACAGCTATATTGGTTGCTCCTTTCACCCTTTTTCTGGCTCGACAATCTTTTGCAACATGCCCCATTTTACCAAAGTTGTAACATTTGTTGGAGTTACAATCATTCGCATAGTGACCATATTTTTTACATTTATAGCACTGAATATTGGAATAGGTTGATCGGCCGCCTCTTCCTCGACTACATTCTCTTCCACACCAATTTGCTTGGCTCGACTGTCTCTTCTCCTTATAATGTACTTCATTTCTGTTGCCTTGACCACCTCAACCATTTTCGCAACTTCCACGACCTCTACCTTGAAAATTTTGAGAGTATAGTACCTTTTCATCTTTGATTGATGCCTTGGTTTGAAGTGCTTGATCGAGTGTTTCCTCCTTCTTCTTCTTACGTTGCTCGTGTGCCTCGAGAGAACCGGCAAGCTCATCGACCTTGAACGTCAGTCGCTAGGTCCTTTGACTCTTCTATCGCACATACAACATTCTCAAAGTTATTGGTTAATGACCTCAAGATCTTCTCCACAACCCGTGTCTCGGGTAACATTTCTCCGTTTCGATTTAGTTGGTTTACCACAGTCTGTACGCGCGTATATAGTTAGATACATTTTCTGACTCCTTCATCTTAATGCTCTCCAACTCGTCATGAAGAGTTTGGAGACGCACTTGCTTGACTCGGTCGGTTCCTTTGATCACTCTTTCTAAAGTGTCCCACGCTTCTTTTGAAGTAGTTGCACTAACAATCTTCTCAAAGCCCGACTCGTCAATGGCTCGAAACAGCATGTAGACGCCTACCTAAAAGCAGTCGGTTATCCCGCATAATACTCAACTGAAGAAATTGAGAAAAGTATCTTATGTTGGACTGAGTGGCATGTCAATTATCTTTTCAGAGGCCGCTCAAGACAAAGCAGATATTCGTCTATGGGGCCTCTAGTATAGTACCCAGAAAATCCTCCTTTTTCAAATGTTACAGAAGGTGTTAAATATTTATTTCGTAAGCTCAGGCTAGAATGACTTTATTGGAACAAATGACTATTATGACCTTTGGGTCTTTGACGAATTTCATGAGCCCAGTGGGTCCTCAGGAATGTTTGGCGCAACCGAGGAAGGTACCGTTTATTCCAACACGATTCTGAAGGTATTGGATGGACAAGAGTGCAAATTGGACTCGATGTATGGTTGAGTCTTTCAGAAATGTCACAATATCCCGATCATGATGATCACGAACAAACTTCCAGCCAGTATGAAACAGGAGGGCCCCTTTGGGCAAGGTTCCTTAGGCTCCGTTTTTCCTCTAATATTAAGGGGTTGGAAGAATCCCACGTCATCACAACTCTCTAGGGTTGTATCCAAAGAAGAAGGTCCCCACTAGAGGAGCCCCCAATGTCAGAGACAGGAGCTGCGGCTGTAGGTCCTTAGGCGAATGGCACTTGCTGCGAATCAGAAGGTTGTGAAGGTAAAGGGGAGGCCCTTGGGTCCCCTGGTCCCTCCCATAGTAATAAAGGGAGGAGCTGCACCCTCTTGTCTAGAGTCTGAGGTGCCCTGTTCTGAGTTCTCATTTTTAGATCCATTCAAGAGAATAGAGGAAGCCAGGAACGAAAGTAAACTAATCAAAATTGGAGGTGAGGTTCTCGCTATTCGTCACAAGCGCCTGTTCAAGAAAGAGGAAACCTTGGGTTAATCTACAAAAATGAGGAAGGGGAGGACTACGCAGTATGGCCATTGCAACTTGTAGCTCCACCAAGTCGGGAGGAAGGGGTTAGTGGAAATTCCTCATATAGTTCTCTTATGGGAGCTCCCACTATAGAGAGAACATGGCATCTTATTTTGCAAAATGGGTCTTTTGTGCATAATTCCTGTCTGTGGCGTTTGTCCGAACTGTTGCACCAAATAGGGGATAACCCAATTTAAGTCCAGGATTTTCGTAAAATAAAAGAGGAACAAGTGCCAAGGGACTTGAGTGACTCTCCCTAATCAATAAGCGGGAGAGGGATGAAGATACTCGATCGGCTACTGGAGACGAGCAAGAGCCAGGGATGCACTCGACGAGCAGACGAGGGACGATGAAAGAAAAAAAAAGTAACAGAAGGTGAGAAGAAGCGAAGACACACAAATTAATTTTCTTCTTTTTGTGGTGTCTTTGGAACGTGGCACCATTTTCTTCATATAATAAAAATTTACCAATTTCTACTACAAATCAACAAGCACTCCACCACTCCTTCCAAAAAGTGCAAGTAAAATCAGAAGTTTTTATGGTTTAGCTAGCTTCTATAAAAGATTTATAAACGATTTTATTACCATAGCTGCACCATTGAATAACTTAATGAAAAATAATGTTGTTTTTAAATGGGGAGAAATGCAAGAGAATGCATCCAATTTTCTTAGGAAGAAATTAAGCAAACCATTATTTGTTTTGGCTAGCTTTGATAAAACTATTGAAATTGAATGGGATGGATGTGGTTTGAGCATAAGTATTGTTTTAATTCAAGATGGAAAGCACTTAATATATTTTAGTGAAAAACTAAATGGGCCAACATTGAAATATATTACCTATGATAAAGAATTATTTGCTTAGTTCATATATTGCATGTGTGGCAATATTACTTATGGCCTAGAGAATTTGTGATCCATTTTGATCATGAAAGCTTGAAGTATGTGAAGGATCAAAGCAAACTGAATCGTAAACATGCAAAGTGGGTGGAATTTATTGAAACATTTTCGTATGTCATCAAATATAAGCAAGGTAATGATAATATGGTAGCTGATGTGTTATCTAAAAGGTACGATCTCTTTACTTCTCTTAGTGCAAAAATTCTTGGACTTAAGCATATTACCGAATTATATAGAGATGTCCAAGATTTCAGAACTATTTATGCATATTGTCTTGCAAAAAAAGCTATGGATGATTATTATTTGTTTCATAAATTTTTTATGCTTTGTATTCCTAAATGCTCTATAAATGATTTGCTTTTGAGAGAAGCACATGGTGGTGCCTTAATGGGACATCTTAGGATTAATACAGTTTATAAGATGTTGCATAAACACTTCTTTTGGCCGAAGATAAAACACGATGTCCATAAGTTCTATAGCAAATGTTTTAAACGCAAAGAAACTAAATGTACACTAATTTGAATGTACTTAACAAACCTTGGACTAAAATATCTATGAAATTTGTTCTTGGTTGCATGCTCTTGATTCATTTTTTTAAGTAGTTTATGGATTTAGTACTGATATGAATTCAACTGCTGACCCTTTGCATGTACCCGAAGGACCGATTATAAGAAGCAAGGTTAAGAAGATTCAAGAGGCCTATACATTGCATCTTTGAAAGCTAGCTAGTGTACAAGTTGAAGCAAAGACTTTTGAGCCTAAAAATCTTTATAGCATTAGCATATCAAATCAAGAAGATAATGGAGTAGCTGACATTCGAAAGTAATTAAAAGACTTTCCTTTGGTAGTTGAACTACCAATTAAGACAATTTATGAATACCTTATTTTCTTCAATTTGTATTTAATAGCATTTATTAGTGATTTGTAATTGGTGACTGAACTTTATTATGTTCGGGTTATCTTTTGGGCCTATTTAGAGGAAGGTAATATTCATGTTTGGGCATGAATTGTTGAATACAGACAAAACCTTTGTGTTTTCTTGATACCTTTTTGGTTTTATTCTTTTTTAAACCTTGCTTTAGGTTTGATGTTTAAACCGATTCATTGAATTAGTTTTGATCAAGCTAATTCTGGAGTGAATTGTCTTGGTATCTACGAGTGATATACCAAGTTCGATCTAAGAGTCATTCATCTTCTAACCAGCTCTTGGTTGGAATCAATCCGTTCAGTTAGCTTTCTCTGTAAACGTGTGCAAGGATTCTAGAAGACCTCTAGCTTTGCAAAAATCTAGCATTGTTGGCGCTTATCATTTGTTCTTGGTTGCATGCTGCTGATTCATTTTTTTAAGTAGTTTATGGATTTAGTACACTTTATGAAATAAAATTTTTCTAATATTTTTGTGAGTGAAGCAGACAGATTTGATCACAACATTGCAAAAGAAGGTGAAGGAAAAAAAATTGTATGCTCCTTTGAATCAGGCAGATTTGATCAAAGGGGTGATGATTTTTTCTGATTTGAGGACGAATTCGACTTTTTGATTCAAGGACGAATCCTTTTGAAAATGGGGAAAATGATAAGAATCACGGTGTAATTCTTTTGAAGATGGGGAAGATGATAAGAATCACGATGTAATCCTTTTGAAGATGGGGAAGATGATAAGAATCACGATGTAATCCTTTTGAAGATGAGGAAGATGATAAGAATGATTTGAGGACGAATTCGACTTTCTGATTCGAGTACGAATCCTTTTGAAGATGGGGAAGATGATAAGAATCACGGTGTAATCCTTTTGATGATGGGGAAGATGATAAGAATCATGGTGTAATTCTTTTGAAGATGGGGAAGATGATAAGAATCATGGTGTTTCAAACGGACCTATTGCCAAGAAGATTCAAATCACGGTGTAATCCTTTTGAAGATGGGGAAGATGATAAGAATCACGGTGTAATCCTTTTGAAGATGGGGAAGATGATAAGAATCACGGTGTTTCAAATGGACCTATTGCCAAGAAGATTCAAATCACGGTGTAATCCTTTTGAAGATGGGGAAGATGATAAGAATCACGGTGTAATCCTTTTGAAGATGGGGAAGATGATAAGAATCACGGTGTTTCAAATGGACCTATTGTCAAGAAGATTCAAATCACGGTGTAATCCTTTTGAAGATGGGGAAGATGATAAGAATCACGGTGTTTCAAATGGACCTATTGGCAAGAAGATTCAAATCACGGTGTAATCCTTTTGAAGATGGGGAAGATGATACGAATCACGGTGTAATCCTTTTGAAGATGGGGAAGATGATAAGAATCACGGTGTAATCCTTTTGAAGATGGGGAAGATGGTAAGAATCACGGTGTAATCCTTTTGAAGATGGGGAAGATGATAAGAATCACGGTGTAATCCTTTTGAAGATGGGGAAGATGATAAGAATCATGGTGTAATCCTTTTGAAGATGGGGAAGATGATAAGAATCACGGTGTTTCAAATGGACCTATTGTCAAGAAGATTCAAATCACGGTGTAATTCTTTTGAAGATGGGGAAGATGATAAGAATCACGGTGTTTCAAATGGACCTATTGCCAAAAAGATTCAATCCTTTGCCAAGAAGATTCAATCCTTTGCCAAGAAGATTCAATCCTTTTAAAGATGGGGAAGATGATAAGAATCACAGTGTTTCAAATGGTGCCAAGAAGATTCAAATCACGGTGTAATCATTTTGAAGATGGGAAAGATGATAAGAATCACGGTGTTTCAAATGGACCTATTGCCCACGGTGTATCAAATGGACCTATTGCCAAGAAGATTCAAAAAATGTCGATAACAGAATTCAAACCTACGCGCTTAATTGATTTTAAATTTATCGCATTAGCCACTCAAACACATCAACATTTATTAAAAAGAATTATTTTTAATTTCATAAATTATGTAAAACTCAAATGGTCAATTCTTTTGTGGAGATTATAGGGATCGGAATAAATCCCGTCTTTTGTCGGGAGACTATAAATACCCACAATATCTCATGTAAAATTCAGATTGGTGAACGAATGTAATTCAGATCTCAAATTGAGACGTTTCCCTTAGAAATTCGAGCATCAATTCTGCCATTTCTAAGTTTCAAGCAATTCTTGTGGTAGAATTGCACCCGAGCCATTCAATCAAGCCTTGATCAAGTTAGATTGTGGAGTAACTCAATTTAGAACAAGGTTCCAAATCTTGCTTCTAGATCTTCGATTGTAAGAGGTAATCTAATTCTAGCCTTATCTCTTGGTTGATCCAAATTTCGTATAAGGAGGTGTTAAAGACTTTGATTCAAGGGTTCTTGCTAAAACAAAAGCTTGGATCGTTGGGTTGAGGATTAGGGTTGCCTTATCAAAATCCAAAGTCTTTAGTCTCCTCTCGGGCTAAGGTTGTAGTTCCAAATTCGGAATCTTAAACAATTCAGCTTAATATAGCATAGTAGATAATCTGATTCAGCTTAAAAGAAGAAAGGGCATCTTTCGCTTGACTTTTAGGTTGCGAATGCATGCGTCCACCACGGACAGAGCTTTCACAAGTACCTTGTCGTAGTTAAGGTAAGCTTTGTTTGGTCTTGATTCTAGACTAGACTAGAAATAACCCTATGACTGACCTAGGTCAAATTTGATGTTAATTCGGGTGCTATCCGTGGGATAAATGGTTTGGTTCAGGAGAAAAATGAGATATTCGGAATAAACAGGATATGCAGCTGAGGGAAATACTACTTCGAGAGAGGGAGGTACAGAAATAATTTAGTGATTCACCTAAGACTGAAAAGCACTACGATTGGGCTTCTTTAGAGGGAAGCAAGTGCACCAAGCTAAGAACAAAACAATACCAGTCCACTTTTTCATCGACTTTTGGAAAAAGGGAGGATTTCAGCCACCTTCAGAAAACAGGGTCAAAAAGAAACAAAATCGTAAAAGGTATGCATAGTAGGCAGGGGAAGGAAGCACCATAAGCTACAAGCTCCCCATCAACCTCCTCAGTTCGAGGGTTTTTTCCTTCGAGTTAGGTCCACTCCTTTCATAAAACAAGGTAAAAATGATCGGCTCAATGAGCCGCCTTTGAGCGGTGCTTCTCCTGTCAACTCATAGAAACTTGAACCAATCTGTTTTGTTCCACTTTGAAGTATGTGACCGACACCGGTGCTGCTGCAACAGCCATCAACTGCAACAAGTGGCATCATCGGAGGAAGACTTCTGCTTTAGGTTATTAGGGAGCATGCGTCTCTTCTTTGGATTCTGAGTCGGATACTTCCTTCATATTTAGCAGATTCCCCGGTGTTTGCATATGCGTCTGTCGATGCATCTTCAAATTCGGCTTTAGCTGAGACTGATCTTTCTCTAGTGGCAGCTGCTTCTTCTGATTCGGCATCTTCAAGAGTTTCAGTTGAACAGGCGCACTCCCTGAAGGAAGCCTTCTGACCCGTAAGAGGCCTATTCTGCTAGTTCGTATTGGGAAAGAGCGGGCACCGATCCTCTCTTTTAACCCTGGTTAGAGTTTTGCCGAGAATAGCAGGACAAAGACTCTCTTTTGCATATCTTGTGAAAATAGACTCTGGTCTTCGACCTCCAACTATCTTTCTTTAGCTAAGGACAAGCCAAGCTAGAAGTTAGAATAGAATTTCATAAAGTAATGAATGGTCGAGATCGATATCGCCAGGCTAGTGTGGCTCGAGGAGAAGCTAGGCAGCTCGACTCCTCGAGAAAAGGGCTAAAAAGGCTTGATTGAAAGGGAAAGGGTAGGGGTTGGAAAATGGGATTCTGGTGAAAGTGTCAGAAAAGGAAAGAAATGATTGTACACCATCAAGTATCTAGTTGTAGGGACGACTGATTTCTGTAAGATCTGGGTAGATAAGTAGTGAGAGTAGAAGAGGAGAGGGAGAGGCTTTACAAAGCAATCAGTAGAGGAAGAGGAAGTTGTGATCTCAAGATAGGGATCCTTTGTTGGGATTTGGTAAGGGAATGGTTGCAATTTCGTTGTTGATCATGAATCAAGGGAAGGGAAGAATGTTACCAGAGTTTTGAAGACACCCTCGACTGAGACCTAGATGGAAACCTAACCTAGTATGTCATAATTGAGAAAGGGAACACCCCCCTAGGAAAAGAAAAATAACAAAAAAAGGCAGAATGTATTGAGAGGCCCACTCTTTGCATTCGACTGAAATGGTCATAGTCTAGAGTTCTTACTCGGGCTCGGGCTGTTACCATCAGCACCAAACAAAGAAGCCTTATCCTACAGGGAGACTACGACGAGCTCCAAGTGGAAGGGTGTTTTTGAGGCTATATAATGTCATGTATGTTATATTTGTAAATAGACATGGAAATTATAGTAAAAGGAGCATTTATGTTTTCTTTAGCCAATGGCTAAGTTTCTTTACAATTCTATGTAGTTTAGGTTGTATGTAATCATTCAACCTCGACATGATCAATCTTGCTTGTGGAGTGATTTGAATCTCAAACAAGTGTTCTTGCCTTGAGATATTCAATCAACAAGGTAATCCGAATCTTACTCCCCTTGTAGTGATTCCTTATCTTATCAAACCTAAAGACTCGCAAGTTTTTTTCCACTACTTCCCACCGTGGCAGCCTCTAACTCTAAGCCGTTAGTATATATAAAGTGCACTTTTGGCCTTAGCTACAAGTATCTTCTACTCCTTGGCATTCATGATAAGGCAACCCTAATCCTCAGCCCAACGATCCAAGGTTTTGTTGAAGAAAGAACCCTTGAATCAAAGTAATTAACACCTCTTTATACGAAATTTGGATCAACCAAGGGATAAGGCTAGAATTAGATTACCTCTTACGATCGAAGATCTAGAAGCAAGATTTGGAACCTTGTTCTAAATTGAGTCACTTCACAATCAAACTTGATCAAGGCTTGATTGAATGGCTTGGATGTAATTCTACCACAAGAATTGCTTGAAACTTAAAAATGGCAAAATTGATGCTCGAATTTGTAAGGAAAATGTCTCAATTCGAGATCTCAATTTCATTCGTTCACCAATCTGATTTTTACATAACATATTGTGGGTATTTATAATCTATTGACAAAAGATGTTTGTGGCCAGGATTTATTTCCGATCCCCTTTAATCTTCACAAAAGACGAAGTCAAATTGACCATTTGACTCTTACATATTTTATGAAATTAAAAACAATACTTTCCAACAAATGTTGATATGCTTGAGTGGCTACTGCGACAGGTTTGAAATCAATTGAGCTCTCTGCGCATAGGTTTGAATTTTGTTGTTGACATTTTTGAATTTTCATGACATTTTTTGAATCTTCTTGGCAATAGGTCCATTTGGAACACCGTGATTCTTATCAATTCACGAATTGGTTATGTAGCAATGTTTCTTGTAAGGATCTAAAGTTTGGTTTTGAATTTTCATGACATTTTTTGAATCTTCTTGGCAATAGGTCCATTTGGAACACCATGATTCTTATCAATTCACGAATTGGTTATGTAGCAATGTTTCTTGTAAGGATCTAAAGTTTGGTTTTGATTGCCAGTGGCATACAACCTTCTGTGCGTTAGCATGGAAGATTTTAGTTTACAGTGAAGGTGTCCAGCTGTTTTTGATGGAGACTTTATTCTCCCTCATGATTCTAATCGGAGGATTGCTAACGATGTTTAAATTGCTGTCTCTGCTTTCTATTAGAAGAAAATTGAGCTAAGTATTAAGGTAAGCAAGTTTCTTGCTTGGGAATTGACTTCCTGTAACGACCCAAAATTTTCTACTTAATTTAAGGTCGCTACTGTATACGTACCAGAAACATTGAATGCGGAAGACTTCATTTAAATTCCATAAAACATAACCTTTAACTTAAAACACAGCCATGGACTTACGTGTTTCGAAAACATCTTTAAAACGACACAACAAAAGACCCAAAATAAAATAAATAAGCGTTTAAGTTTAAAACATCCTATTCTAGCCTAAGTCTAAAAAAATAAAGACCACTATCCTATGCATGTGCCATGATCTCGAGTTGCGATGCCGTCGTCAGCCATACAAGAATGCCTTGCCTTAACCTGAAAAATGTAGTAGCACATGACTTGAGTAGTTAAAGAAATACTCAATAAGTGACCCCACTATTGGGGTTAAATGCAACAATCACATGCAATGAAATGATGGGACCTATCTTTCGTTTCGTTTCGTTTTCCCTACGGTGCTGTCCTAACGGGTAATTGTGGACATGTACCATATACTCTACACACAGCCCATACGTGCGAGTATGGGCTCACCAGCTAGTTCACACACCGCTGGGCCACTTTCCTTATCCGGTGGGCATACTCTGGGAGCCCCTTATGTCAGGACCCGTTAGAACTAGTAACCGTCACGGCAGCGCTATGCAAAGCATAACGATCGTTGTCCTGCCATTGGATGTACGTGTCCATACCCTCGTGATGGGATAGGTATCCCCCCAGATGCATGAACACACATAATGCATGAGGTCTCCACTACTTCTACAATTTCATTATCCTTTAATACAACCCCGCTAGCATTAAGTACATATCATATCATTTTTCATATCATTTCAGATATCGTTCATCATTCATATCATATCGTTTCTCATTCTTCCGTTCTCAAATCATACATAATTCTAACGGGGCTATATTTCATGTCATTTATCGTAACTTCATGTCATTCATATCATGTTGTATACACACAATTTAAGAGACCTAACATAACGTTCTATGCTTTTAACATAACATTTCATTATATACACATCATACCATGACATATTGCATCACAATGTATCATATCATAAACATATCATTCTCTAACTTATCATAGCTTTAACGTTCTTATACCTATCACAGACATATCATTAC
Source organism: Cucurbita pepo subsp. pepo (assembly GCF_057944985.1). NCBI lineage: Eukaryota > Viridiplantae > Streptophyta > Magnoliopsida > Cucurbitales > Cucurbitaceae > Cucurbita > Cucurbita pepo. The sequence goes on along the minus strand of NC_141816.1, from coordinate 3,294,216 downwards.
ATGAACGTACCTTAGTCATATCATCACAAGAACTTAACCTAACGCTATCATTCTATCAATCTATCACAAACCTATCTCTTTCTACCCGTAACCTAACCGTATTCTTCCATCAATCTCTCTTATCCATATCACTCCAGTATGTAACCTAACCTTAATGTTTCGTGAACGTATTTTACTCCTATCATTACATTTTATTTTGTGCATCCTTCTTGTCCTATCTCAAACATATCCTTGAACACATTGTACAGTAACTATTATCATACAATTCACATATTATAACATATACATAACATATAGGAAGCATATCGATCCACAGACAATTCACACATATCAATATATATGACACGTGCAGAACCACAGGGCACGTGTCAACATCAAAATATAACCATGCCGATAGTAAAGTCACTTACCTGGCTAGCTTAAGTCGTTGTCATGAATATATCTTTAATTAAAGTTCGATTCCGTCCTTTGAAATCCGAGTCAACCTATATGAGCCCATGACATTAGTTTCAGGTTTGAACTCTACAACATTATTTCTCTAATTTACGTTGGTCAATTGTTAAAAATCTAAAATTTTATATATCTATAATTATATTTTTATTAAAAATCTTATTTTTATACGGTTGTATAAGAGAGTAGATACAGCTATTTCAAGTTATTCTCGGCTTTACTATATTTACCCTCTGTATTTACCTTTCCCTCCATATTTAGTTTGTGGTTTTTAATTCCCTAATCTTCTTTTTTTTATTTGTTTCCTTTTAATTCTGTTCTCGTGCATTCCAAATTTCTAATGATCTCTGTTTCCAAATCTTTCCTTATCTCAGTGTTTCCTATTCAGACGTTTTCTTGGCCATTCTATCTTTAATCTATTCATTTGGCTACTGATAAAAATTTAATCTAATATTACTCATATGACGTGATTGACTAGAATCGTATAAATGATTGACATTTAGTTTCTAACTCAAAGCTAGATCATTGTAATAATTCAATGAAGATCTAACTATAATTGGTTGTGATTTCTAAAAGAATAGGTTAAAAGAAAATGAAGATTTAATATATACCTTATTGATAAGATCTATCTTCACGTAAATCTCCCGTGAATCTCAACTTGGTAAAGGTCATTCTCATTTCTTTTTCCTCAAGTAAATCTGACCATTATTGTTTTTCTTTTTCTTTTTGCAGTAACCATTACTTTCTGGCGAAAGGATGGGTTGAGGAGAGATAATCGTGGTAAGGGATGAGAGGTTAGTGGAGAGAAGTGGGGAATGGTTGTTTTTTATTTATTTATTTATTATTATTATTATTTTAACTATTTTTATAACTATTTTTATTTGTTTATTTGTTTATTTATTTTTGGACTATTACACTTCCCGTTAAAATTCAATATTGATGGTGCTTCCAAGAGGAACCAAGACTTTCATGGTGCTGCCACGGGACACTCTGGTAAGTCGGGTGCTGGTGGCCTTCTCCGAGACTGTTCAGGAACATAGATCTGTGGGTATACCTGCAAAATGGCTTTCTCTACAAGCCTACAAGCTTAGCTTTGGTTTAGTTTCCAGCTAAGGCTCACTCCCCGGGATTGAGTGAACGATCTCATAGCCCTCCACCCATAGCCCACAAAAGCGACTATTTATATAAAATGTGTACGATACCCCTTTCAAGCTCAAGCTTCTCTGGTATGAACAAAGAGACATGAATCATACAATATACTTCAATGAAGATTTGAAGAAAATGCTCTTGAAATTATAAAAAAAATATTTCAATTCATGCCTAATTGAAGAACAATGAAGTTTTATTGTTATGAATTTTGGGTGGATTATAGTTTAGAGTTATTCTATTTCATTAATATATTTTGATGCTTTTTATTACTTTAGGTTACGTTTACATAATGGTTAATTATGACCATAAAGTATGAATGTTACAACTCTTAGAATGCCTTTAATAGTTCCATTTTGAGGCTATATAAAGTCATGTATGTTGTATTTATTAGTAGACTTGGAATATATAGTAAAAGAAGCATTTGTGTTTTCTTTAGTCAATGACTAAGTTTCTTTGCAATTCTGTGTAGTTTAGGTTGCATATAGAATCATTCAAGCTCGACATGATCAATCTTGCTTGTGGAGTGATTCGGATTTCAATCAAGTGTTCTTGCTTTGAGATATCTGATCAACAAGAATCATTCAAGCTTGACATGATTGATCATGCTTGTGGAATGATTCAATCTCAAACACGTGTTCTTGCCTTGAGATATTCGATCAACAAGGTAATCCGAATCTTACTCCCCTTGTAGTGATTCCTTATCTTATCAAGGTTGCACATTCATTTAGGTATTCAGGGAATCCTCCTTAATAGACAAAATATTCCTATTATGTCAATGCCAACTGAATCAATGTTATTAGCTATGAATTCGAACTTTTTGGTATTTTCCGTTTCTTCGGATGATATGATGGGTCAATCATTTGCTTCATTGGTTTCAACGGTGGCAGCTGCGGAATTTGCTATTGGGTTAGCTCTTTTCGTTATGACTTTTCAAGTCCAAGGGATTATTGAGGTAGAATTTATTAAAAGCATTCAAGGTTAAAGATGACTCATAGAGAATTACCAAAATACGAAGTTCTCTTCTCCTTTCGTTCTCTTCTTTCTTTTTGATTTGGACTTGGTTGGCAGGGTCGAGGCCTTTCTCGCTGGGCGAGCGCATCCGATTCGAAAGTTCATTCCTAACACCAAAAAGTGATTGTGTTACTATAACACGTGCATAAACAATGTGGATCTTAGGCACTCTAATACATAAATTACAGTAAATTAGCTAGCATGTTCAAAGGCATTAAAACTCAATGAGTTTGAATACTAACCTTTTGTAGTTCAAATTCCTTTTTCTTCACGAACCGGTTTTGAACCACCACTAGTGTCTTTCCTACTACTCTCTGGCCTTAGAACGGGATTGTGGAATCCGGTGAGTGATTAAACTTGATTGGAATTTAGTATATGTAAACAGAGAGTTTTGAGAGATTTTCTCAAAGTTTTTCAAGCAAACTTTCCATGTACCTTATCACTCTATTTATAGAGTCATTCCACTCAAATCTGTGGGGTTTATTCGACAAACATGTATGTTTGGTTAAACCAAATTTTAACACTCAAAATTCCACTCAAATTTGTGGGATTATGTGTCAAACATGCAAGTTTGGTTAAACCATATATTGACACTCAATATTCCACTAACTCAAACATGGATTTTTCCACGAAGTGAAGTCAACATTTTGACTTTCTTTATTTTAATTCAAGAATTAATTTAAATAATTAATTTCAAATCAAAATAATATTAAAGGATTAATTAAACAATTAATTTTAACATTAAATGAAATGCCAATCCCAATCAATTCCGACACATTGATTATGAATCCCTATTCATAATTAAAATATTTAAATCTTATTTAAATATCTCCAAATTCTCTCTTTTTGTTTAATTCATAATTAAAACAAAAATGTTGTTAAATATATCGTATATATTTAGCGTATATTTCCTAATTTGAATTCGAACACTTCGAACTCACTCGTCATGCTGTTCTAAGGTTTAGTTCGATATGAGCTAGCAGAGGAACCTAATGGACCTACAAATCATGGGCTCCAATGATCCGAGATTAACCGGCTAAACTCATTAACATTGTTAACCAACATTTGTTAACTACTAGGACACTCAACTATAGCCTAGTAGTTGCACTCCCCTCACTATAGATATATTTCTGTCCATTTGATATAACCATGATTAGTAAGTCGATCCTTCACAGGTTGTTCATAACTAGAGCTGGGTCAATTTACCGTTTTACCCCTAAAGTTACTTCTCGTTCCTTAAGTCTCACTGATCCTCTAATGAACAATTAGTTTGTGGTCCAACCACCAAATCGAATCTCTCTAGGGCCAATGAGAGGGTGGAGCCCCTTGTTCAAGACTTGGAGTCAGTACTTAAGGGAACAACCTCTCTACTATCCCTAAAAGCGGGTAGGAATGAATTTCATCTTGCACTCCACGTCCCCAGCCATTCACCCAGTCTTACCCCTAAAATGGGAGGCCTATTGAGTCGGCGAACTCGAGCCACCCTCACCCATGAAAATCTAAGGATAATTTCGAATAAACAGGAGTTCATGGTTAGCTCAGGATTAAGATCAAGTTACCTAGGTCATTGAATGAAAAGAAAACCAGTCTCATCAGTAAAAGATATTATAAAGTGAGAGCGATTTTCTTCATGGTCCGATCTTATGCAATACTCATTCCATAGGACGCTCCCACTCACATGTCTCCGCATGTACAATTTAGTGATCACATTGTTTATGTCATATACAAAAGTGGGCCGCATCCATAGTGTCCCCAGGATAAGGTACTCAACCTTATCCTTGTACTATAGATCATTTTGACTATATACTTGAACCTGATCCACTCTTATGTCTCTACATATAGTTCAAGTAATCCTACTATAGTCAGAGTGTTGTTAGTTTATTGGATTTAAATTAATAATCGTAAAATTCACTTTATTCAATAACAATCTTTACTGAATAAACATTAATAAAACTTTATTGAAATTAGAATATGTTTTTATTTACAAACTATGAGTTTTAATTTCATAAATTATGTAAAAGTCAAATGGTCAATTTGACTTAGTCTCTTGTGGAGATTAAAGGGGATCGGGAATAAATCCTGTCCACAAACGTCTTTTATCAGGAGACCACAATATGTTATGTAAAATTAAGATTCGTTGATGAATGTAATTCAGATCTCAAATTGAGACGTTTCCCTTAGAAATCTGAGCATCATATTTTCCATTTCTAAGTTTCAAGCAATTCTTATGGTAGAATTGCACCCGAGCCATTCAATCAAACCTTATCAAGTTCAATTGTGAAGTGACTCAATTTAGAACAAAGTTTCCAAATCTTGCTTCTAGATCTTCTATCGTAAGAGGTAATCTAATTCTAGCCTTATCTCTTGGTTGATCCAAATTTCGTATAAGGAGGTGTTAATTACTTTGATTCAGGGTTCTTGCTTCAACAAAAGCTTGGATCGTTGGGCTGACGATTAGGGTTGCCTTATTAATTTGGTATCAGAGCGTAGGTGATATGAATCCAACAACTGATCACTTCCATGTACCCGAATGAGCAATTACAATAAGCAATACAAAGAAAATTCAAGTATCAAATCAAGAAAATAATGGAGTGACTGACATTGGAAAGTGATTAGAAGACTAGCCTTTGGTAGTTGAACTACCAATTAAGACAATTTATGAATACCTTATTTTCTTAAATTTGTATTTAATAGCATTTGTAGTTGGTGGTTGAACTTTATTATGTTAGGGTTATCTTTTGGGCCTATTTAAAGGCATGAAATATTCATGTTTGGAGATGAATTGTTGAATACAAACAAAACCTTTGTGTTTTCTTGATATCTTTTTGGTGTTATTCTTTTTCAAACCTTGCTTTAGATTTGATGTTTAAACTGATTCATTGAATTAGTTTTGATCAAGCTAATTCTGGAGTAAATTGTCTTGGTATCTAAGAGTGACCATCATAGATTCCAAGTTTGATCTAAGAGTCATTCATCTTTTAACCAGCTCTTGGTTGGAATCAATCCGTTAAGTTAGCTTTCTCTGTGAACGTTTTTCAAGGATTCTAGAAGAACCTCTAGCTTTGCAAATTCCAGCATTGTAGGCGCTTATCAGTAGGTCACATCTTTGTGCTCGACTCTAGAATTGATTTTATCTTTCATTTCTGCTATTATTTATCGTTTCTTTAAATCCGTCCATTTATTTTCTTGCTTCCATTTCCACCGTTCTTCACTATCTTTCCACCTTGTTCTTATTGTCCTCTTAAAGATCATATTTAGATTTGGAAAGAAAAAACAAAAAAAATCCTTATCATATTGTTCTTAATATTGTATTTATAAATCCTTATCATTAGACAATTTGCATGTTTATTTGAAGATCAATTAAATTTCAATTCTCATTTTTCCCTAAAGCATATAAATCTAGAATTGTTGTGTTCGATATTTTTCTTTCATCATTTAAAACCGAAGATAACTTCTAAATTTTTTCGAATTCTGTTAAAAAGGAAAGTTAGATAGTTCTCAAATCTTCACGACCATTCTCTTTGGAATTCATTTTTTTTTTCGTGTGCAATTTTATCCCAAAATATTTTTGTGTCTCTAATTATTTGTTCACTTCTTGTTTTGTTTTGTTGTTATTTCATAATTAACTTATCTTGATTGCCTTGAATAGCTTGCTACTATTAGAATTTCTTTACCCATATATTAGCCTACCTTGATCATAATTTAGTCACTTTCCCAAATAGCCTACCTTGATCATAATTTAGTCACTTTCCCAAATAGCCTACCTTTGTGTGTATAAACACGAGTGTCTCTGAGTGTAAAATCAGTGAGTTGAGTGTTTGAGGTCCTAAACATATTTCACTACTGTTTGTAGAATCATGAACCAAGACGAGGAAAATGGAGGGGAGATCAATGATCTAGTTGAAGAAGTCCAGAAGAATGAGGAGGAACTGGAAGATGGTATTCATTTGGCACTTATAACAATAAGACTTGTTCAAACTCACGTTATGGAGAATGATGTTGATGATCAAAGAGACAACCTATTCCACATGCGGTATTTACTCAAGAGGACTGCTTGTAGTCTTGTCATTGATAGTAGAAGTTGCACCAATGTTGTAAGTACCATGTTGATCAAAAGGTTACAAATCCCAACCCAAGATCATCCTAAACCTTACAAGCTCCAATGGCTCAATGATAGTAGAATAATGAAGGTAGTTTCCCAAGCTTTAATATCTTTTACTTTGGAAAAATATAAAGATGAAGTTCTTTGTGATGTGTTACCAATGCAAGCTGAAGATATATTGCTTGGCCGACCATGACAATTTGATAGGAGGGTTATGTATGATGGATATTTGAGTAAGTATTCTTTTGTAAAAGATGGTAGAAAAACCACTCTTGTACCATTGAGTTCTGCAAATGTATTTGTTGATCACTTAAATTTAGAAGAAAAAAAAAGAGTTTGAGGAAAAAGAGTTAAAAGAAAAACAAGAGTTGAGTGAAAAATTAGAGAAAAATCAAAGAGAAAAAAAAAAAAAAGAATGAAAAAAGAGATGAAATTGAAGAAAAAAGAAAGAGAGAGAGAGTTATTTGGCTACCGTTGGAGAGGTGAGAAAGTTTTCACAAAAATCAATCTTTGTACTTATGTACAATGGAGGATTTTTGGTCTCTAACTATAACAACTTGGCTTTGCCCGGCGTTTTTCAATCTTTTTTACTGGAATTTGAAGACATGTTTCAAGAGAAAGAAATACCTCCCATTAGAGGTACTAAACATAAATAGACTTCATTCCAAGGACTGTCATTCCTTACAAGCCAGCTTATCGAGTCAATCCAACCGAGACAAAAGAAATTCAAAGGCAAGTGGAGGAGCTCATGGAGAAGGGCTATATACGATAAAGTTGGAGTCCATGTTCTATACGAGACTTATTGGTGCCAAAGAAAGATGAAACTTGGCGCATATGCATGGATAATAGAGTCATCAACAAAATCACGGTAAAGTATCGATATCCTATTCCTAGGTTAGACGATATGCTTGATTTATTGCATGATTCATGTCTATTTATAAAAATTATTTTGAAATCTGGATATCATCAAATTAGAATGCATTAAGGAGATGAATGAAAAACAACTTTCAATATTAAGTTTGGATTGTATGAATGGCTTGTTATGCCTTTTAGGTTAGCTAATGCTCTTAGTACACCTATGCGCTTGATATATAATGTTTTGAGAAAATATCTGAGAAAACATGTTGTGGTTTATATTGATGATATTATAATTTATTTGAAGATTTTTCTTGAGCATGTGGAGCATGTTAAATTAGTTTTGATTACACAAAAGAGAAATTTAATTTTAATAACTGTAGTTTTTGCAAGGAAAAAGTTCACTCTCTTGACTTCATAGTGGGTAAAAGTAGAGTAGCATTAGATAGAGACAAAGTTAAATTCATTATGGATTTGCTAACACCAAAAAGTGAGTAAAGTTAGAAGTTTTTATGGGTTAGTCAGCTTCTATAAAAGATTTATAAACAATTTTAGTACCATAGCTGCACCATTGAATAACTTAATGAAAAATAATATTGTTTTTGAATGGGGGAAATGCAAGAGAATGCATCCAATTTTCTTAGGAAGAAATTAAGCAAACTGATATGTGGAAATCAACCCAATGGGAGTAAGATTCGAATTACCTTGTTGATCGAATATCTTAAGGCAAGAACATTGTTTGAGATTCGAATCACTCCACAAGCAAGATCGATCATGTCTAGCTTGAATGATTCTTGTTGATCAAATATCTCAAGGCAAGAACACTTGCTTGAGATTCGAATCACTCCACAAGCAAGATTGATCATGTCGAGCTTGAATGATTCTACATGCAACCTAAACTACATAGAATTGCAAAGAAACTTAGTATTGGCTAAAGAAAAGCACACATGCTTCTTTTACTACATTTTCCAAGTCTTCTTACAAATACAACATACATGGCTTTATATAGTCTCAAAATGAAACTATTAAAGACATTCCAAGAGTTGTAACATTTATACTTAATAGACATAATTAACCATTATGTAATTGTAACCTAAAGTAACTAAAAAGTCTTAAAATACATTAATAAAATACAATAACTTTAAATTACTCTAAATTGTAATCCACCCAAAATTTATAACATGAAACTTCATTCTTCTTCAACGTGGCATGAATTGAAATATCTTTTGATAATTTCAACAATATTTTCTTCCCATCTTCATTGAAGCATATTGTATGATTGATGTCTCTTGGTTCATATCAATAACACTTATAACATACTTGTAATACAGGAAACATGCTCAGCCTATGGTGGGATTTTAAATCTATATGACATACTCTGTGCATATACATTTTCTATTTAATTAAAACATACATTTATAATGCATAATTAATTAAACACAATAAAGTGAATTGGTTTTGGCATTTAAAGCAAGCAATTAACTAAATTATTACATTAATAATTAAAAATAACTTGAACTTCTCCCGAGGATCACGAACTGGCGGAACCAACCCTTAAAAATGTTGAACCGGACCCCAACTAGCAGAAAAACACCCGAACCGCCTCTTCCATCTTCTTCTTCAGTTCAACTTGCTATCTCTTCCATTTTCGATCAATTACAACCTAAAATGGACTCTAATGACTCCATAAATTACAAACCTTTCTTCACTCAATAAAGGCCATACGCATTAGGCCAATTATAATAATTGTATCAAATGGAAGTATATAAAATGCCAAAAACCATAAACATCCACTTTAGCAACCACAATTTTCATTCATGGAATGGTACCCACCATTCTCAAATTAATGTATATAAGTACCTAAAATTTACTCTATACCAATTGATGGTGTTACTATAACACGTGCGGACGCAATTTGGATCGTAGGCACTCAAAGTACATCAATTATAGTAAATTAACTAGCATGTTCATAAGTATTAAAATTCAAGGAGTTTGAGATCGTAGGCACTCTAAGTACATCAATTATAGTAAATTAACTAGCATGTTCATAAGTATTAAAATTTAAGGAGTTTGAGTACTAACTTTTTGTAGTTCAAATTCTTTTTTCCTCACGAACCGGTTTCGAACCACCACAAGTGTCTTCCCTACTATTCTCCGACCTTAGAACGGGATTGTGGAATCCGGAGAGTGACTAAACTTGAAAGGGATTTAGTATATGTGAAGAGAGAATTTGTGAGGGACTTTCTCAAGCTTTTTTCAAGAAGAATTTCCATGTACCTTGATCACTCTATCTATAGAGTCATATTTGCATGGTCATGAAAATTTGAGATTGCCAAATTTTGACACTCAAAATTCCACTTAAATTTGTGGGGTTTATTCAGCAAACATGCAAGTTTGGTTAAACCAAATTTTGACACTCAAAATTCCATTCAAATTTGTGGGATTATGTAGAAAACATGTCAGTTTGGTTAAACCAAATAAATATTCCACTAACTCAACACATGGACATTAAGTGAAGTCAACATTTTCACTTTCTTTATTTTAATTCAACAATTAATTTAATTAATTCATTTCAAATCAAAATAATATTAAATGATTAATTAAACAATTTAATTAATATTTAACATTAAATCAAATGCCAATTTCAATTCGGCACATATAGATTATGAATCCCTATTCGTAATTAAAATATTTAAATCTTATTTAAATATCTCATAATTAAAACAAAATGCGGTTAAATATATCAGCATATATTCCCTAATTTGAATTTGAATACTTCGAACTCACTCGTCAAACTGTTCTAAGGTTTAGTCCAATATGAGCTAGCAGGGGGACCTAATGGACCTACAAATCATGGGCTCCAACGATTCGAGATTAACCGGCTAAACTCATTAACCTTGTTAACCAACATTCGTTAACTACTAGGACACTCCACTATAGCGTAGTAGTTGTACTCCCCACAATATAGATATATTTCTATCCATTTGATATAACCATGATTAGTAAGTCGATCCTTCGCAGGTTTTCGTAACTAGAGCTGGGTCAATTTACCATTTTACCTCTAAAGTTACTTCTGTTGGATCGATATGACAACCCTAGAGGGGGGTGAATAGGATTTCAACAATGTAATTATTAATTTTTTTTTTTAATAACAATCAAACTTAATACCATGCAATAAAACTTAACAATAATTTAAAATTTAAATAGGAAAATGGTAGAAAATATAACACTATAGTTTTATAGTGGTTCGGTCAATCTCGACCTACTCCACTCCCCAAACACCTCTTGGGAATTTGAATATAACTTTCTGATTCTTTCCTCGGATCAGAGCCTAACCGCTACACCGCTCCTTTTACTACGAGTGCAAGAGCAAACTCAATCATTTCCACGGCTCAAGATCAAACCGGTACACCGCTCTTTTTACTAGTTCAAGAGCAAACTCAATCCTTTCCACGGCTCAGGATCAAACCGGTACAATTATCTGAAATCTTATAGAAACACACCACAACTCTCTGAAGTAATAGATGTACAATTTTCTCACAATACAATACATCTCTCTCAAGAATAAGATAAAAAAGAAATAGAATTGGAAGCTTTGGAGAGAGCAACAATGGAGGATTTTAAAAAAAATTTAGATCGAGGAAACTATGAAACTTGTGTATTGTGAAATGTTTTGTGTGTTGTGTTCTTAAAAATACGAAGAGGTAATGAGTTTAAATAGCGATCAAATTGTAAAAATAGTAATTGATACGGACCACTAAAACGTGAATCGAAACGTGGACCACGAAAAATAATATTGATTTACTTTTAAATTTATCGTAAAAAATTATAGACCACATGTTTCATTTATAAATCTAATTGAAATCATTATAAATGTAATTGAAATGATTTTTTAATTTAAACAATTTTTTCTTTCTCAAAACTAGTTTTCATAAATGTAAATGAAATCATTATAATTTCTTTCCATTTAAAAGTAACAACTAGTTTTCATAAATGTAAATAAAATCATTATAATTTTTTTTTTATTTAAAAGTAACGACTAGTTTCATAAATATAAATGAAATCATTATAATTTTTTTCCATTTCAAAGTAACCGAAAACTTTTATAAATGTAATTGAAATGATTTTATAATTCAAATACTCCTCTTTTAATTTAAAAGTAATGGAAATCTTTTTATAAATGTAATTAAAACTCCACCATTTGTTACCCTACCAAATTTATAAATATCATACTTCGATTGGTCTCTGATGTCAATTTTGCCGCTGGTCCATGATGTCAATTTTGTCACCACATCATCACCTCAGGTATCTTATTTTGAATTTGATTGGTCCATGATGTCAATTTTGCCGCCACATCATCACGTCGGGTATCTTGTTTTGACTGAAACTTCTTCGTTTTATCTCTAATTTGAGTGAACTAAAAAAGACGTTGAAATCGTTATTCCCAACCTTACACTATGGACAAAATACTGAGAATGGTTAATAATTGAAGGTAGGTTTGTTATCATCAAAATATCAATTAATTAATTAATTAAAATTAATTAATTTGAGATTAAGGGCCAAAAAGCCAACAACTTCTTGTTTCTTTAAGTTCCACTAATGAACAATTAGTTTGTGGTCCAACTACCAAACCGAATCCCTCTCAGGCCAATGAAAGGGTGGGGCCCCTTGTTCAAGACCTGGAGTCAGTACTTAAGGGAACAACTTCACTATTATCCTTAGAAGGGGTAGGAGTGAATTCCATCTTACACCCTATGTCTCCAACTATTCACCCAGTCTTACCCCTGAAATGGGAGGCTTATTGAGTCGGCGAACTCGGGCCACTCTCACCCATGCAAATCTAAGGATAATTCGGAATAAACAGAAGTTCATAGTTAGCGAGATTAAGATCGAGTTACCTAGGTCATCGAATGAAAAAATCAGTCTCAACAGTAAATGATATTATAAAGTGAGAGTGGTTTTCTTCATGGTCCGATCTTATGCAATACTTATTGCATAGGACACCCCCACTCACGTCTCCACATGTACAATTTAGTTATCACATTGTTTATATCATATACAAAAGTGGGTTGCATCCATAGTGTCCCCAGAATAAGGTACTCAGCCTTATCCTTGTACTATAGATCATTTTGACTATATACTTGAACTTGATCCACTCTTATGTCTCTACATATAGTTCAAGTAATCATACTATAGCCAGAGTGTTCTTAGTTTATTGGATTTAGATTAATGATCATAAAATCCACTTTATTCAATAATAATCTTTACTGAATAAACATCAATAATAACTTTATTGAAAACAAAATAGATTTTTGTTTACAAACTATGAGTTTTAGGACATAAAACCCAACAAACTTCCATTTGGACTGAAACTCTAGTGGGGTTTTATAATGTTGAGTAGAGAGAAATACATAAATACAATGAACTAGGGCATCACATACCCATGCATTTTCTCCTACTTGCTCTAGATTACATAACTCGTAGTTCTAGACTCACTTGGTGCCCTTCAAACACTTTAGCCGTGAGGGGCTTTGTAAATGGATCAGCAATGTTGTGTTCTGAAGCTATCTGTTTGATGATCACATCTCCTCGTTGCACAATCTCCCTTATGAGATGATATTTGTGTTCAATATGTTTTCCTCGCTTATGGCTTCTTGGTTCTTTAGAATATGCAACTACTCCACTGTTATCACAATAAAGAGTGATAGGCAGATGCAGATTTGGAACAACTTCCAAATCAGTTATGAACTTCCTAAGTCATACGGATTCTTTCGCTACTTCACGAGCAACAACATACTCAGCCTCCATGGTGGAATCAGCAATACAACCTTGCTTTATGCTTCTCCATATTATTGCTCCTCCGTTCAGAGTGAAAATAGATCTCGATGTCGATTTCTTCGAATCTATATCGGTCTGAAAATCTGAGTCAGTGTACCCTGTAAGGATCAGATCCTTAGCGCCGTACATTAGCATATAGTCCCTCGTTCTCTTAAGATACTTGAGGATATTTTTAACGACAGTCCAATGAGCATGTCCTGGATTTGGCTGATATCTACTGACAATTCCTACAGCATAGCATATGTCTGGCCGGGTACACAACATGGCATACATCAGACTACCGACTGCTGATGCATAGGGAATATGTCTCATATCCTCAACTTCTTGAGGTGTCTTAGGACTTTGTTCCTTCGACAAATGAACTCCATTCTTGAAAGGTAATAACCCTTTCTTGGAGTCCTGCATCTTATATCGAACCAACATTTTAATAAGATAAGGAAATCACTACAATGGGAGTAAGATTCGGATTACCTTGTTGATCGAATATCTCATGGTAAGAACATTGTTTGAGAATCGAATCACTCCACAAGCAAGATCGATCATGTCTAGCTTGAATGATTCTTGTTGATCAAATATCTCAAGGCAAGAATACTTAATTGAGATTCGAATCACTCCACAAGAAAGATTGATCATGTCGAGCTTGAATGATTCTACATGCAACCTAAACTACATAGAGTTGCAAAGAAACTTAGTCATAGGCTAAAGAAAAGCACAAATGCTTTTTTTACTCTATTTTCCAGGTCTCCTACAAATACAACATACATGGCTTTATATAGCCTCAAAATGAAACTACTAAAGGCATTCCAAGAGTGGTAATATTCATACTTAATAGCGATAATTAACCATTATGTAATTGTACCATTATGTAATTGTAACCAAGAGTAAATTAAAAGTCTTAAAATACATTAATGAAATACAATAAATCTAAATTACTCTAATTTGTAATCCACCCAAAATTTATAACATGAAACTTCATTCTTCTTCAATGTGGCATGAATTGAAATATCTTTTGATAATTTCAACAATATTTTTTTCACATCTTTATTGAAGCATATTGTATGATTGATGTCTCTTGGTTCATATCACATTTTGTTGATGTATAATGTCTGAGACAATGCTAGTGTTTGGACTCCGATCTATGACAACAAGGGATTGGACTCAAGTAAAGATTGAGCCTATTTGAACTTGAACAAAGGACTGAGACGGCTAATTCCACTATCTCATATGCTACTACCAATTAGAATTAGCCTGTCACTACTTCTTACTAGGCTGCAAAAAAGAGGACTGACTTGGAAGAAGAAAGATAAAAAAAGTTGAAATGTCAGAGAAGGAAGACATGGAAGAAGAAAGAAGAGCATTTGCTGTTAACTATAGATGAATCGATACCGGTCTAGTGCAGCTAGACCTATGAATCAATCCTTCCCTCATTCGATCTTTTCCATTGGACCTTGAATTCTATTCTTTTATCAGAAGCTTTGGATGGAGGGGGACGTGCTTAACAAAAGGAAGGAAGAGGAAGAAGAGACAACCCCGAACAGACAACAAGGAAGGAAAAAGCCACATCTTGCGACCCGCCCCAACAAACAATCGATTTGGGAAAGAAGAAAGATTTGTTAAAACATCCTATTGCTTTTAGTCGTTCTACCAACCTCTTGCGATAGTTGGACGCACTAGGTATAGATTTCCATGTAGGAGTAAATACCAGACCCTAGTTAAGGGGTATCTAGCGAATGCCTGGGACATAGTGCACAACTCAGTCTTCTGTCTGTGTCATAATAATATTACAGACACAAAGGACCTCAGTTGTGTTTCTAGGTGTCACTATGGTTTTTAAAGTTAATAGGTCACTTCCATCAACAACTAAATCCATTTATTACTAGTGTGGATTCTCCTCAAGTACTAGAAAGGATGGGATTGTTCTACAAACTCCAACCAATCAACTACCATCCATGAGCGGATACCTGAGAGTTATCGACTAATACGATGTAATTGAAAGGGAACTTGTCCACTCTTTCATCCGTAGATGCTACTTTTCGTATGGGAGGGAACCACTCAGATTGACTTCTATGGATAGGATTCATGTTGATAAGCGCCTACAATGCTGCAATTTGCAAAGCTAGAGGTTCTTCTAGAATCCTTGCAAACATTCACAGAGAAAGCTAACTTAACGGATTGATTCCAACGAAGAGCTTGTTAGAAGATGAATGTCACGACCTGATTTTTTAGGCTTCGAAAAACCGAATCGTGACTAAAAAGACGAAAGTGAAAAAAAAAAAACGAAATTAAAAAGAAGATAAAATAGGAGATGAAAATTTGATAAAATTTAAAACAAGAAAAAAGAGTCATCGACACCAAAATTAATTCAAAATTAAAATCAAATATTTCAAACGGGAAATACAATTATGAAGAAAAATACAAGACTCTAAAAGACCAACAAGGGACTGACGCTCCGGAACGACCCCCTCTATGACCGCATAGCTCTCGAACGCTCCTCCACCTCGATCGGTACCTGAAAAAAAAAAGAGTAGAAAGGAATGAGTATAAAAATTATACTCAGTAAGCAACCTACTTGTAGACTCTTATCGCATTCAAATTTTGACAAACTTCCAATGAAACTATTGCCAAGAAGATTCAAACGAACCTGTTGCATTAGCCACTCAAGCACATCAACATTTGTTAGAAAGAACTATTTTTAATTTCATAAATTATGTAAAAGTCAAATGGTCAATTTGACTTATTCTTTTGTGAAGATTAAAGGGGATCGGGAATAAATCCCGTCCACAAACGTCTTTTGTCGGGAGACTATAAATACCCACAATATGTTATGTAAAATTCAGATTCGTGGATGAATGTAATTCAGATCTCAAATTGAAACATTCCCCTTAGAAATCCAAGCATCATATTTGCCATTTCTAAGTTTCAACCAATCCTTGTGGTAGAATTGCACCCAAGCCATTCAATCAAGCCTTGATCAAGTTTGATTGTAGAGTGACTCAATTTAGAACAAGGTTTCCAAATCTTGCTTCTAGATATTCGATCATAAGAGGTAATCTAATTCTAGCCTTATCTCTTGGTTGATCCAAATTTCGTATAAGGAGGTGTTAATTACTTTGATTCAAGGGTTCTCACTTCAACAAAAGCTTGGATCATTGGGCTGAGGATTAGGGTTGCCTTATCAGTTTGGTATCAGAGTCAGGTTGCATCTTTATGGCCGACTCTAGAATTGATTTTATCTTTAATTTCCGCTATTGTTTATCGTCTCTTTAAATCTGTCATTTATTTTCTTACTGCCATTTCCATCGTTCTTCATTATCTTTCTACTTTGTTCTTAGTGTCCTGTTAAAGATCATATTCAGATCTTGAAAGAAAAAAAAAATCCTTATCATATTGTTCTTAATAAATCCTTATCATTAGATCATTTGCACATTCAAATAAATTTCAATTCTCATTTTTCCCTAAAGCATATAAATCTGGAACTATTGTGTTCGATCTTCACGACCATTCTCTTTGGATTTATTTTTTTTCAGTTTGCAATTATATCCAAAAATATCTTTGTTCCTTATTTATTTGTTCATTTCTTATTTTATTTTGTTGCTACTACATAATTACCTTGTCTTGATTGTCTTGAATAGCTCGCTACTATCAGAATTGCTTTATCCATATTACCTACCTTGATTAGAAATTAGTCACTTTTCCAAATAGCCTACCTTTGTGTGTTAAACATGAGTGTTCCTGAGTGTAAAATCAGTGAGTTGAGTGTGTGAGGTCCTAAGCATATAAAACTACTGTTTGTACAATCATGAATCAAGACGAGAAAAATGGAGGGGAGATCAATGGTCTAGTTGAAGAAGTCCAGAAGAATGAGGAGAAACTAGAAGATGGTATTCATTTGGCACTTATTACAAGAAGACTTCTTAAAACTCAAGTTACGGAGAATGATGCTGATGATCAAAGAGACAACCTATTTCACACGCGGTGTTTAGTCAAGGGGACTGCTTGTAGTCTTATCATTGATAGTGGAAGTTGCACCAATGTAGTAAGTACTATGTTGATCAAAAGGTTGCAAATTCCAACTCAAGATCATCCTAAACTTTACAAGCTCTAATGGCTCAATGATAGTGGAACAATGAAGGTAATTTCCCAAGCTTTAATATCTTTTACTTTGGGAAAATATAAAGATGAAGTTCTTTGTGATGTGTTACCAATGCATGCTGGAGACAAATTGCTTGGCCGACCATGACAATTTGATAGGAGGGTTATGTATGATGGCTATTTGAATAGGTTTTCTTTTGTAAAAGATGGTAGAAAAACCACTCTTGTACCTTTGAGTTCTGCAAATGTATTTGCTGATCAATTAAAGTTGGAGGAAAGAAAGAAAGAGTTTGAGGAAAAAGAGTTAAAAGAAAAACAAGAGTTGAGTGAAAAAATAGAGAAAAATCAAAGAGAAAAAAAGAAGAAAGAAAAATCAAAGAGAAAAAAAGAAGAATGAAAAAAGAGATGAAATTGAGGAAAAAAGGAAGAGAGATAGTTATTTGGCTACCGTTGGAGAGGTGAGAAGGTTTTCACAAAAATCGATCTTTGTACTTATGTACAATGGAGGATTTTTGGTCTCTAACTATAACAACTTGGCTTTGCGTAGTGTTTTTCAATACCTTTTACAGGAATTTGAAGGCATGTTTCAAGATAAAGAAATACCTCCCATTAAAGGTATTGAACATAAAATAGACTTCATTCCAAGGACTGTCATTCCTTATAAGCCAGCTTATCGAGTCAATCCAACCGAGACAAAAGAAATTCAAAGGCAAGTGGAGGAGCTCATGGAGAAGGGCTATATATGAGAAAGTTTGAGTCCATGTTCTATACGAGACTTATTGGTGCCAAAGAAAGATGAAACTTGGCGCATATGCATGGATAATAAAGTCATCAACAAAATCACGGTAAAGTATCGATATCCTATTCCTAGGTTAGACGATATGCTTGATTTATTGCATGATTCATGTCTATTTATAAAAATTATTTTGAAATCTGGATATCATCAAATTAGAATGCATGTAGGATGTTAAGGATATTTAGTAATAAATTATAGTTTACCATATATATTATATTTGATATTTTATAATGTTTGCCTTATTACCATACGGATCTTTCCATTTATTGTTATTTCCATTTATTACTATTTCCATATCCTTGTAATTTATTTAATTATAAATAAGATAACTTTCACACCATTTAGGTGTGGTGGATTAATCAAACATTCACATGGTATCAGAGCCCTTTCGGTTTAACAACCCCAATCCCTTATTTTCATTGGCTTTTGAAAATCTTCTACTATTCTTCTCTACCACCACTGCTGGCTTTGACGCCGCAAGGGCAGTCATCATGGCTGCCACATGCAGAGCCGATTGATTACTCTTCGGCGCCACGCTTTTGACCTCCAAATCATCCTTCGCCATACTCTGTACATACAACCTCACCTTTTCCAAACATAGTCTCTTTCATTTTCTTCCCAATTTTCCCTTCATCCTTCATCCTTCATCCTTCATCCTTCATCCTCCATCCTTCACAGAAACCCTAATCTTAGGATCTTCATCAGCGTTCTCTTCGGAAATATACAGAATCTCAATAAGCCCATCGACCTTATGCAGAGATTTACCTTTGGAATCTGGGCACCGCACTGGCCTCTTCGCCAACCAAGTTGTCGTCGCCCTTCTCGCCAAAATTGGCTCCTTCGCCCAATGTGGCGACTCTTCCGACTGGCCCTTTTTGCCAAAATTGGCTCCTTCGCCCAATGTGGCGACTCTTCCGGCTTCAACATTGTCTTTGTCCCTTGCTCTAGGTTTCCCCTTCTACTTCTTGGGGTTAGACATATTCTCACCAGAGTCAAGGCAGCATCGTCGCTAAGCGACAATCCCTCTTCATGGGTTAGACATATTCTCGCCGAAGCCAAGGCAGCATCGCCGCTGAGTGGCGATCCCTCTACAATTTTCGATGGCCAAGAAAGTGTTTCTCTACGCTTCCTCTGAACCAGGTTGTTGACATCTTGACGAAAAGTGTTTCTCAACCTCTTTGAATTTTTTAGATCCAAGCTTCACGTTCGTTCAAATCCGACGCTCAGCTTGCGGTGGGGTGTTAAGGATATTTAGTAATAAATTATAGTTTACCATATATATTATATTTGATATTTTATAATGTTTGCCTTATTACCATACGAATCTTTCCATTTATTGTTATTTCCATTTATTACTATTTCCATATCCTTGTAATTTATTTAATTATAAATAAGATAACTTTCAGTGGATTAATCAAACATTCACATAGGAGATGAATGAAAAATAACTTTCAATATTAAGTTTGAATTGTATGAATGGCATGTTATGCCTTTTGGGTTAACTAATGCTCCTAGAACCCCTATGCGATTAATATAATAATGTTTTGGGAAAATATTTGAAAAAACATGTTGTTTATATTGATGATATTATAATTTATTTGAAGATTTTGCTTGAACGTGTGGAGCATGTTAAGTTAGTTTTGATTACACATAGCAAAGAGAAATTTAATTTTAATAAGTGTAGCTTTTGCACGGAAAAAGTTCTTGACTTTATAGTTGGTAAAAACCGAGTAGAAGGAGATAAAAAGAAAGTTAAAGTCATTAGAGATTTGCTAATACCAAAAAGTGCAAGTAAAATTAGAAGTTTTTATGGGTTAGCTAGCTTTTATAAAAGATTTATAAACGATTTTAGTACCACAGCTGCATCATTGCATAACTTAATGAAAAATAATGTTGTTTTAAAATGGGGAGAAATGCAGGAGAATGCATCCAATTTTCTTAGGAAGAAATGAAGCAAAACCATTATTTGTTTGGGCTAGCTTTGATAAAAGTATTGAAATTGAATGTGATGTATGTGATTTGGGCATAAGTATTGTTTTAATTCAAGAAGGAAAGCACTTATATTAGAGTGAAAAACTAAATGGCCAACATTGAAATATATTATATATTAACTATGATAAAGAATTATTTACTTTAGTTCATATATTGCATGTGTGGCAACTATTTATAGCCTAGAGAATTTGTGATCCATTTTAATCATGAAAGCTTCAAGTATGTGAAGGGTCAAAGCAAACTGAATCGTAGACATGCAAAGTGGGTGGAACTTATTAAAACATTTTCGTATGTCATCAAATATAAGCAAGGTAATGATAATATGGTAGTTGATGTGTTATCTAAAAGGTACGATCTCTTTACTTCTCTTAGTCCAAAAATTCTTGGACTTGAGCATATTACCGAATTATACAGAGATGTCCAAGATTTCAGAACTATTTATGCATCTTGTCTTGCAAAAAAAAAGCGGTAGATGATTATTATTTGTTTCATAAATTTTTTATGCTTTGTATTTTTAAATGCTCTATAAAAAATTTTCTTTTGAGAGAAGCACATGGTGGTGCTTTAATGGGACATCTCAGGATTAATACAGTTTATAAGATGTTGCATAAACACTTCTTTTGGCCGAAGATAAAGCACGATGTCCATAGTTTTGTAGCAAATGTTTTAAACGCAAAGAAACTAAATGTCCTTCGAATCCTGCCCGACGCGAAGTATTTCGTAGAATTTTTCTGCCAATACACGCCGGACACATGTCGACCATTCCGGCGAGGCGCGGCCCTCTCTTTGCCTGACACGCATCCCTCCGCCGTTCCTCTTCTTCCTCACGTCTCTGCGATTTTCCAGAAAACTGATTATTTTCTATTTTCTTTGCATTTTTGTATTTCTTTCTACATTACTAGGATTAATATGATTCCTTCACGAGATTTGTAGATCTCATTCTCATCTACATATAGGGTGTAAATTATTTCTAACCACAGTGGTAATAAACTAAGTCCAAAGCTGGCAAGAAATATCAATACTCACATCCTTGGTCGAATGTCGGAACTCCTATTTTCGATCCGAATCAATCAAGGCTCACTTCACAAATTATGACCGTAATCCACTCTAGATTAACATACTCCAATTTCAGAATCTAACTCTCAATATTTCTAACATGAGGAAAATCCGAAAACCATTGTTCAAGAACATACCTACGGATTTTCTTGGTTCTTTAACAGTTTAGGACAATTTAAGAGTCCAGAATGTTCTGCTCTATGTTGTGTTAAGATTTCGTGAAGAAGGCTCGGCCGGAACCAGACTCCTCGTGGCCGGAGCAGCGGTTACCTCCCGTTCGTTCTCTCTAGAATTTTCTTTCTCTCTCTATAATTTTCTTCCTCTCTCTCTTTCCTTTTTTCTTCCTTTCCCTTTTCCTCTTTATTTTTTTTTCTCTCTTCTTGTAAATGATATGTTACTAATGAGATGGGAGGGTAGAATGACTAAGTTACTCCTCCGGGTTGACCTTGACTATCCTTCCAATTTTCTATCATTTTTCTTTTATATTTTTTTCTTAAGTTCTTCTTTTATTTCTAATCATTTTTCTCTTCTTCCTCATCTCCGACTTTGGTCTCTAAGACCCTCAATAAAATCTCGAAAATTTGACCTTAAAGGTAAAATTTGATTTTAAACTTTCTATTGAGGTTCGGGTCTTCCAATGAATGACTCTTAGATTGAACTTGGAACCTATGATGGTCACTCTTAGATACCAAGACAATTCACTCCAGAATTAGCTTTGTCAAAACTAATTCAATGAATCAGTTTAAACATCAAACCTAAAGCAAGGTTTGAAAAAAGAATAACACCAAAAAGGTATCAAGAAAACACAAAGGTTTTGTTTGTATTCAACAATTGATTCCCAAACATAAATATTACATTCCTTTAAATAGGCCAAAAAAAATAACCCTAACATAATAAAGTTCAACCACCAACTACAAACTACTAATAAATGCTATTAAATACAAATTGAAGAAAATAAGACATGCATAAATTGTCTTAATTGGTAGTTCAACTACCAAAGGCAAGTTTTCTAATCACTTTCCAATGTCAACCACTCCAATATCTTCTTGATTTGATATGCTAATGCTATAAAGATTTTTGGGCTCAAAAGACTTTCTTTCAACTTGTACACTAGCTAGCCTTTGAAGATGCAATGTATAGGCCTCTTGAATCTTTTTAACCTTGCTTCTTGTAATCGCTCCTTCGGGTACATACAAAGGGTCAGCAGCTGAATTCATATCACATGTTCATTAGTTTAGTTTTCTGGGATCCATCCCCACCAATCAAACTAGCATTCCTTCCTCCATTCACTAGCAAAGAAAAGAGCCAGGAGTCAAACTGATGGTCCAAAAAATCTACTTAAAGTCCTAATCGAAGATCCAACCAACCAACTAGCTGATATCCTCAACTGTAAAAGAGCTTTGAGTGGTAGCAAACTATTTATTGGCCGGGGAGTCCATATTCTATAGACTTCAAAAATCCACTCTCTAAGAAAATGGCAAGTACTACTACTCTACTTAAGTTGTTAAAGTCTCCCACTACTCACTAAGGAAGAAGATAGAAGCCTATAGAAATTTAAGCGACGATAAATGTCAGATCTCTTTGCGAGCATGAAACCGCGCTTTACTGTGATTGATAAATGGCATAAACCTATTCAACAAATAAATAAGAACATAGGTTCGCCATACACTCACAGAGCACTCACTTCAAACTAGTGACCAGATAATGCGAAATTCAAACCAGTGCAAGGGATGAAAATGCTCGAGTCAAAACGAAAGGCAAAAACTTGATTATCGACGCTCTACTAATAGACTCCCTCCTTTGAAGGTAGATCCAAACTCCCACTCAAAATGGTTACTAGAAAAGGATTGGTTGTCTTTCGAACATCAGATCTCGAGTACAAGCCAAGGAGAAAGACTGTCATCTCAGGTATACAATCGACAGAGTAAGGAAAGGACAGTTCCTTTCTAGCGAGTCACTCTGTCTCCTTTCAGGGTAACCCCTTTGCACCATTGTGCTCACTTACAGGTAAGGGAAATGATTTGAAAAAAACAGTAGGTAATTCTTACAAGTAAGGGAAATGATTTGAAAAAAACAGTAGGTAATTCAGGTGTAGGCGCAACTCACCATTTCAGCGTACCGTCCCTTCTTCTCAATAAGCCACTTCGTCTCCGCATTTGAACGAAATTTGATTTCAAGCCTTGCCCGAGAATCTTTGCTTGGGAGCACCTAGGTTTAAACTATACGCAAGTCCTAGAATAAAGAATTTTCCTGACTACATGCGAAAGCTTTTCCTTCTGCTGGATTGAAAAAATCATCCTTATTCCTGGTCCAGACCCGCAATCGCTGTCAAAGAACTGACTTGAACTTAGTGCTTGCGAGACAGAGGTTCAGAAGCAAACAGACCTACAGAAATCAGTCCAATGGAGGAGAAAGAAAGAAACAAACACGTATTTACATCTGAAAGGTTAAATTGCTGTAGAGTGAAAGAAGGAAAGAAAAGAAAAGGGACGGACACATTGCACTTCCACTAATTCAATGAATCGGTTTAAACATCAAACCTAAAGCAAGGTTTGAAAAACAAAATAACACCAAAAAGGTATCAAGAAAACACAAAGGTTTTGTTTGTATTCAACAATTCATGCCCAAACATAATATTACCTGCTTTTAAATAGGTCCAAAAGATAACCCCAACATAATAAAGTTCAGTCACCAACTACAAATCACTAATAAATGCTATTAAATACAAATTGAAGAAAATAAGGTATTCATAAATTATCTTAATTGGTAGTTCAACTACCAAAGGCAAGTCTTTTAATTACTTTCCAATGTCAGCTACTCCATTATCTTCTTGATTTGATATGCTAATGCTATAAAGATTTTTGGGCTCAAAAGTCTTTGTTTCAACTTGTACACTAGCTAGCTTAGGCCTCTTGAATCTTCTTAACCTTGCTTCTTGTAATCGGTCCTTCGGGTACATGCAAAGGGTCAACAGTTGAATTCATATCAATCATAGTCTCCATCTCTTGATAATATTCAGCAACACTTTTTATTCATTGCCTCAAACCTTGCAATTTAGTTTTCAAATTTCTTTCGTAATGTTTTGTAACATACCTTTTTCTCATGGCTTCTTTAAGTTCTTCCCAAGTCCCTATTGGATCCTCCTCTTTTCTTCTTCTCTCGGATTTGAGATGTTGGTACCAATCACCGGCATGATTGGTAAATTCGGCAATAGCAAGTCTCATCTTCTTATTTTCACTATAGGTGTTGCAATCAAACACATGCTCTATCTTTACTTTCTTCTTTTTATGTCAATTTTTTTTTAGTCTCTACGATTAATATATATATATATCAGTAAAAAAAAAACAATATTCAGTTCTTGTCCAGAAAGAAACAAAGAATTTGATTTTAGGACAAATTCTTTTAAAGAAAGGAGATGATACGAATCCAACAACGGATCATTTACATGTACTCGAAGGAGCAATTATAAGAAGCAACACAAAGAAGATTCAAGTATCAAATCAATAAAAGAATTGAGTGGCAATAAAATATCACTTAACATTGGAAAGTGATTTGAAGACTTTTGGTATTTTGTAGTTGAACTACCCATTAAGACAATTTATGTTTGCCTTATTTTCTTCAATTTGTATTTAATAACTTTTATTAGTCGTTTGTAGTTAGTAATTGAACTACATTATGTCTAGATTATCTTTTTGGCATATTTAAAGGCACATATGTAATATTCAATTTTGAAATCATTGTGGAATACAAACAAAACCTTTGTGTTTTCTTAATACCTTTTTGGTGTTATTCTTTTTCAAACCTTGCTTTAGGTTTGATGTTTAAACCGATTCATTGAATTAGTTTTGATCAAGCTAATTCTGGAGTGAGTCATTGATATGAACCAAAAGACATCAATCATACAATATACTTCAATGAAGATGTGAAGAAAAGGTTGTCAAAATTATCAAAAGATGTTTCAATTCATGCTACATTGAAGAAGAATGAAGTTTGATTGTTATAAATTTTGGGTGGGTTACAAATTAGAGTAATTTAGAGTTATTATATTTTAAGAATTTTTAATTACTTTAGGTTACATTTACATAATGGCTAATTATGGCCCTTAAGTGTGAATGTTACAACTCTTGGAATGCCTTTAATAGTTTCATTTTTGAGGCTATATAAAGCATGTACGTTGTATTTATAAGTAGACTTAAAAAATATAGTAAAATGAGCAATTGTGCTTTCTTTAGCCAATGACTAAGCTTCTTTGCAATTCTATGTAGTTTATGTTGCATGTAGAATCATTCAAGCTCGACATGATCAATCTTTCTTGTGGAGTGATTCGAATCTCAATCAAGTGTTCTTGCCTTGAGATTTTTTATCAACAAGAATTATTCAAGCTAGACATGATCGAGCTGGCCTTTGGAGTGATTCGAATCTCAAATAATGTTCTTGCCTTGAGATATTCACTCAACAAGGTAATTCGAATCTTACTCCCCTTGTAGTGATTCCTTATCTTATAAGGTAGGAATCAACTTTTTTAGGTCTAGCTTCAAATCAGCCTAACCTTCCGTTCCCGTAACCAAGTTTTTCTTTCTCACTCCTGACTTTCACAAGTCCCCTTATGTACTTTTTCTTCAGTGTGGGGAAAAGGGCACCCTCTACTTCTACTTCTAACTAAAGGCGAACAGCCGATATTGCAAGAAAATGGAGAACCCCCGCCTGTTTAAGTCCGTCGTTCCGAGCTGAAAAGCGTACCGGTAGTTTGAGTCGCGAAAGGGCCGCTTGCTTAATTATCTTATTCTAATTCATAATATCTATCTAAGATTCTATATCTATTATATAATAGAAAGCAAATCATTTTGTTTTCCATCAGAGGAAGAAGCAAATAAAGCAAAGACCTCCTCTTTCCGTTTGCTCTTCCTGAAGTGAGTGAATTGCATGTAGAGATCCATATGAGCTTATAGTTTAATTGGTTGAAACGTACCGCTCATAACGGTTATATTGTAGGTTTGAGCCCTACTAAGCCTACCACCCCTTCCCTTATCTTCACCTGATACAAGGCAGTCGAAGTCCCCGCCACCCTACAGATCTCAATCTAGTGACGTGGAACCACACAGCTGCCGCTGCCCTTTGGGCACGCTCCTACGCTTACCACTCACCTCCGCAATTGCAACATGCCCCCTTCCTTCTGGCAATATGGATTTCATAGTACGCTAATCAGCTGAGCGAGCAATAGCTATTCGATCGCTATATTCTTCATAAGGCAACCCTAATCCTCAGCCCAGCAAGAACCCTTGAATCAAAGTAATCAACACCTCCTTATACGAAAATTTGATCAACTAAGAGATAAAGCTAGAATTAGATTACCTCTTACGATCGAAGATCTAAAAGCAAGATTTGGAACCTTGTTCTAAATTGAGTCACTCCACAATCTAACTTGATCAAGACTTGATTGAATGGCTCGGGTGCAATTCTACCACAAGAATTGCTTAACACTTAGAAATGGCAAATATGATGCTCGGATTTCTAAGGGAAACGTCTCAATTTGAGAACTGAATTACATTCATCCACGAATCTGATTTTTACATAACATATTGTGGGTATGTATAGTCTCCCAACAAAAGACGTTTGTGGCCGGGATTCAATCCCGATCTCCTTTAATCTCCACAAAAGATGAAGTCAATTTTGACCATTTGACCATTGCAAAATGAAAACAAAAAAACAATAAAATCTTTCAACAAATGTTGATATGTTTGAGTGGTTAAAGAAATAAACTTGAAATCTATTGGGATTCACTCATGTAGGTTCAAACCCCATTATTGACATTTTAAAGTTTTTCAACTTCAACCGGGAAAATATTCAATTGTCCTTCGTCAAGTATCAGCTTGAATGTCATTTTAAAGTTTTTCAACTTCAACTGGGAAAATGGGAAAATATTCAATTGTCCTTGTCAAGTATAGCTTCTAAATCTACAAATGATGGTTAAAGATGAAGAATGAATGTCCAGTTGGAACATTTGGAACACCGTGATTCTCGCCTTGGATCGTGTAATAGGTCCAGTTGGAACATTTGGAACACCGTGATTCTCGCCGTGGATCGTGTAATAGGTCCAGTTGGAACATTTGGAACACCGTAATTCTCGCCTTGGATCGTGTAATAGGTCCAGTTGGAACATTTGGAACACCGTGATTCTCGCCGTGGATCGTGTAATAGGTCCAGTTGGAACATTTGGAACACCATGATTCTTATCATCTTCCCCCTCTTCAAAAGGATTCGGCCTCGAATCAGAAAAATCATCACCTACATCAAAAGGACTCAAGTTAGCAACATTGAAAGTAAAATGAAAAATCATCACCTATATCAAAAGTGTCCAAAAGTGTTGAAGAATATTACAACAAGGATCAAGTCTACCTTACTTGTGGTCACTTTTCAAAAGAGTTTTTCCTTGAAGCAACTTTGAAATTTTGGTTCTCAATTCTCTCCTTCACCTCCTTGTGCAATGTTTTGATCAAGTCTACCTTACTTGTGGCTTGCTTATATTTGATGACATACGAAAATGTTTCAATAAACTCCACCCACTTTGCATGTCTTCGGTTCAGTTTGCTTTGACCCTTAGATACTTCAAGCTTTCATGATCAGAGTGGATCACAAATTCTCTAGGCCATAAGTAGTGTTGCCACACCGTGATTTTGTTGATGGCTCTACAATCCACGCACATGTGCCCCGTTCCATCTTTCTTCGGCACCAATAAGACTGGTACAAAACATGGACTCAAACTCTCTGGTATATAGCCCTTCTCCATAAGCTCCTCTACTTGCCTTTGAATTTCTTTAGTCTCAGTTGGGTTGGCTCTATAAGCTGGCCTATTAGGAATTACTGCCCCTGGAATGAAGTCTATTTTATGTTCAATACCTCTAATGGGAGGTAGTCCTTTAGGGACTTCATCTTGGAATACGTCATCAAATTCCTGTAAAAGAGATTGAAACATACTAGGCAAAGACAAATTGTTATCGTTAGAGACCAAACATCCTTCCTTGTACACAAGTACAAAGATGGTTTTTTTGTGAGAACATTGCCCTTCTAACCTCTCCAACTCTAGCCAAACAACACTCATTCTTTCCTTTTTTTTTTTTTTAATTTCATTCTTTTTTTCACTATGTTTTTCTCTTTGACTTTTCTCTATTTTTTCACTCAACTTTTGTTTTTCTTTCAACTCTTTTTCCTCAGACTCTTTCTTTTTTTCTTCCAACTTTAATTGATCAGCGAATACATTTGTAGAACTCAAAGGTACAAGAGTGGTTTTTCTGCCATCTTTTACAAAAGAATATCGATTCAAATAGCCATTATACATAACCCTCCTGTCAAATTGTCATGGTCGGCCAAGCAATATGTCTCCAGCATGCATTGGTAAAACATAAAAAAGAACTTCATCTTTATATTTTCCTATAGTAAAAGATATTAAAGCTTGAGAAGTTCCCTTCATTGTTCCACTGTCATTGAGCCATTGAAGCTTGTAAGGTTTAGGATGGTGTTGGGTTGGAATTAGCAAACTTTTGATCAGCATTGTACTTACGACATTGGTGCAGCTTCCACTATCAATTACAAGACTACAAGGAGTCCCCTTGACTAAACACCTTGTGTGAAATAGGTTGTCTCTTTGATCATCAACATCATTCTCTATAACTTGAGTTTTAAGAAGTCTCCTAGTAACAAGTACCAAATGACTCCCATCTTCTAGTTCCTCCTCATTCTCTTGAATTTGCTCTTCAACTAGCTCATCATGGTCACTTTCCTCACTATCTGTGACAACTTGTCCATTCTTGATGATCATGACTCTCTTGTTAGGACAATCACGACTAAGATGACCAATTCCTTGACATTTCCAACATTTGATGTCTCTATTTCTTTCTCGAATCTCCTTATATTCCTCCGCTTTCTCTTTACCCTTGGAGGTCTCAGCTTTGTTCTTTTTGTCAAGATCATACTTGCCTCCAACTTTAAAATCTATCTTTTCAATATTTGCATTATGTTTCCAAGTGTTGAAAGTAGTAGACTTTGAAATACCATACCTCTTGGAGTTCTCCTTCTCCCAAGCTAGTTGCCCTTCGATTTTGACAGCAAGGTGTAACAATTCTTGCATATCAAAGTACACGTGCCTATCCACTTGATGAGCAAGTTGTCGGTTTAACCCACCAAGAAATCTAGCCATTGTATCTTCCACATCTTTATCAATACATGCTCTATTCATAAGGGTCTCCATTTCTTTGTAATATTCTTCAACACTTTTGGATCCTTGTTGTAAAGTATAGAGTTTTTGCTTGAGTACTCGAGAAAAGTGACCATGATGGATTTCAAAAACTCGAGATATTCTTGTCAAAAGTGTAATATTAAGCCTACCTTACCTATATCAAAAGTGTCCAAAAACTCGCCAGTCAGGCACACCGTGAGGCTGACTACAGCAGACCGGGAGGTTACAATTCCTATTTTCCTCTTTCAATTTTTGGGAGTGAATGTAGGAAGTTCAAACGGTGGATTAGGTGTGAAGATTCAACCAAAGAAGTCTTGGGGATCGGCAATAGCTAAGCATTGTGGCCATCACAGTTCAAGCGACGTATGGTTGACGCACAACCTACGGGCTTCTTAGCCAAAAGAAAAAAAAACTAAATAAAAAGGATGTCATTCCTCTAATCTAAAGCTTTAGTCTAATCTTAGACAAATAGCAAGGAGGATATGAAGCACGGGTAGACCATGGCTCCAACCAGGGTGGTTCATGACTGGGCTAATAAAAAACGGTCTCAAGCAGGGAAACGCGGGATGGAAGGCGGGCTGAAAAGTCTTGGCTTTGTTTCACAGAAAAAGGACTAAGGAAATTTCATTTACGTAGTGGTGATGCAGGCGTCAGTTGACCAGGTTTATAGATAATAGAGATAAATATTAGATATATATGCAAGATTGAATACGCGATTCGCGCAGGTCTGCTTTCTTTTTTAAAATAGCAAGGAGACAATTTATTCGCTAGGCGATTCAGCTAGCTAAATCAGACTAATACAATTCATTCGTCCTACGAGATATAGAGCAATTCAAACTCTTAGTTAGACTAGGGTTAGAGCAAGTCATTCTATTCTCTTTAAGGTTAGGTAGGTGAAGCGTCTAGCTTAGGGGGGCGCATCGAATCGCTGAAAAGTCTTGGTTATTCTCCAATTTGGTAAGATGAAGATAGAAAACCACAATGATTCCAAACTGAACTTCCCTCGTCTCGTATCCATGCTGCCCCGACTCCAAACTTGATGTTTCTCATTCCCTTCTATAGCCCTTACCAGGCAGTTTTCATTATGTGTTCTTTGCAGTGTGATGGGAGGTTAGGAGTGAGTTAAGCTAATGCATACAAATAGGCAGATCAGGTTCATCCTTTGATGTTGAGGCCAGTGCAAGTTTGTCTATGATTAAAAGTAATGGTGGGGTTGAAGCTGGCTCATTCATGCTAGTCATCTTAGAGATATGAGTTAGAACAATGTTCACCAACTCTTCCATAGTGTTCATGTATCGAAAAAGCTTTTGAATATGAGTTTTCATTCTTATATTAAAGTGCTTAGCTTTATATCCCCCCTAAGGTAGCACTGCCGAGCAGGCGATCCCTGTCTTGTTTATCAAGCTAGCTTTTCCCCATGGTACTCAAATTCGATTTGTGAGAGCTTGAGGATTTCAAAACAAACAAAGGGACCTTAAGCATTCTCAATAAAAATGTCTATCTATAAAGCACTGAGTTGAAGAGAGAACCAAGTGCCACAAAGAGATGATAAGTGGGAGAAAGAGTGAAATGGAAATCTCTGATGGAATGGAAGACCTCCCATCCACTGACAACAAGACTGCAACCTAACACCCAAGTTAGCTTGAAAAGAATATAAATAGTTTGGACGAAAGGCCATGCAGTAGAGTTTCTGCTTCCGCAAAGGTTGCATCTTTGATCCCTAGAGAAGACTTGTTCAATTCCACATGACAGCACCCTAACCATCTCTGATGACCCCACCATAATCTGAATTTCCAGCGGGGATGACTTCCCTACTCCTTTAAAGTTCATTTTTATCTTTGAATGAATTTTCATTGAAAAAAAAGTCATGGTGTTCACGTTTGGCTGCTAAGTACCTCTCCAATGGCAAAAGTGAATTGTCCAACCCACCTCTGAAATATCCTGCATAACAAAAGATATTATTTGGTATAGAGAGACTCTTCGGCAGAACTTGGACTAGACTTTGGTTGCGCAATGGTAACCTGATTCTCTTCTGGGATGATGTTTAGCCGTGTCACTCTCCTCAGAGATCCATGCCATAATTTCTATCAATTCACAAGGTTCTCATGATCTCAAAGTGATAGTGATATGAACCAAGAGACATCAATCATACAATATGCTTCAATGAAGATGTGAAGAATATATTGTTGAAATTATCAAAAGATATTTCAATTCATGCCACATTGAAGAAGAATGAAGTTTCATGTTATAAATTTTGGGTGGATTACAATTTAGAGTAATTTAGATTTATTGTATTTCATTAATGTATTTTAAGACTTTTAATTAGGTTACAATTACATAATGGTTAATTATAGCCATTAAGTATGAATTAATCATTTAGTAGTTTCATTTTGAGGCTATATAAAGCCATGTATGTTGTATTTGTAAGTAAACTTGGAAAATATAGTAAAAGGAGCATTAGTTCTTTCTTTAGCCAATGGCTAAGTTTATTTGCAATTCTATGTAGTTTAGGTTGCATGTAAAATCATTCAAGCTCGACATGATCAATCTTGCTTGTGGAGTGATTCGAATCTCAAGCAAGTGTTCTTGCCTTCAGATATTTGATCAACAAGAATCATTCAAGCTAGACATGATCGATCTTGCTTGTGGAGTGATTCGAATCTCAAACAATGTTCTTGATATTCGATCAACAAGGTAATCCGAATCTTATTTCCCTTGTATTGATTCCTTATCTTATCAGATAGATTACATGAAATATGAAGGAGAAAAAAGTTTCTCTCCTTATTCAACTGCCCATCCTAGAGCATTTGGCTTCATCATACTTTTTGTTTTTTCTTTTTTTTTTTTTTTTTTTTTTTTGGCTATGGACAACTAAGAGAAATATTATCTTCCAGCCCCAAAAAAAGGAGGAAAATCTCTTTTGTCAGCTCAATCCTCACCATAAGAATTTTGTATGCCAAATCTGCCTAAAAATCTCAGAAGGTGATCAATTAGGCCCCTTTTTCAGTAGATGAAAGACGGATGAAAGTATATGATATGAATTCAACTACTGACTCTTTGCATGTACCCGAAGGACTGATTACAAGAAGTAAGGCTAAAAAGATACAAAAGGCCTATGCATTGCATCTTCAAAGGCTAGCTAGTGTACAAGTTTTAACAAAGACTTTTGAGCCCAAAAATCTTTACAGCATTAGCATATCAAATCAAGAAAATAATGGATTGGCTGACATTGGAAAGTGATTAGAAGACTTTGCTTTTGATTTGAACCACGACCAAGGAATTTCCATACCTCAAGTTCCAATTACAAGGACGAGAGCCAAGAAGCTACAACAAACCTTATACAGTTATATTCAAGCTATGGTGAGCTCGTCAAAGAAAATTCTAGAAGACGCTGGAGACCTCCCTTATATGTTGTGCAAAGTTGAGCTTCAAGAAGAGATGAATTAAATGCACTTTAAGTTGCATTTAATGAACTCCGCTGAATTTATTAAATTAGTCCAAGGATGACTAATAAGCACATTTTATTCATTGCGCTTATCTCTTTTAATTCTCTTATAATCTTTTTTTTTTCTTTCTCGGTTTGTGTAGAATGTTCATATTCTATCACAAAAATATAGAACAAAAAAAAAACCATTTCTTATGTTCTTTAAAGTGTTAGATCTGGATCTTATCGACACTTTGTTTTTCTTTAAGATCTTCTAAATCAATTTTCTTGTTGGTAAATTGATTAGATTTTGCCAATCAAAAGGAGAAAAAAAAAAACATTGAAAGAAAGAAAGCTTATTGATGTTAAATGTCTTTCCTTTTTCCTCTTGATAATATGTAACTCTCATATGTTACTACGTCTAAATTAGTCCTTATCATTTTCTTTCTTTAATTCGTTTCTTTGTCGTTATTCGGATTGCTCCTTTAATACCCTTGTTTATGTGTTGAGTGTGCTGTCTATTCACTTTGAATTGCACTTAGCTCTATAACATAGCTTGTCTCACATCCCAATTTGTTTTTTGGAGTGTGATTTGTGTGTGCTCAATTGTGAGGGTGAGTTTGTAGGGGGGTGACATATTGATTCGAGTGTTGAGTGTTAAACACGAGTGAACTACATTTACGAGTGAATACACGTGAGGGAGCGCTTGTGAGGTCCTTTTTTCTTTTAACTTTCTTTTGTAGCATGGAAAATCCAGATGAAAATCCTGACATTACTGATGCACGATTGAGAGAAGCACAACAAGGAAACATGGAAAGACTAATTCGAGGAATAGAAGAGTTGACTGATCGAATAGGAAGATTGGAGATTCAAATTGTCGCCCTCAACAGAGGATTCCAGTACCTACGCCCTCAACCGATACATATGAGGGCGACAATTTGGATCACCACGAGGATAATCCACATGCGGTTGGTCATGGCTTGATGCAAGGGAGAGACCATGGCAGAAGGTATCATAATTTACAACGAGTTTCTTAGGATGATAGAATTGATCGTAATGCGGGGAGCATTAAATTAAAACTTTCCAAGTTTTACGGCAAAACCGATCCAGAGGAGTACCTTGAATGGGAGAAAATGGTGGAGTCGGTGTTCAACTGTCATAATTTTAGTGATGAAAAGAAGGTATTGTTATGCATTGCTCAATTCAAACAATATGCTCAAATTTGGTGGGATAAATTGATGTCAAGTAGGAGAAGAAACCTTGAAGCACCAATTGATCCATGGTACGAGTTCAAAGAGTCCATGAGGAAGCGTTTTACTCCACAATATTTTCAACGGAACATGGTGCAAAAGCTTCAAGCATTGAAACAAGGACGCAAATCTGTGGAAGATTATTACAAGGAGATGGATACATTGATGGATCGACTTGATCTCGATGAGGACATGGAGGCTCTCATGGCACAGTTTCTTAATGGGTTAAACACAGAGATTGCAGAAAAGACTGATTTACAGCCTTATTCTAATATTGAGGAGTTGTTGCACATTGCAATTAAGATCGAGAGGCAAATCCAACGAAGGTCTCAACGGTATTCTTCTAAAACTTTTCCCAATTCTACTTCTACATGGAAAAAGGATAATAAGAACATTGATTATAAGCATAGAAATTAAGAGATTAATGAGAAGCCTCAAGCTAAATTTGAGAAAGGGGAGAGTTAACAGGGAAAGAAAAAGTAGAAAAGTCTAATGTTCGAAATAGAGATTTAAAGTGTTGGAGATGTCAAGGGGTAGGACACTATAGTAGAGATTGCCCAAATGCAAGAATTATGACCATCAAGGAGGGAGAAATTGTTACGGATGACGAGGCACATGACGACATAAATGAGGAAACTGATG
Source organism: Cucurbita pepo subsp. pepo (assembly GCF_057944985.1). Classification (NCBI taxonomy): domain Eukaryota; kingdom Viridiplantae; phylum Streptophyta; class Magnoliopsida; order Cucurbitales; family Cucurbitaceae; genus Cucurbita; species Cucurbita pepo. Next base: position 3,259,326 of record NC_141816.1, on the reverse strand, counting down.
AGAGTGAGGAGTTTAGTGAAGAGGACCCTACACATATATCTTCGGTTACTCGACGAGCTCTAAACACCCACATTAAGGAGGATGGCCTAGACCAACGGGAGAACTTATTTTAAACTCGGTGTCTTGTTCAATCTGTACCTTGTAGTGTTGTCATTGATAGCGGTAGTTGCACCAATGTTGTGAGTTCCATTCTGGTCAAAAGACTTAATTTAAAGACACAACTACATCCACGACCCCACAAGCTTCAATGGTTGAATGATCATGGGGAAGTACGGGTAACTCAACAAGCTCTTGTTTCTTTTACGATTGGAAAATATGTTGATGATGTTTTATGTGATGTTGTATCCATGCATGTTGGAGATTTACTACTGGGGAGGCCTTGGCAATTTGATCATCGGGTAATGTATGATGGGTATGCAAATCGATACTCTTTTACTCACAACGGTAGAAAAACTACTCTTATTCCATTGTCTCCAAAAGATGTATTTATTGATCATTGCAAACTTGAAAAGAAAGGCAAGAGGTTGATGCAAAAGTAGAGATTGAAAAAGAATCAAGTGAAAAAAAGAGCTCGAGTGAAAAGCAAGAGAGTAACACTCAGCCTAGAGAAAAAAAAAAAAAAAGAGAAAGCCAAATCAGGAAGCTTGTATGTTAGATCAAGTGAGTCTAGGAATGTTTTGCTCTCTAACCAGACTATTCTTGTACTTATGTGCAAGGGGTCTTGTTACTTTACTAACATGCTTAACCCTTCTTTGCCTAGTGATTTGGTTGTGATTTTGCAAGAGTTTGAAGATTTATTTTCTGAGGAGATGCCTAGTAGTTTGCCACCACTTAGAGAGATTGAACACAAGATTGACTTCATTCCTGGCGCGCCCATTCCAAACCGACCAGCTTATAGGACTAATCCAAAGGAGGATGAAGAGATACAAAGGCAAGTAAGTGAACTCCTTGCTAAAGGGTATGTACGTGAAAGTTTGAGTCCTTGTTCTGTTCCAGTTATTCTTGTACCTAAGAAAGATGGTTCTTGGCGTATGTGTGTTGATTGTAGGGCTATAAACAAGATAACTATAAAGTATAGGCATCCAATTCCCAGATTAGATGATATGCTTGATGAATTGCATGGATGTAGTCTTTTTACTAAGATTGGTTTAAAATCGGGTTATCATCAAATTCGCATGCATATTGGGGATGAGTGGAAAACAACTTTTAAAACCAAGTATGGTCTTTATGAATAGTTGGTTATGCCTTTTGGATTAACTAATGCACCTAGTACATTCATGAGACTAATGAACCATGTCTTACGAGAATACTTAGGTAAGTTTGTGGTTGTTTATTTTGATGACATCCTTGTTTACTCTAAATCTTTAGATGATCATATTACCCATGTACGCAATGTTTTGACTACTTTAAGAAACGAATGTTTGTATGTAAATTTAAAGAAATGTAGCTTTTGCATGGAAAAAGTTAACTTTCTTGGGTTTGTAGTTTCATCTAATGGTGTTGAGGTTGATGAGGAGAAAGTGAAGGCTATAAAAGATTGGCCTACACCTAAAAATGTAAGAGGTAAGAAGTTTTCATGGTCTTGCAAGTTTCTACCGTAGGTTCATTAAAAATTTTAGTACAATTGCTTCACCCTTGAATGAACTTGTTAAGAAAAATGTATCCTTTATATGGGAAAAAGATCAAGAACTTGCTTTTAATACTTCGAAAGAAAAATTGAGTTCAGCTCCCTTGCTTGCATTACCTAATTTTGAGTCTACTTTTGAAATTGAATGTGATGCTAGTGGAGTAGGGATAGGTGCTGTATTAATGCAAAATCAAAAACCTTTAATGTTCTTTAGTGAGAAGTTGTCTGGTGCATCTTTGAAGTATCCAACTTATGACAAAGAGCTTTATGATTTGGTTCGTGCATTGCAAACCTGGCAACATTATCTTTGGTAAGGAGTTCATTATTCATACGGATCATAAAAGTTTAAAGCATTTGAGAGTACAAAATAAACTCAACAGACGATATGCTAAGTGGTTAGAATTTATTGAAACATTCCCTTATGTCATAAAATATAAACAAGGTAAGGAGAACATTGTTGCAGATGCTTTATCACGAAGGTATGTCCTCCTCAATACTTTGAATGCTAGGTTGTTGGGTTTTGAACACATAAAGGATTTGTATCAACATGACATGTTCTTTGCTCCTTTTGTTGAATCTTGTGAAAAAGGACTCATTGTGGATAATTACTTGTTGTTAGATGGATTTTTGTTCCGAAAATGCAAACTTTGCATACCATCTTGTTCCATATGTGAGCTACTTGTAAGGGAAGCTCGTGGAGGTGGTTTAATGGCACATCATGGAGTTTCTTAAACTTATGATGTGCTCTCTGAACTTTTTTTTTTTGGCCAAAAAATGAGACATGATGTTCATAAAGTTTGTGCTCGTTGCATAGCATGTAAACAAGCTAAGTCTAGGGTTCAACCACATGGTTTATACTCCCCATTACCGGTTCCTAATGGTCCTTGGATTGATATACCAATGGATTTTGTTTTAGGTTTACCTAGGACTAGGAAAGGTTATGATAGCATCTTTGTTGTGGTTGATCGATTTAGTAAAATGACTCATTTTATTCCTTGTCACAAAATTGATGATGCAAAACATATTGAGACTTATTCTTTAGGGAAGTTGTACGATTGCATGGCATTCCTAAAAGAATCGTTAGTGATCGTGATGTAAAATTTTTAAGCCACTTTTGGCTTGTTTTATGGGGTAAGTTAGGAACTAAGCTAGTATATTCAACTACTTGTCATCCTCAAACGGATGGACAAACTGAAGTTGTTAACAGAACCATGACTACTATGCTTAGGGCTATTATTGATAAGAATCTTAAGACTTGGGAGGATTGTTTGCCATTTATAGAATTTGCATATAATAGGGTTGTTCAAAGCACTACTAAATGCACACCTTTTGAAATTGTTTATGGCTTTAATCCTTTAACCCCCATTGACTTGTTACCCATACCGTCAAAAAAGTTTGTGAATTTTGATGCAAATGCCAAGGTTGAGTTTGTTCATAAACTGCACAAGCAAGTGAAAGAACAAATTGAGAAACAAAATTCGAAGGTTGCCACCCGAATTAATAAAGGACTTAAGATTGTCATCTTTTCAAGCCAGGAGATTGGGTTTGGGTGCATTTCTGAAAAGAAAGATTTCCTACTCAAAGAAAATCTAAGCTTTTACCACGAGGAGATGGACCTTTTCAAGTTCTTGAGCGTATCAACGACAATGCTTATAAAATTGATTTACCAGGTAAGTACGGTGTTAGTGCAACTTTTAATGTTGTTGATTTGAGTCCATTTCATGTAGGTGATGACTTGGATTCGAGGACGAATCCTTCTCAAGAGGGGGAGAATGATATGAACCACGACCAAGGAATTTCTATACCTCAAGGTCCAATTACAAGGGCAAGAGCCAAGAAGCTACAACAAACCTTATACGGTTATATTCAAGCTATGGTGAGCTCATCAAAGGAAATTCTAGAAGATGCTGGAGACCTCCCTTATATGTTGTGCAAAGTTGAGCTTCAAGAAAGAGATGAATTAAATGCACTTTAAGTTGCATTTAATGAACTCCGCTGAATTTATGAAACTAGTCCAAGGATGACTAATAAGCACATTTTATTCATTGCTGATAAGATAAGAAATCACTACAAGGGGAATAAGATTCGGATTACCTTGTTGATCGAATATCTCAAGGCAAGAACATTGTTTGAGATTCGAATCACTCCACAAGCAAGATCGATCATGTCTAGCTTGAATGATTCTTGTTGATCAAATATCTGAAGGCAAGAACACTTGCTTGAGATTCGAATCACTCCACAAGCAAGATTGATCATGTCGAGCTTGAATGATTCTACATGCAACCTAAACTACATAGAATTGCAAAGAAACTTAGTCATTGGCTAAAGAAAGCACAAATGCTCCTTTTACTATATTTTTCAAGTCTACTTACAAATACAACATACATGGCTTTATATAGCCTCAAAATGAAACTATTAAAGGCATTCCAAGAGTTGTAACATTCATACTTAATGGCCATAATTAAACCATTATGTAATTGTAACCTAAAGTAAATAAAAACCCTTAAAATACATTAATGAAATACAATAACTCTAAATTGTAATCCACCCAAAATTTATCACATGAAACTTCATTCTTCTTCAATGTGGCATGAATTGAAATATCTTTTGATAATTTCAACAATATTTTCTTCACATCTTCATTGAAGCATATTGTATGATTGATGTCTCTTGGTTCATATCAATTGCATTTTTTAATTATAGTTTAACTATTTGTTTGTCATATTTAAGCTAGTTTTAAATATAGGAGTTAAAGGTTATATTGTAACCCACATAGGTTACTATATTCCACCATTAACTACCCATTTTAATATGGAGGTTATGGGTATTTCTCATTTACTAGCCCATTTAATTTTGGAGGTATGTATGACATAGGTTAAGGTTGTAAAGGCTATATAAAGCCTTCTTTTCTTTGATTAGACATCAGATTTTGGAACTAAGAATAGAATTTCGGTTTTAGCTTCGTTGAGAGCTAGACTTTCTTTGCAAATTCTTGTGTTTAGAACTTGCATGTAGAGTCATTCAAGTGGTATTGATCAAACCTCTTGTGGAGTTATTCGAATCACGAGTTTAGAAACGAGTTTTCTTTACTCTTGATCTTGATCATCAAGGTAATCCGTTCCATACTTTCCATATCATTTGGTATCAGAGCTTTAGGCTCAAGATCGGATATATGTTTCCTTTGCGTTTCTTCTCAATTTGATTTTTATTTATTTTTATCTTTTTAGTTTTTAATTGACCAAGAGTTCAAAATTCAATCTTTGCTCTATTTAAAATTTTGAGAGGTAAGAATGAGAGCCTCATTTGTGTAAATGAGTGTAAAAAGAGTGACCTAAAATTCCTAGAGTCTATACACGTGAGAGAGTGTTGTGAGGTCCTTCGTATTTCCATAACTTATTTTTTGCAGCAAAGTTTCACAAATAGATTTGAGAATTAATCCTCTTGAAGAAGTGGAGAATGATATGAACCAAGAGACATCAATCATACAATATGCTTCAATTAAGATGTGAAGAAAATATAGTTGAAATTATCAAAAGATATTTCAATTCATGCCACATCGAAGAAGAATGAAGTTTCATGTTTTAAATTTTGGGTGGATTACCATTTAAAGTAATTTAGAGTTATTGTATTTCATTAATGTATTTTAAGACTTTTAATTTACTTTAGGTTACAATTACATAATGGTTAATTAAGGCCATTAAGTATGAATGTTACCCTTGGAATGCCTTTAGTAGTTTCATTTTGAGGCTATATAAAGCCATGTATGTTGTATTTGCAAGTAGACTTGAAAATATAGTAAAATGAGCATTTGTGCTCTCTTTAGCCAATGGCTGAGTTTCTTTGCAATTCTATGTAGTTTAGGTTGCATGTAGAATCATTCAAGCTCGACATGATCAATCTTGCTTGTGGAGTGATTCGAATCTCAAACAAGTGTTCTTGCGTTGAGATATTTGATCAACAAGAATCATTCAAGCTAGACATGATCGATCTTGCTTGTGGAGTGATTCGAATCTCAAACAATGTTCTTGCCTTGAGTTATTTGATCAACAAGGTAATCCAAATCTTACTCCCCTTGTAGTGATTCCTTATCTTATAGCTTTGGTAGTTGAACTACCACTTAAGACAATTTATGTTTGCCTTATTTTCTTCAATTTGTGTTTAGAAGCTTTTATTGATAGTTGTAATTTGTAGTTGGTAGATCAACTTCATTATTTTTGGGTTATCTTGTTGGCCTATTTAAAGACATGTAATATTCATGCTTAAGGATCATTGTTGAATACAAACAATACCTTTGTGTTTTCTTGATACCTTTTTGGTGTTATTCTTTTTCAAACCTTGTTTTAGGTTTGATGTTTAAACCGATTCATTGAATTAGTTTTGATCAAGCTAGTTCTGGAGTGAGTCGTCTTGGAATCTAAGAGTGACCATCATAGATTCCAAGTTCGATCTAAGAGTCATTCATCTTCTAACCAACTCTTGGTTGGAATCAATTCGTTAAGTTAGCTTTCTTGGTGAACGTTTGCAAGGATTCTAGAAGAACCTCTAGCTTTGCAAAATCCTGCATTGTTGGTGCTTATCAGTATAGATCCCGAATAAGGAAAGAAACCATTCAAACAAGACTCACCAAAAATTTTATAACCAAAACGACTCATAGAATACTGTTTATTATAAAAGTTGTGGTGGCAGATTACTTGTTATTACTAATAAGGATGTCATCAGACCTAAACTAACTGCCTGCAGCTCGGGGCCACTAGCATTAACTGTTATCTCAGTAAAAGGAAATTGATGCTCAAAGGCTGAGAGTACCAATGTTGAAACGTCGTTAGCTGTAACTAATCCAAAACCTTAAAAAATCGGGCTCTGTACCAGATCACATGGGTCTTTGGTGAACATGGGGTTCCCAATTGGAAGTTGATACTCGTTGCCTGGTATAACGCTATACCAGACAGAACAACCAAGACCAAAGATGGTCCCAACAAAGATACGAAAAAAATGATTGTTATAATGATTGATTACATCAATCACTTGACTAGGAAGAATTTCATTGAAAACTAATGACGGATGACCCAACACCGCAGTAGTTTGAAAATCTATGAAACCAACAAGTTATTTACTTTAAGAAGCAAACCTATCTAAGGTTAAAGGAGATAAGTAAAAATAATGGTCAAGATAATTCTCTTGATCTGGCAATCGATAATGAAATGCTAGTCGTTTGTTATACTCCAGGAATGAGGGTTCATGCAACATGTGAGGAATTTTGGGAATTTCACAAATTGGATTTTTAAACAAATAATTAGCAGTACTACAAACAAGACTTGTAATAGAACTTCGATAACTAGTAGAGCATGAACTGACTCATGGTTTGGTTTTCAAACCAATAGCGTTTCTTTGTCGAAGTTTTTATGAAATAAAGTTTTCACTCCTTCGATCATGGAACCAGTGATTTTCGGAACCTGACTGATCATCATTATCTTTGTCTTACTTAATTCCTTCATTTTGTGAAAAAATCATTTTATACTACTCTACCATGAGCGGTCTTTGTTCTAAAATTGTATCAACAAAGATACTCCAAAGACATACTGCAAGAGAACGAGCATAGATGAGAGGTCATCTTGGGATTTCCATTAAGTAATTTAATTTGAGTTGTGGAAAATCGTTACTTAATGTGTCACTATCCTAGTATAACTGATCAACTGTCACAAACTAAAATTTTCTTTCTACCCAAGGTTGGGTGGTTGGGTTTTACCCGACGGAAGACATGGGAAATCAGAGAACGAGGACGCAGAGCACAAGATGGAGACAAATATGATATGTGGGAATTTATATATAGACTAAAGAAATGAAATAAGGATTGATGGGGAGCGTTTATATATACTAATTTTTTTTTTCTATGTGTCAATATGGTTATACACTAAATTCTTGGGACATTATATTTAGTAGTATGGAAAATATATATCCACTAAAGAGGGAATATGGCAGGGGTACTTTTTTTCGCTGAATACTTGAGAGAGAGTGTAGGGGGGTCAATGCGTATAAGCTTGCGCTTGATTAACGTGGCTCATTTGACGACTCAGTACATGAATGTCATGAGTCTAATGGCATAGAATATAGAAACTTCTCCATGTAAGCTGGTTGTACAAAGTTTGTTTGTTCATACAGGCTGTGTAATTTAGGGATCTTTTATTTGCTTCGAAAGGTAGCCAGAGCCAGGCAGTTTTTCATTAAACAGGCAAGCATGAGAGTCTGAAACTGTGGAAAAGTAGTGTGGAAAACTAGTCAGAATTGTGCCTGCCATCCAATTTGTGACGCAGATGATCCGCCGAATCCATTGTTGACTTCATCATGATCGATTAGGTGAAATGCTTAAAGTTAGTTTGTTCTAATAAGCACATGCTTATAGTAGTCAGTATTGTGCCAGACATTAAATTCGGACTGCATGCCGAGATTACTCTACCACTCTATAAATTGAGGCTCAATAAGGTCACTTCATCAAATTAAAATCAAAGAAATTTAGTACTAGAAACGTATGGCTATGGATGCTGCAAACAGGTTTTCTGTAATTGATGCCGAAATGGTGCAGCTAAATAATGAAAGAAAAGAATGTCGTCGTAGGGTGCAAAACTTTCTTTTAAGGAGTTTGTGGGGAGGCTGCAAGCGCTTCGGAAAGAAAAGAACAATCGGTTCCACTCGGAAAGAAAAGAAGTGCCCATTCGCGCTTTCAGACCACGCATCGAGGATTTTGTGGGGAGACTACAAGCGCTTCGGGCAAAGCTGCAAGCCCTCATGGTGATATGAACCAAGAGATCATCAATCATACAATATACTTCAATGAAGATGTGAAGAAAATATTGTTAAAATTATCAAAAGATATTTCAATTCATGCCACACACTGAACAAGAATGAAGTTTCCTGTTATAAATTTTGGGTGGATTACAATTTAGAGTAATTTATAGTTATTGTATTTCATTAAAGTATTTTAAGATTTTTTAGTTACTTTAGGTTACATAATGGCTAATTATGGTCATTAAGTATGAATGTTACCCCTCCTGGAAGGCCTTTAATAGTTTCATTTTGAGACTATATAAAGCCATGTATGTTATATTTGTGAGTAGACTTGGAAAACATAGTAAAAGGAGCATTCATGCTTTCTTTAGTCAATGGCTAAGTTTATTTGCAATTCTATGTAGTTTAGGTTGCATGTAGAATCATTCAATCTCGACATGATCAATCTTGCTTGTGGAGTGATTCGAATCTCAAACAAGTGTTCTTGCATTGAGATATTTGATCAACAAGAATCATTCAAGCTAGACATGATCAATCTTGCTTGTGGAGTGATTCGAATCTCAAACAATGTTCTTGCCTTTGAGATATTCGATCAAGTAATCTGAATCTTACTCCCCTTGTAGTGATTTTCACATATCATTTGGTATTAGAGCTTCAGCCTCAAGATCGGATAGATGTTTTCTTTGCATTTTTTTTCTCAATTTGATTTTTATTTATTTTTATCTTTTTAGTTTTTAATCGACCCAGAGTTTAAAATTCAATCTTTGCTCTATTTAATATTTTGAGAAGTGAGAATGTGAGCTTCATTTTTGTAAATGAGTGCAAATAGAGTGACCTAAAATTTCTTGAGCGTATACACGTGAGAGTGTTGTGAGGTTCTTTGTATTTCCATAACTTACTTTTACTGCAAAGTTTCACAAATAGATTCGAGGACGAATCCTCTTGAAGAAGTGGAGAATGATATGAACCAAGAAACATCAATCATACAATATATTTCAATATAGATATGAAGAAAATGCGGTTGAAATTATCAAAAGATATTTAAATTCATGCCACATTGAAGAAGAATGAAGTTTCATTGTTATAAATTTTGGGTGGATTACAATTTGGAGTAATTTAGATTTATTTTATTTCATTAATATATTTTAAGACTTTTTATTTACTTTATGAATTTACATAATGATCAATTATGGCCATAAAGTATGAACGTTATCTCTCTTGAAATGCCTTTAATAGTTTCATTTTGAGACTATATAAAGCCATGTATGTTGTATTTGTAAGTGGACTTGTAAAGATATAGTAAAAAGAGCATTTGTGCTTTCTTTAGCCAATGGCTAAGTTTCTTTGCAATTCTATGTAGTTTAGGTTGCATTTAGAATCATTCAAGCTCGACATGATCAATCTTACTTATGGAGTGATTCGAATCTCAAACAAGTGTTCTTGCATTGAGATATTTGATCAACAAGAATCATTTAGGCTAGACATGATCGATCTTGCTTTCTTGCCTTGAGATATTCGATCAACAAGGTAATTCGAATCTTACTCCCCTTGTAATGATTTTCACTTATCAAGGTATTTTCGGTCTAGTCTAGAATCAGGACCAAACAAAGCTTCACCTTAATAACTACGTACAAGGTACCTGTGAAAGCTCTGACTGTGGTGGACGCATGCACTCGCAACCTTTTGCGAAACATGCCCCTTTCTTCTTTTTAGTTGAATCAGATTATCCGCTATGCTATATTAAGTTGAATTGTTTAAGATTCCGGATTAGGAACTACAGCCTTAGCCCGGGAGGAGACTGAAGATTTTGGATTTGAACAAGAAACTACGTCCCTGCTTTAGGAAGGGGCTTAGCCTTAGCTTCAAGATCTCAGTTTGCACCAACAAGGATTTCAATTCTCACCAGGAGCCGATTGCTCCCAAGGAGAAAGCGATGGAACAAGATAGTCGTTTATTTTTCTCTCCCGATCAGGTTTCGGTTAAGTAATCTGTCTATCCATCTAGTTAGGTTTCAACCAAAGTATGGTTGGGGTTCCGCAGTTGAGGATGAGGATTTTGGGGAAAAAGATTAACAGAATTCGGGTTCCATTTTGACTAATCCAATCCAAAATTGCAAAGTGAATAATCGATATAGAAAGAAGCCAAAAGCCTGCAACAGGGAGGAGTATACCATTGAGGCTGAGGGTTATTTACATACGAAAGGTTAAATTGCTGTAAATATTGGTTAACTATATGATCAATCGTCTTTCCTGTAAACAATTATGAGTTCCAGCTTGAGGACGAAGAAAAGAGATAGGATGAACATTTTCTTTTTTCTATCACCTTCAGTGCCTCTCTAACAACTATTCATCTGCAACTATCTCATCCAAATAGAGAACTGAATCTAAAGGCCCAAGAGTGATCTTTTAACGCTACTGCACATCCTTAAAAAGAGTCTCGTGTAAGGTAGATTTGGGTATAACAGGACTTGAACCTATACCCAATAGGTTAAAAGACCAATACTCTACCAACTGAGCTATACACCCAAAAAAAAGAAAATTAGGTGGGAGGATTGATGCAAAAAAGAAAAGAGGACGGCCCCTCTTATTCTCATCATATTAAAGGGGCGCGACTTTGTATGAGGCTCGTACTATAGAGCAAGCGAAGAAAACGTAAAGGTGCGCATTAACACTCCTGCAAGAAAACGGCCTCGTACTCTTATTTATTTCAAAATCAAGGAAAGCCTTTTCCCATATGAGGAAGATGCATTCAAGCACCCAACCTATACAAACAAGGGGCTTGGGTTCGAAAGCTGGCCTTACTCGACAAGCACCTTTATTAGTCAGGTTGCTTCTTTCTACTCATTGAAGATTCTATCCATAAAAGAAGGTCAACGGGGGATACTAAAGTGGCTCTCACTGACACCATCTACGATATGGTGAGGTCTTCTTTCTTTCCAGCCGCCATACGGTTCTGCCTTAAAGCCTTAAATCAGGGAAGGGAAGGGGAGGAGCTATTATCTGGGAAGGGGAGGAGCTATTATCTATGTAATTACGGTCTTTGTTGATCGTTGTTCCAGTCAACTCTCTTTTCTTTGTCAAATTCCATCTTACCAAAGAAGACTGACTTCTGACCAACCCGCGAAGGCTTGTGAAGTTGGACCAGGTACGAAGAATGAATCTATCTCTGTGTACGAAAGTTGCTGACCGGCGGCCGCTCAACTGTTCGAGCATTTTCCTTTCTCCTATTATTCGAGTGGGGTGGTTGGTTCCGATTCAACAAGGGTAAATACTTGGTCAAAGGTCCAGTATAGTAGGTAGTAGGCATTTTCGCTTTGGCTCCGGAGCGAGAATGAGAAATAGGCGATGCACCATCCTTGCTGCTACGTACGTTGACCTTGACTTGACAGATTCATCCAATTGAACCCACACTAAAAGGAGGGCTAAGAGCAAGATAACACCTATTTAAAAGCACATTCTAGAAGAACTTCCTAATATTAAGCCACACCAGAAGGATTGACTTTTTCTTTGTAGGGATCTGCTTCCGCTGCTTCCTCCATACCCATACTATGAACACTCTACCAATCTCTCGCATTTGATATCACATCAACTACTTGATACCTTGCTATTCTGAGTCGTGCCGTAACAAACCATACCGTGTAGGGTGGAGTCCTCTCTCATTGAAGAAGGAGATGATGGGCTCTTACTCAACTCCTAAAGATGTTCAAACATCCATTATTAGTGATACAGCTTCTACTCTGATAAGCAGCATGTGATCAGTAAATCGGTAAGAGGTAGTAGAATCGGCTCTATCAAGGAAGAGAAAGCTCTTATCTTTTGTTCGATTGACCTTTTTTGGGGTGGACTAGGACGATGTCGACAAAAGCCAAACTTACTCGATGTGAGGTTAGTAAAGTAAGGCTCATTTATCCATTTTCCAAGGCTGATGTCACTGATAGCTCTGGGTTCATTCTGATTGGCTACCAGAAGGATAAGAACTATGCTTTGACAAGCAGGCACCTCCGCCTTTCTTCTCCTATTCTCAAACCGCTGAAAGAGAAATCGAGGATCAAGAAAGATATAAAGGTCTCAACTCCACTACAAGAAGATTGGTTGCTCTCTACTTCCTCATTCTCATCCTCTTCTTCTTCCTATACCATTACTTTCGATATTGAGGTTGAACTCTGTTTTCCCGTGAAAATGAATCGAACTTGAAGATTGATCACAGTTGAGTCTAAGCCCAGCACTTCTTCATTTTACTAAGATATCCAGTCTCAAATTCCAAGATGTGGACTAGGAAATACTCCCTGAATCAAAAAAGAAGTTTGGGACCCATGCAGTGAATGATGGTAGGTCTGGTTATTCCGGATAGATTTCTGGTACGGCTATTGGCCTTGACGCTAAGTCATAGTCTTATCCCTTATTCTCTTTCTTCAAAACCAGGCCTGAAGGAAAGAATGAATCAAAAGATAACCGAGAAATAGGTAGCACTTGAGGTCCCTAAAGGAAGAAGGAAAGACAGAATCTTACTAGAAGGAAGAAGCAAGAGGGAAGCAAGTCGTCCTAAGACAATTCGCTCTTCAAGGCTTACTGAGAGGTTCGCTTCCAGTTGTTGTATCCGATGCTACTGACAGAGCATAAAGTAGAATGTTGGGTGATGATGGGACTAAGACTGCTATATCGTCTCCTAGAAGGCAAGAAGGCTAGAGGGCTAGTCCTTATAAGACATCACCTTCCCCATAGAAAGCTATTCGTGCTCTCCTATATCTTCACTATCTCCATTTCCATCATCTGCATCTCCTAGGATGGATAAGGCTTAGAGGAATACTGCTAGAAGGAATACGGCAGAAGGCTCTTCACTCTCCTCAGCCGTAAGTGGAACCGATCTACACATCAAGACTACTAATTTTCATATCCAGAGGAAGGGACATAGCCATGTTTTTGTCCAATAAGAGAGATTGCTAAACCCAGCGGATGTGACGAAATTTTTTCCTTGTGCGGTATCACTTTGTAAGAAGACGGAGCTCTCTCTGACACTGATGTAGATGGTGACTTAAACGTAGCTGGATTTTTGAATGAGATGGTTGTTGGCACTTAAACAAGAACTATTGGAGACAGAGCTGGTCTAGTAGCTGGGCAGGAGGATTTTTTAGCTTTGACGGATGTTAGGTGTCTGGTAAGTCAGACGAGATTCTAGGTTCACTTTTCTTTGTACCTTTCACATCCCACTTCCCTCCACAAGGGGAAGTGGATATTACGTCCAACCTTACTAGAAAGATAGATCCTGAAACTTCCAAGGCCAAGAAGGAAGACTTGGATGATCCGCTCAAACTCGTTTCAGTATTTGCCCATCCTTTAAAGGCCTGAGTGAGTATCCAAAGTAAGTAGAAGTAGATGTCAACTCTTTTGTTGAGGAGTTCGCCCCTCCATCTGTGGAAATTGGGGATGAGTCCAATCCTAGGGCATTAACCTTTCTGGAAAGCCAGTCTCTTTACATAACCTAAATAGGCTGTTTTTTCAAAGTAGCTGCAATTTCATCGGCTAGTTTAGAATCAGCTACGTTAGAATAGGCCACTAGGAGTACGAATTTGCTAACCGTTCAATTAACTAGTGTTCTATTGACAATTGAATGCGTATCAGCTGTGATTAAATCAGTAAGTGCAGCAATATGGGATTCTTAAAATAAGCGCAGCTAGTAAGTGTTTTATCCTATTAGTATGATATTAACATTACCAATCACAGCTTTTTTTCTTAACTACTCCTACAGAAATGCACAGTTCGGACTCCCTTTCCATTTTTCGGTACTTACCTAAAGAGAAACCTGCTACCAATGTTGATGACAAGTCTAACTTTTCCTTAGGCCGAGCAGCAGAGTCAGGCTGCGAGTAGAGAAGAGAACACTTACATAATAAAAAGACTAGATAATCAGATTGACGGCACCTGATGGCTTGGAAAAGACTGAGATTCTGACTTACGCCCTGGATTCATTCATATAATGCTTGTTTATGGCTTATTAGCCCCCCATCCCTACTTGACTAAGCTAAGGAACTACTGAAAATGGCACGAATAACAGACAGAAGTAAGAAAGAACGCTACTCATACGGGAAAATGAAAGCTACTAGGCCAACTTAGGCCTGTTGATGGCGGACGGAAGTATGGAGGTGCATTTGGATCAGAAGAATATACTGCTGAACCTAGTGACTGACTACTTTATGCAACTACTCGCTAGTTAGCCTTAAAATTAGCTCTCACTAACAAAGCCAGTGAAATCTCCATAAGCTTTGTGTTTCAGGGTATACCTCCGCCTTTTCTAAGGTGCCATTACTTGCCCACGGTTGTGATATGAAGATGTGAAGAAAATATTGTTGAAATTATCAAAAGATATTTCAATTCATGCCACATTGAAGAAGAATGAAATTTCATGTTATAAATTTTGGGTGGATTACAATTTAGAGTAATTTAGAGTTATTGTATTTCATTAATGTATTTTAAGACTTTTTATTTACTTTAGGTTACCATTACATAATGGTTAATTATGGCCATTAAGTATGAATGTTACAACTCTTGAAATGCCTTTAATAGTTTCATTTTGAGACTATATAAAGCCATGTATGTTACATTTGTGAGTAGACTTGGAAAACATAGTAAAATGAGCATTTATGTTTTCTTTAGTCAATGGCTAAGTTTATTTGCAATTCTATGTAGTTTAGGTTGCATGTAGAATCATTCAATCTCGACATGATCAATCTTGCTTGTGGAGTGATTCGAATCTCAAACAAGTGTTCTTGCGTTGAGATATTTGATCAACAAGAATCATTCAAGCTAGACATGATCGATCTTGCTTGTGGAGTGATTCGAATCTCAAACAATGTTCTTGCCTTGAGATATTCGATCAACAAGGTAATCCGAATCTTACTCCCCTTGTAGTGATTTCCACATATCATTTGGTATAAGAGCTAGGTTGTCTTAAACTTGTCTTATTGCTGCTTTGTCTTAGTGCTTTACTTCTTCAATCTTTGTATTAGTTCGAATGCAAGTATCTTCTCTTTCAATGGTAGAACGTCAGTTAAATGCCATAAGGGTAAATACCAGTTAAATGTCACAAGGGTAAATACTAGTCTTAGTTGTTTGAAATGCTTAACATCAACTAGTTGCTCGAGTGCCTTTATTGAGAGTGATTCTAGGAGCTTTAGCTCGAATACCAACATCATCTCTCTTGCAGACTTGAAAATCGAGAGAAAACAGATTAGTTAGAGCTAGCAGAGGCTAGAGCTGCATATGATCCATCGGTGGTAGAGCCAGATGCAGTAGTTCCTATGGTTTACCCTAAACAAGTAGTTTCAGCAATAGTAGACCCAACATTTAGAGAGTGATACCACCCGGCAAAGGGGGAAAGCTATAGGCATCAGCAGAAAGGCAAGCAAAGGTGTAGGTAGCAGATCTACCAGCATCATTATTGGTCAACTTCAAGTGCTTAATTAACTGCTCCATCAACAGAAACGACTGAAGCGGTTGCTGGAAGGTATGCAGCTTACTTAGATGCTACTGGTGGATCATATGTTCCCACCTATGTCTCTAGTGATGCTTCAACCTTCGTTTTTGCTGCTCCTGCTGGGTATAGAACTCATAAGGGTACTGATCTTGGATCTACTACTAGCCTTGCTCGCTTTGTTTATGCTCCTGTGGGGACTGACTTTTGAACTGACTCGACATCCGCTGAAGAAATTTCTCCCTAGGTGAATTCGGATACCAAGCAAGTATATCCCTGACTAATGGGAAGACCCCCTCTATGATCCAAAGAACCGGCACACTGACCCTATATCAATCACTGCACGCATTATCAATGGAATGATTATCTAACCTTGGTTTGTGAAGGCTTTCCCCCGGCTCTTCGATCCTAGTATACGAAAGGTCATGTCCATTCATTCCCGAGGTAGTCCTCCACCAAGCAAGAGGAATCTCTTTCTCTCAGCTTATCACCGCCTTAAAGCCTTAAATCAAGAAAGGTAAGGGACTGCTTTCCATTTATGCTTCCCTACGTGGAAAATGAATCAAACCAGTTTTTCGTTTTCTAGGCCCCTGCTGGTATTCTAAAAAAAATGTTATTGTTTATGCTCGTGATATGAACCAAGAGACAACAATCATACAATATGCTGAAGATGTGAAGACAATATTGTTGAAATTATCAAAAGATATTTCAATTCATGCCACATTGAAGAAGAATGAAGTTTCATGTTATAAATTTTGGGTGGATGACAATTTGAAGTAATTTAGAGTTATTGTATTTCATTAATGTATTTTAAGACTTTTTATTTACTTTAGGTTACAATTACATAATGATTAATTATGACCATTAAGTATGAATGTTACAACTCTTGCAATGCCTTTAATAGTTTCATTTTGAGACTATATAAAGCCACGTATGTTGTATTTTTAAGTAGACTTGGAAAATGTAGTAAAAAATATATATATTCATGCTTTCTTTAGTCAATGGCTAATTTCTTTGCAATTCTATGTAGTTTAGGTTGCATGCAACTCTTGCAATGCCTTTAATAGTTTCATTTTGAGACTATATAAAGCCACGTATGTTGTATTTTTAAGTAGACTTGGAAAATGTAGTAAAAAAAATATATATTCATGCTTTCTTTAGTCAATGGCTAATTTCTTTGCAATTCTATGTAGTTTAGGTTGCATGTAGAATCATTCAAGCTCGACATGATCAATCTTACTTGTGGAGTGATTCGAATCTCAAACAAGTATTCTTGCATTGAGATATTTGATCAACAAGAGTCATTCAAGCTAGACATGATCGATCTTGCTTGTGAAGTGATTCGAATCTCAAACAATGTTCTTGCCTTGAGCTTAACACATGCAAGTCGAATGTTAAGAGCTAGGTAGAAGGAAAACAGGCTCCTAGCTAAAGGTAGCTTGTCTCGCCTTTCAAAAGGGGTGGGAACAGTTGAGAACAAAGTGGCGAACAGGTGCGTAATGCGTGGGAATCTACCGAACAGTTCAGGCCAAATCTTGAATCAAGATAAAAAACACTGTTTGATGAATCTGCGTAGTATTAGGTCGTTGGTCAAGTAAAGGCAGACCAAGCCAATGATGCTTAGCTGGTCTTTTCGGATGAATAGCCACACTGGGACTAAGACACTGCCCGACTTCCCACAGGGGGCAGCAATGGGGAATCTTCGACAATGAGCGAAAGCCTGATCCAGCAATATCGCGTGAGTAAAGAAGGGCAGTGCCGCTTTTAAAGCTCTTTCGTCGAGTGCGGGATCATGACAGGACTTGAGGAAGAAGCCTCGGCTAACTTCGTGCCAGCAGCCGCAGTAAGACTGGGGGGCATGTGTTCTTCGTAATGACTAGGCGTAAAGGGCACGTAGGCAGTGAATCGGGTTGAAAGTGAAAGTTGCCAAAAACTAATGGAATGCTCTCGAAACCCATTCACTTGAATAGAATACCTGGTCTTTCTTGTGGAGCATTCCATCAATGATTGGGCCCTTCTCTGGTTGAACCTTGATTCTCTAATGATTTAAGCTATTTTCTTTTTCTTATCAAAGTCTCAGTCTCGTCAATCAACTAATACACTCGCGGAGTTCCTGTGGTATAGTAGTAGTGGTAGTTTAGACTCCGCCCCTCTCTCTTAAAGCTACGACATCCCACCGATCCTCGCATCGGCTAGTTGCCTTTGCTATCAAGGCATAGCATTCTATGGACTCTTTCACCACGTCCAGAAATGGTATATCAACACGTTTTCTCCTTACCCAACCAAAATCTGATGATGGCAATAACCGCGTTGGCTGTTAAAAGTCAACTAGTCTTCTCCCTACGCAGGTAACACCCTACTTGGATTACCATGGACTTCTAAGTAAGATATGTAATACATCCGACGTCACACCAGACGTCCGACTTTCACTTCCCTAGCTCCAGGGGCACCTTCTCACCCTTGACTCACCTCTTCAACATCTATAAAAAAGCCTACAGCTCATAACCTTTTTGGTCTGATTCGATAGCGCTCTTCTAGAGTCAAAGCCCCCTGACTTAAAAGCTTAAAAGGGTAGCTGTCGTAACTGATCCACCATCCCCGTGGATGCTATATTATCCGAACTCCTAGCATCAATGATCGTCTTTGCACAGGCCAATTCCGACATAGATTTGGAATACTGCCTTCCATCTCCTCATCCTTTTTGCTAACGTTGGCTCACATTGCCACAAATCTAACGACAGCGAAACTTTCTTCTCTCCTAAGCTTCAGAACCCCCGCTATGGTTCAGACTTGAACTTACCTTGAGAGCTTCCTTCTCGGGCTCTAGGATCCACAACGTTCACTCTTCCATCTTCAGCTGGTCTATCCCGCACTCTCTAATCAACATTCGTCCGTCTGAACATTGGGATGGGACAGTACGAGCAAAATGCCCCACTCCTCCACATTCATTACAATTTCTGGATCAACCCTGCTGAGCCTTTTCTTATCTCCTTTGCTGGAAGCTCTACAGGCCTCGCGCTCGAAACTGATGGCGTCTGTTCTCCTTGACGCCGTCCGTCCTGGTGCTCTCCCCCTAAAACAAGTTTGCAAAAAGGCGGACTTTGGCTAGTTAGAAAGCAAACCCACCTTAATTTGTGGCAACTTTCTACTCCTCTGAGCTATTCTTATTGTATCTAAAATGACTTCGAGCATCCTCACAACAGCTACCTGCTCTCTCCTTCTTCGGCACTTCCCAGTCCACAATAGACCTGATCTTCTCTTGATCCATCTGAATCACACCCTTGCTGATCCAATGGCCAAGAAATAGCACTTTCGTCTTTGCACCATTTCTGATAAGAATCACGGTGTTCCAAATGGACCTATTGTCAAGAAGATTAAAAAAATGTCGATTCAAAAATGTCAACAACAAAATTCGAACCTACGCGTAGAGAGCTCAATTGATTTTGAACCTATCGCATTAGCTACTCAAACACATCAAATGGTCAATTTGACTTATTCTTTTGTGGAGATTAAAGGGGATCGGGAATAAATTTCGTCCACAAACGTCTTTTGTCGAGAGAATATAAATACCCACAATATGTTATGTAAAATTTAGATTCGTTGATGAATGTAATTCAGATCTCAAATCGAGACGTTTCCCTAGAAATTCGAGCATCATATTTGTCATTTCTATGTTTCAAGCAATTCTTGTGGAAGAATTGCATCCGAGCCATTCAATCAAGCCTTGATCAAGTTCGATTGTGGAGTGACTCAATTTAGAACAAGGTTTCCAAATCTTGTTTTTAGATCATCGATCGCAAGAGGTAATCTAATTCTAGCCTTATCTCTTGGTTGATCCAAATTTCGTATAAGGAGGTGTTAATTACTTTGATTCAAGGGTTCTTGCTTCAACAAAAGCTTGGATCGTTGGGCTGAGGATTAGGGTTGCCTTATCAATTTGGTATCAGAGTGTAGGTTTACATCTTTGTGGCCGACTCTAGAATTGATTTTATCTTTAATTTCCGCTATTGTTTATCATTTCTTTAAATCTGTCCATTTATTTTCTTGCTGCCATTTCTACCGTTCTTCATTATCTTTCCACTTTGTTCTTATTGTCCACTTTGTTTTTATTGTCCTCTTAAAAATCATTTGCACGTTTATTTAAAGATCAAATAATTTTCAATTCTCATTTTTCCCTAAAGCATATAAATCTGGAATAGTTGTGTTCGATCTTCACCACCATTCTCTTTGGAATTCATTTTTTAAAGTGTGCAATTATATCCAAAAATATCTGTCCCTTATTTATTTGTTCATTTCTTGTTTTATTTTGTTGTTACTACATAATTACCTTGTCTTGATTGTCTTGAATAGCTCGCTATTATCAGAATTGCTTTATCCATATTACCTACCTTGATCAGAAATTAGTCACTTTCCCAAATAACCTACCTTTGTGTGTTAAACACGGTTGTTCCTGAGTGTAAAATTAGTGAGTTGAGTGTGTGAGGTCCTAAGCATATAAAACTACTGTTTGTACAATCATGAACCAAGACGAGAAAAATGGAGGGGAGATCAATGATCTAGTTGAAGAAGTCCAGAAGAATGAGGGGAAACTAGAAGATGGTATTCATTTGGCACTTATTACAAGAAGACTTCTTAAAACTCAAGTTATGGAGAATGATGTTGATGATCAAAGAGACAACCTATTTCACACGCGGTGTTTAGTCAAGGGGACTGCTTGTAGTCTTATCATTGATAGTAAAAGTTGCACCAATGTAGTAGAAGTTGCAAATTCCAACTCAAGATCATCCTAAACCTTACAAGCTCCAATGGCTCAATGATAGTGGAACAATGAAGGTAATTTCCCAAGCTTTAATATCTTTTACTTTAGGAAAATATAAAGATGAAGTTCTTTGTGATGTGTTACCAATGCATGTTGGAGACATATTGCTTGATCGACCATGGCAATTTGACAGGAGAGTTATGTATGATGGCTATTTGAATAGGTATTCTTTTGTAAAAGATGGTAGAAAAACCACTCTTGTACCTTTGAGTTCTGGAAATGTATTTGCTAATCAATTAAAGTTGGAGGAAAGAAAGAAAGAGTTTGAGGAAAAAGAGTTAAAAGAAAAACAAAAGTTGAGTGAAAAAATAGAGAAAAAAAAAAAAGAAGAATAAAAAAAGAGATGAAATTGAAGAAAAAATGAAGAGATAGTTATTTGGCTATAGTTGGAGAGGTGAGAAGGTTTTCACAAAAATCGATCTTTGTACTTATGTACAATGGAGGATTGTTGGTCTCTAACTATAACAACTTGGCTTTGCTTAGTGTTTTTCAATCTCTTTTACAGGAATTTGAAGACATGTTTCAAGATAAAGAAATACCTCCCATTAGAGGTACCGAACAAAATAGACTTCATTCCAAGGACTGTCATTCCTTAGAAGCTAGCTTATCGAGTCAATCCAACCGAGACAAAAGAAATTTAAAGGCAAGTGGAGGAGCTCATGGAGAAGGGCTATGTATCAGAAAGTTTGAGTCTATGTTCTATACGAGACTTATTGGTGTCAAAGAAAGATGAAACTTGGCGCATATGCATGGATAATAGAGTCATCAACAAAATCATGGTAAAGTATCGACATCCTATTCCTAGGCTAGACGATATGCTTGATTTATTGCCTGATTCGTGTTCATTTATAAAAATTATTTTGAAATCTGGATATCATCAAATTAGAATGCATGTAGGCGAAGAATGGAAAACAACTTTCAAAATTAAGTTTGGATTGTATGAATGGCTTGTTATGCCTTTTGGGTTAACTAATGCTCCTAGTACACCTATGCACTTAATATATAATGTTTTGGTAAAATATCTGAAAAAGCATGTTGTTTATATTGATGATATTATAATTTATTTGAAGATTTTGCTTGAACATGTGGAGCATGTTAAGTTAGTTTTGATCAGACATAGAAGGGAGAAATTTAATTTTAATAAGTGAAGCTTTTGCATGAAGAAAATGCGTGGCTTTATAGTTGGTAAAAACAGAGTAGTAGGAGATAAAAAGAAAGTTAAAGTCATCAGAGATTTGCTAACACCAAAAAGTGCAAGTAAAATCAGAAGTTTTTATGGGTTAGCTAGCTTCTATAAAAGATCTATAAACGATTTTAGTACCATAGCTGCACCATTGAATAACTTAATGAAAAATAATGTTGTTTTTAAATGGGGAGAAATGCAAGAGAAATGCATCCAATTTTCTTAGGAAGAAATTAAGCAAACCATTATTTGTTTTGGCTAGCTTTGATAAAACTATTGAAATTGAATGTGATGTAGGTGGTTTGGGCATAAGTATTGTTTTAATTCCAGATGGAAAGCACTTAATATATTTTAGTGAAAAACTTAATCTACCAACATTGAAATATATTATCTATGATAAAGAATTATTTGATTTAGTGCATCTATTGCATGTGTGGCAACACTACTTATTTCCTAGAGAATTTGTGATCAATTTTGATCATGAAAGCTTAAAGTACGTGAAGGGTAAAAGCAAACTGAATCGTAGACATGCAAAGTGGGTGGAATTTATTGAAATATTTTCATATGTCATCAAATATAAGCAAGGTAATGATAATATGGTAGCTAATGTGTTATCTAAAAGGTACAATCTCTTTAGTGCAAAAATTCTTGAACTTGAGCATATTGCCGAATTATATAGAGATGTCCAAGATTTCAGAACTATTTATGCATCTTGCAAAAAAAAGCTATGGATGATTATTATTTGTTTCACATGGTGGTGCCTTAATGGGACATCTCAGGATTAATACAATTTATAAGATGTTGCATAAACACTTCTTTTGGTCGAAGATAAAACACGATGTCCATAAGTTTTGTAGCAAATGTTTTAAACGCAAAGAAACTAAATATACACTCGTTTGAATGTACCTAACAAACCTTGGACTAATATATCTATGAAATTTGTTCTTGGTTGCATGCTGCTAATTCGTTTTTTTTTTTAAGTGGTTTATGGATTTAATACAATTTATGAAACAAAATTTTTCTAATATTTTTGTGAGTGAAGTAGACAAGAAAATGGGGAAGATGAAAAGAATCGCGGTGTTCCAAATGGACCTATTGTCAATTTTTTTAAGTGGTTTATGGATTTAATACACTTTATGAAACAAAAATTTTCTAATATTCTTGTGAGTGAAGCAGACAAGAAGAGGGGGAAGAGGATAAGAATCACGGTGATCCAAATCGATTTAATACTTTATGAAACAAAATTTTCTATTAATACTTTATGAAACAAAATTTTTCTAATATTTTTGTGAGTGAAGACAAGAAGAGGGGGAAGATGATAAGAATCACGGTAGAGAGCTCCAAATGGATTTAATACACTTTATGAAACAAAATTTTTCTAATATTTTTGTGAGTAAAGCAGACAAGAAGAGCGAAACATGATAAGAAGTAGTTTATGGATTTTTATGAAACAAAATTTTTCTAATATTTTTGTGAGTGAAGCAGAGACAAGAAGAGGGGGAAGAGGATAAGAATCACGGTAGAGAGTTCAGAACTCAAACCTATGCATAGAGAGCTCAATTAATTTTGATCTTGTTGCATTAGCCACTCAAGCACATCAACATTTATTAGAAAGAATTATTTTTAATTTCATAAATTATTTAAAAGTCAAATGATCAATTTGACTTATTCTTTTGTGGAGATTAAAGGGGATCGGGAATAAATCCCGTCCACAAACGTCTTTTGTCGGGAGACTATAAATACCCACAATATGTTATGTAAAATTCAGATTCGTGGATGAATGTAATTCAGATCTCAAATTGAAACGTTTTCCTTAGAAATCCGAGCATCATATTTGCCATTTCTAAGTTTCAATCAATTCTTGTGGTAGAATTGCACCCAAGCCATTCAATCAAGCCTTGATCAAGTTCCATTGTGGAGTGACTCAATTTAGAACAAGGTTTCCAAATCTTGCTTCTAAATCTTCAATCATAAGAGGTAATCTAATTCTAGCCTTATCTCTTGGTTGATCCACATTTCGTATAAGAATGTGTTAATTACTTCGATTCAAGGGTTCTTGCTTCAACAAAAGCTTGGATCGTTGGGCTGAGGATTAGGGTTGCCTTATCAGTTTCACGTACAACTTATTTCCTGCTACACTCATAACACTGTACTCAGGTTTTCAAACCTCCTGTGAGTGACTATAAACAATTACGTCATCAAGGTTTTCCACTACAAACTGGTCAAGGTAAGAGTTTGAGTTATCCATTGTTGTGGGGAACAAGACCATAATGAGGACGATATTCATTGATCAGTTACTCTTTGTGTACGTTATGGAGTCTCCACTCTATATTGAAAGCCCTTCCAAATAGCAAAAGCGTTTAAAGTCTTCAATTAGACGTTAGAGTTTGATTCTTTTTTTTTTTTTTTTTTTTTTTTTTTTTTTGACTTCTTTCTTTAAAAGAGGAATGCATGGAATGAAGAAAAGAAAGAGAGGAGGAAAGTAATTCACCAGTGGAGTTTGTCTCCTGAAAATGGTTTTCTTTCTCTCCTTAAGGTCTTTTTCTCAATTTTCTTTCATGGTATCCAAGCCATTAAGAGAACTAGGGTGCTGAAACAATAACTCAAAATCAGCTTGCTTAGAGAATCAAAGGGTTCCTGTCAGCTTTTTCTTTTTTTCTTTTATGTTTTTATCGAAATTCAATGGAAACTCTTTTGTGCCCTATACCCCAACAATTTCTTTGGTAGATCAATACATGAATTATATATACAATGAGGATCACAATCATTGATTTTGGGTACCAAGCTATCAACTCAATATATCTACAAAAAAGCGATGTAGTGATGCAATTTTGATATATAATCACTCCTATTTGTTTTTCTTTCTTATTAAAATGAATCTAATCCTATCTTTATATATCCTTTGAATTACTCAACTGTATCCTATGAATTTCATTTCGCACAGGAAACTATTCTAGGAGAAGTTCGAATCTGTTTCGTTCGGATGTTGATTGGTCTTGGTTTGAAACAATTTACGCATTACTGGTTCCCGGAAGAGTTAATATCTCCATTAGCTAAACCCTTTCTTACCCTGCCTTTGGACTCGTGTTTTGTTTGTACACAATCAACGGAGGCCTTCCCTACATATCTTGCAATGTCTTCAATAGCATGCTCTTACTTCGTCTTTCCTTTAATAAGTCATCAAATTTGGTGCTTTTTTATCCCCAGTTGCTATGGAGAACAAAGGACAAAATACAATCGATTCCTCTATTTAAGTGGTTCTCGCTTCTCCTTATTCCTGTTCCTAACTCTTCCCAATGTTTGGCCCTTTCCATGCTTCATGGGTGCAACATCAACAAATTTGCTCATTCTCAAGTTACGACCTAAGATCTATGACCATATTATGTTAACTGTTCGTATTTCGTTCATTCTATCGGTATGCTCTCAGGTACCTGTAACTGTGATCTGTTTTCCAGAACTCAGAAACCTTCACGAACAATCATCGTTTTTTTATGGTTTTTCCGCTTTTCACAACAGCTCTTTCTACACCTCCGGATATCTGGTGCCAAATTGTCACTCGTTTCCTTATTTCTTTGATAATTGAGTTGGCTATCTTTGTGGCATCGATTGTACAAGTTCGTGAAGAGGGCTGGCAAGTGGAATGAGGGAAAGCAGCTTGATCGACAAATAAAAAAGGGGGGAACCCCTAGAACCTGGCAAAGTCACTATCAATGAATTCTCGAGCAATTCTCAACCAACATATGCGATTCATTCCCGTAAATATTCTAACACACAAAGGACTCCTTACCTTAGGAACGGGATAAGTGAGACAGCCCCGACAAGCGCCGGTGAAGAATGCAAGCAAAGCAAGAGCTCGGGCATTATTATATTCCATCAAGAGAAAGGAGGCAGGCTGGTAGGAAGGCCAAGGGAGCGAACCAAAAAGCTCAACTTTGTGGAACAGACCAATCTTCCTTACCGCCCCCTCACTCTCTCTCTATAAAAAAAATTCTGTGGGAAGCGCGGAGAGCTAAGCCACTAATGTCACGGCGAAGGTTATACATCAGAAAGTTAGTGAAGCTAAGGTTTTGTATGTCTTTTTATATCCTTTCGATCAAGCAACAACTGATAAGGAAAGCCTGCATTCCCCTTTTCAATCA
Source organism: Cucurbita pepo subsp. pepo (assembly GCF_057944985.1). Classification (NCBI taxonomy): domain Eukaryota; kingdom Viridiplantae; phylum Streptophyta; class Magnoliopsida; order Cucurbitales; family Cucurbitaceae; genus Cucurbita; species Cucurbita pepo. The sequence continues at coordinate 3,233,308 of NC_141816.1, read as the reverse complement.
TTAAAAAAAAATTAAAAAAAAAAAACAATGGGAGGAGAGAGAGAAGTTGAAGAAGTGCTTCTAGATCTCATGGAATAAGGTAGAATTTTGAACTCAACTTTACTGCTTTCATAGAAAAAAAGAATTGTGGAAATGAAATCCTAATTACGTTACCATAGGCCAGAATTGGATTTAGAAGAGCAAGAAAAAAGAAGCGTTGAGATTGAGCAAACTCAGGGAGGGAAATGAGTAACTTTGTAACTTAGTGCTTTTCGAGAAAGAAGAACATTCAAAATCAAATTCGATTCTATTTGCATTTTGGATTATATTATGAATACATTGTTTTGGAAATTGACATCTCAGAAACCATAGATACAACATCATGCTACAAGCTATTCGAGTCATCCACTCTGGCATAAATTGAGTGGAAATGGGACAAGTCTCATGAAAATGAAAGATTTCTTGCATTGTCCAAACTATAAGAAAAAGCTACGAATGTTTGTAATTCAGGATAATGCCTCGGGGAACCATTCTTTTATATACAATTTCAATGATGAAACAAGGATAATGCCTTGGGGAACCATTCTTTTATATACAATTTCAATGATGAAACAAGGGTTGAATATACTATTGCACCTTGGCAACCTTTGACAGCTAAGAATAGCTTTTCGGTCAAAATCGTAATTACTTTCCTATCAAAATCAATGGTGATTGGTTACCACTATCAAGTAGATTGAGTAAGAAGTTGGGCTAGCTGAATTCTGGAAAAAGGAGAGAATACAGAGCTTTAAACTTTCTGATGCATTAAACTCTATGCGTGTATATCAGAGACCTACGCTTCATTCTCGTTCTTTCTGTTATCTTTTGGTTTACCCTATGGGTCTATCTTACCCCCGTGCCACTTAATGAGCATCCATTTTCTTAGACAAGCCCAAACTTCAAATTCTTAAATCAAGTGATCTCAAATACATATCAGTCTAAAGTGTGCGCCACCCATCCTACTGTTAGTAGCCCTTGCCCATGCGGGGAGCCACTCAATAAAACTGTTAGGGAGATCTTACCCCTTAACACCTTTGATCCTCTCCAAATAAATCCAAAGCCAGTGTTTGATAAAAAAATATATTAGATCATGATAGGCACAATAATCCTAGTTCTTGCACTTACTAAGTCTGTTTCGCCACATGGTGTTTATATTGAATTATAGAAGAAACAAATGAAGAATCAACTAATGATAGATACATTTTTCTTACCTCAAACAAATAGATGTTACTCTATTAATAAAACAATGGATGATGATCAAAATTATTCTCTTTATAGTTTGATATTTAAACTCAATGATGTTAACTCTGTCTTTAAGCAAAATTATGGCGATGACTATGATCTCTCGGAAGTTGAGCTTCTTGGATTACAAAATTCACTTATATCAGGTAGATACAACTTTTTACCACTACGCTTAGTTATAGAATATAGAGATTCCCTCGGGTCGAATTCGACACCTACCTTTTCTGTTGGTCCCTCTAACACAGAGGACCATGTGGTTATTGATGCTGACAGTGCTATCTTAATTGATGAATTGGGTAGATCTTCCCATTTTTGTAAATCTTCTTTCTCTACATATAAAGAGAAAGGATTGGATTCTCAATCTCATTACCACTTAACAATCCAAGAGTGGAGGGGTGTGAAAACACTTCTTCGACTGAATTGCTCGAATTCTGCTATCACCTTCCCCAGATCTAGACTTTTTGAGAAAGTCAAAACTATTTTGAAGAATGAACAAGTTGTTGATTTGATCTAATGTTTTTGCAACTTGCCCATTGTTGATAATATGGACAGAGTTGACTCTCTTCGCAGTTGCTTTCCACCAATATTTTCATAGGAGAAATTATATTAAATATAATTTTAGGTGACATTGATTATGAAATGGAAAAACGATTGCCGAAACAGAACTATGCTTGCCTACAACATTCAATCTTTATCCCCATTTTTGGTAAAAATAATGATGGATCGTATAATACAGCTCTGGATGAGATTTTCAATCAATGCCATTTTATGGCCCCACCCATAGAACGTTCTTATAGGGGAGGTGAACCCATCCCATTCTCTGGGGGCCTCATTCACATTAATGAGGATGGCAGATTCTAATTCAAAGCGATTGCTAAAAAATATACTGATTTTATATGATGTGATTTTAGGTTGTAGGGTATTATTTATCAACGAAAGTTAGTGTTAAAGCTATACCAGCGGCATTGAGAAATGTTTTTCTTTAAGTCGGAGTTTGAGATTCTATTTGAGTTTCAGCGTGAGTGAATACATGCACCTTATGTCGGAGGACACGAAAACCCTCTCGGTATAGACTGATTTGATCTCGATGCTGTGATGAATAGAGTGTTCCGCCACGGTCTTCAGTACTCCTATTTCGGAGGAAAAGACCGTCTCTTTGGAGGTCGTCAGTATAATGCTCCCCCAAACGTACTCCTTACGGATGAACCGAGTTACCAAAAGTCGCGATATGAATAAAGGAAGTTTTTTGGGTCATCCTTTAGGTTCCAGAGGTGTAGGTTCAATTCCTGCTCGTGACAGTTTTCGAGCATTATACTCTTAACCAAGAAATCTTTTCTGATATGAACCAAGAGACATCAATCATACAATATATTTCAATGAAGATGCGAAGAAAATGTTGTTGAAATTATCAAAAGATATTTCAATTCATGTCACGTTGAAGAAGAATGAAATTTCATTGTTATAAATTTTGGGTGGATTATAATTTAGAGTAATTTAGAATTATTGTATTTCATTAATGTATTTTAAGACATTTTATTTACTTTAGGTTACATTTCCATCCTGGTTAATTATGACCATAAAGTATGAATATTACAACTCTTGGTATGTCTTGAATAATTTCATTTTGAGGCTATATAAAGCTATGTATGTTGTATTTGTAGGTAGACTTGAAAAATATAGTAAAAGAAGCACCTTTAGCCAATGCTAAGTTTCTTTACAATTCTATGTAGTTTATAGGTTGCACGTAGAATCATTAAAATTAGACATGATCGATCTTACTTGTGGAGTGATTCAAATTTCAAACAATGTTCTTGCCTTGAGATATTCGATCAACAAGGTAATCCGAATCTTACTCCCGTTGTAGTGATTTTCACTATCACTTTCTCTAGAGTAGAACACCTATCTGAAATTGATGGGCATTGAGATAAGCTTTTCCTCTTTCTTTTAGTTATCTTTCATTTTCTTTTGGGTGGATCATGATCATCTTGGTCTTTGAAGACATTCTTCATCAGTTATGTCTTTCTAGTAGCATTCTTCTCGTTAGTATTCGGTATTTTCTCGTCACATTCTCATCTTGGGTTTGTTACCTCTTTGAGATCTTCTACGGGTTTGTGAGTGAAACCTATTTTCTTCCTCATTTTATTCCACAGAAAAGCGAGAACTCAAAATTCTCCCCCAAAAAGTCTTGTTTGTGGCCTTCCTTCTCTTCTGGTTAATCCTAAGAGTCAGAGGCCTTTTCTTATTTGCGCAGTCATGGGCTCTTTGAGATCCTCCTAATGAGTCATGGATGTAACTATTATTTGATTCTGATGGCCAAAGATGTTCTCGCCTCCCCTGTTCGGGCTGGAGTTCCACTTTCACGGAAGAATCAACAGTTTTTTCAAAAGATTCCAAAGCACACACTCGAAAGTGCTTCGAATTGAAATTAGAAATTCATTGTTCGAGACCGGTTGAGAATTTGGAAAACAAAAAAGAAAGACTTCTTCCGACACGCAAGTGTGAGAAAAACTCAAATTCATCGTTACCAAAAAATCTACGGCGATTCTGAAAAACAAAGTTTCATTCAAGATTGCACAGAAGGTTGGGAAACCAAGAGAACGCTACGCCTTTTCTTGCTCGTTTTTTATCAAAAGCTTGTGATTTTGTTTTTGTCCCTTGTTTCGAGCAATGGCATTCTGCTTAGAAACTCTCCCGAACAAGAAGAGAAAGGGAAAGTCAATCGGCCAATTTCTTGGAAAGTTCTTTCAATCCAGGGAAGGTTGATTGACAAAAGAGATTAGGGATAGGTAAGATTTTCTCCATGATTAGAGAGATGAGACTCGAGCTGTTTTCATGCCAGCAAGGGAGTCGGGATAGATAGGACAGGATCACAGTGGCTCTTAGATGCCATGAGGAGGCCCCATATGGAAATGTTCGCCTGAGTCTGATTCAATTGCGGAATTACTTCATTATCTTTTTCCGCCACCTGGGATTCCTTTTTGGCCTCAGTATCCACCGTTGGGTTATCAGATCTCAGATGTGCACGGGTTTGAATACTTTTCCCCCACGGGTTATGCGTTGGGCCTCCCTCCTCATGTATGACAAAATTCCATACCATCATTGGTGCCGTATTGATCCAGCTCGTCGGAGTCCATCCACAAAGATGCGTGTAGGGAGGGGTTTGAGGTCTATAGGGTCCGAGCAACTAAGGCTTTCATCAAATGGTTTAAGGAAGTTGAGCAAACGTAAAGGATGAATCACTTGCAGGACATTCAAGGAGTAATGTTCGGGGGTTGGGATATTTTCATAAAAATCATCCCACCAGAGCATGTGAACTCGGGGTGGGGGCTCAACCTCGTCAGTCTCCCAGATTCCAATCATGTCTCTATCATCCGTTTCCCCCTTTTCTCCGGCTGGCGTGATAAGGAGGGAGGGATCTCAACTCGACAATGTCGGCTCGATCATGTTTATATTGGCAGGAGGAGGTACAGCATGAGTGGGTAGATAATTGATAGTTACATTGGGACGGTTTGCCCTTGGTGGCTCAATTTTCCCTAAATTAATAAGGTCTTGGATGTCATGTTTCAGCCTTAAACACCGAATCAGTCTTATGGTCATTTGTCAGATGGTATTTGCAGTAGGTATTGGCTTTGTACCCTCTATCAATTTCTTTTTCCTGGGCAAATGTCCGCTTGAAAAGGGAGTAAAATGAGCTGGTGGCGGAGATGGGGGAAGAGCCGTGAGTACACCATTCTTCTTCAGCTTTCCCAAAGCGAAGCTGAGAGTTATGTCGAACGAAGTTCAAGTCCTGGGTGTTTGTCTTTGGCTTTCCGACAAGACATTGACTTCGCTGTTCTTGCTTCTTCCTCCCAAGGCTATCTTCTTTCCTTTTTTTATCAACCTTTTTGACCTGTGATCCATGTGAGTCCCATTGTAGATATCATTTCAATACGAGTGGTTCAAATGATAAGCGCCTACAATGCTGGAATTTGCAAAGCTAGAGGTCCTTCTAGAATCCTTGCAAAACGTTCACAGAGAAAGCTAACTTAACGGATTGATTCCAACCAAGAACTGGTTAGAAGATGAATGACTCTTTGATCGAACTTGGAATCTATGATGGTAACTCTTAGATATCAAGAAAATTCACTACAGAATTAGCTTGATCAAAACTAATTCAATGAATCGGTTTAAACATCAAACCTAAAGCAAGGTTTGAAAAAGAATAACACCAAAAAGGTATCAAGAAAACACAAAGGTTTTGTTTGTATTCAACAATTCATGCCCAAACATGAATATTACATGCCTCTAAATAGACCCAAAAGTTAACCCTAACATAATAAAGTTCAACCACCAACTACAAATCACTAATAAATGCTATTAAATACAAATTGAAGAAAATAAGGTATTCATAAATTGTCTTAATTGGTAGTTCAACTACCAAAAACAAGTCTTTTAATTACTTTCCAATGTCAGCTACTTCATTATCTTCTTGATTTGATATGCCAATGCTATAAAGATTTTTGGGCTCAAAAGTCTTTATTTCAACTTGTACACTAGCTAGCTTTCGAAGATGCAATGTATAGGCCTCTTGAATTTTATTAACCTTGCTTCTTGTAATCGGTCCTTCGGGTACATGCAAAGGGTCAGTAGTTGAATTCATATCATCCTCCCCTTCTTTAAAAGGATTTGTCCTCAAATCAAGGTTTTCATTCCCTACATCAAATGGAGTTAAATCAGCCACATTAAAAGTTGAACTTACATTGTACTCACCTCTGAGATCTAGCTTGTATGCATTGTCATTGATCCGATCTAGTACCTTTCGTAGATGAACACAAACCCAATCACCTTGTTTAAAAATCAATTTCTTTCTTCCTTTGTTCTTGCGCGTGACTAGTTTTTTATTTTTGTTTTCAATTCTTTCTTTTATGTCTTTGTGAATTTTTTTATGTATTCGACTCTTGAAGAAGCTGCATCATTAGCAAACATATTAGGTGGCAAAGGCGATAAATCTAGAGAAGTTAAAGGATTAAATCCATACACAACCTCAAAAGGTGAACACTGAGTGGTGCTAAGTATTGCTCTATTGCATGCAAATTCCACAAAAGGTAGAGTCTCTTCCCAAGACTTTAGATTTTTAGAAATTAGTGACCTAAGTAAGGCTCCTAATGTTCTATTAACAACCTCAGTTTGTCCATCGGTTTGGGGGTGACATGTTGTAGAAAATAGAAGCTTAGTTCCCAACTTTCCCCACAAAACCTTCCAAAAATGGCTTAAAAATTTTACATCCCTGTCACTAACAATGGTTTTGGGAATACCATGCAATCTAACCACTTCCTTAAAGAATAGATTAGCTATGTTGGTAGCATCATCTGTTTTGTTACATGGAATGAAATGTGCCATTTTACTAAACCTATCAATCACCACAAAAATGCTATCATGGTGTCTTCTAGTCTTTGGTAATTCTAGAATAAAATCCATGCAAATGTCAACCCATGGTTCACTAGGAACATCTAAAGGTGTGTAAAGACCATGAATTTTTGCAGTAAGAGAAGAAAATAAAGCATACATTATTGACTACGCATCTGCAACCACATTATCCTTCCCCTTTTTGTAATGGATTACATAAGGAAATGTCTCAATGAATTCCACCCATTTAGCATGTCTCCTATTTAGCTTTGTTTGGCTTTTGAGGTGCTTCAAACTTTCATGATCCGTATGAATAACAAACTCTTTTGGCCACAAATAATGTTGCCAAACTTGCAAAGACCTCACAAGTGCATATTACTCTTTGTCATAAGTCGGATAGTTGAGTTGTGCTCCATTAAGCTTTTCACTAAAGAACATGATTGGCCTTTTTTCCTGCATTAAAACAGCTCCTATGCCTATCCCACTTGCATCACATTCAATTTCAAAAGATTTGTCAAGGTTAGGTAAAGCAAGACAAGGTGCATTGGTTAATTTATCTTTCACTTCATTGAATGCATTCTCTTGTTTTTCCTTCCATTCAAATTTCACATGCTTTTTAACAAGTTCGTTCAATGGTGATGCTATGCTACTGAAATCCTTAATGAATCTCCTATAGAAACTAGCCAAACCATGAAAAGATCTTACCTCGGTTGCATTTGTGGGTGTTGGTCATTCTCTAATAGCTTTTACCTTTTCTTCATCAACTTGTACTCCATTCTTTCCAACTAAGAACCTTAGGAAGTTGACTTGGTCTAGACAAAAACAGCACTTTTTGAAGTTGGCATAAAAAGCTTCTTTTCTCTAAGTTTAAACAAAATTTTCTTAACCTGCAAAATATGATCATTCAAGCTTTTTGAGTAAACAAGGATATCATCAACGTATACAACAACAAATTTTCCAATATAGTCTCTCAAAACATGATTCATTAGCCTCATAAAAGTACTTGGTGCATTTGTAAGGCCAAACGACATAACGAGCCACTCATAAAGCCCAAACTTTGTTTTGAAAGCCGTTTTCCACTCATCTCCCACATTCATTCGAATTTGATAATAACCACTTTTAAGATCTATTTTTGAAAACAGATTAGCACCATATAATTCATCCAACATGTCATCCAATCTAGGAAAAGATACTTTACCATTATCTTGTTGATGGCTCGACAATCAACACACATCCTCCACGTGCCATCTTTTTTGGGTACCAAAATCACAGGAACCGAACAAGGACTCATGCTTTCTCTAAGATATCTTTTATCCATGAGTTCTTCTACTTGTCTCTGAATCTCCTTAGTCTCGGTGAGATTAATCCTATAGGCAGCCATATTTGAAAGAGTTGCCCCAAGTACGAAGTCAATTTGGTGTTCAATCCCTCTTAGAGGGGGTAACCCCGTACATGCATCTTCATGTGGAAATATGTCATTGAATTCCAGCAAAATAGACTTAAAAGCACTTGGTAAAGCATCATCAGTTTTTGGTTCTATTGCTAAACACATTCCTTTGCACATAAGTACAAATTTTGGTTCTTGGGCTAACATATTCCTCATTTCTCCCTTTCTTACAACCAAACTCACATTTTCTCTCTTGTCCTCAAAATCACTTTTTTTTTTCTTTCTTGGTTTTCACTCATCATTTGCCCCTCACTTTTCTCCTTTTTTTTTTTCACTCTTATCTCTCTGTTTTAACTTAGTTTCTTCTCTCCATGGTTGTTCTTCATATTCTTTTCTTTTCTTCCCTAATTTCAATTGGTCACAATGTACTTCATACGGAGACAACGGAAGTAAAGTAAATTTTTTCCCACACAAAGTAAAAGTATACTTGTTCGTCAAACCATCAAATCTTACCTTTCTATCATATTGCCAAGGTCGGTCGAACAAGATGTCTCCCGCATGCATTGGTACGACATCACAAAGGACTTCATCTTTATATCTTCCAAGAGTAAAAGAAATAAGAGCTTGAGAGTTCACTTTAATTTCTTCATTGTTTGTCAACCATTGAAGTTTGTACGGTTTTGGATGTGGATGGACAGAAAGTTGAAGTCTTTTTACAAGGAAGCTGCTTACCCATTTATGCAACTTCCACTATCAATCACCAAGCTGCATGGGTTTCCTTTGATCAAACATCTTGTGTGGAACAAGTTTTCCCTTTGATCTTCAAATTTCTCTTCCTTGATTTGAACATTGAGTACCTTTCTTGTGATCAATCTTGCTTGTGAAGTGATTCGAATCTCAATCAAGTGTTCTTGTCTTGAGATATTTGATCAACAAGAATCATTGAAGCTAGACATGATCAATCTTGCTTCTGGAGTGATTTGAATCTCAAACAATATTCTTGCCTTGAGATATTCGATTAAAAAGGTAATCTGAATCTTACTACCCTTGTAGTGATTCCTTATCTTATCATTTGGTATCAGAGCTTCAGGCTCAAGATCGGATATATGTTTCCTTTGCGTTTCTTCTCAATTTGATTTTTATTTATTTTCATCTTTTTAGTTTTTAATCGACCCAGAGTTCAAAAATTCAATATTTGCTCTATTTAAAATTTTGAGAGGTGAGAATGAGAGCTTCATTTGTGTAAATGAGTGTAAAAAGAGTGGCCTAAAATTCCTAGAGTGTATAGTCGTGAGAGAGTGTTGTGAGGTCCTTCGTATTTCCATAACTTATTTTTTGCAGCAAAGTTTCATAAATAGATTCGAGGACGAATCCTCTTGAAGAAGTGTAGAATGATATGAACCAAGAGACATCAATCATACAATATGCTTCAATGAAGATGTGAAGAAAATATTGTTGAAATTATCAAAAGATATTTCAATTCATGCCACATTGAAGAAGAATGAAGTTTCATGTTATAAATTTTGGGTGGATTACAATTTAGAGTAATTTAGAGTTATTGTATTTCATTAATGTATTTTAAGACTCTTAATTTACTTTAGGTTACAATTACATAATGGTTAATTATGACCATTAAGTATGAATGTTACAACTCTTGGAATGCCTTTAGTAGTTTCATTTTGAGCCTATATAAAGCCATGTATGTTGTATTTGTAGGGAGACTTGGAAAAATTATTAAAGAAGCATTTGTGCTCTTTTTTAGCCAATGGCTAAGTTTCTTTGCAATTCTATGTAGTTTAGGTTGCATGTAGAATGATTCAAGCTCGACATGATCAATCTTGCTTGTGGAGTGATTCGAATCTCAAACAATGTTCTTGCCTTGAGATATTCGATCAACAAGGTAATCCGAATCTTCATTGAAGCATATTGTATGATTGATGTCTCTTGGTTCATATCATGTTAGTTCGTGATGTGTACCTTTTTTAATGCTCTTTTTCTTCCTTCAATTGGTCTTCAATTTTGAGAGCATAATGATACATGTCTTCCAGATATGGTGGTGGATTTCTGTCAACAAGATGAGCAATTTCTCGATTCAAACCTCCAAAGAATCTAGACATGGTATCTTCTTCTTCTTCTCTAACATTTGCTCTTTCCATCATAGTCTCCATCTCTTGATAATATTCTGCCACACTTTTTGTTCCTTGCCTCAAACCTTGCAATTTAGTTTTCAAATTTCTTTCATAGTGTTTAGGAACATACCTTTTTCTCATGGCTTCTTTAAGTTCTTCCCAAGTCTCTATTGGATCCTCCTCTCTTCTTCTTCTCTCGGATTTGAGATGTTGGAACCAATCACCGGCATGATTGGTAAATTCGGCAATAGCAAGTCTCATCTTCTTATTTTCACTATAGGTGTTGCAATCAAACTATGTTCTATCTTTCTTTCCCATTGCAAGTATGCCTCAGAATCTGTCGTTCCACAAAATGGTGGGATTTTGAGTTTAACTCCCTCATCTCTATCTTCATGTACTCTTTCCATCCTTCTAGGTTGCATAATAGTTGCATGGTTATTTCTTCCTCTCCATCTTCCTTCAACTTGTCTTTCTTGTACTACTATACCTTCATCTTCTTGTTATGTTCGTTCTTGTCTTTGTTGTTGCACCCTTCTTTCTTGTCTATCTTCCATCATCATTTCCATCATACCTTGAATTGCTTGAAGAATGGTTGTGTTAAGATGTAATACCCGAATTTTTAGATAAATAAATTAAAAAATAAAAATAACAACATATGGGCAAAAGGGTCATTTTGCCCCTACTCTTATCCAAGGGGTCTAGTTGTTTGGGCTCCAAGAAGAAAGAGAGAGAAAAGAAAAGAAAAAAAGAGAGAGAATGGAGAAAGGAGAAAAAGTTAGGGTTCGGGAGAGAGGAAGAACAGAGATGACAAATCGCCATTGGAGATCGAATCCAAGGTAAGAAACCTCGAAGCAATACTTCTCTCAGTGCTGGAAAAGGAGTTCGGGTGGTGGAATCCACTCATTCCGGCAAGAAAATCCGAGAACAAACAGAGTAAGGTTCCGAACTTCTTATTTCGATTTTATCTAGATGTGAGGAGTTTCATGAGCGTTAGATCTGGAGTTTCTGAGGTATGTGACTAAAATAAGATTCTCACAGGTTTCTTGAAGTTCTTGGACGAGAATCGGACGAAAATCAGAGTTTAGTCTGACTTCGGGTAGAGCAATCGAAAATAGAAAATGTGAGTTTTTCTGTATATTTGGACGGCCTTAACTCATCCTGTGTTCAAGAAAAAAATAAAGAAAAAATATATTGTAGAAGTAGAATATGAGATCTACAATTTGCGTGTAGGAACTTTGTTGATATGGATTACGGATTGAAAGATAAGAAAATCGGAAGAAAATAGATCGAAAATGCCAAAAACTCACGTTTCTGGAAAATTTGGAAAAACGCAGGAGGAGAGAGAGGAGGCCTTGCCGCCACGCGTCGGCCGGCGTATGGAGGAGCGCGGCAGGACCGACGAGTGACGTGTGGCGACTGCAGGTTGGGGAGGCGTGCCCCACTGGCTAGTTGACACGCGTCAGGGCACGGATTCGGGTCAACCCGAGTCCGATCCGGCGCTCCGCACGCGACCTGGGAACACCGAACCGAACCGGCCGCTGGCCCGCGACTGCACGGGAAGCCGCGCGTGGACACGCGCGCGTAGAAAGCCGCGCGTAAAACACCCTCCAGGGCTCGTGTAGGCGCGTGGTTGATCTTTTTCCCTCCGTTCGACCTCCGTTTGCTTGTTTTTCGCACCGATTTCAACTCTGATCCTATTTTTATGTGAATTAGGACCTATCAAGGAAATTCCATAATTTTTGGAACCTTTTCCAGCAAATAATTCAGCTTGGGAAGGCACGCGTCAACCATGTAAGTAGCCATTTGGATTCCCACGGCAGTACTTGTAGGAACCGCTAGGAACAAGCATGCATGCTACCACCTATGAAATTAGCTAGCCGGACTTAGCGTGTTATTATAGAAACTGCGAATATAAGATGATTATGGAAAGCTAGATACAAAATGTGTATTAAATCTGTTTTGGTTGAGACTCTGATAATGTATGTATGCACGAGGAGGTTGGAAAACTTGTGAAATCTGCGCTCCGGGTAAAGATGGACGTTATCTTCCCGTTGAGCATGTTTGATAATTTTGCATGAACTGCTGCGTGTAAACTCTATTGTATGATGATTGCTTATATTATCTTTCTTGATGAATAGGAAGAAATTATGAGCTTAGATTAGGACGCTTATGGCTAAGTAGGCTAGACGAGACCCTAGATTGGGGGACCTCTAGAATACCGTGCAATTAGACCCGCGAAATGATTACCGGTGAAACCAGAACCCAGAATTCTAAACCCGATAGGTTTGTGACACCAGGCACGAGAATCCTAGAGAAACACGAATCTAAGTCTAAGGCACCAAGTTCCACCCTAGAAAGAATAATAGGTCACCACAATAACTGTAGGTAGCCCGTTAGAGTTGAGCAGTGAAGATAGTGTCATCAGAACCTCCACTTCCCTCTCTCCTCCGATACCATACCCTCGAGACAGAGCTCCAGTACGGTGATCGTTGAGCTTTGCAGATCCGGATAGGGAAGTGTGACAGGTGCCCAAACCTAGTGGTGATAGCTAAGGGGTCTTCTGAACAGGACTCCTGGGCCGTAGAAACCCGTCCCTGAGCGGGGGATGTGGAGCCACTTAGGATGACTCAGTAGCTGACCGGCACATAGGGGGTCGCACCCCGTTTTGTGGATGTATGGTCCCGTGTGAGGGTCGTCAGTTAACCTCCACGGATGATGTTCAGAGAGAGAGTCACATATTCAGATCCAGCCATACGATCCCCTCAGATTTGCTTATGAGGTCGCGCCTCACCTCAGGATACTGATCATTTCACTGCATAAGATGGGCAAGCCTTTTATGATACAGAAAGGAAAGTTGTAGCTTAGATCACTCTCCTTAGAAACCCGAAAAAGATCGTGGTTACCTACCAAGATAAGGATGCGAAAAGAGCCTACAAGTAGGCTGCTTACTGAGTATATTTTTATACTCACCCCCTTCTCCCCTTTTTTTTCAGGTACCAGTCGATACGGGGAGGTGTTCGAGAGCTGTGCGGTCACAGAGGGGTGTCGTTCCGGAGCGTCAGTCCTTGGTCGGTCTTTTAGAGTCCTTTGTTCGTTTTCATATTTAGAGTCTTTTGTATTTTTCTTCATAATTGTATTTTCCATTTGAAATATTTGATTTTAATTTTGTATTTCATTTTTACATTTGCAATTTCCTTTGTAATATTTTCGAAACAAATCTTCTTTCTCTTTTGTTTTAATTGAATGGTATTTTTATCCTTTTACTTTGCTTTTCTTTTCTTTTATTTTCTTTTTGTTTGTTTTCGATTTCGTCCTTTTAGTCACGAGTTCGATTCTTCGAAGCCTCGAAAATCGGGTCGTGACATAAGATCTGGTACTGGTGGTACTCTTTCTCCATTATGTGACATTTTGTTATCAAGGGACCTCTCCACACTTCTCACAAAAATTTCACTCAGGGACACTCGTGTTTAACACTCAAAGGTAGCCTTTTGGTACTAGGTCAAAAATCTAAAGGCGGGCTTTTTTTTTTTTGGTGCAATCTTGCTTTAAGCTTGATTATAACCAATTCAACGATCAATTCTAACAAGCTAAGACTAGTATCTCAAGGATCAAGAGCTTGAAAATAAATGATAAGAACTGAATATTTTTTTTTTTTCTCAAAACTGATTTTTTTTTTCTACTTATTCTTCTTTCTTTTTTTTTTTTTTCGATAATCTGATAGAAAAAAAAAATGATAGAAAAAAAAATAACAATAAAGATGTTTCACCTCTAGAGCGGTCAAAGAACGTCGACCAAATACTCTGATACCAAATGATAAGCGCCTACATTGCTGGAATTTGCAAAGCTAGAGGTCTTTTTAAAATCCTTGCAAAACGTTCATAGAGAAAGCTAACTTAACAGATTGATTCCAACCAAGAGCTGGTTAGAAGATGAATGACTCTTAGATTGAACTTGGAATCTATGATGGTCACTCTTAGATACCAAGACAATTCACTCCAGAATTAGCTTGATCAAAACTAATTCAATGAATCGGTTTAAACATCAAACCTAAAGCAAGGTTTGAAAAAGAATAACACCAAAAAGGTATCAAAAAAACACAAAGATTTTGTTCGTATTCAACAATTCATACTCAAACATGAATATTACATGTCTTTAAATAGGCCCAAAAGATAACCCTAACATAATAAATTTCAACCACCAACTACAAATGCTATTAAATACAAATTGAAGAAAATAATACATTCATAAAAACTACTAATAAATGCTATTAAATACAAATGGAAGAAAATAATATATTCATAAATTGTCTTAATTGGTAGTTCAACTACCAAATAAAAGTCTTCTAATCACTTTCTAATGTCAGTCACTCCATTATTTACTTGATTTGATACTTGAATCTTTTTGTATTACTTCTTGTAATTGCTCGTTCGAGTACATGGAAGTGATCAGTTTTTGGATTCATATCAGAGGGGGTTCACAGAGGAAATGCAAGACGATAGAGGAGTTCGCTCCGCCGCGTAAGATCCTCGAACCTAGCACGACCACCATCTGCGGCCTATTTTTGTTCTCTTCGGCGCCCAGGAAGGTGGATCAAAGAAAGGTAGTTTGCTTCTCTCCTGGACAGATGGCGGCTTATATAGTGGTCGGCCTGTTGAATTTTATGTCCTAAAACTCATAGTTTGTAAATAAAAACATATACTATTTTCAATATAGTTATTATTGATGTTTATACAGCAAAGATTGTTATTGAATAAAGTGAATTTTACGATCATTAATATAAATCCAATAAACTAAGAACACTCTGGCTATAGTATGATTACTTGAACTATATGTAGAGACATAAGAGTGGATCAAGTTCAAGTATATAGTCAAAATGATCAATAGTACAGGGATAAGGCTGAGTACCTTATTCTGGGGACACTATGGATGCGGCCCACTTTTATATATGATAGAAACAATGTGATCACAAAATTGTCATGTGGAGACGTGTGAGTGGGGGCATCCTATGCAATGAGTATTGCATAAGATCGAATCATGAAGAAAATCACTCTCACTTTATAATGCTGTTTACTATTGAGACTGATTTTTTCATTCGATGACCTAGGTAACTCGATCTTAATCCTGAGCTAACTATGAACTCTTGTTTATTCGGAATTATTCTTAGATTTGCATGGGTGAGAGTGGCCCGAGTTCGCCGACTCAATAAGCCTCCCATTTCAGGGGTAAGATTGGGTGAATAGCTGGGGACATAGGGTGTAAGATGGAATTCGCTCCTACCCGCTTTCAGGGATAGTAGAGAGATTGTTCCCTTAAGTACTGACTCTAGGTCTTGAACAAGGGGCCCCACCCTCTCATTGGCCCGAGAGGGATTCGGTTTGGTGGTTAGACCACAAACCAATTGTTCATGAGAGGATCGGTGGGACTAAAGGAACAAAAAGTAACTTTAGGGGTAAAACGGTAAATTGACCCAACTCTAGTTACAAACAACCTATGAAGGATCGATTTACTAATCATGATTATATCAAATGGACAGAAATATATCTATAGTGAGGAGAGTGCAACTACTAGGCTATAGTGGAGTGTCCTAGTAGTTAACGAATGTTGGTTAACAAGGTTAATGAGTTTAGCCGATTAATCTCGGATCGTTGGAGCCCATGATCTGTAGGTCCATTAGGTCCCCCTGCTAGCTCATATTGGACTAAACCTTAGAACAGTGTGACGAGTGAGTTCGAAGTGTTCGAATTCAAATTAGGGAATATACGCTAAATAAATATATACGATATATTTAACTGCATTTTGTTTTAATTATGAATTAAACAAAAAGAGAAAATGGGAGATAATTAAATAAGATTTAAATATTTTAATTATGAATAGGGATTCATAATCAATACGTGTCGGAATTAATTGGGATTGGCATTTGATTTAATGTTAAGTATTAATTAAATTGTTTAATTAATCATTTAATATTATTTTGATTTGAAATTAATTATTTAAATTAATTGTTAAATTAAAATAAATAAAGTCAAAATGTTGACTCACTTAATGGAAAAATTCATGTTTGAGTTAGTGGAATATTGAGGGTCAATATATGGTTTAACCAAACTTGCATGTTTGCTACATAATTCCACAAATTTGAATGGAATTTTGAGTGTCAAAATTTGGTAATCTCAAATTCGCATGAACATGCAAATATGACTCTATAAGGTACATAGAAATTCTTTTTTAAAAAACTTTGAAAAAATCTCTCAAAACTCTCTCTTTACATATACTAAATTCCTATCAAGTTTCATCACTAATTGGATTTCACAATCCCGTTCTAAGGCCGGAGAATAGTAGGGAAGACACTAGTGGTAGTTCGAAACCGGTTCGTGAGGAAAAAGAAATTTGAACTACAAAAGGTTCGTATTCAAACTCATTGAATTTTAATGCTTTGAACATGCTAGATAATTTACTATAATTGATGTACTTAGAGTGCCTAAGATCCAAATTGCTTCCGCACGTGTTATAGTAACACCATCACACATATCACTGCGCTTGATTGGCGGAGTTTTAGGCGGCAAGAGACTGATGGGCTTGTTGGAGGTGCTGAGCATAACGAATTGAAATCAGAGACAAATCAAGGTAGCTTGCCTGCCAAAGCCGATAGGCAGAAGCCGAAGGATGGAGAGTGTAAAGTCAATCGTGCACCTGTCGTGTGACCCGTTGGTCCTAAGCAATGTCTTGCGCAAAGTGACCCACCTAGAAAAGCTCGCATTTATGTTAGGGGGGCACTAAAATGGAACTTCGATCGGATGCGGGTATCTAATCCTGCCGCTGAGATGTCAAGCAGATTCCTAGATGTTGACGAATGGCCAGCCACCTTTTACATTAGAAGAGCAAAAGGCCCGGGACATAGCTGGATGAACCAATGTGAATGAGTGTAAGCTTCGTGACCCGAACACGATTGGTGCTGACCACACTAGGGGCAACCGTAGTAGCAAGAGAGGCCAGGCGGTGACAATTGAGAGCTTGTCCCTTAGCATTCCTAGTCACATGAGAAGAGAGGTCAAATGGCAAGGTCATACGCCCGTTTGGCTCCTCGCAGAGTATAGCTCACATCCAAACATCTGATTGGGGAACGGGGCAACGCCCATGAAGCTCTAGCAGAAAGGGAGCGATTCAAGCTGCTTAGTTAAATAGGGAAGGCGAAGAAGAATATTTATTTCTCATCCCCACCCGGGACAATTGCATATACGAAACTCAATCTCCACTAATTTTTTATGGAAAATCTCTACGAATCGATAAATTTCACTAGAAAATAAAAAGAAACGGGGCAAAGACGTCATTCTCGCACCACCTTCCAATAGACATATTTATTAATCGACTGTCCATTGCTTTCTGGTCCAATAGCTCTACTTAAACGATTTAAATCACCCATGGGATCATAGAAGTTTTTTTTTTTTTTGTCAATGAAAATTTTTTCTTTAGATTTTAGAAATGATGAGATTCATTTTAATTCATAACATAAATATTACTTTAGTTTGAATAGAAATATTAAAATAAATTAAATATGAACCATTTTAGCTCTTTTTAAATTATATAATAGATCTTAAAGAGATAAATTATATAATAAATCCATCACTATTATATTAATGACTATATACGTAAAAACATTGTTACATGCAATATTATAAAAACTACTTTTATAATTTCCCGAAAATTAAAAATATCTAATCTCTAATGGGCGTGTAAGAAAATGTTCTCCAATCATTTCACCAACCAACGGATTGTGGGCTGCGGACAATGGCCCTTCAAAGGGTCTTTAGACTGGGCTTGTAATGTACGGTATTCTCAAATATTTTCTCTAAAATATAAATTTTGAGTGTCATGTAACATCAAACCTACTATCACCAAATATTATTTTTTTTTAACTTACCATTTCGAACTTCCCCACTAGTGAGAGGTTTCTATACAAGAAATGTTTCCTTCCCTTCTTTTAATTAGTCTTTTAATCATTACAACCTTTTTTTTATTAAAAACAAATCCCTTTTATAACTTAAATGGACAATCCCTTTCTAAATTAATCAATTGTGGAAACTAAAATATCAAACATATTGGTTATAATATTATGACTGTATTATAATATGTTTTTTTTAAATAATAATAAAAAAAAAGCCACCTCAATGGGGAG
Source organism: Cucurbita pepo subsp. pepo (assembly GCF_057944985.1). Taxonomy (NCBI): domain Eukaryota; kingdom Viridiplantae; phylum Streptophyta; class Magnoliopsida; order Cucurbitales; family Cucurbitaceae; genus Cucurbita; species Cucurbita pepo. The sequence continues at coordinate 3,214,977 of NC_141816.1, read as the reverse complement.
ATCTCTCTTTGATTCTTTAAGAGAGAGAGAGAGTTTTTTTTTTCTGAAATAAAAAGAGAGAAAGATCCAGTCATGCAATAAAGAATGAATCAATTATTATTTTATTATATAGTAATGTGATTAAATGATTAGTAAAGGTTAAAAAAAAAAAAAAAAAAAACTAAAAATAATTTACACAGCCTTAGCCTTCTCCTCTAAAATATAATTGGTTGCACTAAAATCTATGTCATCAAATTCCAACCCAACATACTTCCCCAATCTCTTTTAACTACAACCTTTAATTAATTTGTTTTTCCAATATTCTCTATAAATAATCGAATTTCTCAAAGCCCCTATAAAATCATTAAACTAACACGTTTCAACATTGAGTAAATTAAATTAATGTATTATACTGTACGGTTATTGAACTGAAAAAATGGTAAGAGATGGATTCAAAAGTGCACAAAATTGTGAGTTGTGAGAAAGGTTTTGGGCTTTCAAACGTATAAATAAAGTATTAAGAGATCGAAATCTAGGATCACATAATTCACCAATAGAACCTATATATATGGAGTATCCAAATTGTTACTTTTGAGGAACAAAAAGGCGTCCTTAACTAGGCACAAACCTCCAAACAAATAAAATAAAACGTGGAACTTCGCATTTATCATACCTTTTGTTCGTTGCTGGTGTACTTTTCGTCGTCGTTTCGGATCTTCGGATCGTGAAGAAATCTCAGAATAAAATTATTAATTAACTAATAATCAAGAGAAACTAACATGATTTCGTTTCACCGCCATGATCATCCTTTTCCGAACTTACTGTCTTCTGGTGCAGCAAATCGGAGTCGAAACTGGACGAGAAATTCGACTCTACGATTTAATCGGAAATGTTATTCTCGTTCACGTGATCATAATTTCATTTTACCGCCATGATCGTCCTTCCGAGGTTTCTTGTTCTTGTGTTGCAGAAAATCGGAGCCGAAACTAGACGAGAAGATCGAATCAACGATTTCGTCTGAGATATACACTCTGAAACCTCTACGAACGCCGGAAACTCTCGGCGACGTTCTCGACAACGAGATCGGTTTCGGTCTTCTAGGCGCCGGCGGACAGTGTTCCACCAACGGAATCTTATAATCCGAAGAGGTCGGCGTTCTGAAACCGTCCTCGTCGTCCACAGCGGAGATCAACAACGACTCTTCTGGAGCGGAGGAATCGCAGCGTTGTTGAGATTCCGATGCGAGAGGACGATTTTCTACAGCGAAAATGAACTCGATCTGGTCCGCATCCTCCAATTTGACGCGGAATGATTCTGGTGTGAGGGAGATTTCTCGAAATTGTGAGGCCATGATGACGACGATCAAGTTGCAGAGAGAGAGAGAGAGAGAGAAATGGAGGTTGATTCGTTTGTTGTGAGCTTCGTAGCTTAGGAAATGGGGCAGTGATTTTGTCAGAGAGGAGAGAAGAAGAGAAAGCTATGGAAAACGGTTTCAACTGAAGAGAGATGAACAAGAGAGGGAGTTTTAATGTGCATCGGATCCGTCGCCTACCCCCCTCTCTACATGCTCCTTCGCACGTGCGAATATTGCATGTGGGATGTGGAATATTATATTTTGTTCTTTTTAATATTATTATTATTTCTAGAGTATTTATTTTGCATCTAAAAAATTCTTTTTTTCACTATTGATATCCACACGTTGGAAATGAATAATATCTTAAAAATAAATTACATTTTTAAGTGCCATAATTGATTTAATTAAATAAAAACTTGTTTTCAACCCCTTTTAATTATAAATATATACTTAAATTAAACTTAATTTGGATTAAATTTATAATTTTAAAAGTTGATGCACTCATTTGTAATTTATTTTAATAATAATCTTCTTTTTTTTTTTTTTTTTTTGTAATTATCTCGAAAATATGATAATTATAAATATATTTTAATGTCTTTAATAATTACATAATTAATTTATTTTTTTGGGTTTTTACTAATTTGGAAATATTGTTTGGATTACTATATTTGTAGTATTTATATGAGGTTGCCATTTTTTAAATCCTTAGCTAAGCTTTACAGATTAGGATTTTGCTTATTAAAATCATTTTTATTTCCCTTTTTGTTTATTTATTGAATCCAATTAATATCTCAAAAACCTGTATATTCAAAATTAAGTTTAAGGAATAAAATTTTAATTTAATTATTATTATTATTAAAAATATATAGCAACCTATTATTTTCATATAAAGAAAATAATTTAGACTTTTATTTTTCATATATAAATTTAAATGGTAAATCACATTAAATAGTTCCCTCTGCGAATATAAAATAATAAAAAAATATTTAATATCATAATTTTTGTTTTAATTTCGTCTTCAAATTTGAGTTATCTTTCTTGATATTAAATAGAATTATTTGAAATAAATAAAAATATTTGTAAATGCTAGATTATTTTTAAATAATTTATTCCGTAAGAAATTGAACTTATTGTAAAATAAAAAATGACCCACTATTCGTTTGGCTTAACCTAAACAGAAGTAACATGTGCCTTGAGTATTTAAAGAAATATTCAATAAGTTACTCACGGTTGGGATTAAATGCAAACACATACAATTTAGCCTGTTTTTCTATGGTGGCTATCTTAACGGGCAGTTTGGATGTGTAACTAATTTTTTACACACGGCTTACACGCGCGATATGGATTTGCCAGTCTATTTGCACACCTCCTGGGTCTCTTTTCTTGTCGGGCGAGCATTCTCTGATAGCTCACGATGTCGGACACCTATTAGAAGTAGCGGCCGTCACGAATCAAACATAATGATCGTTCTCCTGCCTAATAGTGTACATATCCGACCACCATGAAGGAATAGAGGTATCCTCCAATGCATGAGCACACAATAATGCAGAGATCTCTATACTTTTCCGTTTTAATTATCCTGAATACAACCCTGCTAACATTTCGTACATATCATATAGTTTTTTATATCATTTTTCATATCGTTTATCATATCATTTATCAAATCTTTCATGCATACGCCGAAGTTGTATTTCATACTAGTTCGTCGTTTTGCATGTCAATCATATCATATCATTTAAATTATATAAATATATCATATCATAACGATCCATGCTTCCAGACATAACAATTTTCATCGTATACATATCATACCATAACATATCGTATCACAATATATCATGTTATAAACATGTCAATTTAACACATATCTCGTACCATAACATATATCATATCATATCACAACATATATATATCTGTCATTTACAAGTCGTATAAAAATCATATCATTTCATAAACACTTCGTAATCATATCGTTTCCATATGCATATCCTAGCCATATCGTTTCCTAAATTTGTCATAGTCATATCGTCCTTATACATCTCATAGTCGTATCATTTCATGAACATATCTCAGTCATATCGTTTCCTAACGTATTTTAAATCTTATTGTCTTATCAATCTATCATAATCCTATCCTTTTTTATCCACAACTTAACCATATCGTTTCATCAATCGGTCGTGATCATATCATTTCCTATCCGTAACTTATCTCCTAAAAAAGAAAGAAAAAAAAAGGGGAAATTAAAGGAAAATAGAAAGTAAAAGATCCCTATAAAGTAAAACCATTAAGGAGACAAACAAAATATGACTTTGATGTGTTTTAATTAATTGGTAATAGGAGGTCATGTACGGAAAAAGAGAGAAAAAAGTTAAATTAAAAAAAAAAAAAAAAAGGAAAAAAAAAAGTGTTGGATATGTTGATTTGGTGGAAGTGATCCATATGATTTTATGATGCTCCCACCTCATCCAACCATCATGTCCCACTTGTCACAATTATCACCCCACCACGCATGCATGCATACATACATATATACATACATAATCAAAATAGTTTAAGTTTACAACTGACAATCGTCAATCAACAAAAACACGATACATAAAGAATGGAAAGACTCGGGATTCATAACGCTCTTATCCAACCAACCCATCTACTATCACCTGCAAAAGATAAGTATTAAGAATAAATCGTTCACCAAATAGTTTATTTGTACGCTTTGAATCATAAACGTTCGTAAGCAATCATAAATTAGATATCAAATCATATATAAGCCTAGCGTGAGGGTTATGCATATCGTTACTTACCTTCCTTTGTTGTCGCCGACTCTTTCTGAAGTTTGTTAGTTTTCTTGAACTCACTTCATCTGAACTCAGTGAATGACTCTCCTTAGAGGTTTCTACACTGTCTAACCTGTAACTATCATGAGAAGGTAACAAATACGAATATAATAAAAAAAGATTTTATTTTCTATTTGATTTGAAAAAGGTAATTTTCAACATATTTTGATATTATGGGACCAAATTAAAAAGAAGTGAAAGTTAAGTGAATGATTCAAAATATTGCTTTACCGAGGCAAGGCAGCTCAAATTTGTTTTTTTTTTTTTTTTTTCTTTTTATTACTATAATAACAAAAAAGAGCATAATAATTAAATTAATGTTTAAATAAAACTTTGATCAATTTCTTAAAGAGTACAAGGTGGTCAGTCACCCTCGTGCTTAACCCACTTTTTCTTTCCACCACTCTTATTTTATTTTATTTTATTGTTTTGGAAGCCTAATTTCTATGTTTGATTGATTTCAACCGACATTTTCGTCATCTAAAAATTTTAAATAATTATGTTAAATTGAATATAGTTTAATTGACATCAAAAATAAATAATGAATTAAGTAGAAAGAAAAAGAGTATATCGAATTCGATTGTAGTTGCCCCATAGCTAACTCATGGGTCATAATTGGCCGACCCATAAGTTGGCTAAGGTTCAATCGGGTCAACCCACATGTGGGATGGTCAAAGCCCGATTAGACTGACTCACATAGCTTGTAAGCCAACCAAAACTCACATGTTGGACCATTGAGAACTAATTCAATATATATGCTCAAATAATTGTATGGGATTGAACCAATTAATGTGATGATGAGTATATGATTATACTTTCATTATCTAATTTTTTTTAAGCTCGATATTGACTTGAATATCATAGTGCGAGTAGCTTAGTGTCGTAATCGACAATACGATTGTGCTCCCAAGAAGGTATTGAGGACAATGACTAGATTAAGTGAGAGAGTGTCAGAACCTCACTAATCACTAATAGAAATAGATTGTGACCCCACAAGTTATGACAGACATGGGGCGACCCAATCCAACCATATTTGGGCCAAGATTGAAAAGTAAAAATTTACATTTTATTTTATTTTTTTTGTAGTTAGAATACCCAATTTAATATTTTTACCTTTTATCCCTACAAAGTTAAAAGCCAACTAGAGACTTAGATGAGATCATACTAGAGTAATTTTACGGGATTCAATAATCACACGTTTTAATTAGGAAAGAGGAATAATATATAAGCAAAAGGGCATTATTTGCCAAACATATTTAAAATTACTTATTTTTATTCTTTAAATTCTTTTCTAAGTACAATATTTACTTGAACGTCATAATGTAGGTAGTTTAATGTTACAATCGCACTCTTGTGGCAGCGAGACAACGATTGTGTGGTCATGCAACCATAGACAACACGTCCTAAACAAACATGACTAAAACATCCGACATATAGCCATAGATAACATGTCTTGGACAAACATAATTATGACACTTAATACAATACTAAGGACCAAATTTAATTCGCCTTTTACAAATTTATTTATTATTATTATTATTACCATTTGGGTTACAATAAAAGCCCATTTGATACTTTTACCTTTTATCTCAACAAAGTTAGCAACCACCTCCATTATCTCACCTTCTAAGGAAAGCCATACTCAAAACCTTTAACCGTAGTTTTTTTTTTTTTTTTTTTTTTTTTTTTTTTTTTTTTAAATTTAAATATATTGAGTAGGGTATAAAATAAGGAAAGTAATTTATTATCCTATTAAACTCAATTTTTATTTTTAACTCAAAAATTGAAAAGTAAAAACAATGGATAAATCTATATGCGTAAATTATTTTTTTTTAAAAAAATTGACATTTCTCCAAATTTGATCTTATTTTTTAATTTTAATAGACCAATTTATTTATAGGTTTTCATGTCAGTCTTTTTTTTATATATAATTATCAATATAATCCTTATTTTAAATTTTTTTGAATTCTATATTTGTTATTTTTAAATATTAAAATTAATTAACGATAAATTTAAAAGAAAGAAATTTATTAGAATAATAAAAAATTTAATATAATTTCTTAAAATTGGGGGAAAATTAAAAATTTTCCTCTTTTAAGCCTAATCTAATTCTTCCTAAATATAAAAAAATTAGGGAGAAAGACAAAACTTCTAAATTTCTCGAACTTTATAAATTTTTACGATAAACTTTAGATATATGTTGTAATTCTTACCCTATATTAAATTTTGTTGGAAAGATTATTAAATAAATTATTATCATATACATTTAATTAATTATTAAATATAAAAACGAAAAAAAATTAGATTTAAAAAAAAATCAAATTTTTGTTGAAATTTTCGTTTATTTAGTAAGGTTATTCGAGAGTTAATTAGTACATAAATCAGATTTTTATTTTATTTATTGTTAAAATTATTAAGCAAAAATTAAATGGACAAATTTGGCGTAAATTTAGATTTCTCTTGCATAAAGAGTACTAACTATTTAATTATATATATTAAATCGAAAGAAAAAAACAAGAAATTAGATATTATTTAAAATAATTATTCAATTCTCATTTTTATTTAAATAAAATGTAGGTGGAGGGCACTTCAGTCCTAGAGAGAGAATGACAGCTGGATCCACCTGAGGCCCAGATCAAAGTGACGCGTCATGTGGGCCGTAGATTTAGTGCTTAGTTATATCTGAATTCTAGTCTAGACCAGGGAACGGTCAGAATGTGACCGAATTTGAGGTGCATTTAAGTCGCATTTCATTTCGGGCGGAACTTCATTTCCCATTTTTATTTTTATTTTTATTTTTAATTCATTTTCTTTGACTTCGTCTTTTTGTATCGTCCGTTTTCCGTTTTGTTTTTTGTATCCCCGATTTTTGAAATAAACTGAGGTCCACCCCTCGGGAGGCGGGTAGCTGCTAGCTAAACGAATTAGCTTCGATCCAAAGCGCTTTCGATTTCAAGGGTTTCGAAAAACGGTAATCCTAAATTTCCACTCGAATTGTTTCATTAATCTTTGCTTCTACGTTCTCATTTTCATGTACTGATTTCGATTCTCGAATTTCAGTTTAAACGATCCGCATTTCCACCCCTGTTCCATGGTTTACTGTACATTGGCGTGGCTCTTTGAATGTTCTAGCGTTAGATTTGGTTGTTTGATTGTTTTTTATTAGGATTCTTGTTTCGTTGGCTCTACTGAACGGATTTTGATTGGAGCTAGATTCAGTGCTTGAATCTTGCGGAGTTTTCTATTTTCTCTTTGATCTTTGTTAATTATAATTTGATTTCCGAAGAACTGAAAAGAATTTTTCGAGTAATGCTTCAGTAGCTTAACGATTAGTTTCTTAGAACTTAATCATTGTAGTATTTTATTTACTTGGACTTTCTTAAATCAGAGTGTGCGTTTTGAAAAGACTATGCAGTATCGATCGGGCCATGGTCTGGCTTATTATGTACGAAGCAGAGGATAAACATTGACTATTTTACTTATGACTAAATCTTTTTATGAATATCAGAAAATGTCATTTTATATCCTTGCCTTACTGTAATTGTGTATGTCTATTCTAATCTCAAGTTTCATACGATGCAGCTTTCAACTTTATGAGATATGTTATATGTCAAGGATCTTAGCTGTATTTTGCAATTCCGACCATTTAAGTTTTGGTTGTTGTATACGGCAGATCATGATTCATGAATTTGAAGCCAAATATTTTCCTTAGAATATTAGATTCAGGAACATAGCATATTGTTTTCTTCCTATCTCTAAAAGAAGCATTCCTTATTTCCTTGCACGTTTTCTTTAGATCTCACATGTTTCTTTCCTTTTCTTCAATGAATTCTGATATTCTATTGCAGATAATATAAGAGATGGCCGAGAACGAGGACATTCAGCCTCTCGTCTGCGATAATGGAACAGGAATGGTTAAGGTGATTGAATTGTACCTGTAGTTGAGGATTAAATTGTATGAAAATTTGTAGTCCTGTAAATTTTTAAATATAATACTTGTAAATCAATTGGTTAAAATTGCATTGTGAACGTCTATTTATGATCTTGATCCTTTGCAACAGAAGAAAACAACTTAAGTTGTAATTTTCCTGCTGTTTATCAGGCTGGGTTTGCTGGGGATGATGCTCCAAGGGCCGTCTTCCCTAGCATTGTTGGTCGCCCCCGCCATACAGGTGTTATGGTTGGAATGGGACAGAAAGATGCTTATGTTGGGGATGAGGCTCAGTCCAAGCGTGGTATTTTGACTCTCAAATACCCTATTGAGCACGGAATTGTTAGCAACTGGGATGACATGGAGAAGATTTGGCATCACACCTTCTACAATGAACTTCGTGTCGCTCCCGAAGAACATCCAATTCTCCTCACTGAGGCACCACTCAATCCCAAAGCTAATCGTGAGAAGATGACCCAGATTATGTTTGAGACCTTCAATGCACCAGCTATGTATGTAGCCATTCAAGCTGTTCTTTCCCTTTACGCCAGTGGTCGTACAACCGGTAAGCTTTCTCATTAGTGTTTAAAAATAAAACATGTGCATTTACCCTCTGAAAAGTTACTTCAATTCTTTTTGCTGATGAAAAGTAGGTGAATCAGAGATTTATGTTTATTGAGGCTGCCTCGTGAAGTTATTTTGCTTTGGTGTAGGTATTGTGCTTGATTCTGGAGATGGTGTCAGTCACACAGTCCCCATCTACGAGGGATATGCACTTCCACATGCTATCCTACGTCTTGATCTTGCTGGCCGTGACCTGACTGATGCCCTCATGAAAATTTTAACTGAGCGTGGTTATTCATTCACCACCTCAGCAGAGCGTGAAATTGTGAGAGATATGAAGGAAAAGTTGGCGTACATTGCCCTTGACTATGAGCAAGAATTGGAAACCTCAAAGACCAGCTCTTCAGTTGAGAAGAGTTACGAGTTACCTGATGGTCAGGTGATCACCATCGGCAACGAGCGTTTCCGATGCCCAGAAGTGCTTTTCCAGCCATCCATGATCGGTATGGAAGCTGCTGGTATTCATGAAACCACATACAATTCCATCATGAAATGTGATGTTGACATCAGGAAAGATTTGTATGGAAACATTGTGCTCAGTGGTGGTTCAACCATGTTCCCCGGCATTGCTGATAGAATGAGCAAGGAGATCTCTGCGTTGGCCCCGAGCAGCATGAAGATTAAGGTGGTTGCACCGCCTGAAAGGAAGTACAGTGTGTGGATTGGAGGTTCCATCTTGGCATCCTTGAGCACTTTCCAGCAGGTGAGTTTATTATATTCAAACGGTTTTCCTTCTTATCACAGAGCACTCGCTATATGCTTAGCTCTAGAGCCCTCTTACTTGATATTTGGCTTACTTGTATGCAGATGTGGATTGCCAAGGCTGAGTATGATGAGTCTGGTCCTTCAATTGTCCACAGGAAGTGCTTCTAATCACAAGCAAACACGTGTCAATTTCGGTTCGGTACGATTTTACATGAGAATGAAATTGCTGCTTGAATTTCCATTCGTTCAACCCTGAATTTCCAATTTTGATTTCTTTTTGTACCTTCTCTTATCATAATGTATGGTCAACCTTTAATGGAAGGAGTGATAGCTGGTCTTTTTGTTAATCATTCAGTTATCATTTGTAAGCCTTTTGGTACTGAGTCAATTATGTCTCGTTTCATTCCTTCTTATATTGTGATCGGTGAGGAAATTTGAATAATTATCCCACTTTCAAACATGTTTAATGCATTTGGTTGGTTGCATAGAATGTGTTTGGGCTCAGTTTGCTGATCGATGCCGAGAGGATCCATGAAATTTATTGATTTTTAATTGGGTCAGGTCGGTTCGGATTGAAATTGGGGAGTACTTTTGGGATTTAGTAGTAGTGTTCTATTAGGTTAAATTACAAGGCTATTTACTAAATTTTTTTAGTTTGTATCTTCGGTTTAAATAGATCTTTAAATGGTCTTTTATATCAAACTTTATATCAAATACGTCAATGAATTTTAAAAAAAAAGTTTAGTAAGATCTTAACATTTCAATTTTGTTGTAAGTTCTTAAATTTTGTATATAAGACACGATAACTTATAGAAATCTTTAAATATGTCTAAACTTTAGATACCTTGGAAGACTTTTTCTAATATTAAAATGATCCATTAATGACAATTTTTTTAGGTTTAAAAAATTTATAATAGTATTAGAAAGAAAATTCTATCAACCTTATAAATACAGGTAACAATCTAAATTGAAAATATGACATGGAGTTAAATCATAAACTAAGCCATATAAATTAAATTAGTTTACATCATTTAAAAATATGGAACCAAAAGTCCAAAAACTAATGTTTATTTAATTAAAGTTTAATGATAATATTTTGGTCTTTTATTTTAATTTTATACAAAATAAAAATAAAAATAAATAAATAAACTTGTAAATACTGTTCTTAATTAAGCTTTAAAAAACTAAATATATATATATATATATATATATATATATATATATATATATATATATTTGTATTTAAAATTTACATAAGAATTCAAATATTTTATTAAAAAAGAAAAAATCAATTAAAAGACATAAAAAAATTATACGGGTCTTAGTTCTTGAATTTTAATACGTTTTTATTAATTTTTCATATTTTAAATTCTTTAACAATTTAATCTTTACCCTAAAGGGAATCAAATTAAATATTGAAGAGTTTTTGTAAAATTAAATCGTTAAAAATTGAAAGTTGAAAAATCACAATATTTTACGAATAACTAAATTGTTCGTTAATTTGATCAAAATTTAAGAACCAAATGTTCAATCTCAAGGAGATGGAGGTGGGTTGGGTATTAGTGGCGGTATCATGATCCTGCCATATGCTTCCCGCGTAAACGAAGCGCGCATAACAATCCCAAATCCAAATTGGGTCTTCTCTCTTGAGCAGATCATGAACCCTAGCCGCCGATGACTTGATTGAGATTCTTAATTGTTTCCATTTTGTTGCCCTAATTCAGAAATATACAATTTGTTCATCGTGCTCAGAATCTGAATCTGGGACTGAGAAACAATGGGCAGAATCGTTGTAGCCGCTATCGTGAGTTTGTGGGTGGTTCCGATCTCCATCCTCGTCAACCGCATTGTTCCCGATCCTTATATGGTACGTAAGATATAATTTCTAAATGTTTTCGTCATATTCATTTCGATTTTCTTTAAAATTTGAGTTGTTCCTTCACAATTGCATTTTCTTAGTACAATTAGTTGAGAAACTAACGATAATGATCCTGAATGATGCTCAAGGACGAGATATTTCATATACCTCAAGCTCAGAAATACTGCAGTGGGAACTTCAGAAGTTGGGATCCCATGATTACAACTCCTCCTGGACTGTATGTTTGTAGTTCTATTCTTTAATTCCAAGAGTTTCTGCTTCAATTTTGGATTCTAGCCAATAGCTCAATTTTCCCATTTTCCTGCGAGGAAAAATTAGTATCTCTGTCTCTTATCATGGTAGTATAACTAGGGTTTCTTGACAGAACTTTGTTGTAATCATGATACCTGTTTTCGCAAGATTGTTAATACATGGAATCCAAAACTTTTGCAGGTACTATCTTTCACTCGCCCATGTTGCTTCTCTGTTTCCAGCCACTATCTTTACTCAAGCAGCACCATCATTTTCTGAAGCCTGTTCCGTTCGGATTCTCCGTTCAACCAATGGGATTTTGGCAGTTTTGTGCAGTGTTCTTGTGTATGAGATAATCTCCCATTTAAGGCCAAATCTTGATGATAAGAAGGCAACAACTTATGCTGTGATTTTGTCACTTTACCCACTCCATTGGTTCTTCACTTTTCTTTATTACACTGATGTTGCATCACTTACAGCAGTCCTTGCTATGTACTTAGCATGCTTGAAGAAGAATTACTGGTCGAGTGCACTGGTAAAGAGCTTTCTAGTACTCTTCCATATAGTATCTTAAGTTCTCTTGCCATATGAAATTGATTAAACGAGAACGAAGTCGGATAAAAAAAGAAAGAAATCCCTTTATTCTGCAGTTTATTGTGATTTATTCTAATTCATAAAATGAAATATTTGCTATTTTCTGTCAAAAAGTGTTAAAAAATTGCATTTTTTGTTGAAATTTCTCAGTTCATTTCTGCAATCTTTTATCCTTCTGATAACTTAGTTTCATCCCTTCATACAGTTTGGTATCTTTGCAGTTGTCATTCGACAAACAAATATTATATGGATGCTTTTTGTAGCATGCTCTGCCGTTATTGATACTACTCTGACTTGCCACGATGATAATATACAAATGCATGAGAATGATGTAATGGTGGAGGAAAGTAATCCTTTGAATGCTAAAGGAAGTCCCATTTCTAGAGCAAACTTGCGAAAGAGAAAGTTTAATTCCACAAAGGATGCTGGCAAACAATTTCGACATAGCACAAGATCTTCATCGATAGACCAGAAATCAGGTATTATTTCACAGTTTTTAATCTGTTTCCATTAAAATTTGAGTCGCAAAGTCGTTTTATGGTATGGTTCATTTGCAGAAATCGCTAGCTGAAGTTTCTTTTTTGTCACAAATATATATTTTAAATGGCAACTCTCACTTTTTTTGTTCTTTTGCCCCTCAAGTTTCTTTCATATTTCTGTTCATCATTCCTATGTATCTCTTTGGGGCATTCTGTTTCAGGTTTAATGGATGAGATCAGGGCCATGATATTGACCATTTGGCGTATGAAATTTAAGCTTTTGGTTTCATTTTGCCCCTTTGTAATTGTGCTTACGGCGTTTGTTGCTTTTGTTCGTTGGAACGGAAGTATCGTTCTTGGTAATTATCATTGTGACGCCCTACTTTTATTTGCATCGAGTATCACTGATTATTTATTGTAATTTCTTTTCAGAAATAAACTGATTGTCATTACATTTCTCAAAACGCAGGTGCAAAGGAAGCGCATGCAGTCTCTCTACATTTTGCACAGATTATGTATTTTGGTCTTTTTTCTGCTCTAGTTATGGCTCCAACGCATTGTAATCCAAGTCAAGTCATAGATGTGTTTCACTCACTCTGGAAAGGCAGACCTCTTAGTTTCTTGCAAGTTTTCATTGCTCTTCTTGCTGGCTTCATCTTCGTACACTATTTCAGGTTAGTTCGGGTTCCGAAACGAGTTAGCATATCATTGGAGAGATTAGATTTCTCATATTGCATGGTACAATATCTGAAACAATTAAGCAAATAACCATAATTACTTCAATAAAAGGGGTACTGCCTTCTGCCCCCAAGGGTGACCCTGTTGGATAAGGCATGCGGTCTCTAAGTAACACATACCTAGTGATTGCATGCTCTAACAAGAAAAACCCTTGATGTTTCTGAAGTTTAGGCATTGGGAGGGGCACGGCTTGTAAAAGGAGATGAGTACTGCTTTTTGTTCTTGAATTGATGAACAATAAGTTATCACTTGTCAGCCATCTAATGTCTTGATGGTTCTTTAAGATCCCATTTAAACATTTTCATAACTTTTTGCTTCTTTTTCCCTACAATATGACAATTGCATGCTTTATTTTCTATTTGATTCACTAGTGGCCCAAGCCCATCGTTAGCAGATATTGTCTTCTTTGGACTTTCCCTTTCGGCCTTCCCCTCAAAGTTTTTAAAACGCGTTTGCTAGGGAGAGGTTTCCACACCCTTATAAAGAATATTTCGTTCTCTTCCCCAACCGACGTGGAATCTCACATATTTAGTGTGTTGCAGCATCGCTCACCCGTATCTTCTAGCTGACAATCGGCATTATCCCTTCTACCTCTGGCGTAAAGTTATCAATGCGCATTGGTCGTCGAAGTATCTTCTCGTTCCAGCATATATTTATTCATGGTTTTCCATCTTCAACATATTAGGTAAGTGGCTTAGTTTCTTCTAGTCTCTAGCAATGCCATGAATCCTGTAAACACCTCTCATAGACAAAGATTCCAATAACATAATAACTCTATTGTACCTGTTTGTCCTGACTGAATTTTCTTCTGGTAGGGAAATCCAAGAGGAAAATATGGGTAGTGGCATATTTCTTAGCCACTGCTGCGGTTCTTGTTCCTGCTCCATTAATTGAATTCAGATACTTCACAACTCCATTTTTCTTCTTGATACTCAATTCTCAGATGAATGGTAGACTAAATTGGCTTCTGATTGCACTTGTTTACATAGCTTTGGATGCCTTCACAATGATCATGTTCCTGTTTCGACCATTTCACTGGGAAAATGAAACTGGAAAGCAGAGGTTCCTATGGTAGTAGTAGATTAAACAGTTCAAAATGGCAGAAGGAGTAGTACTGACTTGTAATCTTACCATTTCATAATTGTTACTGTTTGTTTTATAAGAAAATTAGAGTTTAAATCTTAAGACATTTCTCCTCCTCCTTCCTTTACTTGATAATTGTTTGTACATTTATTTTGCAGGATTATATCATGGAAATATGTAACTCATCCAGCTGATTCAGAGTACTCATCTTGAATTTGAATTTCTTCTCTGAACTTTTTTTAATAAGTAAATTACAACTTTAGGCGTAAATTCTTATCAAACATATTTTTAAATTTTGAAAAGTGTTTGATAGGTCTCTCGAGTTCCAGAAGAGTTGAGTGAGTTTTTTAACTTTGAAATTTGTGCTTGACAAGTCTGTGAACTCTCAAAGTGTCTAATAAGTCTCCTTGGTTTTCTGGATTTTGTCGGGTAAATTTTTAAGCTTTCAATTGTGTGTTTAATAGGTTTATCTCATTTTAAAATTTTAAAAATTCATGAATCTATTGGATATAAAATTGTAATGTCTCTTATTCAACACAAATTTCTTCATTACAAAGTTTAACACTAATGACTCGGAATTTAATTTTTATTGCATACTTTGAGTAATATTTTTATAACTATAGTTACAAAAACAAATCAAAACCTATTTTTAATTTATTTGACCAATTTCTTGATTTTTAATTTTTATTTATATTTTTTATAAAAATACTTTTATGTACTCCATAGATTCTAAAATGATATGTTTTTACTTGAATGTAACTTCATCCGAGTTTAGTTTTTATTTAATCCCTACATTCAAAATTTTGCATATTTATTCTCGAGTTTTTATGAAACTATTAATTTTATTAAAAAAGAAAAAAAGAAATGTAGTCATTTCAAATGGTTGCAAATAAAATTATGGTTAAGAGGCAAAATTACCTATCGAAACCAATTCAAACTATTATGTATATAACTTTAAAAAATGGCTATTATTTGCCATTTATTATGGAAGTCAAGTATTTTATTTCATATTACTATTGCTTTACTTATAGTTATTTATTTTTTTTAAAAATTATGGTGATACTATAAGACACGATTAATTTAAGAAAAAAAAGTATATATCTATTAATATATAATTTATATACTATTTGTTAATGATGTTAAAATAGAAAACGAAAATTATTAACAATCACTGACAGCTTTTTGTGTTCGTCGTGAACAAAAATTGCGCGCGTTATTTCGCCGGAAAAAGGAAGGGAAAAAAAGAACTTTCTGCTATACAAATTAATAACATAAAATCATCGAATTCAGGTATGTCAATTCCTGGCCAGTGCGACTACGTTCATCAAATTCGTTGCCAGTGCCGCCGTTGGTTAATTTTACACACTTAATTTCATCCGTTTTCCATGTGTTCGAGTACAATTTGCTGCTCGGATTCTTAATTGTCGTGCCCATTCCACCTCCAATGGCGATCTCTGGGTTTCGAGCTCTTCTAAGATGGAGCAAATGGTCGAAGAAAGAGTGGGCGATTGCAGTCATCTCTGTCGCTTTCATCGTTTCTGTTTTTTCTTTCCTCTCCGACTCTTGGCATGCTGAAGACGCTGGCATCAACCACACTTTCGATCTCAATCCCGCCAATGACCCTGATTTGGTTGACCTATCTCTGCTACAGAATGCCAAAGCAAAAGGCGCTCGTACGCTTTTCAATTTCTCTTCTCTATCTTCTTGGATTTGTTTTTCATGCTTACTTTTAGGTTTCGATATCTGCAGTATGTCTTGATGGGAGTTTGCCTGGATACCATTTTCAGAAGGGGTTCGGATCTGGTAATAGGAACTGGGTGCTTCACATTGAGGTTAATGTTCATTTACTTGATTAGGAGGCTGAATTTCCGTTTTTTCTTTTAGTGTTGACTTTGGGTCTAATTTGTTTGTGGGAGTATTAGGGTGGAGGTTGGTGCAATTCGGTCTCGTCCTGTTCTTCGCGTAAAATGACCCCGTTAGGTTCGTCAGCCTACATGGATCGCCGTGTTCGTTTCTCTGGAATTTTAAGTAGTGATGCATCCAAAAATCCTGGTACATTTCGTCCATTACTAGTTTCTGTTGCCTGTAGTACTCTATTGATCAGTTTATCTGACCTTGTTTTTATTCCGTTTACTCGAATATCACTAAACTTGAGTCTAAACATCATGTTGCTTCGTTGAAACATATTGATTCAATGATTTCTTATGTATATGTTATTGTCATACTCATCTTAATTGATTATGTCAAAACCATTATTATTGTTTTTCTTTTTAAAATTTTGAAAATAGAACGTTATTGTTATTAGTTAGCTTGTACTGAGCGTACCAGTTGGAGGTGGTGAACTTTAGAAGGGCACAAATTATCTGAAAATACTGAAGATCCACATAATAGCTTTAGAAGCTTAGACCACAGCACTTTGGCTTTTTTTTTTTATTTAAACCACCAACCAGGATTGTGAGATCCCACATTGGTTGGAGAAGGGAACGAAGCATTCTTTATAAGGGTGTGGAAACCTCTCTCTAGCAGACACGTTTTAAAAATCTTGAGGGGAATCTCGAAAGGAACAGCCCAAAGAGGACAATATCTACTAGCGGTGGGTTTGAGTTGCTACAAATGTATAAGAGCTAGACACCAGGCGGTGTGTTAGTGAGGACGTTGGGCCCTGAAGGGGTGGATTGTGAGACGTTTTAAAAACCTTGAGGGGAACCCGAAAGAGGACAATATTTGCTAGCGGTGTGCTTAGGTTGTTAGAATGGAAGGGGGGTGGATTGTGAGACGTTTTACAAACTTTGAGGGAAAACCCGAAAGGGAAAGCCCAAAAAGAGGACAATATCTGCCAGCGGTGGGCTTAAGTTGTTGCAATAGAAAGGTGTGGATTGTGAGTCATTTTAAAAACCTTGAGGGGAAATCCGAAAGGAAAAGTCCAAAGAGGATAATATCTGCTAGCAGTGAGCTTGAGTTGTTACAATGGTGCACTGTCAAATGACAGCGTTGAAGATGGATTTGTCATCACTGTTGTAGCTTGAAAACATTTTTATCTTTTATTTTTTATTTTGAAGTTATCATTCTCTTTGAAGATGGTGAAAATGTTGTGCACTGTGTGCGTGTAATAATCTCCGGTTGGCACTTGTAGTATTTGATAATATGTTACTAATTTTTAGTTTGATTCAATCTGTCTTCAGATTTCTATAATTGGAACAAGATCAAGATACGTTACTGTGATGGAGCATCGTTTGCAAGCCATCCTGAGGGTGAAACAAAGGTACAACATTTTTCAAGTACTTTACCTGGTCATTTGTCTTTTCATAAGCATTCAAAAATTTGCACTGGAATAAACTTGCTTAAGATAAGTCGTAGTGTATTTGGTTCGATGCAAATATGTCTTACTAGCAAGTCAGGAACCAAATTTTGTGCATTTCTAAATACGTCAACCATTTTCTTATTAATCTTTGTTTCCTTCATCATATGGACTTTTATCTAACAAGAAAGTAATAATAGTTCACGTTTTCCAATAACTTTGTAAAACTTCAACCTTGAAATTTGCTTTTGTGGATTCAATAACTATATTCATGTTTGTCCTTGCAATAGAATGGGAATAGACTTTATTTCAGAGGACAGCTCATCTGGGAAGCGCTTATGGATGAACTCTTATCGGTTGGCTTGTCAAACGCAAGGCAGGTGGGCATGTGGTGATGAAATTTACAATGTCTTCCTCTGAGATCTACATCCACAACATCTGGTTAATGATATATTCTCTGCATCTTAAAATGGGCCGTTTTATATGTCCACCAACTTGACATCTATCCACTCCAGGCTCTTCTCTCAGGGTGCTCTGCTGGGGGATTGGCTACCCTTATACATTGTGATGACTTCAGAGAGCTTTTGCCGAAGGATGCAACTGTCAAGTGTCTAGCTGATGCTGGATTTTTCCTTGACGAGTATGATTCTCTCTTAACATACTACTCTGCACGTGAATAATCTTTTAGTTTTCCTCACATATTTCTGCCGTAGCCTTTAGGAACTATTTTGGGGTTCATATCAGCACCTTCATTTTTATGTGCTATGTTGTGAGAAGCACAATTATTAGAAAATTGGAGAGTATATCTTGATACTTTATCATTCTTGTATGAATGCCGATCTGTCATGCTTATCTTAATTTTGCGACTACTGTTTCTTTCTTTGTCATTGCTTAATTATTTCAAATTACAAAAAGTTGTGCCGATTGGTATCCATTTTTTCTCCTCCATTTCAGGAAAGATGTTTGGGGAAATCATACTATGAGATCTTTCTATCACGATGTTTTCAACCTTCAGGTCTTACTCTGGCCCTCATTTGTTCATTTATAAAGCTAGTGATTAGATGGTACAAAACATTGTGAATTTCTTTGAAACGAACCCCACAAATTTATTCGGGTATTCCTATTTTATAGTTTGTAGACAATGGATGAGTTTTTCTCTGAATTCTTCTTTGACTCTTTGAATAAGGCACCCAAATGGTAAAGGTAGATTTTATACTAGCAGGCTGTCTAATAACAGTTGCAGTTTGCAGCTAATAACTAATACTAACTAAATCCAAATAGAACTATCAACTAACCAACCACGTCTGTACATCAACTATACTGAGGGCATATCACGTGACCAGTTGGATCCATAGCTTAATCCTACCATATTACTAGCTTGATTTAGGATGACATCATGCATGCCATTTCGTCAGTCTATTAGAGTTGGCTACAATCACTTGTATTACGTTCCTTAAGGTTAAACTTAGATGCCTCCAAATTTACTGGAGCCATAGCCACTTGGTTCATATACTAGGTTACGATTGTGTGGTACACAGAATTTACTCTCTTTAGAAGATTTATTTGGTTGATATTTAGTTTTATATAAATAGCGTTTGTTTGAAATATATCCATTATTTTAATAATGGTAGAATTTAGTATAGTGAGAAAGAAAATCCAACATGAGCATAGTTTATTGGTTAATGTTTCTTTATTTCTTCTAAGAGGTTGTAGGTTCGAAACCTCATTTTCCATGTGGTGTACTATTCTAAAAAAATATGACATAGAAGAACATGTTACTTGGTGAATTCTGCATTTGATCAATAGAATTATATTTCTTATGATTGGTTAGAAAATTTAATGAATGAGCGAGGGCATTATTGTTAAATGCCCTCTCTCATAGATAAACCTAGCTAGACGCATGGACCATGTAAATGCTTAAACCAAGTTACATTGTATGATCTTCAGGCGTGTATTTTTTATATTGTTTTTACTAAGTTTAACCATGAAATTGAAATGGTTGATTTGAATACACCAGCTGAATCAAATGCATCAAATTAATATTACTGATGCACGTAGATGATTAGAAACTTAATCATATAGAAAAATTTATATCATTTATGAACCTGGTGTATGAACCTTCTCAAAAGAATTAAATTAAGATTTACCGAATGTATTCAGATTTATATTTAAAAAATCGAGCTTTCTTATCATCATTCATTCATCTCAATGGAAGTTCGCTCGTCATAAAAATATATAAGAAAATCTAATCAACAAATACACCTGTAAATTTAATGCTTTATCTCCTGTGATAAATTCTAGGTCATTAATTTAACATACATATGTATTTTATTTTCTACTAAAATAAATATGAAAATTGATGAATTTCGGCTTACTCTAAATGTTTGTACTTTTTACCTGTCATTGTGCCTTCAGAACACTGCTAAAAGCTTACCCAAGGATTGTACAGCAACAGAGGAGCCATCTAAGGTAGGATTTGTTTTACTGATGCTGAAACCTTTCAATGGGATCATTCTCAACTAATCTTGGCTCACTATTAGACAATGGTATTAGAGTAACCACCAGATACAACAATATTGATTCTAGAGTAATGAAGTTGAAGGCTCTTTCTTGATATGTAATGTTAGCCTCCAGCCTTAATCATTTGTTTTGAGTTGCAATGACAGTGTCTCTTTCCTCAAGAAATTATCAAACATATCAGCACCCCGTTGTTTCTTGTCAACCCAGCTTATGATTTTTGGCAGGTAATTATTTCTTACGATACCCCAACTCCACTCTAATATCTAATTTTGTTGTATATAATTTCTGATATCGAGTGCATGGCTATTAGATACAAAATGTCTTGGTACCAAATCCATTACATCCTGCTGGCGCTTGGGAGAAATGTAGGCTTAATATTCATAAATGTGATCATGCTCAGCTTGAAATTCTTCAAGGTATCATATTTGCCACTCTTGAATCTGTGACTCTTATGTTTTTTGCGCCCACTTCAAGATAAAGGTAGGATTTCAATGATCTTTGTTAATAATTACATAGAATTTCAGTGATCTTCGTTAACAAATACATTCTTGTGATAGCATTTGCGATCCAAAATTACTGTGGATTATATTCCTTCCTCATTGTGAGAAGTGAGAACCCTTCTCGATAAGTCAGCATTTGCATAGCTAAGATCCATAGGAATTATTCACATACAATAGATGAATCTCTGAGTTATCTTTACACATACTCCACAGAATAAGGCCTGTTAGATTTAGTTTATCCTTCATAATTCTCTCTTTAGGTATGGTTTTCTTGTTAGAAAGGTTATAAAGAAGCGGCACTTGAGGAACAACTGTGTAGTTTTCTGATTGTTCTTATTGGGAAATGTAATTCTGGAAATGTCTTGAATTTTTAAAAAAATTATCTGGAATTCAGGATCGAAAAACAATTTTGTTTATTTTTGTTCAGGGTTCCGAGACTCTTTGCTGAAGGCACTGAAGGACTTCAAGCACAGCAAGGAAGGAGGGCTTTTCATAAATTCTTGCTTCATCCATTGCCAAACATGGATGTCTGAGACATGGCATTCCCCCAATTCTCCAAGGATAAATAAGAAGGTAAGTAAAGTTTGTTTTTTTGAATTGCATAACTGAACGTATGAAGTATTAGGTTGTTGTTCCCATTGTATGTTTATATTTTGTGATTGCTGATTCCATTTGAGAATATGCTTCTTAAACATTCTTAGTAAGGAATTAAAAGGGAGATTTGATCTTGCCACAAATTTTTATTATTGACAAGAACTCAATGAAATGTTTGTCGTTGTGCTTGTGAGAACTAATGTGTAGATGTCATAAAAGTGTGCCAGATAAATCTCTATCCTTCTGTATAAACTGATTGTGCCCTTGCATACAGACTATAGCAGAGGCCGTTGGTGATTGGTACTTCAAACGAAATTCAGTGAAGTTAATTGACTGCCCTTTTCCATGCAATCCTACCTGTATTCATATGGATTTCAGCTGAGTTTAATGGATATTGGAATTAGGCAGCCTTTTCTGTTGTCACTCATTTGCAATGTCTTTGCTTGGGGAAAACATCTTTATCCATGTCGAAGGCTGGTCTCCAGAAGCAGAAACAGAGGTATTATACATGATAATTTTCATAGGGAAGATTTTAGTTCGCTGTTTCTGAAAGCTAAAAACCATGTCTATAAAAGCATAGGACTCTTGGTTTTTCTGGGGTTCTAATGCTTACTTCATCCTTGCCTTTTCTTTAGATCATTGATCGCTTCCAACAAGGTACTTTTTTATTTGTTTTAGAATCTTTAGATTACAGTCCTCTAGTGTTCTTTATTTCTTTGCTTTTTTAGTTGATAGGTTCTCTCCTCCACGTTTTGTACATTATCTTAAAAGTTTTTTCGCACCACCAAATATGAATATTGTAACTTGATAACTAGACCTGGATTATCATTTCTTTGTAGCCCTTGATTTTATTAGATTCTTACGTGCTTTGAGTCAGCCATAAATGCAAGTGGGTTTTGAATTCCTGATTATTTTGAAAACGAATTTGCTTCCACTATCCTTTATTTTATATTATGGCCTCGGCTTTTGTTTTTGTATCACTTATTTTCTTTCGGTGGGATTCAAATTGGAAATCCACCTACAACATTATCATTTTGCATCGGAGGTAAAAGTCAAAAGAAATGTGCTGGTCCTCCTTTCCATGGATTATGATAGTAACAGACACCATCATAGACAGGCTTCATATACGATCTGATGTTCTCCATGCCATTCTTCCCCTGTTCAAGCGGATGAGTGTGTCTTGGTTGACAAATTCATCTGACGTCAATTCTCATTATTGACTGGAATTTTCGGACCATTCACCAGTCAATATTTGAACTGCATCATCTCCAGTATAAACTGGAAATTCGGATAGAGATGATCCAGTTTTCCCTAGCTCTCTTGTACCTCAAGGCAATCTTTTTAACCATTGAATGATCGAAAATATGATCAGAGACTCAGAGTTGTTCATTCCCTCCCTGTATGTATGCTTAGATCATTTTCAACATCATAGAAATCAATCAATTATTGCCAGTTGAATTCAACAGTAGGATTTCAAGCCTTCAAACTGGCTAAGACCCTTCAAACTTCATTAGAATGCGTAGTGGGGTGGGGGAGAAAGTAAAGTGGTGTGTTTATCTCCCCATTTTTAATCAGCCAATCCAGCTTCAACATTATGTTCTGAGATGAAGCCAGCTCAAAAGTCGAAAACTCAGTTATTCTTTCAATATTGTATACAATATTCCAGAGCCAAAACCCAGCCCATGATATATTGTCTGCTTAGACCTTAGTAGTTAGAATGAGATTATCTGGTTGTGGGAATAGCTAGAGCTGTTCAAATGAATTTGGACAACGTCACATTAAGATTACCAAAAAAATTTAGAATATTAAGATACGACTTAAGTTATCTTAATTATCTGAAATTTTGGAATCAGATTCATCCAATTTCTTGAACTATGATATTCTTTTTGGGTGATTGGGAAGATAGAATTTCAAGCATCTTTATAGAATTGCCTAAGCCTGGCCTACCACTGTATTCTCTCTACAGCATTTGGCGGGCGGCACTTACACTTGTCTCCCTACTTTTTCCGATTGCACATACATAAATACATGCATGCATGCATGCATACATGATTGTATTTGGGGAAGAATCTGATCTCTATTCGCTTTTTCAAATTTCAAATACAATTTGAAAATTCAAAAGCTCTTCAATTTAGTTGACTATTTGCGTTGGTTTGGAAAAATATTTGGTCCAAGCGTTCGAAGTAGGTTTTGTTATTGAAACCTTTTTCTTGTTTTCCTATAGTGATTTCTAAATTATATTACCTAAATAATATATAAATATCTAGGTCAATGATCTGGGGATTGTAAATTAATTTCTTTTTATGTTGTAACAAATAAATTTGCAATTTTAATGAATTAGGTTTTGATCTGGATTGATTGATTGATTGGTTTTCTTTTTCTTTTTCTTTTTTCCCTCTTTTAAGTTATTGGTTTAGATTAACCTATGATTAGTGTAGGTGTTTGCTTAGCCCGGATTATAATTTAATTGTTTGTTTGCATTGACTATTACTACATCCACAATGATTTTGTGTATAATTGAAATCTTTTATTAATTGTTATATGTTCATCCGTGACAATGTTTAAAATGATCTTATTTCAAGGGATAATCCAAATTCATTTATTATGCCTACATCAGTCTGTAAAATAGCTTAAATATACTTTAGGCTATTTTACTAATAATTAAATTGTGTGGTAACCATTTCATTATGGCATACTCAACCCACCAAACCAACAACTCATCTCGTGCTGGATGCTTTTTCTGGTCTGACCAAGATTTCCATTTCCAAGAATATTTAAAAGGAAAACCTAACACAATATAGGTTTTTCTCTGTTCACAACCAAGTTTAGGAAAAGGGGATTTAGAGGAGAGAGAAAGAGAAAGGCAGATTACTTTTGTCCTTTCTTTTGTTTGAATGGGTTATCGAATTTTGTCCACAGGTCCAATTCCACCCAAGGATTTCTTCTTCTGACCGATCAAAACAAGGTCAAACTCAAAATAAGTTCCCTTTTTTCAAGTTCAGATTTTGAAGGAACCCTTTTTTTGAAGCATTTTTAGAAGTTCTTGAGTGTAAAGGTTAACGATTAGGCATTTCTTCCAGTTTGTATATTGTTTTTTTACCTAATTATTTGTTTTGGGTAGGTAGGAGGGAAGTCAAGACTTCTAGAGAAGAAACTTCTTCTGAAGTCTGCAAAACAAAATTGTTGAAAATTTCCAAACAATTCTGCTTTGGAATGTATTGGTATTGTATGCAAGTTGCAACACACACACACACGCATAATTGGGGTGAAGACAGGAAACGGAACAACTTCGACGCTCTCTCTGTTAAAGGTTGAACAAGAGAGAGTGATTTGATTGCATGTGTAATGAGAATAAGGAAGAATAAATGAAATAAATGGCAGGATTAATTGCCCAACCTTCTGTTATCTTGATTTCTATAGGCTAGTATCTCTATTTACATCAATGAATGCCAGATTCTCCCTTCGAATGAAATGATGATTACCGAAACGTCGTCGTGGTACTTCCGCCGCTCCCCTTGTGGGATGTCGAGCAGCTCATGGAAGTCCATTCCTGCAAGTTTTCCAAATCAGATTACTAATGTTCACACTCCAACACTCCAACACTCCCACTTATATCTGTTAGTTCTTTTTATCTTCCTATAATGTTGACAGATGAGGAGCTTACCGTATTTTTTCGCTGCTCGGAACAGTACTTCTTCAATTAGATGTTGAGCAGGATCTCCTTCAGGAAAAGCAGCAATGAAGGACTCTACTTGAGAAACAGCTTCTTCGTTGGTGAAGTACTGGTAGAGTCCATCAGAGGATAGTATCAAGAATCTGTCTGTTGGGCTGAGTTTGTAATGGCAGAGTGTTGGATCACAGGTGATGTAAGGTGAATTTCCCACATAGTCTATTCTGAACATCTCTAGCAGTGCATCATTCCACTTTGGCTGCAAAACACAGCCGATCAGATCAAACTCAAATTGTATGCAACATTCTATTCTGAATTGAATCGACCATTTGCCTTCTAGTTTAGTTTTTAGTTGAATCTCTTACATTCTAGCTGACTCAAAGGATTAGAGATGTAGAATACCTGTTTGAGAAAGCCAGCTCCAAAAGCCCGAGTAATTTTCAAATAACCTTTCACCCTGTCGTTCATAATTGCTGAAGCATCGTTGGGATGAGCCTTCTTGATCCTCTGGACTTCCTGATATTCAAGTTTTCTCTCATAAGTTCTTGTGACCACAAAGAAAATGGACATGAAAAATGCAGTCTTGTATGGGAAATGAGTGATATAGACAAGAACATTACCTCCTCTGTGTAGGTGCTGTGGTCCATTGTAAGCTGATGGGAAGCTAAGGTTGTTAATCTTTCAAACTCCACACCATTAGAGGATTCAAATACTCGTAGTGTTCCTTCATTGATTCTCTCCAAGTCTCTGTATTGCTTTCCAATCCCGAAATCCGGTTCGAGCTGCTGCGCTACAATAGCACGGCTGTCTCCGACATTCATCAAGTACACATCTTCTCCTCTCATCAACATGACCAAAACACAAGAACCCATAAGAGCTAGCTCAGGGTTTCTTGTAACCATCTTGTCTGCATTTTGTAGATATGCTTCCTCTGTTTTTCTCAATGCTTGAGACAGAGCATTTAACACTTCAGAATGATTGATTGCTGTTGATTCATCCCATATTTGGTGATGATGATCTAATTGTTTATTGTTCATCTTCCCGTCGAATTCTAATCTTTCCCTTTCCCATTCACATTTCCATGTCTTGGGATTCTGATCAGCCCTCTTCATCAGCTGGCTCGTCCTGTAGTTTGTATTATAAACTCTCTCTCTTTTCCTCATCGATTCAGCTTCCAAATTCACCATCTTGTTTCCCGCAGGGAAATTCTCTGTAGATTGATGATTTTTCAGGTGGGTTGTTCCATCTTCTTCCTCAATTGAAGCAGAGTTTGATGAGTTCATGGAAGACGAAGTTGCAGTAGAATCAAACTTATCATTCCAAATTAAACCCTTGAGTTCTTTTAGAACGGCAGCATAGAGATTAGCGAGTAAGTAATCAGGAGCATCAGGGCCGTTGAATCCGTCGTAAATTCCGACGAAAACCCAACCATTGTCCTCGGAAATCACCACGTGAACTCTGTCCTCACCGGCCTTCCCCTGTGCCCACTGTACGCTCTGACCGCCGAGAAAGTAATCGCCGTCGTCTTCCGGCGCCAAGCTCGCATGGCTGCTCAAATGGACACTGCTTTGAGTCTGAGTAGCTGCAGCATTTTCGTTGTGTTTGTACGATTCCGATTCTCTCACTCTCGAACTCACAGCCTTCTGGTTTCGAGAAATGGTTTTGGATATGGCTTTCTTCAGAATCCGAATGAGACTTCTTCTTTTCGATTTGGGTTGTCTATCTCCAACGCCGCTGTGAGAGAAGCTCCGCCGTAATTTCTCGGGTCCAACGCCGCTCTTTTCAATCGGGCCAGAACAAACCCCACGATCAATAGGACCCGATTCGTTCCGGCTGGCCAAGGGTCCAGATAAAAACCCTCTCTCAATCGGACCCGAATAAGGGAATCCGCCGGAATTTCCCGACACCGAGTGGCGAGGCACCGGCTGCAACGGCACGGAGGCGAAGGAATTCGAGCAATCAAAAGCAGCAGCCCGATCAAACGTGGTGCTGTAAGGATAGAGATCAACAAGAGAAGTGGAGAGCGGCGTTGAGACGTTGGCGCTTACAGAAGCGCCGGAAATCGACCGAAAAATGGTGGTTGCCGGAGAGATATACTCGTCGGAGAAATCTTTAGAAGAGGAGATAGTATGTGGGTCGGGTGGGAGATAATAGAAGGAGTGGCCGAAACCGCCATCATGAGGGTCGACAATAATGTCGGCGGGATCATACCGGCGGGAGATATCGCCGTCGCCGGCGAAACAGCGGCCAATTTTCCCAATTCGATTTCCCATATGAAAAAAGAAAAAAAAAAAAAAGAAAGAAAAGAAAAAGAAGGAAGAGTTCAAACAAAGAGAATTTTATCTTTTCTCTACTGTTTGATTTGATTGATCATAGCATAATACTCTCTCTGAGTGTGAGTGCGCGTGAAAGAGAAAGAAGATAGCTCACAAATTTTTTTATGAGAGAGAAAGGAGTTGACTTTCTGAAATGGGCTTTGTTTGTTTGTTGCTTTTCTAATCTCCTTTTCTCTCTCTCTCTCTCTAAAAACTGCTTAGTGCTTTTATTATTATTATCATTATTATTATTTTTTGTATTTATTAGGCCGTTGACCCTGCGTTAAATAAAAAAGCAAACAAGGTGGAGAATTTTAGAATTTTTAATTAAATAAATGGTTTATTATTTTTTTTCTCTATTTTTTCCTTCTTTAAAAAAAAAATATTTTTTTTTTATTAATTTAACTTCTTGTACGTTCTTGGTAAAACCCAAATGTCAAATGCTTGAAATCTCCTAATAAATAATTAAGTAATAAACCAAATATAAAATTTAATTATTTTAAAATTTAAATGAAATAAATAAATCCTTTTGCCTTTTCAAACATATCTTTCTTTCTGATAAATCGGCTGGCCAACACAATGAACGTGGGGAGATGATAGTTCTTCTTCACCCAATCAGCGCTTGCCACGTCAATTTATTCATTTTTTTAAACGTTTGATTTGAATTATCTTTTGGAAATGGAAAATGAAATCTTCCAAGTTTTTTTTTTCCAAGAAAAATCTCCCTAATTTTTTTTGACTTTTTCCGTAATTGACAAGTTGGTATATAAAAGACTTAAAAAGGGCAAGAGTGTAAATAAATTATTTCTTAGACCAAAATTAAATTCGATTTTGTCGAATTAGTGTTTTTACACGTGTTTAAAATTATAGTTGTATCAATTAAAACTTTTAACCGTTTTAAGTGAATTAATTTAAATTCTCAATTTGAAAATTGTTCATGCATCTGTTCCTACCGCACATGTGTAGAGCGTTTAGACTTTCCGTTTAAACGTTATAAATTATTTGAGTTTAATTAATATAATTTTTAATTTTTAAATAAAATTTGGTCAAAGGTACAAATTCTAGGGTTCCCGAAATCCATACGGTAATTAAGTAATCGTTTCCTTCAAATATCCGTTTCCAATTTTCAATCACGATATAATTATTAGTTTATAGTTCTTTTTATTTTTTGTTTGAATTTTAGTTCCATTTTATTTGGTGATTTTAATTTTTCACATCGAAAAAGAAAGCTTCTCTCTTTGTATTTATATATTTATAGAGAGAGAATAGGGTAAAACTTGTAAAATCATTTCTAATAATTATTTAAGCAACATATTTTTTTTAATTGCAATATAACAAACATGATTATATTAACTATTAATATGCTATTTTTTTACTGCTCCAAAGTTTATTAAAAAAAATTAAAATTATTCCAAAAGTTTTTTTTTTTTTTTACTTTTTAACTTCCCATGATCATTTAAGAAATTATAATAAATACACTCTACGTTATTAAATTTTTTTAAATGCTTATAGAAAACATTTTTGTTTAAAATACTTTTTTTTTTTTTTTTAAGAAACGTCATACGGTTTTTAATGGATTATTTTGAGGCCCACAAACCAAGAAACATTTAGAGAAGTTGAGATAAGTCAACCCGTAACTTTAGATGAGCTGACCCTTGTGCATCGCCCGAGGCTAAGGAGGCTGGCCCACATAGGTTGTTTGGATTGTATAGGAGTAAACCTATGTGGATCGAGTGACGCTATAGTGTCGACCCACGTGGATTGCTCGAGCCAAGAACAAAGCAACCTAGATTTGATCGGGCGAGGCTTAGGAAGACAAGCCCATATGGTCATCTAGGCAAGGACGAGTTGACTCATGTGGGATGGGCGAGTCTATGGAGACTAACCCACGTGAGTTAGCCACGGCCTAACCTAAGTCAATCCATGTGGGTCGGCCAAGGCCAACAAGACTAACCCATGTGAGTTGACCGAGCTAAGGATGAGCCGACTCATTTGGGTCAGACAAGACTACAGAGACCAACCCAAATGGGTTGCCCAAGGCCAAGGTCTAACTCGAGTTGACCAGTGTGGGGCGACTAAGGCCTAACTCGAGCCAATCTATGTGGATTGATTGGGTCGAGGTTAAGCTGAGCAGTGAAGGTTAGCCAAAACTAAAAACTACAAAGTTAGAGTACAGCAATGACAACTCTTTCAACATAATAAATATTTCTAAAATACTAGCAAGATTTTAGTCATTCATTACAATGACGATTTCTAAATCACTCTATATGTACAACGAGTCAGTAAAATTGTGGGTACATAAAATAAATATTCACATATAGCTGTATAAACTTATTGTCAACTTGATTTCTAACTTGAACATCAAAGTACGGGAGATTAGCATACCTTATCATTTATCTCTTTTGTCTCGCAGACATATTTCAATTCTCGATGATACAAATTCAACATTCAAATGGTGTACTTATTGATAGCAGTTATCTATAAATATAATTATATTAATCTTCCATTTCGGAGTAATTGTTGCCCGTAAAATTACTAGCTAAGTTCAAGAGAATAGGCAAGGAACCTAGGTTTATTGAGTCAACTAAGGTTCGGTAGACACGACTCCAAAGAGACATGAGACTTAATATGAAAATGGTCTACAGGAGGACAACTCGGCTACCAGACCGATCCTAAGAGAGGAATTTACTCGACCTTGACCATAAGGCAGACTTTGAAGGGGCCGACTCAATTTTGAACCTAAAGGGAACGACTAGGCCATGGAGGGCCAACTCGATTTTAAGGCTGCCTCCACAAAGTCGGGTAGGCCATGATATATGAGATTTGATTTAAAATCTTTTAGAAAATGATTTTAAAAATGATTTTTATTCGAAGAGGTATGTTAGACGAACACGACTCTCCACAATGGTATGATATTGTCCACTTTGAGCATAAGCTCTCATGGCTTTGCTTTGGGCTTCCCCAAAAGGCCTCATACCAATGGAGTTAGTATTCCTCACTTATAAACCCATGATCATTCCCTAAATTAGTCGATGTGGGACTTCCATCATTGATTCAAGCACTGTAATAGAATCTCAACTTTCAATATTAAATAATTTTGTATTTAATAGATCTCCGTAGTGAAAATTATAAAAAAAATAAAAAATAAAAAATAGATTTAATTCTCGTCTAACTTTGTAGTTAGTAAGTTGATGAATTTTAAAATAAGTCTAAATTTAAAAATTTTGACACATTTTTTAAACCTCTAACATTAATTATTAAATTTATAATTTAAAGTTTAAAATACTAAAAAGAAAATGGTAAAATAGAAGCCTAAAATGAAAAAATAATTAAAATTTTGGACCAAACAATAATATTTAAAATTTTCATAAAATTGTTATTTTCAAAGAATAAATTAAAGGAACTGTCATTTTAGTTGGAATAAATATTGGGAGAGAAGCATCAAGAACATAAAGGAAAAAAATTGACACGTGTCACTATCCCAGGAGTCTGTGCACTGTTTCTAACGACTTTCTAAAATTGGAAATTTATTTTCTCAAAATAAAAGGTTGAGAAAATATCTTTTCGTCCATCAGTTTTTAATATAATTTTTATTTGCTCTTTAAACCTAATATATTATAATTTATATATATATATATATATATATATATATATATATATATATATCAATTTAAAGTTACAAAATGTTACATTTTTATAATTAAAATTTTCTCAAGATTTTATATTAATTAATTCTCACTAATTTTTCATTATTATTAAAATTAATTAAAAAAATTATATGATAATATTTAAATTAGACTATAAATAAGCCTTAATAATAAAAACTCAATAGTAAAAGTAAGTATTAGTAGGAAAAATGTAACAATTTGAAACTAAAATTAATTAAATTTAAATAACATTTTCAAACCTAAAAATAAAACAAAAATTATACAATTTTGAGACCAAAAAAAAAAAAATACATTTTAAAATAAAAAGTAGATAAAGTTGATGGTTCACTAAAACTCTAATGATTCATTAAATGGAATAGGCTTTATACTTTTCATTATTAAAAATTAAAAATTAAAAATTAAAAATTAAAAATTAAAAGTAGTAGCCTTTTCAACTTTTTACATGTATACCTTTTCTAAAAGGGTATTAAATTCAAATTAATATAGATCCCTATAAATTTAAAATTTTTAAAATTATTATATATAAATTTAAATTTTTATATTTTATAGAATAAATTACAATTTTAATTATAAAAAATAAATAGTGGGTATAGAATATTATATATATATATATATAAATCCACATAAATATTTCTCTTTCAATCTTTGTTCAAGTGGATTCACCATATACTTTTTCAATATAAAATGCATTAATTGTATTAAATTTAAATGATTGAGAGCAAAAATATGGATATTTAATTTATGTCCACTATATGAATATTTTTAATTATATTATTTTTAAATTTTGCGTATATTTTTTTAATCATATAAATATTGATGGTCCAACATTTGGAATTAAATAATTATATAGAAAATATATTTGTATACTACATTTTTTTAGTTATATTTTTGTTAAACGCTAGCAGGAAAAAGTTAATAATATTTTAAAATACTAAAAATTAACTTAGTCCTATGGATGGTCAATATTTTCGATTTTAACCTCAAAAAAGGGGCCTGCTTTAAATTGGAAATATGTCGCTGTGGC